>NW_027210601.1:2467500-3832500 GCF_029030835.1 Brachyistius frenatus
GCATTTGTACATTTCGGTACATATGTCCCCCCCCCTCCCACCCCTCTCTCCCCCCTCGCCCGCCCCCACCGATGCATGTGCACGCCTTTTGACATGTAAATGAGATGGAGCTGGCTTTGTTAGGTACCTGCGTGTTAATGCTTGTTTAAGATGTCATCTGTCTCCTTCTGCCTCCCCATTCAGCGGCACGCTTTGTGTCTCCAGCCCCAGGTGTCGAAGGAGGTTCTTCAAACCCTCGTTAGTGTCTCGGAGTGTGTGTGTGTGTGTGTGTGTGTGTGTGTGTGTGTGTGTGTGTGTGTGTGTGTGTGTGTGTGTGTGTGTGTGTGTGTGTGTGTGTGTGTGTGTGTGTGTGTGTGTGTGTGTGTGTGTGTGTGTGTGTGCGCGCGCACGCTGCTAGAGCATGCCTTTCTAGATCACACGACAATATGGACCACATCAGATCATTCGCAGACCTCATTATTCTCTTTCCTCTTCTCGGTCTCTCCAACACTTGTTAGCTTTTGATGGTCAACGGGGCTCAATAGAGTTGGTTAAGCAAATAAAAGGCAAAAAGTGGGACATTAACTGAGCCAATTTGAAGGGATTCATCCATCAATGGGAAGGAAATTTGTAAATTAGCCTCTAATTACCACATTACGAGAAGATCAGAGGTTTTCTTTGTATGAAATGTAGTTGATTATTAGTGTTAAATAAACTATTCAAATTAAAACATTTTACCTGTAACTCTGACATTAATTTGTACAGTGAATAAAGTGCATAGGATGGACAACTAGATTATGACAACCGTTTATATTGAATGTAAACTTTATTTTTTTGCATTGTGTTCAGGCGCCTTAACGCATGCAGGTTTGTTTTTGTGGTGCATCTCTCTGATAACAGCCACTTTGAATTTTCTTTGATTCTAATGTTTCTTTTGATTTGTCATCAATAATAAAATTGTACAGTTCTATCGTTCAAATTTTTTTTTTTTTTTTTTTTTTTTTAATCATTCCCTGAATTGCAGAAAAATATTAATGCTCTAATTATTTTTTTTAACCCTTTATTATATTTATTTCTTGCAGCATTTTGCTACTTGAAATTGCTGAACAAAAGGTTATTTACATCCTCATTTTAATTTGGCATTTCAAATTCTTTCTTGATTTATTGAGAAATAACATTGCACTATCAACAGATTTTGGGATTGCTCCTCCATGCTCAAGCCACACTCAGAGGGACGCCCCCCCCCCCCCCCCCCTCCTCCTCTACCCTCCACACCCCGGAGGATCTTATGCTGCTTAGAGACCACTCATCTGAAGAGTGTAAAGCACACGACACCTGGAGGGAGAAATCAAATACTTGTTAGGACTGGGTGGGTGGAAGGGCCCTTCATGGTCTCTCACCTCCAAAAACCTCAGGACCCCCCTCAACCCCACCCGGATGCTGGTAACCCCCCCCCCACCCACCCCCCCCCACCACCACCACCCCACTCCCCTCACTTCTATATCTGCCTCCCCTCTTGGCTCTTCAAAGGTCATCCAGCGCTGGCCGACGCCCCTCTCCACCCCCGAAGAAACCGAATGAAGGGTATGAACACTGAGCTTTTAGCCCCTCTTCCTCTCCAGGGGTGCATCTACCTCCTTTGTTGTCTCACTTGAGCAATGTATACTACACCTCCAATTTCCATCTATCATTTATGGGGACCTTGTCCTTATGCAGTGTTAACGTCACCTCTGAAGAAGATGATAGAAAAACGTCCAAAAACATACGCAACCTTTCTTACGTTTCCTCACAATATTTTTTTTTTTTACACAGACCCCGAAGGATTCGAATACAGTACTTGCAGGATATTTCTCCTTTTATGCAAACAAAAGATGAGCACTTTATCCACCACTGCACACAAACACAAACATGCCCTCACGCTCACACGCACATGCATCCAAAACAACACACCTTATGGGCACCCCTGCACAGACCCAATTCACCCATGTCTGTAATCCTCCTAATCTGTCACCATGACCCAGGGTAATGCAATGTCACCACAAGTGTTTGGCTTCGCTTTCAACTCAGCCATGTTGACACCCCACGTCTCCTCAGAAACTCCGGCTGACCCCGGCTGCAGCCCTCTGGCCTCCCCTCGGCGACACCGCGGCTCCTTCTGCCCTGTCTCGAGCAGCTACATCGTCTCAGGCACAGTTTGGCCCCGAGCCGACATCGTAGTACGCACAGCGGCCCGGGTTCAGGTGGCGTAAATATAGTCCAGCCTGACACTCGGAGTGGACAATACGTGCACCTGAGATGTAAACAAACTTAAGCCCCAGCCTACAGCATCGCTCACAAAAGCTTACAATATCCACCCTTGACAAAAGACGATGCCAGAATCTCTCGCACCTCACTTCTGCCTCTTCTCTTTCTTTTGCGTGACATGGGGCGTTTGCACCGAGCACCAATTGGCATGACAGCGTGACCCCCAACCTTTTTTGCTGCTTGTCCCCACATCCCATCCCCTCCCATCTCCTTCTTTTCCTTGTCCCCTCATCATCCATGTCACCCCCCCTCGCCCTCCCTCTTCCCCCTCCACTCTCACCCACACCCCTGCTCTTCTCTCAGTGACAATATCCTGGTAATGGTGGCCTTTGTTTTTCTTGGCCCGGGCGCCTGGATTTGTCAGGACGCATTTCCTGCCCGCAGACTGAGGGGGCTGCTGCTGCGTGGCAATCTGGGCTCACTTCTCAGGCAGCTAAACCCTTTGACACTGTGCTTTTTAATTAAAATTACATTATGATTAATCAGGCAGAAGGAGGGGCCCTCCCCCTCACTTGCACTCCCTCTCCTCCTCCTCCTCCTCCCCCTCCTCCTCCTCCTCCTCTCTCCTCCTGCTCAGTTTCCAGGCAGGTTTGATTACAACCTGTGACGGACGTTCCTCACTGCCAAGCCGCTAAAGATGTGCTGGCAGATGCGGTGGACTGGCCAGCTTGTCAAGCCCCGGGGTTGCAGGCAGCTAGGGAGAGTGGGACAGAGTGACAGAGGAAGGGAGTGAATGAAAAAAAAAAAAAAAAGAAAAGAAGAAAGAACAGTAGGAGCAGAGATTGAAAGGATATGGCAAGGAGAGTGTGTGCAAAAGAAAGACCACGTATGTGACAAGAAAAGGAAATTAGCAGAAAAGAGAGAGGGAGGAAAATGAGAAGTGACAAGCAGGAGACTTAAAATCCTCCAGACACGCCGGAGAGACGGTGACAAGCCATCAGGCGGACTGGCAGGCAGGCAGAGCTCCTAGATGGGCTGTATCGATCTGGCGAGCACATACACTCATTCCCAGAACAGGGGAGATGACAGGGGAAGCGAGGAATCATTTCTCTCTCCGGCTCTGCCAGGCGGATGCGTACGAGGAGCTGTACTCGCCTCCAGCATCAGGGCTGCTGCTGCGGGCTCCTTTAGATCACATGTGCAGGGGTAGAATGTAACCTGGAGCTGTGTGTGTGTGTGTGTGTGTTTGCTTACTCAGGCTGAAATAGTCGTGTTAGAAGTACGTTGAGACCCATAAACAAAAGGCAGAGCCGGCGAAGAGCATGTCAGGGACAGACCAGAACAGGCACTTAGTGACAGGAACACTGTATACACTGCTGGGCATCTGGGTACCGTCATGTCACGTGAGCGATGCTGCAGCGTTTTAATAACTCTTTTCATTTTTGAATTTCTTTGGCAGCATCGTAACAAGCTACAAAAACACATTTTTGGATGTTGTCAATGAAGATTTTGAATTGTTTATGGTCACGTTTTTTTTTAGTTTTTTTTTTACTGTTCTCTAGCAATTCATGATGGGAGCTGGTGTGCAGGTCAAATGGCTGTTAGCTCGTTCACATGTAATTTTGTGTGTTGTGTATGAATGTTTGAGGTCGTATTTTTTTGGTGCGTGCATGCTTGTGTACTGGGCAACCACATAGTCATGCGTGTGTTAAAAAGGGCGTTTGCTGGTGATAACGGCAATATAAATGGACACTTTCCAGTTCCAGGACCGTCATTTTGTCGCTGTAATAACATTTTACTGGGTGAAAAAAATCTAATGTAAAGCATTTGCCTTAATCAAAAATAGTCGTTTTATTCATCTTTTTTTTTTAATTGATTTTGTATTTTTATTTTGATAGGTCTGATAAGTAATGCCACACTGTGCATCACAGATCATGTCTGACAAATTAAAGATTGGAAAAGCAGATTTTCAATTGCACAAAAAAAAAAAAAATGTAAACGTTGAAGTAATAATTGAACTTAGTTTTTAAATGTGTCATTTCTATTTTGCCCTAATTCACTGTTGTTTTCCATTTTTCTGCCTGTCGCTCTCTGCTTAGCGTTCACCCTCTCAGCCCCCTGAGCTGAGCAGGCCTGTATCGAGTGTCCTGTGGCCACATTGACAGGCAGTATTAAAAGCCAGTAGGTGGTCTTTCACTGTCACTGGGCAGAAGCCCCTCGTCACAGCACATTAATTACACACTCTCTCCAGCGCAAACAAGCCTCGCCTATTCATGCATGAGACAGATTAAGAACAGAGCGTTGTTTTTCAAAATTCAGAATTTGCTCCCGTGTTGCTGTGGCGGATTTTGTTGAGGACATGCAGCGGCAACGGTAACAAAGGGAAGTGAGCAGTCACTATTTTAAAATGGGAAAAGTGGTTCAGATTCAGTGGACCCTGTGACGGTTCTCGATGAGTGGGCTGGAGAGAGTGTACAATCTGGTTGTATTTGCCTTTCTTTTTCTTTTTTTTCCTTTTTTTGCATTAACTCCATAAATACCAGTGTTGTGGCTGCTGTGAGTGAAAGAAAATGTCAGTGAGTTTTTCTAATAATAATCCATCCATGGTGTTGCTCCCTCCTTCATGTGCACACGCGTGTATGCACACACGTTGGCGTACGTGTGCATTTAGTACAGCACGCGTGTACACCGGGTGTAGGTGGATGCACACAGGTGTGTATGCACGGACTGTCACGTTGCACCCTCCGACCTGACCCGGCCGTGAACTCTGCTGCCCTCGCGATCCATACGTATCATTTACCCACTGCCCTCCCTGCTGTCTGGCCTAATGCACGGAGGCGTGAAACACCTCGTAATGCTCAATCACAGCGGGGCACGGCATGCTAGGAGCCATCCAGAGTGACAGCGCAGGACCAGGGAGGCGGCCGGCCGAGGGAAGAGATGCCACATCGCCCTCGGGGAGAGGAGGAGAGGGAGGTGGAGGAGGAAGGGCGAGAAGGGTGAGGGTCTAGAGGGGTTTAGAGGGGGGAGGGGGGGTAGGTGTACAAGTGTGTGTGTGTGTGTGTGTGGGGGGGGGGGTTGAAGGGGTCTGGGTCCAGAACTGCACGATGCAGACATATCTAAAAATGCTGTAGGTTCTGTCTGCAAGTTGTCTGGTAATTTTACAAAAGTTTGCATTCTCCTGGCCAAAAAAGTAAATCGCTTGCGTCACTTTTTTGATGGCAAACATCAAAACAGTGCATCACTTTTGCAGTGTAATGAATTAATTAATTACTGAGGGCGAGTGGATTTTTGGTTTTTGACAGGACAGAACACACTCTAATCTGTTGCCTTCCTCTTTTTCTGTACAGCTGAATTACTCAAGAGGCTTGGTTCAAAATCAAACACGTCGGACATTTTATTCTTGCAAGAAGGAGCAACTACATGCACCCTCAAAGAGAGGTGTCCAGCAGTGTTCCCCCCAGCAGTCCTCTGTAGCAGGGCTCCAGCAGTTCTCAGCATGTTTCTCCAGCAGTCCTGCCCAACAGTCCTCGCCCCAACCGGGCTCTACCCAGCCTGGCTTCCCCCAGCAGTCCTGTCCTCCGCAGTCCTCGTCTTTCCTCTCTTCAGTCCTCTTCCTTAGGGCAGCTTTTATACAGTTGACAAACAGTAGACCATCACCCCCATTCCCTCTGTATCTGATTTCGTATGGTAATACAGAGTTGGTTGTAGGTCACAAGATAAGGACACAGGGGAGTCGTCAATTAGATGAAAGAAAGAATCACTTGCAAATAAGACAGAAAACAAAGGAAACTTTTCGGAGCCTTCTTGACAAAGAGACTTTCCGGAGCCACAATGCAAACAAGAGGAAGAGACTAATCCTTTTTTTTTTTTCCATCACATGTGATCTGTTATATTGATACACAAAATGAGTGATTGCAGACAAAGTCAGCGATGTGTCATGGTGAAACAGAAACCTTCATTCTTCCCCTGTTCACACTACAACCTGTGGTCAGCACTTTTAAAATTGATCCTGCTGGATATGAGGTTTCTCACTTTTAAGGAATAATACTGTATAAATTGTCCCGGTGTGGGGTCCAGATGAAGGAATTAATGTTTATCATTACAACCTGTGTTAATGTAAACATGGTCTGAATCTGGAAGAGGTCTTTGACGGGCGCCGTGATGATGAAGAGGACATGATTTTCTTGCATAGCGAGTGTTGGGCTGAAAGAGAAAAACACATTGGTGGAATGAGAAGAAGAGGACGAGGAGGAGGAGGAACGCAGAAAAAAAAGATGGTGAGGGAGAGAGATGCAACAGACGGAAGTCACACTTGTTAAGTTGAAGGTGTGAGGGAAAAAGACCCGATCATGTTTAACGGCAGCTTATTAAAACCCATCAATGTGTTGGTTAACACTTTCTGCTCTAAAACAGTGAATTTTTACTGATACATTTTGGAGCAACTATTACAAAATTTTACAAATGTTTAAATTTTATTGGAGAAAATAAGTATTATGCAGGTTAAAACCCGTGACCAATATCAGCTTCAAAAACATTTAAAATCCATGGCCCATTTTTGATATTATTTTAGCAAATGTTAATAGTGTGTACACACTAAACACGAGACACCTTAACCATCATTCAAGACACATTTTTCTGACTCACTTGCACCTTCTCTACTTGTAAAAACCTGACTAGCTAGCATCTGAAGAATTTTACACATACATACATAAGCCTCAGAAAGTGTGAGACACTGATATTGGCAGAAGGATCCATCTGATGCAATTGAGAATAAAACTGCTTTTTGCTCAAAGTCAGCACAAAATCTTCTACGAGATGTAAACAAGAGGAAGGATCTGCTTCCACTCTGGCAAAACCTCGCTTGTCCTTGCCCATGTCCTGTGGACTCATGCCCAGGACCGGGGCCTCTCCTAGGCCAAGTTGCCCAATGGTCCAGTTAATCATATGCAGCGCCACGAGGAAGCTTATGCTGGCCTATGCCAGTTTATGCCTCCATAACTGCAGGGTGTCGAGGCCACAACTACAGCGAGAGGGGGGCTTGACAGACTGGCTTGGCATCAGAGACCTTGGCTTGGATGAGAAGATGAGTGGACCACTCAGAACCCGAACACTCTCCCTGTGTTTCTCCCAGTGTCCAGGTCCTGCTGTGGGGCCGCTGACCTCACTGACTGTGTGTACAGAGACCCTGCTGACCAACACAAACAGTGACATTACTGCCTCTCAGCAGGGAAACAAAACTCTGAAGAGCAGTGTGTGGGCTTGTTTGAGTCACACATGTGTACACGCGTCAGAAAAAAAAAAAGAATCAGGACATCAATACATGCACTTCCAGAGCCGGCAGTACATCACTTACTTACTTTGACTGTTTACCGTTAAAAGACTTTCATTATATCAACCACTTTTCTTGCCCTTCATATTTTGCAGTGATATTTAATGTAATTGCAATATGAATATGAATATTACTTTCCTAAATGGGGGGGTTCAAATTGCCACCAGGAATTCTTAGGAAACGAGGTATGTCTGAACTTCACATGATGCAAAAGAAAAAAAGTTGATTTCACGTGAGGTAGCAACACAAAGAAACTATTCCCGACATGAAGTAACTCAGTGTGTTGTGAACAAATGGACAAGTCACTCTTCTTCTGTGCAATTTGACAAGAGTAGCTGCTCAAGGCATGACCGATCACAGGAAGCTTTATGAAGTAAAACACACATGCCGCATTAACCTCAGGTGTACTTAAGACAAACAAAACTCAAATCATAGGGATTATATATTTTTTTATATGAGTATCTGGTGGCTGCCACCATAAAAAAGATTAAAAAATAAAAATGAAAAAAAACGTTTCCACTGCTGATAGCACCCTCTCAATGCAGCGTCATTACAATAGCAACGGTGCATGAAACCTCCGGACTTCATCTTCAACGCGACGTTCACACAAGCTGAATTCTTTCCCTGGCAAGGAAGCACATGAGCGTCAATTGGAACCTATACAAAGGTGATTCCAAAAATAGTACCACCTAGCAGGGACTACCCACAACTTTTTACTTATGGAAAACAAAAAAAATATGAGTCGAGCCGAGCCGAGCCGGTACCAGCAGTGGAAAAAGAAGCTTAAATGTCTACAACTATGCCAGCACCTCTATGGGGCTGCACCTGGCTTTGCTTGGAGTGAAATGCTAGGGTCAGCATCCGAAAATGCTCAAAATGACAAAAACCATGAGCTTTAAAGGGATTCATGTTTTCCATGTTCACCATTTGAATTCAATGTGAGCATAACATTTACTGACATTTTCTGTGTCATTCATTTAATCATAAACCAAAGTAATGGACAAATTTGTCATTTTGATCGGATAAAGAGTCACGGTATCACCAAAGTCACAACAATTCGTTCCGAGGACGACAAGAATGTGCGAGTCGAATTTCATAGCAGTCCATCCAATAGCTGGACAACAAATGTAAATTTAATGGCGGCACTGGAGGAAAGGTCAGAGGCTCACCAAAGTCGTCCAGATTTATTCTCTGTGGACCATAAACGTCTGCTGAAATCTGATGCAATCCCTCGAGTCACTGGTTACATGCCTACAAATAGACAAAAATCACAGTTTATCCAACAAACAGTCATTAAAGAGGACCTCGATGTCTTCAAAGATCACTTTTGGGAGAACGCCAGATGAAACTGCCCACTCATACACATTGAACATACTTATTTGTTTTAGTTCTTGTACAATTTTTTTTTTGTCTTTTAAACGGCTATGTGAGCTCGTCTGAGTGTGCACCATCACAAAGCTCATTGGCGCTGTGGGCCATTAAATGGCAAAAGGCAAGACATCTACCAGATGACAAAAAAGCCGAGAAACACTTGCACATGTGTACGTGGGCATACATGATTATTTTAACCACCAATGTGTCAAAGGTACATAAGAACTGGTGAAACTAGACGGGTGTAATAAAGGCATGAACGCATCATATCCGTGTGTTGATGTGTTTTGCATCAATGAGCGCCCGCCACGAAAGAGCAGCACGGATTGACAGCGTAGTGGGGCTGGCCTCTGGCCGACTGTGACCTTTGACAAGTCTCTGTCACTTCTCACCTCTGCAAGACAAGCTCTGTCATACCAATGCACACAACATCACATGCTCCTTTCCCCCCCCCCCCCATCCTACCGTCTCTTCAATTAAAAGCTTAATGGATGTTTTAGCACTCTGCCACTTTTGATGACAGCATTCTAATCTGCCACTGTTGGATCACTGAGAAGCTGAAGGGAGGGAGTGGGAGGAGGTGGAGGGGAGGGGGAAGGGGAGAGGTGGGGATATCTTACAGGTTAGGAGGGGGGCACTGACAATATAATCATGGTGAGACACTGCAGCGTGAGGAATTTTTTTTTTATTATTTTTTTTTTTATTCTTCACACGAGGCAGACCCAAAGGGGTGGTCCTGGTCAGGGCATCTAGCCGGAGAGCCTAGTCTCACCTCAGTGACATGGAAGCCACCCTGGCTGTCACTTTGCATCTCTGACGCCTAGAGAGGGAGACCATGACCAGCCTGACAGGGGCAGCGGAAGGTGAGGACCCAAAATGCTTGAGACACACTTGGCTCAGAGCCAAAATCTGCTCCTCCTTCACTTTCAACTGCCCCCCCTCCCCCTCCCTCCCTCCCCTCCCACCTCCCCCGTTTCCTCCTGACACCTCACAGTGTCTATGTGAACTTTTATACTTTATGATCTTTCTAACCTTTACATCTTGGGATTAAATTCTGAAAGGATCTGAAAGACCGATTAGTTTCCTTCCTGAGAGCTAATCAGGCTTTTTGACACCACGACAAGCAAGATAATTAAATAATGCCTGCTTTGAAACGACAAACATTTTCATATCAAGGTCCCGTATTGTACACATTCAGATTTCTAATTCTTTTTTAAAAAAATTTTTTTTATTTGTAAAGCAGGTCAAGGTGCCATGTAAATATTGTGAAAGTGTTAAAACACTCAGTCCACAGGGAAATACAATCAGCTCTAATTCAGCAAATGTGCCGTTTGGACTTCCGTAACTTTGTGATGTCACAAACTCATGCTCAAGTCATTTCCCTAAGCACAGCCTAATGTCCAATCTTTCAAGTGAAAAAAAAAATCACAACAGAGTGGTTATTACCTAACTTAAAGACTAAATAAAACCTGTGGTTGCACGGACATGTGTCACTCAGAAAGAAGAGGGTCACTCATATCAATGCACCTTCAAGGCACAGTCATAAACAGCCTGTTCTTGGTAGAGCTTCAGAGAGAGTAAATGTAAAACTATTTTGAAATGATTTTGTCGTACTTAAAACCACAAAAATATTTTTCTATGGCTATCAAATAAAACACCAGAAAAAAGTACGATGTAGGACCTTTAAATAAACTCCCATATACATTATAGACATTTACCTCCTATTAAAACTGCACTAGATTAAAGGATAATTCCTGTGCCAAGCCCACGACAAAACCCCACAGTCATTACACAAAAAAATGCATGATTGGCAACATGTGCTTTACCAGAAATTACATGAAAAAAAAGCAATGCAGTGAGAAACAAAATCACAACGAAAACCCACTTTGGAGCAACCCCTCAGGACTGACTGACGTGACAATGACTAATCTGTTGATGCCGTGTGGGCGTTGCGAAGTGAACAAGGGATTCCACATTTTCCGCAAAGCAATCTGAGTGCTGTGGCACCCACAGACTGAGATTGTTTTGCAAAAGGTTTCGGTAGTCTTCTTGGTTGAGGTAAAAAAAAATCTTAAAGTACTGATCACACTTTTGGCGTTGTTCAGCTATAGAATGTTTTACAATGAAATGAAAAAGGATACATAACATTTCACTCAATTGTGCTTTAAAGCTGCAGTGCAGTACTTTTACATATCAGTTAATGTCTGATACATTGATGTATTTTCAGACGACGTTGCTGATTAAGCCAACCACTGCCAGAAACATCTCTCTCTATGTCACAGTGTACAGTTTTTAAATTTGGTGTTAGGTGAGACATGACCACACTGGCTCACTGGTAGTGATGTGTTTAATGTCACCCAGCAGTGATTGTTTTACCAGAGTTGAAAGAAGGAGGGAGAAGGAATAGTTGTAACTGCTGTGAAATAGAGGAGTACTGCAGCAGCTGAGAGTGGTAAGAAATATCTAATAAGAATCCAAGTAAGGTTTCTAGAGTGAATGCCCTTGATAAAAAATAAATAATTTAAAAAAACCCCTCATTTTTCAGGGAAAGGATTGATATAAAAATAAAAATAAATAAAAGATGGCAATTGACAGAGAGCCCAAACACGGGATTGCTAAATCGACCAAAAAAGTATCACTTTTCACTTCAGATACTCGCTATGTTGGACTTGACCATCACTCTCTGTGGATAAGCCCAGGCTAATTTTATTTCTCAAATATTGAAGTGCTAACTAGTTTTTACATCAATGTAACGCGATGTGTCATAAATGTTGTCTGTAATAAAATGAAATGGCAAATTTCTTGGACTTGGGCCAAAAACGTTTTATTACCACCAGATGCAGCTTCGTGTCCCACAGTTTGGGAATTACTAGTTTTAGCAGGTAAGTGAAAATCTTGGGTGCTCGATCGACAACAGTTCATCTGCATGTGACAATCATAACCCAATATAATGACAACTGTCATCTAAAATCGAGCGTAATAAGCCTGATCTAATTTTGTATTTTGTAGCGGCAAAACTTTTTTCCCTCTGTATTCTCCATAAGCAGCTACTGGCGAGTGATGGGCAACAAATAACCTTAAATGACAAGCAGGATATTTATATGTGGAGGAAAATAGAGCATCAGTTTAACTGTCACCAATTGCTTGCTGTTTATTTCTGCTCTGCCTTTATTTGCAGGGGAAAGTTTGATGGCAGCCCCTCGGGGATCAGTTGGTATAATTAGCATAAAAAAAAAAACAGCATGACAATTAGTGCGCATTGTATAAGCTTGTTTCTTATTCTTTAAAAAAAAAAAGTTTTTGAATGAATGCAATTTCTTTCTGGCACATGACTGGCTCATCTGTGAACAAAGTTCAATATATGAGAAAAAAGCAAAACTGTCGCAGGTCTTCAAAGTAGGCCGACTGCGGTATCCAAATTTTAGGCAAAAATCAACACTTTGTTATGCTGTTAGTGATTATTGGTTTGGTCTCTTCGGCGCATTTTAGGTGAACAATATGAACTGAGGCCGTTTATGTGATATTTGTTATATTTTCTACATCGTTTTCTCTCACACATTAGTCACCTTTCATGCTCCACAACACTTTTTGATACCTTCCGGAGAACCAGCTCAAACTTGTTCATTTCACTTGTGGTTTTATGAGGGAAAGCCAACGGAAAAAAATGGCACCACAGTCAGATCAAGAAAAATTCACTTGTTCCAGCCCCTCATAGAGTTTTGGTCAATTCGGGGTAATGTTGTAGAGCATTTAATGACTATTCTTGGTATTGTTTGATTTGAAATGGAAAGAATAGTAGCTTTGCATTTCAATTATGAGACGAAAACAACATTTACGATACATGAAACCTACCGTCGTCAATTCCCCCCCAAAAAATACGTTAAGTCCTGTCATGATCTACAGGGCTAAAATCCGGAAACAAGTGGCGTTTTGTTTTCTTTAATTCCTCACAAAACTTTCCCTGCTTTATGTTGCACCTACAGTTCACCTGCAGTGAAGTTTGCTAAATTATGACTGGGCTCTTTGTTACTTGCCATTGTTGAAATAAATATAACCGTTTTAAGAGAGAAGATAACTAAGAAATGAGATGAAATGCAACATTACAAGTTAATGTTTTGAAGCAAAGAATAATAATACCATTAAAAAAAAAAGTGTTGCGGCTGAATTTGGTGTGATGTTGCAGATGTATCATTATTTATGAATTTAAGCTTAACTGCTTAAAAATCCTTACTATTAAACCAACAAATATTGTGAACTATTTGATGTGAAAATGAGCCATCAGTGATCAGTGATCTCCCCCCAACATGTCTTCATTCTGAACTGATTACATACATCCTTTTGTAAGTACCAGCAATCTATCTTCGTTGCATGCACCACATACCCATATGACTGCCTTTATGAGTCACTAAGAATGACTTATAAGGGCATTTACTATTGCGTCACCTCTACGGTTATGTTCTGCCATCGCTGCTGAAAAGAAACTCACACCAATTGTCAGTCGGAAACAGAAACACCAACTACAGTCTCCCACAGTAAAGTCCCCGTCCCCATGTGGACTCGGGGGGATGGGGGGGGGGGGGTCTGGAACAATCCTCCTCTGCTGCTAGAGAGAGCTTTGTCACTTAAACTTCAATGTAAAGATACAAGAGTGCATCCAAAAATGCTGAGACAGCTCCCGTTACATGTTGGGGGGGGGGGGGGTCTAAAACCTTCGTGAGCAAGTATTTTAAGTGTTCCACATGATTAACAATCTAGAGCAGTGAAGTAACGAGCCTTAAAAGAAGTGGGTTTTCTTTGACGTTCCCGTCAGACTGTCAAGTTAAACCGTGACGTTCCGGGGCATCTCGTCAGGAAAGCAATCCGGACCGAACAGCCTAAACTTTGGTGCGATGGCACTTTTGGTTGTCCAACATGACAACACACGTGTGTTGAAAACGCACAAGTTTCACCGGAGGCTCTCCGACACTTCTTTCTGTTCCCAAAAAATGGAAGCCAATCTTTGACGTGTGCTCGCTGCTTAAGTTTCTGGGTGCATGGAGAAATGACCGATGCACCCGGACCGGTGGTCACAAAAACATGTGTGACTCGGGCGCTGATGCTGATCAAGCGACCAAACTTGGAAGACACACTCGCGTGGTTGACAGCTTCCCCGTGCTCCGTGTACATCACAGTGCTGTGCACCATTCAATGCGCAACAGGAGCCGTCTCTGAACTTTTGGATGGGGCATTTGCTGAAACAACGGATTTTCTGCGGAGGACGGTCTCCAGGAAAGTATGGAAATTCTTCTTTTTTCAGCATTTGATCAAACACCTTGGCTAATTCTGCTGCGTGCTTTGTCAGGAGAAAAGATTCGAAAATAGTTTGTAGTCCAATATACAACAAAATACAGTAGAATGACGGTCCTCCTCTGTCCATCCATCCACACTTTCTTGCACTCATTCATACATCTGCACCCCTTTCCTTCCTGATCCCATCATTCTGTGTTGCACATGAACTTGTGCCCCCTGCCTTCTTGTTGACCTCCCCAGTAGAGTGCTATGAACCCATCACTGCCCCTTCCCCCTTTCCCTCCGTCCCTTCTTCCTCCTCCTCTTCCTCCTCCCCTTGTTGCAGCCCTTTCAGTGAGGCAGATTGCTGATCCCGCCTGGCCGCCCCTTGCCGTCTTGCAGAAGTGCGAAAATAAGATGGCATTGGATCTATTAACACATTGGACTGAGTGTTAGTGAGGGGGCCCCAGCCGAGTCCACTCTCTCCCAAGGTCCACCAACCGCCATTCTTTGCCCCGCTCTGGCCGGGGGCAAGGTGGAAGGTTGTGTGTGTGTGTGTTCTGTAGGCAATTAGAGATATCAGAGAGCTGCAGGAGGGGGGTTAACGAAGAGGCAGGGGTGGAGCTCGAGAGCTCTGTCCCGGGCGTGCTGACACTTGCCCACCGGATATTTCACCTGTTCATCAACAGCATGCCAATTGATGGATTGATCAGAGCAGTGATCGATAGAGACATGTCTGGACTCATGTTGACGAACAATAAGAAGCTCAGCACTCACGGGCAACCCTGAAACCGTGAATCTGGTGTTGTCAGCATTTGCAAGAAAGTGTGATATTGTGACATTTGTAATAAATACAAGAGGGATCTGGGACGGGTTGTGCACGGGGGCGTGTCAGGTTATACTTCCAGGCATGTGCTCATACGAGAGTGTGTCTTGTTCACTTGCACACGTGTGTGTGTGTGTGTGTGTGTGTGTGTGTGTGTGTGTGTGTGTGTGTGTGTGTGTGTGTGTGTGTGTGTGTGTGTGTGTGTGTGTGTGTGTGTGTGTGTGTGTGTAAGTGCGCACGTGTAAAATCATCCCAATCAGTCAGCATATTTTCTATTCATGAAGGTAAAACATAAACTGCCACATAAACTGCCATTTCTCAGATAACCTTGTTCCAATGTTATGATGACTTTACATGTGCTCGCATCCACAGGATTTCACTCCTGAACTTGTTGGCACGGCGAGATGTAATGTGTGTCTCTCTTCGAGTGTCTCTACCTCGGTGCGATTACACGCCCACAGATCTACCAGCTCCGTTGCAACAGCAACAAAAAAAATAAATAAATAAACCTCACAACTTTTTGTCACACTTCAATCACATAACATTACCCAACCGCATGTTAGGAATTAATAGACGGTGTTTGCTGCTATTTATTTGACTTTTTCTTTTTTTAGGAAAGGATGAATGAACACGCTCGCACGAAGAAGACAAAGAACACAAAGACAAAGTAGCAGAGTTTCCGTATATGTTCATCTGCATGTCTTTTTCAAAAAATTAAGAATTACTATGTATAACAGTATTGTCTGTTCTGTTTCTCATTCTGGCAGAGGAAGCAAATTCCACCATCGCCCCTCTGCTGTACAGCATGTGGCCCTCCTTCAGAGGGTCTGGTTACCAAGCAGATTAGACAAGATATTTACAGGTGTGAAAAGATGCATTTTTCTAATACAGTGTGAAATTCTTCTGTTAAGTGCGCTCTTTCCAATAAGCCTGTTCACAATGGGATGAGAGAGAGGAAGAGAGAGAGAGGAAGAGAGAGAGGGAGAGAGAGAATCCGAGAAGCGAGTTGTCTTGTTTTTTGGCTCTGTATTTTAAAAGGAGCTGAGGCGTAGCTGAGCGCAAGTCTTAAGAAAAAGTGATAAAATATACAGTGAGAAAAGCTTTCAAAGTGTCGGGAAATTAAAGCGGAGTGCAGCAGCAGGGCGGGGGACGCGGGTGGGGGGTTGGTTGTCGGTGGGTGGTGGTGGAGCAGTGTTCAAGATGACTGCAATCTGCTTATCTGACTCCAAAGAGGAGTTGTCCTCAGAGGCCTCAGACTTCTCCTGCGTTCGTGACATCACATCGTCTGGTCAATAAATATGCAGGTTAAAAATTGCTTCCGAGATGAACAGACTACGACTACGTAGAGCATACTGACGCAAGCGGCAACTTTTTTTTTGGCAGGGAGGAAAAAAGCGTTTTGCTGTCGCCTGACGTGGCCCTGCAAGTTCGTAGCTTTTTTTTTTTTTTTTTTTTTTTTTTTTTTTAAATAGAACAGGAGGAAGAGCAGTCTGAAATACAGCGGAAGAGGAAATGATCAGGATGGGAGGTTGAAGGAGATGGGTTTTGGGTTTTGGATTTGGGTGAGGGCAACAGAGTGGGTGGAAGAGGGTGGAGATGCGGGGTGTAGGAGTGTTGTGACCACACGCCCTCACCCGTAGAGCATGGCTTGGAGCCCAGACAAGGCCTGCCTGCCTCGCTACGGAGAGAGGGGCCATTCTGTACAGGAGTCAGGAACAGCAGCGTGGGGATCAAAATGCCGCACTGCCAACTCTCCACCCTGTGAAAAACAAACAAATGATCCTTGCTGGTGAATTCCTCGGACTAGCGGTTTGCATTAATGAGTCTCAAGGTAGATAATGTTGTACAAGTGGAAGCGCGGGTGAATTTTAGGGCAAAAATGATTTGACAAATAACTGGGGGAAAGGATCAAAGCATGTGGTTACAGATCTTGCAATTATTTTAAGTCAGTGGCCCTAAATTAAACTATTGATATAAAACAAGAAAAAAAATGAGTGTGATGTGAAAATGTTTTCCTTTCAAAAGAACTTGTGCTTTCCTATTTTTTTTTCTTTTTTCTTTAAACCAAAAACACCTTGTCCTCATCTCCATTCCTACCAACAACTGTGCGATTTTACCAAAGAGCGGAGTGCACTAAAGCTTGTACAAGCACGATTTCTTTTGATGCCTCGCTAAATAAAACTGGCTCCTCTTTTATCCATTTCTGCCAGTTGTATTAGCAGTTTGTACGACCGGCGGCCCTCTCCCACCGTTTAAAGCGGTGACACACGGCTTGGCGGGCAGCGCTATGGGGCAGAGAGACCCCCTAATTAATGGAGGCAATCTTGCAGCTTTCAAGCGGCCTTACATTTCTTTTAATGAAAGGATTAAAGCAGTGCATTAAGATGTATTTAACCTCCAGCTCTGTTTCAATAAGTATTAAACAGGCCGTTAAATGGAGCGGGGGGGCTCAGATGAAGCAGACAAAGGCCAACGTGCTGAATGTGGAGTGAGGGGTGGATCCGGGGAGCCGGGACAGGGTACGCTGTTTAGCATCTGCCTAAACAGCTCATGGGGAGCTGAAAGAGAGAAAAGGAACTGACTTGATGCAGCCTGCAGATGCACTGTGCAGCCACAGATTGCACAAGGCCCATCAGGAGCAATGAAGAATAAAGGGGTGTAGAAGAAGAAAAAAAAAAAATATATATATATATAATGAAAACTTATAACCTTAATGCAAACAACTGTTATTTTTCTGTTTCGTTCCGCTTGCGTGGTGAGGTGGCATTGTACTAAAAAGATGTACGTAGTCTACCCACAATGGAAAGCAGAGCCAGAAATCTCTGAAATCTATTTTCTAAGTTGTTGATTTTACAAAACAATCAACCGCCACCATGGAAGCTATGCCAGAGCCCCTGCTGAACAATGTTGGTATTGTTCACTTGGAGAAGAAAACTGGCGTGGGCTGCTGCATTTATCAATTTTCCCTTTCTCTTTTCGCCCACTTCTTGTTTGTCATGGCATGGCGAAGGCCCATTTTGGGCCCAGCAGGTTGTCCTGCGCGCATGGTATCACCTAAAATTAGTTCAAGTCAGCGGTGGCCTTTTTGCAGCTTTGCCACTGCGGATGTTTGCCGATCCAAAAAAAACAGCCTCGGCTCACTCGCTTTTCACGTTTGAGACAAGCCTTGCTTTCTTTTGTTGGTTTTTTTTTTCTTCGTGCAAAAATATTAAATGAAACTGTGCAAATTTAAAAAAAAAAATTTAAAAAAAAAAAGATCTTGAAGTGTCACAAATATTACAATACTTATAGCCACAGTTACGGATAAATCAAAAATGTTAAAAAGTCAATCACCACATAGAGCATATACACGTCAAAGAAAATACAAACGAGGAAATGAAGTCAGAACTGAACTGTTAAACTCCACAACATAACAGATAAGACAGCCTTGTCATGCGCTTAAGTGTTAATTAGTTTTCAGATTCTCTGCTCGCTCCCCATCTATGCTCATCATGAGTATATCGAGAATGACGGCATCGGTAGTTAAATACATTCCCTATCGCATGTCATTAGCCCCCTCCCACTGCAGGATGTGCTGGAGCAGCTTTTCTCGGGTTGTCTTCCACTGAGATGATTAGCCTGAAACTACATTTCAAAAGTGTTTGTCAGGGTGACTAGCAAGCTGCAGCCAATCTGAGTAACAGATGGATTTGGTCATTGAAGAACAGGCTGATCATGGTGTGCCTTAAACGATCACCCTGAAACCGTGGTTTAAACCTTCAGTCCATATTACCGTACTCTTTTAAAAAAACAAAAAAAACAACGGTGTTTATGGTAGCCTGCAGACATGCATTATGGTGCCTTCTCTGCAGCGAGAGAAAATGAGACTGACAACTGGCAGTGAGAGTGAATTACAAGGGTTATGGTTGAGCAGACATTAATTGGATAACTCTAAGTCCTTCTAAATGTCTCGTTGGATAGTTTTTTTTTATGCTGGTGGGTTGTTAGACGGAAGATGAAGCTCGTTAGCACTGAAACAAAAAATTAACACACCCTATAAAATCATATAAACTATCTAAAGTGCCTTTAACACTTGCTAATTTCTATTAGCCAGTGGGGGGGGGGGGGGGGAATTAAAAGCAAAACGCTTCTTTCATTCCTAAAAAGCTCAACAAATGTATGCACACACAAAAAAAACACCAAAAGAAATATACCAGATGCTTCACAAATCACACAAACACATTGTCACTTTGCACTCAAAGAAGTACTTTATAGAAGCATCGCCATCAAACTAAAATCATTCAAAGTTCAAAGACCCTTCCACGAATCACCGTCTTCTGAACAGATGAAATCAAATGTCTGAATGATTGACAGATGTACTGACGGCTGAATGATTGACAGATGTTCTGACGGCCCCCCCCCCCCCCCCCCCCCCCCCCCCCCCCCCCCCCCCCCCCCCCCCCCCCCCCCCCCCCCCCCCCCCCCCCCCCCCCCCCCCCCCCCCCCCCCCCCCCCCCCCCCCCCCCCCCCCCCCCCCCCCCCCCCCCCCCCCCCCCCCCTGAATGATTGACAGATGTTCTGACTTCACCCTTCGACACTGATGGATTTTTACCTGCAGTGACAGAAACGACAACCAGGTGACATGACGATGAGCAACTACTATGTATTCAACAAGAATTTTAGACTGCAAAGCTTAGTTTACCTTTCTTTTTTTTTTTCAAACATTCTTATATTATTTAAATCTTCTTTCAAACTCTGTTGTGTAACTAAGCAGCGTTACTGGCAGTGTAACTGAGGTCTTTTTCAGTTGTTGCAATTTACAAGTGTCCCCTAAACGCCTCACATGCAGGCTATCACTAGACACTACAGTTCACAGATATTCTGTAAATGACTCACATGCTGGCTATCAGTAGATGTTACAATTTACCCATGTTCCCTAAATGCTCTACGTGCAGGCTATCGGTCGACGCTTGCTTGCCCAGTCCACACAGAAGCCTTCAGTTCCTGCAACATACGCAATTCAGACAGATGTGTGGCCAAAAAAAAAATGGGTCTGGTGAAATAAGGTGTTCTAATATAAGTTTTTCTAACCAAAATAGATTTATTGCTGCACGAGCAGGTTATGAGTTAAAAAAAAAAAAAAAAAATGGTGTGTGGATGAAGCCTGGTTATCACTTTTTTTTTTTTACTACAAGAAAAGGTGTCATTACTAGATACGATGGAATCCATTCGGTCGGTGCCATAAAAGTATCGAAGTTCGGTACCCGGCCCAAAACAGGTCGTTTGCCTTTTTTTTCTTTTTTTTTTTTGTGCGCGCACAGATGTTTTTATAATGTAACCAACAACGGATTTTTGGAAACCAGAGACGTTTGATATCTCTCTTGTAAATTTATGCTATTTGTTTTTAGCCTTATTATCAGCTCTTTTATTATTATTTATTATTATTATGATTAGGTCTTCTTTTGCGTGGTCAGGTATTCACCCCTCAGACTGAGGGACAAGCAGTCTAAAGGGCAACTCTCAACTTTGAATCAACTCTGAATGACATTTTCAGCCAATTAACTCAGCTTTTTTTCTGTCGAAGGGAAGAGTGTGTTCTGTATTTTTTTTCTGAAGTTGTTAACGCTCCCTTCAAACTAAGAGCCTTTTGCAATTTATCTATTAAATCGGGAGGATGTTGCGTGACCAGTACAGCCTATTGATTCCTTTCAATAATATCAAAACATTCAACATCTTTTTATATGTGTGCACCTTTCAGGAACCAAGAAAGAGTTTTAGAAGTTTGCTTCAAAGGGGTTTTCAGAGGCTCTTCAGAATGACTATATTCAGGCTTTAATGGAGTTGGCTGGGAAAGTGCCAAGACTGGCAAATACCACTCCTGCTGTGTTCTTTGCACCCCGGTCGCAGCTCTCAGAGGTATTCCCAGCCTGTTGAGCTTGTGAGGGAAAGAGAGAGGACCGCATGAGAGAAGAAGGAGGAGAGAGAGAACATATGATACGGGAAAGAGAGTGGGTAAGAGAGAGAAAAGGGAGGAAGGGAAGTGTAAAACAAAGAGATGAGTGATGGGGTGAGACACACCTTGTATGTTACTCGTTGCAGCTTTAGCCCTTAGGTCTGATTTTTTTTTTTTTTTTTCGTCAGTTCCCTCCTCCCGCTATGCCCTTTCTCTCCTTCCCTGAGAACTGTCATTAAGTCATATGATCGTGTAAAGTGTAAAAAAAAAACAAGTGACCCACTCAGCAGAGTGCCAACGATGTGTGTGTGTGTGTGTGTGTGTGTGTGTGTGTGTGTGTGTGTGTGTGTGTGTGTGTGTGTGTGTGTGTGTGTGTGTGTGTGTGTGTGTGTGTGTGTGTGTGTGTGTGTGTGTGTGTCTGAGTGTGTGTAAAAGGCCTTTCCTGCTAGTCATGGATGCATGGATAAATATATTTTGAAGATGTTTTCATACTGTGATTATTATTTCCTTCAAACTAGCACTTAGGTGTAGGGACAAGGCAATGATCCCTCACTGGCTTCCCTCCACAAACACTGCCAATTGTGTTCTTCGGCATGCACGGCCGAGTTAAAGGTACCACTAGCAGGACCTGAACCTGGCCCTTGGCAGGTGGTGGATAGCAATTTTTTTCCCACCCACGTGTCCTATTTAGTGTCCATTTACGTTAATATTTCATGTGGCACATCCATAGCTACCCATGATAGCAGCTAACAGAAATGGTAGTTGGTAGCCAGTTACACAATTAGAAATAATATTTATTATGGGTAAAGCGGGGCAGGAGCCTACTCGGGACTTTGAGCATGCAAAAGTTTAAGCATGGCGGGATGTGAAGGGATCTAATCAGCATTAAGAAACTGTTTCTGCAATCCGTTGTCACAAGACAACTTAAACCACCGGCACTATCTGGTATGTGTATTGTGCAAACTGTCCCGGGAAGAAACATAGAATCAAGTAGCTCAGAGTAAAGGAGTAAAAGAGGAATTTACATACATCTCTATGAAGTTTTCCGATCTGTGACAAAGCTGCCTGGCTTCCCATTGTGTCGCTGTGTTGAACTGTAACAAAGTTGAGATGGCCCAAGCCAAGACTGGAGGCCTCAGCTGTGGATGAGTTGAGCCAACGCATGGTGAAGGCCTTTGCTGGGGTGACAAGAGCAGGGTGCAGGGAGCCAGTGCATGTTAGCTAGCTAGAGCGTTTGGTAAAAGTGCAGACAGCTTGGGAGGTGCTAATGAATGCCGGGCATTGCTAACTGTACTGTACCCAGGCTCCGGGCGCAGCCTGGCAGCCTCCTGTCCCTCCTGCCCGTGCAAAATGTGAAAGATCAACCGGTTGGAGGGAGCAGACGGGAGCAAACACACACACACACACACACACACACACACTCGAGTGCGCACACACTGTACACACTCACACACAAGTGTGCGTGTGCACACGCATCCCGGAGCACACACACAAGACTCACACAGACCGAATCCATGCCCACAGCGGCTCGCTCACACACACACACACACACACACACACACACACACACACACACACACACACACACACACACACACACACACACACACACACACACACACACACACACACACGCCGACACAAACACACTGAGGCCTGGCTCACTGTGGTATCACATCATGAGGGCTCCAGCCAGGCCAAGCCATGAGGCCTCAGCTGAGATGATTCAAGGCTCCCCGCTGGGTCCTCACTCAATCAGCCAGGTGGAGCTCCACAGCAGAGTGACAGCACAACTCCAACACTCCACGCTACACTCGTTAAATGTGGAACTAAATTTTGTGCTAATGAAAGTACAAGAGAGGAATGTAATTTTAAGTTCTAAGTTACACATTTTTGTAGCCTGTTATCTTCACAATATTTCATATCAGGCAATGTTGGAGAAAGTGTCTTCAACTATTTATGACTTATTTATTGTTTATTTAATAGTCTAATTTGTTTCTTGCCTGAATGCAAATGTTCACTTTATTAGACTCTCTATTAAAAGTAATCCTGTAGATTCTACACTGTAGAATATTTTCAATATCCACCATCCAAAACAGAAAAATAACTAAGAAAAATGAATTCTGTTTGGTATTAAAGGGTAATAAATAAAGGTCGCTGAAGTTACTGCTTAATTCTGGGGACGTTTCAGAATTTCAGAAACACAAATACAAACCTCTTCCACAACCTGACCGATTTGATATTTCCACATTTCTGCAACTTTGTAACAGAGTACAAATTTTTTTTTAGTAGTGACAGAAAGAATATACGATGCACAATATATCTGCCATATGTGGAAGTGAAATTTAGGTGACCATTCATTTGAAAAAGTGACCTACCGAGTGACTTGTTAGCTAAAAAGTACGCAAACAAATTATAAAACCATATGAAACAACTACACTCTGCGTTTCACAAATCTAAATGCCAGCAGTTCAGTGATTGCATCCTTGTTTTTTTTTTTTCACAACCTTATCTTGATCTTAATCTTAACCTTCCACATGCTATAAACGTGCTGTGATAGCAGCAGGGTCGTACAGCAGACTTTTCTGTTGGGGTTTGTGTCATTATTAAAAGCAAACTGCCCTTAAGCTTGAATATTCTAATAAAAGAAATGCTGTGCCTCTTAATACAATTTGTTCCTAGCAGAGATGTTTGGAATAACAAGCGTGGTGTGCGTCAAATGCATGACGTTCTGTGGAGACCCGGCTATGAAGGGGATCACTGTGAGAGCTGTGAACTCCTATCAGCCATACATCCTCATAATGGAGAGATCAGCACCTCAAATATGTACGTGCACTGAGGTTATTTTTTCTTGTTTTCACAACCCGACAGGAAGGCTCTGCTCTATCGTTGCCTCTTTGAATAATGCCCAGTTGTATAGGATGAATCATATTTTCCATTTAAACTAATGAATATTCATAATTGAATGTTTTGCATATAGCTTATTGACATAGCAATGGATGGTTGAAGACGTTAAAAAAAAAATCACAGTTATGATTTATATCCTCTTATATTATTACAGATGGATGAACAATTTTTGAAAACTTTGTATTCAGTGTGAACAGAAAAGCACACATTATAATTAAATGTAGGTAGAGGCAATTCTAAATATGTATATGAACCCCTTTCACAGCAAGGCATTGAATTTATTATTTTATAAATTATACTTAAAGTATTAATATCCAACTCCCACCTGACCTTTAGGTACAAAATGTAATATCTCTGATTTTCTTCCTCGACTTTCTTCTTCACAGTAACAGGCATTCTTGAGTAAGTTGAGTCTCATTAAATGCTCTTTGTGAGTTGTCTGGAGATGTATCTATTCATTAGCTTCAAAAGGGTGTCATGTGTATGAATTATGCTAACAGGATCTAATTAGCAGATGCAAATGAGGTTAGTCAAAATTGTACTGAAAAGACAGAAGAAAAGCTCCATGGGATAGTTGGAGCTCGACAGCTCACCAACCGCCCCCACGCTGGGCACCAAATGTGATGGTTCGCCCCTGCTGCTGCTCTGTACAGGAGACAGGACTGAACCATAAACACAGGCATGGGGAGGACAGCTGTTCAGAGGTGTTCTAATCAAAACCAACACTGTGTACTATTTAAAAATTCTCATTTTGGTGAACATCTAGCTCAGAAATCACAAAATTACTCATTCAGATGAGCTTTAAATCAAGTCTGTTCTGCGGATGAATTGTCCACTCACACTGCCCTGTTTGGAGCCAAAAGTTAGCCCCCCAACTCCTCACACCTCCCCTCCTCCTAAACACACAGCGCAACGCAGACATGTGCCTGCCCCCCCCCCCCCTCCCTGTCCCACAAGAAACAAGTTACACAACCAGCTGATGGAACTCCAGAATCCGGCGTGAAGAGGACTCACTAATAGCAGCCGCCTACAAGCTCCTGCCATTCTGACATCAGTGGCCCCAGACTGCGGAGAAGCTGGCAGGACTTAGGGAGCATGCCTTCTGGCCTCGGCAGGGAGGAAGGCCAGCAGGCTGCAGCATCACACACATACTCTACAGACACACACTTCCTACCGTAGTTCACATGCAGGCAGGGTTAGAGGTGGAAGGTAGCAAACTAGTGACCCTGTTTATGGTAGGAATCACAAAGCTAAAAAGAACAGAGAGTGGAACGTTTTTAACTGGCAAGAGTTGATCTTATGTGTTGAACCATGGCTCATGTCAGCCCTGCCAAGAGTGGCAGAATGTCATGATGCTAACGAGAAATGGGCTTCAGCTCTAAACCATGCCAGATTTATTTAAATGATGCACCTGGTCCTATCTGTCTATCCAATACTAGATAAAACAGGAAGGCAATTCACTTGATAGTAGGGATGGCCATTGAGGCAAAAATACGATTTGATAATTGATATTACAGTAGGTGTTGGCCTCCGCCAGGGTCGTCTCTTATCACCAATTCTGTTTGTGTATTTTCATGGATATGATTTCAAGGCACAGGCAGAGGGAGAAGAATGTCCGATTTGGGGGTCTCGGGATTGCTTCATATTTGCAGGATGATGTGGTTCTGTTGGCCTCATCAGACCGTGACCCTCGACATGTGCCGGGGTGATTTGTAGCCAAGTGTGAAGCGGCTGGGATGAGAATTAGCACCTCCAACTCTGAGGCCATGGTGCTCGGCCGGAAAACGATGGATTGCTCCCTTGCTCTGGCTTGGGACGGCGTTTCTGCCGTAAGTGAAGGAGTCTACATTTCTTGGGGTCGTATTCATGATTGAGGGTAAAGATGGAGTGGGAGCGTCAGCTGACAAGTAGGCATTGTACCAGACCATTTTGGTGAAGAGGGAGCTTTTGATTTGCCAGTTGATCTGCGCTCCGACCCTCACCTATGGTCCTGAGCTTTGGTTAGTGACCGAAAGATTGAGATGACAGGCAGCTGAAAGTTTCTTCTGTAGGGCGGCTGACTCAGCCTTGGAGATAGGATATGGAGCTCCGACATTTGGAGGGAGCTCAGAGTCGAGCCGCTGTTTCTTTGTGTCGAAAGGAGCCGTTTCAGGTGGTCCGGGCATCGGGCTTCCTGAGTACCTTCCATTGGAGGTTTTTGGACCTATTGAACTACTAGGAGACCCCAGAAAACACTAGAGGGATGATATATCTAATCTGGCCTGGAAAACTTGGGATCCCCCAGGAGAAGCTGTAAAATGGAAAAGGAGGTCTGGACTAACTTGCTCAACCTGGGGCCACAACGACCCATCCTAGATAAGCGACAATAGATGGATGGATGGATAGATGGATATTTTCTGAAGACTACACAACTTGCTGCTGTACACGCACACCCACACAAAGATAAAGTCATATTGTAGTTATATTATCATATTATAGAGCGTATCATTACCTTTTCTCACACCATTGACAAGATTAGCCTATCTCACACGTGACAAAAAAAAATCTGCATAGCAACATTTATGACCAAGATAACATGCGACTGTGGGACGTCAGTGTGATAAACGTATGCATATTCATGTAGGTTTACACACAAAACAATTGTGTTCATCATACAAGAGATGATGGGTGTATATACACACAAGGTAATTTTATCCAAGGGAGAGCTTGTGGACATGAGTGAATGTTAAGCTGTTAATCATAGCTGACTTTCTGAGGCTTTTTGCTTTACATAGATAGTTGTCCAGAAGTGACTCTTGACCCCAGGCAGTCCAATAGCACGACGGCGGCCTTTTTACAGTGTTTACACTTATTATCTGATATATCTGAAACACACCTGCTGCTGCAAGTGTCTACTGTGACTGCAATTTTTTTTTTTTTAATACAACTGAATTAGATTCAGTGAAATCCATTTGAGAAAGTGAAAGAGAAAATAGCTCTACTGTGGTCTGAAGACCACCCACCCACTCACTCACTCCTCTGCTGCTCTGGGTGAGTCACTGCCAACTACCGTTAACCACACAGGTGAGATAAACCATAGACCTACGCAATTCGCTTCAAAAGATAAATCCAAAATGCCAAAGTTCTTACGAGTTCAACACTGATTTCTGCACCTTCCCCTATGTTCTTCTATCACTATTCTCTCCTTTTACAAGCAACAAACCTGTTTGTTGTTGCATCTGTACAAAGGTTGCACACCAGGCCTCAATTCACCTTCATGCAGTTGTGACTGTTCTTTCTGTGGTGGGCTCCTTCGTATTTCTGAAACTTGACTATTAACAGCTCTATAGGCAAATGGCAAAACCAAAAAGCCAAACAATGCACATGATTAATTGCAATTTCACAAGACGTGAAAACAAAGCAAAAGCAGTTCTCTTCTTTGTTCATTTTGACTGCAGCAGATCCCCTGTCTTCACACCTCCCACATTGCTTTAACGTGTTGCATTGTCCCCCACACAGCTATTCACGTACACACACATGGACAAACAGCAGAAATGCATAGAAACCCACATGCACGCTCACTCACTCACACATATATATATATGTGAAGACCACATGAATGTGGGGCTCCCCTTCTGTCTGCCTCTGCACTGAAGGTGCAATCGTTCGTTGTTCTGTTGAGGAGGTGGGGGGACAACCAGAGATGGAAGGTATTAGAGCGTGATGTGTCTTCCTCTGCCAAATCATATTTTGAATCGAAGGTCAGCCATCATCGGGGATCCCCGACATGCATCCATCGAAGCTGTGAAGGGTTAAACCAAGCAAACGTGATGAACCTGCTTTGTCACAGGTTCATCACAGTTGTGGCACCATCATCCAATAATTAAAAAAAAAAAAAAGATAAAGACTTTAAAACTAAGCAAAAATGCTTTGAACATTTTGACTTTGTTTTCCGTGTAAAGAAAGTTTTTTTTGAAGTAGTTCAGTATTTTGGGATATATGTTTGTTTTTTTTGCTCTCTTGCTGAGGAGATCAATACAAGTCTTAAGTCTGTATGAAAAATATGTAGCTGGCAGCCAGTTAGCTTAGCAAAATGATCCCCAAAATGTGGTGCGAGTACCACTGGAGGTACGCGAGGCTCTGCCCGGTGGTCCACAAGAGCCTTGCTGAAAGGCCAAACACTCCTAATGGCTAAATTAAAACCGTCATCTGATTTCAATATATTACAGACAACACTTGTTATGTACCCATCACATGACAATGATGTAAAAACTAGTTTTTAATCATTGAAGTATTTTAGAAATAGAAACGCTAAGTTACATAGGGTGACATCATGTTAGCCATAGCAAGAGGCAAACACTCCTAATGGCTAAATTAAAACCGTCATCTGATTTCAATATATTACTTTACGCAGTCAGATTTTGGGCTCCACAGTTGTTAATTTGATCAAGTAGAATAAAGGAGAAGTTTGAAATGGCTTCAAGGTTAAAAAAAAAAAATCAGTCAAGAGGAAAGTGCAAACGCTGGACTGACGCGTCAGGCATCTAGCTGCTCGCCCCTCTAAAGCAAACCAGTTAACAGTTATATTCTAATGGATGCATACAAATATCTACTCGTGGCAACAAAAAAACAACACTTGCATACACACTGCATATATACGGTATATACGCAGCATAAGAAGGGTACCGGTGTTCTCATCTAACTCTCGGCAAGAAAAACAAATTAAGGGATTTCCCAAAATGTCTAACTGTTTATTTAATGTGTACCAGTTTGACAGGACGGTTATTCCTTTTTTCACCATAAATGATTGTCAGCATCTGTTTTCTGTCGCCTTGATAATCAAGGCTTGCCTCTGACTGACTGGGTCCCGCGTTAAATCATCAAATACAGTGAACCCTCGTTTATCGCGGGGGTTACGTTCCAAATAGAAACCGTGATAGGTGAAATCCGTGAAGTAGTAACCTTTTTTTTTTTACAATTATTATACAATGAAATACTCCATAATACATTGAAACCAAAGAACAAAACCTTTTTACAGGCCCAAGCATTTGTTTAACAAATAAAAGTACTGTATAAATGTTTTTTTTTACAAATAACTACTGTACTGTAAAATAATAATTTTAATCATCAATACGAACTGAAGGCTTCAAATTGCTGAGATCGGCACCGCCCCACTGCGACCCGAGTCATTGGATTAGAACGGGAGGAAATGAAAAATGATTATGAAAACAAATACAAAGTACAGTCGGACAAATAGTGACTCGTGTATTTCACTGCTCTTCTGACTGAGCCGCTGCATCCTGACTCCGCTCTGCAGCGGTTCTTTCTTCTAAAGCCGGCGGTGCAGGTGTGGTTTTTCGAGAGAAGAACATAGTTATCGGTAGTTGTTGTCGCTCTTTTTTCTTCTGGGCAAAAAGATTCTTATAAACCGACATGCCACCATCGATTATTTTTAATTTGGCAAGCTGTTTTACGTACGTGTACATATTAAACCGCAACGTTATTGACAAACAGGTAGAGAAGAAGCGGAGAGACTGTTTAGCCAATCAGAATGCAGAACACAATGCACGATGCAAATCCGTGAAGCAGCGAGACCGTGAAAGGTGAACCGCGTTATAGCGAGGGGTCACTGTATTTGCAAACCGAGTGAAAAACATTGTTCCAACGTGAGGGTTACTCCTCCACACACTTCACCGCTATCCACTGCAGACTGTGCACATGAAAGAAAGAACAGCTAAAAGTCCGAATTTTCTTTGGGGGTGCTTCGTTGGCTCGGCAGACACCAGATTTTCAAAGCGAAGTCTGGACCATTAACACTGGGTACGGATCCAGCCTGTCTCGGCTGTTCTGTTCTATCAAGGTCTACAACCATCAAGATGAACCTCGAAACAAGCGCTCCCTGTCAGACAGAATGTTTGGTCCTTGTGTCTAGACCTCCACCATATCTGACCCGCCAGCACAGAAGGACACACAAACACTCGACAGACGATCATAAGGAACAAATACAGGCAGGCTCCTTCCCACCACCATGTGACTTGGATATGCATGCTCACTGCTGTTCGTAATTTCTTATCATTGACACCCACCCCTCCACATCCACATATACACTTGTCAAATATGACACCTCTACCCACAAGGAAGAGACGGGGTTCTCAGTCCACTTCTAGGAAACCTGTCTAAACTGTCCCAAGTCGTTCTTTTCTCTTTTTTTCTTTTTTTAAACCACACAAACGAGTGGGCCACCCATTAAATGTGAAAGACGTCTGCTTAGGTCTTCAGTTCAGAGACAGGAAGGCCTTTCGCTTGGTCCTTTACATCTCTCCGCTGCTTTCCAGTCAGAGAAGAAGACCGGTCCATGGACCACTTCCATGCTATGTGGGAGTCCCTGCTGTTTCCGTTGCTGCCAGGCAGGCAGCCTCTTCCCTCTCTCTTCGGAGCGTTTGGCTCCGTAACCACGGGAGCCCATCTGATGTGGCCCCCTCCCTCCCCCCATCTGACTAGCAGCTCTCTTCCCCAGGCCCAGACGGCTGGAGGGACAGAGCAGACGAAAGGGGCCGCAGATTGTTGTAGACCATTTACATGTAAATACAGAGACCAGGCCTGGGTCTGGGTTCAATATTGAAGGTGTCCGCTGCACTGAGGTCCCTCTGTGTGTGCATATATGAGCGTGTGTGCATACGCGCAGGCGAGTGTATATGATTGTGTGTGAGCGCGCACGCTTGTGTGTTTCACACACACACACACACACACACACACACACACACACACACACACACACAGAGAGAGAGAGAGAGAGAGAGAGAGAGAGAGAGAGAGAGAGAGAGAGAGAGAGAGAGAGAGAGCTCATGTATGTGCATGGCATGATCCAGTACATCTAAATTATACAGCTGCCAAATTGCTGCAAATGTTTTAATACAAAACCATTCTGTGGTCTCTAATTATATCTAATGGCTGCTGGATGCATTTCTCTAGAGAAAAAATAAAAGCCTTTTCAGTGAATAATTTGGCATTTTATCAATTAGTTTAATATATAATAAAGCACAAATAAGTAATACAAATAAAATACAATACTGACTTTGACCTGTTTTGTATTCATATAAATAGGACTTAAAGGGGTCTGGCATGATGTTTTTTGTTTGAGAGTAAGGGGGATCTGAGGGCCTTCTAGCACTGTGAATGTAGCCCGACTCCCCGGAGAGGGCTGAAGATGCCGAGGCAACATCCCCGTTTCACTGGGGGGGTCAACCTTAAACCATTATTCATGTCTACATAACCTCCCTCCCGCTAGCATATGCCTCTGGTTGGTAGACAGTAAGTCAGTTAGGGCTTTCCTCTGTGTTGCTCTAGAAGCTTTCATACCGGGAGAGAGAAGTGTTAAAACTCTACATTCTCACTTCTGACTCACTGATTTAACCACATTGAGGCAGGAGCAGCAGCAGAATACTCCTGTGGTGTAAATCTGTTTGTGTTCCCTGTCCAAAAAAAAAAAAAGGCAAGACAAGAAAAAAAAAAATACAGGGTCCTCCTGAAATGCAGTTTCTGAGTCAGGGTTAGCAATGTGATAAAAGCCCAGTAATAGTGCTAGGGGAAAGGAGAGAGAACCAGGGGTGAGCTGGGTAGGGTAGCTGAGTCTTGGTGGCGGCCTCGGCTGGTTGGTTGGTTGAAGAGTGCGGGACAATCATCGTCCACCCCCTCCCCCCCCCCCCACACACACCCCTACCCCTCCACCTCACCACCCAGGCACACCCTAACTCTCCTCGGCCGAGAGAGTGCGTCTGTTAGAGAGGGCATGTTATCTTGGAGGCTTAATGCCGAGTCGATACAACTCCACCACCCTCCCTTACACCTCACGTTCCAGGGAACACATATATCCAGTCTACGCTGTCAAACTTTTAGCACCTGCTATTTTGCTTTGGTCCCTTATGTCAATTCCTCTGGTGTTTCAGGAGGATGGGCTCGGAAGAAGTGGGTCAACAAAGGTTGATGCTAAAATGGGGATGAGGGTGAGACTCGGGCCAATGGACTGGCATCCACTTCGGTTGGCTAATGTTCCGCGCGTTACAACACGGTGAGCGAAAGTAAAAGGGTGGATGTGTCAAACTCAGTTCAGCGATTTGTAGTCAAGCTGCTGTTGCAGGGAATTACTTTAGTGGCATTAGGGAAAGATTTAATAAACAAATATGCATTTCTTTCAGTAGATTTTTTTTTTCTAAATCTAGAAACATAACTAGAGTTGAATACTTTTATACTAGACTTCTTCACTGTTTCGGAACTACGACAAGTATGGCAGTATTTATTTGTGAGACCAGATAAATAAAAAAAAAGACAGATATGGAGAGCACAGACTCTTAAACCTCACCCTGTTTCCATAATTGTACCTGCTGCTTTTCCCACCGGCCCTTGGTGACACTTCCTATAATGCAGTAATCCAAAAATCATGTTATCATGCCTTGGGGAATCAAATATAGCAGAGCAGCTTCAATCCTATTTCCCTGAATGCAACCGGTACACCTTATTCTTCTAAGATTTGTCTTAACACAGTGGATTATCATTGCCCCCTGAAAACCTGCGCATCGCAAAAATATTGGGCCCACATATCCCCAGATACGTTTCTGTTGTAATCCACCGCTCCATCCAACAGGCCACACACACACACACAACACAGGATAACACACACACACACACACACACACACACACACACACACACACACACACACACACACACACACACACACACACACACACACACACACACACACACACACACACACACACACACAGGCGTGTATGCAGCAACATGCTGACATTGAGACTTATCTGTTGATATGACGCAAAGCAGCATCTGATGGTTTTATGCAATCTAGTGGATTTTAATGTATTTTGAGGAATTCAAACATGCTGCACATACAGAGAGACAACTCCCGCGGGTCTCACTCACTCACTGACTGGTTGCAGATGGAGAAAATTCCCATTTCATGATAATTTGCTCAGCTGGAATGACATATGAAATAGCCTACATAACATCAAACATGAATATACTTTACATATTACATCTAATGTTCTTTGAGTAGGGGCAAAAATGGCATTGAGACAAAAAAAAAATGTTAAACAAATATATGTTTCCCAATCTAAAGGGGGAAACACAGTGCTGTTTAAATCATGTAGAAACTGGTGGGGACAAGGAAAGAAGAAAAAGTAATTGATGAAAGCAATATGTACCCAAATGGAAATTCATGAAGCTGTCACCTTTGTATCTTTGAAGATAGCAGCATGTCTGTAACATAAGCTTTCCTTGTGTAAAGACTACTGCTTTGATTAAATGTTAGCAATCCCGGCGCACTGGAAAATATACTGGGGGACATCTTTGATAAACTTGTGAAATAAATTCTTTCCAATAAAAATGTTCTTGAGGATGATGATTTGCGGAGGAGCGCAGCGCTGGCACGGCGCACATTGCACTCGGTTCTTTTCCCAGCACCCCTCCCTCCAGGGGTCTCTGTGGCGAGGATCTCTAATGAGACTTGCGTTATTAATCCTTGCAATGGGGTACATGAATTCACTCCTGAGCAAAGGCTTCAGCAGCCACCTCTGCCCATAAAACCTGGAATGCCTTCCTTTCATGTGCTGTGTTGATGATCTACTCTGACAACAATATGGTAAGACTTCCCTTCCCCTGTCGCGCAGGCCCTGGCCCGGGGCCAAAGAGGGTCATCTCAGACACACTTGGACTTTTATAGGTGGTCAAGAAACATGCTGACAGGTCACAAGTGGGAGCTCCTTTATGAGTAGGACCTAAACATCCACCTCATTTGGAATTAGTTTATTTATTGGTGGCCAATAAATCACGTTTATTTTGTTTTCTCACTTTCAAATGGCGACCAAGTCTTTGGGGTCACTGAGGAAAACCAACAGGCTTTAGACCACGGCCATTAAAACATTGACATTGTGGCTGTTTTACCAGGAATTTCTCTCAATGGGCTTGTACTCATCTGTGAAATAAAGCTGTAAAACAATGATCAGCTGTGAAACAATTCATACAAAGGAAATTTCACATCTTTCTGACAGATTGTAAAGGATCAAGAGTCCGGGCCTGTGCAGGTGCCATGAAAGCAAAAACAAACCAAAAAATGTGCCTGAAAAACAGAACTTCCTTTGACACCATGAATCAGTAATTTGCTGATAATGCAAAGGCCCTTTATATAAGAAAAGCTATACTGCTTGATTGCACTTATGAAGTGATGACAGCTTAGGTGTGAAATGCTCAACTTTGGTTCGACTAAATGCAGCTTCCTTTGAACTATAGATTTACCTCCTTACTATAGAATGAGCCTGTAGCAACACTGAGTTAACAGAGTAGCACACCTCTACTGTGTGTTTGAGGAAAAAAAAAAAAAAACAGAGAGGAAAGAAGCAGCTTGATGTTGTGTTTAATTTTGGCTCAACTTCACAGGCCAATGATGATCTTCACAATGCATATTTTTAATGTTGTCAAATTTTGCCTTTTGCATCGCAGCTATGTTCATTCCAATCCTTTGGGATTCATGGAAATGAGCATTCGCAACTAGTTCCTCCTGATTTTGCTAAAAAAAGAATTTAAATAAATGAATGACACCCTATTTCACAAAACCCAAAAAGCTACACTGGCTTCATTTTACAGTTTTCCCAGAGGAATCCTATTTGTTGTAAAGCGCAGAAAAAAAACAAAACAAGGTGATTGGTGAAAATCTGGATTTATTATGTCGCAGATAAGTGCAATTCTCTGCTGAGAAATAGGTCAGAATAAATAACAGAACTGGTTTTGAATCATTTGAAACACGTTTGATCTCACTTGTCAAATGTTTGGTGTTTCTGGAGTCTGGGAAGGGTCTCAATCTTGATTGACAGATTGCGCGCTGTATGCATGTAGCCCTGGTCCCCTGATGGCCCGGTAGCCAGCTCCACTGTCCCATTTATGACACGAGCCAATCTGCCTCCAGCCGAGATTCTCCCTTAGCTTTTCACAGATTTGTATCCCCATTTTCCCCAAATTCATCTCACCCCCCATCCCCCCCTCAAGCTTTCTTTAAGACTCAGACATGCACGAACTGCCCGCACACACACACACACACACACACACACACACACACACACACACACACACACACACACACACACACACACACACACACACACACACACACACACACACACACACACACACACACACACACACACACATACAAACACTGAACTGAGTTGAGGATGATGTAAAGTGAGAAAAAAGGGGGAAAAGTGAGAGATAACGGCCTGCATGCTGATCACTTGCAGTGTTAAGTTACTTTAATAGAAGCAGCGATGGGGACGTTACCCAGTGTCCTGATCAGTCACTAGAGAGCGCTGTCCCCGTGTTACTGCGGAGAAACCACTTTATCATTAGGCCTGGACACAGTGCAACGTTTCATGTCCACATTTTTCTTTGATTATCTCTGATTCTTCGTGCGTCTGTGTGTGTGTGTGTGTGTGCGTGTGTGTGTGTGTGTGTGTGTGTGTGTGTGTGTGTGGGTGGGTGTTTGTTTGCGTGTCACAGGGGCAATTCTCAACCACTTTGCATTCAGTTAATGTGTTTTGTTTTTTAATGTTGCCTATGTTGTAACTTATTACCAAAGCAAATGTGATTACAGCCTGTTTCTTTAGTTTTATTTAATTAATTTGATCTATGCCAGTTTTATGCATGCACACCTTTGCAGTGTTATTGTGTCCTTTCACTGATGTGGGCTTCCCCAACTCTCACCGTCTTGTACGTTATTTGAAGCATTCGAATTATCAGAGATGTACCACCATTTAAAAACGGCTTCACCTCTTTCTTTTTTTTTTTTTTTAACTCTGACATCAGATGAAAGAAATACATTTCTATTATGATTTCAGAAAGCTCAACCCATCAAGTAGTCCATCAACATGACATAAAATTTGAATATCCCAAATCAAGCCTATAATTTTAACCGTTTCATGTTTTTATAATCGGTAAATCAAATTAGGGAGTCGATCTAAATTGTCCTTAATATTTATCTTTCCTGATATTCTAATATATTTAGACAGATTTTGATTTAACCATAAAGCAATTGATTACCTAAAGCACGTTTTTGTTGCGGGTCAGTCAGTAATTAAACAATCATTTTTAATTGTATGGAGAACAAAAAAAAAAACCTCCGTAGAGAGAAAAAAAATATCCAAATGTAGGCTGTATTTTTTTGTTTTTTTTCCCGGTTGTAAAAGGGGAATAAAGTCCCAGCAGCAAAATGTTATCCGTCACAGCCTTAGAAAAAGAGATGATTGTCTGAAATAAAAGTCCAATGACTTTACTCGACTACATCTTTTTTTTTTTTACGAAGACAAAGGTCAACATTTAAACAACAGTCTTGTTAAATTATATTATATTTTTCTGCCGGTTTAGACCGTCGATTGTTTTGTTATTAACGCCACGAATGAAGAGGCGACGGAGTCCAATTAAATTAGACGCACGTGTGCTTGCTTTCTTTTTTTTTTTTTTTTCTTTTTTTAAACTTGGCGGAGTGTTTGCACGGGGACAAGTGGTCTCGGTGTTTGCTGTTCATCGCGGATAAGTCTTTTGGGGTGACTTTAGGTGGAGAAGTGGGCTCTATCTGGATGAATAGTTCGCTCCCGTGATGGCTGGAGATGAGTTTGAAGCCGGAGCTGAACGATTAGAGGAGGCTGTGTGCGGTGAGAAATGCTGGAACTTGTGGAATGCGACCAGTTTAGGCAAATTCGTTTTGAGTGTGTGTTCAGATATTCTGCTTGTCGTTTTACGATGACGTCCCTCTTAATTTCTACAACGACCTGAATAATATTTGCAGCGTTAATTTAATGCAAAACGCCATAAATGTATGTATCTAAGTCTGCCTGGAAATATTCATCACCTCTAAGCCGGCATGAAATATAAGTAGACCTGTGATATATATATAAATAATAATAATAATAAACTCTTGATAGGCATTATTCCTACCACAGACTTTCTAATTGAATTAGAGTAGTGCAGCCATTGGCTATGGAGAGGGCTGGTGCCCCCGCATGCTTCTCCTAAAGCTCCTCCCCTAACGCTTACAATCCGTTTGGTGTACGGAGAACTACATCTTATAAGAGCCGCCGAACATCCCATGTCCAGCCCATAATCTGATCTGAAAATCTGTAGGTGAGGAGAGGCTCTAACCTCCCATCATTCGTCAGGGAGGGAAGGCTGCAGAGACAAAAAGAACCAGGGCGCCGGTGGCACCTCCTCGGCTGAGATTCACTCTCTGGACTCCTTGAAACTCTTTTATTTATTGCAAGATCTAAAAAACAATGCAGCTAGAGAACATTCTTCCCAGCACTAGCATCAATTTACCCAAGACCTTTTACAACCTGTCCTCGTCGGGCAGCGCCAACAACAGCCCGAGGGCATCGTCGCAGCTTGAATATCAAGAAGTCGACCGGACGGAATCAGAGTCGAGCAGCGCGCCTAAGAAATATCTGAGCGCGGTGGGAAACGGGATGCTTGGCGAGGGAGAGGGGGACACTTTCACTAAAGGCGGGCCCGATGGGAGGAAAGGCTCCCCGGTGCTGGGTGAGGACGAGCTGACGAGCGGTCGGCGGTACAACATAGACGAACTTGGGTCTGACAGATACTTCATCTCGTCGTCCCAGGCGAGTTCCGACATGGCAAGCCCCTGTTCCCTCTTTCCCTATGCAGGACAGACCGGTTCGGTGTACACCGGGTCAAGCAGCTCCAGGTATCCGGCTTCCCTACATTACGGATCCGTCCTGCCGCCCACAGGCTTCTCCACATCCCCCGTGTGCACCGGTCGGAGCCAGTTTAGCAGCGGAGGGTACCAGTTTAGCCAGGGTCCGGGATGTTTGTACCCCTCCTATCCGGGGACGGGGACGGGTATCGGCTCCATGTCTCTGCCGGGGTCTGCCGCTGGAGCCAGAGCGCAGGTATACCTGTGCAACCGACCTCTATGGCTGAAATTCCACCGGCACCAAACCGAGATGATCATCACCAAACAGGGCAGGTAAGCAGATGCGCTGCTGGAGGCTTTGAAGGCCCAATTTACACACACAACAGGCTGAAAATAAAACTCATGTTTCTACATTTGGCCCATTTATTTGTCAAGATACAGGAGATTTTTTGCAACTTTTCAGCACATCCAAATTTTACGCAGGGGAAGCACTTTTTTTCTTTTTTTTTTGCTCATCGGGAGGCTGAAAAGGACTTGTTTATGTTTTTGGTAAATGCGCAATTACGCAGCAGGATAATCATGGCACTTGTATTTCAAATTTAATAAAGTATTCTGCCAAACTGAACACATGAAGATATTCATTGCCAGACGTATGTTTTGCTACAGTATTGTTTTTATAATGACGTCTGCTTTATTTACAGCTAATGAGTTATTGTTGTCTTTTTTTTTTTTTTTTCTTTCCCAGACGGATGTTCCCATTCCTCAGTTTCAACATCACTGGACTCAACCTCACGGCCCATTACAACGTCTTTGTAGAAGTTATTTTGGCTGACCCGAATCACTGGCGCTTTCAGGGAGGAAAGTGGGTCACTTGTGGAAAAGCAGACAATAATATGCAAGGTGGGTTACAGAAGTAACACATTTTTTTTGGCACTATCAAATTAGTATTTTGTGTTTAAAAATTCTTAAAAAGATATCGAAAAAGATTTGAATATAAACGCGTTTAGAACTGAGGCAGTACATACTGCATTTAGTCAGGACAACGAGTGCAAAAAAAAAAAAAAAAAAAAAAAAGCTTTTTAATTCGAGCTTTTTTGTTGTTTTCAAACTAAAGACCGTTTTTTTCTTCTGTTTTTAGTGGACCTTAAATTTTTTTTGACAGGTTGTGATTTTGTGTGTTTAAATGCCATAATTCAGGTTTTCAGTTTAATTTGAAGTGCTAAATCTTCTCGGGGAGTCAACTTAAGTGTGAAGTTACTTATGAATGACTGCTACTTTAAAGAGTTGCAGCTTTAAATAAGAATACATTTAAAAAAAATAAAATCAAATTCTTCATTTGATATTTTTAAGTTTAAAGAAAAATAAGAAGAAAATGACAAACATTTTGTCTTTCAATATATAAATTAGTTTTTAATTTTATCTCATTAAATGGGAGAAACACTCCATCAAATATTTTCTAAACTACCAATTGATGTTTTATCAAATATAAAATCATTGGAATATGTTTTATTGTCCTTTCTTTTAGTTTAACAATATATTTTCAATCGGATTGATTTGATTATAACATAAGATTAAAAGAAAATCTGGATTAAAAAGGAAATATCAAAAAGCAGAATATGATTAATTTCATGCATGTTTAGATGACACAAATTACACAGTTGCAGGCTCGCTCTTTTTTGATGGTTACATTACTATAACTTACTTTGCTTTTAGGTAACAAAATGTATGTTCATCCTGAATCTCCGAACACTGGTGCTCACTGGATGAGGCAAGAAATCTCCTTCGGCAAGTTGAAGCTGACCAACAATAAAGGGGCCAACAACAACAACACACAGGTTAGATATTGATTTCTGACATGCTTGAATTAAATTTTTGCCAAATGGACCAGGATTTTGATGACTACCTCTAGTTTGGATCATTGAATACAATCACTTAAATGTAATTTTCAATAATGATTACCATCTTTTTAATGATATTTATAAACAAGTTTCTATTTTAAATCAATCAAAAAAAAAGACATGCATTCTGATCATCTTACATTTTGAAATGTACAGTGTCGGGCTCATCACCCACTTCTCGTTTTCAGATGATAGTCTTGCAGTCGCTTCACAAATACCAACCGCGGTTGCACATTGTGGAGGTGACAGAAGATGGTGTGGAAGACATGAGCAACGAGGCCAGAACTCAAACCTTCACCTTCCCAGAGAACCAGTTTATAGCCGTCACAGCTTATCAGAACACAGATGTAAGCGTTTGAATGATTTTTGTTTTATTTATGCTTTTTAGATATACTAAATTAAAATGATTTTCTCTTAAATTTTACTTATTAAAAACAGAATTCTTTCTTATTGCTCATCGGCCACAGCGTGTCTTTTAAGATGCACATTGTTCATGGAGGATTTCTTTTTGTTTCAGATCACACAGCTGAAGATAGACCACAACCCATTTGCAAAAGGCTTCCGGGATAATTATGACTCGTACGTATCTTTCTCCTCAAACAGTGTGGTTGTTGTTTTGTTTTTTGTGCGATGCAATATTTGTTACATGTCCTCGACCCTGACTTTTCAATTGCAATTGATTTTTTTTGTTTTTTGTTCCTGTGTTTTTTTTCCTCCACGTGATGAACAGGATGTACACCGCTCCAGAGAGTGACAGGCTGACTCCGTCCCCAACAGACTCCCCTCGCTCTACCCAAATCGTGCCCGGAGCCCGCTACGCCATGCAGCCTTTCTTTCAGGACCAGTTTGTCAACAACCTGCCTCAGAACCGATTCTACACCAGCGAGCGGGCAGTTCCGCAGACCAACAGCCTTCTCTCCCCGCAGAGTGAGGATGCCAGTGCAGCGGCCTCTGCTCAGCGCTGGTACATCCCCCCAGTCCAGCAGCCGGGCTCCAACAAGCTGGATCTGTCATACGAGAACGACTATTCCACCAGTAGCCTACTGTCGTACGGCATCAAGCCCCTGTCCCTGCAGACATCCCATGCCCTCAGCTACTACCCAGACTCTGCCTTTGCCTCCATGGCTGCAGGTTGGGGCACTAGAAGCACTTATCAACGCAAAATGACCACGGGCCTGCCCTGGTCCCCTCGCCCGAGCCCCCCAGCCTTCCCGGAGGACCAGCTGGGGGCCACTAAAGAAAAGCTACCCGAGGAGAATGCACCGCCGGCCTCAACCTGGATCGAGACGTCCCACTCTCTGAAATCGGTGGACTCTACCGATTCAGGCGTGTACTCCATGGTGTGTAAGAGGCGCAGGATGTCCCCTGGGGGCTCAAGCACAGAGAACTCCCCAACCATCAAGTGTGAGGACTTGACTACGGAGGAGTACAACAAGGACAACCCAAAAGGCATGGGTTATTATGCATTCTACACAAGCCCCTAAGACTGTATTTATTTAAGCTAAATCTAAATCTTTTGTTTATTATTGAGTGCTCTCCATTCCTTGTTAATGTCTTTTTTCTCTTTTCTCTAAAGGTGCCAAAGCTTAGTGTTCCCCCCAAGCAAGCTGCACAAGGTTATTTTCCCAGGCCAGCCCCTCTCACATACCTGAGCAGAAACATGCATAGTGATTGTTGTTTAAAAAAAAAAGAAAAAAAGAAAGCATGTCCCATTTAATTCATTTATTTTTTAAACTTCTTTTTATTTTAAAAAAACGAATGTGATATCCCCCCCCACCTGCGTATTTAAGTCATTTTCGTTGTACAGTATTCGTGCACTTTAGAATGTGATGTATCTTGTACAAATTTGTCTTCATGGAGTTGTTAAATGGATAATAAAACAGCTTTTCATAAAGCATTGTCTGAATATTTTTGAGTATGTTTTATTTCTCTCTTATGGCCACTGGATGCAGCTCTTCGATGTCAATCACTCGCAAATAAAAAATATGTACATGCATTTTCAAAAAATAACGACTGCTTCAAGAACTGAAACGACTGCATTTGATACATTTTAGTTCAATCTAAATATAAGTGTCCATTTTTCATTAAGCTGTGAATGTATATAAATTCCACTGTACTTAATAGATGATGGAAGCCATAAATTATGGCCTGTAAAATAAAGGATCTATTGAGTGGTTGTTTCCAACAAGTTGACATTGCAACAAGTATAATGTTTAAAATTCTCCCTGCACCTAAATAATGAGATGCTTTCTAACAGATGGGGGTCATAAAATATTATTAAATCTTATTTTGTAATATGGAATGATGTGGGATGCGCTATAAATATTACTCTTGTAAGCAATGTGAGACTAAGTGCAAATGATTTTAGAATTTTTTTTTTCCTGCAACAATACTTCTCATTACAAACTATTCAACTTTAAATGTACCATCTTACTGATAAACCATATACATTGTGATAAAAAAAAAAATGCATTTCATATATAACTACTTATAATCAGGGCAATTAACTATTGTAAACAACATCACAAAAAGACTTGAGAAGGCATAGTCAACATTGTTTTAGGGCTACAGTAAGAAAACCTTTTCATGTTCCTTGCTCCTGTAAATTCACAGGTAAAATTCTCCATAACGATATTCATAAAAGCGCTGAGCAATCTGTTTCATGCTCCAAATCCTGTAAGTGTTACAAGGTAACACCACAGCTCACAATTCAAGTGAGCAAAGTGTGATTTAAATATGAGATTTACAAGTCTTTCATGACATGATTCACAACATGGACTCAATTAGGTGAAAAGCACACAAAAGCAGAGTCCTACTATTCCTTCTGTTGTTGCCATGGCGTTTTCACACATTTTATAATTTACTTAAGTAACGCAAGTGCATGTGAGGCACGTATACTTAGAAAACGTGAAAACAGGCAAAATGGAAAGTGGCCCATCAACCATCCTTCTCGGGGCAACGTTCAGCTCAACACCTCTATTTATACTGTACATCTATGGCCTCTCCGAAAGTGGATTAGTGAAGATAAAAATCCCTGAAAAGAGAAGTCATAATATTCACACAGACAGTTTGGCTCATGTTCTCAGCACCTGTTTTTCTTCAGTGAAAATTCTTCATATCCTCATCCATAAGGACCCCAATTTGAATTGATTTACATACTCAAATTCTAATTAATTCTGTTGTCAGACTCCTTGACAAAGTGAGGAGTCTGACTAACTCCAATTAACACCTCCTAACAAGGTAGAGTGCTTGATTGCCCCGGCCTCTCAGGAAAGCTGTAAGAAAAAGGCTCTAGGGGTAGGGGCGGAGGGTGGTGGGGGGAGGGGGGTCGGGCCTGTAGAGTAAAAATGTTTGCACAAGTGCGTGTCAGCAAATTGTATTTCAGAGCATCTGATGATGTTTTTCTTCTCCTTTTCATGTTGTCTTGACCTCTGTTCATCAGTTATTCTGATGTGCAGAATAGCTGTCGAGACTATAAATGGGCAACCGCAACAACCCGTCTGAGGTATGCGAGTCACTGATACACTGACAATTGAAGAGAATCACATGGAAAATATTGCAGTTTAACTCACAATAATCAGATGATGGCTGGGAGCAAACCTATGCACATACAGTATAAATACTGTGCGTATGCTTTTAGTGACACTTAAAGTGAAGTTAGGATGATTTCAAAAGAATTCATTGTTCCTCTTGCTGCAAGATAGTTCTTTATGACTGTCTGCATGTTTAGGGGGTGTTGTCATGCTGCAGAATAAATTTGGGGCTCTGGGTATTTTGTGATGGATGGGAACCAAAACATCTAAAATTCCCAATACTTTAGGAAAGTATATCTTAAAAGGTACAACTATTGTCTCCAATCCTGTTTGAATGATATGTCAAAGGCATGTTGGCATCGATATTGGGCAGTGCTCTTGTAATATCTGCCATCGTCCCTCTTTAATAAAACCTCCTGTCCATGAGGTGACATACACAGTGGGAGCTTCGCTAACACACACTTTAACACAGGCATCTATCTTGTATTTAAACTAACAATATAATCCTCAGTCTCAACTGAAGCACTTTTAAATTTTCTCATAATCTATTTGATTGATTCACATCTTTAATAACAGGGGCTTCTTGGGAGCTCCCGACAACTCCAAAAACCCAGCAACAAGTCGATAGATTGTGTCTTTCTCAACCATTCATGCAAGAAGTACAGCAATCAATAGACACCTCTAAAGCATGCTTCCAGAATTCAGCCCATGTTAACTTAAAGGAGATACACGCATTGGGATAAGACCTGAAGAATTGACTACTGTGCTCTACTGCTGTTAACATTGCTGGCAACACTCTGAGTAATTGACTGAGTTTTGTTGTTGTGTCAGTAATACAAGGCCTTGGAGGATAAACCCGGTGGTTTGCAGAATATGTAGTGTACTTATAAAACTTAACTCCCTTTCTCTTTCTTATTTCATGTGTGTGTGTGTGTGTGTGTGTGTGTGTGTGTGTGTGTGTGTGTGTGTGTGTGTGTGTGTGTGTGTGTGTGTGTGTGTGTGTGTGTGTGTGTGTGTGTGTGTGTGTGTGTGTGTGTGTGTGTGTGTGAATGGTCTTGTCTCTGTGTCCTTCCCTCAGGCTGTCCTTTGGTGACCATGTTGAGAGTTCATGTAAGAAAGACCAAGGAGGCCGGGGAGATATTGTACCCAAGGAGGGCTGACATCTAAACACAGATGAAGGCCTAAGGCTGTTTCCTCACCTTCAGTCACACACTATTACTGCTCTCACTGACTAAATGCAGCCACAGGCTGCAGATGTGTGTCTGGGTCAACATTTTTTTTTATACGACCCTTTTAAAAAGTAACAGTCGGGCACGACTGAGACATTAGCAATTATGTTTCCTCTTCACACTATATTTCCTATTTTGATGTGTTGATAAATGTCACCTCTGTTAAATGGTTATCAAGCCAGTTAGAATTACTGTACAATAGTTCCTCAGGGACTGTTTGAGTCTTATATGGCCACTCTGCTGTTTTGTGATGCATTCACTCGTGAAGGGTTTCGGTTGAAATATCTTGAGGTTAATGTCAGTAGTCGACACGAGTCAGATCCAGTCCTTATAATTGTTTCTGAAATGATGCCACAGCTTTCTTTCTGATGACTGCGTGAATATTAAGGTCCACACTTCTGACAGGAACCAAGCCTTGTGTGCTATCTTATATTGTTCCACCATTTAGCCCAACACAATAATACCTATACAAAGTTCCAGGCACCAGTGCACGTCATGTGATTTTCTGGTCTTTGTATTATTTAGTGGAGGTCACACATCAACGTCCTAATGATGCTGACAAAGGCTCTCCTTTTAGATCACCCCAGGTGTTTATGAAGACAACACGATGCTTTATTTAGTTCACTGCCTCCTTTGGACCTGGTTCGTCAGCAGAAGATGTGGTGGGTGGGGTCGACTACAGTAGGCTGTAATGCTCACAGGTCTGTCGGAGTGAGACCCTGGTGTGAGCCGAGTCTCATGTTAGCGGGGCCAGAACTGTCTGGAGAAGGGCGTCTGGTGTTGGCAGAGAGCGCGGAGGCGAAAGGAACTGGAGGCGGAGCGGGGCCTCGCGTCGGTGCCCTCAGACGGCGTGTGCAGCACGCAGGCAGGGCCTTGACTCACTGGTGCATGGATAATGTTGGAGAGAGTATCCCGCGGCTAAGCTGCACTTAACAGCACATTGATTTCAAACCCCTGTGTTCCCTCTGGAGGGCAGTGGAACGCACCTCAACAAGCTGGAGCCCCCTACACACACACACACACACACACACACACACACACACACACACACACACACACACACACACACACACACACACACACACACACACACACACACACACACACACACACACACACACACCTCCCCTTCTTTCCCTCTTCCCACCTTCCCTCCTTCTGATCACCAGTACCATTTACCATCTCCACAACCTACCCCTCCCTCTATCCACCCATCCCTGTGTCGATTTGGGTACACCTTGCTGGTCACTGGCCTCTACACCCCACTCCACCTCCCGGTGTCCCAGTGGAGCGGAAAAGGATTCAGGGGCACTAAGGCTCCCGCAAGTCCCCCGTCTTGAGAGCAATGTTTTGGGGTAGGGCATGCAGAGGCAGCTGGGCGGAAAAGATCCGTGGTCAAAATCAATGCATTGGCACTTTGATGGAGCGCTCCCACAGATTTGGGAATTTCACATTCTCTTCCTTCTCTCCTGGCACCCCCGGAGGGCCTCACCACTGGAGAAAAACAACATCCACTAACCCTTCTGGGAAAGAGGGACTCTTAATTTCTACAATTTCTGGGACAAAACATGACACGGTCAATATTCATTTTGTGGCTTGCACCTAACATGTTACACTCTACAATCTATCACCTCTTGCAGCTCATAAATAAATAAAAAAAATATCCAAGTAACCTCTGTATAGATTGTACATGTTCAAAATTCAACAATGTCTTTTTTTTAAAAAAAATTTATTAAATAGTTAAACTGACAAAAAGAGAAGATTAAATTTGTTCCCACTGCACTAAGTTTAGTACAGCCTCACTCTTCCCCCTTTTTCTTTTCTAAACCTTTGAAAGAGAAAACTTTCTTTCTCATCATCACCACACCTTGGGGTCTGCATCTCTGTACGCGAGTCCCAGCACAGGTGGATGCCAGTGTGGTGCTTCTTCCACTTGTCTAACTTCTGACTCATCTCCCTGCTGCATTATACGGATGCATGTTTCAGGAGCAGTACACAGCACACTTCTTTGTGCGCTAATGGGCTCTCAGCATCTTTAAGACTCCGGGTACAATTAAGAGGTGATAGTTTGATCTCCCACCTCACAGTTCTATTTCTGAGCTGCTGCGTGATTAATGCCGGAGGTTGATGAGTGGGTGAGGAATGGGCTCTATTTAGACGAAGACACCCATGAACTCCTCTGAAGAAACAGACTTCTTTGGCTGTTTGCACCCGTCTGATTTCTATTCTATCTGTATTGTATTCCACTGCTGTTAAGTTTGACACGATCATCAAATGATGATGTCATAATGCACATGACTGAGGGTGTTCACTGCAGTTATGACATTAATTAAATCTTTTAAATGTTTCAGCTTCTATATTGCTCTGGAAGAACTGCTATCCTAAAATGACTTTGTAGGCTGGCTCACAGGGAAGTTGTATAAGATTATTCCATTATGTATCCACACCAATATTTCAAATTATATTTTAAATCAAGTCTCAAAATGTTGTCTTCCATCTAAAGCTTTATTTGTATCAAGCATTTTTGGTGGTTAAGTTGAATTATTTTATTATAGGTGCGTTCACTTTTAAAAACAACGTGTAGGTTAAATGACCAGGTAAAGGAGAAGAATAAAACAAGAGAGAATCTAAAGTATTACCGCCAAAGAGTGAATTCAATTCTTCATTTCTGTCAGCCAAATGCTGTCGTCTATGATCAGAGAGAATTGTTTGATACAGCATTGCCATCTGCTGGTGAAAATGAATCATTACACATTAACATGATACTGCAAGCATTATTATGAAGGACTTTAATAAGCTTGTGTTAAGACGTTGTAAGAAAAAAAAGAAGGATTTGATTTCAAGTTTATGCAAAAACTTTATATTACTAATCAATTAGGCTAACTGAAGCAACCCGATACACACAGAGAAGGTAAAAGGAAATAATTGTTTATGATCCACTTTCAAATCAAAAGTTTCGATTTCAGTCATTTTTTTTAGAAAATGTAGAACATTTGAAACTGCCTAAATTGATGTTATTGAACTGTGATGCAATATATAATACTATATGAGGAGGCATAGGCTAATATCTTAGGCCTATATCTATCCCTATTAGCGTGCACTGGAAATCCGTGAGGGGTTGTTACTCTATCACTTAGCATATGACAAGCTTAGCCATGGTTTAAAGTGGATATAGCTTAACTGGCTTGGAGGGATTAAACTACAGTTGTTCCCTACAAGCTTTGGAACTGGTCTGACAATACAAACAGACTATATGTCCTTCTTGCAGGCATTGTGACTTGTGATGGGACATTAATCAACAACTGTTATATGTGTATCATAATTCTGACATCTAAAAACAAAAAAACAATATGACTGATATACATCTGCCTTTAAACTGAACTTCAAATTAAACCTTATAAAAGGAGAAACATTGACATTTACAGGCTTTTAGTTGACATAGCTACCAGGTTCAGATCATATACATGGCTATGATCAAATAAAAAATATGTTCTCCTCTCTCCTGTCATAGTATTTGTGATTTTATTGGGCTACATTTAGAAGTAAAACAACTTTAAGTCACATAATTACCACTGACTGCCTTAAACTGTTTCTCTCATCCAGTTTAAACCTAATTTTACATTAAGAGCTCAACCATATAGTCATTTTTGACCATAAAATAGATGACCTATATTTCTAATAGATTTTTATGGGACTACATTAAATTTGGTGTTGGTAATTATTATGCATGTGTTATTTTACTACCGTGTTAAATATTGCTAGCGTCAAATAGCCGAAATATATGTTATTGTTATTATTGTTGGCCCGACAAACCGTCTTTGCCAGGTCGACAGACAGCTGAAATTGTCTGGATGAACGCAGTTTGCATGTGGCCTCAGCAGAAAGTATTTTGCATTGGCCTTATCAATTTCCCATCATTAATTGCCTCATCAGTTATTGAACATAACATTAAAAAGTTCAATATACAACACAACATGCTTCACTAAGTGCTACAGAGAGGAAAAATCTGACTAGGGGCATAAAAAATAAGGTTCACAGGGATCCTTTGAATCAAGGTAGATTGACACATCAGCTCACTGGGACAGGTGAGTGACAGGCTTCAAAAACACTTTCTAAATGAATTGACCTTCACTTCCATCAGTCAGTTTGGGAACAGTTGCAGCTTTGTATCCGTGTGTTTTAATTATGGCATGGGCTTTCTGGTTAACAGTTCCATCACAGACTTTGCCTCTAAGTAGCTTTAAGGTTTAAACTAAGTGGTATTCCATCACAATGGTCACTTTTATCTACGGTAGCTCCATTCACAGTGTTTTATGTTAAAAAAAAGAATGTTTAAAAAAAAAAACACCACTTGTTTTGGCATTGCATAATTTCTCCAGCCAATATTCATAGAATATTTGGAGATTTAGACAAGAATTGAAACTAGAATCTCATGCGGGCTATTTAAATAGCTTTTGTCTGTCCATTTTACACTTGGAGTGATGTAATAGGCATATTGGAAAATGCTAAATGCCAAATATTGAAATTGCCATTTCACAGTTGTCATGTCAATAGTAAATAAAAACAATTCTTTTGAACAATTAATTATGGGCTGATTAGTCTGACTAATAAAACAGTAGTGATTAAATTGGCATTTTCTATTTAATTTTCAATCTTCTATTTGATTTTAATTACAGATAAAATCATTCTTCATATGCCAGCACTGTTAATGAGTTAAAACAACAACAACAACAACAACACAAAAAGCCCCCTGGTTTTTTTTTAGGCGACAGTGAAATAGCTCCCACCCTCGTCGTTACGTTGCTGAATCTGATTGGCTACAAACACCGGGTGTTGAAGCGAATTGGTAATCAATCACTGTCAATCATTTTAGAGGCGTGGTCTCACCGTGTTGTTAGGGGAAAAAAAAAAAAGCACACAGCCAGTCCACACTGTTAACACAAGTGTCACCCGTCCCGGGTCGGTACCGGGTCTCAACTGGCGGAAAACAAAAACAAACAAAAACAAAACATTAACGGTTGGCAGGTGAAATGGACGAACCGTCGGAACAAATGAGACCCCTCTTAAGAACAGTGAGTACCCGCACAGCACAGTTTTGCCGTCAGCCCACCGTTATAACTGTACGGCTCTTTGTCCGTGTCTGCCGAGCACAAGTACAAGAGGGATGCTTGGGAGTCAGATTCGGTGAGGCACCATCCGGCCACCGCTATTGTTAGCCGGCTTTCTACTCCTGACACGTGGCAGACGTACAAGTTGCTTTCAAGTCTCTTGTTAAAAGTCTGCCGAGCTGCTAATTCAGATATGAACCTCGCAGAAACGTGTTTCCGGACCTAGTTTTTTTTTTTAAGTTACCGTGCTGATCATTATTTTTTTGTTTTCTAATAGCAGTTGCTAATGAATTAGCCGAGCGCGAGCAAGAGCTTTTTTTTTTTTTTTTTTTTTTGGTTTTGTTTTCTTTCCCGTGCTCCCGTTATCAACTGTAAATAGTTCAACTGGAAGATACCCCGTTACTTCTCAAGTCCGAACATTTGTGTTTGACCAAGAACTTTCACAAACTAAAAAAAAAACAAAAAACGTGCACGTAAACCTTTGGTACTGCCGGAGTAAGTCGTACAGTCGTTTATAATGCACGTAATCGATTACCGGTGACTTTACACGGATTTGTACCCTGACGTTCAACAGGTTTACCCGTTCGTTACTTGGAAAATAAAAATGTGTCCCAGTAAATCCGTGGATAAGATCTGCTGGTACATTTACAGGAATAAAGGCCTCATTTGCATATCAAATGCGCCCAAAATAGAGCCGCTTTCTAGCGTGACATTTCCATGTCAGGAAATGCGGCTAATTTTACTGTGAAAAGCTCGCACAAGTACGGAGGCAAACACACGCATGCAACTCATAAGACGACGCAGTGTGTACGCTGTCAAGTCACGTGAGATAAGCTGCACAACCGTGACGTTTTTAAAGTGAACTTTAAAAAGTCCCACATCCTGTCTTGTTGAGTTTATCGTCACAGATGGGATGATGAGCATCAAGCGCACAGCAGTATTAACAAGCACCCCCCCAAAAAAAGAAACTGGTTTGCAGAGCCAAGTTTAAAATGCAAGCTGCCTGACATCAGTGCCGGTGTTGGGTTGCCCACTACTATTGCTTGTGCGTGTGCATTTATGAATATGCACATGCTGGTGAGGAAACTCGATCCCAGGCTGCCCAATCAAAAGGAAGTTTCCGGTTGGTTGGAGTACCTTCCCCAGACATGGAAGTCAATACGCTCACCGTGACACGGGACCCTCCAGGCAGTGATTCAGCTGTGTGCCTAATAAAGTCTCAAGACTTATTTTGTGTTTACCCAGCTAAATGGAAATCCCATACAACATACCACTGTTAATCTTTGAGTGGGACTTCCAGCTAGTGTGTGCATGTTTTAAAAAAAAACATGAATGTGGTTTGAACAAGATACGTTTGTTTATTAACAGGCTTGCTGGTTGACCAGTGCTATTGTTTAGCAGGGAGTTTCTTTCAAAGTGAAATGTTGCCGTCATTTGGCTTCCGAAATGTGCTTAAACAGTAAGAATCTCCATTTAAATTGTGGCTAAATAGTTAACCGTTGTTTAGCTTGGCTGCAACTTCTGTTCATTTCAAACAAGTGTGTTTTAGAGTCCTACAAAGAATGCACACATGGTATGTAATGGCACAATGAGTTGTCATTGTTCTGATGACTTTATGCCGCCGATGATCATCTGAGCTCAGGCAATGTTTGAGGGATTTATAGGGAGGTCCCTTGACTAGATGTTTAAATGTCATGTATCAACTTCACTCAGTAGAGATGAGTTTATTGTGATTTTCTTACAGAGTGATTTTAATGGGCTGGCAATTCCTTCTCCATGTTTTGCATGTTAGACCTACGAGCGCTCAGTGCCAAAAGATTAGGCCAACAGGGACCACAATCCAGAGGGTGATCTGGTTTCAAGCTTGTGGTAGAAATGTTCGAGCTATACCAGCAACATTAGGATAATGGTTTTAGTTTGCTATTTAAAAACAGTCAAAACATTTATTTTCAAAGCATGTAGGATAGAATTTGGACGATATGGATTTTTGGGGGTTGATACCAAGATTAAATAGTGCAAAAATAAAAAATAAAAATTTGTCAACACTGATATCAGTGCACTGAAACAGTAAACTTTATTGTAGATTTAAAAATGATAATATGGGGATCATTGTCATTTGTCTACAACAAAACATCATAAAGTAATAATCGCATTAAAAGCTCTCAAAGACCATTGCAAGAACACAAATAGAAACCTCCAGGTTTTCCTTTGCGTTTGTCGCATGTCATATTTGGTCTATATGCACACGCTCTATCATTGACACTCTGATTTCTAATTATCGACTACATCAGCTTGGCTCTACAGTGTGAGCTGTCATTGAATTTTACCTCGGGTGTTTGCCAGCTCGCCATGGTGACGGGGATTTGGGCATCCAGCTGTCCCACTTGTGAGACACGATTTTAGTCCAGTGGGCTCTATAACCTGAACCTTTTATAGGCTCAGTACTTACTGCTGTGTTATTGAGTGTTTTGAATGGTAATTACAGAATGGGCCTTTCTAATAGGCTCTGTTCTCTTCTGTCATACTATTATGATAATACGATTAAACACATTAAACAGTACCCAGCTATAGGCTCATTGGCGTACACAACAGAGAGTCTCTTTGTTTATATTGCACCCAATTAGCATTGAGTGAGAATAACATGTACTTTTCTGCAAGTATGTTGCAATTAAACAGTACCATACACCACATGATTTTTAAGTGCTTTTATTGGGAAACGACCCAAATCCACTTCATAAATTAGAAAATGACTTGGTTGTGACTTCTAATGCCCTTCAAGTTTGTTTTTCCAAGAAAAAAATTGATTTAATTTTAAGAATTCATCTTTTATATTCAGTTTTTCCTTTAACTTATATTCACAGTGCATGGAAGCTGCTCTGTAAAGCCACAGCCTTCCACTAGAGGCAGCAGACTTAAACTGCCTATTTTAAAGCGTGTGTGTGTGTGTGCGTGTGTGTGCAGAACATTGTGGTAAATGACGGAAAGTCAGATCAAATTGCCAAAGATAACGCTTATGTTAATAGTGTACTGCCAGTGTTTAACAGGAACTGACAGCTCATCCAACCATAGGAAACTTATTAAACTCATCAACCCCATTATGGTGGTAATTGTGGCCTGAGTCTTGATGATTGCGTATAATGGGAGCTTGGTTTTGTTGAGAGGAGTGAAATATACGGGGTTTATATTTCCATTTCTTTAGACCAAACAACCTCCTTGATCAATACAATATTCTTATTTTTCGTCTTTAAACTAAGCAATTTGTAGATATCAACCTGGACTCTGAGAACTTATTATGGGTATTTTTTACTTTTAAAATGAATTGATGAATATAGAAAACTATTGTCAATCAAATATAAGAATAAGGATTAGTTATAGCCCTTGTTCAAGCGACAATTTCCTGTGCAAATTCCTATTTATTGTAGTTCGTTTAAAAAAAAATATATATATATTTTTTTATTTAACTGCATGATACTAGTGGATATTTCTTTTAGTCATTTTAAAAGATCACTGTTTGCTCAGTGAAATGTACTTGATGCTTCAACTCGGTCAGTTCAGCCATTAAATGTCACTCTTTCTGTTTAATCTCCTGCTCACTTTATGTCCCTCATTATGATGCCTATCTTAATTTCAGATTTGGTTTCACCTTTGCCTTCACGGTCTTGTGGTTAGTTAACTTTGATCTGACTGGCGCCGTTATGGATGCTGTGTCCACAGGTTATATCTGGCCTGAACAGGGGTCCAGAGAGTGTTTTCTTGAATTAAAAAATAGACTCTTTAATTACTGCCCCGGTTTCAGAAATATGTTCTTTTGCCCCACTCATGTGAGCGCCCCTGTTGCCGACCGAAAACAAAAGAGCCAGTTTTCTGAGAAAAGTACAGGTTGTTGAAAGACATGTCCAACCTTGAAGCTATGATAAGGACGGTGAATGTCAAAGTCAAAGGCGCAGAGGCATTTGGAATCTTAATGAATACGAATACACAGCAATCTGTCCCTTTTTCTATTCGTTGCACCCTGTGAGGAATGCCGAGCCCACACGTGTGCTTGTATCTATTTATCTGTGTTGGGGGGTCTTCATTTGTGACCTGAATACCTCAGCGGGTGAACATTTGTACGTCCTCCAAATGTGTGTGTGTGTGTGTGTGTGTGTGTGTGTGTGTGTGTGTGTGTGTGTGTGTGTGTGTGTGTGTGTGTGTGTGTGTGTGTGTCCTCCGTGTGGTGGCGTGTGTTTTTAAGCTCTTGGCTGGGGCGAATAAAATATTCATGGTGGCCTGGTGGGATTGGCTGCTGTGCAAAGAGCGGGCTGACAGCAGAGCACTGTGTTCTGAAGCAGCTCGCTCCCTCTCTCTCTTCCTCCCTCTGTATAAAGAGATGAGCAGAGGAAGAGGGAACAGACGAGTGCGACACTGTGTCTGTTAGCGTTCAGCGCGCGCGCGCGCACACACACACACACACACACACACATACACACACCCACCTTCTGCAACACCCAACCGACAGAAGGAGCTGGTTAACGTCCCTCCTGCCTTTGCTTTGCGGATGTTTTAGTCTAAATGGATGAACAGAGCGAAGGGGAACATGTGCTCACGGTACGTGTGTGTGTGTGTGTGTGTGTGTGTGTCTAACTGTCGTGGTCTGCACAGCATTAATTATGCATTATTTGTGTTTACATTGGCACGTCCGCTGGTTTTCTTCTCCCGTAGAGTGGAGTAGCAGTCCGTGCTAATGTGTGGGGCAGGTGGTCTGTGCATTTTACCAGAACGATAAAGGCAGAGGTGTGAGGATGAGCGGGTTAAGGTGAAAGAGGGGGCATGGAGCTGTTATCTCACTGGACATGCCTCTTGAAATGGAAATGTTTTCTTTCAACTCTTTAATGGCCTCAAGCTGCACGAACGAGAGGAGACCGTCGGACACAGTTATGGCTGCTTGAAGGAGTGGGACAAGGAGAAAAGGAAGGAGGAGAGAGGAGGAAAGGACCGACAGGGAAAGGAGGGGTGGAAAATGGGTCCGCTGAGGTAGTAGGATCCAAACAAGGAGCATGCTGTCAGAGATGGTGTTTATTTACCGAGTAGAAATTAATTAATATGTTTGTTTCCGTTCAGTCTAGCAAAAGGCAAACATTGCAATGCCCAGAGTAGATGCAAAATTGGGTGTAGAGGAAAACATCTGAGACAGAGAGCGAGGATATGTTTACCATTTTTGTGTCTGTGGGTCTCTTTGGAATATTGATTACATCCACGATTGATATCGGATTGTTTTTGAGAGTTTCTACCTGGTGAAATATCTTCCCAGCTCTTTCAATTAGACAATTCAACTACCGGTCTCAGGAAATGTTAGATACAGGACACGCGTTCCTGCTTGCCTTCTTAGTTGTGCCCGGTTCAAATGTACAGAAGCTCTAGGACGGTAAATCATTTAATGGATTGTCAGCAAAAGTCAGCAATATATAGCTGCCTGATCAAATTATAATTATTCGGTCTTGTGCATGTCTGTTCCACAGGACCTGCTCTACCGTAATGGATGTAGTATATGTTAAGTGACCAGTTGGTTTACATAGTCAGGTGCCAGATACCACGGGGAACCCTCAGCGGTCTTGCAGAGTCGGCACCTGGCTAGATCAGGGTTGGTTACCCACAAAGAAGCAACGTTATTCAGGGCTTTATGCTTCGGTTTATTTATACTGAAAAAAGCGTGGAAACGTACAGTACTGTAGTATATAAGGCACAGAGGGAAACTGACTTGACTAGAAGATTAAAGAAGTTTGACCCTGAGGTGTTGGGACCTAACAAAGGACACAAATGAGTTGTGTTTCATTAATGGATCCCTTCTCAAAACCAAAAGTCTATGAATTCATGTTACACTTTTGAATTCAAGCCTGGGATTTTAGCATTTTAGGCAATCTGGATCCAGTTTTAAATGTGCTTATTTAATCAGAATCGTTTTAATTCTCTCAGTGACCCTATTTATTTTTGTTTATTGATCAAATTATGAATAAGTACGTAAAACACATAAAATCTTTCAGTTCAGAAGATGGACTGTTTAGAGTGGCAGCCTAATTGATGTTCTTGACCTGCACTTACAACCTGAAATTAGATTAAAAAGAGAATTTAATTAAACCTAAAACAATTTGTATGTGTTTACAGATTGAAATAACAGTCTACTGCTTTTGGCACATCTCATTTTTCCAGTAGCTGCTTGCTCCAAATACTGAAGGTCATGACTATTTCCCATCAACTAAAAGTTGATTCACTTATTGGTACGATATGAACAGAAACCTAACTGGTAAATTCTGACAGCTGAATTTAACAGGACAGGATGGTGTTACTAGAGAAGATTCCTCACTCTGTTGGAGTTGAACTGCTGGAACTAGAAACAGTTGATTTGGATTATAAAGCAGTTGTGTAGCATTTACTTTATGAACAATGTGTTGCTGAGTGCAGACGGCGTGTTGGGTTGAAGTCTTTTCTGACACCGGCTTGAGGAGAGCTCGCAAATCCAAAGCCAAGTTTTATTTTGGCCGGTCAACCATTTAAATCACGGAGTAAACATCAGCGACATATGATATGATATGCTCACACTGTACAGTCCAGTTAGGCAGGAGCGATCATAATGTTTTAGCTCATCACAGTCTAATGGACATCAGTTGGTTAGAAGCCATTCATAATCTAGGTTTTTGTTTCCATTTTTTGTTTTCAGACATAATTTAATTGGTCTCATAATCTGACATTAATTATCATGGATATTTGTTTATATTCTCGTGTAGTGTGCGATAGTGTTTTTGGCAGTATAAAATGGAGAGATACTCGGTAATCTCATGGGACAGGTCTCTCACTATGTAACACCTCTCTTACGTCATTCCCCGTTGATTGGACCAGGTCCCAGCACAGCAAGGCTGGCAAAGAACTGAGATTAGAAGGAACCAGGCCTGTTGGCGTGTTGGGTGGCTGGTTGTTTCATTCACTGTCTGGTTGGCGGAAGAGGTGTTTGGCTGCTGTGTCGTTGTTACACTCCCATGCAAACATATCAACAGAAGTGAGGTTAATGTACATCTTGTTAATGAATCCTAAAATTACTTTTTTATTGTTTTGTCACGCAAAACTGCCAAATATTTGCGAGTCTCGGCGCCTCTTAATGTGACGACCTGCTCCTTTTATTTGTCACGTATGAGACTGAAATGAATATCTTTGAGTTCAAACAGGCAATGTGAATACGCCACTTGACTCTGGAAATTGTCACAATTTTGTTTTCTTTGCTTAGAGAACGAACACATGGTAAGGCTTGTGTTTACTCTTAAAGATTCATGTGAACTCTAAATCCTCACCTGTGTGTAAAACCCCAGATGTTGCTAATTTTACCATCTAAGCTGCTGAGGAAATCCTCACCGGCAGATACGCTTACAGTAATACCTGCACGAGCCTTGTATTTTGTCATACAGGTAGATGGTGGAATAGTTGTTATTGCTATGTTTAAGCTGACATGTCTGTGATGTGGTCCCTTTTATACTATTTGAAAAGTTCACACTGAGTTAGTTTGTCTTTTATTAATTGTTCAGGTAGGCTTTCTCTCCGCTGATTTATGTCCGACTATTAAAACTGCAGCAGATCAACCTGATGATGTTTTGGGGTTTTATAGACCAGCAACCACTTCATGGGCTCTCGGCTAAATATTCTCCCAAATTAAACAAATTTAAACTGTTTCCTGCATCAGCCTTCGTGGATGTTTTTTTTTTTTATCTTCTGAGCTGACACTAGAGGTGGCATTTTGTTTCCTGGTGACACTGCGAGACTTCTGATCTGAATTCCTCACTATGCTTAACATGCCTTTTTTAGTAGTTGAGAAGGAGGAATGTGTTATCCCATGAGTAATATTTCTGTCATGTTGCAGCACACATTTTTTTCCCCTCAATGGACACTGACAGGCCAACAAGCACTATTTTCATCTTCGTTTCTGCGTCAAGGCTCATACCACGGTTACGTTTAAATTCAGGGGGAAATGTTTCCATTTATTTTTGAGCCCTGGTCCCGAGCTGGCATTTGTCGTTTGTTGACAGTTCAGACACCGTTCTACTAATCCAATTATACTTAGGTCATTTGACTGGCTGCTTAGCTCGCTCATTAGTTTTAGACGGGCTTGGTAGCATATTTAAAACGAACCTTGTAGAACCACATTTGTCACCTCGAGGCACATATGTACTCACTGGACGCACACAGGAAAGAACACAAGGCTATGCAAATATAGTCTGTGTTCCTTCAATGAGTCCATGCAGCCAGAGACACATCTGCCCTCTGTCAACAGTCCTCTATTGATGTCATTATATGGCAGCTTTTCTTACTCAGCTGGCAATTCTGCCCTCCAAACCATCCCCACTGACACCAGACAATATGCCCACAAAGCACAGCTGTGGTTTTACAGGAGTAAATCAGTCCCCCCTCCCCCGCCGGCTTGGAGACTGTGGTTGACAAGACTGCAGTTTATTTTTGACAAAGCTATGTGACAGGTTGCATCATGTGTTCTTAAATTGTACCGACACCGGGTCGAGGCCATAACAGACTTTAACACGTGCGAATACTTCATTAAACGAGCATGACGACACCGTGCCTAAAATGCAGGATCAGGGATTTTTGTACGCAAACAGGTGTATAAACACTTAAATCAACAGATTTTGTGAAGTGGTATTTTAAGAAGCTTATTATTAAGGCTATACTCTTGAAGCAGGAATAGTTGTTTCACACCAGCTTTGTTTGCCTTGCTGGGAGACATTGGTTAATGTGATTACTGCAGAATAGAGACATAAGGACTATGGCCACTAGTATGTTAAAAGAAAATTGCTACAATAATTATTTGAAATAATCTGAGAGATCCTGTTTCCTAAAGAAATATCTTCCCTTCCTGTTATTAAAATTTCATGTTGACCTTGATGAAACTTTTGTTTTAAGTTTTAGATCAAATGCCCCCCCCCCCCCAGTAATACACATTGGAGTGGTGGTCTTTATTTTGAGTGTAATTAAAGATTTGGATTCTCAATCCTAGCACACAGTTGAAATTAATTGCGCTGTGCTTCAACATTCATTTCTAAAAAGCGAATAATGACCTTTAAGGTGGATATTCATTTTACAACGTGGTAATCTTTAGATTTATTAGCCAGCGTGAGCGGTAGACCTAAAGCTTTCAGCCTCTGCTTGATTGCAGTTACACCTCTAGTGCTTCTTGATCACAAATGACCATCAGGAACCAGTTCCCTTGTCATCAGCCTTGGTGCTGTGCATTGGAGGGAAGAACTCCAGCTACTAGAGACAGATTAATTTCTTGCTGCTCTTCTCCCTGAGCTGAATTATTACTGCTACTCATGAAGGCACTGTCAAAGAGCAGTGCAGCTCATTATCATGTAAATACACCCGCAACTGAGCCCCCCTCCTCTACGTACACACACACACACACACACACACACACACACACACACACACACACACACACACACACACACACACACACACACACACACACACACGATCACAGATGGCATCATTCATCGTAGGTGTGTTTATACCCGATGAATGATTATGGTAATGTACATGTGGAAACCTAAATGTCATTGAGACATAATCATAGTCTTAGTCAGTAATGGAACAGGGGGAGCAGAAGATGAACACATAGTGCAGGCTTTCAATCAAAATGAAAGTCAAGTGTGGTCAGTGGAGGTGATTGGCACGTGCACACAGCACCCTGATATCATTCACCGATCATGTGTCCTTCCAGCGTGTGGCCAACATCATCACCTTTTGTTTCCACTATTCCTGCTTGGCAGCAGTGCCCCTCTGTGATTGGTTGAGGGGATTGAAAGGATCCTCCAATTGGGGATTGTGTTGCATCAAAGTGTTTGTCAATGAGGCAGGAGAACAGATTTGTGTTTGTTGAAATGGTGTGTAATATAAATGACTTATGCAAGAGATTAAACGGTAATTACAAATTCATTACGAAGTAATCATATAGACCCATTATACAAGGAAATACAAATTTAGCTCAATTAAATCTTTAGTTTCATATACTATGTAACTAATCAAATTGCAATTTACATCCATGTCTGTCCAAACTCGACCTAAATGATGATGCTTGTCCAATGAAGCTTATTTTGATTGAACACAAAGTTATGGCCATGTCTGAAGACGATGCTTCAAATATGGATGTTGCTGCAAACGAGCTCCCAATTGAAAAATGTGAACGCTTCACACACATTTTTAACCCGACAACACAGAACTATACAGTGTTTCAAGGTGGACACCCGAGAATAGTGGCACCAATTCAGTCACGGGCCAAATGTAAAATATGGTCAAAATCTCCCCCTCTGTTCCCGAGTTAAGGTGTTGAATAATGTCCAGAAATGTGTTTGTTTGTGCAAAAACCCTTCTGATGTCAGTAAAGTTGACCATTGACCTTTTAAGATATAAAATGTCATCAACTCAAATTTTTTTTTCCTATGTGTGAAATTTTGTCATGATAAGCACATGAATTCTTGAATTATGCCAACTAAGTGTGTTGTGAGGTCACTTAATCTTTGACCAGCAAATTCTAATCAGTCCATCTCGAGTCCAAATGAACGTTTGTGCCAAATTTAAAGAAATTCACTGAAGACTTTCCTGAGATATCACGTCAATGGGACAGACAGGGGGATGGACAGATGGACAACCCAAAAACCCATAATACCTTTGGCCATAGTTGTCACTGCACCTAAAAGAAAATTCAAATCTAATCCCAACTTTCAGCATTCAGCTGTTTGAGCCTTACTCCTATATATCGCTTATTCAGCCTGTTTGTATCAGCCGAGCAGTCAAGAGTCAGGATTAGCTCACTGTCCTATTTCAGTTTTTTTTACACGCTATGAATGTCTGTCTAAAATAAGCTTTCCCTTCCTGGTCACAATACATTAAGTGATGTTAAAATACACACAAGCCTGTCCAACTTTTATTGATCCTCTCTGTGCTGTCTCTCTTTGACATCTTTGGAAAGAAGGAATGAACCGATTTGGATTTCGGCAGTCAAAGGTCTCTGACTTAAAAAAAATGCATTTAAAAACCTTTTCAAAATCATCACTTGTATGTTATGAGTGAACAAACATGAGCAGAAACTGCAACTTGATGGGTTGGCGGATACATGCAACTGCGAGGCAGTAATTCTAGTTGTGATTATGTTTGAGGTCAAGGCCTCGAGTAGCATCGAGTAGCATAGACCTCGAGTCAGTTGCTATATTCTATTGATAGACACAGCGACTTCCTCCTGCACAACAGTTGTGTTTCGACCACACACGCACTGTATTTATGTGTCAGTCTTATGTTCTTAAAATGACCTGCCCTTAAGAGACATCAGGGTTCTACCAAGCTCCGTAAATCGGAACAAACTGGGTTTGGATTAAGGAGGTTTATGGTTCTTGTCTATAAGTGTTTTTATGTATTTTTATTGTTTTACACATCTGTATTTGTGAGATTCTAAGTTCCATGTTGTTGTTGTTTTTTTTTTTTTTACATTTTTCAGTGGATTTTTTTGGTTTAACTGGTAAATAGTGGGGGTACGTGAGATGGCCCTAGAATAATATACAAATATTTTAGTATATGTTTCTGCAATGATTATATTATAACAGTTTGCCTTCAGATATTCAAAAACGCAAAATAAAATGTATCTCAATTTAACAGCCTTTTTAGTGTCAGTCTGACTGAATAAAGCCTTTGCCCTCCCCTTCATTTTCTTTTACTTAATTTTTCATTCCGTAAATCTTCCTTTGCAGTTGCTGTTTTTGTCATCAATATTATTGTTGTACATATTCGTATTAGTACTGCGCCTTTGTACTTATCTCTGTGTTCACTTCAGTGGGCTGTATTTTCATATCTCTGCACACTCGAGTTTGATCTGTTTGTCCAGATTATATTAAAACCAGTTGCAATAAAAATGATCTCCGAGTTCTTTAGTTTGTAACAACAACAGGAACTCAGAGGGAGAACATGTTTTTGCTGCTTTCAGCTGTGCTTGTTGCTATAGATAAATTGGACTGTTGTCATTATCACAATGTAATTTTTTTTTTTAAACATTAACAAGGTTACGATATTATCATGAATGATACAATATAGCACACTAAAGGTAAATGGTTATGGCTACAATCAGGGCTGGAGGGCAGGTATAGCATGTGTGTGTGTGTGTGTTTGAGTAGTACAATCGTTATGTCAGGGCACTATAACTTGATACAGAATATTAATGATATGTAGCTTTGTTGCCAAGTATCCTAACAACTTTACTGTCTCCTCTAATCTGATCTCTTGATGTTTCTATGACATTAATATCAGGCAAATTATTTTCCCTAAGGTCATAAGCCTTTTTTTAAATTTTTTTTATGAGTGAAGCCAGCCTCTTCATGTTGCAATGAAACTTGACCTTTATCGGATGAACCATAACACTGAATATATTTTCCAATACAGGCTAATTAGTTTGTGGAACATAGCACATGTATAAACCCTCATAAAATTCCCAGCGACACCCGACTGCATTTTACAACACAAGGTTGTTAAAGACTTTCTCTCTCATATTTAACCTGTCAAACCTGTTGGAGTGTGTCATTTGTTCTGTGCTATATTTAAAATATGATAGGAATTTTCACACTCTTCACTAATCATGAAGTGCATCTGATTGTATTTTTGCCCAGAGTATGGGATGAGCTATTTCTCTTGACTGCCATGGTTAAAGCGGTGTGGAAATAGGCTGCTAGCCATGTGCAAAACCAATCACTTGTGCTGAAACAGAAATCTATGGAGTGATATTTAGTACGAGCTACAAATACAAATAAAAACAATAGCAGAACTTTATATGGTTCACCAAAGCTGCAGGTGATTTTACAGCACCTGCCATTTCTGAGACTCCAGCCTATGTAGCTAAATTGTCAAGTTTGATAACTCTTCCTTCAACTCATAATGGGGAGCAGCTGTTAGTGTCCAACGAGTAGTACACATAAATCTCATTATAATAAATTAAATAAAAATAAAATGTGTATTGTATCAAATGTGTGTAATACACACACACACACACACACACACACACACACACACACACACACACACACACACACACAAAAGCGGACAAACTACATAATCTCTATGTAAATTGCAATAAAACAATTCACTTTGTATATGAAACGTGTTAATCCTGCCCTCTTCTTTGCTTCTCTCTCGCCTGTCACTGTTCTCAGGGTCTAGATGAGGAGGCACTAGTTGACCATGGAAAGATCAGCTTCGCTACCCTCACAAACTATGAAAGGGAAGACTTGGAAAGTAAGTTTCAACCCACACTGAAATGACTTTGTTGTGCCTTTGAGTGACAAATACTAAGATTTAAAAGGAAACTGCTTCATCTTTTTGAGGGTCTACCGTGTCATATCCTCCTTCCAATAATACGACCCCTGGAGCCCCGTGTAGTCTGTCCAGCTGTCAGTTTTCTCCCTTTTCTCCTGCTTCATCTCTTGTGTTCCCTCTCTTCTTCTTAACTCTCTCACTGCTCACTCCATCTGTTAAACTTGTGCTGTATGTCCTTTATGCCTTACTCAAGAGTCCTGCATCTTGGTTTCATTCCTCCTGGGTTTCCCCTCAAATCAAAGAAAGATGACTCATTTCTGAGAAATGGGAATGGGCAGAAAATCTAGGGTGAAAATAGGGCGTTTTCATTGCATAACACGGCTCCTTTGTGGCAGTAACAATAGTCAGCGGAAGTAGATGAAACACAGAGGGGGAAAACTGAGCGGTGAAAAAGTTAAATGTTGTACTCTGGTTTCCCTCAAGTAGGTTATGTAGAGCACTCAAAAGAAACGGAGGGAAATCATTTTTCTTGTGTCTCAAATGTTAGTATGTTAGTGTCTGTTCCAACTGTGGAACTGGTTTTATTATTTTAAATTGTCACTTTTTCAAAAAAGATTACATTTAGTTGTTATTTGAGGTTGAAATCTGCTGGACTTCATTTAACATGTTTTGAGGGGACTGAGTTGAGTTGCTGTATCTTTTACTAATGCACTTATTTTCCTCTTTACCACCTAATTAGTGGCATTCTAAGTTAGTAATGTATATGCATGTCTTCTCTTTACTGTTAATAGTTGAGCTAATTAAGCTTCCTTCTTTCCTATTTGTTTTGAGTTTACATGAAAGAATGGATGGAAAGCTCGCTAAAAAAAAAAGGTAATGCATCTTTCTTTTCCCAGGCCACAGAGCAGTGTATGTAGGCGTCCATGTTCCTCTTGGAAGGGAGAACAAGCGGAGGCATCGCCACCGAGGACACAAACATCACCGAAAGAAGAAAGAGAAAGACTCGGAGGAGGGGAAAGACGACGGCAGGGAATCTCCCACTTATGGTTGGGCACAGTTTCTAAGTCACAACACCAAGTCCATAGTAAATGTCTTAATGCCTCTAGTTATGCACAAACTCCACACCACTCTTTTTAAATATTTATCTCTCTTGATTCTACTTTGTAGTCTTGTATTCTATCCTGCAGTACTGTAGCTTGCATTTTTTTGGTACTTTTGAGCCCCTTCAACTTGGTTTATTCACACGCACCCAGGACTCGCCTCAGACGATAAACAGACGCTCTTGCGATCTGGAATAGATAGACATGGGGCTGTGTCCAAATTCCCCCACTTGTTCACTCATTCACTTCCATCTGACATGACATATTGCAGACACTCAGTAGTTTACTCAATAGTGAGCCTTAACCTGACCTTTAGGTCAAAAGACTTACTAACAGTTGTCATTTTGCATTGTGACCTTCAGCTGTTAAGTTGCATGGTGGTCATTTGGCATCTATAAAATGTGGGTACGCTGTAGAATTTACCAGTAAATGCAGAGCACTATATATTATAAATAGACAGCAATTACGTGTATTTTACAGTATTCTCAGAAACACTTACAGCTACTAATATAATTTTCCAGTCTCTGTTGCAATGGTCCTGGACTATGCACACTAAAGAAATGCCATGTAACATATCCAGTTCTAACATTCATAAAAAGATTACGTTACTCAGAGAACAGTGTGGCATTATGGTGTGATTTGGAATCAGAGCGCCCTTTAACAACATACAGATTTCCAGATTAGAGCCCCACTTTGCTTAAGCCCTCGATATTGCCTTTCAAACGGTTCAGAATAAAACATTCAGTTCTAAAAGGCGCTAAAGGCCACTGTGCAGCAGCCTCTGACAAATTGAAGGCTATGACATTTTAAGCAATGTATGCAAGCATTTTGTAATAGAAGTTGTTGCATCACCCAGCTGCAAGACTCAAAACCACCCAAACAATGCTTTGAACTCTTTGAAGAATTAAGTTGTGCTTCAACAAACTACAAAACTCAACAAAATACTATTAGTTAATTATAGTTATACAGTACTGCTATCGTTATATGCACTTACTGACGACGCAGTACATAATGATTTAAGGCTAATACTCTAAAACAGCACCTAATGCTGGTGCCAAAAATACATCCGTTAAATGTACTATTTATTCACATGTGCATAATACACACCAGACCACCACACCATGTATCCATGTGTTAACAGAAAATAACTCTCTTTTTTTTTTTTTTGCTTCCAGTCATTCCATTTCTGCCTCCCTGTGGTGTAATCCTCCATATCTATTTCCGTTTTCTCTCTGCCTCCAGATGTCCCAATATCTGCCCTCTAATTCAATCAGGCATGAAAAGAAAATTGCTGAAAGCATCTGAGGTTTCATTATTCGTTCTTGCACACTACTCAAAAGATTTCACAGCATCAAGCATGCAGATGTATTCCTCCTTATGTAGCAGAAAGAAAAGCAGATACAGTGATGGTGTCACTGTACCCTATCCCCAAAACATGATGTCACGTGTCAGAAGGCATTGGTGTCATTGCACAGGCCAGACACTTTGTTAAACAAACCCCAAAGAAATGTTTTTTTTCATTCTCCTATCCCTCTATTACGCTTAGATTTAATGTCATCCTCTACTGGACATGTTCCCACATCGTCCTCTGTAGCTAAACTTAGAGAAAGATGTGGCGCTATAGTGGAAGCTCATACTAAACATAGATCTGTAGTACAATGATATGTATTACCTCATGGCATCTGCTTAAAAGTGACCTGTGGAGTTTTCTTTCCAATAAACAAAGTTTATTGGTGTAAAAGCCATTTGCAGGGCTGTGTAAAGCCTTACTATGAGTCTCAAAATTCCACGTTCTGTTTTAATAGCAGATAATTCCCTGAGATTTTTGCTGTTGTTATCACTATAAACTTCGTATACATGACATTGGCCTTTGCCCACTCTGCGTCCAGACACACCGTCCCAGAGGGTACAGTTCATCTTGGGTACAGAGGACGATGACCTCGAGCACGTCCCCCATGACCTCTTCACGGAGCTGGACGAGCTCTCCTTCAGAGACGGCAGTGCCACTGAGTGGAAAGAGACTGCCAGGTCAGAAAGCAACTGAAGTGTTGAACAGCAATGATGACAACCACGAAAAGAAAAACAAATGCAGAACTCCATCACGTAGATCTGTTGTCCTCTTGTACAAGTGTTTGAATGCACTTGTGTGATAGCTTTGGAGCATAATTACTGAATAGGAGTTGACATCCTAATTAGGTATTGTGCTACTGACTAGTAGTCCCAACTTTTTCAGTGCAATAAAAGTGAGTTTAGCTGTGAATAAGACAAGATGTTATTTGAGCTCTATAATCTTCAATTTGGCAAATTTTCACAATTCCTTTCTTTGAAAGTAATTTCTTTTAAGAAGTACAGCTGTATCGGTAGGGAATTGTCAAAAGCACTGAAACCGCAATTTCCACTGGAGATCTGGAGAGACAGACTTTCCTCACACTCAGCCACAGATCACAAAATCTTAATGAAGTTATTTTGCTAAGTGCTTGGGAATTTGAAGTTGTATTTATCACTTACCTTGTGATGCTTCTCAGAGTCCTCACTGACATAACTTGTTCAATAAGAGGCCAGGTTTGGAGTGAGTCACTCAGTTTGCAGTGCTTGAGTAGTGAAATGAGATTTGAATTTGACCGAGGAAAAATGTAGCTGAACTATGCGAGCCAGAACAATGTATTCTTGACTATAATACATTGCTCTTTTTTTTTTTTTTTGTCAATTATATTTCATGGTTTCAGGGAAAACATTTTTTTCTGTGTGTGTGTGCTTTCTTGGCAAACATCTGCAGATGGCTGAAGTTTGAAGAGGATGTGGAAGATGGTGGGGAGAGGTGGAGTAAACCCTACGTGGCCACATTGTCACTACACAGTTTATTTGAACTGCGTAGCTGCATACTTAATGGCACAGTCATGCTGGATATGAGGGCCAACAGTATTGAGGAAATTGCAGGTAAGTTTTACGCAATTAAATTACCCCATTAAAAGATACGGGACATATTTAAACCATTTTATTGTATTTTTTTAAGTTGCATTGTTGTGTAAGAAATGAAATAGATAAAGCAAATAATTGCCAGAATTTGTAATTTGTTTTTGGTTTGTGTCCCTGCTGCTGCCTCTGTGTGACTCAGACATGTTGATCGACAACATGGTGGCATCAGGCCAGCTGAAGGAGGATTTGCGTAACAAGGTGCGGGAAGCGATGCTAAAGAAACACCACCACCAGAACGAGAGAAAGCTCAGTAATCGCATCCCTCTGGTGCGCTCCATTGCTGACATAGGCAAGAAACACTCTGACCCATTCTTGCTTGAAAGAAACGGTGAGATACTACGACGCACTCACATTTCTTTTTCCTCCATATTTTCCACCGCTGGGGATCTGTTCGTAAAAACCCACTGTTCAAATCCCTCAATGCCAGCGTAGAAGGTGGAAGGTAAAAGTGAGTAAATTTTAGAGAATAATCTGCTGAAGCACTCGGTCCCCTTAGTGAAAGAGAAATTTGGGTGCTAATATATGTGCTAACCTGTATGGCTGGCCTGGCTTTGGGGTTTGAATTAATGACTGTTTTCACTCCATAAGGTGACATCCAGGAAATAACGCTTTACTTGCAGCTGGAGTCAGCATTGTATGTTTTGACTGGGCATGGCCACAGTGGTGTTAATGTATGGTGTGCATTTTAAGATCTTGGGTGAGAAGCCTGAGGTTTAAATGAATGAATTAATGAATGAAATATCACATTCTCCACTTCTGTGCCTGTGGTTATTGCTGGGCTTGCATTTTCATATCACTAAACCTGAAACGCAAATGTGAAAGGTCAAAATACTACATGTCACATTGAAGGTGGGTGGTGCTAATAGTTGCAGTGTGAAAGATGTTCAAACGAATATGTATTGTGAAGGATTTATGACTGGTCTGTTTGTAGTAGAGCACATGTTTGCTTCCAGTGCACTGACATCGTGCTAACTCATTCTCTCCTGCATGCGAGCGTCTCTGAAACTGAGAGTTTTGCCTCTATTCAATTCCGGTGTGTGATCAGTTTGTTTGGAGAATGTAATGCATTGTTTGGCCCTTGCAGACCCTCCTACATGCCTCACTGAATCATTCTTACCGTTTTCCGCACACAGCCATGCTTTTCGCTCACGTTTATGCAAGCACGAATCTCCTGACTACACCTCTGCCACGCTCCTGCTGCCCACCCTTTTTCACCGTCTCCTTCAGATACCATCTCTGTGATGTACTTCTACTTCATATGTTTTTCCTTTCTGCTCCATCCCTTGTTCCTTTTCCTCCTTCTTCTTTCCCTCCTCCTTTCTGTTGTTTCTCTGCTCCTTTTTTTTTTTTTTTTTTTTTTTTTTTTTGTCATTGTCTCCTCTGTTAGGAGAGGGCCTGTCCTCTTCACGTCTCTCTCTCCACAAGCCAGGGGCAGGGTCCTCTGGCTCCAACCTGTCCCAGAGGAGAGAGTCCAGAGTCTCCGTCCTGCTCAACCACCTCCTGCCCTCTTCTTCCTCCAACACTGGGTCATCCCCAGGCCTATCTCCCCACGCCACCCCTCAAAATACCCCAGCATCTTTTCGACGTTCCTCACACAGCTCGTCCCAAAGCCACGGCACAGGCCTCGGCATCCCTGAGGTGGTTGTATCTCCTCCCGAGGATGATGACCCCCCCAACTCTGCAGAAGAAGAGGCACTATCACAACCGCTCAGGCGACGAGCATCCTCGGCATCCCAGAACATTGAGCTGCTGCCCTTAGAAGGCAAATATCTGTGTAGCCTGCCAGTGTGAGTCACAGCTTGAACAGAGAACACTAGCACTAGCATGAAAGCTCTGCTCCGTGTTAACTTCCAACCTTGCGGCCATCTCATCAATAACCCACAGCAAGGCTCACGCTAAGGCACTATTTATTCAAAGTTTTTGACACTTCTGTCTTCTCCGCCTCACGATTCTTGCTTCTCTCCCATCTCCATTTCTCTCCACCGACCCATTCTTTCCTTCTACCTCTGATCCCTGACTGCCCTCTAAATTCTCCATACTTTTTCCTATTCACATTTTCTTACACATTCCTCAGTGTCTATGCCTTGTTTGGCCACATCCCCCCCCTCACAACTCCTCAATTGTCGTTGCATGGCTGCCTCCCAAAATGTTTTGTGGTCTTTTTCCCTTACAGCATCACGTCTTATGATGTTCTTATTTTCACACTCGGCTAACCCCACATCACGTGTCAAAGTATTTCACGTAAAGCCTGTTAGAGGAAACCTTCTGATCGGGCTTACTTGACTTTTTGACTGATCAGTCTGATCACAGTCAGTCACCACATCTTTGGTATTTGCTACTACCATGCTATATACTATATATGACAACTACAGTTATATATACAGTTGCACAGCATGGACTTGACCTTGAAGAGGCACACATAGAAGTCCGTCAAGCCAGTCCAGATAGGTTTAATAACTAGATACATTGACCAAGAAAGTACAACCTTTAACAGTGTCTTGTACAATTTCAAAAATGTTGCCTAGTTTTTCTAACCCATATCTACTTTGGTTTTACTTGTACATTCACTCTCTTAGTGGGGACATGATTATGTGGAACTTCTGGCTGTTTATTTTTTTTGTGCAGCTCTGCTGTGCACAAACTCACAGCAGTGTGTTAGGAATAGTATTATTTATGAACTGGTCTCAGATGCAGATCTTGGAGCAAGCCTTGCAACATCCCTACTTCTGAAGCCCTTCTGTTTGTTGGTATGGTTTATGATGTAGATACTGACATATTACATTCCAAATCCTTTCAGCCATGACGTTTTTACCCCCAGGTGACTGGGCCATATTGAGTTCTCACAAATATGAATGTCACGCAACATGTGCTTTTTCCATTGCATCATTTGGCACCCATTCTCTTCCTCCTCATCAATTCCTAAGAATAAACATTCTTTTAGCCAATTAAGAGTGTACTGAGAGCAATGTGCCATGTGCACATAGCCAAAAACAAGCCAGAGATCAGACTTTGTGCGTTGGTACTGTATGTACTATCAAATTGGCACCTTACAGTGACTTTTTGTTCTTCCCAAACCAAGCTGTGTGAGTTTATTATTAGCCGCTGTGTGCTTGTGTATGTGCGTCCGTATTTGTTTCACTCTGGGAATGGTTCCATTTCAAAGTATGGGTCATTAGAATCAGCGTTCACATGGTGCGAGCTGAATCTGAAAGGTTGGGGTGGTCTTATTATAGCCAATAAGCTTCTGTAATTGTACCATCTTCTAGGAAAACACAAAGCATTAGGGAGCAAGCATCTCGACATCAGTGTGAGGTCTATTGATGTGCTCTGGTGATCACTGTAGGATATAAAAACTGCACTGTTGATTTTAAATGGCAAATCATCCAACCATGCATTGAACAACAGTATGCTCCTAATGTGGCGTAATAAATGGCAGTAAATGCCTGTCTTACATGTTACAAATACTTATCGCCGAGGGTGCAATGATATAGATGTTTTGTAATGGCATTAAGCTGAACACAGGCTATTTATACATACACATGCCGTGCATCAATTGAGTACGAAGTCATAAATGAAATACAGGGCATGCAGGGCATATCTATTACACTTGCTGAATGTTGTTATCGGTCCTACTTGAGTCTTTCTCAAGTCTAAAGCATTTTTAATTCGTCATTTAACCTTAACAGACCTAAGAGTGGTCTGTTTTTTTTCCAATCAGCCCATTTTTAAGTGGTTGCATCTAGACTCATGGCAACCCATTTTCAAGCAGAACCCTAACGTGTATGACTACTTGTAATCTCTTTATCTCTATAATGGAATTACCAGCACTGGACAAGCTAAGTACATAAATCTCTATAGATGCTTTAAAGACGGACTATAAATTAATGTGGTCTTCTTTTCACCTTTCATTGGAAAAGCCGGTGCTGCCAGTGGTATCAGTCCAAGAGACAGAAAATCGGTGTAATTTCAGCTATTTATATTACAGTTTTGCATACAAATGAGGTAGTCCTGTGACGCCACTGTTTGAAAGGCTTGTATGGGGGAGCATTCCGGGGCTTAGCCTTCCTGAATGAAGTGTATTGGCGGACACAACCTAAACTAATCCCTCCCATATTCCTAGCGGCTTTGTCGGGTATGTGAGCAATCCTGCTCCTGTTCAGCAGTCACAACTACCCAGCATCCACTGGGGTTACTCCAGGTTACAGTTCAAGGGTATGGATCAATGGTCAAACCACATGCTGGCACATGGCACATTTTAATTTGGGAACAATTTTAGATGAGAATGTGGCATTTTGCTTCAGCCTTTATGAATGTTTTTCATTTGATGTTTGCTTCATTATTCCTTGGTGGCTAAATGTGTTTCTGCAAATGAAAAAAGAAGGAAAACCTGGTAAAAGAAGTGTAACGTGAGCATTTCAGAGGATAGTGTGCATATGCTACCCTTTGATTCAGCTACATTACTCCCATATTTCATTTCCCTCTCATGTCACCTCGAGTGCTAGCGTTTCCTGTACCTGGTATGGCTCAAATCACATAAGCAATGTCAAAGTGCGCAGCCAATTATGCGCAGAAATACCGTAGTTTCAACACTTGAAGGTGCTGAAGTATGAGGAACTGTCAGAATACCAAACACATTCACTCAACTTAAGCTCAAAGCGGACATGAATTCAAGCTAAGCAGGACTGACTTAAGTGCCAGAGCAATGAGCTCAACAGATGGGAAGCAATCAGGAACAATTCTGGGGGAAATATATCCTCTTTCCTGTGGAGAACACTGTTGCAGCTATGAATCAAATCATCACATCTAGCAAGTAATTGTTTTAATGGAAAAAATAATTTCATTTAAACCACAATTCCTACTATTTCAGCCTAATCACCTGCTTATCAAATTAAATTTTCGTACTAGGTCGTTCCAGACAAATTGGTCCTAACTCTGCCACCTGTTAATCACAATAACTTCTGGTTTTCATTTAAATAATTTAATAGAATGCCATTCAATATCTGGAACAGGAGAAAAAACAGCAATACCAGATGTGCAAATTTGCAATGTGTAGAATATGTTAGAGCTTAAACCAACATAAAAAAAGGAGAAATGAATTGGAAACATGTAAACCCAAACACTCCTCCAGGCCACTTACCTAAAACAGAGATGTGACTGAATATTATCGATGCAGTTTTTTTCTGTTTAAATGACCAAAACAGAATAGAAATGTCACTAAAACAATTTACGAATAATATCACTAAAACACACATTAACCAGTAATAGTGCATCACAAATCTGAGGGTAGCAGTGTGATTTCAGGTTTTTATATCAGCTTTGTTTACTAAGATTCTGTGATATTGCCACCCATTTGTTGAGCCCATGATATATAGACAACAGATCAAAATACCTAGAATATTTTTAATGTTTTACATAGAGATAAAATGGAAGACAAATGGCATGTAATAATGAAATACATCACAAATTGGCATTCAATGGTGAATCAGGCAGCTGTCATTGCCTCCCGAGTATTTACACAGTGTCCTTCCTCCTGTCCCTCCCAGGACCACTGGTTTCTCCAAACTCTGTCCCAAACAATCTGGATGGCAACAAGGCGGTGGAGAGGAGGCCATCCAAAGTAGGGGTCAGTAGGGAAAGCAGCAGTGTCGACTTCAGCAAGGTAAACTAACCACAGTACTGAGCACAGAAACAGTCCATCATGCTGGAGGGGCCCATGACAGAGTCCATCAGTGTTTTTTCTTCAGTTTCTGGACTTTTCCAGACATTTCAGTTGCCCGTGTTGAAAACAGCCTACATCTAAGCCAACATCACGTACTCATCATCCCGTTTCTACAGGGATCCGTTAGAGGCATCTTTAGTCACTGCTCCACCTGTAACGGACAAAGAATTGATCATCAAAGTAAAAGTCCAACAGTTATGTAACTGTTTAGTTTTGAAAATCCTCCTCCGTTGCATGGCTTCCATCCATCCTCCCATTTTGTTGCTCCTCATCCATTGAATAAAATGGCAGGCTGCCTTAAGCAGTTATCATTATAAAACCATCCATTATGACTGCCAAAAAACAAGGTGTTGTGTTTATATGACTCATTGCATATAAAAGAGGGATGAAGGCGCGAGTCTTTTCTACACAAGGACAAAGAAACTGTTGCCATACACAGATCTGTATTTAGCACTGCACAGAGAGGATGTTTACTGAAGATAATAAGAACTGGATCACAACAATGGACAATCTTTGCTCAGTACTACGTAGTTCCTAATGTTGCCACCAACTTTCCTTATCTGTCATTCGCTTTCATAGTATCCAAACGACCTGTTGCCATCCCTTATGTTCCTGTAGTGTCATCTCTTTTTCCATGCGTGTACTTGTGTTGTACTTCAACCAGCCTAGTGCCCTTATTCTCTATCGCAACGTCATCTTCTTTGTCTATTCTTTTCCGCTATTATTAGGATTCAGCTGTATATATGATTCCACACCGTCATTGATTTCAGGTGGACATGAATTTCATGAAAAAGATTCCTCCGGGTGCGGAGGCTTCCAATGTGCTGGTGGGAGAAGTGGACTTCCTGGAGAAGCCCATAATTGCGTTCGTACGACTGTCACCTGCAGTCCTTATCACAGGCCTCACTGAGGTGCCTGTGCCCACAAGGTACAATAATATTAAAACGAAGTCATCCATTCTGACAAGTTATTACACCTTGACAGCTGTTGAAAGAAAACTGACAAAGTAATTTGTAAAAGCTCCAATCACAAGGGAGTCACAAGGGGATTTACAGTCGTTTTGACTGTCGTTGTTTGTCCAATAACCCTGCTAATGCCTGTAACCTATGAAGCGACGAGACTAAGAGTTCAAAACTGTGCAAGTAGTCCCGTGAAACGGCAACAGTCATTACACAACATTAAACAAAATAGTGGCTTTGAAAAATGGAGACATCTTTGGTTTTCTTTTATACTTTCAAATACAAATCTTTGCAAGTGGGTACAAAAATAGCAGGCTAGCATGGATGTAAAAGTATCAAAATATTTAACAACTCATAAGACAGCTAATTAGACCTCAAAGCATTTTACAAATGCAAATGGAACAGGGCCTCAACAAGTTTATCAGACAATTCCACAATACACCTTTGAGTAAAGAAAGTATGTAATGTTGTCATTAGTATTGGTATCGGAGTATTTAATTGAATGTGTCTGGCATTCATAGGTTTCTCTTCCTGCTATTGGGTCCTCATGGTAAAGGACCACAGTACCATGAAATTGGCAGATCCATGGCCACTCTAATGACAGATGAGGTAAGAAAGTGGTTATTTTACTAATACTAAGGAAAAATACTGTTCAATATTCGCAGGGAACTAATCTACTATTATTCTCATCATAATAGTTACAATTATAAATAATAGCTTGTTATTTTAGCTTGATTAGGTTTCAAACTATTCCAAAGGAAATATTTTGGCTCATTTTGTCAATTGAAGATGGAGCTGCTGGACTGGTCATTATTTGATTTGCTGCACTGACACCTCCTTCAGCACAAGGTCAATCTGACTTTGCTGCGAGCAATTTGATATATTACTGCAGAGACATAACTCCTGATAATCTTAATTCTGCAGATATTCCATGATGTGGCGTACAAGGCCAAAGACCGAGTTGATCTACTCTCTGGGATAGATGAGTTCCTCGATCAGGTGACTGTGCTGCCTCCTGGAGAATGGGACCCCACGATTCGAATTGAGCCCCCCAAGAATGTCCCATCTCAGGTCAGTGAATCGGTCAAAGTTTGTGTACTCTACTTAATGATGGATGCATTGAAGAGTATTTTTTGTTTTCAATTCAATACATAATGTGTTTGTAGACCTATCACTCTGCAACACACACAGAGAAATTTGCCAGGATCTATTGGTGCATACGAACCAATAACCAGCCAATGACTCGTACACCTTTACTAGACCTCACAGTCTGGTCTCTCAAGGTTTTTGTACGCTTCACTGACTTTGACTTCAAAGCATTATAATCACAGGGGAGAGTGCCCTCTTATGGATATAAAGCATTATGACAACAAAGGAATTTAAATGCAAGAAACTACAGCATATTCTATTTATATGTCCTTTGACCTGCAGTTGAAGAGAAAGAGACCATCCCAGCTCAACGGCACTGCGTCTCCAGCTGGAGAGCTGGAAAAAGAGGAGGATCATCAGGCGGGGCCTGAGCTGCAGAGGACTGGGAGGTGAGTATAGTATGGTGACTTTAAATTTTTATTGGGCCTTACTTTCTCCAGTAATATTAATATCACTTATGTGATGTAACATGTTGATAAATAAATATTTGATCATTAAGAATATCCTAGATGAATGACAATTTTATTAGTCACAAGTAAAGATGTTTACTGTATCAGTCGCAGTCAAAAGCTCACCTGAGAGTCCTCTTTTTGTCCTCTATAGTTACAAAAGCTGATTTATGAGGGTGTCCTTGCTGAAAATGCTCGAAAATTAAGATTAGATAAATGACAAGACATCATCCAAACTATTCTCCCTTAAAAGGCAGAAAACCATATTGCTTGCCCTGTAAGGAAGTATTCAATAAAATCGTATGGATTATTTTCACATATAAGTGGACTAGAACCTGAATATTTATGAAATATAAAATGTTATATCTTAACGCTACTGTTTTTAGAGCAGACACATTCTGCTGTACTCTGTGAACCTCAGATGCTGACATTTATAGATACCTGATGCTGAGGCCCTGGAGCCCAGGCCACACAGCAAGGAGAACGTGTTTATTTGAAAACCTCAGATGCACACACACTCTGCACACGTACACATCTGTTGGGAGGCACTGTATTATTTACAGATCCACTCTCTTTTTCACCGCTACTATAAAAGGGCCACGCTATGAGGGAGCTACTGGGCGACAGATCAGTGTAAGGGAATGCAGGAAGCTAATGTAAAGAAAGCAATCAAAAACATGGCTTCTGCAAAAGAGGCGGCACGGGTTGTGGAGGAAGGCAATGGAGGTTATTCCAGAGGTGTGGAGGAAAAGAAAATGTAAGACTTCGCACCAGAGCTATTGGACATGTGTCAGATATGAAAGGTGAGAAATGGATTTCAAAAATAGAATCCCTCAAAGACAAAAGTAAAAAGAGGCAGAAACAGAAAACAGCTGGTGGACAGCCAGTGGTTTTGTACTGAATGTGCACAAAGACAAACTTTTCTTTTTCTTTCATTAAGATCTAAGATCAACTATAGAAAGATTACGTTAAATTAACTTAACAATTCACAAGGTAACAGTATTCAGAGATGTAATAAATAGTTTCAGTAGTTTACCCAGTCTGGCTAAAGTCTGGACACATACTGCCTTTTTTACCATTCTGTTGCACCACAGACAGAAAGCTGCTTAATATTAAAGTAGTTGTTGTGACACTGAATTAGGTTTGTGTACTCCTCTCTTTCCCTTAACCTGAAATGTTCATATTGTATAACTAAAAGATTTTAAAAGTGCCCACGTCCTCTTTCCTCTGTAATGATAATACACAGCTCCATTTGATAATTACATCTACCCCTCTCTTCTTCTAGGATTTTTGGAGGTCTGGTCCTGGATATAAAGCGGAAGGCACCGTTCTACTGGAGCGACATTAGGGACTCATTCAGTCTGCAGTGTCTAGCCTCTATCCTTTTCCTCTACTGCGCCTGCATGTCCCCTGTCATCACATTTGGAGGTCTGCTCGGCGAGGCAACAAAAGGCAACATAGTAAGTCATAAAGCCATCCAGCTATCATGAGAGTATATTAATTGAGATTGTGATTTTTGTGCTTCAACTTCAAATCTAAGCTTCCCTCGAACAGTCAGTCTTTTCTCTTCTCAATAATAGTGTTATCTATATAGTTAACTAAAAATCCATGGCACGAACAGTTTCTCAGTGCAGAACTGCAGCTCGCTTCAACAAAACAATAACAATACAAAGGAATGAGACTCTGATGGCAGATGGGACCAAATCCACACACACCCACACACATCCATCCTTCCACATCTAGCAGCATGAACGTTATCATACTAAACATGTTTTCTATGAAAAAGAGACCGAGTAGATGATCAAAAAGAATGAATTCATCAATACTGCGTAACACTTTGAAGTATAGAAGGAAAAAAAAAAGAAGCCTTTTACAAATTCATTCTTCTGACCAAACTATTAATACTTTTCTGTCTAATTGTCTATCACACTGCGAGCTGTTGAGTTTAGTGTCTCTTCTTGTTGTTCCCTCTATCTCTGTCTGCTTCTCTCCCTTTTATCCAGATGTCCTTACTAGGCCAGGCCCCGTTGGCACAGACACACTCTGTGTGCTGGTGTGTGTGATGTGTCTAAGTAAACTCGGCAGGCGAGGGCTACGCAAAGATATGACTTCGGACAAGTCGGCAGGGTGGAAACAATTTGAACAGTTTATGCAGCCCAGAATGTCTCTTTAATCAAAACCTTTTGTGACCTGGGTGGCGGGTCTCTTCCTCATCTGTCGCTTTTCTCCTTCAGCCTTTCCCTGTCAGTCGTCCTCGGTGCGGTTTCTCCTCCCAAATCCTCCCTCTCTTATTCCCTCTCTCCATCCCTCTCCTCTGTCTCTACAGAGTGCCATAGAGTCTCTATTTGGGGCATCAATGACAGGAGTGGCATACTCCCTCTTCGGAGGCCAGCCCCTCACTATTCTTGGCAGCACAGGGCCCGTTTTAGTGTTTGAAAAGATCCTCTTCAAGTTCTGCAAGTGAGTCCGAGCAAGTTAACTTTGTTGAACCATGGATTCCAACAGTTTAATGGGCCCTAATGGGGGTGTGTAGACCTCTTTTCATCCACTACCACGTCATCTGTCTTTCTTTCCCAGTGACTACAGTCTGTCCTACCTGTCACTACGGACCAGCATTGGTCTGTGGACAGCCTTCCTGTGTCTTGTCCTGGTGGCCACTGATGCTAGCTCGCTGGTCTGCTACATCACCCGCTTCACCGAGGAGGCCTTCGCGGCACTCATCTGCATCATCTTCATCTATGAGGCTCTAGAGAAGCTCTTTCACCTGGGAGAATTCTACCCTGTCGACATGCACAACAACTTGGACAACCTTACCCTGTATTCGTGAGTGCCGTTACATTCAGTTTCATGTTATTACTTTTTAGTCAATCTCCTATTTAAACGGTTAACTGATTCTCCACAATCTCCCCGACACAATTATGAAACGATATCTGTACCGCCAGCATTTTACGGTGGATTACATGTCAAACGTAGCAATTGCACAAGACGCAATATTTTATTTATTAAAGGCTGTGAAATAACACTTCAAATAGCCGCAGGCTCGTATGCAGTCTTTGTGTTTCAGTCACCATTTCGCACAGTTCAATATCAAACACATATTCATATGAATAGTGTTCAGCGACATTCAAATGATGGTTGGACAAGTAAAATATCTCAAAACCAGTTTTTAAACAACACTGGTTGTTTTCGGTACAAGATATTGACATTATTATATTCAAAAAATTAGGAGGAGGATAGTTGTGCTTATAAAGAAGGGACCATTACAAGAGATTGTAAATGAAAGCAAACGCTGGAGAGTTTGAAAGGATGTTTACCGACAGCAGAAGGGCCTATTGAAAGAAAAATGAAGACCTCCCACCTCTTTAAACAAAAAGTTAGGAATAATATTCCACATGTTTTCTAGATCTTTTCGAGATCATTTTGTTTTAATATGTAAAAATACAACGCGTTTAAATTAAATCTATGGTACAAGCTATGGTGGACAGCGCCAGGATTTCACTGCGGTATCTTAGTAGCTTGACAGCATGGGAGTTACATGTCACTGTTCAAATTTAAATAACCAAACTACCATACCCACGGGCCAAGCATCAGTAGCCTCTATTAATAAAGGCCAACAACACAATATACAGCCGAAGTCCGCACACACACACACACACACACAGGAACAACTGTTGATTGTTTGTAAACCAGGTATGCTGTGCTATACAACCTTCTCCCGTCCGCCTCACTGCAAACACACACAAACCAGAGGGAAGAAGGGCAAAACTTACTTACCAATGAATGTCTGTTGTTGTGGTTCGTGGCAAAGCAACGGTGATGTCCTCCTCACCAAGGGCCGATTTGATGAATACAACGACGACTTCAGACGGTGTATAATGGTGTATTTCTGTCCACCACTCGCATCATGTGACTGCGTAGCTTCAACATAGGCGCCAAACCCGTCGTGGATTTAAAAAATAAAAATAAAAAAAAGGCGACCTATGCTCCACGATCAGGGAGTATAATGTTCATCAGCGACTGAATGACTTGCATTTTCTGTCCTTACGTCCCGAGCGGGTATTTTCCTCAGCGCGGGGCGCCTCGGTCCGTGACCGGCAGGTGTCGGATCCAGGTGCTCGGAGGCCATCTGCTCCGACTGCCGGCGGAGGCACGGCGTGGCCACCTGTTGTTGAGCAGGTCCCAGTCCGCTTCCCGGGTAGTCATTAGAGCTCTTGATGTTCGTGATTCCTCGCTGTAGCTCCGCTCCTCCTGTGTTGTCCACTACATCGTCGGGGACAAGCAGGGTTGGCCTTTCCAGTCGTTTACGGGAACCACGTGGGGAAACTTAATTTGTCCAGCTCTCTTGTCTTTTGAGGCAGCCAGCTAGCGCCGCTCGGCTAATTCACCGCGTTAAGATAAACCCATGAACCCTGACGTTCTCGCGATATTTACCACTTTGATTTCACGCTGTGCTGGATGCAAGTTAAACGTTTTGAGTGATACGTTTTTAATCGGGAAATTTGTAATCCAATATATAACATGTTTGCATGGATAGCGCATGAAAACACACCTCATCGTTTTGTTACTGTGATACAGACAGAAGTCGGGGAAAGAGACAGAGCATCCCTCCCAACTAACCCAATCACGTACCACCCATCCCAAGTGACAAATAATTAGTGGAGTTTTTCTACATTCAGCTCCAAAATATAATGGGTATTTACTTGGCCCATGCTACATCTACTAAGTTTTATGAAAATCAGGTTGGTAGTTTTTCTGTTATCATGCGGCCAAACAAACAAACAAACAAACAAGCATAACAACTGAATTTAGCAGCTTTTCTGGAGCCTGTGATTTAAGTTCACTTTAAATTAACCAAAATGTTTTGGTTTTGGTTTTTTTGTGCAAAGCATCAAGTGTTTCCTCATTGTTGGTTCTCGTGTCTCCAGGTGTCAGTGCTCTCCACCGGCCAATGCCTCAGATCTGCTGATCCAGAAGTGGAACCTTTCAGGATACAGCTCAGACTCTATACCATGGAGCAGCCTCAATGTTTCGGTGAGACTAACTCACAGTGACCTCTAGTGTAAGAGACATTAATTACAATAGTCACATTTGTCAGCTATGTAGAGCAAACAGTTAATCAGCCAATATGCAGACATTCACTGACATTTATTAATTTATACCGATTTCCTTAGAAATACAAACACTACTCCAGCAACTGCATCTACCTCAACTTCTAAGCTGCCAAAACTGCTACAACTGTCAATACTAATACAGCAAATACAAAATAAACATTACAATGATCATTTTATGCTCTTTTTTTTCTTCTAGACGTGTAAAATGCTCAATGGGGAGTTTGTGGGTCCCGCCTGTAGTCACCAGGGGCCCTATATCCCAGATGTTCTCTTTTGGTCCATCATCCTCTTCTTCACCACCTTCTTTTTGTCCGCGTTCCTTAAGCAATTTAAGACGGAAAGATACTTCCCCACCAAGGTGAGATTTTAGGCTGGATTTTTTTTTTTTAATGTACCGTGTGTCAAAGCGCAGTAAAAGCACACAGTAAAGTTGAGTCGTATTTTAAATACAAGATATCCATCTGAAACATCACATCCGAAAATCGCATTTTGTACATTTGGTGCATGCAAGTGCGGGCAAATCAAGCCAAAAGCTTCTCACACTATGCAAATGTTTACATTGTGTCAGTCATTAGTATGCTGGAGCAGTCTCATGAGCTGGAAGAAAAGATCTTCTTTCATCGTCCCACACAGTAGCAGCTAGTCTGTTATGACTTTCTGTAGGCAGGTGTTTGGTATTGTGTAAATTGCTACACTCTTTCTGTTGACATAAGATTATGTATTACTTTTTGGGATCTTGACTGTTTCCGACATTAAGAATGCGGCTGTTGTGAAGCAACTTCTATTTGTGTGTGTTGTGTAGGTGCGCTCCACTATCAGTGACTTTGCTGTGTTTATAACCATCATGGTCATGGTGTTGGTGGACTATCTAATGGGGATCCCGTCTCCTAAACTGAATGTTCCTGACCGCTTTGAGGTACGCAGATATTCCACTTTGTCTATCCTAATGCGTGGACATTCAAGGTGACGTCACATAAATTCTAATAATCTGCAAAAGGACTTTTCTCCAACAGTTGTTTAATGCCTGATACTAAATATAGCCTACCCTTTCCCCTGCAGCCAACTTCAAAGAACAGAGGCTGGCTGATGGACCCGTTGGGAGAAAATCCCTGGTGGACGCTGCTGGTGGCGGCACTTCCCGCACTGCTCTGCACCATCCTCATCTTTATGGACCAGCAGATCACAGCAGTCATCATCAACCGCAAAGAGCACAAGCTGAAGGTCAGATCTGCCGCCACACTTTTCCTAAAAATACACTTGTCGGTGTTTTATTTCTGCGTGTGTGTTCTGAAGAGCAAGTATCCTGGATGTCTTTTCTAATTTTTACCAACAATGTTGATCCCTTCTCTCGTAGCCAGTGTTGCAAACTGCCTCATGATTTTTAGCTGATCTATCAGCTAGAAAGATCCTAAAAGTCATTAAAAACTTAATTCAAAACAACTCAAAAAGTCATGTGTTGGAAAAATTACTCAAGAGGCTTGGTTCAAAATCAAACACATCGGACATTTATTCTTGCAAGAAGGAGCACATACGTGCACCCTCAAAGAGAGGTGTCCAGCATTGCCCTACGTCACACTTCCGTCGGGCAGCTTTTATACAGTGTGACAAACAGTTGACAGTCACCCCATTCCCTTTGTATCTGCTTTCCTATGGTAATAAAGAGTTGGTTGTAGGTCACAAGATAAGGACACCGGGGAGTTGTCAATTAGATGCGGAAAGTAAATCAAAAAGGAATCACTTGCAAATAAGAGAGAAAACAGAAGAGACTTTCCGGAGCCACAATGCAAACAAGAGGAAGAGACAAATCTTTTTTTCCATCATCATGTTACATTTTTTGTTTATTTATGTGCAAAATATGTTTCTAATGTAATACATAATTATTGCAGCTGTAAACTCAAATGCAGCAGAATCAGAGTGGGCTGTCACAAATGCTGGATTCCATTTTACTGTCTTCCTGTGTTTTGAATAACAGAATATGCCAAAACCTCAAACTGGACTCTGTATTTTCTGCCTGATCACCTGTTTTTTTTGTTTTTGTTTGTGTTTTTATCTTTGTGCCTCCTCCAGCTTGCTTTCTTTCAGATGTAACAATCAACTACTGTGCACTCTTTCTACACCTCTCTAATTCTCTGAAGCTCTCTCATCTTTCACCAATCTCTTCTTTCACTTTCTTTCATTCTTAATTACGGTTGAAGCCGACATATTCTGTGTTCATCTCACAAAAATGCTTCGAATATTGTTTCTGGGGTATTCTTTTGTTTACCATTCGAAAATAAATTGGATGCGTCTTTAGCATTAACCAGACACAGATTTGAAACTCAAGATTCCCTGTATGAATGGATTAAGTTTTCTTAATTTTTACTTGAGGAAATTTGCTCCGCAGGAACTAACACTTATTACTCCCTCCATGGCTCTCGGATTTACTCGTCCGTCTCTTGTTTCCCCGTGTATCCTACAGAAAGGCTGTGGCTATCACCTGGACTTGCTGGTGGTGGCAGTAATGCTGGGTGTGTGCTCCATTATGGGCTTGCCGTGGTTCGTGGCAGCAACCGTCCTTTCCATCTCGCATGTCAACAGCCTGAAGGTGGAGTCTGGCTGCTCTGCTCCAGGAGAACAGCCCAAGTTTCTTGGCATTCGGGAGCAGCGGGTCACTGGATTTATGATCTTTGTCCTCATGGGTTGCTCTGTTTTTATGACGTCGGCACTCAAGGTGAGATGAGGTGATCCCTGGAATAACAGTTGGAAAACACATTGTAAAACACTGTACGCGAGAAGGTAATCTAGATATCCAAGACTTGTTGAGTCGCATGACGAGTGACTAAAGTGTGTTTTCACCTGTCAGACATGTCGTGCATGTTTTTCAGTTTTCTGTCTTGTTAAATGTATTTTTCTGCATCAAATGCCTTTTTAGCTTTTCCTTTCGGGCACTGTAAATTGAATAATTTATACTGTTGTTTTACTCTGCCACTTCACTTCTGCTCTCCCCAGTTTATTCCTATGCCCGTCCTGTACGGAGTCTTCCTCTACATGGGTGTCTCTTCCCTCAAAGGCATTCAAGTAAGCCTGTGCTCTTCTGTCTTTGAAGATAACGTGCCCTTTTATTCTGAACAGAGCAGCAGTCATGAGCTGTTACAGAAGATAAGTGTGCCTCTTGCCGTTCCAAACCTTTGATCGTAATTCAGACTCCGTGAAAGCTTTTGTTAAATACGTTTCCTCTAATTTAGTGAAATTGCTCCTTTCCTACATTTTTACTTTTCAACTCTTTCACTCTTTACTCTCTTCTTCTCTGTAGTTCTTCGACAGAATCAAACTGTTTGGTATGCCTGCCAAGCACCAGCCTGATCTCATCTACCTGCGCTACGTGCCACTGTGGAAGGTCCACGTCTTCACCCTGGTGCAGCTCACCTGTTTGGTGCTGCTCTGGGTGATCAAAGCTTCTGCAGCAGCTGTCGTATTTCCCATGATGGTAATTACTGTCGCTCATTTGAGCACTTCACTACCTCTACATGAGACATTAGAGGAGTAGAAATAGATAGAGCTGCACTCACTCAATTGGCACACCACAATGAAGTGCTGTAATAGCATTTCATAAAATTTCTAATATCATTAATAATTTACATTTATGTTATCTGCTAAAATATAACTTTAGGGAATTTCTCAGTGCAACAGATGTGATTTTATCATGTTTTATTCTGTTGTTTGTATTTTGTGTTGGGCAAGGAATATATATTCATAGATTTCCTGTGTCTCCAGGTTCTGGCGCTGGTCTTTATCCGAAAGCTTCTCGACTTTTTCTTTACCAAGAGGGAGCTGAGCTGGCTGGATGACCTGATACCGGAAAGCAAAAAGAAGAAAGAGGACGACAAGAAAAAGAAAGCACGTGAAAAGCTGGTAAAACTCATTTCATGTTTTTTTTTTTTTTTATTATCTTTTGATGGGGAAAGTCACGAGTTATATTGTAATTCAAATAGAAAGAAGTTTAGTTTTTCTATTCTTTAACTGCTTCAATACACAACCAAGCAAACCATTTTTTGCTAAGTGTTCAAAAACATAATAAAAACAACACCACTTTTATCTTAATTTATCTCCCTTGCATGCACTTAAACTTTACTATTACAAAATTCATCAACATTCTTCATTTGACTCTGACTCACAAAAAAACAAAGACAGCTTCACAAATCATGTAAATCTGATTCTGACACTCAAAATTGACATTAGAGTAGTTATGCAACAATACAAATGGTTGCCTTAACAGCGGATGTCAATCATATTGCTATTTAATTGTAAACAACAGACATAGAAAAGGCCGAACCTTCAGCACCCCCATAAAAGATTGCGGTCCGGATGCTATGCACAGACTGTTTAATGGACATGCAAATATTACCATGACAAGAATAAGTGGAAGTCTTCGAATCAAATACATCAGATGTAAAGAAACAAGGCCACAGGAGACCAAGAACCAGTTACAAGCCATAAACCAGCATAATGTTCTAAAACCCAGCCAAATAAAAGCCAAATATTAAAAAGACATAAGTGCTGGAGGATGTGCGTCACTGCAGTAATAACTGGTTTGTGATCTATGCATTTAATATTATTTTCATTCAGGAGGAAGAGTCCAGACTGCAGAAAGAGAAGAATATGGGACTAAAGGTCAGCTTTGAAAGCTCAAACCAGCTCAACATCCCAGTAAAAGAACTCTCAGGGAGGTGAGTGCTGCTCAACATAAAGAGCTTTGATGTCAAATTCTGGGATAAAAAAAACTATGTTTTTTTTCTTTTTTTGTGTGCAAATGCTCAGTGAAACAAAGTGTATTCTCTTTAAATTCTCTTCTGTTTTGGTATATCTCACCAAAAATCCAAATCTACTGTGATTATATTCTATTATCTTCTGGTCTGGAGGCTAAATACATTTTTATGATGGCCTAAAATGCTTTAATGGATCCAAATGAATGTAAAGAGTTCCTAAAAGACTTTCCTTCTGCCTTAATCAACGCCTCTACGGCCAATTTGCTCCAGATAGCCAGTCCAGAAACCTGAAGACAAAATGTGCTGCAGCTGTAGTTCATAGTAAATAATAAACTACAGCTGTAAACCGATTTTCTGATGTTGTCATGTACAACTTGAAATGGTCATTGTGACGCTGGTAGTCAGCTGTGTGTTATTATGTCCATCTTGAACAGATCATACAGAATAGGACTAGTGGCCCACAACCCCCCAATGGAAGAAGAGGTAGCACAGCTGTGCGTCTGATGCAAAACATCTGACCCACATGGCTGCATATTAACTCTGCTCACTGATGCTGGGACAGTTAGTTGCATGGCAGATAGAAAAAACAAACAAAAAAAACCCAGAAACACTGGCTTTAAAACACTTTGCACATCAACAACACCGTGTGTTGATGTATTTTGAGGGGAGATGGTCTTTGATAAAAATTTAAAAAAACAACAACATTTGTCCCACTAATACTGTGTGCACAATCAACTCCGAACAAATACCTTTTTGCGCTAAAATGCCATCATTTCTTATTACACGTTAACCTGGAGCGTTCTGTTTGTGGCCTGTCTGGTCAGCCTTTTGTTTTAATCTCCAGTTCATGTGCATGTACGTGTCTGCTTTGTTTTGAACTGTCTTGCCCTGAACCTGTCCTGCTGATTTGACGTCCACATGCTTGTCTTCTCTTTGTGTTTTTATGTGTGTGTGTGTGTGTGTGTGTGTGCGTGTGTGTGTGTGTGTTTTGCATTTTGGCATGTAGTTCTGATTGTGACCCCTCGGTTGTAAATATCTCTGATGAAATGGCCAAAACCGCAGTGTGGAAAGCGGTGAACTCAAGTGCACAGTTTTGTGTCCAACCTGTGAAGCGTAGTGAAAGGTAGCTATGCCATCTCCTGGAGTTTCGCAGACCCCCCCTTCACCCAACTGCATTACCTTACTGTCATTATATGATCATGTGTTAGAGACTGCTGTTAACTCTAGAATGTTTTTATGACTCGTCAATCAAATATTTAGAGCGTTGAAATGTAATTGTTACATGTAGGACGCAGTCGTGGGTGTCAGGTAATCGGTGAATATGTACGAGCAAAGATAAGGATTCCTTTGGCTGTTTACAGGGATATGTTTATTACAAAATGGAATTACTCGTACTAGTCTGACACCATTGAAATTGTAAACATACAGCACTGTGCAAAAGTTTTATGTACTTTAGAGGTTTAGGTTAGGTTAGGTAGTTACGTTATTAATCCCCGAGGGGACATTTTTTTCCGCTACAGAAGCAATAAGATAATAATAGAACAATAGAAAAGCAGTAAAATAGCAGTAAAAAAATATAAAATGCACAGTATATACAGTACAGTATATATCTATATATATTATATACAAACAACCAAGAAACACAGTCAACAGTGTTATTGTTATGTGATGGATTTTGCCAGAGGTGAGTTATTGTACAGTCTTATTGCGTCTTAGATTCTCATCCAACACGTAATACAATCAGGGAGGCATCTGATTGGTCCTGCAGTCAATCCGCAGCTTGTGACATCGACTCCACACATACTGTCAAAGTCCTCCAGACAAATTTTCGGTAACAATAAAAAATAACTTGTATCAGAACGGACAGAAGAAATTCAGAAGGTCTACATCAGGGGTCTCCTGATGTAAAACATTTTTTTTTTTCCTCTGAGGGCTACTTTGACAAAATAAAAGTTTCCACGAGCTACTCGTGTTTAGTAACATTTATTTACATAGCTGAGCTCCAATAATACCAAATTGATAGGGCCGGGATGTCCGTGAATTTTGATTGGATATCAATTTCATCACATTCACCAAGTGACTCTTGTGTTATCAAACTTATGTACATATCGTTCAAACCTTCGGTGAGCTACTCAGAAACAGGTGGCGAGCTACCTAGGTAGCTCACGAGCGACAGGTAGGAGACCCCCCCCCCCCTAAATCCAAAGAACAATTGTGTCAAGTTCTCCGAGATGTTCGGCGCAACCTGCCCGCCAAGAGCCACGAACAATGATATGCAGCTTTACAGGACAAAGCACCAAATACTGATTGGATTTAGTTCGTTCTTTTAACTCCACTTGCAGGAAGTTAATTGATACGCATCCTCAACTTCAATGTTGCTGTCTAAACCCTTTGCACAGGACTGCATGTTGTCAAAATTGACATGCATATTTTAACACACTTTCCTCACATGAGCTGTCATCACCAAGGTGCACTGTGGGTGGTCAAATATTATTAGCGTGGGGAATTGAGCACGATCGCTCCTCTACGTGACGAGAAAAAAAAAATAAATTCAAAATAAATTCACACTTTTACAGTTGCTCCTCCACCCTCCATCACCTCCGTCAATCCGCACAAGCGCTGATCTCGTCCGTTTTCCCTTCGTCTCCGAACAGCCAGGAAAAGGTGGCCTGCGTTAGAGTTGACGTCGGCCTGGACACACCTGGAGGATGCTCCGGTGCCGAGACCTTCCTGTGATGAAGGGAGGGGCCCTACTTTCACCTCCCGCTACCTTCTTCCCTCACGGCGCTGTACCCCGCCGACGGGCTCCATCTCAGTGTGGGGAGGGGGGAGGGGAACACTGAACTGGAGCAGCGTAACCTGTCTGCAGAGCTCTCTTTTCTTTTTTTTTTTTTTTTTCTTTTTCCAGGGCAGCAGACGAGCTCCCACCCAAAGTCCTGCGAGTCCTCCTTCACTCATGTGGCGAAGCCCTACGTGTGCAGCACACGTGTACAACCGGTTGCCGAGATGTACTGCAGAGGAAACATCTCCGAGGAATTCCGCTGTTAACTGCCCTCCGACGCTCGCTGTTTAGGAATCTTCTCGATCTAGCAATTTCTTTATTATCACCCGTTCAAACCACAGATGCCGAAGGAAGGGGCCTCACTGGTGGGGATCTTTTGACTGTGTGTATTTTACTTCAAACCATTGTATGTTTTTAATATCAGTTTTACTGTTATTTTACCTGGTTACAGTACTGTACTTTTTTTTGGTTTTTTTTTTTTTTTGGTTCTCAGCTCAAAACACCACAAGTTGTCCGGCATTGTTTTTTTGTTTTTGTTTTTTTTTTTTCCCAATGTATTTAAGGTCAAATAAAAGAGCTTTCACTTAACTACACCAGCTCCAAAACTCACACAATTAAAACCATTCAGGTACCGTCGGTGTCAGACGGTTATATTTTATATTTTAGTCTTGACACGGTAAGTGACACGAACCAAAACACAGGTACATTCGGATAGTACTTCTACACCGCACCACTGCCACACATCTTTTGCTCATCATCTCCTGTTGCCGGGGGGGACAATCAGTGTTGATACTGCTGCTCAAAAATTGGTCCGTTGTTTTCACTGTAAACCTCCCTGTTCATAGTGTATGTGATCTAATAGAAATATATGTACGTCAACTGTTCTGTCTTTTCATTTGTAACATTATAGAAAAAAAAAAACTACTTCAGAGGCCATATGAAGTCTGTACTGTACAGTAAGCACTTTGCGAGTATAGTTTCTTATCTAAAAAGGATTATAGTGTGTTAATAAAAAAAAAATTTAAAAAAAAAAAAGGTTACTTCTCTTCCCATGTATTATAGAGCCGTCGTTCAAAAGTCAAATAAAATAACTCAGGAATCTTGAAGGATTTCTGACGGTGGTCACTTGATATTTTTGTCACAAGGCGGTGATAATTAACTGCCCACTGTATTCCTTTCATCGCCGACGTCACAACTATTTTAATAAATGCTGTAAATCATCAAATATAGGAAAAGGTGCAACATGAGAAAGTGAATATTTGAGCAGTTAGATGCACCTGTTTTTTTTTTTTTTTTATACTGTCTGTATTATTGTTAATAACGGCGTGTGCGTGGTATAAAGATCATTCGTTTAGCGTTGCAAATCATTTTATGCAAAGTATTTCTACTATACACGTGAGCACTATTACATCCTAGGAATTTGTTCTTATTTTTGCTAAGTGCAGTCCTGTTTTTAGCAATAAGTATTCCGTACCGTGCGACGGATGGACTTCCTGAACTCAGCCCGTAATTCAGGCAAAGAAGAAGTTGTGAAATGATTTTGGTGTCTTTTTATTTTTTATTTGTGTTCTCTCTCTCTCTCTCTCTCATCGGCGCTGTCTGTGTGTAGCTACAGTGACTGTACGGACAATAGCTTATGTGCCTTGTTGAAGCTCTTTTATGTGCACGTCTTGTACTGATCATTTGAACGTGTTCAGCTGTACAGGTACACGCGACGGGATGGGGGGGGGCACACGAATGCCCAAAAGACATACCGTCGTTCTTTTACAAGAGCGAATCAGTACGCGGCTCTTCTTCTCGCGGAGGCTCCTGTCTGTCTGCCTGTCTGTCTGTCTGTCTGTCTGTCTGTGGTGTTCCTCCGCGTCTGTGTGAAAGTCTGAGCCACCGACTCCAAACGATGCAGTTTCATTTCTCTTCCATTTACAGATGTAACCGTGTTGTGTTCCACCGTCACAGCTCTAGTATTGGCTCACGACGTTAAAAAAACAAAGCTCTGTAATCGATATTGAAGGTACCGTTTCTCTTCTGAATGATCAGTGTATGTCAAAGTATCGTGCTGTCGGCATCAACAATAAAAATGACATCTATATTAATTTATCCCCCCCCCCAAAAAAAAAAAAATGTACGTGGTTATTTTAAGACGCAATACGGTCAATTGATAATGACATTAATGCGAGTCATCAGTGGGATCATCGCGGTGAAATCATACAACCAAGTACTTACAATTTCAAAATAATATTGTATATATATATGTGTGTATATATATGTGTATATATATATATATATATATATATATATATATATATATATATATGTATATATATACATATATGTATGTATATATATATGTATATATATATATATATACAGTATATATATGTATATACATATATACGTATGTATATATATATGTATATATACATATATATATATATATATACATATATATACACACATATATATACATATATACACACACATACATATATATATATATACACACATATATATACATATACAAATATATATATTAACTGAGACTGTTGTGAAAATATATATATATATACATGAATTTGAATAAACAATATCAGCAACAAAAAGGAGCTATAGAAGTTATATTGTATCTTTGCTGCTGTAAAGTAGACTATACAGTTAAAACCAGGGCGAGACTGATATCTGAGCCACACACATACTGTATATCAGCCTATAAGTAATAAGAATGCATACAAAATTACCAAATAGATGTTTAGAGGTCACGTGAAATATCATTCTCGGTAAATATTGGTTGTTACAGTTCAGCAACGGGGAAGAAGGCCCTAACGAACCGCATAACGCCAGGGCAGACCGAAGTAAACAAAGAACTTCACTTACAGTGATTTGTAGGAAAACACAAAGTTCAAACAGGAGTATAAGCTTCCCTAAAATCAAATAAATTAAAATTTTAAAAAAAAATTAAAAAACAGAAAGGAATGTAATGCTTAAGCCTTACAGAAAGAAAGCCCTCCGATCCAGCAGCTGGTAGTGAGAATATTATATACTGACTGGACTGATTGCGAAGTGGCTGCAGGAGAGAGAGAGACTTGGGGACCTCTGGTGGGTGGAGGGAGTAATGCAGGGCTCAAACTGACATATTTGTTCACAGTTCTTAACAAATTTAAGTGTGTCCTTATCAAATATGTTCATGTTCAGAAAAAAAGTATCAGTGAGTCATTGGAACTTTTTTTTTTAACTCAAAATTTATATTATTACTGGCCTCAAAAAAAATAAGCAACATATCTTTTTCATAGCTGACATTTTGTCGGATGCAATTGATAATATCAAAATCAACTGCACCTCCATTTCTAAGCGAATGGGCTCCGGGGTGCTAATATTGAGCATAATGGTCACTGCCATATCTTACTGGGACACCTGTTGGAATAAGCGTCATCATGAATGAAATTTATTTCCCAGTGCTGCTTGTGCTCTGACCAGTTTAAATGTGCAAAAGGTCTACTGTAAAGACACACCGACTGGGTCCTCAGGAGGGGGGAAAAAAAAAACAAGACGGAAACGTTACGATAGCCATAATGTGGTTTAGAAAGAGCCAGAGGAGTTCTTCATGGTAAAGACAAAAGGTGGCAGCAGAGATCTATGTCAGACACCACTGCAGCTACACTGCAGGCAGGTGGCTGGAACATGTGGCTTTATCTGCGTCATCTTTTAAACTGGACACTGGTTACATTTTGAAGTTCCTTAGAGGAAACAACACCTGTCGTTCACACGCAAGCGTTGCCACTTATCTGACTAATTAAACCTGCGCTGAGGACTTTGTGTGGAGACTTTGTTTGATTGACATTTACCTCAATGACCTTTTAGTTTTGGGGAACCCTGTTAAAAAATACACCTTTACAAACTTAGCGGATCAATCTTTTGCTGCTTTGGTTGGCTCAGAACACGCGTGACCTTTTTCAGCATCAAACCGAATCTGACGGGACGTTAAAGCGCGTCAGCGTGATCAGCGGTGACGCGTGATCCATAATGAACATGCTCCATGTGCGTTTTGATTGTCATGCCATAACACTGCAGCCACTAAATAAATGGTACAGGAAGTAGAATTTGATTTCTTTTTTTTCAATGTCATAGCATAAAACGTCACAGTGCGGGGTTTGAACCTCTTAAGGTTTTGTTTTTTTTCCCCGGTTGAAGACCGAGAGCTTTCTATTCATTAATGTGTGAAGGCCTTGTGGGGTTGTTGTTGTTTTTTGACAGTGTACCTTAAGGGAGTTATGGGCAAGTGGAATGATTTAGCTTTTTATATATACTTGTTCCTGCACAAATGTGACTCCGCTTTCACGTCTTACACAATAACACTACGTCAGGGAAAAGGTTCCAGTTTGGAGAGCTTCCGAGAAAAAAAAATTTTAGGACCAAAATTTCCCATTAAAAGTTATGTCGGCAGTTGGTTCTGGAATTTAACTTGACAAGTTGAATTAATTCCGACTTCTCTTGATTTCTCACAAGTTTTGAGCAGCACGTACTCTAATCTCGAAGCAGATTACTGTAAACGGAAGGCCTGCTCACTGTGAAAGGGTCATAAAAGAACAAATCAGTCAGCACTGTTGGTTGTGTTCAAGACCGATCTTAAACCACGTGACTCCATTACAATGAATGTTGTTTTTAATAAACATGAATATTGTCCTCGGTACACAACATGTTACATGTAACAGCAGCAGGTGTATTGTTTTGTCCTACATGAACTCTGCATTATGGCAGTGCTTCATTTAACTGTAGGAAATACAAATTGAAAAAAAAATTAATTAAAATTGTCGACTCAACGCCACAAATTCAATTCCAGCCTCGACCGATATTCCGCGAATGACGAACGGTCAGTTCGCCGGTCTCGTTATGCTCTTTCAGACTGTCTAAAAGAATTAGTGTTACACGAGTTCACTTTAGTTTAAAAAAAAAACCAAAAAACAACTAACTAAAATCTCCCCTCAGTCAGTAGCCGGCATCACTCCAGTACAACACAGTACACGTGACACGTTTAAGTTACTCATGTAGTATACAAGTGCTACGTGATTCACACGTATTCACTGAAATTCAGCGCTTGAATTACAGTGGCCCTTTTTTTTTTTTTTTTTTTTTAAATGTCTTATTTTAATGTAACGACCATTACAAAAAAAAAAAAATCAGGGCAATTCAAGCAGAACTATTTTGACAAATATCGCAGCGTCTTACAAAGAAAACAAACTGACTCAGGTTGTCAAACATGATTAGTGCTGTACTCAAGTTTTCATTATAAATCTGCCTGCTGTCTACGTTTACAAGGCTTTACTAGCAATCCTTGTACATCAGTTAAACTAATGTCGGCGTTGCTTGACATTTTTTTGTTTTTGTTGAGACAAAAATTAAAAAAAAAAAATTAATAAATACTTTTTGTTTTTTAAATCCACATGAAATGACCTTTTTTTTTTTTTCTCTCTCTCTCTCTCTCTCTCTCTCCAAGTTAAATGGATCATGTGTGTTTTCATATGTGGAGTCAACGACTGGGAAACTCTTAACAACTGCACTGCAACAGAATCAGTTTCCCTAAGCAGGTTGGGGATATTCATCCTCCTCTTTAAGAAAGAACATGCTCCGGCGGAGAGCCGCGGCGGCTGGCGGTGCTCGGCAGTGTTCAGTTCGCAGCGTTCGGCGGCCCCTCCGGGATGAGCGACATGAAAAAGGTTATGATGAACGCCCACGTGGACGAGAAGAAGCCCGTGTGGGGGGCGCTGTTCGGGTCCTCCGCTCCTTCCTCTCCACTTTCCCCGTCGTCGTCCGAGCTGTCGTCGATCACGTCTTCCTGTACCGGAAAGTCAACATGCACTGCGTTAACCTCGGCAGCAACTCCTTGATGAAGTTGTCTTCGGTGTGGGACCAATTCATTCTGTTCACAGAAAGGCAAAGTACCTTAAAAAGGAAAGCATTTTGTTGCCTGACGAAGAGTTACTCTTTTCAGCCAAAATGTCACTGTGGGTGTTTTCAATTTGCCACTAGAGTTGTAAAGAGCAATTATTTTGATTACTGATTAAATCATTTGAGGAATAGGTTCATTTGATCAAGTAATTGGTGAAATAGATTATAAAAATGCCTGAAAACAGTGATTTAAAAAAAAAAAAAAAAAAAAAAAGCTATCATAATTTACCATAGCTGACATTGACAGCTAAAAATTTGGTCTGTTTTTAAATGACCTTCACTTTTAAATAGTTTTAAAGGATTAATCAATAATCAACAAAGCTGTCCATTCACTTTCCCTCTGCAGCCCTGTGGCTATTTAATACAGGTTGTATATGTCGTATACATATCTGGAGAGCGGTAACTCAGAAAAATCAATGTCACTCATAAAAACCCCATCAGCCCCGGCTACTGTTCTGAGTAAAAGCTGTGATGGATGAGGGAGGAGAGACAGTTACCATTTCTAGTAGGTCTTGGTTTTGTAGCTCTCCCTCCGGATCATCCTGGTTGGCTCTGTCTCCAGGAAGCTGCAGGTCGTTTTCCAGATTGAAGGGGAACCAGCCGGCCTGGTGCCTGCGGGAAGAAACAACGCAACAGATGTGACGAGCCGTTTTGTGTCCTGGCAATTATATTTATCGTCCATTCATCATCTATTATTCTTTTGAGTAATACGCGAGCTGTTCAGGTTCTAATGTGCGAAAAGGACGATAAAAAGGCACCTCGCGTCTTCCAAACTTTCCCAAAGATAGAGATGTTATTAGAAAATCAAGGAGACTCTTAACACTATTTCGGCAGAGCGATGCACGTTGCGCAACAGGAATATAAATATTTGAATACAAAAAAAAATATATATATATTACAGAAAGACATTATAAAGACCGTTTTGATGCAGCTATGTAGTCTTGGAAGAACCTTTCAATCACACTGGACGTGGACAACTATTAGACAAATAACCAGCTGTATATGCAGCAGTGCAACTCTGATGATCCGTTCATGGCAGCCTGGTTATGTCCACTATGATTTTGTGTTTGAAAGGGTGAAACTGTGTAGTCCACCTCAAGAGGTGAGACAGAAGAGGGATGCTGTGTTGTCTGCCTATTTCCAGCCTGCCAGTTAAGTTGCAAGCAGCAACCCCGGGGGCTACAAAAAAATTAAAAAATCAAACCAACATGGATGTTGCCAAAAGCTGTAGTTCCTTAAATGGCCACCAGAGGCTGGTTCCAAAGGCGAGTCTGCAGCCGTAGACGGTCTCGTTAAAATGCCCAGTTTTACAGCCGAAAACAAAAAAAAACAGTTTTGGTCTTTGTAGTGATTTTTCCTTTAGGGGACGTCAAGGAGCCTACGGCCATTGTTTTTTTTTTTTTTTTACAGTCTACGGTTAATTGTTATGCATATTTCCCGGGTTGAGGACCGGGTCCAATCAGAGCTGTCATGCGCAGGGATTACCACAGGCGTGTAATGGACAGAAGAAGGATTGAACATTTTTGCAAATAACCCTAATCTAACCCCGGTCATTGGTTTGAAAGAGGTATAGAAGGATCACTCACAGGTAAAGCACCAGCATGGCCATCATCACCATGACAAAGCGGCTGAAGGAGGAGTAGAAGTAGACTATACTGAGTAAGATGGCGGCGCGTGAAAATGTGTACACCCAGTCCAGCCAATCCCGGTTGAGCTCCTCCTCGTTCAGGATCTCCCCTCCCTGGGCGTTCATCTGGACCTCCGGGTTGCCATGGCGGCCCACCTGCGGCCGTTGGCTCAGGGGATTGGATTGGTTGGACTGAGTCGAGGGCTGGCCGGGCCGGAGGTGCTGCGAGGAGGCGGCCAGCAACTGACTGGAGGTGGAGAGACACGGAGTTCGGTAACACGGTTTCCTGCTTGAACAGCGCTCTTAACGCATTCCACAGAAATGGAGGGACCCAAACATAAATGGACTTACTAATGCATGTAGTACTGCCTGGCGTACAGCTGCTGCCACCACATTAGTGTCATGGGGTTGTAATAAGCAGGCATCTGTGTCGGAGGCGTGGACTGTGGGGAGTACTGATTCCAGCTGGAAGAGAGACACCGCATGACCAAAACAGGGACATTTGCACACACCCCCCCCCCGCTATTAATGTCTATAGCATCACGTCACTTAAGATCATTTTCTTATCGAGAGACAGTTGCAATAATAACTCCATATTAATCGCAATTTAAGTGAGACTTCACGTCTTTGTAAAGATGCCAAGCTGTGTAGAAAATCTAGCTTTGCACTATTAAATGACCTAAACTTGAACCCAACAGCAGCCGTGTGTTTCTGCAGCTCTGTTTAGACAACGAGTAGCTTCTTGGTTTCTCATCCAGACACCGGTGTCTTTAAAGTTAATCTTCCTGACAGCTTCATTTACACTTGACAAGACTTTCCTAGGAGAGGGCGGCAGTGCCCGGGTGATTTTTGGCAGCAGGTGCGCAAGAGGAAGCGGTTTTTTTTTTTTTTTTTAAGTTATGACATATGTAGAAGGAAAGGTGTTGTGTATTCTCTCACAGGCTGCATCACTGATTGATTTTAAAACTTAATTTGCCATTAAAGCCTTAACTTATCACCACTGGGAGCACCAGGGATGCTGTGTTAACTTGTTAAAGTGGACTAGGAAATTAAAACTAGCCCCTGATGTCCTATTTATTTTTTATGTTCCAGGAACTTTCAGCTGCTGTAGTGAGTCAGCTTCCTAAAATACCCCTTACCTCTGCACTGCAGAAGTTATTAAAGTGTCCCCAGACTAAAAGCCTACCTGTGCATAAATTGTGGATACATCTGGTGGTGAGGGAAGGGTCCAGCTCGCTGCCTGAGTCCATCACTGCTCTCCCCTGTCGCTGGCTGGCCATCTTGACCGGGACTGTCGGAGGTCTGAGGGGCCTGGGAGCAGAAAATGAAACCCTGAATATTGATAATAGCCTAATGTCCATCTTGAAAGAAAGGCAAGCGAGGGTTTTAAATCCTCAGGGAGGTGACGATTACAAATGATGAAAGGAAATGTGGCGGTGATGAAATGAGCGGAAAGGTGTGAGGAGTACGCGGGCGACCTACCGCGGGACTGGCGGTGCTCTCCTGAGGCTTGTTACTGCTGCGTCGGGGGGGCTTCGGGGAGCTGGGAGGAGTTCGAGAGGCACACACCAGATGGAGCATATGGTACTCATCCTGCTGTAGAAGCAGCCAATAAGGCTCATTATCATACAGAGTACTGCATGTTCCCCTGGACGTTCTTCGCCAATACGCAGCACTTCTAAATCTATATTGTGGACATTCGCTTTGATAACTCATGGTAAAGATGAGAGTTAAATTCATCACATGTGCAAAAATATTGGGAAATGTTACACTGATAAATATATACAACATCCACAATTGATTTTCTCAATAAAATACCACACACTTCCTGACATTTAAAAAAACAAACAAAACATTATTTTGATAGTGACTATCGCTGCGGCCCTCGGGTGTCGACGAGAAGGAGGATTGGGGAATAAAACAAAATTTTAAAAAAAAAATCTAAACATTTAAAAGAACAAAAAAATAATAATAAGGGACAAGCGCTGTCCTTACAGCTGCATTACAACTGTATGCTGATGTTTTGGATATTGTGCCATCTTGTCTTTGTCCACTCGTTATTTAGTGGCTATAATTCTACACCTGAATTTATTCTCATTTTAAAAAACTCAATGAATTTTTTTTTAATTTTTTTTTATAATACCTAAATGTGGCAGCAATAATCTCATTGTTTTTTTCTCTCAGGTCTTTTCTAAAGCTGTGACACCACTGGTCACACTACTGCTACTACTATATTAAAGTGCACATGAAGCTGAAGTCTGCTGCCCTGACAACAGCCTGCTGACGTGTATGTACTGTTTGGATGACCATCTTGTGTGAAGTCCAAATGAACAACAAAAAAAAAGCGAATCATAATGAAGCTTGTTAAGAAAAATAGACCAACCTTAAAACACAAGACCAAAAATGCAATAATAAGTACACGAGGAGAAACTTTATCATGATCAACAAAGTATGCACTCAGTATTATTATTTACCTCACGAGCGTAACACCTGGACAGCTAAACATTACACTCCAACAGTACTGCAGACCATTCAATTATAAACCTTCTATGTGGCCCGTGCCTCGTTTACAGGACGATACGTGTGCTGGAACAGCAGAGGGTCTTCTCCCGGTTAGTTAAAGCAGTGACTCAGGCAGCTGAAGTGCTGCTTGTTGGCTGTGAATGCATTAAACTAGAATAGTTCTCATGAATACGACGCCAAGGTGTACAATAACCTACCTTCCTGAGCACATCTTTTAAGGTAAAGTGGTCCAAAAGCAGCTTTCCGGAATACACCAACCTCTGGTCTTTGGAGCTCTAAAAATACAGAAAGATAATGATAATGAGGTCAGGGAAACTTTATATTAGGAGCGATGGCAAGAATGTAGGTCGCTTAATTGTGTTTGCTGTTCTTAAACTGGTAAAAAATGGCAATACTTGATATTACACAAATAAAACCATACATTCAACAAACGGCAAACTCTGAAATGAAGATGATCACAGCATCAAAAGGCAGATGCACACATCGTGTGAGTAAGTAATGAGGATGAGATCATAGCAACCTCAATCAGGATAAGTAGGTCTTAACAGTGGATTTAGCTGCCAGTACAACAAGGTCAGAGTGTGTCTTCATAAAGCCGAAACTCGCTGCACAGCCATTCACGAATTAAAATGTCCTTTTTTTTTTTTTAAAAACCCGACCAACTCGGAAATGAGAACATCGTCTGGGTTCAAGCCGTCTCCTTGTTAAATATGTCACGGCTAACGTCCACCGAGTTGCACGAAGGAAAGTACTTTAGCCCGGAGTGAGATCGCTGTACGGCTTCACGAGGGAGCAGTTTGCTCCTGTGAGTTTACAATGATTGCATCAGAAGCAGCGGAGGGAAGATTAGGGTCACAATACAACAGGAATGCAAACGCCTTCCCTTCATTGTGACGTCTAAACTACAGACTTCAAGACTCGGATAAAGCGACTCTGGAAACTTCTTTCACTTCAGAAATTCGGTCACGGTTGTGGTCGATGTTGGTCCGCCATTATTCGACAGTAGCGTGGAATCGCAGCGGGAAGCTTAGCAGAAATGAAACAGCAAAACACATTCAGCTGGAAAATATTGGCTGTAAATTGAACAGTTAAAGTCTAAAACAGGGTTTTTCTCAGCATTACGAGGATTCGGCGCGGTACCCAATCTGTTTTGGGGACCACCAAAGCCAAATCTCATGTTGCAGTTGTTCCCAAGTGAACTTCAGCACGTTTTGTCTTTAAGCTCTTTTTTGGTGTGGTTTATTTATCATCTGCTTTAGCTTTCCCAATTTTAAGAAAAACTATACACAGATGTGGATAGAGTAATGTTGAAAAAAAAATGACGTGAAATTACATATGTTTTGATGAAAAACATAACATTTTCTTGGGGGCAGGAACGGGGCCCCCCCCTTACCGCCGAAGTCTCCCACACACTCGTCTAAAATACCAACAAAATGCCTTTTTTTTTTTTTCTGACTGGTTCCGAGTGGAACTGTAAATCAGACATTTTACAGCAGCCAGCAATAACTGATATGATCTTACGCCACTTATACCTGAATATAAACGCCACAAGCAGCAAAGATACGATCAGGGGACACTTTGGTGACCCGGGCCGGCCATGTCGGCTATATTTGTTTTGTATATTTTACGCGTTTTATTTTATATTTCACGGTCGTTGCACGTTTTATTTCATCAGTACCTTTGTGGCCACGCCACCGTACGCTGTCAAAGCCGTATCTCCTCCTTTTTGATTCAACAAGAATGAATAGGTGACTGGAATCGCCTGGAAATGATCTAAAAAAAAAAAAGGTGCTGACAATTGCAGTTCTCATCTGGACAGCTGGGAGGAGATCGGAAGTGAGGCACTCACCGGTTTACTGGGGTAGACGTCAGACAGGTGGGCTTTGAGTTTCTCCACGGTCCAGTTCTGGTGACAGTTGATTGTCTGGTCATGGTACTTCTGGTTGGGAGCCCTGATGACGAGGGTGACAGGACCTTCCGCAACAGCTCGATCCATGGCTCAAAACCATTTGTCTTCAATGGGAAAAGAAAAAGGAAATCCGGACGAGGCTTCCCGGCACCATTGGAGGCGCAGCTTCTCCTGCAACGTTGGACACGCCAGCCAAATAAGAACAGGAGGTTAGCGTGAACCCAATAACAACGTTATATATTATATTCGTATCATTGCGGACGCGGAATTTGTGCTGCGAAAATAAGCACGGCGGGAGAAATACCGCTGGCCGTGACGTCACGACGTTATTTGAATAAAGAATGAACCGTTACTCGTTTGTTACGCGGAGCGCGCTCCGACGCGTTTGACCCGACGGCCGTTTAATGACAGCCGGCGTAACGAGCTCTCGCATCCTCGGTGCTGTCGTGACGAATGGGATGAAATTATATTTACTAAAAAAAAAACGCGAGAGCGAAATCCGAGCCGAGGATATTTAACAACTGGCTAAGCTAACGTTAGCTTCGGCAGATTTGTCTGTCTCCGCCGTGTGCCAGGACAAGCAACGGAAGTTGTCGCCTCGCCTGTCCGATACAAACCAGTCTTGGCTGTGTAACCATGTTCGTCTAAAGCGGAGATGTTGATAAACCCGGTTTACCTACCTTGTTTACTCCCAGTCACCGATATGTTACCTACTTGTAACTCAAGGCTGAACCAGTGTTGTTCTTCTTCGTTGGATCTCCGGAGGGTGTCGACATTTAAACATTGAAGTTTACTACCGCCATCTACCGGTCAAAGGCGTCTATTACACCGTAGATATTTATTAATTTTTTTTTTTTTTTTAAAGTGTGGCCATAACCTATTATACAAAATAAGTTATTGAGTAATTATTTTTAATAAATGCAGGGGGAAAAAAATCACACGTAAGTAATTTAGATTTGGATAATACAAAGTAGTTCTGAACATAACATACCCCCCCCCCCATTATTTGAAGCTTCAAAATTGACAATAGATTTGGATCAACACCTCTTTAAAATATGTGTTGCATTTATGCTGCATTGAATCAACTGTCTGTAACAAATTACCTGGCAAACTGTGTATGTCATTTTCTAAAGATATCCTATTCAGATGTGTGAATGGGATGTGACCTGCTTCTCATGTTTGATCATTTGCACGACGATCACAATAAACCAAGAACAAGATATGTGGGAAACAGGAGAAAGCTTAAACTAGTCCACTCACTGATCATTTTATCAGGCTTGGGGTGCATAATGTTCCGTGATGGGACCAGACTCTGTTGCAGTTGAGAGGATTTAGTATGACTGCCATCTTCTGGTAGCATAGTGTAACAACCTTACCGCTCATTCATTCATTCATTCATTCATTCATTCATTCATTCATTCATTCTGGGATTGATTCATTCGTGGACAAAAAGATTATTCTGCATTCTTCTTTTTTTTTTTTTTTTTTTTTTTTTAAATAGGTTGTCTCCAAAAAATACAGATGAAGAATTAAGGCCAGGACTGCTGAAGAATGTGGCTTAACACATATATAAAGGCTATATATCCTTGTTAATTTAAGACAATAAATTAAACAATGGGAAAACATTTAGATGTTTATAACTTAACATCAAACTGGTCTGTAAACTATGGAAACAGAACTACAATGAGATGATATTTAACCTTGATAAAACCAGTATAACATAATTTCTTTCTGCAGATGCAAACCAGAGCAAAAATGTTTGATTCAGGTCATTATTGTTTTATTGTGTAGTAAAAATAACATTAACTGAACAGGTGATGCAGACATCAATACAGTATTTAATCTTGTGGAAAAGCATTAAAATCCTGAATGCACGGAGTCGTGCATGTAGATGTGACATGCTTTCATCAAAAGTAGGTATGCATGCAGAGAGTGTATGGACAAATATGACTCCATAACTAAAAAGGTGAAGAAGAAAATTGTACCTAACTTGTCTGATTTTGACCTTCAATTAAAAACTGAATGAATGTGCTCTGGGAATGGGTCAGCCTACTTCCGACTGACTCATACTGTACAATTCAAGAGACCTCGCACACCGCTGACACAGACGTGTCATGTTATTCTCTTCTGTGTAGATGAGGACAGGACATTGTTCATCCCGTTTTAACGTCCTTTTCATGCAAGTGTTTGTGTGCGCTGCAGCTCATCATTGTTATCATAGTACAAGACTTCAAAGAGTGGCCTTTGAGTATATGCCCCCTTCTTGACCCAGATTTCCCCCACTCGCTCAAGTTTCCTTGAACAGGCAATTACATGCAGGTAAATTTGAAAATTGCCAATAGGTGTGTCAGTCCTGTAATAGACTGGCCTCTCCAGGATGTACACCACCTCTTACCCAGCATGCGCTGTGATTGGCTCCAGCCATAGAGGACCCTGAAGCAGGTAAAGATGATGCATGGATTTCTTGAACAAGCACTTATAATAAATAAATAAAATAAATAAATCGCCTTTTCAAATGTGTTTTTCTCTTTTTTTTTTTATGAATGCTCTTAAGGCTTGTTATGTAGAATTAGTTTTAGAAATAAATATCTATATGAATCATTTCCTGTTGAAAGGATGCTTGTTCACTCTTTCTGAGTTATACAACCAAGGACTTCCTGCAATCAAAACCTCTCCCATCAGGAGGGTGAAGCACTTTCCGTGTGATGTCCATCATGTTTGTCTCTGTGTTAGCACCTTTGACTGATGCAGTGGTGCAGTACAGCAAATGGATGCATGGCTCCTTTAATAGCTCTACATTAGAGATATCCAACTTTTTTTCCCCCATTTCCTTCTCCCCGTGTGTGTATCCATTTATTACCCCGCTTCACAAAGACTGTTTTTCACACTCTGCCTCCATTTGGCATTGGGTGATGTTGTAACATATGGGACACTTCCGACTTGATTTCGGAAGTGGAAGGGGTTGAAATTAGGTCGGCATTAACCTCAATTCTGATGCCATTTTCCATCTCATTCAAAAAAAAAAAAAAATTATTTTTAAATTTCTCCTCAGATAACATGCATCATTTGATACACTGGTGTGCATCGGGAGCTTTTTTTGGGGGGTGGGGTCTCTTATTTAAAGATATTGATTTTTTCCCCCATCATTGATTATGTCTCTGTCGCTGCTACTGTTCCCAGTGTATTTCTACTCTGGCTGTTGAATAGGCAGCAGCAACACAACCCTTATTGAATTTGAATAAAATCTGAACTGAACCATGTTGAGGGTCATCCAAGTATTCAAGGATTTGTTTGTGTGTTTGCATGAGGAAGCCCAGTGAAAGAACATTGTGTTTACTAGAAACAAAATAACTCTGGATAAATGGAGCCTATCTATTTATCTTTTCCAAAACAAACAACCTTGGATCACTGGATAGCAAACACTTGGGTGAATTTTTAGATACCCCTCTCCCCATCACCATGCCCAAGTGAAATTGACATCTTTACATCAGCCTTCTTAAAATGTGAATTATAAAGTAAATAACAGCCTCAGTGAACACTGATATTCAAAAAAGTCTTAACTACAACGCTTCTAAATTTGACTCAAGAGAAATGAGGCACATGTGCTACATCCATTTTAGTTATAGTAGTACTTCATGGAACGTGTGGCGCTCTGCAACCTTCCAAAAATGGCATCAGATTGTGTTTTAACAACAGATACAGCCACAACCTGTCGGGACCAGGGATGGATGATGGAGTTTGAAAGGGAATGAATCTCAGTATAATTATTATACAGTTGTAATCATATATTTTAGATGAAAATGTAATATGGTTACGTATGTAAGTATGTATATTAGATCAGAATTATATTCATTCACAGCAACCAATTCTTCCTTTTGGTGTCCGATAACAGTGATTACGTATTGTTATTTCTTGACATATGTCAAAAAGAGTAAGGACTTTATATTTTCTTGAGTTGATAAGAAAACTAATTTTTTCTTTTAGTTTTCGCTGAGGAAAATGTCAACCTGCTTTTAGAGACCTCAGAGAGCTTCCTGTAGGCTATTCTGGTGCTGAAGGATACCACTTTATGAAAGTAACCCCATTTATCATGTCACTCTTATTAGAGGGGGCTCCTTCTACAGAGAGGAAATGCAAAAAACTATTAGAAAAATAAGTTCAAAAGAATAGAACATCATTTTTTGTCCTGTAAGTAGGTTATATAATTCATTAATTTATTAATGAATGATAATTAACAGTTAATTTACGCTGTGTTATACACACACCACAGAAAAACAAATTAAAGATGCAGATGCAGAACATCCTGAGGAAATTCAACTTTCAACTTTAATGTCAATCCACCATATGTAAGACATACAGTGAGATCAAAATATTGTTTCTCACAGTCACTGCTGTCCCCACGTGCTTCAAAGCCACCACCATCATACCTGTCCCGAAGAGGTCATCCCCATCCGGCTTTAATGAATACCGCCCTCACACACACACAAATCGTTGGTTTTTCAGATATCAAAAGCCAACTTTTGATCCTTCCTGAAACAGTGCCTCAAGGTAATTTGTAATAAAAAAAAGAAAAATAAGAAAAGAAATTGCTCACATGGAAAAATGAAGTACACGTCTACATTCAATACACCTTAAATCCACAACACTGGAATCTGGGGCTCCAGATAGGTGGCAATCATTGGAACCTCTTTAGGGAGTAACAGGTGGAATTTGTCAAATAAACTTATGACATCTGGAATCTAATGTTCTCTTTGCAATGGAAGTGTGTGGTGTCATCATACCAAGATCAAAAGAGCTCTTTAAGGTCTTCAGAAAACTGTTGCGGGTGACTATTAGATTGACAGTTTGTCCAGGAAAAGCGGTCACAGCAAATTCAGCAAGAGCAGACACAGAGCAAAAAGAGGTCTCCAAGGACCCAAAATTTCATCACAGTATTTGCAGGTAAATCTGCAGCTTTTGGTCATAAAGTACATGCGTCCACTATTAAACAAACCCACGTGCATAGGAGCCGTGGCAAGAGCCTTTGTTGTCTACAAATAACAGAGCAAAACTACCGTTCTCCAATGAACAGAGGGAAAGGTGATCTTTTGGAGTAAGATCTGGGGTCTCATATAACTGTTGCGTACGCACCAAACAGTGCCTGGAAAAGGTGTACACCCCTCCCCGTGCAAAGTTTGGGATTTATAAAAACTAAACTTGACGGTAAATAGTGCGCACCTGTAAGCAAACCGTGACCCAACTGTGACCCACGTACGCACGAAAATTGGCGACACAGGCGCCAGGTGGTGAGGATTGTAGAAATTAAATGTGACAGACAACTTGATAAGTATAACAAAGCCTCTCGCACATTTAATTTCACATCATATGCAATGTTTTAGAAATGAGGCCCCAGGTCCATACAGACAAATCAAAGTTTTTTGGCCAGAGTAAGTATGTTTGGTGCAGACGAAAGGCAGCTTTTTAAGTAGAAGAACCTTACATGGTAATGGTGCTGCCAAATCCCTGCCTCAGTGGGAAGAACGTAGTTACTGAGCGATGAATTCTGCATCATATAAAAGAGTGCTTGAAGATAACGTGACGCCATCGGTCTAAAAGTTGGAGCTGAACTGGAAATGGACATTTCAACAGCACAATAAGCAGAGATAAACTGAGCAGAGACAAGCTCAAAAAGAGGAAACGAAGGCTTATGTAATGGCCTAGTCAGAGCACAGACTTAAATCCTGTTGAAATGTTGTGAGGTGATTTGAAACCGGGAGCACAAACTATACAAGAAAACCCTCAAACATCTTGTAACTGAAGGAATTTTGCAAGGAAGATCATCTTTCTTCCATTCTTATACAGTAAGTCTAAATGCCTCCTGATGATAATGAGGAGGCATGACAATGTCTACAGATAACATTGATCTGGGATAATTTATTCCTGATGTTCAATGAAAAGTTAAATTAAAATTAAAAATTGAGAAACATTTGGATCGTCCTAAATTCTGATGAAGTTTACAGTAAATCACTATTGTGTTGTTATTGCGTTGGTGAAATTAGCCCGTTGACACATCCATAGTGAAAACAAATCAAAAGCAATTCACTCAACAATGAAGTGAGTTTGTTCCTTTTCTATTGAAGTAAACATATTCAGAGGCTGCTGTGCTCCCTCTGTTCACAGTGACTGCCTAGATTAGTGACTCACTTGTGTGGAAAGGCCAATGGCAAATTTCACTTTATCCATCCATACATATGATTAATCTGTTGCATCACTACAGTATGACCTGTTTAATATCTGCACAACAAAATGTGTATTAATGTTGACTTTACTGAGGGCCAGAACTATGGTGACCATGTCAGACTTTTTTAATAAATCAACCGACCACAACCTTGACTTTTCTATAACCTGAACTTGTATGAGCCAGAAGGTTCTACCTAATGGTTTCAGAAAAGCCAGAATATATTAGATATTTCACTGGACAGACAACGCTGGGACGAATGTTTGCTGAGGATAAAGAAGGGGAAATTTGGGGGTTTTAGTAACCTCAAGTGAGTTTACAAAAAAACAAACACTTGCTGGATATTCTATAGAATAGATTTCAGTCCTTACGCAAACATGCTGAGCCCTCATTGGTGATTTTAATACAGTACTTTTATCTGATCAAACCTCTTCTCAGGACTGTGTTTAACATCTCTCTGACTCTCCCATCAGCATTGTTGCACCTGCTTGGGAGACACATGACATTTACTTTATTGTTATTAGCACACAATAACAATAACCTCACCCAACTTTGTGTACAGTAGTAGTACCACCCGCCTTCAAGCTAAAACATCTTTGTTGGGACACACAGTCTTTGAATTTGGTTACTTGCAAGGCCAAAAAATAAGTCCTCCAAATTAAATGACAAAATGCATAATTTTTCCGTGCACTCCAGAAACACACATGGAAACATGTTCTGATGCGTTGACCCTGAGGACGGATGACATTATTTATTTGTGCTTTTCAAAACCATTCGATATCACTGCTGCAAAATAAATCTGTTTTATTACGTGACAAAGCAGTTTGGTTTGGCTTAGTTACAGAAACAGCTTGTTTGTGTGTAAGGAAAGATCCTGGTTTGCATTAATTCATCTGATAATGAAGATTTTACATAATTTAGAATAATTAAGAACATGAGAAATATATTTCTATATTCTATGTTATAATTAATTATAGTATACCTGATAAAAAAAATAAAATAAAATAACTATGTCCACGTCCCACTTGCTTCACAGCCGTTCCACTTTCTCCACTCTGACTATTCTATCTATAATGTCAGTGCAGTTACACCATTCCATAAAATATTAAACAAGTAAGGTTTGCTTACGCAGAAGCTTTGGTTACATTTTCTACCTGCAGTGTGAGCAAACATCAAACATCTCAGTCATCGTTTGGCAGCAGACATGCAGAAATCTACATTGACAGTGTCACGGATGACACACTCAGGGTCAGTCACTTGTGCGTCACGTTCATTCGAGTTCGGCTGATGTCAATGTCTGCCTCTTCAGGACTTCCTGTGTGCAGCTCCCCTCTATCGTCAATATGGAAACAGCAGTACATAAAGGTTTACTCTTGCTTACTGTGATCCAAGTACTTTCTAATAAAATCTGTGAAGGTTATTATCAAAGCTTGAATGTAAATTGAATGTGTGATGTCGGTAAGTTTTATTTAACGTGACTATGTGGGGTTTATTTTGAAGGATGAGATTCCTGCTTTTCTACTGTGGTAAAGCGTAAAGCATTTAGTATCTAGAAGTGACCTTGTATGCTCGGGATTTTAAACTAAAATTGAATGAATAAAACATTGTATCTGTTGTGTTTTGTTTTTTTCAATGCTGTCAGTTTTATTGAACTGAATAGATTCTGAAGCCCTTGCACCCCCTTTGTGTTTCTCATCAACACACCTTCAATTAGTGACTCACTGATGTGAAAAAAGTCACAGGCTGCAGGGGGATGCAGGGGGAGGAGGTTTAACTGCGGTTTTGACTACATTAAAAATCCATGTCAGGATTGTTAACCCTTAATTATGCCTTTACTAACAAGTAGCTCGCTTTCACTATTTGCGGCTATTATCACCATATCCTGAATGACTCACTGTGTCTTTGCATGTTCCTGACATATACAGTATACGCTGTAATTTTACTCTATATGTGCTGTGTATTTAGAGGAGTGTAAATATACCTGAATCTAATTAACACAATTACAAAATGCTGAAAATTGTATAATATGCAGCCTGATTTATACATTCTTATGATGTCAGACATTTCAAATATATAGACTGCAGGAAAGAAGAGCTTTTTTGACTTCACAATAACCATAAAATCTTGATTATAACTTTGAACGCAGCTACCTGTCAGTCAGTCCTCTGACACCTTTCCACAAACCTGTTGCTTACACTGGGTGGCAGTGTGCATTCATTTATATACTAAAACCAAACCATCTAATCAACCTGTCATGAACAGCATTGTCATATTTCCAGCACCTAATATGATCACAACAAATAAATACTCCCTACATGTTTACAACATTTGAAACATGCAACATTACAACCGGTGCATGAAAAGAAGTATGAAATGTGACTATGACTGGCAGCAAACAATTCTTCTACCCTTTGAAAGATAGAAAAGCAGTGCCAAGTTGTGTCCACAATATCCATACAATGTGCAAGCATTGCTTTCAAATATACATGTATGCACAAACCTTATCTTGACATCATGGGCTCAAAGATTGAATGCACCGTCTCTCATTTCCAAAGAAAAGACTCATTGTTTAATCTTGCATAGAAGACTAAAATATTATTATAAAATAATGATGCAACAGCAACTAAACCTTGAGCTTTGACCCACTCTGCAGATCCCTTGTAATTAATAATAATAAACTTGTACTTTGTATAGCACCTTTCATAAATGAAATACATCTTAAAGTGCTTTAAAGCAAGAAAATTACATGCAGTGTTTCACATAAAAACAGATATGAAGGAACATAAATACATATTAAAATGTAATTTGAAAATATGAAAAAGACCTAGAATTAGTCCCAGAGTTTATATTAAATTGTAATTTGCGATGATTTTTTTGTCGTGAAATATGAAGATTTGTCTGTTCATCATGCATCAACAGCCAAGTATCTCAAACTGAAAACTTTTCTTTCTCAGCTGCATGACTGTGTTACGCTCACACATCTAGCCAGTCTGAAAGCAGCAGTCCCCATGGTAACAGGTTTCCTGTCTGCAGGAGCTCCATAAACAGATTTCCTGACAGACAGGGGGGGAGGAACAGAGAAGAAAAGAAGAGCAGATTCAAAATTGTAGTTTGGCAACCTTTAGGCAAAACTATCTATATGCAATAAATACTTGATATTAAAAGTTCATGACTTTTGTTCTGGCTTCAAACTGTTGTGTGATTTCAAGTGCTAATGACTCACCTATACTAAGTTCACGCAAGTCAGGTATTTTCTGTTTGTGCTCACAGCAGCATCCAGACGGTTTCTTTTTACGCAAGCATGAACTGAGAGAGGACAAAAGCAGCATCTTAAGATTGACTCAGGCCATCCTCTGTTTGTAAGTGTTTCCTGCCCGGAAAGATGCGCAAATTTGGCAGTTTCAATTGCATGCTATTTCGCTAAAGAAATCCCTCCCACAAGTCCTGAAAATGGACGTGATGACTGAAGAAGATGAAAGGGTAAATTGCCAGTGAAGTTTCATTCACAGCGGTGGTATTTGCCTCTTGAATTATCTTGTGGTGGGTCGTTAGGTTGCATCATAGGCAGGATGACCCTGTGCAATGTCTCCACAATGGGTCCATCATTAAAGCATGTGGCACCTGTTGTTTTGTGTTAGAATTATTGCTGGTGAGCTTATAATAGTCCCATTCAATCCAGGAATAGTGTACTCAGCAGATGCTGGATGTGCACAGTGCAGGCAAGAACAACTTGGCCCAAGCATTATACGCAAATTATTAGTTGCACCAACTAAAATTAGTTCCTTGAATCCACTCCCAAGATAAATACTGGTGGTGTGCAATAAGTGACTCATTTTCAAGTCATGTATTTTTAGGACACTGATCTAAAATGGAGGCAGCTACAGCTGGAAATAGGTATTTTGGAAGTCAGCAATTTAAAAAAAGAACTTTTGCGTCACAGGATGTTTTCTTTAAAAAAAAAAAAAAACATAATGTACAGTTGGTGTCCTACTTGAAGCAGTAGCCGATATTGCAAAAAAAAAAAAAAAAAAAAAAAAAATGTATATCCTGAAGCAAAGAGAGGTCAGACCGAAATAAAGCAAATAAACCAAAATAATTTTTTAAAGCCCTTCTTATTTTTTCAACAACTCAAACAATTCATCCAGGCCTTTGTCTCGTGATATCTCTTGTTTAAGATTAGTACAAAAGACTGAGCCTGAACTTCTATCACAAATTTAGCTTGTCTTTTATTTGAATATGTATTCAATTGTTCAACATCTTTTACTTTCTGTAACCATGTAACAGTTTGTTACTGTGCTATGAAAATAAAGTTTTACTGACCTCCAACAAACTATTTATGTTGGATTTTATTAGATTTCTCAATGATGGCTTGGCATACTTTTAAAGACAATAACATTGACAGCTCAGCCCACTACAATGCAATACATGTTCTGTTCTACTTGTCTGCCAGATTTTGTTTTACCACCCACCTTTAGAATAAAACCATCAGCAGGACTCCATATTTGACAAATTTAATTATAGTACTTAATTTTCTTAAAAATGATAATGTATTTAACTTGAAACTTGACTTTTCAGTCAATTTGACAATGCCATCAGTCTACACTGCCTACATAGTTTATCAAAGCACGGGTCAATGAGGACATTTACTTTTCAGCATGTTTGAGTTTAGGCTTCATCTTGCACATAAAGCATTTGCAAAGTAGTTTTACAGGTTATTTTTTAGGAGTGACAAATTCTGATCATTTATTCACATTGCAAACCTTTCTGAACACAACTTCCTCAAATAAAGGAAAAAAAATTAAAACTTGGGTCCATCTTGGAGTGCAATCTGGGTAAATCAGGCTCCCTGACTGTAATCATGACGGCTTGCATGGTCAGTGTAAAATAGCTTTTTCTTTCCAGCCCCCATTAGTCCTCAGCAGGAAACACATATCAACAGATTCTCAGGTGGACAACAATAAAGTGTATAAACATAAAAAAGGTCATATAGAAGGCAAAGGATTGCAGATCATGGCCAGACATCTTAATGAAATTCTGGAGCTCTACCTTCATTGCACCAATCACATTTCCCGCAACCTATTTTCCCTCTTCAATTTAAATCTTAATGCAAGATGCATTTACACCTTACATGTGAGGTGATAGGTGATAGAATATACCTTTTAAAAAGATGTCATGATTATCCAAGGTTGTCATGAACTGCAGTTCTTACATAACTATATTCTGTGTCAAAACACATCCTATTCATGTTATCCTCCTCCTCAAGTTATATTTAGTAAATAATAAAATGCTGATAAATATGTTTACTGTCATCCCACTGAAATGCAAAAATAAAACTTAAATTAAGCAATAAGTGCGTTGGTAGTGTGAGGCATGACAACTAGTAAACCTCCCTCTTTTTCTTACTGCTCCTCCTTTTCACAACCCAAAAAACAAAACATGAATGGAGGCACAGACTCATACATGTCAGCCTTATCAATGGACTTAACTACTCATTTAGAATACAAAAAAAAAAAAAGACTGTGTCTATCATTTCATTGTCAATCAACTTTGGAATAATGGGTGCAAAGCCTCTGCAATAAGCGAGTCAAACGGAAAACTGCACTTAAGTGAAAGTGCTGTGTGGCGCTCAAAGTGTGTTGTATTGAACAAGTTAGCTCTCGAGATTGAGTTTCCATAGCTACGGGTTCATCAAAATGCAGGGCACGTGTAGTCAAACTCTACTTGAGGTGTTCGAGAAGGGACAAGCAGGTTGAATTGATGCACTCTTTTTGCAGAGTCACAAGTGGTACCATTAAGTTCAATTAGCGGGCATCCATCCGATAACTTTTCTGGATAGTTATTCCTAATGGTCCTTTATGCCATATAAGAACACTGCATGACTTTGTCTATATCTGAAAGTTAACTTGGCCAACATGCTACTTAACCGACACACCTGGAGATTAGCCCTTTGGAGGTTGTCTGGTTGCAGACCTCTGTGTTTTAGCAATACAAATAGATAGAAAGGCAATTCAGTCTGATTATCAGACTAGTTGGTTGTCAGGGATTCAAGCGAAAACAAAAACTGTCAATCAAAAAAACAATATATATATAAAAAGTAATGGCATATTATAATATGTTGTTCACCTCCTCCTGTAAATTTCTTTATAATTTTTTTTATTAAAAGGCAAAATTATCCACATTTGGACAAAATCCTCCATGTAGTGTAAATAAGGAACGTGCTCAATGGCTCGCGAACAAAGAAGGACTTTCTAATTAATTTTTTTAGGGTCAGGCAGTACATAGGAGACTAAAGGAGGAAGGTTATCTGTGTGTTTATACTTTACACTTACCAAACAGTTTATTAGTGTGCAGAATGTCATTCATGCAAATATCTAATCAGCCAGTCACGCGGCAGCAGAGCAATTCATAAAATCATGCAGATATAGGTCAGCTTGAGTTAATGACAAATCAAGAACCAGAATTGGGAAATGATTGATGGTGCTAGACATGCTTGTTTAAGTAGCTGATCTCTTGATGAGTTGATCTCCTGAACTCCAGGGATTTTTACATGCTACAGTCTGTAGTTTACTCAGAAGGACGCAAAAAACAAATATCATCCAATGAGAGGCAGCTCCCTGGATGGTAATGCCTTTTTAAAAATGTGGAAAGCAGACTGCTCCAACTTGAGGCGGGTGGGACACAACAGCAGCGGATGACGTCGGGTTCCACTCCTGTCAGCCCTGAACTAAATCTGAGGTAACAGTCTCACTGAATGCTAAAAATTTTTTTTAAATGTAGCCCGGTCTGATGAGTCTTAATTCCTGCACAGGCTGGAGATGATAGGTTCAGAATTTTGCTTCAACAACATTAAACTATTCCTTGTATCAACAGTCTAGGCTGCTGCTGCTGCTGGTGTAATGATGTGGAGAATATTTTCTTGGCACAACTTGGGCTCCTTTATACCAACTAATTATCATTTTAGATGCTACAGCCTGTGTGACAGTTCCATCTTCTAATGGCTACTGCCAGCATGATAGTGCACAAAACAAAAGATGTCTCACACTGATTGGTCCTTTGGGGGTGTGTGAGTGGGATGTGAGTCTTTTTCCTGAAGCTCAGCTCCTCTACCAGACATCAGGGAGTTTTCTCTGCTGTTTATAGGACTATACTCCTCTGAACAGAGATGTCAGACCTGGAATCTGCAGGAGCCACTTCCTCAGTTTGGGTGTAACAGTCTCCTATTACCAGTGGGACCATTTTGGACTTCACCATCCACATCTGTTCCACAGCTGGTCCCTCAGCCCCCAATACTTCTCGATCTTCTCATGCTTTCTTTTCTTGATTTTACCGTGATCAGTCACTTGAAGTCTAGCAGGAGCTTGGCTGTGCTGTTCCTATTCACTTTCTGTAGTGTTTCCCACTGGCACTTCAAGACTACTACCCATGTGCTAAACTGTCTTTTTCCACAGGCTTCCCCTTGGAGCCTGTCTGCTGAGGTACAATACTGCCTCTATAAACCTGGTTCTCAGGACCTATTCTTGTGATGCCATAATCAAAGCCTTTGTACTGTCCATCAGACAGGCCTTTTCCAGCAACTGGTAGGATATTTTGATGTCCATCACTTCTCTGTCTGCTGATGATACATGCCATGGAGGGGGTTGGTCTGCCGTGATATTTTCTCTTCCTCTGTCTCACAGTCAGCCCTCTGTTGCCTGAGATACTCCTGCAGTGGTTCATCCCTTTAGGTCATCTTCCTCATGTATTCATGGATGCTCCATATTTCATCCTGGATTGTGGCTCTGACACTCTATATTTTGGATGACGCAGTGGTGTGGTCACTGTATTTGAAACAGGGGATTTGAGTCAGTCAGGGCAAGTCAATGGGCTTTGATCTATTACTAAAGCCACACCTCAGACGTCACCAGTGACGCTGGTGTTGAGAATTTTGTGGACTACCGGAATGGATATATGCTGTATGTATATGGCAGAGCAATTTAATAAGGACCTCCCTAAAAATATATGCATTATATGTATGTATATAACAAGCCACTGCCACTTTTGAATAATCCAGTTACATTTGAAGGATTTGATTTAAATCCCTTCCTGTAACTAAATACCATCCACATATTCTGCTTAGCTATGAAATGTGTCACATCACTGAAGCTCTAAATAATGTTTCATGTGACTTTTTGGGTACGATTGTGGTTAACAGAAAGGCAAATATTATTTGCAGGTCTGTGAAAGGTGATCTTTAGTCCGTTGCAATAAAGTCTAATTCAGGGACACTCCTAGTTACAGCAATACTTGAAGACTACTCAACATGGTTTTGCCACTTTTCTTTTTGTCAGATTACCTATTCTGAATTCAAAGACAGGGTCAGAACCTTTTTTGGACAGCATTTCAACAGAAGTGGGAACACTCGGAAGTGGCTTCTTTATCTATTGTCACAAGGATAACCTGTAATAATCCTGCAGCACTTGACCTTGACATGGCCTAAACCCTCTCCCTCCTTGCGACCATGTCAGTTAGTGGGGCCATCTGCAGGGCACTGCTGTGCCAGACTTCCTCTCAGGTCTGAGCAGAGAGCTTGAGCCACCTGACAGCAGCCACTAGAGCCTGTCAGCATCAGAGCGATGTATTCAGCTCCATTCTCTCGTCTCCCCTCAAGGGCAGCCAACTTCCTGTTGCTGGGTTACACTAATTGCAGAATTAGTATTCTGAACCGAGCTGCCGCCGGAAACTGAGGCTCCACCAGACACCGATGGCCAGTGCAAGCCACTGTAATTACAACACCGCAGAGACCCTCAGCACTCTTTGTCTGAGTCTCTTAAACCCATGTATCTTCCGTGTAGATCGCTTTCCCTACTGCTTATCTTGACCTTTCAGTTAAAGGGGCGCATCTGTCCTATTAACTACTTCTCTTGTTAGACCACATCCATAGAGAAGTTTAGCCTGCTGATGCATGAACTTCTGTTGATCTTGCCAGTCATAGAAAATTATCCTGCAAAATGTTTTTGGGACGTTTTTAAACATGTGCATAGCGTTTGCAATACAGTGTAATTATCAAATTAATTAAAAGTTTTGTATTATTATGACCTACATTCATTGCATAAAACTATCATAAACCTGTTTTCAGGGACATGTGTGTGCATTTGTATTGTACAGATTATTTTATGCTCATAGATTTTTGTTTGCATGCCCTGCTGCTTTCACACGCTTCTTGTCAAATTCATTTCATTTATTACGAGAAGAGACATCACCACAGCAACACGGCTACCACAGGCTCAGGGATCTTCCATATGTCAGGCTCAGTTACCGTGACAACACATTTTGTGGTAAAGTTCCGGCACAGAGGAACTCCCTGCACCTTGACGAGGGATATTGATAAAAGAAAAAGAAAAGAGCAATTACTTACTGGTTGGGAAACATTACTCTGAATTTGCTGTCAACTTCCGGCAGTGAATTACTGTGTCACACGGAGCGTACATGTGCCTCATTCAGAGTGTGTTTGCATGCACATGCATGTGCTGATGAGAGGACGTAATCTGCAGAGGCGTGTGCAGCCATTTAAAATGTCAGAGTTGTTGGTGCTCACTGAGTGACGCAAAGCCTCTCTTTCAGGCGGTGTTTTTCCCTGACCTGGACAAAAGCAGACGGGGGATTTGTGTCATTCCGAGAACAAAAACGAGCATCGATTTTTGTTGGTTTTTACGCAGAGATTTTTCAACTTGCTACACAACACATGGATGCACAGAATACATGAATATAAATGTGCTGCATGAGAAACTTAAAAACATTTCAGACTTGGATAATTTTGCATGCAGACCATGATTCTGTTTTCCTGCATGGATCAGAAGTGAAGAGAGCTCGACTAAACCAGTGCAGCATTGACTTCACATTCTTGCTGTTCACCTGACTTTTTGCCTCAACAAGACTAAGTTTCTTCTTTTTTTTTTTAAGGTGGATGTGCGTCATTCATGTTTGAGACTAATCTCTCTGCAGAAACGTCTCGACCTCTATTAGGTGCAGTCACCAGGTTCGTATGACTAAGTCAAATACTTGCTGCATCTCAATGTGAACACAGACTGAGGCTTGAACATTTTATTGGAAAAGACATTCATATTTGAAAATCTAATGGTATCAACAACCTGTAATAAAGGAGAAGGGGATTTGTGAACCCAACAACAGTTGCAATTAATGGAGAGAAAATCATTCTTGATTAAATATACAGTGTCTTTTATGTTGTGATGAGTTTATGAGGGGCATGTTTAGGTTGTGCAATCTGATAGATTAATTCAAAGCAGCCTCTTAAAATTCACTATTCTAGCATTTCAATGACGTGGTCTCCTACAACATAACATGGCCTGATTTGCAAAGCAAAAATAGCAATTGACCTGCAAAATAAATGTTTTTTTTTTTTTATAAAAACTTCTGATCTATTTATCTGTCTACTTCTCCATAAAATATCAAATCCTTAAATTAGATTTGCTAAATAACAAAGTCTAACAAAATCTGAAACTACTATTTTATAGATTCTTATAGACACAGGAAAAGGAAGCAGGTTCCTGTCCGAAGACCTCATTCTGCTCACCAGTTGGTTGGGGAGCTCAACTCTTACATATATCCTGCACCTGGTCATATAGAGCAGTGTGTAGGATTTAGTGGCCTCCAGCGGTGAGGTTGTAGATTTATGGCCGAGTCTTTATTTCAGGGGGATTACACACCAATGAAAACATAGTTAGGAATATCATAATTGCATTTCTACTAACAAATCCCCCTAAATCCTAAACACTGAACTTTGAAAGTAAACAATGAAATCCTAAAATCAATCCTAAAGCTAATAAGTAGCCAGTGTAGTGATGCTAAAAGAGGTTAAATATGAGCAAGCCTGAGCCTATTCATTGATTTCTGATTTCTGACACCAACTAAAAGACCATAGCAGCAGTCCAGGCATGTACAGCAACTTCTGCAACATTAAAGTTGACAAACTTAAAAATATCTTTCAAACGATCAAACATTATCATCCGATCCTTAAAAATTCTCACGAGTCAAAAACTACACACAAGTCTTTTAGCACAGGCTTGATGTTGGTGGTGATGGCAAGACTTGATCTCTGCTTGCGAGCTTTCTGGACCAATAACAAGAATCTCGGTTTTTGCAGAGTTAAGCTAAAACTGAAACTGAATGCTGGAACACCTGCTTTAAACTCTGAGGTGTTGACAGGGATTTATCAGAGAAAATAAAGTTCCCTGACTCCCATGTCAGTGGTTGTCGTGTGCAAAGGTACCAAGCCATTAACTGAAAACTAAAAGTCCATCGGTCGCCTGAAGCTGGTTATTACACAACCTCGACCCACCTACACATCCTTGCCCTCCGGAGACTTTTTCTATCATTCGCTCGCACGCACGCACACACGCAATGTAATAAATCCCATTTTTCTTTGGCTGTTTTCTCAGATCTTCAAAAGTCACTAAAGCTTGATCAAAGTTTATTGCAAAGCCAGGTGCTTAGTTTTGTTTCATACTTCAGGTAGTTTCAGAGGAAATGGCAACACAGAAAACAAGTATTCAAATAAATTGTATTATTTGAGTAAACTTTCAGTCAGACATTTACTGTGCAGAGGTGCAGACATCAAGATATTAAAAGGTGTCCTTTTTGTGAGAATGACACCTTATTAATCTGGACGGACTGAATGCCATTACTACATTTTCTATACAGACTCTGAGTGCTCTCACTCAATTCAGGGAGGTGGCACAACTGAAATCAAACCAAATCACGTTTGGAGACCGGGGTGGCATAAAAATATGTCGATGCAAAGTTCCAGAAGATTCACAAATGCAGTTTTATTTATATTATATTACAAATTGTGTTGATTACCTCTCAGTGTACATATGTTGTAATGTTGGAGACCCATGCTTGAATCTGATAATTTATTAAATCTTTCTCTCTCACTTCGTTTCACTGTCTTCGTCTTCCAATCTCTCTTTTTTTCACCATCAGTGTTCTGACGTCCGTTTTTTCTCAGGCTTTTGAAGTGAAGTCATTCATATTGTTTTTGTGTTAAGTCACTGCAATCAGCCCACTCACTTTCTCTCCGTGTGCTGTATATGTTTGTGAGTGCATGTGTGTCCGGTTAATTTGTGTCTGAATAGAAATGAAAAGGCTCTAGTGGAAACTGTTGAGGCTAGTTTTTTTTTTTTTTTACTCCAATGACGTCAATGACATTTTATGGGAGCCAGCGACTGCAGAAAATGAACACCTACAGCAATCACTAACTTGGAAGTACCAGATTACCAAGGCAATTAGAATGAAGTGTCGGGTGCTTAGAAGAGACCCGGAGAAAAAAAATACATTCTTTTCAACCAGTGTAATTGTAAGAAGGCTTTTCGGGACATCACAGCCTTTGGTCACTTTGTCAAAGGATTTCCTGTCGGCGAGCCAGTACTCAAACCCTTGATGGTAAAGTACGTTGTACGTGCAATAAGCATTTTTACACACTGATCATACTTTTTCCACTGAAAACATGGAGCGAGTTCAACTGTATAATTTACACAATGATCTATATTATGTATCTAAAGCACCCTCAGCAATCCTTAAGATTTCAGTTGATTTGGTGACACCCATGGCAAACACACAGCAAACTCTCCTTAAGCAGCTGCTTACAACGATGTAGTCACCTTAGTTAATGCTTTAATTAATCTGTTGTCCACGCATGAGAGATCATGAATGTAAGACTTTGAACTCATGTTACTTTCATGTTCATGAACCTGTTATGGAATGACAGATATGTTGCAAGCTTCGCTACAAGGCTGACTAAAATATACAGAGGTCGTTACAGAATGTAAATATCTTGAATGACTACTGTAGAATTCATAAATAGTGTGAAAAACAGAGTTTCATTTTATTAAATTATTATGTAATAATATGTTTATTATGTTTAATATGTAATATGTTTAATATGTAATAATAATTACGTAATACTGTGTAATACTGTGGCCAGTGCTTTGTACTTCGCTGGGGTCTGCTGGGGGAGCAGCATTGGAGCCGGTGACACCAACAAACTCAACAAGCTGGTTAAGAAGGCCGGCTCCATCATTGGCTACAAACTAGATAGTCTGGAAAAGGTGGTGGAGAGGAGGACGCTGATCAAACTATTGTCCATCTTGGATAATCCTGTCCACCCTCTCAACCACCTGCTGCAGGGACAGCGGAGCACTTTCTCTAAAAGATTCCTCCAGCTCCGCTGTCACAAGGACAGATACAGGAGATCATTCCTGCCCACTGCTATAAGACTTTACAATAACTCACCTCTGGCAAAATCCATCACAGTACAATAACACTGTTGACTGTGTTTCTTGGTTTCTTGCTTGTATATTATATGTATATTATATATATAGATATATACTGTACCGTATGTATATATATATATATGTTGACTGTGTTTATTGGTTTGTTGTATATAATATATATAGATATTTAATGTACTGTATATATACTGTATCTACTGTGCATTTTATATTTTATATTTATATTTTTTATTTTATTGCTTTTCTATTATATTATTCTATTCTATTATTATTTTATTCTATTATTTCTATTATTGCTCCTGTATGTATGCTGTTGTGGCGAAAAAATTTCCCCTCGGGGATTAATAAAGTATATACCTACCTACCTACCTACCTACCTACCTAATAGGAGAAAGGAAAGTAGACAGTACACTGCTGTCTTAATGCTGCTGTTTCACTGCTCAGTTCACAAACAAACAAAGAATTTTGATGTATTACTTAGCTTATCTGTCACTAAGTCAGCATGTGACACTTCAGTGAGTAAAGGGAGTTTACTATCAAAAGGAATTCTTAGAAGAAAAAAGTAATGACGAGATCAAAAGCAAAGAAAACTGAGGTATGAAGCTGAAACTTGGGGCAGAAATCTCAGTCAAAATGAACATTAAGGGGAAACATTCTTTTTGATTCAGTATTGTTTTCTGCAGGTAAATGTACTTCCTGTTTATTAAATAAAACATTTACAGGACAAGTTTGTACATTAGCAGAACTTTTCCCTATATTGAATTTGTCATCTAAAAGATGGTTTTTCATTCTGTATTTCCGGTTCTTAACTGTTCTTTTGTGTCATGCAGGAGCTGAAAAGCAAAAGCCTTGAGCTTCATAGGAAATAAAAGCTATCTAGAAGCTCATTGATTTCTGCTGTGCATCACTGAACACCAGTAACTCAGGGCAAACACAAAAGCCCAACTGAGATCTTTTGTTACCTCTTTGTGTTATAGCCTTAAAATCTTTAAAGTTATAAATGCTGGATTAATAGATTTTCAGGCAAAGATGTCAGAGGAACTCTCTGGGGTGAAATGTGTGAGACGTGCAGATTATCATGCGAAGGCTTTCTGCAGCGGAAGTGGCCATTAGAGGTTCAAACGAGCTGCACAGTCACAGGAGTTGTTAAACAGCACAGCATCAGCCGCTTCCTGTAGGTCACACAAACAGACAGGTGAAGGCAGATCAAGGCAGCTTGTTCGGAGAATTGTAAGCAATCTCTACGGGTTACAAAATCTTTAAAAAAAAAAAAAAAAAAAAAAGAGCTGCAGGAATTGACCTGCCACTTTGTGCAGACAGCATGGCCCTGAGCAATTTCAACCCATTGTGCACATTCAATGTTTCAATCATTTGAAACTGAATCCATTCATATTATATGCCTCACAGAGACATTGTGGTTTTCACCATTTTATTTGATCCTTTTTGTTTAAGCATCTTCTCAGAAGTCTATTACACTTTACTGCAATACAAATGTATTCATTGCTCATATTTTATTAATAAAATTAATGGGGAAAATTTGACACTTTAATAGCCACTTAGCACTATTAGCATGCTCACTGTGACATGATAATGAATTATGTATATCAGGTCGAATGTGTGACATGTTCATTATCTTAGTTTATTTGTATAAATATGGTTGAAATGCACTTATTGTAGGTCGCTTTGGATAAAAGCGTCAGCTAAATGAAATGTAACGTTAGCAGACAAATCACTGCTGCACAAACTACAACAACAGTTTGTTTAAACTGTTTAAACAGCAAAACATTCAAATGCAAGAATAAGTTTTTGATTGCTTACCTTCTCTTTCGTCACTTCCAGAGAAGCGATCCGATGTTTGTGAACAACTGAGACCGGTTCAGTGACGTTGCCTGAGATTTAGACCTGCCTGGGCTGAACTACTGCTAACACTGCTGCTAATAGGCTACTAACTTCTTAGTGTGATCTCCTATTCTCACAGGCAGGTCACGCCGCGATAAAATATACACAAAACGCAACATAAAAATTCGTGAAGGATTTTTATTTAACTGTTCATCGAAACCAAGCCGATAGAAAATTATCCTAACGCTCAGTTGAGAGAACCGTGTCACGCGTATCGTTAGTGGGCACCTGTTCCTTATTCAGTTTAAATTCCTTGGATCAGTTTAAATGGTCTCACCTGGGGGAGGAGGAGGCCAACCAATAGCGATGAAGTGGAGACTAACAGTTTGGATGAGCTACAACCAATAGAACCATTAGTTCTTTGGCTATGATGGCTGTTTAGTGCTCAGATATTATCAATAGGTAGCCTACTATTATCAAAAAAGTTCTAATTTACAAAGCTTTCATGTCCATGCTCATTTAGGTGCCATAGAATAAATTCACAAAACTGTCAGTCCATTTCTTCTTAATGTCTGTTTCTTTTATTGATAAGAAGTACAAAGGAACTAAATCTTTCAGGGTTTGTAAAATAAATGAAATGTTTGTTTTGCACAAATAGTTTCCTTCATTTAAAATAAAAATAAAATCACAAAGCAAAGCTTGTTCAATCCAAACCTTTACTCGGAGTTGAAGCTTTTGAGAAACCTTAACAATTTGGAAGAGTTTGCATTCACATAGTTTAAAATAACAACTTGAGTGGCTGAAAATAAAACCACTGGGGCTCTGTGATTGTTTTCTCGACTGATGTTTCCAAAGTCAAGAATATCAACCTTGATCAATCAGTATCAAACAACAAGTAAAATCAGCAAGACAGGTTTAAATGGGGCACACTGGTAAATCAAGCCAGTCTGAAATGATACTGCTGGTTTGTGCACTGTTAATATCTCTTTTCTCTGCTGAATGAAAAAAAACCCAGAAAATACTAAGACACCTTAATGCCAACATATGCCTCTATATTATTGCATCTGAGACAAAAGATTTAGTCACACTCCAATAAATTTCAGTTATTCATTTGACAAAGCTTGACAGCAGATTGTAATTGCAATTGGCTGTTAATAAATGCCAACACTTCATAAAAAGTGGTTACCCCAAGAATACAACATGACAGCTTGTTTTGAGGAGATCGCCAAGCTAATTTTGAGTCAAACTCTCCACTCAGCTTGCCGCTTTTAAATTGTCCTTCCGACTACTCAACGTTAGAGTTGCAACCTGAAGCCAGTCGTTATCACAACAAAAAGTGCACAGCTAAAGAGAGATACTATTTTGGTTCATTTTACAACAACCTTGCTGACTGAATCAACGGAAGCCTTCCAAACCTAAACATTGACATCAACGCGATTATTAGATTTTTATTTGTGTTTAGTGGACTTATATCTGTCACTGACAGTCATCACTTTCCCTGTTTGCTCTCACTTCCAGTGAAATAGACACAATTACACAGAAACCCTGTAAAAAAAACACAAAAAAACCAGTAGAAAGAGACATACCCTGCAATTCAAGCCATAGCTGTATTATTTGGAGCTTTCTAGAGAAATAAAGGAAGAAAACACTCAAAATATGTAAAAATAAAAAATAAAAAAAATAAAAAACTTCATACAGGAAAGGTTATAAGCAAATTTGGCCAGATTTTATGATATTTTTTTGGATCAAGAATATGTATCATCATTTACTATTTTATCTTCAACCAACTATACTACATTGTAATTTTTTTTTGCGTTAGCATTTCTTTGGGGAGCAGGATATACGTTAGAATTTTTGGGCAGCGGATAAAATTGTGAAATTGAAATAAGTCAACAACATTAAAACTTTAATGTTAGATACATTTTGTAACAAGGTAAGTCACCAGCAGGAGCTTCCATCCACAAGAAAACATCCCATTAGTGTTGGCAAGAGAAGGAGCATCCTGCAGAGCTCCCCAGCAGCAGACAACCTCAAGATCAGCACCTTGGACAGCTCCACCGTCATATCCACAATCAAATCAGTCCCATCCAGATTCTGGGCTTTCTCCAGGCTGCATTGAATTTGTTAGTGCCCTAACTGTCTCAGCATGAAGGTGCCCACACAGCAGCCAGTGCACGCAAAAAAATCAGCTGTATTTTCTCTATGTTTTAATGACGCTGTCTCACTTTAACTATTATTTTATTTGTATTTTCTGGTCTATGCATGCAATGTAATTGTACAGTGTATTGGGACCACGCTTCTTTGTGATTCTGAACTAATTAGTCTGCCTGAGAATGGACCTCTCTAACAGACAGCTGGTTACTATGTTATTGTGTTTACATAAAGATCTGCCATGTGGATTATCATAGAGGCCAATATCCACCACACAATACCTTTATCGATGTTGCTGTCAGTTATTAATTAGGGCTCATTTGAATGGAGGTACAATACTTATCTGACATCCAGTTGAACATTTTAGTAGTTAATTATTACAGGTTAATGGAATTCCCACTGTACAAGTTCAACCTATCTGCCTAATGTTTGAAGTGTAATAAATGTCATGGGCATCAAATTAAAACAAGCCTTTCATTGCAGTTGAAAGCCTACATTAATAAAAGACAGAAAATGGCTTTTAGAAAAAAGCCATTTATGACTTTAGTAATTACAGAAGTGCTTTTAACATGTTGGGTGCAGGGTTGGCGGGAGAAGCAGTTTCATAATTGCCCATTAAAATTGATGTTTTTTAAAAGGTGCATTTTCATCAAACAGACTAATTTGCTGAATAATTACTACTATTAATCTTTTTCAACTTCATGCTCAGATAAAAGTTTAAAAAGATATCAGTAAATGATGTAGTGATGGAAACATTATGGTCATATCTATATCCACAGTGAATAAGTAAATATTTAAAAATTAAAACCAGCCTGATCTCTCTTTTGAAAACATGCTTAAACAGTGAACACCACAACCTATGCATCACCATAAATGAGAGCTGTAATGGCTCCGTACAGTCTTCATTACAGATTACATCATGACATGACAGAAAATAACCACTTTTCTTCACAATGGTCAATGACACCAATTTCCTCTGCTTCCTCTGCAATTTAACATTTAACAGGATATTGGTTGTCATGGAAAAGTTCTCAATTTCGTATAATATGGCCGTGCTAGAGAGTTAGTCATTTAGTGCACATTTCAAACCACAACAGTTGTGTGAAAATTAAGATTTAGTGCATCGAGATAAGCAGCTAGTGATGACAATTGTCCAGGTAAGTGCCATTAGGCCATTGCAAAAAAATAATAATAATAATAATTAATATTATATAAATATATATATATATTTTTTTGCAATGGCCTAATGGCACTTACCTGGACAATAATAATAATAATAATAATAATAATATATATATAATATATATATATATATATTTCTTTTCTTTTTTTTTTTGCTTGTTTCATTGTGCCTACTAATTGGAGGAATGTTACTGTGCTTCGCTTGCTGCTATTTTAAATATTTTCAGTGGAGTGGAAACTTTGTCAGATGTGTAATTGGATGCTTTTTCACATTGTTTAATGTACATGCTAAATTGAATCCTTTTGTACTTTGTCACATTTTGTAATTGTAAATACATCAGAATTTGCAACTCAACCAAGTAACTGCCTCAGAAAACGAATCCTAATGACACTGGTCATTCTGCATCTTGTGTCACCAACAAGTCAAAATTTCATCTTGACATACAACACATCCCAGATCAAGGTGAAATTGAACTGTGGATGTTGCCGTTATATAGTATGCGCCTGAACTGTTTGGCTGCAAATGCACCCCACCAGCTAGCGTAATTTCAATCAGGCTTAAAGAGAAATTCAATAAATTTATTTGACATGTGCCCAGCACTTAAAGGTTGTAGAAGGAATGAAATCATCAGTTTAAGGTTGTAGTTATGTCCTGAGCTGTAAAGAAGCACTACAGTGCTGATGAACTCAGTGGAGGAATCCATAGGTTGATGAAGATGATTGCCTCACAGACAGAGGTCATTATAAATTCTGAGTGGTTTAAGATTTAATGAGAAGGAAGCAGGGCCGGGGGGGAGGGATATAAATATATAGTAAGAACATGACATGATCTACCTGACTGATCTCTCTCTCGGCTTTATTTGTCTGTTTCTTATTGCCTTGGAAAACCACATATTTCCACCATTTCAACTTTTCCTTGATCCAATAAAAATGGCCCCAATTTTTTTTTTTTTTTTTTTTTTGGCGACAATCTGGGTACGATCTGCCATAATGTGCTCTTGTGGCTGTAATTTGGTTCAGTGTAACTGCTACAGTATCTCCCATCAATACAACATAGTTTACTGTTACCATGTTCATACATGTTCACAACTAAGTTTCTCTTAAAATAAAAAATAAAAAAAGCACATTCATTAAAGCACATCTTTAATCTCTATGTACTTAATCCCTGGCAATTCATGACATAACAGAAAACATTTTTAACATGGAAAGACATTTCTTTTGTTTCATGTTTAAACCTAAGTTAGCAAAGCAGTTGCTTTTGAAAGATCTTGAAAAGTTATAACCAAAATGCAGCACTTTTGTAAATAAAATAAATAGATAAAAGATTTTCAAAAATGTCAAACACAACATTATTAAATTCATTGAAGTACAAGTGGAGCCGAGCAAGACTTCAAGTCATAACAATAATGAAGTGAATGTGGAAGTTGGACACATAGTGCATATTTATTATGTTTGCCTTTTTATTGCCTGTGGAGTGTTGCTGTTGTTGTAGTCAAATATTTTTTTTCTTAATAACAATAATTCAGCTAGACAACTCACGTGGAACATTTTATTGATGTGACTACTGAATTTTGATATTTATCATCTAGGCTTTGACCTTGTCACTGCCCTCAGCATTTATTTCAAGCAAAAACATGTTTTGTTTTATTTTGAAAGCACTTTATTGCATTCTTTAGACCAAAAAAGTTTGGGATTTATTCCTTTTGTTGCCTTGTTGTTGAGGACAACACAAGTTTCTGAAGTCACTGGTCAAGGTTAGGTGCAGCCATCAATGGCTTTAAAGGTGAATGTTGTGGTTGGAGGGGAATCATAAACATTTCGGTGGTAAGAGGAATATTGATGTTAAAGTGATTACTTCATGCAAATGCAACACTCCTTTTCTGTGATTCCTTCAATTTCTCATCATAAATTAAACTGGAGTAAGTAGTTCAAAGAGTAGTTCAACATTTTGAGAGATATGCCTATTTCATGGTAAAATTAAAATCTTAGCTTCACATAAAGACAATACTAAAGACAAAACCACATTGCATCACCTTTGTTTGAATCAAACTTTGTTTTTTGTTTGAATTAAACAAATAAGAGACTTTGGAGACAATTCAGAGTCAATGCCACTATCTAAATTCCTGGTATTAAACCACAGTGACACAACAAGATTTATCCAATTCTCAGTTTATGGCTTCACACGTCACACATGTAGTACAATCCGGTGATAAAGTAAAAACAGTAATAACAGCTCTCCCCCTCCCCCCCAAGGCGGTTAGACTCCTAAACTCACAGTAAACACAATCTGTCAACCCTTCATCCATCCACTGACTCACAAATACAGCTGTTCTGAAATGCACTTAATGGACTCTTAATTCTAACAATGAATTTTTATTATGTGTTTATATGATCTGTGATTTTTTTTTTATAGGTGAAAGGCATTTATGAAAGTAGATAAAAATGACAAATAAAGGTAATTCGAAAGAATAATCAGATGGTTTTGTTGTTTATATTTAGCATTCAGTAAACATAATATTTTAATTTCATCTTTGTACAAGAGAACTTTTATATTTTTTCAGTTTTTACTATAGGATACTTTCAAACTTCTGCAATTAGAAAGAAGTCAGACATGTTTGGGTAATCCTGTTTTTTTCTTGTGTTGTTAAAATTAAATTAATTTAAATTTAACTTAGGTTTCTGTCATTCAAAAAAAAAATTGTTTTAAACATTACAGTACACTTTAACAGTATTACTGCATCTAAAAATACCAATGTACGTCATTGGAAAACTGTGCTGCTAAAGGTTAGTGTGCGTACTGTAGAAGTGAGAACGATAAAAAAAATTAACACAAGCGGAAACCTCCGAAATCACACTTACGAAGTATGCAATTGGGTAGTGTGATTATGTAGTGTAGGGTGAAACAAAGTGTTTGCATGAAAGCATCAACTGAGTGAATTATGTCTTCTCACACATTCTTTAAATACAGAGTGTATTTATATTTTTCACTTAATTAGTTCTCTGTGATTGTAACCATGATGCCATCAACTTAACAAAAGCTGGATCGAGACAAGAGACCCAGTCTAGAATAAAAAAAAAAATTAAAAAAAGGAAATTCAGCAAATCGCTGTGAGCAGGTGAAATGGATGTAACTGAAAACCCTCATGATTGCAGAGATAAAAAGCAATTATCTGCTTTTTCTAACACCTTTGAAAACCAAAGCCAATAATGACAAACCGCTGAGGAAGGTAGTGATTCACACTGACCCTTGAACATGGTAGAGCTTCTCTGTTGGTAGCCTCCAGTGAAACCGTCAGGGAATACGTCACACATTGGGAACGTGAACCCTACGGCACGACAGGGAGTTCATGCTGGCGTAGGTTGAAAAATGTGTTTATATCTGTGCGTAGATGTCTCCTGGCATGCCTGTCTGTCTTTGCAAGCAAGTGTTAACGCACATAATCAAATAGTCTGTGTGTGTGTGTGTGTGTGTGTGTGTGTGTGTGTGTGTGTGTGTGTGTGTGTGTGTGTGTGTGTGTGTGTGTGTGTGTGTGTGTGTGTGCTCCATGTAGCACATGACTGAGTTACATTCAGTTTTAACCGTACTGTATATATGCATTTGCATCATTGTGTACGTAAGCACACACAGTGCCAAGCCAAGTGTTTACTGGTTGAATTACTCCTCCTACATAGTCTAAAAACAGCAATGTTTATAATTACTTCTATTCCACAATTTCTTGCAAATCTCTTGTGGCTCATTCTTTAACGTGATTAACAAGATTTCCATCACTAAGGTCTCCGTCTCCTCTGTCTGCATGTTGTATTCTGTATAGTGAAACAAGAAAGCGGAATGCAAAAGAATTTGGCACATCCTGTGGGAAGATATACATATTAAAAACAGCTGCATAAATGGCTGTTCTTTTCTGTTTAGGGCTGATTAGATTTGGGTTAACTCAAACCCTCGCTGGATGGATGTGACTGCAAGCAAACTCGAAAATTGTAAAGTGCAATGGAAACAAGACATAAATGTTCATTAAAGATGCTGTAAAGCAAATTCCAAGATTTGCTTCTCAATACATTATAGACGTGTGAAATGAGTTGCTGAAAGCATGTGCAAAGTTTGAAAGCTTTGTCACACTGAAATATGGAGTTAGACTGTTAAACAGTTTCTCATCTGTCTTCAGCTCAGGGTTTTTTTTTAGGCGTGGCTAAAAGGTAGCCTCAGTACGTCACCGAGCTAGTGCACAGACGGTTTATATAACCTTCTGCGTGGCTCCTCCTCTCACACGGTGAAACGCTATAAAAGCCTGGAGATCATTTGCGTAGAGGTCATCCCACTCGATTTAAATTCTACTCCTGCTGTAGTCAGATATTATTGTACATCAGCTAGCTGCTACAGGAGGCTGCAGAGAGCAGGTGGGGGTGGCGGGACATCAGTGGAAGAGAAAGACTTTCGGCTTGACCTGAGCAGGTTCAAAGTTTGAAGTGATGTGATGTAATGAATTGACATGTGATGTAATGCAGCGTTGTGCATGTTACAGTCGTTACAGAACTAAATCAACTCCTCCGCTCTTATTATCTCCACTATTGTAATGCAGGTGCATTCGAAGTAGTTGGAGAGCTCACTGTCTGCCGTCTCTGGTGTCCAGTTTGACTCCTGTGTTACAGCTCAGGGGGACAAGCTGGATTTATATGTATCTGTATGTTTCACTCATTGGACAAATAAATTCTAATTTGATTCTGTTTTCACAAAGCAGGCTGCTCCATCCACCAGAGAGACAGAGTACCAGTGGGACATCATGCATAAAGTCACCCGAGAGGTTGGATGTCAGACGGACCGCTTAGTGGGGAAAAGAACTGCAGCCACAGGACTGTCCTACAGAACACTGAACACCTTCCAGCGAGTGGGCGGAGCTTCAGCTCCTTCAGGACACGCCCCCCCCAGTCTCAGAGCAGAGAAGACTGCCGATTTTCTCACGATTTCAAAGCCTAATTTAACAAACTTGTCTGTGTTTTTTTTTTTCATTCACATTTGGATGGGTAGTTAACAACCCATACTTCTGTGGTGTGATGAACTTAAAACTCATTTTCATTTCTACTTTACAGCGTTGTTAAAGCTTGTGGTCCACCGTTTACTGATGATCCACTAACTAATTGCATTCACTTTTGCAGATTTTCTGGATATGCATTTAAAAATTGCTCTATATTTGGATGGAGACCTTTTTGTTTACAAGGTGTGAGCACCAAGCATTTCTGTTTTACAGCTTTCCTCTCAGAAAAACTTTAGTTTCTCACAAAGTAACGACAGCAGTGCCAACTACACAAAGCCTTTATTGTTAAAGCAATAAAACCAAATGGTTAAAACCCTTGCAGGGGTAATTGTGTAAACTAATGCTGTGAGTGTCAGAGACATAAAGGCTGGTGCTGGTTTGAAAGGAGGAACACAAACAAAATGAATGCTGGTTTATCCGCAAACTAGCTGAGTGTACGAAGGAATCTTTGGGGGAGTGTTAAGGTCATTGGATGTGTCACTTCCTCTACTAAATGGATTCAGAGTGAATAAGAGCAATGATAAGGAGGCAATAATCATCTATGCTTCGCCACTTTAGAAGGTTCAATTTAATGGAGGATGAACGTTTGACGCAATTCCTGTTGCAAACAAACCTCTTTTGTAATGCTACAATATTACTGTATGATTCACAGAAAATTGCACATTAGTTTTGGCATATAATTTTTTTTTTGAAGGACTCTGAAATATTATGGCATTATTAAAAAAAAATGCTTGGGGAAATATTGAAAGGTGAAATAGTGAAATTTATCCAAGTTCACATACAGCATTTAAGTAACTGCTGTTCATAAAAGAGAAAACAATTACAGTATATTCCACAGCTATCAGCTCCACGTGGTGAAAATGGTTGTACTCAGTGCCATTAGAAAGCAGAAGATATTGATTGATCCACTTCATAATCGCTCAGCTGGACACTGTTTTCCTGAGATAGACTTCATTTTTTGTCCATAAAACCAATTCATATATAAAAAGGAATAAGAGTACCTGTCAAGCGCAACACAAAGGATTCAGATGTACTCTGAAGTGTACATACTGTAGAACAGCAATGTCTCTGAAATGATTCATGTTAAGTGCTGCAATGTGATTGCTGTATATTGTAAAACAGCTTTGACAACAGCACAAAAAGCACCTTATGTCTTGTGCCACAATTGAAAGACAGCATATGCTCTGTATATTCAATGGAGGTAATTATAAGAACACACAGACAGGGGCCAATTACTGACCTGGGCTCAGTCAGCACATATTGTCAAGACTCCTCCTAAACTCAATGAACTAACGATTATTTGAGTGAGTTTATGTCAGAATCAATAATATGAACATTTGAAACCTGCTCCTCATACACGTGCCTGATGCCAAAATATCAACAATCAAACATTTATTCCCATTTCAAGCAGAGCGTGGCCAGCTGCGCCGAGATTAGCATTTCTGTGACTATACAAAACTACAACTTCTGACAACATGATTGTTATTTTCATTTTTGCATGGGACAACATTTTTGATAACCAGTTAAGATTTACTGAGAGTTACTATCATTATTATTGAGATCACACAGTTCTGAACATTTCTGACTTCTGTGTGAGTGGTTCTTTCAGATCGCACACAGGTGGCTAAAAGCAACACCTGAAGTGGATTTGTAGTTTTGTTGTCTTATTTGTACACTCAAAAAATGTAAAGGATTCTATAATTACATAATAGCCCTACACTGAGGAGCTCTGGCTGGCAGTTTTCAGCATGTCATCAAAAACAAGAAGCAGCACACAGGTCTGCAGTAGATAGACAATAGGCTTTGTGTAATCCTGCCTCTAGATTGTTCTCTCAGCCCTCTCAAAGTGCTGAAGCCACTGAAGGACAATATATTACTGCACACCCTTATAAATGTTACAGCATGTACAGTGAACCTCTTCTGGTCATTAAGTACAAAACAACCACCATTTTCTTGTGCTCATTCATAATAAGAAACAACCCCAACGTGCACTGAGACAATAACGTGGACAAATCCAGCACAGGATCAACATATTTCACATTGTCATTCAGGGAGGTTTAGTCTCAATCTTCCTGCCCTGAGTTAACATATGTGGAGAAATCAGGAAGAACATTGTGAAAACATATAAACTTCACATAGAAAGTTTCAAAGTCAAGTCAGAAGAACTCTAGTTTGTTGTGGATCAGTGAGTTGCTGCGTGCCCTTTATGAGCTAAAACTATATTTAAAAGATCTATTAGAAAGATCTTTCTTCTGCCTACAGAAAAGCAATAAAAAGGAGCATTTCGTCCTCCACAGTCTTTAAATAGAGTCTCTGTGAATCATGCTTCATTCAGTGAAGACGTTCTGGATCGTGTCACTGTTGTCTGTGACTGACATGATGACAGCAATAAACATGATGATGACAAAATTGGAAACGTGGGCAGTGATGGAATATTAATGAATTAAATGTCTTGGTTTTCTTCTAAGCTCATCACACTTGATGTGTCAAAATAAACTAAAAACAACAACAAAAAAGAGGAGGGGTGCCTTTAACTTTAAATGTGGATTATTTTATTTATTTATCTCTTAAAACCTTATTTAGATCTCATTGTGGATACTTTCTAACTTTTTTTGAATAATCTTTGATAGGTGTAGTACGATGCGTTACAAGAAGGTGATAAACCAGTGTATAATATAGTCTACACACAATCAGTGGGTCAATTTTAATGAAAGAGTTATTATTGGCGGGCATAATATAGTTTACAATACAGCAACAAATAGATATAAAAATCATGTCTAATGACCATATCACTGCTGGAATATTAAATAAAATATTGGTGAGATATAGTGTATTGTAGCCATCTGGCTGAGCTGAGCAGAGTACTGTTGCCATGGCGTCCACGATCAGTGAAATACACCAGTGGCCGGTGACGTGTAATCCATTTACCATGGAAGTAAAAACATCACATCCGTTTCTCTTGACATTGCGCACCTTCACTCTGACATGAAGGAAAACAACAAGACATTTTCTGGGCCAGAAACAAAAGAGCAACAAGGAAAATATGTTGCCAAAGCCATCATCTTGACTTTTTGTTATTTGTGCTGCAATAAAAGCATTACACACCAACAGAACTTTTGCGTCAGTGACTTCTCTTTTTGTCGTCAACTGAAATCCCAACTGCTCCTCCGTGCTTTATCAGCCTTAATGGCACTCACTTTAGCTCACGGTCCCAGGAGACACCAGTGATGACGCTCCCCTGATGTTCACAAAAAGACGTCACGAACAGTTATACTCAGACTCCACGTTAAAATGAAATTGCCAAATCCATGACAAACTCAAAAGTAATAACTTATTTGATTGAGGATTTTATTTCAACCTCTAAATCTCACCTCCTACTTCATAATGCGTGCTCCCTGCAGCACAGCATAACTGTAATGAGCCACAGTGCGAATATTTATTTTGGGGTCCACCTGCTGAAAATGGCGTGCGCTCATGTGCACACGCACAAACGGACTCACACACAACTTCAGACAGCTGCAATGCAGACAACTCCAATGTCACCACGGAGAGGCTCATCATGCAACACCCATCCTGTGAACCACTATTCTAACGGCCTGGCCTGCACTCCAATCAACACATCCTCATTTCTCCAACTCTCAAACATCCCAAACAGCTTTGGCATAACTTTACTGACCGTTTCCTTCCAGTCCTTCCTAAAAGTTTCAGAAAAGTTTAACTTTGAAGTTTAAAGTTGAAGAACAAATGGACATGACGATATCAACATGTTATTAAAAATGACAGGCAGTGAGGTCAGTGGACAAGCTAGTCTGCCTTTGCCGGGCGGTGTGCAAGACGGCTCACCGCAAAATTCTTACATTGGCCCCCGACAGCCTCTTAGCCCCAATGTACTGCATCACTTTCACTGTAAATATTTACACCATTGCATGCTCCATGTTATCAGCATACTTCAATTTCTGCAACTGTAATGAAGTAACAGAGTAACTGTATTTGGACAATCACTGCAACTAAATGCAAATTAATTCAGGAGAAAGAATATCAGCACTAATGACAGTAATATTTGTAAGAATGTTTAAATGTCATGCTGCTGTGATTGTGGTTCGCATTAAATTAACGCAAATGAAGACGAAACAGGTCACAGCGTCTAACTGAGTAAAGAGCAACATGAAAAATTACCCTCTTATTAGATAACAGTTGTATTTCGGAAAAATACAAGTTTACGTAGTCATTATTGCAGTGTGCATGTTGGAAGCCCTGCAAGTCTGATTACTCCAACATTCTCAGTTGACCTGAGAGTGTTGAAGTAATGGAGTCATAAACCACATTATATACCAGTATTTAAAAAATAATTATAATAAGCAAATGAGGGAAGTGACCTCTGAAACAGCACCCACAATTTTAAGAAGCTAAAACGCTTCCTTAAAACAGAAAAAATAATTAGTGGGGCAGCCCTAATTAGCCAGGGAAATAGAGTTTCAGCTGACCCGCTGAACCCTTTGACTCTAATTACAGGTTTGCGCGCACAGGAACAGCAAAGTGTCCTCTCTAGAGCAGCACAAGAGTCCCTCCAACTCCATCTCGTATTGTTGAAGCTGTGATATTACAAGCAACCAGGAGGGAAACCCTGTCAGTAATTTGTATTTATGAGTTAAAGATACCAGGAAATTCCTGACACCTCTTGAAAGAATAAAGACACATCAACAAACTGTTGCCAGAATGACTTAAGGTGCACCACAGCTGACAGTTACATCAATAAATGAACACGAATAAAGTCAATTCAACTCATTTTAAAGCAACTATAGCTAGTCTGCTTGTATCTGGTTAAAGTATAAAACATGTAACACAATCAAAGTAGATCATTTTAACTATTATGTGTGACTACAAGATTAGTACTAAAGCCTACCACCTTGATATAATTTGTTAACACAAAATCAACAGAAGGAGTATTTTCCTGTACTTCTCAATCTGCCCAAATTGTGAAAACAGCCTGCTAAAATGTGGTGTAATGGCAAGTTTAAACTGGCAAGTAAGGTAAGTTAAAGTAAAGCTGTAACAGCACAACTCCCCAAGTGTATTGAACTGATCAATAGACTGCACACCAACATGGCTTTTTTCACATAATCTATTTAGATCTACTAGGGAAGGCAGATGCAAATCTGTTTTGGCACAATACATTAAAAGGAAAATTGGCCATTGCCCCTTACATCTGAAATGAATACATTAATAATGTATTTCCTTCTGCAGAAGTCAGTTGGAGGAATTGCCAAACTTAATGAGCTGGTGGTACAAAACCAACAAGATGACAAGAGAGATGTCAGCCGAAACACAGTCTGTACGTGCTCTCACGGCCTTCAAAGGAGATTCAATCAGACAAAATATAGACGAATGGGACATACAATAACCGGATGAACATGAGGTGACCTTTGACCACCAAAATCCATTCAGTTCATCACTGAGTCCAAGTAAACGTTTGTACCAAATTTTGAAGGAATTTTATTGAGGCGTTCCCGAGATGTCACGTTCACGAGTTCTGAACTATATTATAATATATTGTAGTATAAATTCCACTATTCATCCATTTATTGTCCATTAAATGTGAAGGAACAGAATGACGTACAAATGACACTTAGGACAAACTGAATAATTTGTAAAGCATGCGAGCTGAGAGGTTCTTTTATCTTCCAATAAATTCTTCGGTTGAGGCTTTTTTAAGTGACCAGACATGATGAAGGAAAAAGGCCTTTCAGATGAAGTAGGACATAAAGACATGAGGCAGTTTATTGTCATTGTAAAAAATACAACAAAATTAAGTTGGTAACTCACCAGTTCAGCAGCAATGAACAAGGGAAAAGATATGAAAGAAAAAGTAGCCCTCGTCTCTGCTTCAAGTTGAGCAAATTTAGACCCTTTTCAAACTACATGGAAATCACGTGTGCTCTTTTATCTGACGTACACATGAATTGGTTGACTGGATATTTGGTGCACATGAAATTAACCGCATGCTCTTATTTATTCTCCCGTCATAGATTTGTTTGGTAGCCGGGGGGGAAATCATCAGCAGCAGTAAATAAAGAGCTGCAGTTTGTGTCTTTTTTACTGACAATGTGGTTTGATTTCAGGATCACCTAGTTTTGCCAAAAAGTTTACCAACAAGTGAGTTTAGTAGCTGTTTTGGCAAACACGTGGAAAGCAGCAGAACAATACAGTTTCTATGGGCTACTTTTATTCAGCTGTATACTGTAATCTTAGAGTGCATTGTAACCTTCATGAACTTAAGCTGGTCGTCATCGATCTTCTATGTGGAGGAGGAAACTGTTACCTTATACAGACATCTTTTAAATCTAGAGGGCATGAGCCTTCATTAGGAAGATGTTAAGTGCTGTTTCTATTTAGGTTTTGCTGTATTTGTGTTTGAGATGGATGAAGATTAAAAAAGATCAAGGAAACAGGAAAAAAATTTAAGTAAAAGTAAATGCACATTATTTCTGTCACCTATTCAAACAACTGACTTCAGCTGTTTCTTTTGACTCACCATGAATAGTCATATCTACACTGAACACTGTAAACATCTTTATAATGTGGAAACATGGTCATTTGCTATTCATTGAAGGAGCAATTATGGAGATATTTGCTGCCTCAAAGCACAAAATGATACTATTATCCGTTATTGACATACAGGATAAGGAATGAATACGAGCGGCTGCATTCAGTTTCACTCTGCAATGTTTGCTGATGTTTGAAGTTATTATCCTCAGTAAAGGAACCATTTGTGTATCGAGATGACTTTTGCATTGAAGTCATCATTTTGTGAGCATTTGTAGATCGTTTGGCCTCATACACTCTAAACTTGTTAGATGGCTCGTTTAATGGGTAAATTGATACCCATTATAAGGAAGTATTGGTCAAGTTTATCTTAAGGACACAAATACTTTCCAGAGAATTGAACTAAAGGTTTATTTTTGGACCTGAATGTGTGTGCATGGGAAAAATACAATAAAAGAAGCTTTCATCTAATTCATGTCAAAGCCATCAGTGAGTGTAATTTTCAGACACATAGCTAATCTCAAAAAGGCAGGAAATTTAGCCGAATTATACAAATTAAACTCTTACAACCTGATCAGTGCAACAACTTCAGTATTTGCTCTATACATATCAACGATCACAAATTTGCTTTCTGTTTTTCCTCACGTTGTCTGCAACACCATCCACCCACTACTGTCACCTTCCTTGTACACTGTCCACAAATCAGACATCACATTTTTCTATCCTAGGCTGTATCAGTGAGGAAGAGGAGGAGGAATGTTATGGTCTCGTGGCTAGCTTCAACGTGTGCTGTAAAACATCACGTGCAGTTTACCAGCAGTAAGACCAAGGGAGCTGGATGTGGATTCCAAAACAAAGCGAGACACCGATGACACTAGCAAACATTTAGAGGAGGCAGAGATGATGCAAGAGCTGCCAGCGCTGGCTGCACCTGAGGACCCGCAGACGTAAGCAGCCGACTGTACAAGAGGAATCATACAAGTGACTGCAGGATCAACTTTTTTCTTTTAAATTTTCCTTCAAGGTCTTGCCAAACACAACAATGTCAAGATGTTGTGCTTGACGTGTTGTCTGTTGCATTTTGCATTCCCAGAGGTGTGCTGAGAGAGAGAGAGAGAGAGAGAGAGAGAGAGAGAGAGAGGCAGACAGGATGGGGAGACTGCTTTGTGACCGCTCAACATCTGTGCACAGCCAAAGCACAGAGGGGAGGATGAGAGCGAAAGTAAACTCCATCTGAAAAAAAAAAAAAAAAACACCTCCTGCCTGCTGTGGTAACCTGATGCACCTATGAGTCATCATTGAATCAGCTTCATTGGCCTCAGGGTGCAATATGGAGCACTTCAAGTATTCATCTGAGTTGTCAAATAGTAAAATACTTCCTGTGCAGATGGCGTTACAGCTCAGAGAAGGTGTAGAACATCTGCAGTGTCAACTAGCACGGATGACGATGGAGAAATCTGAAACATGTTGTACTTTATATAATTTATATCTTTTTATGCATCTGCTCAAGTATTAAAAGTCTACACATTTTTTCTACAGCTGCATAATTACATGTTAATAGACCACATTTAATTAATTTACTTAATCTACATCATCATTAAATACAAAAAAAATGTCATACTGAATATAGATCATAGTGTGTCTCTCTTACTGATTATGCTGATGCTGCAGTTCACATCACTTTTATTTCTTCACTGAAGGTATCAGCCGCTCCTCCTTTCACTTATTAGCTTTCTATCCGATCTCCCAGCAAAACAGTGTCTTAATGAGAAGTAACTACTTGACGTCAACCCTCAACCCCCCCCCCCCTTCACTCTCATATAACAGCTGTTTAGCCACAGGAATGCTGCATAAAGGTTTATAACTGTGGTCATTTAATAGATTATTGTTCTGTTTTGTCTCCGAAATGCAAATCCATATCAAATCAACTTGACTTCTTAACTAACTTCACTTCACACAATAGAAAAAGAATATGTGTGCCTGTGTCTGCAGATGTCTATTCAGAAAAAAAATTATTTAAAAAAAAAAATGAAAAATGAAAAAGGGAGGGAGGGAGGGAGGGAGGGAAGAAGGGAAGGAGGCTTGCACCACAAGAGGAAAAGCATAAGGTGAGAACAACCGGAAGTGCTGCTACTCCCAGTTCAGCCTGAGAGGGGCAGAAGAGAGCTGGAGATGCCCTCCTCCTCTGACCCAGCAGTGTGCACGTTGCCTGAGGAAAGTACAGGCTGTAAGGTTATGACAGGACATCTCAGCTGTTTAGTCATAGAGTTTCAATTTAGGCTTTGATTCCGGTAGTTTCCTCAGGTTTCTCAAGTCATATAACAATGGTGACTGTCAGCCTGTAACTAAGCAGACACATAATGCTGAATGGATTTAAGTCTGTAAAGTAAAACTTTCATACATTTTATAAAGTATTTTGTCTACACCCTGCATATGTTGGTGTTATCTGTGAGAAAAACGTAACATCAATTCAGATGGATAAATTTTGTTTTATGCATAAATGATTATAATAGATAAATCTGATAAACAACGCAAGCATAGTATTGCACATGAGGCTGCTGAGAGTAGTGTGAAAGGCTGACAGGTAACTTTAATCTGGTTTTCACTTGTTTCTGTCCTGATTATTGAGAAGACCTTGATGTCTTGATGTTGATGACTCATCAGACTGGAGTTCATATTGTTGGAAATGTTTGATGTCATTCTCAATATGGAGAGATATGCGTCATGGGATAAAAGTTTTTCACACTGCACTATGTGGTGTTCATATAGTGCGTATTGCAGATGTGTCTTAGCATTAATGTATATACAGTGGGCCAACATATGCCTTTTCCACAGTTCTTTGTCAGTTTGTGTAAAATCTGATTTACTTAATTATATTGTTTAAATAACACTGGTTTCTTTCCCTGCATATAAACAAAGCTGGTTTTAAAATAAGAGGGAGGAAACCGTGAGGGGGAGTGAGTGTGTGATGGCAGTGAGAGCGAGGCGGCATCGTCTTTGTGTGTGGGAGGGTGACAGTTTTCTCTGGTTGGCTTCAGCAGGTTGGACTCATTTTCAGCCGAGCAGTCGGCCTCGTGCTTCAGACCTGCCCGTCCCACAACCTAAACCCGTGGATGAGGTGGGAGTGGACTGTGTGTCAGCCATTACTCATACTACAACTTGTAGTGGTGGATCAATAATCAAAGAAAATAAATACAAGACTTCTGGTCGTCTTTTGGCCTATTCTGCAAACCCTGATCAGTGTTTTTTAGCCCCGAATTGAATCTCCTTTAGAAGCGGTGATATCAAGGCGGGCCGGTGGCGGCGGTAATGTTTGTATTAAAAGTAGATGTGTAGGAATTAAACTGTCTGCAGTCTGAGCAGATTGCTAGGTACTAATTATTATTAATCAGTGCTACTCAGTACAAGATCACAGAAACACTATTCTGCTGCGGATAAAGTGGCATTAGAGCCTCACAAAAAGAGGAAGATTAAGGAGCAGAGGAACACTTTGCTGAGCAATGTGTGTTGCAGCCTGAAAGGGGATAGTTTGTTTTTCAGTCATATTACAACTTCCAAACTAGCTGAAGTCATCAAATGTACAATATTGTATGTGAGAAAAGGGAACTGTTACTTCCAAGCGGTCTACATGTTTTAAAATTCTCCCACAAGCACGTTAAAACAGTCAAATATGTGTGGGTAAGCCAACTAATCCTTCAGCTAAGCCTTAACACTCCAATTTTGCTTGAAAGCCTACAGCACATCAATAAAGGGCCACTGTCATATTGCATTTATATAGCAGGAAAGTGTATGCTTCACTGCCAGCAAAGAAATTAACACATTCCAAGTTTGAAGTAGGTTTTACGAACGTTTGTCTTGACCACTCTGGAACAGATATGTTGAATGGATGCAAAAGGCGTGTAGAATAAAGCAGCATGTCTACAAACAACTTGGATTTGGTTCTGTGGTTTTCTCTCCTTGCATCTTTTCAGAAATTGCATAGTGCTGAGTGTTTTGACTGGGCAAACTGAGGCAGCTTTGGGGATTAAGGAACAATGCGGTAGGATTCCTGCCCTGTGATTCTGTATAGGCTACTGTATATCTTTAAATATACTGTGTCAGGACATGAGGTACATCGTAAGGTGTCAGGAGTGTGCCAAGAGGCATGCTCATGAGACCGATGGCTTTCAACTCCTCCAGGACATGTTTGCTGTGGGTTACACCATCCATGCCAGATGCTAAGCAGAATGGGTGATGGACGGAGATAAAAAAAAAAAAATTAAATTAAAAAAAGAGGTGACACTGGCACACTGACTCTAAACCCAAATCTAAATTTGAAACGATGACATTTCGGGTTCACATGGGTGTCAGATTTAAATAAAATAGGTAAATGTGGGTCTGTCAGTGTGTTCACAAACTAATCCGTCACATGTCAATTAATTCAAAGACTTATTTTCATGGTAGCCGTGTTGTTCCTTGCAGCTTGAGCAACTTTGTCAAATTAAGAGACACCCTTGTATTGAGGAACCGACAAAAAATGATCACCTGACTCTGCAGTTCCCCTCAGTTATTGAGCAGCTTTGTATTTTATAGTTCATTGTTATGGTTTTATGGCCCATTACTTTACTTTTCAGTCTCACTGCTCTCCTCAACCTGGCTTGTACCTGCAGCAGGAAGCTGTTTAATGACACCTCTCATAAATTTCACCTCCTGTGCCACCTGCCAGAGCACTAAATGTCTGACTGACAAAGTTAGAAACTACAGCTGATGAGCATAGTGGAGCATTTAGCTGCCATAGAGCCAAAACAGAGCTAAAGGGAAAATAAATACTGGACTTAGATTCATGAGGTAGCCAGAAACATGACTCCTAATGGATGCTAATGTTTGCCTGCTTCTTCTGCACGTGGAGATGGGCAACTCTTTGCTGATATTTTTGCAAATTTATCAGGGAATTCAATATATGTCAGTGTTACAAAAAGTATTTTCAAAGTATGTACTGTCTATCACTTTAAACTGCAGCCAGTATCTATAATGCTCAATTTAAACCCAATTATTTCTTCTTTATTGTGATGTTTGAATAACAACCATCATAAGAGCAAAACAAAAACAAAGCACCTAAATAGAAACATGTTAGCACTTACATATTACATAAAGAATTGGACAAATAAATAATTTGACTTCACAACATGTTTATTTACTGCAACTATAGACTGCTGCAAACTCCCGGTCTCCTTGTTTTTCTAGATTTGTGTTGAAATGGCCAGTTGAGCAAAAAATAGATCTCAAATTATGGGCACCACTTTGTATTTCAATTTTCAGAGCACCATCAATTATGTTACATTTATCTTGGCTGAGACGGTTTGTTGCCAAATGAAAACAAATATAGGTGTCAATCAGGCTAGGGCTTCTTTAAGTGGCTCAATCAATCTGTTTTGCACAGTAAAATTGTGGTGTTGTATACAAGCTATTTTCTTCAAATAAGAGGTCCCCTTTGAAGAAAGATAATTAAATCACATAAATTTGAAAACCCTCTCCCAAAACCTGGTCTGGTAAATGAATTCTATTTTTTGCTCTGTTGTAGCTATGACATGATGGATCTAGCTTGATGACTGTCCTCATCAAGCTAGATCCATCTATCTCATCCAAGAATAGACTTTTAATGATAGACAGTTTATTCTCAGAGCAAAAAGATTTTCCTGTACAAGCACGTTATGGTTTCCATGAAAAGCTGTAAAAGGCTAAGACACATCTTTTTTTTTTTTTTTTTCTCTCCAAGGGATGTGATCAGAGCCTCTGAATTTGGACTCAATCCAGGTGTTGTTACATACATTTTTCTACGATAATTTGAGCATTAGTTCGGGACCAAAGTGCAATTTGCTGGAGGATATATAGAGAAGAAGCAGCTGATACTATGAGTCACTGAAAAGTTTGCTGCTTAATAATTGATAAAGTAAAGAGGTTTTGAGGAAACGGCCCAATGTTCAACTAAGTGCAGCCTTCCTTTTTCAAAAGGAAGCTGAGTTCTTAAGTAATGACAACACAGAAAATAACCTCTTCTATGAGAGAGAGCGTGCATGAAAGGCAGATGGAGACATGGAGGACTGGTGTGGGATTCTGTGGGGTATCATGTAATTTTCTCTACAGTGCACGCTTTTATTTAAATTTCCATAAGTGTTTCTTGAATCTCTGCAGTCTCCATCTTCAAAGCAGCATACCTAATCAGTCGGGCTCATAAACCTTCAGGCAGTGTAATTGTAAGAAACTCAGCAGAAAAGTTACAGGGAAAATGTTTCAACATGCATTTGTTTGGTACACTGCTGTCTAAGATTATAGCTCGCTGCAGCTGCTCTTCCATCTTCAAACTTCAGAAAAATGTATGTGTTACATAATGCAGGTGCATTATCCATCACCTTCAACCTCCAGAGTAATTTGCTGTTGTTTGTAATCGCATAGACTTCATGATACTTCTTCAACAAGGACGTTTGGTTCCGATAACTATTCTGATATTACAGGAGTCAGACATTTACAGCGACTCCAACAGAACGTATAACCCTTTCACATGAATACATACTGCAGACTACACATTGTATGTTGGAAGTCAATGCACCAGCGATATACAAAAGGCTTGACAGTACAGGTCAATACTTCTGCCCAGTTGGTATTGGATTTGCAGTCAGGTATTGAACTCTAACATTTTCTTTGCACTCTTTCAAAACTACCAGGAGATTTAGGACTCCAGAAAGGAAAGGACTGCAGCTTTGATTCAGTTTATTTTTCTCACCAAATGTTTGATTTAATAATAATTAGTATTTCTGTTATTGTACATACAACAGTGGGGTGTTGTCGGACCACAAACACTGAGGAAGTAAAGCCGATGTCAACAAAACTGATCATTTAATTAACTTGTAGTAATTAACTGCATAATGAAGTACTTCACATATTCCATAGACAAAGGAGAGACAGCAGTGCACATTTATTTGCATGAACAGTCAGCAGTGGCACACTGCAGCTGCATATTTTAATGTATGTAGTTGACAGGTGCCGCTGCCTTCAGCTAGAACTTTCCTTGAAGTCCTCTTATGTCACTTTTATTTCCTGTGAGAGCTGATTAAACTATCGGAAGTGGAAAATCCATTGCTAACACAAGTCCTTGAGAATTCCCCACCTGCCTACAGAAAGATTCCCTGTCCCCATGGAAACCTAATCGACTGCGAGAAAGAGAGAGTGACAGAAACGGCAGGGTGCGAGGCAGGGAGAAAGATAGGGAAAGAAAAGGAAAGGGAGGCAGGCGAAGGTGTTTCTGGTGTGCCAGAAGAACAAAATCTTGGTTCTGACCTGTCATGCTGTTACTTCATTTAGTATTCTTTGAGAGGATCAGAGCATTCAGTGAAAAAACTGATGATGGTCTCCTGCAACGAAACAAAACCCCCCATCTCCAACTTTTGATGGTAAGTTAATGTATTGTCACCACATAAAGGTGTTATAGCAAACATGTGACTAAACAGTTGACTTTAAACCCACAGTAGACGTTAAGCAACCTTGACATTTACATTCACAGTTCCTTACGTCAAAAATGTAAACTCCTTTTGTTTTGATCTCAACTATAAACTACTTAGGGAAATACCTTCAGCTAAACAGTCCATATGTTACCTACATAGCTGCTAACATTCTGGAGTGTGGTGCTGGACAGGTGATATACAGAGGGTTTATTAAAGCTGCTGTAAACAGCAGCCTGCCTGCAGAGTGATACACAACAATCATGCTATGGGACAGAAAGTGAAAACAACAAGCTGATGGACACTAAAATGGCCCATAGAGCTGAGGAAAAACTGAGTGACTTCTTCAACATACATACTATACAGGCGTTTGTTCATATTTTCATTGAAAAGTACTGATAAGTGCAGCTTTAAATTTCTGTGCAAGTCTTCATCGACAGACTAGAGATACTGTTGCATGTGACCTGATGCATATTTTTGTTTGTTTGTACACAACTAGGCGGACCAGAGTGTTACCTGTACACAGTGATACTATCATCCATATTCTATTAAGCCACATAATGTAAAATATGGCAACATCAAAACCATATATGAGTCTTCTCATACTCTCTAGTGGGTTTTGAGACTTGAACTTTCATGCCTGCAAAACATCACAATCCCCTTCCAGCTCTTCTTTATTCAACTGATGCCCGTGCATAATGCATCTGACACAGAGAATAGCCTCTCTGCCAGTGTGGCGCTTCTCTTGTCCTTGATGAGCTCTTTGTTTTGATCCCTTGACACCAAACTCTCATCAACTCTCCCTACCTGGTGTCCTCTCTCTCTCCTCCTCTGCAGCAGCTCTCCATTTCCCTTATCACCTCTTTTCTATCAGTCTTATACAAACTCAACATATTGCTTGCCTCTGCCTCGCCCACCACTTCCGCTCGCTCCCGCTTGCCCTCCCTCCTTCCCTCCCTGTATCTGTCTCCTTTTCCTTTGGCTGTTGTCTCAGAGCCAGGTTCACGTCAGCATAATGTGAGACTGCTTTTCTTCGGCCAACAGCTGAAAGCTGTTACTTTCTGCTTGCCTGTTTCTCTCTTATAATGGCTTGTCTCTCACTTCTCTCTTTCCGTGGCTTTCCTCTGCACTATTAGATAGTCACTCACTTAAAATCTGTAAGCTTATTGCCTGAAAAAATCTCTGCCCTCAAGCTGTATTCAGGTCATAAACATTGATTGCATTCAGCCAAATGCAGATAGAAAAACAGCCGATTATCGAATTTAATGCTGCAAATGTGTCCTAAATTTTGAAAATGTATTTGTAAATGGAACTGATGCTTAATTAAATTGTAATGGGGTATCTTTTTATGTCATGAGTGAACTCTCGTTACCCTCTGCAAGCTGATGATGCAGATGTTGGAATACTGCAAAATCTCAGCACCATCTTTGCAGTCCAAATATGACAAAACAGGAAGCTCTAGCAGAAGTAGGGAAGGACTTGCAGGCAACTGACACGTTTGAAGTGGGTCATGTGATAGAGTAGAAAGAGCGAGATTAAAGTAACGCAAGTAAGTTACTCATTTAACGTAACATTACTTCACTAAAATTATTTATTTCAACTCAAACCATAATGTTTATCTAACCCTAACCAATTAGTTTTGGTGCTTAAAGGTTTTAATGAACCGTTCGTGAATCGGTTGTGTAAGTGCTTGCATATACTGAGAGTGTTTAATCTGAAAAACAGGAACTGTGTTGTGTAAATCACCTTTGAGTTTGTGCATCATTAAAAAACAAGTAATGAAGACGACAGGAACTCAAGAAGACGATCTGTCTTCTAGCAGTGATACATGTTATTGTTTTGGTACAAGCAGCAGAATCGAGTCTGGGAAATTGATGTTTCGCAAGAAGTTCCCGTGTCCATGTTTTGTTAAAGTTAAACCCTCTCACCTATAGCTACATGAGGTAATTTGTTTGTTTTCTGAGCCAGCCGCTGGTGGCCGTCTGTTTGGTCAATACCAGCATAAGCACAGAAGAACGCCTGTATACTCATTAGATCACAAAGACTGGCAGTGGTTATTAGCCTTTACTGAGTGGGGGTTGTGTGCTTGCAAAGCTTTCCTATAATTGCTTCAAAAAAAAAAAAAAAAGGGGGTTGGAGGGTTCAATACCTATGCAATACAAGCTTGAAACAAATACTACCTTTGTTAAAGTATGACAGATTTTGTTGTTGTGACAGTGTCACAGTCTGATATGTTGCATAATACCCTCTGCCTTCTCATCCCCATTTCCGCTAATTGTATGCAGTGGCATACTTAGTGTTTACAGTGGAGGATTATTGGGTACACATTTCAAAAGGGTGGAGTGTGGTGTCTGCAAAATAACAAAGCCGAGGCCAGTCAACACTATTTGGTAACTGTCTCAATAAAAAAAAAAAAAAAAAAAAGTACATTATTGTCCCTGTAGCTGTATACATCATGATCATCATGTGGCTGTTCTCCTCACCATTATATGAAAACTAAAATAAGACACAAAACCACACCAGGACACAAATGGATCATGAAAGTCCCTCCAGTTGCTTTTCATTCAAATGCATCTACCTACAGGGTCACTCCCCTGTAGCTCTGCTCTGCACTATTTCCAGAAGTGACGTATTTTAATGTCCTAATGGATTTCAACAAGATGTGTATTTACACGATTGTACTTTCCTAAACCACTTTTCCCGGCTGACAAATGGGGGGAAGGCAGACAAGAAGAGCTCACACGAGCTGAATGGATATAATGGAGCTTCTTGTGGGCTTGTTTTAGTTATGAATAGCTACAGTACAGTATGAACAGGAGGAAATGTAGGAGAAGAGTGTGAATGAATGACACCATATTCCTTCATTTATTTATAGTTTTAAGCTATGGGTGTTGGATGGGGTATAAATATCTGTTTTGTGAAAGCATCTAAAGACAAGTCAGTTCTGAATGCCACCTTACGATTATTGTGTACTAAACGTGTCTGCTGTTCCCCACTTTCTCTTGGAGAACAAAACCCACGTTATTTTTACTGTGCGTGTTCACGAGTGGAAAACTGAGCACAGCTAACATCACTAACATTTACACCTGCTTTTCTGTCCAACTATCCACACACGCAATAATTGCACTGATGAAATATAATGTGCTTATTTAGTATTTTTTGTGAAGCAGAAACATGTTCTGTGCCTTGCGGTTCCAAAGTATGATATACAGTGGCTCCAATTACATGGAGTCCAATTTTCAGATGAAAAATGGTTCAAAAACTGTAAATTTCAAATGGTTGCTGAGTAGTTTAAAACATTTTCTAAACTGATCAAGAGAACATTTTTACAATGTAAACGGTAAACCTGATTGCATCCTGGTTGCATTCTTCCGACACGACTTCAGTCTTGACGTAAATCTCTCCACCTCCAAAAAATGGCGACTTACAAGCTGAAGTGGACCACAGCTTAGTTTGTTTTTTGACACAAATTCTTGAAGAACTGAACATTATTGGATGCCTAATGTGTGTTGTCAAGCTATTGCTTGATTAAGAGCAATACACCAATAGCAAATAGTGACCATATATCCATCTTATTTTTTTCTCCCATTTTTCTGCCACAAAGACCCGCCTCACTTGGTCTCTGATTGGCACTCATTGCCATTTTTGTTAGGTTTGTTAGGTGTTTTTGTCATTTTAGAGCCAATCAGAGGCAGATTAGAGGTGAATCTGTACAGATTGTGGTTGGGAATTTTTTTTTTTTCAAACATGTCATGTAAAAATAACTTTTGTGCCTGTAACACATCTGTTCCACTTAAATGAGGCAGTGTGTGTAAACACTGGACCATATTAGATCACATCCCGTGACAACATGAAATCTTCAATCAGAATTGAAAAAAAACTGTGCACGTAACTGCTGCAAGTGTAATCACATTAATGACATGAGTAATGTATAGTGTAGAATAGTATACTGTATAAAGAACAAGTGTGAAATCATGCATCATTGTGGTACAAATGAGCTGATCTGCTGGTGCAGCTGACATACTCATGAAGCAGCATCACACTGAGAAAGTTCCCCTGCTGTTAGGCACTCCAAGAGATGGGTGGGCGTGCTTCCAGAGAAGATTTCCTCATGCCAGAGGCGAGGGTAGCAGCATCAGCATCGGTACCCACACGTCTGCAACCTGCAGCCAGATTGTTGTTACATGCAGTTATAAACATGCAGATACAAAAATTTCAAATGGCCTTTCATACCCTGTTATTGAGGTAAACTAGGTGTGGTCGGACACCTAACTTATTCATAATACCGATACTTGTTTTAAGCATCAGTTAAAGTATCAGTGGATGTCAATCACCTCCATCTAACTCGCAAACCTATTGACAAATATTGCTCTGTTGTCATTCTCTGACAAGATTATGAAATTAGATCACGCTTTGGGCCTTTAAATGCTTGCCTGTTTGCTTGCACATTTAGCATCTCTGCTGCTATTGCGTACATGCATGTATGGGTGAAACACCAATTACCTATTTAGTTCAGAGAGGGAAACATTTTGGTAGTTTATAACAGTTTATAATCATATAATATATCATTTTTATCACAATATAATTTAGTTGTAAGCACTATTACTGTGTTGTTAATATTTATAACTCACACATAAGTGCAGGCTGGTGTCTTATAAATGACAAAATAGTACAACATAAAACACTATGTGGAGAACTTGCCATTATTGACAATTATCGTAATTTATCTGCTCTATAAATAGGCACTTAAAACATCTTTATATGTACATCATATGCTCATAATGAAAACACATTTTTATATAGTGCTTAGAAATGCTAACTTGTTGGGGGCAATTAAAGTAAAGCCTTACCCATACAGGTAAACTAATCAAAAGAGTTTAATGCTTTAACATATGTGGGATTACATAGTTAACGGAGAGTCATAAAAATAAATGCCTATTATGTCCTCCTAACAGTCACAGGCTGGGCACTGTTATGATGTACAGTACTGATGAAATATCGTAGGAAAGGCAAAAAAGTTCTGCAGTAAATAAAAAATGTTAAGATTTTATCTGATCCTCTGTGGTTTACTTGCTGGGCCGATTAGCACTGCAGCACAGGTTACCATGGTGACCTGCAATGTTCACCGTGAACCACCTATATGATTCCACAAAATCACCGTTAAACCCAAAGATAGCTGGATAATCCATTGCTTTGAGGTACAGGCCCCTGCAGATAAGCGCAACTAACATCACAGATGGAACAACAGAAGAATAAAAAAAAAACATATTCACAAAATAGAGAGGACCACTTTGAACAGCTCATAACACAGTAAAACAACAAAACACAACTATAAGTGATTTTCTTTTACACTGAAACATGTACAAACAGATTTTCCTGATATTACTTACACTGACTACCTGATGAGCTGGAGATATTTCATACATACATATGAATAGCATTTATACCAAAGTTATTTGTACTTGACACCCTCTCCATGTAATCACAAAACCTGTTCCCGTTTTTCCTTTAGATGAAAATAAACCCTGCTAAAACTGGAAGAGTTATAACTGCACTGTGAAGCCATTACGAAGGCCTGGAACACAATTTTACTCCCACAACTATTACACCCCTCTTGTTTTTTACACCATTGACTATAATTACTCTTGGTTCTAATCGTAAGCCATAACGTTAAAATAACTTGTCAAACTAAGAATAAAAAAGTGATTCTAGCTTTTCCATTTCCAAACATAATACACTTTCCATTCATTTACAGAATGTGGTGAAGATTTCAGTTTAAGAATGGTGTAGCAAATTAAAGGAGCAGGTTTTGCTTGTAATAATCCCTTTTTTTATGAAACAAATGACAATTTTTTTGTATGCCAAAATATTGAAAAGTACCTTTCATTAAAAACACATTGTGAATCACTTGTACTCACTTTATTAATCACATTTGGTCTCCTGGTGTGTATTAGGAAAAAAATAATTTGCAAGAATGACATGTTTTTTTAGTAAAGTGAGTGCAAGTGATTGGTAATGTGTTTTGTTAAGTTAACTTTGCATCCAATAATTAACTGAGTTAGAAAAATAAAAAGTTTATAAAAAAAATCTCAATCTTTTGTAGTATTAACACTGATACTATGCCATTAATTATAGTCAATACAGTGACTGCTGTTTTTTTTTGTTTTCAACAACGTACTTTTGAGAACTGAAAAGTATTCTAGTTTTCAGTTGCACTATGCAACTCTGATTTGGGTTGGTTCAGCTTTCTTGGTTTTATTGCTACTCTTTTCCAAAAACATCTTATAAAGGTGATCCAGCACAAGATGCATGAATTTATTTTGTTTTCACATTGGCAAACAAGTCCCTCTGTGACTAATGTCAGAAAGCTTGTACAACCAATGTCACAACAATGAGCTGTTAACATGACACTGGGTGTTAACGGTTCAGCGTTGACTTATTCAGAAGTTAAAGATCTTTGTGTATCTGTCACACACCCACTTGTAAAGAGGGCTGACTAAATCCACCTTTGACAAAATGAGGCTACGGGTGACTAATCAGCTGACAGATAAACTGATGTTTTGACCTCAGTCACACATTGTAAACTGAAGGCTTTCTTGTTCTGCGTATCAGAGGTTTGTGGTACTTTGTATTGGATTTTGTGCTGAGGAAGTTTTCTTCATCTTTATGGAAGATTTTAAATTATGATGGATCCAAGTTTTCTGCATCAAATATATTTGGTAAGGCACATCTACTCTACTGAAAACAAGACAAGAAGTAAGCAGTGACGATTTTTCACATATGATCCATTTGAACTTTTACACATGGAGAGGGTAGAGTACAGCCCGGAGTTGTAAAGAGTTACTCACTGGGAGCAGATTGGGTTAAAGCATGTGACATGTCATGTCAGTCTGCACACAAGAGGTTTTTTTGGACAGAAGTCACACTTACTCTCCCACACCCCATCATAAACTTACAGATACACACTGTCATACACAGGGGAGGAAGCTGGAGTGCCCGCGGGCAGCTGTGAGGCGACAGTGCTAACCACTGCACCACCATGCCTTCGGTTATGTATTTTTTTTTTATCAATTTTTTTAAGGGCAAACTATTTAGAAAGTTTCAGAAAATCTTTCACGAGAAATATAAATGTGTGTAACAGTGGTGACTGTGAAACAAACCAGTGTGTGTGACAAAAGCGACAGCAGATATTACAGATGTGTGTTCATGCAAAAGCAGGGCAAAACAGTCCAGACAAGAAAAAAAGGTGCAAAGACAACACGTTTCTTAGCCCTAAAGATATGTGACAAGTGGAAATGATAATTATAATTTTAAAAGAGACAAATCATACATACAAAATCCTGTAAAATGGTTAAAAAGATTATATGTCATGACAAAGAATGTATAAAATGTGTTCAAAAAGGGTTTAAAATGGCAAGAACTCAGTGTGCTAAAATAGGGTACAATACTGAGAAACTGTTATTTATTCATTGTGGATTTCATTCATTTTTGTTAAAGCGAATTCATTATTGCATCATCAATCATCTGCCAAGTAGTCTAATCAGCTATCCTGAGATCGATTGCTTTTGTCTTTGTCCACGTAAATTCAGTGTTTTCCAGTAAATAAGTTCTCTGAGGAAACATCACCACATCACTCTCATGATTATTTCTCCCCATTTTCAGGTATGTTGTTGTTTTTGAGTAGTAAGGGGACTGTAATAATATCCTAATGGGTCCAAAGTGCCAGAGAATGTGCATGTAGTATTTTGAGTGAGTTAATGCAGAGTTTTGTTCAACCCGTAACTTCACCGAGGGATTCAGCCATTTTCTGAATTCCCCTGTAAATGTAATGTATGTATGTAAAAGTGGTTTATACAGCTTGTATACGGTTTATGTAGCAACTTTAAGAAGTTCAACCGCAGCTGCATGTAGATTACCAGTCAAGGTATGTTATGAGAACTCTGTGCTCTACTGTAGCCAAGTGTTGATTGATTTGTTAAATTGTATATTGTAAATGTATGTAATTAATTCCAGTAAATACGTTCACTGAGGAAACATCACCACATCACTCTCGTAATTATTTCTTCCCCTTTTTCAGAGGTATAACATGTGCACAGGCCATTTTAGTAAGAAAAATGTAACGTTAACATAGTTTTTGTTCATCAACAGGGTCGCTCCACAGGCTAAAATCACCTTAAGAAATGGAGGTTTGATTGAACAAAAATAACATTTTCATTTTCTTACCAGAGGCGAAAATTGCTCGAAACATTTTGGCTCCAGGGTGCACTACAGCGGTGTTTAAGAGAGACGTTAGAACATCAACACATGCTGCAGTAGTTTTTTTCCTGATCTTTAAAGAATATAAATCAAACAGGGAGTGAAAACTCACCACACAAATCAGTTCGACATCTTTTTAGTTAACATCAAAATCCTTTCTCATAATGCAGCTATATGGGGTAAAATTGTGTTCTTAAGCACTTGTGTGTTCAGGTATGCCAATATGCTGTAGTGTGTCACAGCATAGGATAATGTAGGCTACTATGTGTGGGAGAGTATGTATGTGTGAGATTATGAGAGCAGGTATGATTTATCACCAACATGAATGCTCACACATGCGTGCACATACCACAAAAACAAAATAAAACAGTAATAGACCTCCTAAAAGTAAGGAAAGGCATAAATACTGGAGGGAATAATGTTGTGGTGGCATCTTAATGTGCATTAAGAATATGAAGTACGTTTCATCCTTCTTTTGTGAACGTGCACTCATTCTCAACGAAGGAAAATACTTTGTCAATAAGGTAGTTCTAATTGATTTTCTAAATGCTTTCTATTGCTTTTGAAAGTTGGAAAGAAGCATGCTTACAAAGGTATGCCTTACTTTGAGGAGAAATTGTGCCCTAATTAATTGCATACCATCTCTAATTTTCACCTTCACAACTGCAGCCTCACGTATTGGTTTTACGGACCCAGATGGCTTTGGGAGATTTAATCTCCCGATCAGCCCCCAAGTGTACAGACAAACATGGCAAAGAGCATGTCTGGATCCACAGCCAATTCTCTGTTGAAACAAGTGGCCTTAACCTCACCAGAACACTCAATCCTTCACAGCAGTCCAAAACTTTGCGCTGGCAGATTGCAGCCCATTTACACTTGCCATTTGTTTGTGTTGTTTTTTTGCAGTTTTGCTCACTCAGGAAAAAAAAAAAATGTCATGAGAACATGATTTAAACAAGAGTTACTTCAACTTGACTCATTAACTCATTCAATGAGAGGAGTTGTAAATTTGGTTGTCATGACTGTTTTGGGACGGTGACATTTCAGCGGCTGCATTGCTAACATCTCACAGTGTTAGCTACATCCAGTTCCTTCCTGTTATTTTAGAAGCCATGACAATGAAAACAATTTACCATGTCCTACTCACTAAATGATTCATGCATATTTATGAGGGAGTAATCCCATTAAATGTGGTAGTATTACTCCACTGAAGACTACTTTTAATGTATGAATGCATAAAAAAAGAAGAAGCTGCTTTTCTCTCAAATATGCAACCCATATTTGTGATGGGAGTTAATACAGCCAAAGGTATCAGGCTGGAAATTGACACTTGGCAGACTCGCCAGGCATTATGTTAATGGTAGTAGATTACAAAACAAACAGTGTGCCGCTGATGGATGATGATGATTTCACTCTCAGCTCAATTTCAACTTCAGAGCAATGACTAGAACTGCAAGCATGTGACTCCACAGGAAGCCTTTTATCAACTCTAATCAATCTATTAATAATTATTCATTATTATCTGTCACAAATAATAGAAAAATAACATAAACCTATTAATTGTACAAGTCTCCTGCACACAATGTAGTGTCCTCTACGAACATGATCATGTCTCATAAGCCCAAATGTCACATACAGTGAATTGCAACTTTCAAATCATATCATTGCAATGAACTGGCCCAAAGAATGCAGTAATATTGCCACAAAAAGGCTTTGTGTAAAAGAGTTGTGTCACTGTATGCAATTATCTAGTTACAGTAAAATGAGGCTAAATGAGAAATGTACTTTGTATGAGCCACGGTAAAGTTTCTTTCAAGTTCACAATACTTCTTCTTTGGTCAGGGTTAGGGAAAGGTTATGGTTTGTGTAAAAGTTAAAAGGGAAAAACAAAATGTTAAAAGATTTCACTGTAGGTCACAAATACCTTTCTCCAATCGGATAATTTCTACGTTTATACATCCAGCCAAATCTCATCCCTTAAAAATTTTCCAGCACTAACGGAACTTCTGCTTTCTACTTTCTGTGATTTGTAACTGACTGTAAATATGTTGTTTTGAGCAGTTTGAAAATGTCTTTAAGAGAATGACTGGCAATTGGCTCTTTATATTGTGTGTAGGTTATAGTAACTGTGCTTGAAAATTACATTTGAATGTTGCTGAATTAGGTTTAAGGGACAAATTTCATTGTTTGGGGGTCGGTGTCTCAGTCCAGTTGTGGTTGAACAAAGTCGACCCCAACGCTGCTACAAATTAGCCTTTAATAATACACTTAATACACTTTAGCTTCTGAAGTAATTGACGAGCTCCACCCACTGTCAGCTAGCCAGTCAAAAGGAAGGGAAGTAACCTAATAATATGATGGCACTACTAAACCTGGCAGACTGCTCACTGGACAGCAAGAAGACGTTTGTTGAGAAAATCTTGGGTTATTTCAGAATGATTGAACAAGCCATCAATGTTAGTGAGGCCAATCAATCATTGATGCAATAAACCTTGATAAAAGCATTAACAAATGCTTTATTAACATTAAAATTGTTGTCATTGGAAGTTAATAAACAATTTATGAGTGTGATTCATTGTAAAGTGGCATTCATCTGCAAAAGTGTGGAAAGAAACAGACACCTAACCTTAAATGGAAACATGATTTAACTCAGGAATAAGTCTTTACTGTCACACTTGTCATTTCTGTTGGACTATGTGTATTTGCTAGATACCTGCCAGCAATTTATATGACGCATGTAAGCTCCATTGAGCAGTAGGGGGTTGGCAGACTGATGGTTCCCAGACTGTAAGTGGCAGCCTGATTTTTTTTTAATTTAACGCGCTATTTCCACTCGCCGACCTAAACCAAGTGCGTACGTGTTAAGATTTAAGGGAAATGATGTAAAAATGTGGGCTACAATATTATGTGCAGTTCTTGGCTACAGCCAATATCTTCTTGGCTGGAAATCAAAAGAGACACTAAATAGTAAATAGGATGGTTTATGAGGGTGGCAAATGATGCACAAAATTGCTCACTGAAAATGCTGCCAGACATGTATCCTTTTTGCCTCTACAGTTCTCTTAACTGGAGCTGCAACTCATAATGTTCTGTCAGTTTGCACTTTGTTTGCACACAAAGGCTGCTGGCCATGTAGAGTATCTATAGTCATCTTTTCATAAATGGTGAGAAGAAAAAAACAAATCTCATACAAAACTGTTCGAACAAAGAAAAAGTTCAAGAATTATCTACTGTATATTCTCTTAGTTTGTTGTCACCTCAACAATTTTCAAATTGTTCAGTCAATGTTTTGAATCCACAAATCAACTTCTTCAGCTGTCTACACTAGTATTTATTTCCAGAACTTTCTGTTCAGACTTATCTACCACAACAAAGCATGCTACATTGCTTTTTCTTCTTGAGACGAAGAATACCTCTTCAGACAGCAATTACTTCCTTTTTGATTGCAGCATGTTTGCAGGAGGCAAATAAGAACATGATTTATTTCATCATATGATGAATAGAATTTAAATGAATTCTTCTAATGTAAAAACTTTTTTTTTAATCACAATAACGTAAATAGAATGCTATTTTACAAATAGTTTTAATATAACCAGGTTTCTGTCATACAGTCTACTGCAGGATTTCTGTTCTTGAGTAATACAGCATATGTACAGCCTTCAGGAATTGAAATGAAAACCCCCATTTTCCTGTTTATTTATATCATCTCTCTTAATGCAACTGCACATGTGACTTCATGCTAAGTGACGCTCAAAGTGTTGATAAAAGGGATTACACTGGGAAATGGCAAGAGATTTTTAAAGAACTACAAAAATATACATATAATATACACAAAGGAACAAACTGCTTGTTTGGATACACAACCAAATGTTGATTTTCCGTATGTTAATTCTCCAGTCACTACAAACTAATCATTGCCTGGAAGGTGGGGAGCCAACATATGGTGTTGTAAACTTTAAAAACTCATAAGCACATTTTAATTGTAATTATTGGACTAAAATCTGCACATTTATTCATATAATTCCTTAAACAACTGGTAGTTGAAAGTACTAATAATTCTGAAATTTCAAACAAGCCTTGATGGTCAAGGTACACAAGGCTTAAGTCAACATGGATTTTCTGAGAAACGACTTTAAAAACTACATCCATGCACAGATTATCACAAGCCTGGTTATTAGTATCCTTTGATTTAAGGAACAGATTGAAATTTGAAGATGGTGAGCTTAGTTTAGCCCTAATACTGGACACAAGAGTTAATAGCTTAGCCTTGCTTTGACTGAAGGTCACAAAAAATGCTCTAAACTCCTCCATGTTGTATGTTGTGAAAAATGACGAGGGTGTGGTTTTGCAGTGTGTGGGACTCTTTTTTGATCATAGACAGAGATCTGCAGGCCCTTCATGAGGCCAGTACACGATACTGTGCACATGGCTATGAGAGCACCTGTGTGTTACTTTACCTCGGTGCATGTCCTAATGCTAACCGACCTTTTTGATCAACCGCTCAGGATCTCCTGTTTTGATCTCTGAACCAGGGGACCTTCCTCTCTTCCCTGTGGTTGATCTTGTAGCCCTCCTTGTTCCCACCCTTCCCTCCTCCGCTCTGTGTACTTCACACACATCAAGAGCACCGATTCCCCCGCCTCTGACTCACTACATGGCCCACTGTGTGAGTGTGTATAAGGAGAGAGTATGTAAATGAAGGATCTGCAAAGAGAAGGCTCAACACGGTCCACATGGCTGCCTCCTCTGTGTTAATAGGTTTGGTCTCTTGTTGACCCTAAGGCAGTATCATCACCAATGGGTCCCTGCAGTATAACAGAGGATTGGGTACAGAAAGCTAGACAGCAACTGATTATGAGATAGACCAACAAAAAGAAGCAGACTGAAAGATAATTTCTAAAAGATTAAGAGAAAGAGATGTCACATTAGAATTGAGAGGACGGGAAAGAAAGAGGTGGATAATGAGGTAAAGGGTTAGTCACTCCATGTCCTCTCAGCCCCGATCATAATAAAGGCAGGAAAATGGCATAATGAATATAAATTACAGCAGACATAAAGACAGCCCATCCACTGTATCCCACACACTGTTTTCTTGTCCTTCTTGTGTGTCTCTGGTCAGCATATGCAAAGGTAGCGGTCTCGTCTTTTGTTTTGTCAGGCCGGTAAGCATGTGCAAGGCGTGGGAGTCGGACGCTAAAGAGCTTGGGCTTTTTAATCCGTGGCCAAAACTCATGCAGCCTTCAACAAACTCTTGTTTTACTGCCATCCAATGTGCTCACCTCTGCAGTGTGAATGTGTTGTTAAATGACAACTAAAAGGTACTTAAGGAGAAATTTGGCACAATTTGAACTCAGTCCTGCAGCTTGTGTCTGGATAATTTCATGCATCTTGGGTCTACATTAAATCCTGACACAATTTAGGCAAATTCAGTCTGTACTCATATGCACTTCCATTTACCTGACTCAAAATCTGGTTGCTACATAAGCAGTTGTTCAGGCAGCTGTAAATTTCTTAAATATACAGTGAACCCTCGCTATAACGCGGTTCACCTTTCACGGTCTCGCTGCTTCACGGATTTGCATCGTGCATTGTGTTCTGCATTCTGATTGGCTAAACAGTCTCTCCGCTTCTTCTCTACCTGTTTGTCAATAACGTTGCGGTTTAATATGTACACGTACGTAAAACAGCTTGCCAAATTAAAAATAATCGATGGTGGCATGTCGGTTTATAAGAATCTTTTTGCCCAGAAGAAAAAAGAGCGACAACAACTACCGATAACTATGTTCTTCTCTCGAAAAACCACACCTGCACCGCCGGCTTTAGAAGAAAGAACCGCTGCAGAGCGGAGTCAGGATGCAGCGGCTCAGTCAGAAGAGCAGTGAAATACACGAGTCACTATTTGTCCTACTGTGCTTTGTATTTGTTTTCATAATCATTTTTCATTTCCTCCCGTTCTAATCCAATGACTCGGGTCGCAGTGGGGCGGTGCCGATCTCAGCAATTTGAAGCCTTCAGTTCGTATTGATGATTAAAATTATTATTTTACAGTACAGTAGTTATTTGTAAAAAAAACATTTATACAGTACTTTTATTTGTTAAACAAATGCTTGGGCCTGTAAAAAGGTTTTGTTCTTTGGTTTCAATGTATTATGGAGTATTTCATTGTATAATAATTGTAAAAAAAAAAAAAGGTTACTACTTCACGGATTTCACCTATCACGGTTTCTATTTGGAACGTAACCCCCGCGAAAAACGAGGGTTCACTGTACAGCCAAAGTAATAACCCTAGGCCAATGACTATTAACATTTTCAGCGATTAACTTATTGAACAACAATCCAAGCTTGATAATACAAAGGTGGACTGATGTTTGTAATGTACGGACAATCAAAAATACCTCTCAATATATTGCAGTCCAGTAGAATACTTTCAATCATTGTGATTATAGTCTGGAAACCCTGTTAAGGTTTGCTCAGCCACTCTGAAGGCTGGACCAAACCAGCAAACAGTGGGAGTGGCTAAGTGAGATAACATTGAAGTAGTTCCAACAATGGTGGTGATAGTACACTGTTGGTGCACAATATATGATACATGGTGGTTAATGCAGTTTGGTTAAAGGCTACTCCAATAGTTTAAAAAATTAAGCTGGTCTATGCTGGTTAGGATGCAATGATTGGAAAGGACCTGTATATTCATACAGTGAATTTGGGTCTTGTACCACCAGGCTAGTGTAATACCACTTCAATGATAAACATCAAGACGAATGATTATCTTTCTCAGTTTCAACAAAAACTGAAAAATCTTACCCTTTTTTTTAAAGTGGAATTCAAGGTACAACTGCTGTAATGGATTGCATTAGACTGTACAGGTGTACCTCATAAAGTGGACACTGAATGTTTTTATTACAGCACATTATATCGAAGATTGTTCTTTGTTATTTATTTAAAAGCATGAGTGGGGGAACACAACATAAGTCAAGGGAATAATGGTGCCTGTAAGGTCTTCAAGTTTACGTCCCCCAGAGATCACCTGACCTCACTGTTCCTATCCCCTGCCTCCTATTTGGACTTCCGGTTGCCGATCCCTTGCCTTTTTGCCTGCTGGTTATTCGAGTTGTTTGTTTGATCTGACTGCCTTCCTGATGGCAATGGCAGACCTGTTTATTTGACCTCTGAACTTCTTCAAAGCACCTCAGTGCCTTAGTTGAGTCCAAGTGTCTGCGTTTGGGGCGTTCATTCCTGTGGCGAGTAACCTCAACCTTTTACAGAAATGTCCCAGTGGGACAAAACAAGAGAGAATTTTGAGGAGACGTTTAAGATAAGGAGAATTAAATAAAACTTGTAGTGACAGTGCATGTTTAAATATCCCAGTAAAAAATACTAGGGAACAGTATTGCTGTCTTGGGGTTGGAAAATTGGGGAATAAATTAAGCACTAAGCAAGTCTTCTACTTGAGCGATCTGCTTTAATGCACAGTTAATACACTTGAAACAGAAGTCTGTCCATCAAATGATTAAACTGTTGAATGCATGCACCACTTAAATCTTAGTAAAAGACCACCACTTCTCACAAAAACATGTGTAACTCGGGTGCCGATTTTGATGAGTTTTTACTCACAAACGTTATAGCTTTTCTGAGCTATATGCACGTCACAGTGCTGCATATTGTTTTTGCACAACAGGAGCCGTCTCTGAACCTATTGATCCACCCTCATATAACTGTTTTTAATTTAAAGAAAGGCTCCTCGACAAGAGTTCTAATCATTTGCTTCTGTCTGCAGATGCGGATGTGATTATTAAATCATATTATTTCAGCAAAGAACTATTACTTGGTTGAGTTTTTTAGACATACTGCACTTCCCCAGTGCTTATCTAACTCTTCACTGCTGTACTGCAGCTCATCTTGTTTACCACTTTGCTTATCGTCCTCTCTGGGTGATCCTCATTGCCTACTTCTGCGCCATCTGCTTTCTGTTCATCTCTACCAAACCCTCAGTCTGAGGAGGCTTCGCGATGAGCTTCAGTGATTGACAAAGGTTAAAAAGTAAACAGATCTTTTGTGCACACACTTGAAAAATCTGTGATCAGGAGTGTGAATGCAATGCATGTATGCATTTGCAGAAAATATACAGACACACAGAGGTCAAGTGAATCAGGTATAAAGTGTACAGATGAAAGGACAAGGGAAGTTTACAAATTAGATGAACACATTTGCAATCATCCACAGTTCAGAGTGAGGGGGACCTGAACTGTGAGTTTAAAGTGTCCGTCTGAGGGTTGGAAGGGTGTTGGTTCTACGAGTAAGTGTGAAGTGTGAGTCTACTGAATAAGCAGAACAGCTCTAGTCAGCAACCAGCGTGTGAAGGTCTTGTGGGAGTGTCCAGATGTTACTGTGAGACACTCAAGTCACCTCCCCCTTGCCTTGACATTTTCTGGAAATTGAGTCTTACATGACATTCAAAGGTCTTATAAGCATCTTTCAGAGGAAAGTAAAGGATTTAAATGTATCTTTTTCTTTAAAGAATGAAGAACAAGGCGAGTGTGTCAATGAGGCTCGTTTTAACCTCTTGTACCTTGATCATTAAATGTCACAACTCCACTTTGGTGTAACTAAAGCACCTTTTGTGCACGTCTTTGGGTAAATGTGTTTACAATGTCAGATTAATCGTCTCACTTTTACATAAAAGTCATGACAACAATTTTACTTAGATGGAAGGATACACACAATTTTAAAGGATAGGAAAGGTATACCAGAAAAAGCTTCCAGACAGTGGCACTTGCTACTGAAACATGTAGTAGTGCAGTTTGTTGTTGTTCGCATGAATTTCAAAGTACAAAGAGGATAAGAGTAATCTCTTTCTGCCATCAGTGAGCCTAATTAAGAGGGACCCACTTCACGATGCAGGTTACCTGAACCAAAGGTATCAAAGAGTCTCTTGTTCACCTACAGCCTGCCTGTGATTCCACTGTCAGACAACACAACTCCTCAGAAAGGAAACCATCTCTGATTATGCATTTAAATGTGCTGAGGACTGCTGGAGCTGACATGCCAGAGAAGAAAAAAAGAGAAAGCTTGTTTGATGAAAGCTTCAAGCTCCACTTGCACCCAGGTACTGCATAGTGCTAACAATCACTGTCCATAAAGTGAGCAAGCAGGGCAAACGTGAGCAGGAAAGATAATGAAGAAGTAAAAATTGGTGGTGGACTGATATTGTTATATATATATATGACATCATTAGATTTGAACTACTTTATATATTGTCCAGCCTCAACAACCATCCTATCTAAATCCGATTTATGACATATGCTGTAAAATGAACATTGCTTGCGCATATTTTCTTGTTGCATACTTTAATGAACATACAATATTTGTCCATTAATAATAATCATGCAAGAAAACATACACAAAATATAGGTCACACAAGCATACAAACAACTGCAGCTGGGAACTGGCTCATAGAAAACTCAATTACACAATAAGTGACTATGGACAGTGTTATACTAACAAATCAAACGATGATCAGACATTGTCTGTTATGGAAGCCAAGTTCACAAACTATCTCAATGATAAGAGCATCAACAGCTGTATTTGCAGGCAAAGGAAGAGCACCTATGAACTGTCCCCATAGTCAAAAGAAAACATGGTGAGGCAGCATTTAGTTATCATAGCGCTCATCTGAGGAACCTGCTGCAAGTCGGTTTTAAGTGTCAGGCCAGTTTAATTGTAACTTTAATATTACAAAGTGACAGAATTTTGTATTTGACAATGGTTCTAAAATGCACATTTAAAACAGATTTTAAAAAAACACATGTAGAATAAGACTAAAACTTTTAAAGAATCTGAGAAATATGCCTCAGGACTACTTTTAAATGGAGTCGAGTTGAACTTATTTGCCACTAATTAGGATTGCATGCGTACCTTGGAAAATGTCAGGCCACACTTACAGTATTACATGTCTGGCAATAAGTGGTGTAATCAGGGCACCAAGGGCTCTCTTCCTGTTGTATCCTGTTCCTGACACTACAATCATAACATGACTCACGCTGAAAGGCAAGCTTACCTTCGATTTACAGGGGGATAATATTGCTGTGAGGCTTGGGGACTTAGTTGACGCCATTCTGACACAGGTGGATGGCGTTGTCATGGCAATAAAGGGATTTCCTGTTCACCACTCGGAGCGCAGCACATATTATCATCTAATAAGCGCTGCACCTCCACAGGTGATCCTCAAAAAGTCTCCTCCTACATTGTCATGCAGGAGACATCACTTCACCACATGGAAAATCCCGGGTAGTTGCCATGGACGTGATGCTGCTACCAACAGCATCACGATCATAACATGCAGGCATTGAACTTACCTCTTCTCACTGCAGTCTGCTTGGTAGACTAGAGTTAATGAACTGAATAATTATTTGTTGGCTTGCAGTTATGATGAAAAATATTTTTGCCATTTCAACCCTCTGCTTTAAACACTTACTTTTATGTTTATAATTGTAAGTAAGGTAATGTACTGGAAGTGACATATAAACATGAATCTGAAACCAGCAGCTTGACAAAACAGCCTGCTAATTCTAGTGGTGGAAATGAACAATTTTCTTCTTTACCGGATGAAAGTACAATTTTAGGTTACTTGTGTACGTCCCCAATTCACAGATTATACTCCATTTCACTTTAATTTACCTTTTAGCTCACAATATTAATTTGACAGCCGGAACTCTTCAGATCAAGAGTTTACATCAAAACATATGAGAACCATATGATGCACTTTTATGCAAAGAATAAACCCATGTAAATGCTAACCTTTTAGACATTTAACCCCTACAAAAAAAACTGTAGTTGGTGGTCTTTGTCCCATGTTTAAGATATCTGTGAATTGCTGGCATGTGTGTATTTTTACTTTTGATTTAAATATAATTACCTGCCGATGGTTAGGCCCTTCTCAACAGGATGTTGAATTTAAGATTTTTGCTTGCAAATTGTTATTCGTTGTATTACTTTTACTGAGTAAAAATTTGAGTACTTGTTCCCACTGTCGATTAAATTGGTTAAAGTGGTTTCAAATTATTTTAGGTTCATGAAACAATGCATTTTTTTTAGACCCAGACCTTTTTATAGCTACGAAATTTTAAGAGCAGATCCTTTTTTTCCAAGAAACATTTATTCTAGTCATTACTCTCTTACATCTATCGTTGTGGTGGATAAAAAAAAAAAATGAACAGGAAGTGAGCTATGCAGCTGGATGACACAGACAGTATTTTATCTCTCTTTCTCTGAGGCCAATATTTTTGCAGTAGTCATAAATTTGTGCATCAATAGTCATTCCGAATACTTAAATTGGAAATTCGGTATTCAGTATTTAAATCCATCTGTTGAATCATGTCACATTTTTCCTAACCAGGACTCACAATTACCATTCTGTACTGTTCAGTGCAGAAATATCCCCATGCTGCCCTCAGTTTGTACCATGCAATGCCAATTAACTGAGGGCAGGGCTGCATGTGGCATTTGGGAGTGTTGCATAAAGATGGTATGGTGTTGTGGAATTTATCAAAGGTGTAGACTTTGTGCCCGTCAGAACATAGGTGTCAGCAGGATGCCTAGTGGCAGAAGATCAGACATGCTGAAATACAGACTGATACCAAACACTTGCCTGGAGCCACTAACTCAAAAACAGACTGTGCTACAAAAACAACAGCAAGTAATGACTCTTCAGCAGAGGTTAGGGCCCGTCTTCCTGCTTGGTGTTCTCATTAAAGGCATTTTCGCTTTGCCTCAGATTTTCTTTTCTTTTTTTTTTAAACCTTCATCTCTCTTTGTTCTGTCAGTAAACCATGTTATATTTTTTTGTAATAGTGCAAATTCACCAGCACAGATTTTAAATGATTGTCAGAGAGTTAAGTTCAAAAGTTTGGACCTTTTTCAGTCACATAACAATGTTGTCTCACTGCTGTGCTGTGTTTTCATTTACTGAGGTTTGGGCATATCTGAAATCAGTTAATTAGTGTTAAATTAAATTTACATAAAATTTAAGTAATTAATATTTGTTAATCTACAGATAAATAAAAGAATCTAAATCAGATCAATATTTGGTGTGACCACGCCTGGAGATGTTGCAACAGTTCTTATGCGGGTTCATGCAGCAACATGAATTTGAGAATCAGCTGCCTCACTGATGGTATCTGCATGATGAACACAAAAGTTGAAAAGTTGTAGCTCTAAGCTCTAAACTCAACTCAGCAGCGTGTCTCTCAAGCCACATCTTGAATTTGAAACTGTTACCTCCAGTGTAAGGGAAGAGAGTTACAATTCCAGAGATAACCTTAAGCCGCCTCTGCAGTTCCCCTCACTTTTGCCACTCTTATCAACCTTGTTCCAACATGCAGCAAACTCTGATACGCGCACTGTATGTACGCTTAATGTCCAGCAGCCAAGAGTTAACACAACTCTAGTGGACTGTTTCATTGGATATTGGAACATTTAGCTCCTAAAGATCCAAATATTTTCCTCTTGACTTGGTGGAGAGCAAAACAGGGTTGAATAAAAGAGTTAATATCGGTCTTTAGTTACTGCGTTGCAGATAGACGATGTCTCCTTCTTTGGAAAGCTTATTTTACCAGCTATCGCCAACACCAGGGTGTTGTTATTGTAGTTTTTCTTCCTGTTGACTAGACGTTTTATGTCATATTGTTTGATTTGTCAGACTATATTCACTAAATCGGGAGCTAAACAAGTCCAAAGTAATTTTGACTGGACGCGGAAGCCACCGTTTATAGTTAAATCTATTCAGAGTGCTCAACAGTAGGAACCATGTAGACCTTCTTATTTTCCAGAAGTTAACTTTGCTGTTCCAGGAAGCTCCCCTGTTGATTCACCGCGTCATTAAGTTATATTTTTACATTATTTTTGTCCCAGTTGGCTTGGCAACTGAATCATGAATAACATCCGAGCAGTTATTTTTAATGGACCTACCCCAATGGTATTATCATGTTGTCTGGCAAGAGGTTTATAAAAGAGCCAGCGCATCATTTTTGCTCACCAGATGAGATCTCTCAAGAGTCTCAAGTTTCCAATTGATAGATCTTTTGTGTCTTCCAGTACATCTAACCAGCTCTGTGAATGGAAAACCCTTTGTCAAAGAGTTATGAGCCTTCTTGGGCCTTGTTTTTTTGTCCAATACTTTTGTTCACGCAAATTCCAAATTTAAATGACATATTCAATTGTGACAAATGAAAAAGATCAGATGATGGCTCAGTGCTATTGTCTACCAGGAGGCGGGCCTGACTTAAAAACTACTTACAGAGGCTGATTGGGATCTGACACAATCTGACATAACGAATTAAGGTGTATAAAATGCAATTGATTAATTGAGGAATTACGAAGTTGAAAAAGATTAAAGCCGCATTTGTCAATATATCTATTGTAACAATGGATCAAATGAAAATATGTAATGTGAAAGGGCTCAACTCACAGAGAACTGATGCCAAACTCTCTAGAACTATATAGCATCTCTCAGTGTTTTGGGTTTACGGTCCATGATTTGTTCTCTTTTTGATCAGACCTACCACTCTCAACCCTATCTCCAGTCACAGCAGGCAACTGTTTTCAACAAAAACCTGTGATAAACCCAGTGTATGCTACCTGCCGAGCATCAAACAGCTAATAAAGTCAGGACCTGGTGACTATGGTGGAACATTCAGCTGCTCACAGGGCAGATATTCTTCAAAGAAGAGTGAGTATTCAAATTGCATTTGTCAGGTGGATGGAAATACAATTCCAATGCTTTTGTTGCTGTGTATTTGCTGCGTATAAATGAAAGAAAAAAAAGTAATACATTCTTAATATGTGTTGGTTTATATTGGTCTTTTTAAAGTTTGATCCACAAGAGTTAATTAATATGGCTTTCCGTCTAACCCAAAATGTAACCACGTGGTCTTTTTCTTAAATCTAAAAACGGTGTTTTTCCCGCCAAAACACATACTTGTGTACTTATATGTACATTTTTGAGTCTTTCACACAGTCATGTATGGAAACATGCAGTGCACCATGGGATGGTGTACTCAAACTGGTCATTGATTACGGAATGCTTATTATGGATTATGGACACTTATCATCCCCCAACGCTCGCTATCATGGCTACATAGCGGAAAGGGAGGGACTACCGACCTACTTTCAAACTGCGGTAGCTGCAGCTGTTGCATATGCACTACACAAATACAAGTTGTACACATCCACACAAGACTACTTAATTTCCACTAAGCACCACCATACTGTGGTTGCATGAAAGCCATCATTACTGTATACTTGAAACAGGGGCATGAAAACAAGTTAATATTTCTGTAATTTAACCAAATCAAGCTGGCAGATATGTTTGCGACTGATCCATTCACATGTTACGATCACTTCAAGTAAGTGCAGAATGACAGTGTTGATTGGCAGGTGTAAAACACGCTGTGGCATGGTAACAGGTTGGACAATGTAAACCTGCTCTGGAAGCACTAAGACTTTTATTTCCATGTACATGAGTACAGAGTTCAGGTACAATAAAAGTAGAGATGTGAATGCAATTCGTTTCAGCAGTAAAACGGTGGGCACAATACAATAGCAACTGTGGGACAAAACAGCCTCACACTTCTGAATAAAATTGCTCTTGGCAGACCAGGTACTGGTGCTTTCTTTGATGGCTTTTCATAGGAAAATCAGGATTCATGCTTGCTTCTCCTCTGATAAACACAAGCCAAGAAGACTTCTTTTTGTATGCCTTGTGGCTCTTTCCCACCACAAGCTGCCAGGACAGAACAGGAATTATTAATTCATACTGTTAACTTGCCAGTTCTTTCAAATTTGGCATGCACAAAACTTGCGAAGTTGAAGTGGAGACCTCCGTTAAAAAAAAGATCAACTAATACATTCGCAAGTGCACTCGAACATCTGAATGTTCCACATTGGATATTGATAACATATATTAGAGGAGAGAGAGGGAGGTTAAGATGATTCAGTGAATCACCAGGAAGCTCCCGTCCTGTTGGTGCTTATACTGTTCCAAGTGCTGGTGGGAGTGCAGCATGATGCTATTAAGGAAGACGACGTCATGAGGTGATTCCATGACAAACTGCGGGCGGTCATCTTATTCTCCCACAGTCTTTCCCCATATCAAGCAGTGCCACTTCAGCTCCTCCTCCACATTACTACTCAAAAACGTAATCACTGTAATCTGCATCATAACATGATCAAACCACCCTCCTTCAGTTTAGATATTTTATTATATAATTTTTTTTTAAAAAGGTGTCTACTTGGAACAAAGCTCACAGACAGTTTATAATCCTGATTAAAAAAACAACAAAGAAATTTCTAATATCTGGCACATGCAAAATAGTCTGCACTTCCTGAACTCTTGGTTTGTGCCAGCTGACCCCGTCATCTGCCCTCGTTTCTTCTCTCCTCCAACCTACCACTCACTTCAGCCCGGCAACCCTTTCCGGTCCTCCACACTGCATAGTGGGTATCACATGAAGGAAGCCCACACATCAGCCCTGATATAGATAGCGCACATCTATGACGAATTAAACAACAAACCTAAAGACACCCAAGATAATATGTATGAATGGAGGAGGGTGAGAGGGGTAAAAAAAGAAAATATGTATCACACTAGAACTGATAAAAAAAATTGTGTGAGCCGGATATTTCTTTGTATGGTTGAGTCTCCTACACACATTCTGCTTTTGAAAACAGAATGACTCGCATATGCGGTGTGTGGGGAGGAATTCCTAGGTGACTATTTTAGGGATGGGTTTCAGATAAGTCACTGAGTGTCTCACATGAAAACACAAGCTGGGGAATGTTATGTGCATGATCTGTTGACCCACAGGAGGTGGATGCCACGAAGGAAACATGAATTGTGCATATTAGCTAATTTTAGTACAAAAACCTTGCCACCAAGATAATAAATAAAAAAAAAACTGTTGTTTTTTTTGGAAGTAAAGATTATTTAGTTTTTACAGTGGTCATAAAAAAAAATATTAATTTTTGAATGCGTACTATTGAAGTAGAGGAAATTCTCAGATTCATTCAGCACAGTTAAAAAACATTTCTGGTTGATGAGAAGGCAGCTTCAGAAAGATACTAAATGGTTAGAAAAACATTTAGCTTTTTCTTTGTGTAGTTAAAATGGTGACTGGTTATAATCACTGAGTCATAATTTGATTGTCCATCAGCAAACATCTTTAATTTCCAAAAGAAAAAATTACCCAGCTGTTTTCTTTCTTTTTACTTTTTATACTGTACAAATTATTGTAACACATATGTTCTTGGTACAGTATATTGTCTGGAATTAGGACGCAGCTAGTGACAGAGAGAAAATAAGCAGAATTGCAGAAATTCAACTGCAGGATTAAATTACCCAAAAATGCATTCAGGTAAAAAATAATCTCAGAAAATGCACCAATAAATGAGAGTAAATTGGTAATAAGTGGTGCATAAAATACATCATTAGGACTACTTAATGCATGATGCATATGATAGAGTCATGTCCATAGTGCGTAATTTTGCCAATCACAGACGCACAAGTGAATGAAACAAATGAATCTAAACCCCCCCATATTCATTAAAGGCATGACACATAATGTTCTCATAATGCCAGTCTGTGGTCTGCTGTTGATTATAGCAGATGGGAAAAGTAACTGTCCACTGGGGGCTCTGAAGACAGCTCATCTGAAAGTGTGAAGACGTGTTCTGTCTTTGTTTACGGCACAACTGTGAAGACGTTATAAAAGGATAAAAGTGGCCCCAGACAGTCACTTGATGGAAAATGGGCCATTTTTGCTTTGACCTTTGGCTCTTCATTTTTCACCAATTTAAAGTTATATGAAAATTCAGTTGAGTTTGGGTTTTAAAATGTTAGTAAAGTTATAACCAGGCTGGCATTATATTGGTATTTTATATATCATAAAAAAATACAATGAAAAGTCCACGTCTTTTCAAATAAAAGAGTCACACGTCTGCATTTTGAAGACATAGTCCTTCTCTAAAGAGATCTCAGAAGAGTGAAGTGTCTTTTTCCTGCAAAGCAATGAAAATCTGGGCCTGTGTCCTCAAGCACACAGACACAGAGCTGCTCTCACTCAAAATCCGTAAGTGGGGTTGTTCTGAAGAAAATACAAATAAGAAAAGTGGCCATGTTTACTGCAATTGGGGAGCTTAGGGCACATCTGGGAACATATCATCAAATCCAACATTGCTTTTTAGTGTTTCTAGTCTTTTGTTATTTGAAGGTGGCCACACAGATTGTATAAGTACATCTTTAAAATATGGTAAAATAAAGTCAGCTTCATTCTTAAATGAAGAAAAGAGTTTCAACATTTCTTCCAATAGATATGAAATAATGACATTGTTGTGGATGAAATATAACTTTGACACATTAAAAAAAATTGTTACAGAACACAGTGAAGGTATTTGTCAAAACTGAAAAAAATTTGGCATCTTTCTAAACTTGACACTTACTTAGTTGCAGTTTGTTCTGCGGGTCAAGCAGGATGAAAGCAACATAATTATCCTTAAATTAAAACAGGAGTCAAATGCTGAAAGTGAGTCAAGGTGGCAGCGGATGTGAATGAGTCAGGCACCAGTCAATGGCTCATTATCATTTCTGCAATGCTGCATGTGACTCTCTTATTAGCTCCCGTTAGGACAGACTTGTTGTGTCCACTGCAGATCATATCGCAGCACAGTGAAAGTGTTGTACGTCACACATTAAGGCTTGGCAGTTGGTTTGGTATTGCACTGATCGCAAATATGGAAAAATACAGAGGCCAGGAACGGATGGATGGAACCACCAGCGACGCCTGAAGGCTGAACTATCTCCATATGCACACTAAATTATTTGTTGCTTCATGAGGAAGACCAGTGGCTAAAATCAATGCAGAGTAATCTACTGCTGATATGAAGTCTTATTTTTATTGTCTTTTAAAAATAAATGTAATTTCTTCTTAAAATCTGTTGTGTATTTCTATGTCTCTGTAAAGCACTTTGAATTGCCTTCCCTGAATGGTGCGATATAAATATACTTGTCTATACTTTCCTTGCCTGAATATTGCACAACTCCAAGAAGAGAGGTTATAAATGTATCAAATTCCCCAATAAAAAGCAAATAAAAAATAATAAACCGTGACTGAGCCCTTTAAAGAACAACCGATATCTAACTCTTGTCTGAAATCAACTTCCCATGGAAAAGAGGATCGTGATTCCCATTCGGAAATAAACAAGGCCATTACCAAAGGAGTGTGTGGGCATCACAAAAAGACAGAAATCACGAGTCTGGGATAGAGTAAGCACCCTGGTTTTGTACCATTACAGGTTTTGATATCAGCACGACAACCTGTTATTCAAGCACACAAAAGCCAAATCATTACGGCTAATCTTGATGTAAACCTGAGCCAACCGTAAAAATCCTAAATCCACCAATTTATATATTTTATCTGCCAAGGAAATAACCGTAATTACTGGAATTATTGGCCCTGGGGTTATTCATTGAATCAATTATCTTGTACCACTGGATATTCTCAGAAAAAGATCAACTTTCAGGGTCAGATGTGGCAACACATTTGAAGAGGCCTATTTTTCAAGCACATAACTAAATCATCATTTATTTCTACTAACTTGTCAGCATTTCTTAATCCATCCACCTATATACTGTATCTATGACTCCAGCAAATGGGATTGCTTCTTATTTGCCAGAACAGTTAGGGGAAATCAACTTTCATCCACATTTAAATTGTGATTTTGGAGAGAGAGAGAGAGAGAGAGAGAGAGAGAGAGAGAGAGAGAGAGAGAGAGAGAACGAGACAGAGCGAGAACAAGAGACAGAGCAAACGAGGGTAGCCAGCTGTGGAAGAAGCCAACAGGATTAAACCGATTATATTGCTAAGCTGAGTCCAACTGGTTCGTCTCCCAATAAAAACAACTGAATCAAAGCTAAGTCTCTCCAGCAATGCCCTTTGAATCTCTGCTCTGCTATTCGAGTTTACTTTGTACTCTGTGGATGTGGTTACTTGCACGAGTGGGTGTACAGTAGGTGAATCGTGTAAAGACAAATGTAGGTATGTAGGTGTGCGCAGGTGGCTTGCATGCACCAACTATCTTCTTCTTTTCTTTTTTTTTTTTTTTTTAACACAACCAAGACCAAAGGAAGTATACATAGATTTATCAAAGGGGGTGGGCCAACCTAAATTAAAACAAATGGACTGTTTTTGACTGTTAGACCCTTGCAATTAATCTGATTAATGTTGGACTGTTGGACTACTTTAAAGTTAGAGAGGAAAGAATTAAAGGAGTAGGGCAGGTACAGCCTGTTTGAGATTTTCTCCATTTCCCTTGCTGTGTTCCAAATAGCATATGTACATACTAACACCCACTATTTTGAGTGCCTTAATGCTTTTACACTGTCAAGTGTGGAAACATGGAGTGCACAATAAGGATTCAGATCCAAATGGTCACCATCTTGGCTACATGGTGGAAAAAGAGGAACCACCAACCTAAAGTTTTTTAAAACTGTGGCGGTCGAGGAAGCTGCAGTTGTTGTTGAACACCCCACAAAAGTGTTTGTTTTTCACAAAGTACTACCATACTGCTTTTGGATAGAAGCCATCAATATATTTATTAAGTGTGTTGAACAGAGGGCACGAAATCATGTTCATCTCTGGGTAAAATAATCAAAACCAGCAGATATTTTGGCAGCTGATGCCAAGCAATTCTTTTCAAAGAAGTGTAGAAATGAGAAATATCGGTTTTATAAAGATTAGGTGCCACAGTAATTCTTACTCGGTTGATGTGAGACCAGGAAGACAGAATCGGCTACAGGCCAGCTCTATCTCCCTGTTTCACATCTTTAGTTGGCCGTTTTGTCCTGATACAAGTCTTTATACTTCATACTCATGGCACAGACATGATGGTAGTATCGAGCTTCATATTTAAGTCTCTGAAAGAAAGACAATGTCCAAATAATGTCTTACTATTCCTTTAAGTTTTCAATTGTATTTGAGCATAAATTTGATCAGTATAAAAAATTACAACCAGCTGCTCTTATTGAAAATAATCACAATGGTCTAAAAAAAACAAGAGCCTCCTCTTTTATTACACCTTAAAGTTGAGATATCTTCTCACCGCATTATCAGTCAGTAAAGTTCTACATCCCTCTCGTGTCTCACAGGCAGAACAGTGAGTGGTAAATGGACAGACCCCTCAGGTCCCCCAGAAGACATCAGGTTCATGTCTGCATGTTTCATCATCCTAATATGTGACGAAAACAAATAGCATCATGGTAAATCGTAGGAAATGCAGTAGGTGGCTCCCCGTGGCATCCAGTCTGCTCAAAGGAGTCCATATTGTAGACACACATTGGGATTGTGTGGGTCCCTGCCATTGTGTGCCAAGCCCACTGATGATTCAAGCCTCATGGCACTTTCTACAGGGTCTAAGTAGCCCTGTCCATTGAAGCGAGGACCTGCCAGTCGTCAGCAGCTTGTTCTGGGCATCTGACCAAGCTATCAGTCACAAACCACGTGTACAGATCGATATGTGCCATGAATGTGTTTTGGCATGGGATGGACAGCAACAGTTAGGCCTACACTTTGGGCAGTGTGGGAAGAGGTGTTAACAAAATCATCATTAACTCCCTGCTGCGGTGTTTCATCACCACACAGTCTCTTAGGGCAGACGTCTTCGTCACTGAATCTCTGTACTTCCCAGCATGGGCATGTTGTTATTTTAGGCACGATGGAAGGACATACAATTTATATAAACAAAAGCAAGAGAGGAGGGAAAAAAATGGTAGTACAGCGATACAAAACAAATCCAGGTCCTCTAAAATGTGTGGACTTACTTTGATGACCCTGCAATATATATATATATATATATATATACATACATGTATATATATATATATATGTGTGTGTATATATATATAGGTCTAATTATATTTAATTATTGAAATTTAAAATATTTTATGAATTAATGTTTTCTTTGCAGACCTAGAGAATTCTGTAATTTAAGAAACCTTTTGAAGACTATTTTATATTTTGCCATCAAATATTTTGCTTTTCTAAATAGGCATCTTTTAGGCAACAGCTTTAATATAAATATTGGCTTATATACCACAAAGCATTACAGCCACATAAAGGGGGAAAAGTTTAAAGATTTCTCTTTTATTATTTTGCATTTCGAGCTGTCGAGAATAAAGTCAAAATGACGAGAATAAAGTTGAAATGTTGAGGAATCATGTCAAACTTTCAGTTGCTGGCAAACAACATTTAAACTTTATCCTCAAAGTGCAAAATAAAAAAATCTTCCTCCTTGTATTATTTTCCCCTTAATGTGGCCCTAACACTCCGTCACTTACGAAACAGTAATTACAGATCAATAAGACAACATTTGGGGTTTCCAGGTTGCGTAAAATATTCCTCCAGCATAACACCTGCTTTGGCTTTTTATGTAGATGCTTTAGTTTATCAGGAAGATCGGTCAAGTGGAAAAGGCTACCGGTCATCTGTTTCAAAATCTAATCAAGCAATCTAATAAAATGTTAACATTCACAGCATTAGAACTTAAAAGAACCTTAATTAGATCTATTTATAATTGTATTATTATAAAACGCCAACCACCCAAAAGGATTTTAAAATTTGTAATACTTAAAATTGGTCAATAATTACCATAATAAAATTAGTGAATATTAATATATTATATTAAATAATTAGTGAGCTACTTATTTACTATTAATGAAGCCATTTATAAAAGGGGTCTCATTAGACAATGGAGTTAATAAATCCATGCGTATGTTTGTTTGAGTTAGCAATGGCAACAAATGGATGTTTGTCTGAGAGAGGACTGTTAATGCCTCAGAAGAAAAGTAATTGAATTTGCAGACAATCCCTCCTGTTTGTTGCTTTAGGACTTCATAATTTTGCACAAGAGGAGAAATATTGGACTGATGAGTACTGTGCTCTGGTCACCATACTCTCTGGCTTTGTAAATGTTCGTCCTCCTCTCTTACAGATTTGGGATGGATTTATGTCTTTGTACATGTCTGTCTGTCTGTCTTGTTTAAAACTCACCAGTCATTTGCAAAGCAACAAATTTAAATTAGACGAAAACTTCACAAATACTTATTTAAACTGTATAATGTGCCGTACTGAGAACGTCTGAGGTGTGCTATAAACCACAAAACCAAGTCCTAAAATACCCTGACCGAGCGGTGAGTTATTTTTTTTCCTTGTTCCTGCTGAGAGCAGACAACATCTTTCACTGGTTGGAAACACTTGACCAATTGTGCCTATAGTCAGAGGAAACAAAACAACCCATTCCCTTTTTTTCCTAGAGTGTGAAGAAAAACTCTCGATTCACCTGACATTGCAAGCAAAACGTAAAATTCATGCCTCTGACCAAAAGAATACAGTTATGGAAATGGTTAAAGAAGGACTTTTTCCCATTGTAGGGTACTTGTCTGAGCCTGCAGTGTTCTGATTGGCTATTGCTATTCTCAGAAGTACCGATAGTAAAAATAAACTCAGGTGTTGATCTGGGCTTTTTTTTTATTATTATTGTTATTATCAAATCGATCTTTGTTTTGCCATTTTACAGCTTTTATTTTCATTATTTTTCTCCACGGGTCCTTTCGCACACATGCCTGTTGTGATCTCTTTATTCTGTCTCAAAGTTCAAGCTGAATTCTTAATGTCACATAGCCACACAGTAAACTAAGAGCTTATTTTCTTTTACAGTTACAGTAAGTCCAACAATACACTTTGATAGCATAAACTGTTCAGATTTGATCAAAAGCACACCACGTCTCCCTCTGAGAAACCGTTTTAAATTATATTTAAGCAGTAAATGTCTCTGACATTGACTCACATCTTGCTAGACCAGGGATCAATCCTGTGGCCTTTTTATGTTTGACAGGATAAAAGTATTTTATGGCTTCGATGACCTTTTGTGTGTGTCTGTGTGTGCGTTTGTGCAGTTAAATGTTGATTGAATAGCATATGCTGCCTTTTCAATCGTTTTCTAGCGTTATTATATAACATCAGTGACTTCTAAGGAGAGAGCCTGGGTTTTGACATTCAACACTCCAGAGGCCAACGTGATTTCACAGTACATATACTGTATGTGTATGCATGTGTGAGTGAGTAACAAAAATCTATAATTTTCGCATAAAGTAAAAGTTGACACAATTTAGTTGATTAGCAGGCAGGTAACATATAGCAGAAAATGCCCTTTTATAATGAGAGTTGAACATTATATAAATATATATTTTTTTAAAACTGTGAATATGACCAGAGGGGGACATTTATGTGAACTCACATTTACACACGGTAGACACTACTCTATTTGCATGCGGCATCACAGCTGAATGAGAGAGTCAATCAAGTCAATGTCAAGTGTTTAACACAAATCAAGTGATTCTTTAGCATTACCTCAACTTTTATTTGCCAGTAAAAAAAAATTGTGAACTTGTTGAAATTAATTTGTAGAAGATGTTTATATTTTAAGTACATGCATAGTCTGACGGAAAACCTTCATCTCATTAGTGATAATTTGCTTGCTTAATAGCTTCATGAATTTCAAACAGTGATTGCAGTAACCAAAAAGAGCCTTTGCCTTTCCCTACTGTCAATTGCTGGTGAAGAAATCTGCGCTTGGTGGGATGTGATGGAGTCTCTGACGCACATCTTCAACACTCAATGAGACCTTTTTCACATGGGGAGTTACGGTGAGCTACATCTGGCAACTGAAGACAATCCCCCCGCGGCTCATTTAAAGATGCTGTCATAGTACTTACAGCTTCTGCCTCAATAAAGAGATTTTAATGGTTGAAGTAACTCCCGTTGTCTACGTGAGTGTGTGAATCAGGGAGCAACTGAAAAAATCAACTGACGTCCATTCAGTGGTGCTTTTTAAGCTTTTTTTTTTTAAACATTTTTTTTTAGATATTTGGTCTATCATGCCAAATATCAAGAGCAAATTTAACAAAATTATATTTGTCATTCAATATATTATCGACAGCAAGTGTCTAAGCTGAGTGTAGCCTCATCTCTTCCTCACAGTTTGCTGTTCTTCTGAAATTGGGACACGAGCCCCAGTGAACTTTCTCACTGAATGAATCAGTGAGAAAGTGAGGGAGGTCCTGCACTCACTGACATTATGTTAAAAGGATTTGGTTCCCCTCTGTATGTAAATGTGGGAGGAAAAAACATTACAGGAGCACCTTTCAGTATAATGGGTTGCACTACTCCACAGCCTCAGAAATTACTGTAGAATTAAAACACCTCACTGATCCTGTCTTACTAAAACCTCAGTTTCGCAAAGGCGGGATTGTTTGTCAAACCTGTTCTCAATTTGATCTTTAAATAGAGCAGGAATTTCAAATATTAAAGCAACCGAGGCTAAACTAAAGTATAAATAAATTACTGAATCAATTTCCAAAGATAATGTAAAGCATATTTATGATTTCATTTAGACTTTACACAGACTTCATCAAACTTGCTAGATTCAACGGTAACCGCTTTCAAAGCATAATGATCAATTATTCGTAGCAGCAGGCACAAATACCATGTACCCACTATGAATCCATATCAACTATAAGTACATTTATTGAATTAAAAGGTGCAATTTCGCTGCCGTCTGAGGTCAAATATTTCTTTTCACCTTCCCTTGTACCCACTGTGGGGTAACATGTTGGAGGGATAAGTCTCGGTTGTTTTGTTGTTGCTGTTTTTACAGGTTCTAAACTAATTGATTTGATAGGCAAAACTAAGCTGCGTGGTAGAGTTGCCCAACAAGTAGACGTCCATAAAAGTGAACAGAATGACTTCTTCAATTTTTGGAGCAATTTAGTGTGAGTTATCCTCCTGTTTAACATCGTAAATATTTATACTGGATATTATAGTAACACTGCAGAGAGAGCGGTCGATGGAGTCATTTGGGGCCCAACAGCAAGTTTTTACCTTGAAAAGAGTAAAAAAAAAAAAACCTACTAAAGCGCACTGATTGAAAACAAGTCGATCTTTCAACACTACCTTATTATTACCCGAGTGAAAACATTTGCCCCAGGGCTCCTCCAGGGTTTCAGCCAACTCGGGAGTAATTCTAAAGATCTTGTGTTAGATCACATTTCTTTATGTTCATGCTCGGGTATAAAATTGCAATAATGCCTGTGCTTTGGCAACTGCATACTCTATTAAAAGTGCCTTCTTTTACTTCTCTCCGTTTCTTCTCAGTCTGACTACAGGATGGGACTACAATTTATTTGTGTCTTAATGGATCCTGATATAGTGGAACGATGAAAAGTTGTATTAAAATCAATTCAGTTATATTTATTTGAACAGATAGATCTACTAAACTGAAATGTGGTGGCACAGTGCGTTTCAAAAGGGGGAAAAAACGTTCATTATATTATTGGATGCATTCACTCTCAACATTTAAGTTACTACCCCAGAGAGAAGATGAAGTCTTTTTTGTTGTTGTTTGTGGTTTATAATTATGTTGCGGTACCACACCATGCAGGGGACTCGTTTATCGTGGTTTTACAGACAACATGCAAAATACATTTTGTTCAACCTCTTTTGGCTAATATAAATAACAACAGCCAGAATCTTGTTTTTATGTCAGACACCCCCATGGTGTTTGTTTTCTTGTATTATTTTTTTCCGTGTTGATGTCTTGACAGTTTTGTTTTTGTCTTTGCAGCGTGTCTGTGAACTAAAACATGTGGCCTGAAGTACCAGTTTCGAGGAATATATCCGTCTCTGAGAAATAAGAACACCAATGATTGAATTGTGACCGCTTTGTACCTTTCGGTGCAATGTTTGTTTTGGCCTCTGAAAATGGCTATTTTTAAATGACGACAGAACATTATGGAGTGGTTGACTTCCGGCGCTGAAGTCAGTGTAGGGACAGTGTAAACAAACTAACCTCTGTTTAGCAACAAGAGGTAAACACATAAAATGAATCCATCCAAACTTTTGCATCTTACCTTTACCACTAATTCTATACCTTTTTAAGTTTTTTTTCCACAAATAAATGTTAAAAACCAATTATATACACACAAAAATAACCACTAAGGACCAATAGAAACTAAATGTTTTTGATGCTGACACAAAGCATTATCTAATAAACCTGAGCACAATTAAAGCTAAATTCAGTATGTTCAGATACTTTATTGTTGTTTTTTTTTTTTAAATGGAAGAATTGCATTGACTCAATTATATAAAACAGGAAGAGGTGATTAGTAAAAAAAAACACATCATGTCATCATGTCAAATCAGTCAAGTAAACAAACAGAAAAGTCACGATGACAATAAACCCAGCTAAGCAGGACGAGCTAATGACGGCAAAGCTCTGCAGTCACCGTGGAGGGAATGAGAAAGACCAAATAGGAACATGTCTGGGAAATAAACAGCTTGGCTTTGTCTTGAACATTCATTTCTTTTGCACCCACTTCACACCATCATTCATGAGTGGGTTTCACAGGAGAACCATGCAGCCAAATAATATTTTTACCTCAGACGTAATATGATCAGATGACTAAAAAAAGGATGAGCGAACTTTTCAGGGTTTGAGGGGTTTGAAGTGAGTGGTAGTGAGCTATAACACTATAACAACAGAACTGAACATTAAATACTGTGATGACCTACTGCAGTGACACGCGGACGTAAAATTTGGTTAAAGCTGTAAGTGCAAGACTTTTACATATAAGTAAACGTCTGTTACATTCAGGCCATTACCAAAAAAAATTCACACGATGCTTATTTATCACTTGCCAGGTGCACTAGTTCACCCTATAAAAAGTCAATAAATCTGATGTCTGGTGAGACTTTCCTGTGCTGGCTGGCTGGATGAATACTGGGCACACTCTATGTACAGAGCATGTGTATCACTGATTTCTGGTTAAGCCCTATGTCAACTTGTAGACTTTCCAAAGGCTATCGGACCAAATGCTTCACGATAGTGAAATAAATAATTTTGCAGGAGTTGTAATGGTCAAAACAATTGATCTTTTGGGCTATGACGTAATAATATGTCGACTGTTTTTGTAATTACTCTTACTGGCAGTAGGGGAAGAGAAAAGTTGCGCACTGCAGTTTTAAGGCAACAATAGATGAAAACGTGCGTCTTGTGAAAGGAGTCATATACTGGTAAAATGAGAATGATCACACAACTCTACAGTTCCCCTCTGCTATACAGCAACAGGCAGCTGTTTTCAGTGAAAATGCTCTCAAACCCAACTGTACTCTGTAATTTTTATTTATCAGACAGACAGAAAAATAACTTTTGTAAATAAACAGCTGTTTGCTATCTCTCGATGTATCATCTTAAAAATGTGCCAGTGTTGTGTTTCCAACTGATTACACTAATACCAAGCAACCCAAAAAAAAAAAAATCTAATAATACTGCTTTAAATTCATTGTTTAAAGTCATTAGGGTTATTTAGGGAACATCTTTGACAGACTTTTTGCCTGACAAGATCAAACCAGGAGTATATCTCAATAAAGGTGGCTAATCTTGATTCAAACCTGTATCAAAAGGCCTACTGCTGCTCAAAATTAGTGATATTGCCAGTGAGTACACTTGAAATGAGGATGCTTAGACTGGCAAGGATCACAAAAAATACACAACTTCTTGTAATTGGAATAGCGAACAAAACAAGACAAAAAAGTAAGCCAAGCAAGCAAGTATGCAAGTCTGTACAACAGTAACAGTTACAGTAACAGTTAGTAAAGGCTAATCTCAGCATGTTAACGTGCTCACAGTGGCCAGGTACAACATTTATCATGTTCACTATCTCGGCCTTTCAGTATGTTAAAATGTATACGTGGCTAAAACAAACAGAAACTTAATGAGAAAAATCCCACCAATACATAAAGGTTTCTTCCCACAACGACAGCTACACCTACGCTCCAGTAATGTGATTATCTCCACTCTTGATGATCTTGTAAACTGAAACTCAATATCAATAACTGAAACTCAAGTAGATTGTTCCACTTAATAAGTATTTGTCTCCCTCGCTCTCCCTGGTCTACATCAATAATCCCAAGTGTCTGCACAGACAGAATTAATTTGCCACCTTGGAGATTTTATTTAAAATTCTATTGGTTGTAGAGAACCTGTAATTTGTCCTCAGGTATTCTGTTCTGTTCATTAAAGATTATGCTGAGTCTGTAGGACTCATCCAACCTTGTCAAGCCTATTTGAGTTAATCTGGTTTAAAAGGCCATTTTAATCTATAACAGGCTTAATCCCTGTCCTGGAGACTGGCCCAAGCTATTTGAGAGAAAAGATGAAATTGAACTAGGGGGGCTAAGGCACTGTCTTCAAAATGAATTTTCTCATTTTTGCTACTTTCTTTTACTGTGCAGACTGACTGAAAGGGCTTGTAGGATGGGATGGAGCCCGTTCCATAATGCAGTTACACAAACACATGGGCTGTTTTGATTCATAAATGTCATTTTACCCCCCAGCCTGTCTTCATACTGTGGCAGGTAAGTGGAGCACCAGGGAAGAAAATAGAAATAGAGCACTCACAGATATATAATTTTACATCTAGCTTTAAGAAGCGGATGAATGACTTTATGTCATTTGAGATGTATTTGATCAGCTGATCAGTTCTTTTACCTCCACACACACCAAAGAAATAATGCAGGGATATAATCACGACAGGTTTTGTTCAAATATGAGCGTTAGTTTATCTGATTATACTGCCATTTATTCCTACACTGATTAACTGGCCAACTTTTCTCTGCCACAGTCAGAAGCCGCTACTGCCTGTTCCACTGCAGCTCATCAAAGCTGCAGTTTGTTTTTATTGGCTGGATATTCTGGATGTTTGAAAACAGTAGGAGCCAAGTGACCTGCAGATACCAGGGCAAACCTGCAGAGACCCTGCAGGGGGAAGGCGACTGATCAAATTGTCATCCTGAGACTATGTCCCACACAGTGGACAGTAATAACCCAAAGATGTGGTTTTAACATTACATTTGAAGAGGAAAGACTGCTGGGAGTGTGTGTGTGTGTGTGTGTGTGTGTGTGTGTGTGTGTGTGTGTGTGTGTGTGTGTGTGTGTGTGTGTGTGTGTGTGTGTGTGTGTGTGTGTGTGTGTGTGTGTGTGTGTGTGTGTGTGTGTGTGTGTGTGTGTGTTTGAATTACTCATTACTTTTTTTTGCATCAGTGGGCAAAATTCCATTATAATCTTTAAGCATGTTGTATTTTAGTTGGTCTGAGAGAACATTTCCTGCAGCTCCTCTTTGCTTTATATTCAGGCTTTATAAAATCTAGTCCATGATGGACACTAGGCCAATCACAGGTCATTTCAGAGTGCGTTCCTCCTGGCTGCGATACAAATGTAGTTACATGTGCATGTCTCTTCAGACTTCAGCCTGATTGGTGGAAAGTCCTGTAGAAAAAGTTTCTATTTCAGCACTAGCAACAACTAAGAGACACTGAACCCTCCTGGATCAATCGTTCTCTCAAGTGAACAGAGCGAAGCTCCTGAATTTCAATCAAATTTGAGCCAGGACAGGGTGTCACCCGACCAGGACCCCACATCGGTCTCCACGCGCACCCTGAGACCAAGTCCATCACCCCTCAGAGAAGGCCTCAAGGAATGCATTAGTGGCGGTGGTGGGGAACACGTCATCCGGTTGGGATAGAGGAGAGGTCCAGACAGGGAGGATAGACCGTGATTAATGTCTCACAAGGATACCCAAAGGTCCCTGCTGGCAGCCTGCAGGGAAGGATGTGGGCAAAAAGAAGCTCAGGTAGTGCCCAATGTCGCACGCCTCAGAAACCATGGGGAGAGTGACGAAGAAGCAGGCCGAGCGAGAGACCCTCAGCAACCCAGAGGCAATGAAGAGTGCAGTAGGGCAGGCAAGCCATCTTTGTGTTGTATAAGTGTAAGAGGCATGTGCTCATGCCCGAGCTCATATAGTGAGAGTGGCTTATCAGAGAGGGGAGGGAGTGGTGGAGGGTGGTGCATTTTCAAATTCTGCTTCTTTTTTTTTGCCTTTCACAGAAAACTGCCTACTGCAATCCATTAAATGTGGGGGGAAAATATGGGCCACCTGTGGGTTTGTTGCTTATCTGGACAAATAAATGGAGTGATTCTGGTATACAGTGGTATTAGGTTTATATTGCATGTCTGTATGCAGGAGATATTGTAGATTGAGAGAGAACATGTACTGTATTGCGTATGTGTGTGTGTGCGTGTGGTTAAATCTGCTTGTGTGAGAGAGAAGCAACACTTGTCGATGCCTGATTCATTGTAATACAAAATTTTCTCAAATAAAGAAATGAAATACACCTGTAAAATTGGATCAATATTTGTCCTTGTGATGCTGAAGAAGTCTCAGCACTAGAATTCGAGGACCTTGCTCAGAAAAACAGTACAGACGAAAAGAAAAAGTAGAAAAGACCTCGTCATGACGTCTCTGCTTCGCCTGCTCCTCTCCACCACACCAGAGCAGAAAAATGGATTTCCGGGCTGCCCAAATATGGCCAGGCGATGATGAGGTGTGCAACAGATGAGTCATCCCCCAGACTCCCACACTCCTTACCCTTACATGTGTGCAAGATAGAGAGGGAGAGAAAACAGAGTGAGGCAACGAGAGAATAAAGGAATAAAAGCACTACAAAAGCTGTGTAGAGAAAGCCTTAAAATCAAGTAACGGTGATCACATTATGACATGCATAAATTTCCAGGAGGAACTAATGAGACCAGAGAACAACAGCAATGACTGCAGAGTCTAATGCTACGCACAATCCATGCACAACCCTCTTTCTCCCTTCAAGTCGCATCACTGTTCTACCTGCAACCACCAAAACATCCTGCAAACATTGCTCGGCTGCCTGTTCGCCCTTTGTTCGGCATAATGTGTCATGCAGTTTGCAGTGCCTTAAGGCGCAGAATGAAAAACATGTTTATGTCTAAGTGTGCACACACTCTTCGAAATCAAAGATAAAATGCACATTTCATCATCAATTGTTCACATTTACCATGTTTTTCCTGCAACAGATATTTTTCACTTAAAGTTTGTAATGCAAAGGCAGCAATGGGTCACTAAAAGCTTGGTTGTGCTCGGAGCACTGTGATAATGCAATGCTTTTTACACACTGGGAAACAAATATGTTTCAGGGATTAAAAAAAAATAACTATCTCTGAATGACCGCCAATTGTGGGGAAAACTGAAACGCAAAAGGTAAACTCATTATTTCGTAAATCAAACCAGCAGTAGCTTTATCAGTCAGTTCTTAGGCTCAAATTAGCATGCCCACGTTTTAATTTTTTTTACATTATTAGGGATAAGTTAGACTTTTTGGGGAATAGAATTCAATGAGAACAGCATATAGTTTGACGTGTGCATCCCTGTGCTTGATCCAATCTAGCACCAATCCTTATTGTAAGTACAGATAATACTGATGATTTAATTCCTTCGAATAAAAGACACAAGCAAAGGTTAATGGTCTATATTGTTTATAAGGAACACAATTAATAAGCATTACACAATCCAAAATTGTCACTCATCTTTTTGGACAGCTCAGAGCTCAAAATTGTCACTAATCTTTTTGGACAGCTTAGAGCTACATAATTGAACTTTGCAGACCTCTCATTTTGCGAGAAAATGAGTTTAATCCCCTTCGAGCCCGAGCAGCTCTTCTTTCTGCTGAAATTCCCAAACGTCCCAAATCGCATGGTTGCTTTCCAAAAGAATTCAATTACGAAATAAATTTTGATTTTACATTTACTTTAATCTCTTCATCTCTGTTCATTTTTATATACATACTATATGCATGCATTTTTTTCAGTGAAGAAATGTAATATTTGTTTTTTCTTGAAGTCTGTCTTTGGGGAGCAAGCAAAGTAACTGGATGCCAATGTTAGGGTTTGATGTGCAGTCGTGTCACCCAGAGAGAGGTGAAGCTGTGTGGGAAAACTCGCTACTGACATTCATTTCACACATTTATGTCTCGACATGTCTGCGAAATCTTTAGCCTGTCATACTGTTAGCGATGCCAACCTTTATATACCTTCACTTTCCTGAGAACATGCTGTAAAATGTCAAGACTTGATAACTTGGTAATACTACTTATGAAACACTGTTTACAAAGTGGACCAGTAAGGTTATATAAGAGCCTTGAAATATTGTAATTTTAGGTCAGATATCGAAACTGCAACATCAGTAATTATGGGTCACCTTTCTCATGATTTCTTTTCTTCAGTCAAATGAATAATGTGCAAATCAAAAGTTTGACATTTTAAGATAAAACACTGATTTACTTTCTGTTAACTGTGGACAGGACCAGGCTAGCTGTTTCCCATCCTTTAGCTAGGCTGACCAAACACTCTGTTGGCTTATATCTAAAGGACAGATAATGATAATGTTATCAATCTTCTCATCTAATGCCAACACCAGAAAGTGAAATGGCATCTCTCCCAAAATGTTGAATTGTTCATATAAAGGTATTGTATGTCTTTTTTCCCCCCTACTTTTTAGTTTGTCATTAAAAAAAAATCTATTATAGTAGAGGTGAAAATTCGTCACTGTCCCTGCCACTTTGGTTTTCCCAAAGTTTTCTTTCAGTCACTCGATAAGAAATGAGCCACAGCATCAAAGCCAGCTGGGCTCCTCTTTGTCCACATTTTTCAAGCTCTCTCCCGATGACTGAGAGTCTCCGCACTAGTCATCCACAGGTAACTCCATGTATGTCTTTCCTGCAGCCAAATCAGTTTCCTCCAGTGAGAACCTGTTGTGAAGAGGCCTTCCTCTGGCACTCACTGTAGCGAAACTCCTGTGAGTCATTCTGCAACATGCCTACATCTCTCTTTCTGCTGTTTATTAGATTCACACCACCTGCCCGATCAGTACATAATGAATCTTATTCCTTTCACACACATGCCGATGATTAAGCACAGTTTGGTACGTGCTGTTAGCTTGTTGTTGTTGTTTTTGTTATTATCATCCTTGAGAGTGATGAACAGCAGGGAAGCCTCCGCTGGATTAAAATGGACATTGTGTTCTTGACAAATGAATTATCATCCTGGTATGAACCAACACAAATACATTGGAGGTATTTTCCTCACTCACTCTTTTAAGAAAAGGTCAGGGAATTTCGTTGAGTTCTGCTGAATGTTGCGTCAGCAAAATAATAATACAAAAAAAATGTCAGAATTTCAGGCCTTTTTCTTCTCTGTGTCTGAATTGATCACCTAAACAATTTTACTGCCACCCGCGATGCTCAGCAGATGCAGCAAAAAAGTGGGTATTGGCGACAATGGCGGAGTTTTAGCTGATGGGCCCTTTGGGGTATCGATTACAAGGAGTGGAACCTCATCTTCGTGTTAACTGTGAGTGTATCTGAAAAGAGACCCTCGTTCAAGTCAATCTCACCCTCTAAAAGTATGTTTAAACAGTCCTTCTGCACAGATTATGTTTTTAATTAACACTTAGAGGAAATATTAATTAACATATTTGTACAGTTGCACACAGCCCTTAAGGTCAGGAAAAGATTATAGTCTTGGTAAAATACTGAGAAAAGCCTACGTAAAATGATGTAACCTCAGCGAGACAACAACAACAACAACAACAACAACAACAACATCAACAAAGGCCTGCATCTGCTTCTATGTAGACATATATTGTCCGGAAAGGAACAGAACATACTGTACGTCCTGGCAGCCAAACAGTTCGCTAGCATACTATAAAAGATGACCAAGTTGGCATATCTCTCAGGTTAAGGAGTGTGTTATGTGTTGCTGACTAAACTAACAAACAGACTTCTGTCCATTCAAGGATATTCTTATGTTTGAGGTATGAAGGACAAGCCTCATACACGTGATTAGTTTTTAAATGTATCCACTCATTGTCAGTGGCAGCTGAGGGATGAAGAGGAGCTCAGACAAAAGGCGAGAACTGAAGAGGAAAGCACAACGAGACTGTGACCGGCTTCACCAAGATATGAGCAAAGGTGTCTTTTGACTTGAAGGAGCCTTTTGAAGTTATTCTGTTCTCTTGCTCTCTTACTTTTTGTCGCTGAAAGTAGGTTCTCATATTAGAATGGAAAATTACTTATTTAGCTTGTATTTGTAAATACGGTACCTTCTATTCTTTCCAGCATAGTCCCTTTTATTTGTACATAAGGTAAATTATAAAATTGGGTGACCTTTAACTTACGTTCTATTTCTTTGCTTTCTGGAGGGCTCTTATCTGGCGGAGACTGGGCACCCTGTGTTTCCAGTAATACTGAGCCTATTGCTGTGACTACTTCCACACTTGAAGTAGGGTGGCTGGAGGTAAACGGAGGAAGATGGAGCCCGAAAGGATGAGGGAATTATGAGTGAAACTAGGCGACAGGTGTATATCTGATTTTACAAATCTGGAAAAAAAAACTGCCCGACTCTTGGGATAGAAAAAAAAAGTGTTTTTTATAAATGGCAACCAACAGATAGAGTAAATAATCTTTAAATAATTTTCAAAAGCAAATGGCCCATCAAAAATATAATGAAAGGTCGGGTTTTTTTTTAAGTATTTTAAATCCATGCAAAGCAAAGCAGTTGGAAAATAAGAACATTGCTCACGCCTGCACACACCCACCAATATTTCTGTTTTTGTCTTTTGTTATACACTGACATAATACCACACATCTACACAAAAACCTCTTGAAACTCTATTTCTGAACATGCAGAGAGAAAAATTTAAAATCTTGCCCGGTTAAGAACTACATCTCTTGCTGATTGTTAAGAAATAACTTATTTGTAGTTATTTGTCAGTTAGGTAATGAACTTAAGAACTTTTCTCAGTGCAAAGAGAAAATGTGAATCTATGAAGCCTCCTTACGATTATGTACCATGAATCGTTTTAATTAAGACTGACCTTGTTTGGAAAATGGTCACTGTATGGCATCTATTGTTAGAAACTAGTTTCTTGCTGTCTTTTATACCTTATTAGCTACATATGCTGTAGTTCTTGATTTGAAAAGATTCCGTGAACTACTTTTTGCCTAATCACCAGTGTTACTGGGAAACTTCTATCGTGGTTGCAGTTTTTCTTTAACTTCTTCAGGTCACTCGGAAGCATTCGAGAACTGCCTCAGTTCATCTATATTGTGGCACCAACAGGACTGAGACCTGTTTTTCAGAGTAGTGTGCTGCCTGCCTTGTGAGGAGTGATTTGCCGGCACAGGTCAAGGTAATTGGTTTTGGCTGCACACCAACCTGTCCTGGTCCACCCCCACCAGACTGTGTCTGCCCTACTTCAGCTCCACAGTGAGAATTAAAGCTACAAGAATAAAGAAATGTAAAAACAGATGTCTGGATCCGTCTTTGGTTGAATTTTTTTGTTGCCACTATGTTACCGGAAATCCTATTGAAGCTACAGCAAGTGTGCAGTATGAAACAGACAATTTGAGTCGGATCTCATTTAGTTGGATTCTCAACAATCTGCTCGTTGTACAAGACAAGAGCTTCAGCACACAGGCGCAGCTGACTTATTATACAAGCACCTGTGGAATACACTGGATGCTCTACTATGAAGTGGACTACAAATGAACAAATATTTATAGAAAACTTTTTGAGTGTCAGATGGAAAGGTATGAGTAAAGACTTTAGACTCAATATGAGTTACATCACATTGGGTTTAAGCCACTCCAAAGGTTTCTGGAAAACAGTACAGGAGGGACAACTTCCAGAGCTCTTTGACACGAGCAGCCATCAGACTCCGCAACACCTTTGGTCCAAATTAACCCAAAAATCTGCCAATTAGTACATCACTCCACTTATGCAAACTACATGACTTCTGTATGTATTATGCAAGCAAAATTGACTGATTACATATCTGCCATTCCATATTCTCCTCCATACTTTGAAATCTGTTTACTGTACTTGTAAGTGAACTACCAAATACATGTTTTTATACGTTTCCTGTTCATTTGTTCATGTCATCATTTGCTTGTTCGAATCAAAAAATCCTATTCTCTTCTCTCCTGCAGTGCACAGGCACAACCTGCAGCTTTTTTTTTAAAAACAGCACCATCTAGGGTTCAGATAGCTTGATAGCTGCAAGCAACATGATCCATGAAGGCACAGCAGGAATTCAGGATGAGAAATCATACAAGTCATTTTGGGTGTAACTTCAGCAGGACTTGTTCTGAAGAAGGCAACACGGGTGCAATGTTGGAACAGCAGATATGCCGTACAAATACTAACTTTTAGTCACTGTTACGATCGTTAAATGTCAAAAATGTAGTCTGTTGCTGGTTTTACAACTATATCAAACCAAAAGTCCACACAGTACTCTCCAACCTTACTGAGAAAATTACATCCTGTGACACTTTTAAGGGGGGGGGATTTGCCTCTGAACACCGGGCTGGGCCAGCGAGTGCCTCCCGCTGTATTAAAAAATACATGTTTAGCGAGACCGCTGTCGTGATTCCTGTGCAAAAGTGTGTGGAGGTGATAGGTGGAGAAGTGCAGTGGTGATTCCTCTTTTTTTGTTCTCTTTCACACACTGACTTATATGGAGATTTGTTTATGTAACTGTGCCTGCAGCAGCCCACGCCTCCCTCTTAAATGAGTTCTAACAAACCAAAAGGCCCTAAAGGTTCAAATGAATAAGTACAACAGGTTTTGGTTGTTTGAAATTAGATCATTGTTTAGTGGCCAATGGTGCATATTTGTTAATTACTCCCAGTGTAGCAGCAGTTTTAGTTCTGGTAATGAGAAGCTCTGGTTCAGTAGCTGGAGGTTAAATAAAGCTTACTTAAGGGCCGTTCAGCAGTAGACAGTAAGCAGAAAGGCTCTCCATTTGTTGTCTTATTCTCCTCCAGTGTCTATAGTCTCTCCAGCAGAATCTCTATCACTGTTTGTCCAGTTCTTCCTCCCCAACATCAGCTCATCATCTCAACTCATTCATTATTCCTTTCCCTCGTGCCTGTCAACCCTATCAGAAATGCATGAGGAGGAAGGGAAGTTGTTGAACAATGGGTCAAACTTGTCCTCATTTTTGTGCATGCTGGGTGTCTAATAGCTCATCTGATTACACAGTTGGGCATAAATTTGGTACATTTAATCAGAACAGCAGAAGAGATGAGGGTGTAAAATGTAAATTAGATAACTAGGACTTTGGGAATTTGATCTACATGAATAAAGCTGCTGCAGGCATGAACTACGTAGTTAATGGTTTTGGGTCAGTCTCTTACCAGGTTATACATGATTTAGTTCTCGCATGCTAAGCCAATAAAGTTTCTTTACGTTGATAAATTGGTGTGAAAGTGTAGAGACATATGTAAACATGCCCTTCAAAAACAGATCAGTGTACATGTATGACTAAATTCAAATAAAAGCATGTTAATCACAAGAATTGTAATATAGTATATAAGGTATGTAGTTTTAATGGCTATAATCTACAGTATGAGCGAGTAGAAGTGTGTGGGATGAAGTCATACTGTGTGACAAGCGGCTCTACATGCATGTAACGCGTATTGTGTTGGAATGCACAGGACACATTGTGACACATTTTACTCGTACGCATGTGTGAAGAAAGACAAAGGCTGTTGTGCTTACTCATGACACTAGCGTCATCAGCCTGCTTGTTGACTGCAGCACAAAAAACAAACACAATTTTGCTGCAGCTGTTCTCGTAACTGTCTGAAATTATATTAAGTGTAACTCACTCAAGGGGTTTGCCAAGACTCACTACACACTCAAAAGACAATTCATGACAAAAAATGTCTAAGTCGTTAATGACCAAATTATCATAACAATACCCTTTTGTTTATCACATAATAGACTACTAAAATCTAAAGTTACAAACCAACAAAAATTCAAAGAAAATACTATCATTGCGGCTTGATTCCTTATTTAGGTACCACAAAATACTCTGATTAACACATTTAAGTCATCAAATTTAAGTTTAGTGCCACTTTTCCAAACTTTAGTATCTACTGATCATCATTTCAGGTAATTTTCTCCAATCAGAGGCACAGATTTGACAAAGGGGACATTTGCGTAAACTTAAAATGGGGTGGTGTGTTCAAAATAAATCATCTTTTCCAGATATACAGAGAACATGCAGTCCTGCTGGTCAACTTACCCACCAAGCTTTGGGTCAAGTGACCCCCTATCAGCCCTGAAGCTGTGGTAACACATTCCTTTAAAAGTAATTAATGAGGAGGAAACTACATTTTTTTATGTTGTTTTGTAACAGTGATTTCCCTCAGAGAGCTTCCCATGCCACCACAACACAACACAGTGCAACTCCTGAGGGACAGTGAAGAAAAATAATTATGACTGATGATCACTCGTTTTAGCCTCTCAGTTTTACACTTCCTGACTCACGCTGTTTGGACAGTCATTTATGTATTCTTTCTCTCTCATGCAGCTCTGCTGGAAGAGGAATCGAGCCAACATTGCACCAACAAGTAGACACCCACATAGGTTATCCCTTTCACACTTTGAGAACTACCCAGATCCGCCCACATCCCCGGAGAGAGAGACCATGTGAGAGAGAAGACGAGGCAGGGAGGGATGGAGACGCCTATTCCTGTATGCACGTGTGCGTTTGTGTATGTGAGTGCGTGTTTCTGAGAGGGACTGAGGGAGGGAAGGGACGGACGGATGGACAGACACAGACAGACAGACAGACAGAGGGTGTGCGCGCCTGTGATTCCTGCATTACCTCACTGGCTGCACCTCAGCTCGACTTTTAATTGGTCGATTAAATTGGTCACCATGTCTGCATACATCATGCTTTCTGCACAGATGAGTTTACTAAACAGCACATGACCATTAATAACTTTGATTGCCTTTTAATAAGGCTTAAAGAGAAAGGTCATCCTTTTCTGTCCTGAATAAACGGCCGAATGAGCCGTAATAACAAACGGTTTCTAAATGTTTCATATTAAATTAAATGCATTATGGCTAATTAAATAACAAATTAATTATGATTATAATTATTCACAGATAAACCTTTGTGCAATGTTCGTGCGCTGAGAAGCTCGTGTTGCGTTACTGTTCGTTTGAAGGTAATTCATCTCTGTATTGCGTCCCCGTGCTTGCACACCTATTCCGTTGATCCTCTTTCCGGTACCTTTGGCTCTGCGTTGATATCTGCGTAGTTTGATGCTCATAATCGTTTGTCCCCGTCTCACTGCACAGATCCCTCCCCTCTCTTCAGTGCCTCCCTCCCTCCTCCGTGCGCTAACACAGTCACTCTCACACTTACACACGCACACACACAAACATGTCTCCCCCGCACACCCTCCCCGTCTTGCTGCTGTCTCATTCACTTCAGTACTCCATCCACGCACTGACTCCAACTTGAAGCAGGGGGGGCGGGGTTGGATATATATCTCCGACAGGAGGCCACAAGATACACTGAGACTGGATCCACTTGCAGTGCAAAGACCACAAGCAAGAAGACTCCGAAGCCGGGAGTAGAAGTACCAACATTTATCCTGGAGCTCAGAGAGAAAACCACAGCGTTTGGTTCTACGGACTGTCTGCTGGAGCTCCGATTCAACTAATTTGTCACTCTGCTATACGCCAGTTTCTCTGGATATAGCAGCTAAACATAGTTGGTAGTAAACTCTTTGGAGTTTGGCAAGAGTCGCTTTATTTTTTCTTTGCTTGTGAGAGTGGACTGCACTGAAACTTGGGATCGACCCGCTTTGGTCAGGCTTGGACCTGGCGCATTCTTTCTGCGGCTTCAAACGCTGCGAAAGTTTTTGGCCAGGGCACAGATCTGAAGACTGAACTACACTCAGCAGCTGCTACCCGAGTCCAGAACCAACACACCTGGGCGACCGGTTTGAGAGCCGCTGACGAGACTTCAAAGAAACGTTTTCAAGGTAAGGAAAGACGACAAGACTTTTATTTCTTTGGGTTTTTTTTTGTCCTTTTCTGTTTCCTGTTTGTCTGCTTCATACACCCGTTGTATGAAAGTTACAAAGTAAAGTTAAGAGGCGGGCGTGACTTGCCTTGCAGAAGCGGAGTTTGTTTCAGCACTCTTGTCAGTTTAAAGCCGCCTGTCGCTGTCCGTGGTGCTGAAACTCTCTACCGGCTTCTACAGTTAAAATGTTCGTGCAACGTGAATCAACTGCGCTGCTTTTTGTATATATTTCAGCTACTGTGTGCAACACTGTTTGTTCCCATAACATCCATCTACTTAAAAGATATTTCGGAACTGTTGAAAAGTTCTAGCACCACATTGCCTCACATGTAGTCTGCTGCTAGAGTAGCAGAGTACTTTGTCATGCCTCCGGGTGACGCGACCTGATAGTTCAGCAACAGAAAGTCAAGTCAGACCGTAGCAACTGGTTGCTTGATAGAAATTTCTGTTATGCTTGTATTATTTATTTTGCAGGACAGATACAGTTGAGGTTGTAAAATATGTTACAATTATATGACATGTGCACTGCAAAACAATTAAGTTTCCAAATAAGCGCACGCACATGTATTGCAAACATTTTTGCAGTAATGGCTTAAACAACTGCAAAGATATGACAACTCCATTTAGATGAAAAAGACTGTTTGCTTGTATCATATCAAATGAGAAAACCTGCAGACTGAGTTTTTTTCTTTAAGAAAGGAAAGACAACAGCAGAGATACGTACAACCAGGATTTCATTACATCTGCTGCAATGAAATCCTTTTCTGACTCTGAACACACACACACACTTTCTCAAAACTTAGCCCCAAGATGCAGAGAATTCATATCAGCAATCTGCGGTGATGTTTTTAGTTTTGCTGTTGGTATGTTTTTGCTGTCAGTTTTGCAGCAAAGCCATCGGGTGGTCTAGTTTCTTGCACGTGTGCAAGTACTTGCACTGGGTGCAGAAAAGAAAAGGCATAAGCAAAATGTGGATGAGGAATGGCCAGCAATTGCTACACACATGGCTTTTCTCAACGTTGCTTCTGCAAAAAGAAAGCAATTTGCAAAGAAAAGATCGAGAATTTGTCTTTCAGTCATTCTCTGTCAATTGCACTCACATTTCCATACACACAAACATTATCATTCAATAGCAGAAGAATAATCCTATTTAGAACAACATTCAGACTAAAAAGCTCATATGTCACACGTTAGCCGATGTAAGTCTGACTGGAAAATCTTAACCCAGCTTTCAAGTTGTTGCAGCAGCTGAACAGCAATAAGTTTGTCTAAATATATACTGATATTAAAGTAGCTATACAGTTACTCAGGCTATATCTTTTCACAGCTTTCTGCTTCTGGTAGTCATGCAGATTACTTGACTGCCTGCAGGTGTTCATGAACAGTCAGTGAAACTGGCACATCTCATCATATGCCTGCACATTTCTTATTGCTTTACAATATAGCATTGTTTGTCTTGCTCAAAAACCCTTGTTTCTCTTGCTTGTGATTTATGCAAAGCTTGCTTTATCTGTGATGAGACAGGCTTCTACAAAACTGTGCACACCAGCATAAACCAGCATGTCGCTAATGGTAATTTTGCAATTTTTGTGTTTTTCACACTGATCTGCAAAAAATAAACTCTGTCTCCATAACGACAAACTGCCTGCACTTTAGGCTGCCTGCTAAGCAGAAACTGTTGTTGACGACAGCAAACGGACAAACAAGAGGCAGGGACAGGGAGGTTGGGTGTGGGAAGTCAGCGGCCATGTAGAAAAAGAGCAACACAGAAACAGAGTTCTCCCACCACAACTGGACCATTCTTTTCACTCCGTGCCTCATCAGATGCCCATTCATGGAGCTTCCGGTTGATGGAAGGCGGGAGAGAGACACGCACCTGTACAAAGCAGAGGTCTTTGCTGCGTTGCACACAGGAGAGGGGAGGGTGAGGCAGAGGGAGGGAGGGTGGAATGTGAAAAGGGATGCAACGAACGTAATTATGAGTTGTCTGGCTGAAAAGTGCAGGTGCTTCTCAAAGGGACTGTCACTCCAGGCGTCAATTGTGCTGCCATGTGTATGCAATGCCCCATCTTTAAGATTAACCCCCTCGGTCACATACAGCAAATACAGACTGCTTCTGCAGAGGCTCAAATAAAACCCCGTGCCTCCTTCTAAATTCCTGATCACAATGTGTATTATATTTCATATTGAATTAGGTCTTTGGTGGGTGCAACTGTCAATCCCTGACAAAAGAAAGAAAGAGCAGGAAAACATGAGAAAGCAGAAGAAAATCCCTGACTGCATGAGAGATGTTGCTGAGCAACCATGTTTCCTCCTCTTGTCTGAGCTGCAAAGAGCATCTATTACTTCTGTCGGTCCAGTCAAATACAGAGACCTTGACAGTGACTATATGTCCTTTCTCAGGGCAGGATTAGTCACACAATGACAAAAAGTCAGAGTCTCTGCAAGATAAAGAGAGATCTGGGCAAAGCATGCTTGCAAGATGATGGAAAAAGTGAAAAGAAAATTACCATGGATGCATAATTTGAATGCATGTAGCCCCTCTGCAAAGTAGCAAAAAATGCATGATTAGAAAATAGTTTTAGTCATGCACAAGTGTAAAATGTGCATGCATCTGCCTTAACATGTAAGCTTTTGCCTTAATGTGCAAGAGAGACAGTCATTTGTCACTGCACACGCACATATCGTCTCACTTCATGCTCTGGTATGTAATGCAGGAAATATTCCCAAAGCAGTTTTTAAGATGGCACAGTAGGGTATGTAATCACTCCTCACCATGGACACAAACCAGCAATTTCTCTTGTTTACCGCTCAATAGGAGGAGTGCATTGCACAAATAATGGAACTAATAAGCGTCTGTGGTTGCCAGTGGCAATGCTTCTATGGACGTCAGACTGACGCACATGATTCGCAGTACAGTTCAGTGTGTGGGAGGAAAGAGCAGAAGCTTGGAGATACCAGCTTGCTGTGAAGGACTGTAATTGCACTGCAGAAGCAATTATGTACCAAAGAACAGGGTATTTTAGATCATTGTACATAGCCTGAAATGCTCTGACACAGATCACAGACAGACCCCTAATGCATAAATATTAGTTTGACAATAGGTCCCATTATAATGCATTTTTCTGTCCTCCATGCTAATATATGGTGTGTGTTTTGGTTATTTAGATGTTTGGAGTATTCTGACTTTTTTCCTCTGCTTCATTTTTTTCTGTTTTTCTGCAGCTCCCTCTCTAATACAGACATGATAGACTGTCTGATTTACTAAAACCTACAAATCCAACAATTCTTCAGAGGGCTTGTGAAGATAAACAGAAGATCTGCAACACGTGCAGTAACTTGCAACAAAGAAGTCAAAGAAACAACCTGCTGAAATCAGCAATCACAGATACAGCACCAACACCGTCCTCTATCTAAGCCGACCAAATGGCTTGGTCAGGTGTTACCGGCCCCTGTGTGGCCCTTGTCCTGCTCTTCTTCGGTTTGACCTCCTGCACTCCCTCCGGCCCGGCCTCCGCCACCTGTGCCACCCTGGAACAGAGCCGCTTCTTTGGTGTATTCTCTTCTACGACCACCCTGCCCTCTACGCCGTGCTCCTGGACCCTGCAGAATCCCGACCCTCGCCGCTACACTGTCTACATGAAAATCACCAAGCCCACCGATTCCTGCATGCCGCGCCAGATCAGGACCTTCCAGTTCGACTCCTTCATTGAGACCTCCCGCACCTACCTGGGTATGGAGAGCTTCGATGAGGTCGTCAGGCTGTGCGACGCGTCAACCACCGTCACCTACCTTGAGTCTAGCAAGCAGTTCCTGCAGATCCGCAAAGTGGCCCCAAGAAACGCCATGGAGATCACAGAGGGGCAGAATGATGTTAGCGAGTTCAAGGCTGAGTTTCTAGTCGTGGGGAAGAGGAACCCAAGTATGCCTGCCTGCCAGATGCTGTGCCAGTGGCTGGAGAAGTGCCTGTCCAGCAGCACCCATGATAATCCCTGTGGCATCATGAACACCCCCTGCCAGTGCTGGGAGGCCCCAAAGAGGAAGCCAGGAAGCTGCTACAGGGGCGGTGTCTATGTGGAGAAGTGCCTTTCTGTTCCCAGAGACAACGGACGTGATGCTGAGATTATCAGTAAGTTTGTAGCATGACTGGTTTGATATATGCCCAGAGAAAGCTTTTAAAAATGTGAAAGAAGTCAAAGAAAAACTGAAAAATCTCAAGAAGTTTATCCAAACATTGAACCTCAAAAGAAACAAACAAAAAAAAAAGATATGTCCTCTTGCAATTGTTGAGGTGTTTTGTAACGAGATCCAGCCTGTTGACGGGGTGGAGAAGCACATGTTCCCAAAGACACCAGAGCTCTGCAGGCTGCCTCCAGCCGTGCTGTCACTCAGTGTTTGTGTCTTAAGAGCCACTGAGGGTAATTATCCATGTCTGAAGAACTGGGGCAGAGGATGTGCACTTTGCCGCCTCAAAGTAAATCAAAGGTGTTAGAGAAATGTGCCAGTGCATCTTCAGGTGTAAGTGGCAGTATCTACAGAACCTCACGCATCAGTCTCAGAGGGCAGACTTGTTGAGTTTAATGCTTGGCAAGGAGTCTGGCTTTTAGGGGGCGGGGAGGGGGGGCCGGGAGGTGGGGGGCAGATAGAGGGCACGTTTGTGTGTTAGATTAAGGGCAGAGAAGATCACAAAGACCTCAGTCAGCTGGCAGCAGAAATCGAAGCCGCACTCGTCGTCGCCACAGCAACACGCAGGTCGGCCTCTCACACCGCTCTGCAGTGGCTCACAATGAGTGGTTAAAAGCAAACAATCACCATTTCAAATGGAACATCTATCGGCTTGAGTGCTCAGTTTTCCTCACAAAGAATCGTCCTTGCACATTCTCTGCACATAAAACAGACATTACTCACTTCCTGTTCAGAGGTTTGGAGGCTGTTTGTTGAGTCATGCTTTTGTACACTTCTTGCACCTAAACAACTACGGATTGTCAAGTTTTACACAGCCAAGTTTCAGATGGAGCCCTATCATTTCATGCAAAACTGTCCATTTCCAACTTTGCTCAGTGCACGCGTTCTTATCTCTTTCCTGCAGAGGGCTGGGCCGGTTGGGGACGCTGGTCTGTCTGCAGCCAGGAATGCGGAGGCGGAGTCCAGGTGCGCAGCCGAGCCTGCCAGCCCGAGGATGATGTGTGTGAAGGAACAGTTGAAGAAGGCCGCGCTTGCAACCCTCAATCATGCATTGGTAAGCCTTACTATAATTTAGCCATTTCATATTTTCGTGGGGGGGGGGGGGGGGCACACAAAATCACTATGACCACAGCTTAATAGCGACAAATCCCGCAACACAAAGCACATAAACCATGACAACGTCACCAAAAACAGCAACCTGCAGCGGACACCATACATAAGAAAAATAGCGCACTCACCCTCTTTGGAGCTTGCTGAGTCTAATAAAGCTGGAGACGCGTTTGCTTGCAAAATCCATCCTCCTCAGCAAACAGTTGTTCCGCTTCCAGGTTACATTTCCATGTCAGACACTCAAGGTTAGCTTTGTGCACGTGAAACATACTCCTTTTGGTTTGCTGAAGACGCTTTTCAATGCCGGGAAAGAGTTCTCATAGGCCGCAATGGAGGCTCCAAACATTAAAGCACACTTTAATGCAATGATTTGCAAAATTATCGATAAAGCGAATCCTCGCTCAGCTGATCCCGCCAAAATTCGAAACTCGAGCCAATGGTCTGACGTCATGTGACTCACAGCCTACTACAGGTGAAAAATGGCATCAATCACGGGTGGGGCGGGGCTATTGTCATTTCTGGCCCGCCCTGAATGAGGAGCGCTGCTACAGACGGCTCAAATCCATGCTATAATCATGCAATTTTCAAATTCTTTCAGGCAAAGAGCGCAACAGGAGTCAGGGTCTGCGGGCCATCGTCGGTTTGAAGAGAGACAATGCTGATGATTCCAGCCCAGGAGTTGTTGCCACCCAGACAGGTGAGATAATGAGGTCTTTGAATTGTTTATCCATAGATATTACAGAGATATTGCAAACTGCTTTGCAAAACTAAACTTTTCTTAGTTTACAAGGGCTGACCCTCTATTTCACTTTGTTCACAGTAGATGCTAAGACAGATGAGTGGTCCCCCTGGAGTTCATGTTCAATTACCTGCGGGGAGGGCTGGCAGGGTCGCACCCGTGTCTGTGCCACGTCCTCCTTCACCACCCAGTGCACCGGACCCCTGCGTGAGAACCGTCTCTGCAATAACACCGCTGTCTGCCCTGGTGAGTGCCTGGTTCCTCCCTCTCTTTAATGTGACAGGAAGAGAAAAGAATAGAGAATTATTCTAGAGAAAAGCAAAAGAATAGAGTGTGATCTAGAAATTTGGTATTTTTGTAGTGCACAATAGAAGTAAAAGCCATTATTTCTCCACGATTTCTGTTCATACAGCCCCAGCCACAAAGGAAAAGTTGCCTAGATAATGAGAAGCAGACAAGATAGAGAGGCTTGTTTGAGCTTTTACTTTCTAAGCTTTGGACTTGTGAACAAAGGCTGCTATAGAATATCAAGTCCTTTTCCCTAATGGGCCTGTGATGTTGTGTGGAGGACTGCCCCACCTAGTGGAGAGTCCACCCATCATGACCTTCCTGTGAATTTAACAAATTACACTGTGACATAGTTTCAATAAACTATCATATGCTTTATTGAAATCCCCCTCTGTGTTACTCCTGTGCAGTGAATGGTGCTTGGGATGAGTGGACCCCCTGGAGCTTGTGCTCATCCACTTGTGGTCGTGGTTATCGTGACCGTACCCGCACATGCAAGCTGCCCCAGAATGGAGGAGAGCCTTGCCGCGGCCCAACTAGACAAACAAAGTTTTGCAACATTGCTGTCTGCCCAGGTGAGTCAAGGATTTCAATATTTGAAGAATTTTTTTTAATTGCTGATTTCAGTTTTGTGATATACAATAAGATACATCTACTATCAAATCAATGAAAAATCCAAACTTTGCTCTAATTGGAGAGCTTGATTTTTTTACTACCATATACTTCTCTCCATGACAACTAACTCAGGCTATGATTAACTCCTCAGCTAACTGATTCATATCCTAGAGTGCATTAAAGTACTTATCACCATCACCAACAGTAACTGCAATGGTAGGTTGGCATTACATCTGACGCATCAGAATAAAAGCCTCCCTGTTCATTAGTCAGAACAGCTTTAGAGCAAGCGCCTGTGACTCACACTGTGCTCATGGTCACACAGAAGTTTTCCTACTCTGCCACCTACACGTGAGCTGTAAAGATTGAAGTCAATTTCAAGTCTCAGCTGCAGTTTGATAGTTTTACCCAGTGGCTGTCATTATCACATGTATGCTTTTATTAAAAAAAAAAGAAAAAAGAAGTGATTTCTTAGTCCGAATATAGTCTTATTGCAATTGCGTTTTACCATCAGCAGATGTCTCTGTGCACCACAGCTGCATTACTGTTAATTTCTGTGACAGACAAAGTCATTACTATGAGATTATTACACATTTCATTTCAAACTGGAAGGTTTAGGAAATTAAGTCTTCCTTAATGGCCCATTTGGCACAATAAAAATTCTTAATTTGACCAATCTGACTTTTTTTTTTTTTAAAAGACTATTCAATTTATTCTATCTATTTGGCCATATAACAAGGCAACATTTAATAGCAGCTGTGCTAGATTTTTTTTTCTAAGTTATTTAATCTTTTTAGGGCTATTGTACTGCCAGATTTAAATCTGCTATATAAAAAGTTTTCCTGTCATGAGTCAATATTCCCTCTCATTTATTTTTGTGCCCTTTTTTAAAAAAATGCCCAAGACAGAGTTTTTATAACAGTATTGCTTCTCAATATGACATGAAAATGGGTCTCTTGGTCTGTATCTTGGATCTTCTCATCAGCTTGGCTAAATCAAGTTCACAAATAATGTCCATAATGGTTTTAAAGACAGTGGATCTTAGAGGTTGAGAGGGTACATACAATTATGCTTGAAGGGCAGATCACTTCACTCCAACTCTCTATTTCATTTAAACTCAGCTAAAGTAGGTCATGTGAAAAGTTAATAGCATCAATGACTGTGCCTTGATGCCTGTGGGTCCATCCTGTCCTCACACCAGCTGTAACTCTCTTGTGTATATGTTCCTCTGCTTCCCTCTAGTGGACGGATCCTGGAATGATTGGTCCGCCTGGACTGCGTGCTCTGCCTCTTGCTCCAACGGCACCATGCAGAGAACCAGAGAGTGCAATGGACCATCCTACGGCGGCTCAGAGTGCCATGGCAGCTGGAAAGAGACAAACAACTGTTTCCTGAAAGACTGTCCCGGTAAATTAAAAAAATAATACAAATTAAAGATTCACTCTTCAGATAAAATGGAAATGATTTAGACATGTCCCAGTGCAGGGTTCATGGAGTGAAATGTTGTCTTTCTGTAGTTGATGGACGCTGGCATGCATGGAGCTCATGGGGAAGCTGCAGCAAGACCTGCGGTGGAGGCATCCAGCAGAGACAGAGAGTCTGTGAAGGGCCTTTCTTTGGAGGAGAACTTTGCCCCGGTGAAACAGGAGAACAGAGGCGCTGCAATGAGAAGAGATGTCCTGGTTAGTGGCTTCAACACAATAAAGAAGTGGCATATCAGTACAGTACATCGCTAATACAAAAGCAAATTGATTGACTCATTGACTATGATGCATCAATCACATCATACCTGATTCTTTTAACCTTTCAGAGCCCCATGAGATCTGCTCTGAACAGAACACTGGAGATGTCATGTGGAAGAACACCCCCGCTGGAGACATGGCTGCCACCGCCTGCCCTGTTGATGCATCAGGTACAGTGACAGTGATGAAGGATGTGCTCTGTCTCTTTTTCTTTGCATGTTACAGTGTTTAAAATCCCCCACCATGCCAACAACAGGTGTCTGCTTTCTCCCATTGACAGGTCTGATTCTGCGTCGCTGCACCCTGGATGCTGTAGGTCTGGCATCCTGGGAGAGCCCAACTCATATCAAGTGTGTCTCCAAGGACTATGAGAACATCCGTATCATGGTAAGCCCCGAAATCTTAACATGATTAAAATTCTAAATGCCTCATCTGTTTTGTTTTCATATGGCTAATTTCCCAGTAGTGCACTCAAAGGTTCAGATTAACCTCTCGACTTTCTGTCTGCAGTCAAGGGACTACATCTCCAAAGCGCAGATGGGGCAGAGCATTGATGGGGTCACTGAGGTGATTTCACGCCTGAGATTTTCTTCTGATCAAGGAGCAAAGTACAGCGGCGACCTCTTGGCTGTCATGGAAATCCTGAAGAACACCACTGAGCTGTACAAAGGAACTAGGCTGAGGCTGAGCAATGCTGATGTCGAGGTGAGCTCGAGTCTTGTTCGCAAACCACTGACATTGTGTATGTGCATATTTCAAAATAATATCATGCAGCGCTCTCTTTCTTATGATGTCTGACCAAAAATAGTTTCCAATTAAGCTGGATTTGGTATCTTCTTAAACATTTCCCTTGCTTTAATGATCTGCAGAACTATGTCCAGACCATCAGCAACTTACTGAAGGAGGAACATCATGACAAATGGCAAGAGGCACGGCTGGTAAGTGATAAAGAGGGTGTGTCTGGGACAAATACAGGGTGTGTTTGACAAGTTTGTGTAAAACATTTTTTTTAAATGGGATGGGTTGGGGCAAGTCCACTACAAATGACTGGTGCACTTGCAATGATTAGCAGTCCAAAATGTTCTTTGAAGTTCAATTAGAAAGCAGTAAAAATCTGATGACGGTTACAAGAAGAAAAACAAAAACGTAATTTAAATGTGTTCAATTCAATCATCGAGGACTACTTAGTTTGTTTTAATTTGCACATACGGTTCAGACTGAACAGAAGTTTGTCTTGTTTACATATGTTCTCCCCACTTTTGTGACACTGTCAGTGTTCCTGCTAAAAGTGAGTTCAGTAAGAATTTGGACAGACAGAAATGTTGGGAAAACGGAAAACTCCCATTACAGGGAGGAAATACACATATTTGTGCGTAAACTGAAAACAGGAGGCTCAGTTACCAAGGCCACTGCGACAAGAGAAAGCACTTCAAGGTGACAGCAATAGAGAGAGAAAGAGAAAGCAAGAGAGTGAATCAGGGAGAATCACTACTCCCACTCTGCAATCTGTGAGTCTCCATGCCATCCTACATACTGATGGCCGTTGTGAGGACACACAGACAGCCCATTGCATACAAGCACACACCTTGCGCCCACATCGCTGCAGTTCTGCGTCAGAGCCACGCAAGTAAGGCAGCCCTCCCTTCCACCAAGTGAGAGAGCGAGAGGACAAAAAAACCCGAGTATGAATCAACAACCTGCCCATTTATGGCCTTAAGGAAGTTCTGAGGTTGCATAGCAGCAAGAAATGTGCTTCCTTTTTTTTTTTGTTTTCCTTCAGTCCACTGCTGAGCGCTCTGAAAGAATAAGTAGAAGTTGGACTGGTACAAGAACAGGAAGTCCAGATATGGACATGTTATGAATGAACAGTTTTGTTTTCATGGTGCACAATTCAATTGTATTAATTACATATAATGAAACTAGATGAATGTACCCCTGCCTTTTCCCTTATTTCCTTATTTTTGACTCCTCTCCATCTCTCTTCCTTCTTTTTTTTATGCAGATGGGTGCCAACGTTAAGGAGTTCCTCCGCCTTGTCGAGGACTTTGTGAACATGATCGGTACACAAATGAGTGGCTTTCAGGACATTTACGAAGTCACCGAGAATTTAGGTGAGCTCTAATTTCCTCTGCCAGCTGCTCTCTGCTGCCGTCTAGTCAGGATGATTTGTCCTTTCTGCAACCACAGAGTCCATCAATCTTAATCTCGCCTGTGAACCCGAGTCCATATAAGCAGCAGCAGAAGGCATCAGTCATAACTCTGACAGATTGTCCATCAGCTGCACCATATTACTTGTGCTATCTCCCAAGATGTTGTGCAAGTATATTTGGCACAACACAAGAGAAACTTCTCTGTTAAGAATAACTGAGTGTGAAATGTAAACGTCACACAGATTCACTCTGTGCGACTTGTGCGAGTGTTTTGGCTCAGTCAATGTGACATTCTCACAGGATTTAGTAAGACATGACTAATCTGGTCAGATAACACATGAAACCAGAATGTCCTTGGCACTGTTTGCACCGTTTCATTCAGCCGATACTGTGGAGAAAGTGTGTTGATGACCTCTTGAGTGCTGTTCGCTGACAAAAGCCAACGTCTCTATCTCTGCCCCTCTCAGTGCTGAGCATCCACAAGCGTCCTACAACCACAAACTCCAACTTCACCTTCCCTGTGAAGGGCTGGAGAGGCATGCTGGAGTGGGTCACAACCTCTGAGGAGAAGATCTCCGTGTCCCGTGATGCTCTGGCTCTCGAACATTCTGGTAAGATCAATAAAACATAACCATTTTTTTTAGGACATCAACTAATGTTCATTCTTCTGAATTTGAGTCTGATCAGGCAGTTTGTTTTTTGTTTTTTTCCAGAAGGCAACGATGCTTTTGTGACCGGCGTTGTCCTCTACAGAAACCTCTCCTCTCTTCTGTCCTTCCAGAGGTAACATTATTTCTCTGCTTTTATGTGTATGAAGCCAGCCTTTCATGAAATATATTTTGTAGACACAAGATGGCGCCCCTTGTTGAAAGAGTCATTACTTCCATGTCACTGCATCATCTCATTTTTATTGTAAGGCCTCACAGACATCTCATAACAAACCGTTACCACATTCACTCTGCTATAATGTCTCATTTGCACCACACTGACTGTGTAATTTTCTTTCTTCACAGTAACACTACCCTGCTCAACTCCAAGGTGGTGTCAGTAATCGTCAAGCCCAACCCAACTTTCCTGTCAACCCCCGTTGAGATCGAATTCCCCCACCTTCATAATGTGAGTTCCTAATGGTTACCCAATCTAATGGAGCCTTACGAAAAATATCAGCCCCCCTCTGGGTGTTTGCTCACCACAGTGCACGGAGCCTGACATTTTGCTGACATTTGCAGTGACACTGACTTTTTACTTTCCTTGTGCCATTGCAACTCGGCAAAGATCGCAGCGCAACCAAATAGTCATGCGCAATAATTAGTCTCTGCAGCTGATAAGAATCTGTTTTCAGTCTCGTGCATGTATCGCAAGTGAGGGATGGCGTGAAATGTGGGCAGGTGGCTGACACCAAGCTGTTGCATCTCACACCTTTTTATAGTAAGGTGTCCAGCCTACATGTTTCCCTTTTTCTGCATAAATTTCTCACACTGTTTTCTCCATCTATGTCTTCTTTGCAGGGCACTGTGAATGAGACATGCCTATCATGGGATGAAAGTGAAGCGTAAGTGTTGACGACAGTTGTTTTTCTTCCTAAATGTGCGTCTAACCATCACTCGCATCACATTTTTTTGTCCTCTATGGCCTTGTAAACTGATGTAGTTGTTGTTTATTGCCTCGCTTTAAAGCCAAGGTCCTTTCAGTCATGCGTCTTTCACTGCACATGAACATTCAACCTCCCCCAGTCCTCCACTCACTAGAGAGGGAGCACAAATGTTTCATCCATTTTTCATGTCAATCATTTCTGACAAGGAGGACAAAGAACACATGTTCACGCTGACCCGTCTGTCCCAGCCAGAAGCACCAGGCCTCACTCAGCTGTCTGACACACTTAGTGCATGATACACAGACTTAAGAAATGACAACTCTAATGATCCACAGTGGTTCAAGATGAGTGACACTTCCCTTTGATCTAATGGTCTCCTGTATCGCACCACATCCTGAGGGAGTGGAACAATACACAGGCAGCTCTTCTTAACTCATTACATAGATCTGTGTAAATTAAACACAGCACCTATAGGTCACACACCAGAGTGTCAGTCTAAAGAATATGGCAGCGCTCCCTCCTTCACTCCTCAGCCCTGTTCTTATGTTACTGCTGAGGTTAATGTCTATGGAATTGGGGAGTTTTTAAAGATGCTTACATGCATTTCAATGACTTTGCCTGGATCAGTCAGACCAACTATACCCTCCTGAACAATACGCAGGTGGACCATTTGCATTTAGATAGATTTGTATACTTGTGGAGCACTGATAAGAAATGAAAAAGCACCTGCACCAAGACCCCCACTAGGCCTATTTTACATAAGCCAACAACAACCAAATTCAGAGTGTAAGCAAAAGCAGAAATGAATTGAAGGAGAAAATGTAATTAACTCGTATACTTTCAGAGGGAGGGCGATGTGCCTCAAGTCAAATTAGATTCATTTGTGACAGCGGATGTGATTAATGGCAGGATAGAGGCAGTGGAAATGACAGAGGATGAGGCTCTGGCTGACGGCAGAGTTTGGGGTCATTGTTTGCTTGCGCAGTTGTATATGTTTGAGAGCGCTCTGATCACAAGAAGTGGTCCATTAGCTTTTCTCCACCACTGGACTTTATCCGGATGGATACAGATAAAATGATAAGCAGCTTTGTCAATAACAAGGTCACAAGGCCTACTTTGCCTCCCATTTCAACATGCACCATTTAACCCATCTGCGTGGTATGACAATTCGCAGACAGCGCACATTAAACCGTGCAGCCAAGCCTACTTCGATGCCCTTCCAGTAAACTGTCATGATGATTTTGTCCTGCGGCTGTCCTCCCATGACACTCTGTACCAGGCTGGTCCTGCTGACTATGATGCCCCTCTGTATTCACCAGTCAGTCAAGAGCCTGAGGGTGCTGCTCATTGCCTTAAACTTCTCTCTGCTCTCTGGTCTTCTTCTGCAAGTAGTGTTGCAGTGTAGGTTTTCTCAAAATGGAGAAATAATCACAACTCAGACTGTCTTCACCTTCCCTTCCTTAGTTTTGAAGAGGGAACACTCTGTCCTCTGTCTCCACTGAGCAAGACAGATGTTGCCAATGATCTCATGTCTTCAGAGGAAAGATTGCACCTAACAAGAAAATTATACAGATTATGCTAATAATGACTTTTATAAGGGCCGATCATTATTAATCATAGCACAGATGGCTATTAATCACATTAATGTAAAAGTAAATAACAAACTGCATCCTGAGGCGCAAATGATCAACTCAAGTTACAAAATGTTTATTTAGCTCAAAAAACAATTAATTAAGTCTTTCGGTATCAAAATGTTATATAAGAGGCAAAAATAAAATGTGATTCTATGTATTGGATCACTAAAAATTCAAACCATATGCCTCTACAAATGTGTACATTTGTTTAAAATATATATTTTTCCACCACACATATATAATAAAAGTTGCATAAAGAGGCATTCACATGAGAGATTTGTCAGATCTCTCCTCTCCTAACCCATCTTTCCCTCTCTTTCCCTGTGCAGTTCTTCTCTGCTTGGCTCTTGGTCTGCTCGGAGCTGCAGAGCGGTGCCCGTTCATTCATTCAGAACCAAATGCGTGTGTGACAGCCTCTCCACCTTCGCCATTTTAGCGCACATCAACTTCGACTCGGTAAGTCATCCGTCTATTCACAATATGGGCTTGTGTTTTTTAATCAACATACATCTTAAATGTCTCGTGCAGTGAGTGTGTGTGTGTGTGTTGATGCGGTGCAGTGTTCAGTACTTGTTGTTTTCGAGCGGTTTGCTGTAGCGCTGCCTGCCAGCACTTCTTTGTGTCGGTGCAGGTGCCGCTGATCGGAGAATTGCAGCCGGGCTGTTTTTTTTAATTGAGGGGAAATAACCGAGCAACATGTTGATGTGGAGAAATTGCATTTAGATTTTAAAATCAAAACATTATGAATTGCACATTAGCGAATCGATTTCGCACGAGTTTGTTAATTTTGTGCTAATTTGCTTGCAGTCAGCTGCATAATTGACAAAATAAATATTATCGCTACAGTGAGAAACTGCTTATAGTGTCTTGCATGAAAAATTTAGAAACATTTCCCCTAAATTATCGATCTAATCACTCAAAATGACTTTCACTGTTCATCTCGGTTTGCATTTCATTTCCAATTATGCATGATTTAAAATCATGCATAATCGAACTGCAGAGTTATTGCAGGGGAACTTGCATACCAGATGCGATGATCACTAAAATTTGTCATTAGGCATCGCTGTATTTCATGCGCAAAGACAATGTGTAATTTTCCCCTTTAGACCGTGTTGCCTCTGAAGCTGCTCGCTCTCCAGTTGCCTTGGTAACGGCTTCTGCAGCGCGGCCTGTGTGATTTCTGATAACTGAGAAGCTGGACACACACACACACACACACACACACACAGAGCCCTCTCTTCTCTGAACAGCCCCCCAGGACAGAGGAAATGGTCTGTCTGTCTCTGCTGAAATGTGATTGCAGCATGCTGCACACAATAAACAATCAACAGATGTCTATTAGATTGAGGAAATGTATATTTTAAATGGGCAGAAGTCTCCTCCTCTGGCCTATTTAGTTGGCAGTTGCAGTGCAGCTTATGAATTTAGACTGCAGTGTTTTTACTGCTGCTAAACCCACTGAGTCTCTTCTTCTCTCCCTAACCTGTTGTTTACCTCCCTCATTTGATTTGCCTTGCTGTTGCCAGTCTGAACAGCTCCGCCCATATTTGTTATAGGCTGCACATACCCCCTCCTCTGAACCTCCCACAACCGTAAAAAGGCAGCTGCGCCAATCATTTCGTCTGCCAATATCTCTGAATTCTCGATTACACCCCCACCCCACCCCTTCTCCTCCTCCTCCTCCTTCCTCTTCGGCCACAGCAGTAAGTCTGAAAATGCCAGAGAGGCGGACCAATGAGAGACAGACGTCTGGTCATGCACTGATGGTTCCTTCTCTTCCCCACCCACCCCGACCCCACCCGCATCTTCATCCATCCTTTGATGTGTGCCGTGGACATTTTCAATCTCAGTCTCCCTGCGAGTTGTATGAGGAACACCAGCAAGAGGCAGAAATAGAAAGGAGTGAGATGTGGAAAAACGGCCAGATAGTGCAGTGTGTTGGCTCTCATTCGACATGGTCTCATTTCAGGAGTTCTGAGGCATCATGTGTGTTGGAGACATAATGGTCCTGTGGGAGCAGCCCACATAGTTAGTACAGCAGATGCCCTTGACCACTGGCTTAATCAGTTTAAAAAAAAAAACAACAGCTGGAAATAGGATTTCTCGTTTTTTTTTTTCTTCATTCACCTGCTTTAGATTTCTTCAAAATGAGAACATGTGATTCGGTCAAGGACAGGCAGAAGACATGCTTCATATTTAGGTCAAACAGACTGAATTTTACTCAGTGGCCCATGGTGCAAGATTCAACCCAGATATAGAAACTGAGAAAAGAGGGAACAGGACATGCTGTGTGCAGCGGGGTGTTTTTTTTCTTTCCCCAGATTCAGTAAAAGCAAGAGGCGAAAAGACAACTCGCCACTCTGCTTCCTGCCATCTGTTTTGGGGTGCTTCGATGTCGCTAGATAGATTTTGAAACAAATTTACCACAATAAATTAGTCCCTGGCTACCATAGGCTGAACTTCACCAGCTGTGCTTTGATATCAGAGAAGCCTATGTGGAGCACATATTGAGATGGAGGCTCAGTATTGCATTGTTTCAATTCTGGGACACAGCAATGGGAAATGTATTAGAAGCCATGCTTCCCATACGCCTGTAATACAAGAATTTATGGCCATCATAAATCAAAAGAAGGCCAAAGCGGTGTCTATTTCATTCCCCACTATCAGTGCTAATTTGATACTTGCAGATTTATTACATTTCAGGACATTTTCTCACTTACCTTCTTGAGACACTTAGCTATTTTTCAACACATTATTAAAAATATAGCCACACCATTTGTCAATGAGGGATTCTTCATCAGTGACCCAGACCATTTTTATCCAACTCACACACTTGGCGACGATGACAACTTAATCAGAGGTGTTAGATGAACGCGAAACCTTATTATGGCCGTCGGAGTAGGTGTGAGACAGACAAAGATTAGATCCATTGAAACCACACGGCTATCTGTTGGAGGGGTTTCAAGGCGTGTTAGCTGGCAGATTTGTATGTGCAGCCTTGACCCGTTGGCCCGCCAGGTGAATGAGCAGCAGGGAAGACGGGCAAAAGAACAATCCCTCCACCAGAGGTTGGGTGCTAGGGCTGTTTGAAACATGGGATGGTCACCGCCACTGGCAGTGGTGGGCGATAAGCGGCTGTCAGAGATCAGAAGGGCAGGTGGTGGCAGATTAATGCACAGGTGATAATGGTCCACCTGTTCACCCCTCCAGGGATCGACAAGGAGCTACTGGTTTGGCACCAAAGCAGTGAGAAAATGCTCAAACACACCTAACAGGGAGAGAAAACAAAAAGGAGGTCGCAGTAGCAGCTCAAAATAATGACTGACTACAGCAAACCCCCCTGAACTGTCCCTGGCCATTGAACACCCCCCCACCCCCTCCTTCTTGCTTAATGGACAGAGATATGTGTATCCTCCTCACCTCATTTGCTGACTCAAAAGCTCAATGGTGAAAGGCAGCGACCCTGACCATTTGTTTAGTTTGCCGCTCCATCTTTCTGACACGTTCACCTTGAGGTCACCTTGCCTCAGCCGTGGCCTGATTGTGCCATTCAACCATTTGCCTATAGGGAGCCATCTGCTATTCCAGATAGCGCACACACACCCAGAGGCGTCGTATCTTGCGTGTGTGTGTGTGTGGCTCTCATTGCTGGTTTCTTCTCTGTATGAATGTGTATTTGCAATCAGCTCTAAGAGGCATATTTGGTCTTGTCTCCTCTCTGCAGATCATGGACAAGGCACTGCTTCCGTCCGTGACCCTCATCGTTGGCTGTGGGGTCTCCTCTCTCACCCTGCTGCTCCTCATCATCATCTACGTCTCCGTGTGGAAGTAAGTAACCCCGCAAGCAACGTCCGGCTATGTCAGCCTCTAATACTATATGTTGCATTCTGTGGTTTCTCTTTACTCTGCCTGCTTATCCCTAAACTCACTCTTCTCTCCTCCCTTTTTCAAAACTCCAGGTACATCCGCTCAGAGCGCTCCGTTATCCTTATCAACTTCTGCCTCTCTATTATATGCTCCAATGCCCTCATTCTTGTCGGACAAACTCAGGCTCGCAACAAGGTAAGGCACTCTTTCACTCCTTTCTAAAACCTTACTCAAACTCACTGCTTTGGGGACTTTGGGCGTAGCAATGCTACTGACACAGATTCCTCATCTTTCCTCTCCATCTCCTTCCTCCTGGGCTCCCACAGGTGGTGTGCACTCTTGTCGCAGCTTTGCTGCACTTCTTTTTCCTCTCCTCCTTCTGCTGGGTGCTGACAGAAGCTTGGCAATCCTACATGGCTGTCACTGGTCGTCTGCGCAACCGCATCATCCGCAAGCGCTTCTTGTGCTTAGGCTGGGGTAAGTGTCTTTAATGTTCATCTTTTTTTTTTTTTTTTTTTTTTTCTCACCCGTGTTGCATCACTTTTCTCCATTTAACTATTAGGCTCTAACTTTTTTCCCTTTTGCATATTTTCCTGTCTTTCAGGCCTTCCTGCTCTGGTTGTGGCAGTCTCTGTTGGCTTTACGAAAGCTAAGGGATACGGCACTGTCACCTAGTAAGTGTAGTCTCAGCCTTCCACTTCTGCATCTTCTCTTTTCTCTGCATTTGTTTTGAGAAAACGTTTCCCTGAGCTCAAGCATTCATATTCTTCTCCTTCCTAGCTGCTGGCTGTCTCTCGAGGGTGGACTCCTCTACTCCTTTGTTGGCCCCGCTGCAGCTGTTGTTTTGGTTCGTATTCTGACTTTGACATCCCAATCCATCCCAATACGTTGTCTGTTTGTAAAAGCATTACCCATTATAACATCGTCTCACTCGTGTTTTTTGTGTGGTTTTTTTTTATCTTGCAAACAGGTGAACATGGTCATTGGTATTCTAGTCTTCAACAAGCTGGTATCCAAGGACGGCATCACCGACGTGAAACTGAAGGAGAGAGCCGGGTAGGTCTTATTGATCTTCTCTGCACACGGGAGTATTGTGCTTATCACCCTCATCAGTGCCATTACAGGTTTATTGATGATGTGCTTTGATATCAAGCCTCACAATCAAACAGCAGGAGTTGTGTCTAATCTGTTGGTTTTTTTCACCCTGCAGGGCATCGCTGTGGAGCTCCTGCGTAGTTCTGCCCCTCTTGGCCCTCACTTGGATGTCTGCTGTCCTGGCCATCACAGACCGCCGCTCTGCCCTCTTTCAGATCCTCTTTGCCGTCTTCGACTCTCTGGAGGGTTTCATCATCGTCATGGTGCACTGCATCCTGCGTAGAGAGGTAAGACAAACAATTAGTTAAGATAAAATGAATTAAGATGAAAAGGAAAATTAATTTGTTTTGTTTTTTATGGAGTTACATGAGCTACTATATAGCGAACAATTTCCTGAATTTCCCTTCCATCCATTAGGTTCAAGAGGCTGTAAAGTGCAGAGTAGTTGACCGCAAGGACGATGGAAATGGTGACTCTGGCAGCTCCCTTCACAATGGCCACACCCAGCATATGGTAAATTTCTTGGCTTATTGCCTTTTTAATGTCTTGAGTGCCTCTTGCATTTACCCTTAAATGAATATGTGCATACATTAAACACTGATAGAATATTTTTTTGTTCTTTTATCAGCAGTCTGATAACGAAAAGGATGGAGATTCAAGCAGACAAGGTGAGCCCCTATTACATCAACTTTTCTCTCTCGCCCTTAACCATTTTTCCATTTGCATTACAATTTCTAAGCCTTGCACTTAAAACATCTTACCTTGCATAAAAAGAGCACTTTTTTATTGAACCAAATTTTTCATGTGGTTGGTTCTTTATTATGTTTAACTCTCTTTTACAATTTTTTCTTAAAAGGAATGAAGAGCTGCTCTGAAGAGAAGATGCCTCCTCCTCAGCTGCCTCTTCCCATGGGCTCCAACTTCCACACACTGCCCTCCAACCCTAGTAAGAGTCACATGCAGGCGGTTCCTGAGTACTCCAGCCACACCCTCACCCTGAAGAGAGAGAAAAGTCGGCTGGCAGGAGGAGTCGACCCATCCTGCGGGAAACCTGTGTACGTCTGTGAAGGGGAGCTCTTCAGCCAACTGGACGCTGATCTCGCTCGGGCCCAGGCTGAGGGCAGCATCCCTGACGGCAGCGGCTACGTCCTCTTGCCCAACACCACCTCCACCCTCAGGACCAAGCCCAAAGATGACACAACAAAATACAATATTGCCGTGGAGCAGCTGCCGCAGGCCAGACTCATGCACCTCGGCGGGCCCTACGCCGAACCCCAGGCCGCCTTTGGGATGAAGTCCATCCCCCCCGACCAGGTCAGCGTGTCATACTCCGAGAGAGACTCGCCAATCCAGAACATCCACAACATGTCCAGCGAGTCTCACATCACCCACAGCAGCCTGGAGAACACCTTTGAGTCCATGAACTCCATGATGTCCAAGAGTGAGACCATCTCTACTCTTTCCATGAGCTCCTTGGAGGTAAGACGAGACAGAATAGTTGTTTTATGGATTCTTGTCAAATCTTTCTAATATTTATTTGAAGCTAAATCTTCTTTTTTGTGTTTTGTTTTTCTTTGCAGAGACAGAAATCTCGTTATGCTGAGTTGGACTTTGAGGTAAATATTGTTTGGATAAGGTTTTTAAAAACATTATAAAAGACGTGGTATATGTGAATGCATTGTAGCAAGTACTAATTTTGAGAATGTTTGTTTTTTAGAAAATAATGCACACTAAGAAACGCCACCAGAACATGTTCCAGGACCTTAACAGGAAGCTACATCATGCTGAGAAAGACAGAGAGTCTCCTGCTTCTGACAGCAAGGTAACATATCCTGATATTATCCTCATCATCCATTTCCATGGACATTCAATTCCATGAAATGCAAAAAAAAGAAAATCCAGAGGCAATGACACAGTTAAAAAAAGATTCTCTGGTGTGAAAATGACCTTTATAAAACAATGTACAACATAGTGTATTGAACTATGGTTGTCAGTATCTCGGGGTCATTTGAATAAGGATGTATTTTCTTCATTCCTTCCTTCTTACAGTCTGTGAGATGGAGTGTGTCCTCAGGAGGAAGTGACAAAACGAACCACAGCGTGAGTGTTTATATACAACCTCACAATCTCAAAATGTACAGCCTGTAGAGAAGACACACCACAAGATAGTGCATATGCCTGAAGGATGTGTAATTTGCCCAAATGGCAGCATGACTTTCATTATTAGAAAATCACCTCTGATGAAGCCCATTTCATTTTTGATGAGATCAGAAATGAGCTCAGGTTTCATGAGTGACACCAGCATTAAAGTGTCTCCTCTCTCTGCTCCAACAGGACAAACAGCAGGCTCCTCTGGAGAGGCCATGGGAGGGAGTCCGGGGAATACCGCAGTCACCCCCAGCATGGGTGCGCAAAGACCTGGAGCCCTTAGCTGCCTCGCCTCTGGAGCTGCACTCTGTAGAGTGGGAGAAGACCAGCACCACCATCCCTCTGGTGGGGCAGGACATCATCGACCTGCAGACAGAGGTCTGAGGGGGAGGAAGGGGGCTAGCAGAGCCGCCTGATTTCACCTCGGTCACCTTTTTTGGTTTGGGAATGGGATCCTTTATGGATAGACTAGAAGAAGCCAAGAAAGGATGGAAATGAGAAAGTAGGTCCCAGAATCAGTGTCTTCAAACCCTCAGCCAGAGCAGGAAGGACGGAAGAGATGGAGGAGTGGAGTTGGAGTTGACGGGACGTTTAATGTAGCTTCTCTGTGTGGACTTATCTGCAGCTCTTATCGAGAGTGCTCTAAAGGTGAAAGGGTTAGTTGGGCGATTAGTGGTGTCCATGGACCAGGACGGTCTGTGGTTCCATTATTGCTTCACTGGGAGTTTCCTGAACCCTGCACACTGGGTTTCAGAAGATGTGGTCAACATGTCTGTGCTTCTCTTTTTTCCTTCAACTTAACATTGGAGAAAAATTCAATAATATTGAAACGGCGTGTCCTCCCTGCTTCTCGGGAGGAACAGCCGGAACTCTTTGGCTGCTCTTCTTCCAGCCAAGTTACCTTCCAAAACAGGACAAGGCAATTGAGCATAAGGGACCAGTTTCATGCTCCAATACTCTGCACTTAAATGGGCGCACACATTTTTTTTTTTTTTTTTTTTTTTTTTTCGTTTGTTTGTGTGTTCAGCTTCACACCTGGAACTGCTACTTCAGAGCTGAAAATGACTGAAAAATGACTCTCCTACTGGAGGACAAGCTTAATCACATGAACAATGCTTCTCACTGTTGTTTTCATTATTTTTGTTATTATTCCAATGATTATTACCAGTGTTATAATTAGCATTGTTCTTGCCATTGTTGAGTTTATGGCCTATATTTTGATTTTTTTTTTTCAGTCCTCTCATGACTATTAGGCACAAGATTTATCATTTTTCTACTGTGACCTATAACAGTATTCTCCAATAAAAAAACATCTGAACTGCATCGGGACAAACGTACTGAGTGGTGATGGAGGTGGGAGTTACTTCTCCAACATTTCCTGGTTTCTCCAATATTCTGCTTCAATACCAAAACACCAGCACAAGGATGAACACAGACTCTCACAAAGGAAGAGCAGTGCACTCTGGGAAATGCTGGATGGATTTGTGAGGAGGTCTGGGGGGTGATACCACCCCCCTCCTCTCAGCTGGGGCAAGATGCAGGCTCTTCCATGTTGTACATGTGGATTCAAGGGGTCAGTGAGACCTTTCATCATCGCCCTTTTGTTTCTCAGCCTTGCAGAACTCTTGGAGCAGCAGAGGCTCTTAAGCTTTCCAGTGCCACGTCAGGTCCTCAAGACTTCAACACATTTGTGTTTTCAGCCATCAAGTGTGAAATAGTGCAATATGATGGGCGCTTGATGCTCAAGCAAGACTGATATTAGGATTTAGGAGTTTTTTCTTACCAATGTTTCAAAACTTTTATACCATCTTCCACATATTTACAGAGCATATAGATGCTTTATGAAAATATTGTATTAGTAATTCAAAGAATTTATTCACTAGAGATTTGTTAGCACAAGACTCCATATTTGGAGCACTATGTGACAGGTAGATAATTGTATTTCTATAAAGTTAACATGTAGAATGAATGATAGTCTATGAATATCTCTTAACTGTGCTTCAGGATAATTGTGATTACTCTCCGCTGTGTAGCGACGGGTAATTGAACCTCATGTCTTCTGTAACCGTTTGTTACTGTAACCTCGTCAATAACTCAGCAGTATGTACTACCAGCCAATTCCCCTGTTCCTTTCAATTCCTCTGTCCCTCGCACAGCCCTATTCATGCCTCGAGTTACTTGTACTGAATACCCATTTGTATTATCTTGTCACGACGTTGTTTTTTATGTTCTGTCTTACCTCCTGTAAATGTACAGTTTTCACAGCACAAATGAATGTGACTTATTTCTAATAAAAACACATCTATATTACATAACGTGCAAATGTGGTCCTTGTTGAGCGATATAATGGTGAAATGCAACTTTAAATCTTATATTCTCGCATGTCTTCTAATAATCAGATTCAGAACAACTGACCAAATAACCTCTCCTGCAGAGTCAAATCAGCATGTCGTCTGACAGCAATTTCTGAAACCCAGGACAAAACAAATTGGCATCTAAAAAATTAAAGTTCGAAAGTAAAATAACTAGGAAACAAATGGAAAATGCTGCACCATGTACAAAGATAGAACAAGGAGAAATGGATTTTGAACTCCTGCCACATTAAAGCCCCTGGCAAACATTTCACTCTCTAAATATAGATATGATTTGCAGGTACATTAAACAGCAATCTCTTAAGATGATAAAAGTGCAATTCCCCTCTGTTCTATTTTCATGCTTTGCAGGGAGGCAAATCACTACCAAGAAAAAAGATTTGTGAAGTTGAGTAATGAGAAAACAAACACATTTGACAGGGGCCAGAATATGATTGTGACCTCTTTAAAAATAGGAAATTGTCTCAGCAGCTTAAATTTAGATTTGCCTACTCTGTCTTCAGTATTGCCCCTCTGCTTTCTCTCCTCTCCATAATCAGTTCTTGTGCTGTAATTCTGCTGCAAGGCATAAGCAAAAGGAGATTTACATCATCCATTTGTTGAGCACCGCTCTCATTTTGTGAGGTCACCAGGAGAGCAGACTGGCTCCTGTGCAAATGGTGCTTTACTGTACGTGCCGTTTTCACTGCATCTTGTGTTTGTTAGCACATGATATCACGTGATATGCACCATTTTCTCGTGGCTTCTGAATAATTTTGGCTTGGTAGAACATTTTGTGCTAATTTATGCTCCCAACAAAAGTCATTGGTTCAATGTGCAGTATGTGCAGTCGGCTAATAATGATTCAAAAACATCTAATGTTGGAGACAATTTTCTAGTTTCCAGGCTCAGTGGCCCCTCGTTCTTTGTATTTCTTTCATGTGTTGAGCTGCAGATAGTTCCAATCAATTAGCAGGAAGACGGGTATGTGGACAGACAGAATGGAAATGGCGGTACTTGCCTTGTATTTGCTCATATACACACATTTTAATACCACAATATGCATTCACATTATAAAGAAAAGACAAAAACGTATATCTGCGCTCCAGCTTCCTAATATTACCCAACCTCAAGGTATATGTAGCAGGACTTGCCAGTGACCCACATACTACTGCAAATACCCACAGAAGCACATAAATATGCTGTGCACGCAGCAATAAAGGAGAAAAGACAACTGCATGTTTCCTAATATCCACTGTATAAGTATACAGCCTCTGTCCAAATCAGACTTTAACAAATCTAATCAATGTCACAATGATTGTATGCAGACGCCATGTTTGTCTGTGTGTGTGCGTGTTTATGTCAAAGACAGAATCCCAATGCTAATCAGATCCTAAAGCTGTTGATGATTGCCCACCCCATCTCTAACACACACACAGCCTCTAATTCTCAGCTCAACCCCCACCCGATGTTAAATCCAGTATCAATTAGCACCTTGCAGGCTAATAGCGAGATCCTGCTTGTCTCTTAATTGAAAGCTGTTGCTATAGAAACAGCAAGTGCTAATCCTAAAGATGGGAAAAGAAGAGAAGGTCTTTAAAACGGAAAAGAGAAGTGAAAGAACATCTTTGGACAGGCAGTAATGTCCTCTTAATGGCCCTCGGCAGTACATGAAATTATTATAATTATCAAGTGTGAGGCAGCAGAGAGGTTAACACCGAATTGTCTTAATCTCTTGTAGTTAATACTTTTATTAAGCTGGAGGATATTAAATACAAGGAAAGAAGTTTGATTAACTTGGTCATCTTTATAATAACCCTGCATGTCAATTTGGGATGTGATTGAGCTCATTCTTTTTTTTTTAATTGTGTATGCACAGTATACTTGTATATTTATTCACAAGCAGATGTTTTGTTTTTTGTGGCTGTATACTGCAAATTACTCTTACACATTGCATCTACTTGGACCCATCAGAAAAACAAATTAAATACATGAACGCAGCATCCAGAGGTTTTAAAGTTAAAATGGAAAACATACTCCAGCAAATTATTATTGCCATAATTTCTACCACTTCCAATAGTAGGCCTGCAACCAGCAATGTGCTCTGACTCCCCAGTGGAGGGTTTATGAAAAATTTCACAATATTATACTGTGCATCACGGAGAAAAGAGAAGGCTGAGGACACCAGTGAAAGTAAAAAAAAAAAAAAAAAGGCTTTTGTCTCTATGAAACCCTTATTGATTCCACAACTGGCATGTTGTCATTTGTATGGCATTGAAAGGTGACATTTTATTTGAAATACTGGAAAGGAGCAGTAATTAGAGACACCGTTTCTCAACTGAACAGTTGGAGCATGGATTATATCCCAGGCTGGAACCGGTCGATGTCTTTCAATTGCAACCTGTCAACGTATTGTGGAGCAAACACACTGAAATGCCACCTGCGCCCTCACTGGAGAAACATCGGCTTCAAGTCTGTCTACTGTTATGCAATGCCTTGTCGTTTGTATGCAGGTGTGGACACAATAGAAAAAGCATCCTGCAGAGTCTATCAGAAAGGCCTGGAGTTTTGAATCACAAAGTCTTCATCAGGAGATTGAGTTTGTCTGTAGATATATAAAATGTTTACTAAACTGCTCAGGAAGAGGACAATTAGACAAACTCAATCTGCTGATTGTGCATTCTTTTTGTAGTCTTGCTTTTTCTAATTCCTTTATATTATGATGTGTATTGGTAATTTTGAACATAGTATGAGTTTATAACTATTAGGTATATTCAAAAGAAGCGCTCAACAATCAGCACAGATTTTCATACAACCTCAACAGAAACTGTTTGTGTGCTGTGCCGTGCTGCTTTTCTTACAAAACTGTGCTGGATTCAAATCGTTACCGGGGAATGAAACTTCAGCTCTGGAGATTAGTACATCCATTGTTTTCAGCTGTGGCACAGCATGTCCTTCAGCTCAAATGATACCCTTGTCTTCCAGAGCGTAACAGATCCGAAAGCAAGTCTCCGACACCCTTAAACTGCTGGCTTGTCTGTGTCTGATGGCACGATTTCTCTTGAATGGCAAGCAATCACAAAAACTCAGGGAGCAGGCATGATGAGCAGGGCTGTTCAGGTTAATATTAGTTGGTCTCCCGCTGACCTGAAATAAGCACTTACACATACCTCTACAAACACACTGTTTAATATCTCTCTCTCCTTGTCACTCTCACACCTTATGCTTTTATGCACTTTACCTCCTGATTAAGGTTGACAAAGAACAGTTCACTATAACATGGAGAAAGGGCCTCCCTCCCTCTGTGGCTTCTTTACCTTTGAATGGCAAAAAGCCAGATGTGGTGGGTTACAGCTGTGTTTGTGCGTCATCACTAAATGCCACCATTCTCTTGAGAGTGGTTTTCCAGGGGGTATTACAACATTCAGACGGTGTGCTAACCCCAGGGGTTGACTTGACTGGAGGGAGGCTAATGACTATCTTTTGTACTGATAGAATACAAAGGGCTTTCAAATTGAAGGACATTGGCCAGAAACAGTTGTGAATACAGCGAAATTATATAAGAAAGAAACTCATGGGAAAAGTATTGACAACTATTAAAAAGACTGACATTTTCAACCACTTTTCACAAGTAGGTCTCAGAATTAGTATTTTGTGAAATATCACATCTACAACATGAATTGATCATATTTTGTAACATACTACGGATGCACATTGCTGTCAAGTATCACATTATAACCGGAAAAGTTTATTGCTTTGACAAAAGGTTTTTCACATGGCAATATCAATGATCAAGTTATCATTTTAAACGTTTTATGCTAGAAGAAGAATTTATCATGTTTATCATGATAGATAGTACCTGATAAGTTTGTATGTTGTAATAACGTGAAAAGGTTTTTACATCATTATGTGATACTGAACCGTTTCTCTTTTTCTTGTGTGGCAGCAATACAGTTCCATAGTAGGCTACAAAATGTTCTTCATTCATTAATTCAGGCCATTGTCATGTCAACATTTTAATTGTACAGTACTTTCCTCATTGCTAACCAGTAAGTGTGAACCTAAGATGGTAAAAATGTTTGCTAAAAAATCTCTACGATATCATTAACAATTTGAGCATGCCAAGATTGGCATTTAGCTCAGATCACCTCTGACTCTGTATAAATTCAAGTTAAAAGAGCTGCTAACATGGAAGTAGAATATTTGTTTCTTGTTTCTCACTCTGTGATTGTAAAACCCTTCACAAGCTGTGAGTGAACGCAGCAAACAGCTGGGAGGAAAGTGACATTGTTTCAAAAGAACATTTGGCAGGGTGTTTTTTGAATTCGCCCCTCTTATTGCAGTCACCTAAATGAGTCAATTCCCTTTTTAATTACCCCTGAGCTGCCTATGAACCCGGCACGTAACGTCTGCCTTTGCCAAAAGACCTCGTATGTTCAGAACACAAAGAATCTGGACCCCTTTATCAATCCTGATGGTCACCATGGCAACAGTGGCAGCATCCAGGCAAGCTCATGAGAGCCATTAGCAGCAAGGAGTTTCAGCAGCAGCACACCCTGAGAAATAGATCAGCTGAAAGCACATAAAGGAAACCAAGAAGTCTAAACACATTTAAAGAAACAAGCGGAGTCTGTTCTTACAAAATATTATGGCTTCTTGAATTGCAGTTCTCATGCCATTATAATCAGGTAGTCTCATTGAGAAGGAGATCTGTCACATTCAGTATGTCGGCACAGCACAGCAAAGGCCAAACAACCACCAAGAAGGAATAAAAACAGTTACAAGCATCATAAAAACATCAAATAATGAATGCAAGTGATGTGAAAGAATCTAGCTTAAGGGGAGTTTGCACTATAAAAGGTGCGTAGTCCCAGTTCTGCCAAGGTTAGTGGGGACTTGAGGGAAATAGCGAGTCAGGGGATCTTGTAGTTGCATGAGTTTAGTGTGAGGTTGTTGGGAAGCTTTCATTGTAGCTCTTTATAGATGAATACAATGGGATGGTATTAATATTCACTAAATCTCCTATTTACTGTATGTCTCATTATTGGGCTCCACAAGATGGGCTTTTAGGAAAATATTGTATTAGTCATTTTACTATTTTATACTAAAGTAACTCCATGCCAACACAGTGCTATTACCTCAGCAATATGTGTTGAAATCCTGAACAAAAGGTTCAATTGCAGAGGTGTATCAACATAGTTTTCCCCAGAGGTATGAATGAATTTCTGATGGGAGTGCTATTTCATGAAATTACTGGTGCTCTGGTAAAAGGAAGCAGATTACAAGCATTATGCATGACCTTCAAACATGTCGATTTTTTTTTTTTTTCTAAAAGGCTGTTACATTGTTAGATAGAGACATGCAAATGTAATGTGAGTTCACATTAAATGTTATGCAAATAATAATCGTAAACAATGAAAGGATATTATGGCAAAAAAAATGTAATGAGTGTGGAGCACAGGTTATGAAAAGAGATTGTCGTTCAAGAACATTGTGCCACATCTTGTCGTCTGCATGACCTTACTTTGTCTTTGCTCGGGTTAGTGCTGTTGCCAGGATACGATTTCCTATGGCAACACTTGAGCCGGCGAGGTGAACAGCTCTGAAAGGATCCAGGTAACTGGCAGCTATGCAAACTGTCGACCGGAAGTCTATACATGGCCTTAGAAAAACGCAGATGGATGCACTCAAAAACAGACATCAAAGTTCAGTCTGTCTCAGTGCAGTGGCTGTTTTTTTTTCTCCCAAACACAAAATAAATTCAAATTGACCTGTACTTGTTGGCAATCTTTATTTAAAAGGTGTGCAAATAGAAGTTATTCATGCCTTATTCGTGGTTGCAGAACGAATATGTCCATCTCTTTTATCACTCATATTTTTCATCTGAAGCATTTGTCATGTTATTTTTTTCTCATATTTGTCGCAGCTGAGTTATGTGACAAATGCACGACAATTTTCCCCCTCAGTGAATATTGGAGCCTTCTGTCCAGCACTGCACTGCAACATTCATGGTTCTACAGGAAACTCAATTTCTATGCTCATTTGAAACAAAATGAGAGCAGCACTCTCTGTAGTCCATTACAAGAGAAGATGGCTTTGCTTTATATGAATGTTTCGTTCTCTGTATATGCACTGTTATACTGGAACAAGCTGCAGAACAGTCATAAGCTTTAGACACTCCTTCTTCTGGGAGACCTCAAGCTTTACTCATCGCTCATAATTTATAATAATGTCACTGAATGTTTGAATTAGTAAATGCAGCATATGTGGGTGTTTGTGTCTGTGACGGTTGTCTAGTGTGAATTCATTTCCTTGTTGTGATATTGTTACTCCTTTTGCAAAAGAGATTTTAATCGCAATGAGATTTACAGAATAAATTAAGTATAACTAACAATCTAACAGCAGCTTGTTCCATATTCATTACAGCAGATACAGTCCATTTGTATGAGTGCATACTGCCACCATTTGTTGCAACACTGTCACTACCTCAGTGGTGCAGTTTCCTCCTGCTGATGTGGGAGTGTAGAAAGTAATGTCCAAGATCTGTCTCTAAAATGTCTTACTTAACCTAGAAAACACAGCTTCAGAAAAACACAGTACACATATGTTATTATTGATGCTGTTCATACTCTGTTGCACAATCGCTGCGTTGTATTTCAGCCTTCACACCTTCCGCTTCTGCCCTTTGTAATTACAGATACAGACCGGGGATGCTGCACAGAACGCAGGGGCCCAACAGGTTTCCATGCTTTTCTTTTCACAGATGCTTCCACATCCTCATGGTCATTGCTGAGCTAAACAGCTTGAAAGGATGCAGCGCATCATCACAACAGCACCACGCCCACGCTTTCTCACTAACCCTCAACTCTGCAGGAATTAGAGAATGGAAGGGGAGTTTCAGGGATGGTGAGCTCATGCTATACACTGCAGTGGGATGAGCATTGTCGGACAGAGGGCAGCTCTTCATCAATGGGATTACATTATGACTCATATGTACTGAACACCCACCACCTCTCCTTATTGTGCAAAGCTTGCTCTTTGTGCCGCGGAGTGCGTCTCATCCAGCAGTTGAGAGATGAGCACTCTTCTTCTGTCATTTGTATTGTCGCAAGACTTGAGTAAAACTGCATCAGACACGGGTACAAATCTGTGACACATAATGGTAATTTGAATATTTTTCCAATTATCTTTGTAAGAAGGAGACCAGATGAGAATAAATGATGGCTTCAATCCCCCAATAATCTTGAACCAAAATCATTGGTTGAAATGGTGAATGAATTTTCAATGCAAGACAATTTTCTAGTTTCACATGCTGAAATGGGAATGCAAGTTCAGTTCAGTTCAGCTTAGAGCTTTGAACTGCAGGATATATAATCATAAACACACTCACATCACTGTCTGAAATACTGTCTTTAGTAATATAGTAGTCATAAACTGTTAGATGTGATGTTGCATGGAAATAAAAAAAATATGTATTGTATTGTTTTAATTGTAATGGTTTTGTGATAATTTCCTAGAAGTTTCCTCGTGACAGAATTGGTCCTGATTGAAGGGAAATGTAGACTCAGAATCATAGTTATCTGCATAATTGTAACAACAGGTTAGCTTTTAGCTTAACATAAGAATTCAAGAAATTATAAATAAGCTATATGTATTAAGTTTCTATGGAAAAAGTGAAAGTTTAATGTCGCAGTTCTTTCAAGAAAATAACATTTCTGTACAAGTGGTGCAATAGTTATTTACAAGAACCTTCCTCGAATTTCTATAGGAAATTAAAAAGGTTATTTTTCACAGTACAGTATGCCACACTGCTAACAAAATTACATCTAATCCAGAAGCTCCTTTACTTGAAGTATAAAAGTATAGTAAAGTCAAACTAATTTGGTCCCTCTGACTGATATGGCATCATTCAATTATTAATGGTGAAGCATCATGTTACTGTTGGGGTTGGACGACTTTGATTTACTTTATATACAATTTTATATACAGGGACAGCAGATAAATCTGAGGGGTCATCAGATGATTACTGAAAGAGAAACGAGGAAAAAAAATCTCATCTTTGATTTGTGGTGAGATATTAGACCATTTGAACGTTTATGAAAATGAAACCATGTGGTTTAGAGGGAAAAATCTCTATTTTGTGGAGCTGTTAACAACTCACACACATCTGAAATGTAATCCTGTTCGGAAAGGAAGATTGGAGACCAGTGGTTTAATCTTTAACATTGTGTTGTAGTTTAAAAGCTTGTTACATTATCCATTGTGTCAAAACTTTTTTTTTTTTTTTTCAACAATTTTACTTACGTAAACATACCTGAATAAATGTACTTCACTTTCCACCAGTGCGGATAACATGCAGCTCTCACCCCTCACCAGATGGGGGCAGCAAGGAGCCCACATGTGCCACGGATAGTTGTCTCTCCACGCCCATATTTACTACAAATTTCCGCATTTTGAGCGAGGAAGAAGAGGACACTGAAGTTTTCAGTCTGCTGCAGTTGCTTTTAATAATATCTGAGCGGTAATGGAAAAGCTTCTTCTGAGAGCAAACCTGAGGAGGTGCATCGCCTCTCAGATCAGAATGGCATCTGATCAGGTAAACTGCGCTGGATTGGTGACAGCTGTTTTTTTTTGTTTTGTTTTTTTTATGTTAGCATTAGCTCGCTAAAAACTGCCATACTAATGATGGTCGGCTGAAGCCGGCTGGTTGGTAACTTCTGATCCAGTCAAGGATCATCTTATCATGCGGGCTCGTTGATGATTCGTTAAACATATGTGCAGTTGGTAATCAAATAATCATATTGCATATGGCTCCAAAGTAAATGACAAGCAATGAAATGAACCTATCATTTTACCCCAAAAAACTTTAATGAACTATGCATAATCACTTTTCTAAATATATCTGTCAATTAACTTGTATACTTCGCAAACAGACAACCCCCATCAATTGATGTATTGTTGCCAAATGACCGTGTCTTTAGAGAGAAATAAGATGGATTATTGATCCTATTATAGGTTTTTAAAATGTGAAAATACAGCTGCAAGAGGAAGTAAAAGAATCCTTTGAAATTATCAGCATTTATATTAAATTTGCTTCTAAAATGTGCCCAGATTTTTGTCTTAATCCCAATTTGCTGTCCATAAGAAACATGCTTCACAAAAAGGTGAGCTCAGAAGGCTTATTATCAAGAATTGTTTATTTGCATAAAGATAGATAGTGTCACCCATTAATCTCAGATAGTTTAGGTATTTATCAAACTACAGGAGACAAATTGTTTATACATGGAGGTGATCTCCCTGTTGAATGACCTCAACAGCCATTCACGCCAGATGTAATTCAAATCCAATGACCAGGAGGAATCAATCTTCTTTTGTTAATTGAAACCATTAACTCACAGCCTGGACGTGGGCGGTGCAATTAAACGACCCATTTCTGATTCACTTTAAGAGATGATTCGTGAAGAACAGCCACACAACGCAGGTTGACCCTTTGGAACACAAAATCAATGTGGGTGTAAACCTGGTTGGCTCCTTGGTGTGAAAAGGGTATAAGAGTATGAAGTAGTTCTCTACGCCTGAATGATCCAAAATCCCCCCAGAAACTTGTGCAGCTCTGATGTGTTGCTGCTGGAAACACTTGTACGAGGTTCCTGCCGCCGAAGGAGATTTGACCAGTTGTTAAATCCAAAATTTCACTTCTTTTCCCCACCGGTGCTGTGATTGCGTTCAATAAAAACGTGTTATAGTTTGTGTGTTATTAGCTTAAGTCCATGATATTTGTCTATAGCCTACTTGAAAAAATGTCCCCTCGGGGATTAATAAAGTAACTACCTAACCTTGTGGCTCAGATCAGGTCATGCAGAAAACCAAACGGCTCTCGAGCGTAACACTGTACCAGAAATGTTGTTTACAAATGTGTTACATTGTTGGATATAAAGGTAACAAATTATTTTAATGTGAACCTCCTTAACTTCACAAACATGAGTGGGTCTTCTTTTTAAAATATTGCAAAGAAAAGGAGATGGTTATGGAATAAAAGCTACTGTTCATTGTGATTCTTTTTCTCGTATGAAAGTTGTAACAAAGTACAATTTTGCCTTTTTTTTTTTGTATTGCAGCTCGGGGAGTTGGGCAAAGGAGCAGGGAAAGGTGGAGGAGGAGGAGGCTCGGTGAGGGAGGCAGGAGGTGCATTTGGAAAGAAGGGAGTGGCAGAGGAAGAGCGGTACTTCAGGTGAAAATCAGGATGATATAATTAATCCCACTGTTGAATTCTCATACCTGTATCAATGGTTTTCGATGATGTTTTTTTTTTTTTTAACCTGATTTGTCTTTATTTTGTTTCCCCCCCTGCAGGCAGAAGGAGAAGGAGCATCTGGAGGCACTGAGGAAGCATCACGCAGAAGAGATTGAGCACCACAAAAAAGAGATTGAGCGCCTACAGAAGGAGATCGACCGCCACAAGGGCAAAATCAGAAAGCTCAAACATGATGACTGAAGCTCAGAGGCGTGTCGTCACTTCTCTTCCCGAGAGAGTCCAGCCATGTTAATAACAATAAAATAATGATATAGCTATAGATTGATTGTTTGCTGGTCAAGGCAGGTCTGTATGGGATGTCATACTGACATCATCAAAAGTACAACAAAAAAAAAAATCAAACAATAAAGTGATTAATTGTTTTTCTATCCTTGAAAGCTTTAGAATATGTGTGAGTCATTGTTCATCCCTCTCCTTTATTGTCACTTGTTCATTCAGTGCGCTTTTTGAATTGTGTTGGCACCGAGAAAAAAAAAAAAAAAAAAGAGGCCGATCCGGTTTGCTGTCATTGGTTTAAAGTCCTGCCAGTCACGAGTTCACTCGCTGTGGTTGGACAGTTGACGATAAAGCGCTGGACTCCTTCCCTGCGCCTCCCGCTTTGTTTTTAAAAAAAAAAATTCATAGCCACTTAGCTGCATTTAAACTATCTCCCCTCTATGTGTTGCTATTAAATCGTTGCCACTTCGACCCTTGAGCCGGGTAACGGCGTTTCCTTCTTTACCGCACAACGAGAAGACGGCTGTCAAAAAAAACAAAAAACACCCACCCCATTCCCGCTTCGCGAGTTTTCGTTAACATCTCGCGATGGTTGCGGAGCGGTGGCGTTGTTCGGGCGAGCCGACGACGAGACCGTAGCCGTCTGGAAATTTGTCTCGTGGGTTAGACTCAAACGTTTTCTGCGTGTTAGACAATTTTGTACGCCGGACGAGTCGAATCGTTTCACATTTTAACACACACCGCAGTTAGTTTGCCGAATTAGACTGGTAAGTGTCGCTAACTATCTGTTCGCACCTTGTAGGGAGCGTGTGTTTGATTTGTGAACGGGTGTCTCTCAGCACGGCGAGGCCTAAAGTATAAGCTCGTTTAGCTAACCAGAAAGCCAACCATTATTTTTATTTTTTTTTACTGTTTGCTCGAGAATGAGAAGGGAAAAAAAAGACTCGGAAGATCTAGCTCGTTATAAAAAAAAAAAATAACAATACGGTAAATATCGGCGCATATGAATTAAAAAAAAAAAAATGTAATTCATCTCGCTTGGTAGCAGGCTGCATGTGAAGGGGGCGGGACTGGCTGTCGGTCTTGAAGTGACCGGGTTGTGTTACCGAACAAAATGCATCAACATTTCCACATCGATTTGTGTTTTTGTTTTTATTATTATCAAACAAGGATTTGTAATAATTGCAACTCCCAACAGGATGTTAATCCGACCTCCACAACTGGCCTGTGTTAGTTATTTGTTCATGGCTGTAATATCACACAGGATACTAACTACAAGTCGAGATGTCCATTCATTTGACAGCGAAAATAACAGGTTGTCATCGTTAAAAGGAACAATGTCATTTATGGTAGTGAAATTCTCGATTATGAGATCAATTCTTTAAAAAAAAAAAAAAAAGAAGTGTATCGTTGATAATAAACTTTATTTTTTTGAGCACCTTTCACAGTTTCTTTTTTTGTTTTTTTTAATAGGTTTCGGGCGGGCTTAGGTGCTGTGGTAGTGGCGAGGGGTTGTGGGCAGTTATTTGACTAAAAACGACACATTTCCACGTAATTTTGGACTATAATCATTATGATATTGATTTTTAAAAAAGCTGTGTGTGCCATAAAATGAGTTATAGTGATTTAGGTGCAATGAAAACACACTTTGGGATGCTGCAGCCAAGTGATATAATGGTGGGGAAAAACCCTGTTACATTGCATAAAAATGCTTTTTAAGTCAAATTAAAAACTAACAAATTAGCAATAATAAGAAAAACTACCTTGGGTGGAAAGAAACCGTTGTAAAGGTAAAAACATATCAAATAAAAACAGTAGTCTGAAAAAATAACTTGATGTTACAAAACTTTGGTGCATAAAAAAAAGGGATGCTTCACCATACTTTTTAAAAAAAAATAATATTTAGCAAGCCTGCACTATTCGACCATGATAAAAAAAAAAGTCAAATTGTTATGAAGGTGCTGAAGTAAAAAGAGTAAAAGAAGTTTAAAATCAATCCTCTGCACCTCAGGCGGCCGGTGCAACGATGCTAAAAATGGGATCTCTTTTCCTGCCTCTTGTTAAAATCCCAGGTGCTGAATTTTGTTCAATTAGTCGTCTTTCTCGGTTGGTGTATCACAGGAGAATGGCTGCCGCTGAGGTGAACGGTAGTTCTGCCCCGGCGAAGGAGGAAGAGGAGCCCATGGACGTGACCGCAGCGCACACGGAGAACTACCAGACGCTCATCGATGCCGGGCTGCCCCAGAAAGTTGCTGAGAGCCTAGATAACATCTTCCAGACAGGTGGGAGGATTGTTGTTGTTTTGACTCCAAAAAAAAAAAACTCTTCAGTATAATTTTATCATGCCGTTCTGGAAAAAAATAAAGCTGTCTGCTGTAGCTAAGCTTTGACAGCGACCCTTCCTTGTAACCGCAGGCTTGGTGGCATACGTTGACCTGGACGAAAGAGCTATCGATGCACTGCGGGAGTTCAACGAGGAGGGAGCGCTCACTGTGCTGCAGCAGTTCAAAGAGAGTGACCTGTCTCACGTACAGGTATCCACGGAGATGGATTACACTCCTTTTTGTCCTTGAGAGGAGTTTTATGTTAATGTAGATCGAAGGCACGTACTAAAATCTCAATTTATTTATTTTTTTATTATTTTTTTTTAATGTAGAACAAAAGTGCTTTCCTTTGTGGAGTCATGAAGACCTACAGACAGCGAGAAAAACAAGGAAGTAAAGTACAAGAATCCACCAAGGGCCCAGATGAGGCAAAAATAAAGGTAAAAAAAAAAAAAGTATTTTCCGTAGAAGGTCAGAAAGAGGGTCATATAAACACGCCTCCGCAGCTCAGTCAATGCGTGTTTTTGTGTGTGTTTTTCAGGCCCTGCTGGAGCGGACGGGATACACTCTGGATGTCACTACAGGGCAGAGAAAATACGGGGGTCCCCCACCTGAGGACGTGTTCAAAGGCACACAGCCGGGGATTGGAACTGAGGTAGCGAAGCGATCGATAGATATTGACGAAACCTGTCCGTCAGGAGTTTCACGGCTCTGTTTTAATTCGATTTGATAATTGAATTTGAAGCATTACGCCCGCGCCGCAGTGTCGCTCATAAAGAACCTTAACTATCTCGCCGCGTGTCGCGTTCGTCACACCCTCACCTACATTTCCCTCTTCCTCGTCAGGTGTTTGTTGGAAAGATCCCGAGGGATTTGTATGAAGATGAGCTGGTGCCGCTCTTCGAGTCTGCGGGTCCCATCTGGGACCTCAGGTTAATGATGGACCCCCTGTCTGGTCAGAATAGAGGCTATGCCTTCATCACATACTGCAATAAGGACGATGCACAAAAGGCTGTGAAGCTTGTGAGTAGTATCGCAGCGGGGTGGAAAAACGATGTCAATCCACATTTAAACAACTCAAAGAGGATTTATTCTACAACTATTTTACGTCCAGATGCTTTGGGAAATAGATGTATGACGGGGGATTAACTTTAAAGACGATTCATTCTTGAAACTGTTGCTTTTATTTACTTTCCGTTTCACTCAGTGGTTAACCTCTCTTGTTTTCTTTTCAGTGTGATAACCATGAAATCCGCCCCGGCAAGTACTTGGGAGTGTGTATATCTGTTGCAAACAATCGCCTGTTCGTCGGATCAATTCCAAAGAACAAGACAAGAGAAAGTATATTGGAAGACTTCGGCAAAGTCACAGGTTAGTTTTGAGTTCACAGGCGTGCATTTAGTGTCAGAAACTCACTAACATAAACCGTCGGTTATGAAAGGTGCGACAGCTGTTCGGATGTTGTTTTACCTTACAGAGGGTCTCCAGGAGGTGATATTGTACCACCAGCCAGATGACAAGAAGAAGAACCGGGGCTTCTGTTTCCTCGAGTACGAGGATCACAAGTCTGCAGCACAGGCTCGCCGCCGCCTCATGAGCGGCAAGGTCAAAGTGTGGGGGAACCCGGTCACTGTGGAGTGGGCCGACCCCGTGGCTGAACCCGACCCGGAGGTCATGGCCAAGGTTAGCGGTTGCCAGGTCTTTTAAAACGCACCAGACGCGCCGTTTTCTGCGGGGTGACAAATATCCTGCTTTTCTGCGATCACAGGTCAAGGTGCTCTTTGTGAGGAAGCTGGCCACAGCGGTGACTGAAGAGCTGCTTGAAAAGACTTTCTCTCAGTTTGGAAAGCTGGAACGAGTGAAGAAGTTGAAAGACTACGCTTTTGTTCATTTCGAGGAAAGGGATGCTGCCGTCAAGGTGGGGTTGTTCACACTTCGTTCAAGACGTGTTACTACACGAGTGAAGTTTCTGTGCATGCTAACGGCTGGTTTGGTTTGCTCAGGCAATGGATGAGATGAACGGGAAGGAGCTGGGAGGGGAGGAAATTGAGATCGTCCTGGCAAAGCCCCCAGACAAGAAGAGGAAAGAGCGCCAAGCAGCTCGGCAGACCACCAGGAATGCGGGGTGAGTCAGGCGACTGGTCAGCTACCTGATTTATTCCCACGTAAGGGATCGAATGCATGAAACACTATCCTCTCCGCTGCAGGTATGACGACTACTACTACTACCCTCCTCCGCGCATGCCGCCACCGGGCCGCGGCAGGGGCCGCGGAGGCCGCGGGGGCTATGCCTATCCACCAGATTACTATGGCTATGAGGACTACTATGACGACTACTATGGCTACGATTATCATGACTACCGTGGCGGCTATGAAGACCCTTACTACGGCTACGAAGACGTGTACAGCATGAGGGGCCGCGGTTCCCGTCCTAGCAGGGGAGGGCCTCCTCCACCGAGGTCTCGCGGAGCTCCGCCGGCACGAGGCCGGGGTGGCTACGCCCAAAGGGGGCCGCCCCTCGGCGGTCCGAGGGGAGGCCGAGGAGGGCGGGGAGCCCCTTTCCAGCCCCAGAGGGGCCGTGGTCCTCGCGGGGCCCGGGGCAACCGCGGCGGGAACGTCGGCGGAAAGAGGAAGGCAGACGTGTTTAACCAGCCTGACTCCAAGCGCCGCCAGACCAACAACCAGCAGAACTGGGGGTCCCAGCCCATCGCCCAGCAGCCCCTGCAGCAAGGGGCCGACTATTCCGGTAACTATGGTTACAGTAATGACACCATGGAGTTTTCACAGGATTCTTATGGGCAGCAGTGGAAGTAGATGCACCAAAAGGTATTACAAACAAAAAAAAGAGAAAAACAACAATAAAAAAGAAAAAAACAGGAGATTGGCCACAATTTTTTGATTGACTTTTTATTCTTCATCCCTCTTAAAAAAAAAAAATCTGTATATATCTCAGAAAAAAACGGACAGACCCCAGAATTGGCTCGAGGTGATTGGCTGGAAAGCCCTTTGGCAGAAGAAATGAACGTAACCGTTGTGGTGAATCATTTGCTCCTCCTACGGTTTACATTGGGACACGTGTCTTTAAAAAAAAAAAAAAAAACACACACAAAATACACTTTTACTGTTACTTTTTGTTCCCGGTTCTTTTAAAGCCAACAATGAACATTTCCAAAAAAAAACAACAAAAAAAAAACGTGGACATTCATTCTCAAAAGTCTGAGAGGACATTAAATAATGAATATTGCCTTGCAGGAAGTTTTTGTCCATGCCCCCCTCCTCCCCTCTCCTTCTTGTACTCCCTTTATTTGTGGTTTCTCATAGTTGCTTAGGGACTTGCTTGTAAATAAATGCATATGGTTAGAGCTTCATACTTCATTTTTTGCAATGGTGGAGAAAAGAATCCACAGGAAGGAAGAAAAACAAAGTTTTGTAATGTTCAAAGTGTATGCCTAGCATTTCTAGAGATAGACGAATTGTGTTTTTTTTTAAAACTGATACCATAACTTCCTATGTTTTCTTTAAACTTGCCCAGTAGGATTTGGTTTGGCTCACCTTAAGAGCCTTAGCAGTTTGTTCTCTGATGTTCTTTGTATTTATAACTTTTACGTTTGTTCCGTTTCAATAAAACTCAGCTGAGCATCAGTCAATTGTCAGATACTCAAATTCAGTGTCGTCATTCAGTATTTGATTTGATTTTTTGAACCTCAATTCTCTCATTTGGATGAAGATCTTCTTTCCCCAAGTCAAATTTTTTTTTCCCCTCAGAGGATAATCACAAATTGAGCAGTCACACAACGGGACAAGAGAACTTTGAAAGGCGTCTGGATGATGCAGAGTTCAAACAGGATTTTTTTTTTAACCCTTTATTCTCCAGTGCATGTCAGACTGCAGTCATTTCCTGCGCACACAGTTCATGTTGTGAATGTTACAGCGATACCAACAACAATTAAAGGAACCAAGCTGTAAATTTGACTTCTCGCCATTACTCAAGAGTGTTCCTGTCTGTCCAGTCTGTGCGCACAGGTGTGCAGTTTATGCTTTAGTAAACCTCAGCCTACCTTCAATAAATGTGGTTCTCTGCCATTCCAGATGAAGGGAAAGAAAGCCATTTACGCCTGTGAAAATTATGTGGATATTTATTGAGCTTGTATTGAAATATAACGCGTGTAAACGGCACATTTTATGACGATTTGTGCACATCTCTATGAGATGTAGTATTTACGATGCAGTGGAAACGCGTGATTTTCACGGCTGTAAATGTTTTGTGTCTTTGGACACCTTTTTAAATGTTCTTTTTTTTTTTTTTTTTTTTTTTAAGACGGGGCTGACACCTACTTACTGAAGCTTATACTCTGTACACCTTCACACAAACTTGAGAGACAAGGACAGTTTTGTTTATTGGTCCTCAGTCAGAGCGACATTTTTGACTTGGACTGGATTTGTTCTTGTATGAGTTGTCTCCACATGAATTTTTTTTTTTTTATTTCCAAAAATCCGCTCATCAACCATCTTTTCTCTCCTTTTGAAGACACCAAGGATCTGACCATCCAAAGGGTTAAAATTCCTTTGGAGAAAAAAAAAAAAAAAGTGACTTTGGCAATCGGCAAATTTTTGTTCACAGTAGAAAATTGTTTTTAGCTTCTTGCCTTTTTGGTGCCATGATATCATTGTATTTTGTTTCATATGTCTGTCCTCTTATTCCAACCTACCTAGGTGGAGAAGCATTGAGAGCGGCACCGCTAGAATGAGGAACTCACCTGAACGGTACTCAAGGGTGAGCTAGCCTTGCACAGAGTACTGTCTCCTCTCCTGTAGCTCATTGTAATCACTGGAGAAACACTAGCCGTAATCATACCTTGCTTTTTTTTTTTTTTAATTTATTGCTTCCTCACTAATTTACTGTCCTATGAATCAACCTTTTATGTATTTATTTATTTGGGGAGGAGTGGGATTTTTTCTTTTCCAGGTATTAAAGAAGACAAGTCACTAAAGTTGACTGAACAATCATGGGAATATTAATTGTTATCGGGCTGTTTCGTGGGCTGACAGAACATATGAATTGTGCATATTTCCTTCAAAGACATTGTGCATATTTTGTCATCTAAAGCCAAAGAAGTGATGCACAGCTTTAAGGGGTCTAATTCCCGTTTCTTTAATCTGGAATAAAGAGCCAGGATTTGGTAAGCGCTATAAATGTAAAAACCACGCCAACACCTGCTGCCCGTCTTGGCTTACTGCACCTCAGCTGTCTGCACACACATTCAGTGAATGGGAGGGAGGGAGGGAGGGAGGGAGGACGGGTGGGGTGGGGGAGAAATGGACATTTCACCTCCTGTGCCGCTAGAGGAAGCAGCTCCACACCAGCACGCCCAAGTGTTTGTTTTCTTTAATCCAACGATGCATATATTGACCGTTTTCTGAGCTGAATACTTGTTAATTAGTAGGTTGACATTAACTAGAGGAGCTTGCTTTTTTAAAAAAAAAAAAAAAAAATTCATTGTGAAAGCAGCGGGGATGCTGAATTTATATGTTTGTGAAATTGGCTGATGTTGGAACAATGGCTGCACCTCAAAACCGATGTCTTTACCCCGTATCGCCACAAGATGGCAGCAGAAGGGGTAGGTTATTTGTATTTCACAGGCAAGACTGGGATTAAGGGACCACAGTGCAGCAGACAGCTAATTGTTGACACCTACTGTGATTAAAGTGCCATTAAACAGCTTCTCATATCAGCACTCTGTCTTTATATGTCGCCTCTTGTCACCAGGCAGTAAAGGAGCTGCCTGCATCCATGTGAATGAGTTCACAGAATTGGAAGGGGCTGATTGGTAAGATTGTTCATTATCAATTTATGTTCAGAGAGACTACACGTTTGTATTTTTTTTTTTCATTTGTTATAGTTTAAAGCATAATGCGGTCTATCACATCTTTACCTTCCAGAGCAAGTAAGTTCAATAAAAAAATTTTTTTTTTTTTTTTTTCAGAATAAATCAAGAATCAAGTCACTGATCTCGCGGATGTATTTTTTTTTTTTTATTATTATTATTTTTTTTTAAGATAAAAATGATACCTGCCTTATATTAAAGACAATACAGTCTGTCTGGTCATGTGGTGGGTTGGTTGGCGGTGTTTAGAAATTGATCTACCAAGATTTGTTGACAATGTCCTCGTCTGTGTGGCTCTTTTCTAGTTCTGAGTCAGAACAGTGTTCCTCCACGAGGTGCGAGCCGGGTCCGCCGTGGGAGTTCACGTCCCTCTGGACGGGACCGCAGGACGCCCAGGTCCAGAATCCGCCGAGGGTGCACCTGGCGCCTTTTACCTGCTTACAGCTCAGCAGAGGTGACGGGTGAGAAATAATCTCGGCTCAGTGCAGCTGCTCAGAAAAGCTTAGCGTTGTGTAACTTTCATTGACTCCTTAAGTCTCCATGTGAAATGAAATGTCAGCAGTTTTAGTGATTGTTTCGTAACTAAAGTTTAAACAGGAGTCAAACTGAAAGCGGAGGTGTGTCGATTTTAAAACAGATTTAAATATTCTCATGTTCTTGATGTCGTCTTTTTTCTTTTTTTGCTTAGACCAGGACATTTGGAGGGGACAGCTGATGGACAACAATGACCCGGAGCTCCATCTAGCATCCTGCTTATCCACGCTTCGAGAATTACTCCTGGAAATGTAAATGAAATGTGCGTTTGGTTGTTTCAACACTTTGTTCAAATAAATAAATGTGTCTATTTACATTTTTAACTTTATATTAACGTGGACCTTGTGATATTTTTTTGTTTTTTTTATTTCAAACCGCCGCGGCATCGTTGTGTTTTCCTTTTGGGAGTTCATTGTGAAGTTTAATAGAAAATCATGGGTGGATTACTGCAGCTCTTGCTCAGCATCGTGATTTAACGACAAGCATCTGTGATAGTACTGTGTGTAAATCCAGTCACTACTGGGCTTGAAGAAGGGGATCTGTAATTATTTAAAATGACTAAGAAGTTTAGCAGGCTGTTAACATCAGATACATAGAGGGTATTTTTGTGGATCAAAGCTCAGTTGCTTCTCCTAATAATGTTAAAAGTGTTAAACTACACGTCAATCAATGTGCTCGAGAGGTTTCCGTTCATTAATACAGACCGAGGCGAAAATAACTGAACGGTAAAGCGGAAGTGTTTTCTCTTTCTAGGAATTAGTTCCTGTATTTTCAAAATAAAGCAGGGTATATTTTCAGTTTAAAAAAAAAAAAAAAAAAATACATAAATATATCTCCATGTTTTACATCTTAAGTTTCACATCATCCATACAGACAGCTTTCAGTTGGTATTTGTCAGCTCTCGTCGATCCAATACATTTAAAAAAATAATTTTTATAGCCATTATTTTATAGTTTAAAAAAAATATCTATTTATTCATTTCATAAATCGTTTGATAAAATTAATTAAAAAAAAACGTTTGTTATATACTGACGCGCAGACGAACTGAATTATTAAACGATTTTATTTTATTTTTTGTTTCGTTTCCTCACGAAGCGAACGTGTGGTCACGTGACGTCCCTACGTCACATGTAAACCAGGGTGAAGATGGCGGCCGCCGGAGGAGAGTCCTCTTGTCAGAGTGTGTCGGATGAATTATTTCAAAACTTCTACACGGAGGTACGACAGAGCTTCTGTTCGCTTGTGTTTTTCCGAAGCGCCGGCGACCCGCCGTTCATCGGCTGAAGCCGATTGGTCGGAGGTCGTCCCGTTCCTCAGCCGCGAGGCCTCGCAAGACGTGAACATCAGCTAACGACGAGGAGCTAACGTTGACTGGAGGTGTTGTGAGCAGCTTCACTCTGGTGTTGCACCGAAAGGGAAACACGTTTTCCACTTTCTTATTCTCTGCTGACGTGACCGCGAAATCACAGTTTGCTTGCACGGTCGTGGTTTTTAGGTGGAGAGGGTGGGGGGTGTGTGTGTGTGTGTGGGGGGGGGGAGGGGAGGGGAGGGGGTGTGTGTAGGTGGACGGTGTTGACCATCATGCATTCAAATCAAAAGGAGGTCAAGTGATCCCAGAAAAGATGCATTTCCTTCCGTGGTCACCTTTTTTACTGCTGAGTGCCGGCTGCAGGAAAAAAAAAAACAACAACAACAACAAACAAACAAAAACAGGATTTTGAAGCTGCAGTTTCAAGATGAACTTCGCTTGTCGTTTTGAATGTTTTCGTGGGTCTTTGTTGTGACAGGTGAAGCAGATTGAGAAAAGAGACTCCGTGTTAACCTCCAAGCAGCAGATCGAAAGACTGCTCAGACCTGGTTCATCCTACTTCAATCTGAACCCCTTCGAGGTAACTTAAGTGTGTTTATTCATCACTGATAAACATGTTAACTAGTCGGTGTTATATTTTTTTGGGGGGGACATAGTTTCTACGTCTAAATTAATGTTGCATGCAAAACAGCCAACATCTGTGATAAATAATAATAATGTGCTAAAATCAACAAACCCATCTGGGATGCTGAAGAAGAAAAAAAAAGTTGATTTACTTATAATAGATGACTGAAACATCTGGACTTTGCCGTGAAATCCCAAAATGTTATAGAGGCAATACAATGCCTGTCTGGACTTTCAGTGTTTCTCTTGCATGCCGACGACAGCTGGAGTTCAGCACGCTAGTAATCTTGTGAATTGACACTTTGGTTACGATAACTAATGTATTATAAACCTGAGGAACGGCCATTTAAATATCCATGTCATTTTCAGGTGCTGCAAATTGATCCAGAAGCAACAGATGACGAACTGAAGAAAAGATTTCGGGCGGTAAGGAGAGCACGAGAAAACTGAGAGGGGGATAAATCATCTTTGAAGATATGCCTTATATTATATTAGGTTGCACTTGAAGCGCTTTATCTAGAGGGTCGTTTGTTGCTGCTAATTCTCCCCACCGGTGTTATTGTTTTAATATATCTTGTTCCACGTGTTGGATTTTGTTTACTGCTTTTGTGATGCCTTTATGAGTTGGATTTCTCCGTCTGCCTTTAGACTGGTTTACTGCATTATGTGCTGTATGCACGAGTGGTTCTATTTTTATTTTTCACGTAGAAACATTTCAGTCAATCGTGTGTTTATATCGCAAAGCAGTCAAATAAATAATGTTATAGATAATCATTCATTTTTAATTCCTAATCTTGGTCTCTTTAACTGTGCAGTTGTCCATTTTGGTCCATCCAGACAAAAATCAGGGTGACCCAGAGAGAGCACAGAAAGCCTTCGAAGGTATGAATACTCATATTTGACTTTTTTTTGGACCGTTTTCGAAGGCTTTCGTTAAACCTTTTTAAACCTGCTGTACGTTCAGTTGATGCTGACATCAATTCAAAACAAAAGTTTTAATTCAGCCTGAATTTACGATTATGTTCCAGCTGTGGACAAGGCATACAAACTTCTACTGGAACCAGAACAGAAGAAGAGAGCCTTAGATGTGATCCATGCAGGAAAGGAATATGTGGAGCACATGGTGAGTAGTCTTCCACGTCCAGTACCGTATTTCACACATTTTTGCTCAGAGTTACTGAGTTTTCTTAATCTGTACTGGTTTAGTAATGTTAATTTGATTGAACAGGTAAAGGAGAAAAGGAAACAGTTGAAGAAGGAAGGGAAGTCGTTGGATATGGAGGAAGATGACCCTGAAATGGTAAGTTCGAATTATTGAAATATTTTCTGAAACTAAATCAGACTTCCAAGTTGAAATTGTAAAGGAAAGTGAGGATGAGTATATAAAAAAAAAAAAGTCATAATGACAGTCAAGGTGACTGTTAACATTGATTGAAAATTGACTATACTATATACTTATCATGCATAACTTTTTTTGTTTGTGGTTTTATTTTTTTTCTCCAGTTCAGGCAAGCTGTGTACAAACAGACCATGAAGCTGTTCGCAGAGCTTCAAATCAAGAGGAAGGAAAGGGAAGCAAAGGAAATGCATGAAAGGTATATTTAAAAAAAAAAAAAAAATTATATTCACAACCTGTTTGTTGTTGTTGTTGCGGAAAACCAGAAACTGTTGAGCTGCTTTTATTTAAATTTACTAATCATTAGTTTGCGTTTCTTGTGTTTCTCTTACTTTACCAGGAAAAGGGCGAGAGAGGAAGAAATCGAGGTAGCAGAGAAAGCAAAGCGGGAGAGAGAATGGCAGAAAAACTTTGAGGCATGTCCTTCCTTGACTGTGGCTATTCATCTCAAATAGGATGACCCCTCTATTGGAATTTAGTAAATCACCTTTTTTTTTTTATTACACATTTTTCAGGAAACAAGAGATGGGCGTGTGGACAGTTGGAGGAACTTCCAGGCCAAAGGGAAGACCAAGGAGAAGAAAAACAGGTCCTTCCTTAAACCTCCTAAAGTCAAGATGGAACAGAGGGAATGATGCTATAAAATGGACTTCACTAGATTAAAATCCACTGTTCAAAAAAAGAAAAGAAAAAAAAAAAATCCCAGATCTGTGTATCCTCACCTCGTCGTCTGCAGTCAGCTGTGTAATCATCATCACAGTCATCAGGACACGTCTCATACGACAACTTCCTCCTCCCGACAAACGTAGTTTTGTACTTGGTTTTCTAATGTACATATTTGTGATCTGGAGATCAGACCTGCCTCGTGTAAGAAAGAGAAATGATGCATCTTCCATTTATGTAACTGGTGAGAAAAATGTTGTTTGTTGTCATTTTGCTTTTTTTTTTTTTTTTTTCTTTTCTTTTTTTTTTTTAAACTAAATAAAGCTCGGTCTCAAGCCTACTTTACTGTGGCCTACAAAGCGGAGTGTAATGTTCGCAGTGAAGCTACAGCCAGGTACAGATGGGAGTTTGGGAAATGGAAATCGAAGGAAATGTTTTCGATGATCTATCTCGATCCCTTTTCACAAGCCCAATATACAATAGTGACTACGTTTACGCGCGGTACCTTCAAATATGCTGTCAGAACAGGAAATATATTTCTTGACCGGCTGATAGCTCACAGAGATAAGTATTTTGAGGCTAGAGTACAAATGCATTTAGTGTCCCCGATACCGGCGTTAGGTCTGCACGTCTTTAATGTATTAATTTAAATGCTGTTGATTAAAAAAAAAAGACCAAACACCTCACTGGTGTTTTTTTTTTTTTTGTATTATTATTTCCTAAGCAGTTTTGGAAGAGCTGAATACAATTATGTTCTGTGCTTAGTTTCTGCTTTGGATTTCAAACAAATTCCATAAAAATAAACCGACTCTGGCTCATAAAATAACACCCGTGCAATTTCAAAGAGTCACAAGAGTTTTGTGAAATTTAATAATGGTAATATTTCAGGAAAGGAAAACACTTCTCATTAAACAAGTAGACACACAGATGGTGACGGGATGCTAAAAGTGTACAACAAATGTCAAAGAGGCGAAACAAACATAAGATTCCTTTCCTTTCTTAGTGGTCTCATTTTCAACTCGCATCACCTTTCTCCCCATCAGGTCTCCTTTTGTATGGAAATCTCTTCTGCATGCAGGCTATTCAAAAAGTCTCATCGTCCTCGAACGTGTTGCGCGTCACATGACTTTACACTGATCTCCTCCACCTGCAGGAGCAGGACCTCCGTTAGTGCTACTCATCAGGCCGTCCAGACTGAGGCCCTGAAAGGCTCCAAATAAGGAATCGTTGTTCGCCGGGGCCGGTTTCCTGGCAGCGGTGGTCTGCTGCGGGTGGAAGAGACGGCAGCCAATGATTGTTGGATTTACATCTTGACAAGCAAAAAAAAAGAAATCTTCAGTGTCAATTGTTGTCAATTCACTTACCCTCGGGAGGCAGTGGTGGCTCCTGAAGTGAGTTCTGACGGACCGATCTGCGTTCTTCTTGGCCAGTACGGCTTGCTGACGTTTCCTTTTGGCAAAAAAAAAGAAAAAAGGAGCAAAACCTCAGGCATGTCACATGGACAAGCGGCTTATTCATGTGAGGAAGAACCTTTATCCTCACTAAGCCAAGTCGGTCTGGCCAAGAGTCTCAGCTGGCTGACAAGACATTTTAAACTTTAAATCCTGAAATAGTTTCTTGTCTTTTTAAACGAGTACAGAAACAATTCAGATTTTCAGAAAAAAAAACTGAAGTGACTTATGTTTACAGTGAAGGAAATAATGATTTGATCCCTTTGCCGATTTTGTATGTTTGCCCACTGACAAACAAATGAACGGTCTATAATTGTAATGGAAGGTTTATCTGAAGTGATAAGACAAAATATATATATATATTTTTTTTAAATCCAGAAAATCACATCATATAAAACTTATAAATTGATTTGCATTTGATTGTGTGACATAAGTATTTGATCCCCTACCAGCCAGCAAGAATTCTGGCTCCCACAGACCGGTTAGATTCGTCCTCTCACTTTAAAAAAAAGTACTCCGAATCTCAACTCATTACCCGTCTAAAAGACACCTGTCCACAATCAATCAATCAGATTCCAACCTCTCCACCGTGGTGGGCGAGACCAAAGAGCTGCCTGAGGACGTCGGGGACAAGATTGTGGACCTGCGCGAGGCTGGAATGGGCTACAAGACCATCGGCAAGCGGCTCGGTGAGAAGGAGACAGCTGTTGGTGCGATTATTCGGAAATGGCAGAAACACAAAATGACCATCAATCGCCCTCGTGGGGCATCGACGATGATGAGAGAGGTGAGGGATCAGCCCGGAACTACACGGGAGGAACTTGTTAAAGAATTCAAGACAGCCGGGACCGCAGTCACCAAGAAAACCATCGGTAACACACGACGCCGCCATGGATTCAAATCCTGCAGCGCTGCAAGGTCCCCCTGCCCAAGAAGGCGCATGTACAGGCCCCGTCTGAAGTTTGCCAACGAACACCTGAATGATTCAGAGAAGGTGATGTGGTCAGATGAGACCAAAATCCAGCTCTTTGGCATCAACTCGACTCGCAGCGTTCGGAGGAAGAGAAATGCTGACTAGGACGCCGTCGAGCGTGGAGGTGGAAACATTACGCTTCGGGGGCGTTTCTCTGCTAAAGGGGGACGGGACGGCTTCACCGCATCGAGGGGACGACGGACGGGGCCACGTACCGGGGACATCTTGGGCGACAACCTCCTTCCCTCAGCCAGGACACTGAAAACGGGTCGTGGGCGGGCCTTCCAGCACGGCAATGACCCAAAACCTACGGCCGAGGCGACAAAGGAGCGGCTCGAGAAGAAGCACATTAAGGTCATGGAGTGACCTCGCCAGTCTCCGGACCTTAATCCCACAGAAAAATCTGTGGAGGGAGCTGAAGCTTTGAGTTGCCAAGCGACGGTCTCGAAACCTTAAGGATTTGGAGAGGATCTCCAAAGAGGAGTCGACCAAAATCCCTCCTGAGATGTGTTCAAACCCGGTGACCAACGACAAGAAACGTCCGACCTCTGCGCTCGCCAACAGCAGTTTCTCCACCAAGTACTGAGTCATGTTTTGCTCGGGGATCAAATACTTATTTCACACAATCGAATGCAAATCAATTTATAACTTTTATATGATGTGACTTTCTGGATTTTTTTATTCTGTCTGTTAAAATAAACCTGCCATTACAATTATAGACCGTTCATTTCTTTTATCAGTGGGCAAACTAACAGAATCGGCAGGGGATCAAATCCTTATTTCCTTCACTGTAAATATGAAGGAATTTTTTTTTTTTTTTGAATTCTTACCGAGGCAGAAAAATAGCACCATAAAAAGACTAACACGTCAATTTCACAGTTAATAAGATTGAAATGCTCTTTCTCCGTACCGCTCTCTCTTCAGGTCGGCCTGGTACGCTCTGAGCCAGGAGTCTGGGACTTTCTGGCCGTTAGCGGGGAGGCTCCTCCTCCTGCCGACGCTCTTCCTGCGGGTGAAGCTGCTTCTGCGGACGGACTGGCTCCTGTTGGCTCCTCTCTTGGCGGAGGTGCTCTTCGCGGACACGCAGCTGGTGAACTGCTTCAGCGGAGCCCCCAGAGACATGAGGGAATCCATCTCCAGATGTTCGGTCTTGTGTAGGTGTTTTTTTTGTTGTTGTTGTTGTTTTTTTTTCCCCCGGGGGTGGTCTCTCTTTATGGCAAAGTCAGTTCAGGATGCGACTGATGAGGCTGTAATCTGCAAATACAAAAAAAAAAAAAAGGTATAACCATTATGAAAACCTTCAATACCTCCGTGATGTGTCAATAAAGAAAAGGCACCTCAGTGTTATCTAACTGAATTCCCATTTTAAAACGTACAATTTAACATAATAGGCTTAGAGAAACAAATGGGACTGACCTGTGAGCGGTATCTCCTGCAGACACAATCGGCTGATAGCATCATTTGGGGAGCTGCGAGACGTCGAGTCGATGCATTGCTTGCAGCACTTCGGTTTGTGTACCTGTAAACGCCTCCCCCCTCTGTCACGGGTTGCTCTTATGGGGATTTGACTGATGACCTCGCCGAGGATTAGCTGAGGACGCAAGTCGTTTATCTCATTTACAACGGAGCGGCTCCAGACAAATCTGCACAGGTGAGCAGCTGCTCGGTCCCTGAAATAGCTCACACACATTATAAACGCGTTTTCAGTCGGGGGGGGGGGGGGGGGGGGGGTTGACCGCAAGTGGGCTGCGCCGAGTTTAAAAAAGGTGCATCCTTCACTTTTCTCACGATGTAACTTTAAGTGACCCCCCCCCCCCCCCCGCAGAGGAGACCGTTTGGTGATAAAGCATCGGAGGAAGCTGGACAGACTTGAGAGGTGGAGGATGACGCAGAGAGGATTCCTTTCTTTCCCCTGAAGACACGCCGTTTCATTAACGGGGGACATTAAGCAACCGCCTCGAAGCTAAATGACTCATTTCTTTCATCCACGCGGTTAACTGAATCCGGACTCTCAAGTCTGTCCACATTTCTTCTAATCACTTAGCTCGGATTCTTCAGAAGGCTGCTACTGAAATGAGAAGTCTATTCCGAACACATTGAATATCAGGAACTTCAATTAAATACTTGAATTTTGAGACTCCTAAGCTTTAAGAGCTGACACTTTCTGAACTGCAGTCTATTTCTTATATTACTATTGTATCTGCTCATGTATAACTATCCAATTCAATTTGAGCTCTATAATGTCAAAAGACAACATAAATCATCTCGGGATGCTTTTCATAGTAAGGTCAACCTTACAGTATTGTAAGAAGAAACCAACAACCCCCCCACCCTCCCCCCTGAGCAGCATTTGGCTACAGTGGGAAAGAATAACTCCCTTTTAACAGGAAGAAACCTCAGACAGAAGCGGACTCAGAGGTGGGCGGGCCCATCGGCTTCCACCGGTTGGCAGCATAGAGATAGAGCAAAAAAAAGAAATAAAATAAACAGAGCAGGTAGGTGGGGCCAGTAACCACAGATCAGAAACATTCCTGCAGAAAGTTAGAGAGAGAGAGAGAGAGACAAGACAGATGAAAAAGTAGAAACTATGGAAGACCAAGCAGGCACAGTTGTCACATATAAATGCGTGGAGAGCCACAGGTAGTAGAGTCTTGCTTCCCGAACCCAGAGCGGGAGCCGGTTCCACAGGAGAGAGCCTGAACGCCGAAGGTTCCGCCTCCATTCTGTTTTTGGAAACTCTAGGGGAACCACGAGCCGTCACTCTGAGAGCGTAGCGCTCTATTGGGAAAGTCGGGCACGATAAGGTCTTCGAGACGGGATGCAGATTGGCTTATAAAGGGCCTTGTATGCAAGAAGAAGGATTTTAAACTCTGTTCTTCACTTCACGGGGAGCGAATGAAGAGAAGCTAAAACGGGAGGAAATTTGATCTAAGCCGCTCTGAGTCAGTCAACAGTGGCTCGCTGCGATGAAGTCAAACGTTTTTTGTTTTTTTTCTAAATGTAGTTATAGCTGTGGTAGAATTTTGGTCACATATGGTGGCCAATGCCAATTGATTAAAGGCTGATCTAATGTTTAAAAAAAAAAAAAAAAATGAACCCGAGGTCTAAGACGGGACATGATTCTCTACGGAGAGTGGCAAGACCCATAAATTCAGGCAGTAAATTTGGGTCGGGTAACACCGGGCTGGTGATGTCATAAAGCAGGGTCCCAATTTTGGCTACAGTATAAATAGCGTAGCAGGGGGCTCCGCAGCTAGAACGAGCCTTCCACACACAGGGCTGCAGTGAGACAGAATGCGGACAGTGAGGTTAATAACAGTAAACTGGCACATACCCACAGATGGTGACGCCTACACGACAGGGATACACCTGTTGCAGCAGATCTTCCGTGCTTCCGTCCTCTTCCGGTCTTCACGAGGTGGCAGCTGAGCTCAGATTTTGGAAGGGAATGAAAGAAGAGATTAGTTTCCGACAGAAATTAACGAACAAGATAGGACTGCTGATAGAAGGCAAGCGATATCGGTACATGTGCCTGCCAGGAGGGATTAATGGCAAAGCCAGCACTTTAGGACACCGTGCCTACAAGCTTAGCAATTACAAACAACTCAAGTTACTTTAAACTAGTTACAGAGGGGCGGGGGGGGGGGGAGGGAACAAGACTAATTTTGAAAACCAAATTAAATATGTAAATGGATTTCTCTGAACTCGAGATGTACTGGACTGCAGTACACCGCAGAGCTGCCTGGTAAAACAACTAGGAAGATGGCACTTTTCCAAAGGTTGCCGTTTCTTTGAAGCAAATCTGCAAAACTATTTAAAGAATGTGCTTTAAATAGGGAAATAATCACTGTTGTGATCCGTATGAGGTAAGAGATGGACTCGGGACACGGTGGTGGTATTTAAAGACAGACCGCCTTCCTTCAGCTGCCAGAGGCCCAAACTGATACTAAGAGCACCATAAGCCTTTGGCAAGGAGGACTTTAATTCTACACAATAATACATATGTACAGTTATATACGCTTTAATTTCATACAAAAAAAAAACAAAAAAAAAACAAGTCATGTACAGGTGGCGGGGTGGGAACGATGACCTATTGGAACTCCTCATCATAATAAATACTGTCAACAGGAACTGTGCTTAACCTCAGTGGAGAGACTTCAGGTTGGACCATGTCAGACATGGAAAAGGCAGTCTACGTTTTTTTCGACAAATTTTTACCTAAACCAATGAACAAAACATGAACCCACACACCCACACATACACACACACCTGCGCACACACACACATACACATCTGCGCACGCACACACACACACACACACACACGCGCACACACTCGCATCAGGATCCCAAACACATATATATATATATATCTTTAATAAGACAGGCTACGGAGGCCTGAGTGACTGGAGTGACCATCACCATTATCATCTCACTGGCAAATAATAACAGGCCCACCGACCGGAGATTTAGGGCAGCATCTCCATATAGGAGAAAATTCCTTTTATACATAAAATAAGAAACATGAAAAACTATATGCAATGCAAGTGCTCACTTGACAGCGTAAACAAAAACTTGAGACACCCGTCTCGGCTGGAGATACTCGTATCGAGATTGACCGACTTCACTGGAATACCGTGCGTGTCTCCATGTTTAAATGTGCGTGAGGACTTGCGCTGCATATACAGCTCTATCTCCTTTTTTTTTTTTTTACCCTTTCCATGGACTTCAGAATCGGAAGACATCTCCTCTCCAAAGCTGAGTTCTTTTATGACTGACTGTAGTCGTGCTTATTTCCTTTGAGAGGTGTATTATTTTCTTTACATGCGGATGAAAATAATAGACGGATGGACGGAAGGGAGGAAGGTGGTTCAGAAGTCAAAAGGAAGACAGGAGCTGCATAGAGGGCTACTTTGGATATAAACAATGTTCCATTTAAGATTTTTCGGCCTCCGACTGAGGCTGTGGCCGCTCGAAAGGATTCATCTGGACTCTTTCCCGGGCTCTCGTGGGGTTATTTTGGTCTCTGTTGCAGAAACATGCCTCTCGTGGCTGCAGAGGAGGAAGTCAGAGGGGCGGGGCGGAGTAAGAAGTTCATGCTTTAATGACAAACGACAGAACACCTCTGAAGCCCCCAATCCATTCAATAGTTCAGCTGCTCCACATAGAAAGGACTCGACTTCTTCCATCATTCAGTGTCCCGGTGGCTCTCGGGTCACCGGCTGATGTCCCGGTTTCCCTCCCAGTTCTTGCTGCCTGCTGCCTCACCACTGCCCCCGCTCTCGAAGAAAGGGTGTTTGAGGGAGTCGGCCAGCACCAACCTCTTGGAGGGCTCGTACTCCAACATGCTTTCAATGAGGTCAAACAGCTGGTGGTGCTCCTCCGCTTCAGACAGCAGATACCGCTGACAGAAGGAACAGACGGGCAACCAAGAAAGAGAAGGGAAAAACGAGCGGGATTAGCAGGAGACAAACTCCAGTACGAAACAAAGAGCACTGTTGTACACCGGACTATTTTCAGTTTTCGGCCCTGCGAAACATACAGTATTCATTCCTCTCCCGCTCCTCTTACCCGTAAGGGTTTGCAGTTTTCTCGGACATATTTCCCCGCTGAGGAGCTCTCATCCCAATCCAGACGGCCGCGGTAGAAATACTTCTGCTTCCTAAGAGTGTAAGGTGATCAGCGTAGGCAGCGTTAAAGCATGTGCGTCCTCTTTTCCATACAGAAGGTGGATTCATGTGCGTAAATTTTCGACACTTTTTCCCGCTTTCCTACCTGGTCTTACGAATCATCCTAGAGGGCACTGGTCCGAGGATTCTTTCCATCATGGCCAAATGCTCCCTGTTGTCATGAGTCTGAAAGAAATATAAGCGAGACAACCATAACCACGCAGGTTCTGCAGTTACATATGGCGTCAGGCAGATTGACGGAGCGCACAAATGACACCCAGGGTTAATTCCTACCAGGTAAACTGCTGGATTCACTAAATGCTACAACACTTCACATTTACACATACACGTGTTGATGCATACTACATCTCTAACTGTCTTGAGATACAGGCAGAATATCAATGAATCAATATAAAAGACAAGGAAATAAGTCCTAACTGAATAAAAGGCGACATCCTGCTAAAGTACGTAGCGATACTGTTGTGTACCTGAAACAAGGTGAAGCCCAGGTAGTACTCAAACAGGATACAGCCGATACTCCACACATCACAGGGGTGACTCCAACCCAGTTCTGAGGAACAGAAACATGTTATGAACACATGAAAACACAAGAGAAAAAAAAAAGTGTTTTGTGCAGGAAGTGAATGCTTTTGCTGACATGACATAAAATTAGCCCAAATTTTTGATTCTCAATTTCATGTATTTCCAAGAAGATTTAAAAAACCTAGATGGCAGCCATTATTCAGACAAAGTGTTAATATGTACGCGTGTAATTCTCCACCTACAGTCATTCTCACCTAGTATGACCTCGGGCGCTCTGTAATGCCGTGTTGACACAATGGTGCTGTGGTGTTCGTGGTCAAATGTGGCACTGCCAAAGTCCACCACCCGTACTGCCGTGCTCTTAACGGTCCTCTCCTCTCGTTTCTGCAAGATAGACAACACGCTTAATAGGACTTCCTTACGCAAACTTTGTTAGAGTAGTAACCGTGTCAAAGAAACGTTTGCTTTACCCAAAACACACCCGTGGTTGTTTCATATCTATTTATGAGACATGCAAGCACTATCTAGCATTTAAATCTTCCCTCGCTCATGGATCTCATGAATATTACCTGGAACTGGACAGTGTCTTCTCTATAAGTGAGCTGAATACGATACTGGCTGGTCAGGTTCAGAACAAACCTGCTGACAGGCAAAATTAGACTTTTCACCTTCTCTTCTTACCTTCTCTACATTGTAGGACATCGTGAAGTCCGAGTTGACAAACAAGATGTTCTCAGGCTTCAGGTCTGTGTGTGTCAGCTTATTGTCATGGAGGACTATGGAGAAAAAACATCTGGTTAGTATTTCACCCTTAGACAGGAAATGAACATAAAGCAACTTTATGCAAACCATCTTCTGATCATTCAGTGCTCATTTTTCTTCCTTTTAGATCAAATTAGATTTTTAGAACATCTAATTATGATCATGGTAATATGATGAACACTGATTAAAAATAATAATTTAAAACAGTATTATAATTACTACAGTAAATAAGCCCATTAGAACAATATTTACCAACTAAAAAGACCTGGCCAGGACTTATACAGCATTTATTTCCCATGAAGAAGCTGAAAAAGTTAATAGTTTATTTGGCTCTAATGCCCTCATGTGGTTAAAGGAGGTCTGCCACAAACAGCAGATGATTTTAATTCAGCTGCTCCACATGTAGGCAACGGATGAAGAGACATTAATGACAGAGAGTGGGTTTGTTGGACAACAACATATTTTTAGGGACGTCAAGTCAAAAAGCTTACAGGTACATTCAAATTCAAGCTGAAGATTCAGAGTAGTGTATTCACTCTATTCTTAAATATCCTGCTTATCCAGGCTTCGTGCTCATACATTTTCAACACGTAAAAATAACTTACACTTCACAGCAAGACAGATTTGGTAGGCCATGTGTCGAACTTGACATATGGAGTAGGGCAGGTAGTTGTTTTCCTTTAGAAAGTCGAAGGTGCTCAGAGCCAGCAGCTCAAAAGAGATGCACATGTGACCGTGGTAGTCAAACCAGTCATACATCTGAACACACAGGCTGAAAGATAAACAGAAACATGCGAGGGTTGACAGTAAAGCAGCAGACCTTTCTTGCTGATCATTTCACAGTGAAGCTACTGAAATGAGCAAAACTAGTTTGGTTATTGACATTTAACTTCAGCGCTCGTAAATGTGTCATCACCCAGCTACAAGGCTGAGCGTGGTGTCAGTTTTAAAAAGCTGTATAGAGTAAAATGATTATTTTGTACTCAATCAGAACTCACAATTTGTTATCAGGGTCCTTCTCATTGATCTTCTCTAGCACATTAATCTCCAGGCGAGCTGCTTCCTTGTATTTCTCCACATTCTTGATGATTTTCAGAGCAACATGGGCTCCTCCTCTGTAAAACATAAGACGCTGTTAAGCCAAAAACAGGTAATGAAAGACAAAATATGCACTGCTTGTAGTGTAGACGCAGATCCACGAAAAAGGGCTTGCCAGTTACACTGAATGCCAGACACCAAACTGACCATGATCTGTTTATTTTTGCACTTATATGGTGTGAGAAAAAAGAAAAAAGAGGGAAGTTACTCCTACAGCAGCTCCAGCTGGTAAAAAGCCCCAGATCACTGTGTGTCAGCCTACATTTCCTGGCCATGAACTAAATACTTGAGGTACATTTCTGAACCTGTCACAAAACAATAACTTCCACGAAGAGAGGCACTTGCAGCACCCTTTTTTTTTTTCGGGCCACAGCCGCATGAGGCTAAGACATAGCAGAGCTGATTTCACCACGTGATCAACAAAGGCAGCACAAATAAAGTGGGAAAATTGAACGTAGTAGCTTGTAGTTAACAGCCACTAACAGGAAGCAGCAAACACAGAATGAAACAATAATACGGGTGCATGTTTAATACTGGTATCCCCAGGTACGAGTATACGTAATACGACCCCAGAGGGTGCCAGTTGTTGTTTTTCAGTTTGAGCTGACACACACCTGCGATGGTCAATGCACTGCATCACCCTCCCAAAGGTGCCTTCTCCCAAAGTGCTGACAATCTCATCTGCAACACAACACAGAGAGAAAAGGAAGAGAGAGGGGGAGTGGGGAAAGAAAGAACAGCAGCATTAGACATGTGGACGAGAGCAGCGATACATCATGCCAAAGTGTAGACAGGCGAATCAGTGCTAGCGCCCATCCCCTTTTCAAATCGCTGCCTATTCAATCTGGCAGGATCCAAACACTTTGAGGTGGTCTATGATAACTGAATACACGGCACTATGATAAAATAATAAGGGGGCAAACATAAGGCTCCCCCTTCCGTTGATGACCAATTTGCAGTCATTGAAAATGTGAGCACATCCTTTCAAGATGTGGCTGTCTTTGCCCAAAAGAATAAGGGGGTAATGTATGAAACTGAAAGAAATTCAATCTGATTAGTATTTCTAGCACAAATGATTTATTCACAGAAGAAGCGTTAAATGTAAATAAAGTGTCTATATGTACAACGGTTGTACTAATCTTAACGAAAAATAACTAAATAAGTGGTGTTGCGTGAGATCTTTCTACTCCCCCAAAAAAAAAAAAAAAAAAAAAAAAAAAAAAAAAAAACCATCCCTGAAACCCTTATTGTGGAAAATTGCTGACTTACATTACAGGTTTAAAACCTGTAACTGAGTTTTAAGCTAAAGCGCAACAGAAACAAACATATGCAAACGGGATTCTATGTTTAGGAAATTCAAGTAACCTGTGAAACATAGAAAAATGCTCCACAGCTTAAAATCCTAAAACAAAGAGCAGAATGTACCTAAAGTCCCTCTCAAAATCTTCAACATTCTTGCACTCCACCCTGCTATTTCAGCTAGAGCGAAGAGCATTCTAGCGAGGCATCATCATCATCATCATCATCATCATCATCATCATCATCAGGCACTCCCATGTCATGTAAATGCTCTATGCTTTAATACTCATATGGAGAAGGGTTACGATAGAGTAGTGGCAGTGAGTACATCTCTCTTGCAGGACGTCCCCACTCCGACAGATCAGGTGCCCTTCCTCGTCGTCCCTCACACTCAGTGCCCGCGTCCGGCTGTCGCTCCGCTGTTTTCACACCCAAACGCCCATCAGCAGGTCACAACACGACCGAAGGGGACAGGGGGGGTTTCAGGGGCAGCCGCAGCCACGGCGTCAGGCGGCACAGGTAGACGAGGAGGGAGGAGGAGGGTGGTGTTGGCAGTAGTTGATGTAGTTGTGGTTGTAGGTGGGTTTCGTGGTCATGGGGCGATTCACGCATGACACCACGTGAAGGAAATATATAACGATAGGGATATAGTGCAAGGGAACAAGTCAAAGATCACATGTTGTCCTCTGCTCCTCTCCCCCCTCTACCTTTAAACCACAGCTGCTTACAAACAGAGAAGCAACTGGCATATCCATTCATCAACGCAAAAAACCAATAAAGACAGTAATGTAACTAGTTCAAAACTTTTCAGGCTAACTTGCTTAAGTTAAACAAGACGGAAATAAAATGACAGGACCAAAAGCATTCAAGCAGGAAATATTTAAAAAATAACTCCAACATTCATACTACGTCAAATTCAACCCCTCGCTCACTTACATTTATAATATTAGAAGGAAACTTCGGTGTTCTCCAACCTGGACCCTAGTTGGCCATCATTATAGGTCTAGATGATTAATGGGGACAACAACTTTGGAAATCGATTCAGTATTAAGCCGGAGCCCTTCAGTCGGCAAGCTCAGACTGTTAGAATAAATGTCTGACACCATCACTAATCCAAAAGCAGAAGTTTTGCTCCAAAGATCTCACTGAGTTGTAAGAAGTCAACGGTGGAAACATGAGTGAGACTTGGAGATACGAATGCCATGACAAATTTGTTGTGTTGGAGTACAGAAAAACAGAAGTCATAGCTTAGAGTGATCTAAAAGATTTAGTAAAAAAAAATTAAATAAATTAAAAAAAAAGAAAAGAAATGGTACCTGTTTGCACATTTCTGAACTGTGCCAAAACAAATGTTATGCAACACTTAGCGTAGCTTTCATGGATAGGAACATGCTGAATTGAGGCTAATTGTGTTACAAACGGATGCTGACGCTTGTTGTCCAAACACTGTGACGTGCAGACCACAGAATCAGCTTTGATCATTGAGACTGAGATGACTACTGCCAGCCGAAGATGACAAGAAATTGTCTGTGACAAAGACTTTCTCAAGAGAAATGTTGTTTCAAAAGTGGAAATACCTCCTGCAAACAGAGTTGGCGGCGATGTTTTAAGCTAAAGTCATGACTCGGTTGAAATTTTGCACAAACCGCTGGCTCAATGACTGACTGTTTTTGCCCTTATCCTGCCATTGACCGATTTAGAAAATTGCTCCCATAAGTCACTTTAGACCCAAAATGAAGGGGTATCAAAGTCCAGGTTGAAAAAAAAATGTAAAACTGTTTCCTTTAGCAGGTGTGGTTAAACATACCGCACACAAAAAGAAAGATTTAATGGATCGAAGTCGTTTTTAAGTGCCGATAACGTCTAACAAAAGTCTGAATTCCGTTAAAATCGAAATTTTGCATTGTGTTTGGTAGAACATTTTCACTTTCTTCAGTCTATCTTTACTAATATTCACAAGTGGCCAAATAACTACTATAACAGGCATTCCTGCCTTTTCTAGTAAAACTGAAAAATACTTAACTTAAAATTTATGAACAGAATTATGTGTCACCGGTTGTAACTTGGCTTTCAAAGGGAAATGTTAGAAAAGACATGGTGGGTGTGTATGTGAAGAACAGCAAGAAGTCGTGGTTGATCATTAATGAACTCCTGAAGAAGTGCTTGCATAAAAATGAAAATGCTCTGCCAAAATGAAATGCCAATTTAAGCAAAACCCGCTTAAACAAAACAAAAACAAAAACAAAATCAAAATCAAAATCCCTCTGACAGAACAAAAGCAAATCATAAAGATTGTACTACTTACCAAGTCCAATGGCTGTAAAGAGGAAATGGTTATGGAAAGACAGAGACAGCAAGAGCTGAGTGAAAGAAACAAGAGGTGGAAAGAAAGAGTACGAGAGAGTTAAAATACAATCTCGGGTCTGGCTGTACTCACCGAGGAGGATGGGCTATAGGACCTGGTTCTACGCCGCCTTCGTTTGTGCTTACGCCTGCTGCCTTTCCGCCGGTACGACTCGTCCCGTTCGCGCTCCCTCTCACGGCCACGTCGGTAGTCATACATGTTTGGAGAGAAGTCCCGTGGATAGTAATTCTCAGCTGCTCCATGAGGCTCCCTCTCTCTGTCGCGGTCTTGATCTCGGCCCTGATCTAAGCGTCTGTATCCCTCGCAGTATCTTCGGTCAAATGGTCGGTGTTCCGTCGAGCGATTGTCATAGCTGCGACTGAATTAAGGGAACGTAGGCACATTTTACGATCGATACGAAAAAGAAAGCAGCCTTCAAGACAGGATTTACAGTGCTGGTAATGTAAAACTCATTTACAGCATAACAACCCAAGCAAATTTCGGCATTCGCACAAACATACCTCCTTGAGTGTACAAAGCTTCCGTCCTGTCTGTGTCCCCGTCCCCTTCTGTCTCGGTCTCTCTCTCTGTCACTGCTGGAGGAGTAAGTAGGTGACCTTCTGTGCCGATGTCTTCGTCCTCTGTCTCTATCTCTATCTCTGTAACGGTCTTGGTAGCTGCCTCGACTGTCTCTTTCCGAGGATGTATACCGTCTGGTGTGAGGCATCTATTAGAAGAACAGCAAAACATTTGCGTATAAAAAAAAAAAAAAGAAAGAAGAAGAATTAGGGCCTGGATCAAAAATTCCCTTTAAAGTTTATTAAGATTTAGCCAAAAGCCAGGAAACTCCTTCCCACGGCTAGACATGTTAGACATTTTTCTTCTTCAATATTCACCTGTTCAGCTTACTGCCAGACTCAAGTGGTTGGCGGGACTCAAATGACAAACATCAAAATTCAACTGAACCGTCACATTAAACCTCTCATTGTCGGGACATCACATTTAACTCTACATGAAATGCACAGTGAATATTACTCCTTAAAAAAAAAAAAAAAAAAAATCAGATCATGGGGGGGGGGGGGTTTAACTGAGGGCAACAGCTTAAACTTATTTGATGAAGAAACGTGGCTGTATAGGAGGCCTGTACGCGACTACAGCCACAGTTGAACATACCAACTTAAACGCGTGTCAACATGAGACATGCAGCCTACAAATATGTGCAAAAAAAAAAAAAAAAAACCTGCAAATATGAGAGAGAACAGCGTTTAAATGCAGGGAGACTCGGTTAATAAACCCTGTTTCATGATCCTATTTAACTATTGACAACCTCTTTCAGGGTAAATACAGCGGCCCTTCAAACGACTGTAAACAACAAACAAACCGACACGATTGTCACGAACAGAAAACGAGAAAACGAGGCCATTTCGGTAAAGCTTTGACTAAAACTACTCTCGTAACATAACAGCACATCGTTGTTTCGTGAAATCAGGTTGTCTATTCAGCCCACAAGCGTCGAAAAGCCTCTTTTTTTTGTTGTTGTTTCCTCTCCAACCTTGTAAGACGATTCAACACCCGCGTTAACGTTAGAAAAAAAAAAAAAAAAAAACTGCCGTTAACGCTTGTTAGTTCCCCACACGAAGCACCAGAGCAACAACTACTACATCTCAACATCTTGTCCAAAAAAAACAACAAAACAACAACAACAACAAACCAAAAAAAAAAAAAAAAAAAGATCAGCTCCGAGCACGAAAAACAAAAAACAAAAACAAACTTGCGATCAACGAGCGACGCACTGGCGGTTTAGCATACGCTGCTAGCAGCGAGCTAATGTAAATAATTTGACCGCCATCTTAGCTTTAGCTGCGTTCAATCGGCTGAACGGCTCCTCGCGCAGAGACAGCTTTATTTAACAGCGACAAACCCTTCAAAATGTCACATTTTACCGTTTTAGCAGCGAGGCCGGTACGCTTGTCCCACAAAAAGTCCGTGGTGGCGTTCCAGTTTTCCCCTATTATCTTGTCACTGGCCCGCAGTTCAAGGCTCCCGAGCTAACACGCAGCCAGCTTTTCTTTTTCTTTTTTTTTTCTGTGTGTCTCTGTGTGTGTGTGTGTCTCTGTCTGTGTGTGTGTGTGTGTGTGTCTCTGTGTGTGTGTGTGTGTGTGTCCCCCTCCAGTCTCGGTAACACAGCTCGTTCTGGTTCAGACTAGTAACGCCTCCCTGCGCTCGGATGTAAGTCCTGCATGAACACAATCACACACACACACACACACACACACACACACACACACACACACACACACACACACACACACACACACACACACACACACACACACACACAGCTATGGAGGGGGCGACCCACCTCCAACCTGCAACAGCTAAAATAATAAAAATATATATATAAATAAACAAAAATGCGATATCTGACAAGGTGTTTTGAGTTCATGTGATACTAGTTGAGAAATGGTATTTAATTTAAGTCAGAAACTTGACCGATGTCGTAAATTCTGATTTTAGCAAAATCCATCACAGTACAATAACACTGTTGACTGTGTTTCTTGGTTGTTTGTATATTATATATATATATATATACTGTACTGTATATATATATATATGTATATATATATATATGTTGACTGTTTCTTGTATATAATATAGATATATAATGTACTGTATATACTGTGCATTTTATATTTTATATTTTTTACTGCTATTTACTGCTATTTTATTTTATTGCTTTTCTATTATTATATTATTCTATTCTATTCTATTATTATTTTATTCTATTGTTTCTATTATTGTCTTATTGCTTCTGTATGTATGCTGCTGTAGCGAAAAAAAATTCCCCTCGGGATTATACCTACCTACCTACCTACCTTATCTCACCTTGCTGTCTAAAAAATATATATATATATATATATATATTTGATTTACTATAAGCTTAATGTTGACTTTTTGTAAATTAAACTTACCAACTCAAACGTTTTGAATTCTCATACTTGTGTAATGTTATTTTTGATCATGTCTAACATTTAGGTTAGGTTAGGTAGTTACTTCATTAATCCCCGAGGGGAATTTTTTTTCGCAACAGCAGCATACAGGAAGCAATAGATAATAATAGAATAATAGAAAGCAATAAAATAGCAGTAAAATGGCAGTAAAAATATAAAATGCACAGTATATACAGTACAGTATATATATCTATATATATTATATACAAACTTATATTTACTTATTTTACTTTTCCAGTAAAAAAAAAAAAAAACATCTTAAAAGTTTGCAGATTGTACGTTCACGTGCATGATAGAACATCAAGGTCATTCAAACGCTGGTCCGCGGGCTGGATACGGCCCGATCCACACCCAACGACAAGATGCCTGTTTGGATACTGTTGTTTTTTTGTTTTTTTTTACCTGTCTTGGTAAAAACCTTCAGCTGGGCCAGATGTTTCTGATAAAAATACATATCCTTTAGCAAATGGTAGAGTTTTGTTCACAAACTAAAACAAAGTGAGACAAAAAAAAGTACACTGAGGCCATCAGAATTCAATCCAATCCAATGTGAGATTTGCGGTATATCAAAAGACAATACAGAAAACTGGGAGGTACTCCATGGTAAAGCACCATTTATGTAATTTCTTTCTGAGAATTCATCACTCTTGTTTCCTGATGTCCTAAAAGTGTGGCCTTGAGTTCCTTGCACAAAGGTGTGATTCCAAAACAAGCACTTTTCATTTACTGTGATTTCCAAAACATGTAAAAAAAAAAAGTAAGATACAAATGAGCAGTTGTAATCTACCACAACTCAGAGAAGATAAAAAAAAAAAGGTTTATGGTCCCTTATAAATTTATCTCACCCTTGATTCCACCTTGATCACACTACTGTTATACAATTATTCACCACACCACACCCTATGCACCTTATGACTCCTTGGAATTGTTTTGATAGCATCATAAAAAGGCTCATACTCTTAAACTATATTCATCTTGCATTTTCCTGTCCGAAACTGATACCACAAAAGGGACGTGTGTGTGATTAGTGTATTTTATATATTAATATATCTATTATCAATAAGAGTAATTTGTAGCCATTAACTGACAAAATATTCTGCGCTGCCCTCGAAGCTCCTGTAATCTTCCTATGCAAATATTTTACTTTTGAGTTTGAATAGTTCTGGATGCTGCCCTCCTCTTTGCCACATTTGTAGGTTAAAAACTTCAAAATTCAGGTTCAAGGCAATTTATTTATATTCAAGGGCATAAGACTTTAATAAAATATCATTTAAAAACAAATGCTTCCGAGTGAATTTGACATATTTCAGCCTTCTCAATGAGGTAGAACTTTCAACAGGACATTAGAATCCTCATCCACGGTCCCCTTCAGGCCCGCAGGAACAGCACCAGGCTCCGAGAGGGTTTTGGGCGTAGAGACCATCGTTCTCTTCACATGTTCACATCATTGTAATGGTTTTGATGATTCTGACGTACACAAGACAAGTAAATACATGAGAAAAATTTCAATAAGATATTAAGAAAAAAATTAAGAATTTGTAGTTTATTTTGGAGTACGAATTTAATTTACCCACGACTGAGACGGACACATTCTTCTTGTTTCCCTCCTTTTTCATTGCTATAACCTTCCTCATTTTAATGATCTGTTCCAAGCGTAGGGAGCCTCGATAGATCCACTCCTCACGTTGATCCTTCTAGGGATGATGACACACAAACTACTATAAATCAATGTGAATAAATACAACAGTATGAAGAAAAAAATTGATAATCCAGAATGAATGGAGGTACTTCAAAGGGCAATGTGATATGATACTGACCAGAAAATTAACCTTCATCAAGCTGCTGTCGATCTCCAGCACCTCACACCTCTGCAGGAATCCATTGAGTTGTGCGTTAATGTTCTGTCCCACCTTGTACTGGGTCTGAGGCACATTGGGCCAGGAACGCACGTAATCCATCATAAAGTCCCGGTGATAGTCGTCTGGGATATCGTCCAAGGGGTCTGGCACTGTCACAGAAAATGGAAGGAAAAAAAAAAAAATAAATAAAGTCTTGTCACTCTTTTTAATATCAGCATAATAATAGCAGGTCCTGTGGACAACATGTACAATTTGGAAGTCTGATTCCAACTCCACCACACAAATTTCCATTAATTCTTAACAGGGAGACTCTTCACATCTTTTCTTAGACAGAGATAAAAAAAAATTAAAATTAAAAAAAAAGCTTTTGAAAAACTGCAATAAAAATGGCAGCAAGCACAGATAGGCTGGTGTTTGGCTTGGCTTTTGACGTAATTTTGTTTTTATTTTACACAAAAGACGTTTAGACTTTTCACACAGCAGAGAAGCACTGGTCCAAATAGCAACACTTGTGCTTTTCCTTTTAAAGTTAAGTCAAAATGTTTGAAGTGAACCAGGCACATTTTTATCTGCCTTTCACAAGATTTGGCATCCACTGCCTTTACTTGTAGAGTTTACATAAAATCAGAGCTAAACCCAAACATTGTATGTAGACTAGAGAAGTTTTCTAAAATTGCTTTTTCACTTAATCTCTCAAACAGATCAACTTGTGTCTGAAAAAAAATATCCATTGTAAATTAAAACACGTAAACTTACGTGGTTTGCACACCAGGTAAAGTGAAGGTAAGGGAACATAGACTGGTGTGAGATCATCATAAAAGACCAAGAACCTGTAAAATTAAAAACATATTTAAAGTAGTAAAATTGACCGTGCTTTATCATAAAAACTGAGTGAATACATTTCTAAAAGGCATCTTCTGAATTTATCGTAAAAAGAATAACACACACACACACACAAACCTCATGTGGTTTTTCCTGCTCGGGACCTCTGCCAGGACACCAGGCAGGAACTTCTGCTTGCCAGCGTTGCACTTAACCACCACGCGTGCACCAACAATAAGCTGATCCACTTTTGCCAAGCAGTCAAAGGCAATATGGTGGCCAGACAATAGGCTCTTCCCCTTCTCCTCAAACTTGACCTTGTATTTCAATTTACCATCTTCTGAAATGAAAAAAAACCCACAAAAAAAAAACAGGTACTGGTATTCTGAAAACCTTTTGTAGATGAAAAACCTCTTTTAATCAGTTCTCTGAATACATCAGCCCCTGAATACACAGACCAGATCATTTAAAACTCAAACTTTGTAATGTGAAAGGCCTGTATATCATTAGCCTGGTATTACCAGACCCAAATTCACTGAGATTTTTCCTAGTCATTGCATCCTATTAAGCATAGACGTCAGGTGAATTTCGAAACTATTAGAGCAACTTTTAACCAATCGGCATTGACCACCAAATAACATGTTGCAGAAACTGACCCGAAGGAGTGCAACAAATCACTGCAGTTGTGTCAGGAACCGACCTGTTTTAAAAATATTAGGCGCTGCCCTCGTATTTAAACTTAACATTTTCTGAAATGGAGAGGAAAAAAACGACTTCACTAGTCATATCACTTCATCTAGCTCTACCACTGCCGCCATTGTTGGAACTGCATTGCAAAATTAAATGTGGGGGTAAATTGCAGAACAAAGACCTCTTAAAGAGAGAAATAGCCATCAAGTTGAAGACAAATGCATTATATTGGGTTGTGCTTGCTGATAAAAAAAAACATTTTTAATTCCTACCCTTTGTTATTATTTTCACAACTGTTCCTTGTTGCCAGTCTATGGTACCCTTTCTGGCCAGGACCGGCATGTTTACGCTGACCTCTTCGGGAAGCACGCTGGGAGCGGTTTTGGCACGCCCTGTAGAGGAATGTGAAGCTGATATTATACACCCAGAGGTACCTGACAGTTTACGAGGAGCATTACATGTTAATGTTAAAACTGAAACAAATTAATTTCTGTCCATTCCCAAGTGATGTCCCACGAAGCCATGGTGAGGGCAGCCAATTGTGATCAACCGGGCAAGATGGAGTTGTTTCCGGTTTAGGTTGCAAAACATGAAACAGACTTTAGATTGTAATTGTCCTGCTTTACCTACATCTTTATCTAAATTACTGATATAAGGCTAAAAAAAAAAAATGCAGATCGTCTAATGTGTCAGTTTGCTCTCTAAATCAGCAGAAAAGTAAAGCATCTTTGCACAAGCAGAAAGACATGGACATGACAACACAAACTATGGTGACTAAATGACAGATTTCTTTCTCATGGCACAGGTGATTTGGAAGAAATTAAGTTTTATTTTCAAGACCATGAAAAAAAAAAACTATAGCCCTTACCTTCCTTGTTTGATGTCGATGTTTTTATGGCGTTGTTCTTGGCGTTGGCTTGAGGTGCTTCTGTGTTTTTTGTGCTGCTTTCAGCATTAGTCTTTGCGGCTACTCGCGGTGTCGATGCTTTCGTTTTATTGCTCTTTGCACAGCTGTTTGTGCTCGCTGTGGGCACCGACGTCTTTGCTCTTTTGCTCTTTGCGTCAGAATTTCTGCTTGCTTGCATTGTTCCATGTCTCGTGTGACTCGTTTCAGACTTTTGACTAATTTTTCTCCTCTTGTTTGACCCACTGTTAAAACGTGAGAGAGAAATATCAGAGTCATCGATTGAGTCATCTGGTTCCCACCGGATAACGGACCCAGTGGTGCTTAAAGATTCATCTCCAATGCAGTCATTCTGAGGCGGTGATGAAGCTGAATACTTGTTGATCGTAGATAGAGGAAGTTTAGTCAAGACCACCACCAGTTCCCTCATTAAAGGGAGACGCCGTTTTGTTCCATTAACTTTCTCCTGGTTCTCATTGACTTGTGGCTTTGGTAACAGAGGGGCGGGGCCAGTGGAAGTTGCTGAGCTGCAGGCTGAACTCTTACATTCATCAGACTCTGAGAGAATGGTTTGTCTTTTACCACAGACTCTAGGGTTATCATCATCATCTGAATCTGTGTCACTGTACGTCCATCCCAGCAAAGAGTACTGTTTCCGTACAATTTCCTCACATGCTGCCACCGACCTGAACGATGTCAACAACAAAGGGAGCATGAATAAAGCAAATAACTCAAACACGAAAGCAAAATAAATGTACTTCAAGTCCAGAGAAAGGGACCCGTATATCCTTTACATTTTCTCTCATCCTTTTATGAATCACAATGTGTCCGTCCAATCTGATTAAAATAATAAATAATATTGACATACACAAAAACTGATTGACAAAAGCCAGTTTTAGAATAGTTGTATGAATTTGAAAGAAATGTATAAAAAAAAAAGTTTTGGGGTTTTAAGAACATAGAACATGTTAAAATCAAGGTTTGGATTTATTTATTTTTTAATTTCAGGATTTCCAGAGTCACTGCAATTATTTTCTTTTACGGGAGGCAGAAATAAGAGCATGAAGTAGATACAACACTCACTTGCAGAGCCTGAGGAGGTCGGCTGTCTGTTCTTCAATCTTTTCCAGCAGAGACTGCAGAACAGTGCATTTCTCTGGCACATCTGGCGAGAACAGCGTGCCCCTCTTTACCTCGTGTTGGATCCACCGCTGGAACTCCTCTTTGCTCATCTCCATCTCGTCCTCCTCCATAATGTCTGCAACACACAACATTTTAAATCACAAGCCAGAGGTTTAATTGTTTAGCAAGAAAATGGGAGGGGGGCACTTTGTAAATTTGCTATTTTGAGGCCTCAAGTCTGAAAATTCGACTGTCACAACTTGTTTTTTTATTTATTTAGTGGAAAGAGACCATATTTGGACGAAGTGCGAAGGGGGAGTGAAGGGTGGATCTCACTGAGAACCAGATGACAATACCCCTCCCTACCTACACCGGCATCCTTACTGCCTGGCATGTCAATCAAACCATGCACGCCCTAGCTACATCTTTTTATATTCAGTCTATACTCTGCACTGATTGCGCAACTTCATGGCATGAAAAATCTTTAAAATTACATCTATACAGATGTGAAGCCTTAACGGTCTTTAAATCTGACATACCAATAGAAAGCTATTGTCTTGTATACCTGTATTTCACTATTTATTAATAAATAGTTTTACATTTATTTAAGTAATAACATCAAACAGATAACATGGCGAATAACATGGGAACTTAAAATGGAGGTTGAATCATGAGCAGGAACCACAGACCACCTGTGAAGCATTTAAAGAGGCTCCCCGGTCAAAAAATAAAACAACACTTAAGTTGTTTTTTTTAAAGACAACAGCCTGCACCAGCTGCATCAGTGATCCTGGGCAACAATACTCCGTGGCACGTACTGCTCTTCATCAAACCAATAAACCGAGATACATTAACCGACCTGATCGCTGAGTTCTCGACCAATAAACACTTTATTTTGTAATAGGTAGGTATTTTTTCATTTAAATGCGTCAAATAAGGCACAAATCATACCTTCAGACAGCTTCCTCCAAATCTTTCATGTGCCTCGTCTTCTTCGCTTCATGTTGCTGCATCAAGCCGTGAGGAGCTCACTGCTGCCCCCTGTGTTCGTAAATACCGAACACGTCCTTCACGTTGGCCTTTTTGCTACTTCAAAGCAGTTTAAAAAAAATAATACAATATGCATATATATTGTATATAAAACAGCCAGTAGGGACTTAACTAAGGACATGTAGTTAAAACAAATAAAACAAATGAATGTTACAAACACCCTCCAAAATACAGTTCTTAGTAAAAGTAGTACTTTGGTAAAAAAAATAGCATTTGAAGAAATACACTCCACAATGAGGACATGTCCTGCAATTAAAATATTGGTTAAATAAAATAATAGTATATGTTGGCAATCAAATGTCCAACCCTATTTCCCCAAAAGTTGGGAATGTAAATAAAAACGTAATTTGATGATTTGCAAATTATCTCAACCCATATTTCATTGGAAAGACTAGATACAGTATCAAATGTTGAAACCGTTGTATGGAAAATGTTTTTGCAAATTTGTTGCTGGCATCAAATTCAAAATGAGAATACATTTTTCACAACACAATAACATTTCTCAGTTTTAACATTTAACATGTTGTCTTTGGTCTATTTTCAATTAAATACAGTGGGTACGGAAAGTATTCAGACCCCTTTAAATTTTTCACTCTTTGTTTCATTGCAGCCATTTGCTAAAATCAAAAAAGTTTATTTTATTTCTCATTAATGTACACTCAGCACCCCATCTTGACAGAAAAAAACAGAAATGTAGACATTTGTGCAAATTTATTAAGAAAGAAAAACTGAAATATCACATGGTCATAAGTATTCAGACCCTTTGCTGTGACACTCATATTTAACTCACATGCTGTCCATTTCTTCTGATCCTCCTTGAGATGGTTCTACTCCTTCATTGGAGTCCAGCTGTGTTTAATTAAACTGATTGGACTTGATTAGGAAAGGCACACACCTGTCTATATAAGACCTTACAGCTCACAGTGCATGTCAGAGCAAATGAGAATCATGAGGTCGAAGGAACTGTCCAAGGAGCTCAGAGACAGAATTGTGGCAAGGCACAGATCTGGCCAAGGTTACAAAATAATTTCTGCAGCACTCAAGGTTCCTAAGAGCACAGTGGCCTCCATAATCCTTAAATGGAAGAAGTTTGGGACGACCAGAACTCTTCCTAGACCTGGCCGTCCAGCCAAACTGAGCAATCGTGGGAGAAGAGCCTTGGTGAGAGAGGTAAAGAAGAACCCAAAGATCACTGTGGCTGAGCTCCAGAGATGCAGTAGGGAGATGGGAGAAAGTTCCACAAAGTCAACTATCACTGCAGCCCTCCACCAGTCGGGGCTTTATGGCAGAGTGGCCCGACGGAAGCCTCTCCTCAGTGCAAGACATATGAAAGCCCGCATAGAGTTTGCCAAAAAACACATGAAGGACTCCCAGACTATGAGAAATAAGATTCTCTGGTCTGATGAGACCAAGATTGAACTTTTTGGCATTAATTCTAAGGGGTATGTGTGGAGAAAACCAGGCACTGCTCATCACCTGCCCAATACAATCCCAACAGTGAAACATGGTGGTGGCAGCATCATGCTACGGGGGTGTTTTTCAGCTGCAGGGACAGGACGACTGGTTGCAATTGAAGGAAAGATGAATGCGGCCAAGTACAGAGATATCCTGGAAGAAAACCTCTTCCAGAGTGCTCTGGACCTCAGACTGGGCCGAAGGTTCACCTTCCAACAAGACAATGACCCTAAGCACACAGCTAAAATAACAAAGGAGTGGCTTCGGAACAACTCTGTGACCATTCTTGACTGGCCCAGCCAGAGCCCTGACCTAAACCCAATTGAGCATCTCTGGAGAGACCTGAAAATGGCTGTCCACCAACGTTCACCATCCAACCTGACGGAACTGGAGAGGATCTGCAAGGAAGAATGGCAGAGGATCCCCAAATCCAGGTGTGAAAAGCTTGTTGCATCATTCCCAAGAAGACTCATGGCTGTACTAGCTCAAAAGGGTGCTTCTATTCAATACTGAGCAAAGGGTCTGAATACTTATGACCATGTGATATTTCATTTTTTCTTTTTTAATAAATTTGCACAAATTTCTACATTTGTTTTTTTCTGTCAAGATGGGGTGCTGAGTGTACATTAATGAGAAATAAAATGAACTTTTTTGATTTTAGCAAATGGCTGCAATGAAAAAAAGTGAAAAATTTAAAGGGGTCTGAATACTTTCCGTACCCACTGTATGTATTAGCATTTGTCAGTAAAGACATTCCTGTTTACAAAGGGGTTTGGGTCTTTGTAATTCGACTAAGTGTGGACTATGCGTTTTATATATGGTTTACTATATCTTTTTAACTCGCTTTTGTATCTTATTTTTACTTTGTAAAGCACTTTATGACTGTGAAAAAGCGCTATAGAAATAAGCTTCAATGACTTGCAGGATTTGCATATCCTCAAATTAGTTTTTTGTTTTTTTTTTACATTTTATACATCCCATTTTTTTTTTAAACAGGGTTGTACTTAAATCATTAAAAATAAAAGTTCTCATTGAGCAGATTAATACATGTTTTGGAGAAAAATAACAAGTGTTTCGACTCCACAACATAGAGTAGAAATAAAAAAGTAAAAAAGAAACACCCAAAGAACAAGTACCTCAAAAATCTACTGTAGTAGTGTTTGAGAAAATGTGCTTATTTTGAGCCTTCACCAGAAGGATTTTTGCAGATATTATAGACTGCACTGGTTTTATCATTTTGCCTGAAAGAATGGATGTACATCTACACAATATCTTTATATAAATTAACATAACCTAAAGAGCTCCATTAATTTAAAAAAGTAAGAAAGAAACCCCTTATATAAGCTTTATTTTCAAAATTCTACTGTGGTGCCCTCAGCTTCATTCATAAGGACTCCATAATGTAAATAGGTGGAAGAAGTGTAGATACAAAACAACGGCGGTTAGATATCTAAAAACAAGACAATCCTGATTTTTCTTTGAAGTAACAGGTAGTTAGAGGTCTGCGCACTTGGAGTGTTTGAGATATTTGATCACACAGCTGAAAAATATACAAAGTAAAACAAGAATGAGAAAGTAAAATATTTTATTTACATCTCATACTCTGGAAATGACGCTAAGGGTACTTGAGCATAAACTAATATACAATGTAGAACTATCTCACAATGAAACAAAAGAATGACACAAAGAATGGATAAGTGAAGCTAAACAAAGCAAGGAAATTGTAGAAAATCAAACTGGATGTTAGAAAAAAAGACCTTTTCATTGGAACAGTTTATTTCCAGATTTGAATAATGAAAACCAAGTATATGAAAATATTATCATAAAACATATTTACAGTGAGGTTCCCCAAAGTCTCAATTATGCAGTGCATCATGCATAACAATTTTTTTTTAATTAATACTGAAGATGGCTCTTCTCTTATTTCTTCAAAATGTTTCAACATTTTCACCTTTAAACCAAAATGGAAACATGTATTAAAAACCTTGCAGTTGATGCAAAATGCTGCAACAAGAGTACTGACGGGCTTTAACAAGAGAGATCATATGTAGTGCCATGAAATAACCTGTGTTGTGATTTGGCGTTATATAAATAAAATTGAATTGAATATTTAACCGTGGCTTACATGAGTTCTGTAATGTGCCCTAATACGAGAGATACGAGTGCACAAGCACAGATTAAATACAACGTTTCAATCATAAATCCGTTCGGGCTGTCATATTGTTAAACATATTCTTGCACATTTGCTTGTTTGAACACAGCTGCTTGAATGTGCTGCCAAAAGCTGTATGCAGCTAATTTCACATTTCTGGACAAATTGAAAAATTATTAACTTTAACGTGGCTTCTGTGCTGATGATGCGCAGCTTTATTTGGGGATGCAATATTTCACCAATTAATGATATCTGCATATTTGTACAATTAAACTAAAACTAAAATAGAAAAGAAAAAAACTGCGTGAGGCTGGAACATGTTGGAACAGAAATGCTTGAATAGTTGATTGCACTCTCATATTTCAAACTGGATTTTGGGGTGAAATGGTTCCATTTACATAAAATCCAATGGCACATCCCTCCAAGGTGATCTATATTCTTAAAGACACCCTCCAATGAAACTCCAGCTTTTGTTAAATTGTCCTTGTGTTGCAGCTCGAGCCGCAGTGGGAAGCTGAACGGTGGATTATGAACAAAGGCGTAGGTGTAGTTACATCTAGGCCATCTTAAGGCATTAGGGGAGGTTTTTCTTGGGGGGGAAAACATTGTAAATATATCATTTTGATGAAGAAAGCTGCATTTTTATGGGTTTAATCAATGCCAGTGAGGAACTTTAAATGCAGCCACTTAATTATTTACCTGTCTCTGTGGATTATTAGTTAGAGTTCTCCTTGGTCTCTTTCAATTCCAAAAACCGAGCCATGTGTTCCAGTCGTAAGGAGCCTCGATAGATCCACTCCTTCTGTTGGTTTTCCTGAGTGTGACATAAAGATATTTAATTTAATTTTTATAAACTTGCATTCACAAAGATGACATGAGAAGACCATTAATAGTATAAACATATAAAATCTCTGTTAAGAATTCTTTTATTTTGACCGAAAAAAAATGGACATTGCTGCCGTCGTCTGTAAAAGTCAATATATTGATTTTAAGGATGGGTCAGATTTGATTAATATTCAAATAGTTGTTCAAATGTAAAAAAAAAATAAAAATAAAAAAAAATAGTATGTGACTGTTCTTCCTTATTTCCCTTGTTTTTATCGGAATAGTCGATTAATAGTTGATTATTTCTCAGCAATTTCCAAATAGTATTTTTGCTTCAGATGCCCATCACTACCGGATATCACAGATATCAGCACTTTATAATCAAAATCAAAAATCAGTCAAGTTCTGGAGACTTTGGGAACTTTGCAAAAGTCAGCAGCAAGAAGACAGCTGCTGACTGCTTTATCTGTATGTCTTGTTTCCCATTTTATTCCTGTTTTACATTTTTATAATTTACCTATATTGCAGCACATGTAGCTGACTGGTTTGGCTTGGGGTGGGACGTTTTGTGTGCCTTCGTTTCTGTGATTGCTAATTTGTTGGGTACGGGTATACGTGTCTTAAAACCAGTTAAAAATCCACTTAAAGAAATGTAAACACAAATAAGAAAGACACTGACCTGAAAAACAACCTGAATCAAGCTGCAGTCGACCACCTGCACCTCACACCTCTGCTGGACTTCATTTAATTCAGCATTAAGGGTCTGTCCAACCCTGTACTGAGTTAAATGAGGATACGGCCAATCCTTCAGGTACTGTTTCATGAAGGTCTTGTGAGGGCCGTCAACAATGTCGTCCAAGACGTTTTCTACTGTCGAAAAAACATAAAACAAAAAGTCTGTCACACTCTGGTGTGTCGGAAAGTATATTACACTACGATTACACCCAGGGGCCACTTGTGTTCAAATTGTAAACACTTGTGGCACTGTCACTTGTATTACTGTCTGATGAATTATGTATACGAGTTGTGATCAAAAAGTTCCAAGTTTCGCAGGACAGTGACGTGCACGGGGAAGCGTTGACTTTTGGGAGTACTTATTTCAAGTTATGTCAGTTAATCGCCATCAGCACCCGAGTATCACACGTTTTTGTGCATATTTTCAATTTCACCACGGACCTCCTCCTCGCTCTGTCCGTGTCACAGTGCGGCGCTCCGTTTACACAGAGCAAACAGGAGGAGTCTCTGAACTTTTTGATCGCCCCTCATAAATGATCCAAACAAAACAGAAAACCAGTCAGAACTACTGAAACCTCCGCCGGGTACTGTGAAGGCACTATCTGTTATCGTGTACACAATAGGTAAGCAACAGGTGAAAAGACCTGCACCGTAATAGCACATACTGTTAACTCTGCATTATGTAAATCTTCATAGGCAGTTTGTTTTCTTTCTCTGCAAACACTTCCATCTTGCTGTTTTTTGATTACCTTGAGGCTCTGTCAAAGAAACTCAGCATTTCCTAAACAGACACTTCACAAAAACCTTTAAGCACCACAGAGGACATAATGCCTCCTTTTCATGGTTCACTTTTAATGTAGAATATCTGCAGAAATCAGTGGATGAAAACCTTGTTTCTGTTTGAGAAGACCAAATCAAAACAGGCACAAATCACACAACGGAAAGATAAGATGGAAATAAGAAATAAAGGCCAATCTCTGATCCAAGCCTGTTTCAAATAAAGGCTTGTCTTGCTTTGTAAATGGAGGCACTGCACAGGAGTTTAGAATTTACAAGTGTAAGCAAACACCCTCAGCATGAAAACAGTCAAACTTACATGGTCTGCAGGCCAGGTGAAGTAAAGGTAAAGCAACATAGACCGGCGTGTGATCGTCCAAAAAGACCAAGAACCTGTAAAATGAAAATGTGTCTCCATCAAATCAAACTTTTACATTTGGACTTTCAGGAGCGAGTTGTGAGGTATCCAGTCGTAGAAGTACAAAGAAATAATCGTTCAACTACACACCTTAAGCGGTTCTTTCTGCTGGGGAGCTCGGCCAAAATACCGGGCCGGAACCGGAACTTGTTATTTGGAGACCGAATCACGACCCGGGCACCGACAAACAGCTGTTCCAGCTTCGGTGAGGCGTCGAAGGCGATGTGGTGCCCGGAAACGAGTCTCTTCCCCTTTTCTTCATAACCAACTTTGTACTTTAACCGTCCACCTTCTGCAAAAACAAAATATCAGTGAATAAAATTGGTCAAATCATCATCAGTTATTTCATTTTCCACCTTATTGTAGTTACTAATTGTTAAAAAAGTGAAAAGAATAATTATTTGTGAGAGGAATATGTGGAAGCTGCATTTATGCATGAATATGTAAAAAAACAAAACAGAAATGGATTCTGTTATTGATAAAAATGTTGTTTTTAATCAATAAATTATTATTTATTCTATGAAATATTATTATATATTATTTTATATTATTATAATATAAAATATTTAAAAAATGCAACCAGTCACACAAAGTCCAAGGTGACATCCTTAAATTGAATTTGTCCAAATTTTTTTTCCAAAACTCAAAGATATTCATATTGAAACAAACAAAAAAAGAGAAAAGTAGCAAAACCTGTGCATTTGCAGATGACTTCAATGATTAAATATCTAAATAATGTGATGAATTACTTGACAACATCATTCACTGATACTTATAACCCATAATTCAATACGCTTATAATATTCTTCTTAAAAGCTCTTATTCTTCCAAATAATTCTTTCGGGGTATGTGCAGCAGTATTTTCTTACCTTTTGTCACTATATCCAGTATTTTCCCTCGTTGCCATCTCATGGTTCTCTTCTTGGCCAGAACCATCATGTCCACTTTGACTTCTTCCTCTGGCAAGTTAGGACGAACCTTCGTGGTTTCATTGGAGGAATGGGCAAATGCTGATGATATAACCAAGGGTGCTTCTTCTACTACTGTGGAAAACAAAATGTGAAATTGTGAAGTCCTTGAGCGTTTTAAAGTATTTTCTTTTTTACCATCAGTTTTCATCTGTGTGGAACATCTGTGTGGCCTTACCATTGCTGTTGTTACTGGTTGTTGGCAATTCAGGGGTATTCACCGTTTCACATTTGATGGCTTTTGAAGTGTTTGGTTTATTGTTGGAGGCTGAAAAATCACAATCACTAGAATCGTCCTCTGGTTTCCACAGCATATCAGAGTCAGAGCTGCTGAGGGATTCGTCTTCACTATAGAACTGCTGAGGCGTTGGTGGTCGCAGAGCGCTGATCTTATAATCAGGAAGTCTCGTCAAAACTACCACCGGGTTTTTTGATAGACGGAGAAGTTCCAAGTCGTTGTCACATTTTATTATCTTGGGAATGAATGAGCATGTGGATATAGACATACTTTCTGCAAATAAAAATAAAAATAAAATGATTTTGATGTGCAACAATTAAAAAACCTACAGCAGACATTGTTGTGCTGCAACAATTACTTATTAAATTAGTGGAAAATTAACGAATGACCCTGTTAAAAACAAGTTAACTGTTTGAGTCAATTTTCAAACAGATGCATCTCATATATGTGGATTTGGATCTTAATTGTGTCACTTTGATAAATAAATAAATATTTAAAATTTAAAAAAAAAAATCAGCCCTTGGTACTTACCATCAGCCTCTACTTTTATTTGTATTTCCGAGTTGTTTATCAGCCTCCCACCGGACTCCTGATGCTCCAACTCATCCACCTCCATAACCGCTGAAAAACAAAACAACATTTAACTTACGTAAACATCTTATTACATAAAGGGATATGACCGCAGTGTTTTTTTTTTTATTATGCGAGATGTGAGGACACATATTGCATACTAGAGTGCAAACATTTATACTGCCATGGTCAATAAATCTCTTACTGTGAATGTGGTGTAGAAAATCTACTGATATTTTAGAGGCTTGCAAAAAAAAAAGGTTAATTTGAATATTGGTTTAGATGTCGATTATTTTCTTGAATAACAGATTAGCTGTTTGGTCTTTAAAATGTCAGCAAATGGTGCAAAAAATGGTATCCAGAAGTCTAAGGTTCAGCCTAAAACCAGTCAACAACCAAGTATTTAGTCTTACTGTCACGGAGGACTAAAGAAACCAGAAAATACGTCTCAGCTAAACCACAAAAATATAAAATAGAGAACTTTATTTGGACTTCAGGGGCATTAAAATCCAGTAAATGTGACCGTAGTAAGGGGAGGGGGAGAGAAGAAACCAGATGTAAACGGTGGATGTAACGTATTTTAAACACACAATGTCGGCAGGTATGGCTTCGTGTTTAAGATTGATTGGTGCTGTCGTTGTTCGGCGGATGTAAAAGTCGTTGGGACATTTTTGACTTTGTGAGTTACGGTCGAAACTTAAAACTAAAAAAAAAGCGATAATACTTCAACCGAAAAAAAAAAAAAAAAAAAAAACACAGCTTACCTGATGTTGTTTCAAATTCTGGTCACAGCAAGACGCAAATGAAAATTTTGCGTGCAAAAATAAATAAAAAAATAAGCTGACGTTTGGTAGTCGAGGAAGATAGCGATCAGGCTAACAACATACAAGCTCGTACTGAAAATACAAACTGTTTAAGAAACACTCCGGTTAATAGTCTTCGTGATTTCGCATCACGGTTGTATTCCAATTGTACAAAAGGACGTGCAACTTTGTTCTGCTAAATAAGTGTCATACAAAAGATAATCTTAAACCATTTCCTCCATTTTACATATCGGTGTTGTCGTCTTTGCTTCTTCGGAGACCTTCTTCTTCTTCTTCTTCTTCTTCTTCTTCTGCACTTCCGGCAGACTGGATGTCTTTCAGTACGTTGCTGCCCCCTACAGGTTACAGTTAGATTGCAGTTCGGAGGACTACTTTGACAGTCCTAGTGGGATTCAGCAGCCTCTTCATTGTGATCATCTTTGTGCCTTTGTGATTCAAGTAGCAGCATTCAGTATCTCTCTTTCTTATATTTAAAAGTTGTATTCGAAGTGTTTCATAGTTTGTTGTTTTCTGAAGTCCATCCTCATGTTTGCCAAGTCCCACGCCGTCTCTGGCTCAGTCTAGTCATACAAGCTATGTGCCTTTTCTCTTTCTCTCTTAATAACGGTCCTTTCTTTACATGACTTTGCATTGCAAAATAGTGAAGCCACTTCTTTTGATTTCCCAATCTTTCTGCCACGTGGTTGTTGGGTTTCTCTTGATAATGGACATATTCTAATAAACAGTCTCACATCTTTGCCTTTCTTCAGTTTGTAGCACCATATCTTTTACCGCATTCCCTTCCACCCCCCCACATGGGTAGACACCTAAAGAAACCCCACTGAACCTCCAGCCTGCTCAGTCACACAATCCTCAGTTCTACCACAAAGTCTGTCCAGGCTCCGACCTTTCAATCCCAAAATGTCATACAAAATGAAGCTGAATCTAAACATGACAGCTCACTTTGGCTTCACTTTCTCAACACTGATCATAGCCATTAATTCAGTGGTAAAACCCCAAAACTCCTTCAGACAGTCATTCTGTAAAATCTGGATTTTCCAGTTTTAGGGTCTTAGGTTCCATTATTATAAATTTGGAGATACGTTCTCAGTTGTTCTTTAGCCTTTCCATTACTTTGTCACCAAAAGCAATTGTACCATGTGTCGTTATTGCCAGTTTGAGTCATCGTATTCCTAATGGAGTTTCTCCCATTTCTATGAGTGAAGGTGGAACTGGGGTGGCATGGAAAACCTCGTATCATATTCCCAGTGCCTTTGCTTGCACTACATCCAATGTACTGAGAGCTGATTTGGCTTCTGTTCCGTAACATAAACACCCATAGTTTAATCTGTGTCCTCTCATACTCATGTAAATCATTAATTGTGTCTTGGCCAGCATCCCATGTGCTTCCTGAGAGGGAACGCATTACATTAATTATCACGTTGGCCTTCTATCAAAGTGCAGTCCCCAGAAATTTGATTTCTTTTATCCTCTCAGTTGCATGTCCATACAGAAGTAAACTGCAACATTCAGGCTCTTTCCTTCCTCTTCTTCTTGTTATAGTTTCGTGATGGTTGGCAAACAATAAAATGATGCATCAGCACCATGAACTGGTCTGGAGCGTAGCTCCGGATTAACCAAAGTCGCTTATTTTTGATTGATAGCGGACACTCTCCAAAAGAATGTCACAAACTCAGTCTACATTGCATTCACATGCTTTATTGTATAAAACAACAAATGCAATGTTATTTGGTAACTGTTCGCTTCATTACCATGACCATTATCACAAACTTTTCTATGAGTCTATCAAAATAACACTTTGGGGGATGGTTCATGACTCTGAGGAGAAACATTTTCTATAGCAGTTGCTCCTTTCACAGATCGTTTTTCCAAAGATTAACAGGCATTTAAACTCTTTTACCAATTGTACGATAGCTTTAATATTTTCATTCAGGCTGACGGTAGCTTCAGTATGAATGTAGCTGTGTATATGGGATTTATTTTAAGATTGGCAGAAAAATATCAAAGGGTTTATATCATCAAGAGAAGCAGGAGTGAGTCGACTCAGCTCTTTGACTTTCCAATGAAATGGATCTTGTTTTACTTGAAACATAGGTTCTGGGTAGGGCCCCTTGATGCCTCTGGCCCCTGGGCATCATTATCTGTAATCCATCCATCCGCTGTTCGAGAGGAATTCAAGTCGGAAACACTCAAATACAACCGGATGCATGTCCCCACTTCCATCAGAGTGTAGTTATGATTACTTTTTGTTCAAAGTAGACTAGTCTGTGTCTCATGTAGACTTCATGTATTCTGAAGTATCCATACAGCTGTGATCTTAATTTTGCTGCCGAGTCTTAGTTAGTGACAGATTTCTCGCTCCACTGGATCAGTTGATCTGCTCCTCCTGGTAGGTGGAGGTGGAGATGGAGCCGTAAGGATCCATCACCGTCTGGGCACAGCGCACCACCGTCACCAGGAGGAAGAAACACAGGAGGACGAGGAAGAAGAGTGCGAAGCCGAGGTCCACGTCCACCTCAAACTGCGGTGCAGGGTGAGGAGCCTGGTCCATGTGGGCGAAGATAACAGCTGATCCTTCGTTAAACGATTCTCCTCCTCGTCAGTTCAGCACCATCACTTTAGGAAGTGCCGTCTGTGCGCATGTGCTACGGTGATGGTGGTGATGACTTAGTGCCAGAAATATAAATCAAAAAGAAAGATAAAGATAAAGATAAAGGAGATTAAAATAAGCTTCAAAATGAAGAAACAGCTCTTAACATTATAATCTTATACTGCCGGCCCAGAGAAAGATGTAATAAATATAACTGCAAATGTCTGTGGTTGGATTCAGGTCAGGAGCGTCTTGCATGTCCTGTCTCTCCCCGTCTCTCCCTGTCCCTCTCTTGTCTGTATCTTCACTGTGCAACTACATAAAGGAAAAACAAAACAAACAAAAAAATGCCACAAAGGCCCCTGAATTCACACTTAACCATGACTTTTTTTTTTTCACATATTTTCATGACTGAGTAATAGTGATGTCATTCTCACAATTTGCTGTTTACTGTGTTTTTTTTACTTGTTTTTTTTTCTAAATATTTTTGCTATTGTTTTTTTCTGTTTTTTAACTGTTTTGTAAACTTCTTCCTGTTCTTACTGTTTTATTAATGTGTTATGCTGTTTTATAAAATGTTACTTATGAAGAACATTGTAACTTTGTTCCGCGAAAGGAGCTTTAATAAATAAACTTAATACTACTTAATACTTAATTACCTAGGAGTGAATGTTTGGTCTATAAAATATCAGAAAATCCAGGGAAATTAATAAACTAAAGCTGATGTTAGATCACTGCACTGGCATCTTATTGGCGTACATGTCAGCTCATAAAACCTGCAGCTCAAATAATACAGTAGAACTGAGGTCAGTCCGAAACCATGTCACCATTACAGTTTGCTCAGCAGAGGAAGTTCACTGTTGATTTTTATGCTATAAAAACTCACTTTAGACTATATCTTGGTCACGATTTTCAAAAAATATTGTTCTGTCTTTATGTTAAAAAGTACAATCAGTCCCATCAGCCTGTGAAGAAGTCTATATCAATAATCTAAAATAATGATTAAAGCCGTATGGGATGAAAAACAAATGTTGTTCTACACTTAAAGTCCTATTTGGCATTACCTCTAGATAGTTGTTATTTATTAATCTTAAAGATATAGTTTCAAACTCACCATAGCTCCTGTGCGGTCATCAGTGACCCGGGTGTTCTGCTGCAGAGCCTCTCCACCACCTGCCCAAACCTTTGAAAAGCTTTCATAGCATCCTCGTCTCCTCTGAGGTTCCTTATTACTCAAGTTACATAAGACAGTCATCAGTTACCAAAGTCTTAACTGTCCTCCCCTTTCATGATCATCACAAGAAAAATGAGCAGCCCACAGATTAGCTCATGTGCTCAAAAGACACATGCATAAGCATGCAAGATACACAAGCATGCACTTGCACCTTCCAACCTCCCCCTGGCATGTAAAGCCTTTATTAATACTTAAGCAGGAATTGAATAACGGTCTACACAATTCACAAGTGAATCAAACACCCCACCGCTTTTGTTCTCCTGTCAAGAGGACCTTCATGGTTGTCATCAATTCACACCACCACAACTCAGGCACCTCGGGCGACAATGACCTCATATTCATTTCACTAGGCTGAAAAGGCAGCAGAGGAAGGAGGAGGAGAGGGGAGGAGAAAGAGGGGGGAGGGGGGAAGACAACTTAATGTAAAAGGAAAGGCAAAGATTTAAGGAGGAGTAGGACAGGACACATAAGGGGGGCGTGGACAGGAAGGCCCAGACTCGGTTCGGAGCGGGAGAAACAGGAGATGCATTAGCAATTAAACTGCAGAGCCAGATGCAAAGGAGCAGGGTGGAAATTGACCCTGCCGCTTTAAAATGGAGATTGTTACAGTGAGGTTGGCAGTGACAAGAACAGTGTGGTGGCTGAAGTGCATGGCACGGAGGTAAAGTGATCCCACTCAATATGCAATTAGCCAAGAAGGCCTTTTAGGTTGCGGCCAAACTACTGTAGTGGGAGAGTGAGAGGAAGGAGGAAGAAACATGAACTGGTTTCTTTTTAGGGTGGCTGAGAAAAAAAAAAAAAAAAAAATCTTTCAGCCTCAAACTTTTTTTTTTTTTTTTTTTACCTGAAACTGGGAGAGATATTTTTGACAACAAAGATCATCCCCAGAATGTGCCAGCTGGTGAGTCACCACTACAGTGCCATCTGATATTGTAATAGCTCCATGCTGCCCTCAGCTCTACTCTATACCAATAGAACCAATGACTGATGTATAACACACATACCAGACTTTCTGCAGCCCACTTCCACAGGGCTGCTGAATTTAAATGACGGCCCGGATCATTTTAGTTTTGTCCAAAGACAGCACGACACTTTCTCCGATTTACAAAATTGTATCAGTCTTTGAAATGTCAGAGGGAATGAGGATAATCAAGGTCTTTGTTTTCGTGTAACCACCAGAAGTAGAAAAGATAAAACAGGACTGAGTAGAACTAATGGACTGAATGGGCAACCGAAGTACTGCTTCTGCTACTTGTACTGCTTTTGTTGCTGTTTAGCACTGATGAAGGCCACGAGATGTGGACACAAGAAAGAGGTTTTTGTTCAACTTGTTCTTTTATAGCTGAGGACAGGCTGTTTCATGCATGCAAGCCATCTTAAAAGTGATTTACAATGGTTACAAATATCAGATATTCAGTGTAGTGGAAACATTTCTTTGAACTATAAATGATTATTTCTGGAGGTTTTTCCCCTGGTTTTAAAGCTTTTTTGTGGCAACACAATCAGGTAATTGACTTACTGATAGAAACATTTGTGGAAAACAATTTTAATGAAAAAAAAAAAAATGCAGGTTCTTACTTCTCTTATTTTGTAAGGATTTATTGCCTTTTTGTTTTATGCGATTGAAATTTAAGTCTTTGGATTTTATAATGTTTTACAAAATAACTAAATCAGAAGACATCACTTTGGGACCTGCAACTGTCATTGTCTTTTTAAAGTTTTTTTTTTTTTTTAAAGCCAAATAAGAAATCCATTCATTAAAAAAAATAAATAAACATCTGACAGATTAAATGATATTATTAATAATAATTTACAGCCATTAAGGAGTTAAAGTTAAAAAAAAAAAGAAAAAAGATGCAACTCATTTATTTTCAAGGCACATCATGCATGCAACTGATGAAAAATTGTATGTTTTTGTTTTTTATTTTTTCCAGCCAAAGAATCTCAGTCACTGCCGAGAATCTTGTCGAGGTTTGGCATTTTTGTGTGAAAAATAATCAATTAATTCAAAAAAAAAAAATCTTAGAATTTTTTTTGACTTTTAATAATGTTTTCTGTTATTTTCTTTTTACTTACTTCTTTGTATTATTGTTTTGGTGCGAACTTCATTTTTCATATAATTCAATAAAACCTTGATAGATCTGAAACCTTTAAACTGTTGCTTCAGATTCAAATGTATAAAAGAGAGACAGAATGGTTATCCACAATTATCTTTATCATCTTTGTCATTATGATTTGACATCTTAGCAACGCATAACGCAGAATACAAACACTTCAGTGGAAGCCAAGCTCTTTAGAGGGAGCTGCGGGTGATTGGTCGAGGCATTCAGGAACGTTAGAGAACGAGTGAAGTGTTGGATGTGTTGACGGCAGAAATACAGACAAAGGGACAGAAATTACTCTCTTTTTTTTTCTTCTTTTTTTCAACTAACACTGGAAATGATGAAGGCACTTGCAAATGACAAGGTAATAGAAAATGTAAACCATACTTTGGTGTTTTATTTTTACCTCTACTTAAGATTTCCTCTAGAAATTATTTTTTATATAATAAGCAAAATGAACCAAAACAACGGCAAAGAGGAAAATCGTGTGTAGATAATAAGGAGAATAAATACTCAACAAAATTTAAATCAAGACTCCAAACCTCTCGGAACTAAAAGGAAGTCACATTTCAGTTTGAATGTAATATTATTTATGAGCTTGTGTCCTAGATTTTTTTTTTGTCAATGCTTTTCTATAGAAGAAACCATAAAGTGCATCTTTGGATGGATGGAAAAAACAACACTGAATGGAAATGCTATCGACTCTTCCAGTCCATAAAATAATTCATAAACCGTTACTGATTGTTTTGGGTTAAACTCAAAACAAATTGCTCCCAAATTTAAACCATCGACGGGACTTGAAAACAATTAAAACTTAAAGTACAAGTAAAAATCATACAACGAAAAGATCTTCATCATAAACAAACAAAAAAAAAAACTTTTAAAAACGGTCTCTGTGCATTCTGCTTCTCAAAGCATTTTAAGACAAACTTCTACAAAGGCACATTCCAGTACAGGTGGCAGATGTAGCACCTCTCAAAACCGTTAAAAAAAAGTATTATTTATCATTGATTATTTCATTTTAAGCCTCACTGGAATAAATATATTTTAACAACACATTTCCTCAGAACCATTGGCAAGAACCAAAGTGACAAAATGGCTGCTGAAATACTTGGACTGATTAATTACCAACTGAAACTCTGGACTTTAGTGAACAGACTTCTGGTCCACGGAAGCACACCGTCACATTCACACTAGCGCTCGTCGCAATGTCTCCGACTTCTGTTTGGTTATTAAGAGCAAAAGAATCAGTCAAGTTTAAGGGCAGTAATACTTAGAAGAGTGTTAACTGGAAAAAAAAACAAAAAAACATCCTAATCTCATGAAAAGACTTCCAGTAGTGAAACATAAAGCTACAAAGCAGGCAGGTTTGGCATGTGGCAACTTGGTCAACAGCACAAAATCCTGGCGAATAGCAAAAGACATCGGAGGGGAGCGAAACGAGGGAAAGAAATGCTTAAAGAGAAAACCACTCGGCTGCTTAGCAGATCATTGTGGTTCTCCGCTGCGGTCTTCCGCTCTCATTTTATTTAGTTTAATCCACAGAGAGGTGAAGTTATCCACACTGGACTACTGGGGTTTCAGAAAGGATGATATGAGTGTGTGTATATTTTTATGAGTGTGTGTGTGTGTGTGTGCGCGCGCATGCGCGCGCGCTGCCTGCTGCCCCGTTCAACATGCCACGCTCCCGTTCTTTGGCTTTCAGGTGAGTGCCCGTCGTCACTCCTCATGCAGCCTCAACTCCAGCTCTCACTGTCCGATCAGTCCGTCTTACTGTGGTTGTTGTTGAGGACTGTGTGGCCGTTCTGCACGTGGCCGTTTTTAGACTTCTCCCTGCGCTCGTCATTTTCATCCTCCGACTCAGTCTCCTCTTTATCGCTCCGCTCGTCCTCAACGATATCCTGTCAGGTAAAAACAAGACAAAGTTTGCACAAGTGCTGGTCTGAGGCGATTGCGTGTTCGTTTAAAAATAATACAAATAATTCTTACCTTGCCCGGTAGGAATTTGACGACCATGCGTAGGATGAGAGCGGCCCAGAAAACGTGCAGGATCTGCAGCACTACCATCAGCCCGTTGAAGAAGTAGAAGCCAAGGAAGGGGGAGTAGAGAGTCAGCGGGTACACGCACGTCGTGTGTATGATCCTGGATGAGAGGACAAAGGCAGAACAGAGAGTCCAGTCAGAGGCACCTACAGTCACCCTCAACAGCCCATTGACGGAGGCCAGGAGGGGACACAATGGGTCTGTTGTTGTGTTTCCACTAAAAAGTCAGAAAAAAGGTTTTAACAAATTTCTGCGGAATAAAATATGACTCGGAAGAGTAGGTTTAAGTCAACTACCTGTATGCTGATATATTAAAGAGGATATGAATATTATGTCAAATTAAAGGGAGCACCAATACATCTAATAAATCATGACATTCATTGTTGCTTCCCACCAAAGATGGCATTTGTGTCTTTTACACACAGCTGCTATTGTCATAGAGAGGGAGGTGACATGCAAAAAGACCGGGGCCGTTACCCAGTTGTATTTATCTTCTTCTTTTTTTTTTGTAACCTGGGAAGCAGCCTAATACGAAAATTAAAGATGATACTGAGCTTCTATATTTTGCTCACTAAAACCAATAATTTGTTTGTCCGTCTCGCAATAGTTTGATTTCCTGACACCAATTTATCCAATGTAATTTTTTTTTTTTTAAAAAAAAGGTCACAAATAAATAGCTTATTAATTCTAAAAGGCAAAGTAAAATCTCAGACCAGCCAAGCACAGAATTTTTTAGCAAATAATGCATTTGTTGGGGACTATTTATAGTACATATATTGTTCAGTGACCGTGTTCATCGTAATGAAAACAAAAATGCAGCTCTCCGATACGGAGAAATACACCACAGTATATGAGACTTTGACTACAAAGACGATGTGTACGATTATTGCGTCTTCTCTTCTTGACTTTTCTTTTTTGGCCAGGCATTAAAACCTTTTTTCGTTACTTCAACTTCTTTAAAACATGTGGTATTCTCACGTCGTAGTTTTTTTGTTTTGTGTGCGTTTGCTGAAAATGCAAATGACACATGGCAAATTGGTGAAGAATGGCTGCCAAAAAGATCCCACTGTACTCTCACCAAAAACATGTTAAGTCAAAAACCCGTCGGCTCTGTGCTCATTACTGAAATGTTCTTATCACAAAGGAGTATCAGTGACTCCCATACAGTAACGCAAAGTCTGATGCAACAGTGTCTATACCAAAAGGGGAGGATGACGAGGCGGGTGATGATGAAAACTGCAGCGAACACAGTGAAGATGAAGTTGCAGGTTCTTCTCCAACCCGCGTAGTTGAACATTTTGGCTGACTGGAAAAAATAAAAAAAAAATAAAAAAAATAAGAGATCAGAGGGTTACCTTTTCATTTATTTTCCTCTAGAGGGCAGACAGTGAACTGTGTGAGGAGTCCAGTGCTCTTCAACATGACCACTGAGCTACTCAGCAAATGCTATGAAGACAGGAGGGAGTTTTACTCAGGTGGACTGCTGTGAGAACGTGATTAAATTCTTAAAAACATGAATTACTTGTTTGAGATGTATGAAGAAAAATCTGGATTTAAATTTTTTTTTTTTCATGTTACTTTAGTTTATTAAAATAAAAGCTTATTACAACCATTTTCCTCAATGAAAACCCCTTTTTTTTTCTCTGACATGTTAGCGTGCTGTCGTACCTCCATTAGATAATCGGAGGCATCGTGCACCAACATGATCAATGTCCCTGCCCGGATGTAGTTGACCAGCCAGGAGAAACCGATGAGGGAGATGGTGGCCACATGGTGAACTATCTGCTCTTTGAAATCCTGCAGAGACACACACAAGAGATGATGTGAGAATAACAAATCTACACGTGTTTGGTCACTTATTGATCAAGCTGTAAAGATTGGTCACTAATCGCAAGTCTGCTTGATGCTGGATTCACAAATGATTAACTCTCTGCACGTAGCAGATTATAGAGCTTTACTGCTATAAAGGGAACCTAAATCCGTATAAAAAAAAAATTAAGAAACTCAATGATAACACAAAACAAATCCTCAAATTAGAGGCTGATTTTCAACATGGTTCGTGATGGAAAACTCTTGATGTTTTGGTGTAAAAGATTTAGCTGCATGTTGTTGTGAGCTGGAGTAATAAAATGAGCACTGGCAGAGAGCGGAGGCCACGCAGTTGGCCGACAGGCTTGGAGGTCGGCCACATTTCACAACCGCATTTAGACCTGTGGATTAAATGGTCAATCGGTCTGTCCGTTCCCCGCAGAGCTCTGCTCACACATTAACTCACTGAGGATCCCGAGAAGCAGTAGCAGCAGCACCACCCCCCACCCAAAATGGAGAGGCGGTTTGCTTTGTTGCGCACTCATTATGACTTAGTAAACAGAGGTGTGGGGGAAGGGACTAGTGGAACCAAACATTATCTTCAATGGCGTTGTGAATGCCGACAGCCCCACTCAAACACAATACATAAAGTCAGGACATAATGGGGAAATCAATATCCAACCGCACAGATCATTATTTTATGCACTCCGAGCGATCCCTCTTGATGGAAGGTTGCTGTGGGGTTTTAAAGGATCGAGAGCGAACAACAGTATCGCTTACCTTACGTTTGACATCTGATGCTACACTAAAAAGCAGTGAGAAGTAGAAGCCCAGTTCGATCATGTAGTACCAGTACTGGGAAGGCAACAGTGGCTGGGGGAGAACAGAAAGAAAGAGACAATAGTTTTACCTACAATTCAGTTTAGTGCTTTGGTAAACAAATAAAGGACTTTGAAAAGGGAAGCTAGGTTCTGCACTTTGCAATCTGTGAATGAGTTCATAATGAAACAAGAAAATTGGTTACCATTTTCGGGAAGTTTTCCCACATCTGCTTCATGTCATAGAACCATGGTTTCTGAGGGGAGATGGATTATCAGAGTATTAGTGATGGTTTAAGGGTCCCCACACAACACTTTCATCCACTGTGTGTCCACTATGGTTAGAGGATAAAAATGTGTGACGCAAATCTTTCTTAACAAAGTGTAATATGTGGCAAACATGCTTTATAACGCTTAAGGAGAATGACAAAAAATGCTTTTCTTCAGCTGCCACTACATCAATAAAACCTTTTTCTAATTCTAAAAAGTAAGTTTCATGTGTTTTGAAATCACATCTATGCTGATTCTTTTTGTTTATTGTAAGAAATGACAACCAGATTGGGACCAACCACTCACATCGATGAGGACTGCCAGGCCAGCAAAGAAAGCAAGAAGGTAAAAGGTAAATCTCCAACTGTAAGAAAATGCACAACCGTCTCAGAAATACCGTTAAAGTAAAGCAGCACTTCACAGCGCAAAACTGGAAAACTGCTCCACCTGTTCACAAACAATGGCACAAAGACTTTGGGTTTCAGAGATATGTGGAAAAACAATATTCAAACAAAGAAGCACCAAGACTTGCTGCCACTGTGCTCATGCCAGTGCTGGAGAAAATAATCAATCTTTGATGTGTGATTAAAGGTTCTTAATTTAAACCAATTAAATGAAATTGTTTTAATTAAGTGAAGTGACAAAACAAAATAAACAGTTAAAGACTATTTTAACAATCTAAGCGTGCGGTCTAGAGCTCATGACGCAAGTGCATTCAGGGCGTTTCTAAAGTCACCTTTGGAAGTTCAACAGCAGATAATTTGAATGCACAATAATAATCTTTCTCACTGTAATCTTTTTCCTTGTAATCTTTTGCATGTTTGTGTCCTTGTGTCTGTAACAAACAGAGTATCCAGACGTTGCATGACTACCTTCATAACGTGGCCTTAAACTAACAATAAAAGTGTCTAAAGAGCACGTTTTTTGTTGGTCAATCACTTTCCACGGCCAAAAGATAGCAACGCACCAACAATGCGCCAGACCATATCTCATTTTAAGCCTGACTTGCTCATGGACGCTCAAATAGGCACTAGTACATTTACTATTGAAACAACATGGGTGCTGGACGGGACAATGACATCTGTATTTGTCTGAAATGATCAAACACACTTTCATTGTCCTTGGCGCCGGGTATAAGACAGAGCCTTGAATCACACCGACAGCTGCAGGGAAACACCTGCGTTACATCCAATGTATTCGGCACCAGCTGTCATCATTCTCCAACGCAAAAGTCCAGTAAGTATCATCTCGTCACTGTGGGTTGTCCTGCAACAACTTTAGAGACTTTCTTGCTCCCATTTAGTGGATGTGTCCGGGTTAAAAGCCGAGACACCTGTCGGTACACCACAGAGCAGTTAAATATAGGCTCATTAAATCTCTGATGTCCTGTAGTGGCAACTGGAACTAAAGTTTTACAAGAGATGGCTCAATAAACCACTGTTATTGTTTAACTAAAAAAAATTGTCTGCCTTCACACCAATGACTGGGATGTTTATAGCATTGCATCATGTTGCTGCTTATCATGTTAATGTTAGTTTTTTTGCATTTTGTATTGCTTGATTTTTCCTTAATGGCTGATTTGTTTTAGTTCCGTTTGATTTTGTGCAGCACGCTAGTCATAAATTTGCTACATAAATCAATCACGCAATAAAAATTTATTTGTATAGCACATTTTAACACACAACAAAGGTTGCCCGAAGTGCTGCACATAGACAAGCAGTCATACATTCGAAAAAAAACTGGATTACTAAAAGTAAGTAACGTTAAAATCAACAAGAGAAGCAACAGAGAAGGACCTGTCGGCCCGGTTTGTAATTTTTGCCCTAGGAACAACTAAAAACTGTTGGTTGAGAGACCTTAGTGAGCGAGGTGGGATATAGGGCTGCAGCAGGTCAGACAGATAGACTGGGGTGGCTCCATTTAGACACTTAAAAACAAACATTAATTCTGTACTGGACTCGTAGCCAATGAAGGGATTTTAAGATCGGTGAAATGTGTTCATGCCTGCGTCTATCAGTTAAAAGTCTCGCTGCAGAGTTCTGCCCCAACTGAAGGAGTGCTAAAAGATTTTTGCCGATTCCAGCATACAAAGAATTACAATAGTCCAGTCTAGAGGTGATAAAAGCATGGATAACTTTCTCCAGGTCTTTCGAGGAGAGAAAGGATTTGACCGTAGCTAAGATTCTTAGCTGAAAGAAGCTGACTTTGACAACGGACGCAACTTGGAGATCCAATATAAAAGATGAGTCCAAAAATCACACTCAGATTTTTGACATGGAAATTACAGTGGGTTTCCATGGGGCCAAGTCACAATGAGGGAGTGTCCGGCATAGCAGCTGAAAGGCGAGAGGGATTGATTAACAGGATCTCTGTTTTACCTTTGTTGAAGCAAAGCATAGGAAATTTTTAAACTGACTTGACCTAAAAGTTTCAATCATTTGACTCTTAACAGTTGACACTTAAAAAAAAAAAAAAAAAAAAAGAGCAAGGTTTATTCAGGGCCCCACACAGGTTGGGTTTGGTTACGTGACAGAGAATCTGTAAGCACATCAGGACCTTTTTAAAATCCTGTTTGAACTGAAAATATGTTCAATCACAAGAAAATGCCGTCAAAACATTATTTCCCTTCGACTTCACTGATTGTGTTCAAAGTTAATTGGCAATTGAAGCAGTGTGATCAAATCTGAAATTTAGAAGGACGTGAAAGGATGAATTTGATGTCTCGTTGAAGAACCTGACCTACCTCGCTTCCCGAAATTTTTTCAGCTTGCTGGGCCGGTCCTGGTTTCTCCGCCGCCGGAACCACCTCTGGACCTGTCGTGCTGAGCAGCCCGTCTGTTTGCTTAAACTCTCTATGGAGCTCTGACAGCAAAAACAGGACAAGAAGTCGGCGTTAGCGCTGGATTTAACGTTTGGAGTTGCGAAACGATGTTCGTCGACACACGAGATTCAGGTGTGAAGACGCTGTATGTTGTCATTCTTGGCCATTTACACCTCAAATGCCAACACGTCTGAGTTCTATAATTAGACTGAGGACATGCTGTTGTCAAAGGACATACAAAATGTATTAAACAGCAATGAGGCACTGATGTATGCAGGATGAGTACCTGTGTGGGCTGCTTTGATGTGCTGCCGAAATAGGACTCCAGGACGGGATTTGGAGGAGCACGAACGCGCTGCTTGTCCCTCACTCCCAGCAGAGAGGCCAGAGGAGTCGCTACTGTCCTGGAAAGAGGAGATGCACACATAATTTCATATTTGACAAAAGAGACACATGCAAATCAGGCACGTAGGGAAGCAAGCTAACAGGCAAATAATACTGAGACAAGTCTCACCGCTCAAATATCTGCCTGATGACCAGGAAGCAGAGAGCGATGGGTATAGTGGCCCACAGGTCCTGTGTTTTAGGGAAGACGTGGCCGTCACGGTCCTTCAAGTCATCCCAGCCGTGGCCTTCAGGAAACCAGATCCAGTCGGCCCATATCTGCTCTCTCAGCCAAGACAACATCCTAAAAACAAAATGGAAAGAGACGGATTTGAGGAAGGAAACTAAGACTAAGAAGATTATGTCTGCTTTCATTCAGATTTTCCATGAGTTAAATACAGCCACTACCTCAGGTGTGAACATATCCTGAGAGGAAGCAGAGAGCTGACAGGAATGGGTATTGATTGGAAGTTATTTATCTCACGGAGTCTGCAACAGGCTCCGTAATCTGGCCACTTCCTACTTCAGATGAAGGGCAAACAATGAGGGGAGGACTTTTATTGTGCTGTAAAACCGTGTAATCAAAAACCCAAAGAATTCAGCTGCAGAAGTAAACTGAACCTCAGTTTAAGAGGAAATTGCACAATTAATACAGAATGTGCTAATAATCTCTTGAGCAATACAACCCGTGATATTCCCAACTGTTAGCAGAGCATTAATGCGTTTCTACTATAAACTCTGCAGAAAACGGGACGAAACAACAACGCAGGCAAATTTCTTAAACAAAACAATTGTGATGTTCTACATCACAGATAACTATGAAAGTAATGGCTAGGTATGTTTTCTTACGCAGGACCTTTCAACAACAAGGCAATTCAGCAGGCTTAAAAAAATAATAATAATAATAAAAAAAATTACTAAGACATCAAGATGAGGCAAGGAAAAACGCATCAACAGGATTTAAAATGGGCTAAAATATTATAAAATTTCATTTAACAAAAGACAGCATCACATGAAAAGGTTTCAAACCTGGATTTAAAAGGTCTTTTGGGCGTTTGTTTCAGGTATGTGCTGCATTAAAGCTAAACGCTGCGTCTCCAGGTTTAGTTTTAACCCTTGGGACAGAAAGCACACCCGTCCCAGATGGCCTGAGACTTCTCAAGTTAACAAGGAAGCAGGAAATCAGGGAGTGCCATGAACCAGCAGCAATATGATGTAATATATATCGCTGACACAGAGGAGTTCGGTGGAAACACCTGAGGACTGGAGTGACGTGATCTACTTCCTTAGTCAGGACTCTGAATAAGCTGCATGTGTCCTATTTACTTTCTGCAGACATCCATGAATTCTCCACTGCAGTAGCTGAGCTTATTAACAAAAAAGACCATGACCGATTTTCTAGGTATTTTAATATTTTTAAGGTTAAAGAGAGGGTGATGGTAAAAAAATAATTTAAAAAAAAAGGAGCAATGTAAGCAGCAGTCCAAAGACCCTTTTCCACTTCTGGTTCTGGCTTTACTCTAACATACTCTACTCGCTTTTGTTATCAGGTGCTTCTCTGGACTTTGTTGTCTACTGCAGATAGCCCCCCCCCCTACCCCCCTCATGCGGTAGTCGTGATACCGTATGAAACTGCTGTGGTCATCTGTAATGCGACACACCTGCTCAATTGATCACAGTGTGGATTTTCAGGTTGCCATCGATCAAGTAGTCCAGTTAATATAAAAACGCGCGTCCACTATAGTAGCTTGGCTTGTCAAAAATGGCAGGTTTCTGCAGGATGTCCCGTGGTGACACCGTGATTGTGACGATTCTCTTTGACTAATCAGCGGTCTGCAGTGTTTTCACGTCACCTTTTAGTATTGGCTCAACTCGCTTGGAACCTCTACGGAGGTGATACCAAAAATAATACCGGGTACTAGGCACAACTTTTGTCCAATGGAAAAACAAAAAAGCGAGTAGAGTCGAGCCAGCCTGGCTCCGCTACTGCTCACAGCGTCAGTCTTTTCTGTGATTATAGTCTGGAAACCCGGTTAGCATTAAGATCTGCTCAGTTACTCTGGAGTGCGGACCAATCAGCGACCAGTACAGGCGGTTAAGTATGATGAAGCTGAAGTAGTTCCAACAGTGGATGAGTCTCTGGAGACAACGAAAGGTATATGCTTGTCAATGCTGATTGGTTAAAGGCTGCTGCAACAGGTTCAAAATAAGCCATTATTTACACCCAAAATAAGACACTATATACGCCCATTAGGATTCAAAAACTGGACACAATTTCCAATGGACGGTGGTCAGAGCCATCTGTTCAGTGAATTTGGGTCTGGGAATACCAGCCAAGAGTCAAGCTGGTACCGGCAGCGGAAAAGGGGTTTAACTACTTTGTTAAAAGGTTGCAAAAACAGCAACAGCCTGCGGTGAAATAAACTGGGATGACTTCAGTGTAATTACCGGCAACGCCTCAGTAGAACGTTTAGTCACCTGTGGACTTCATCACAATGTCAGATCAGCAGATTTTGAGTCAGATCATCATACAACTGCTCCACCTTTGATTCTGCAGGTTTTGTGTCAAAATATGGGCATTTTCTTATGGAAACTATTTAAGAGGGAACTTTATCCGTGTGTGGACTTTAACCTTTTGTAAGTCTACGAAAGCAGTGCAGGCAGCCTTAGTTCTGATGGTTAAAGTCGCCTTTAAAAAGGACAGTGGTAAAATATCAACTGTCCTATCTGTTAAAGTTAATCAGTGTGTGGATTTCAGTAAGCCTGCTTTCTTCTGTTTGTCACCTCACATGTCAAACGTCTGGAATAATCAACTCTCCGTAAGAAACTCGTATCACTTTCTCTCTCACTGTCCACAGTTCTGCTTAGCTGACTGCAGATCAGGTTAAGTCTTTTAAAAGCTTCAAACAGAGAGCAGAGAGTGGGCTCTCTGTGGATTGCATTAAAATATGTTAATGAGTGCAAAGGTTTGCATTCGGCCTGAATTATGGGATTTAGGTGAACATGCAAGAGGATTTTCTGTCTGACAGAGGGAACTGGAAACCAACCTCGGGGCTGCAGAGGCTCTCAGGTGTGCTTCTCACTTTTGAAATGCAAAGTACACATTCTGCCTGTATTTGATCTAAACTTAAACAACTTTCAATACACGGTACTGCACAGGAAACTTAATTCCCAATCTGGCTCCATTACAAGCAAAGTATGCACTGATAACCTGCAATAAAAATTCCTGTATCCCGAGACATTTATGTATGACAGATAAACACCAGCCTTTTGTAGGAGAAGGAGTTTTACAGTATCTGCTCCTGCTGGTGTTTGAGTTCCCTTAATAGGTTCCTGACTGGAGGAGATCAATAGTCCTGCTAGATCATAGTGCTGCATTTGACACCTGAAAACACATAGTTTTATTATAGAGACTGGAACATGTCATTGGGATTCAAGGGAATGCGCTAAAGTCAAATCATATATATATATTAGATCAATTATAATTTGTTCATATCAACGAAGACTTTTCCAGTCATGGAGTTCCACAGGGTTCTGCCCTTGGACCTTCACTTTTTACATTGTAACCCTTCTGCAATATCATTAGGAAACACTGCATAATTTACATTATTTACAAATATAAATAACATTTGAATTGAAAACTGAGAAGTTGGCAGTCGGAGGCTCAGAAACTAAAAGTAAAACTTGCATTTCATTTTGTTGGTCAAGCTTTATTGACTGATCCTCCCGTGTAAAGTGTAACATACTGAAGAGTTCGTCTCTTGTCTGCGCTGTTTGCGTAAACCCGTACAGGGAGTGGCTGAGTGCGCACGCATGGCGCAAGCGGGGAGTCTCCCGGACATAGCGGAACAGACAGCCTGACTCAATGAGATGGGACCAGGAACAAGTTCCCCCCCCCCACACCAAAAGAGAACTAAACAGTGTGCTCATTACAAACTACCCACTTATACTGCCCTAAGTCTGGTTCCCCTTCCCTCCCCAACCCCGTTGGTGTACAGAGTAAACGGGGGTCAACTCTGTCGGCGACATCTCCGGTTTACGTTCAAAAACTTTTTTTTTTTTTTTTTTTACGTATGAAAAAAAAAAAAAAAATTTGCACCCCTGGCGATAGAAATGGCGGTTTATCTTGTGCAAACAACTTATGTTATTTCCTCAAACACGGCTGTTGGGGGCTTGGTTGGTTTTAGGCTTGAAAGCTCGGCTTTTTTTTTTTTTTTTTTTTTTTTTTATCGCGGTGCTACTAAACAAATACCGCCGACATGTGGACAAGCAAAGGCCTGTTAGCTAGCCAAACTTTCTCTTTAACGTCTCCCAGCGCCGGTGTCAAGCTCAACTTTGATAGGCATCCCGCGGTTTTAAAAAAAAACTTGACATACGTCTCCGCCGGGGAGGACGACACTCTCCCGTTTCTTGCCTATAAATAGCAGCCCGGTTTTACGCGCGTGTTGCGTCCTCGGAAGAAGTGTGTGATTTTTTTTTTTTTGGATTTTTTTTTTAAGGCATCGAGGTTTTTCACCAAACCTGAAGTTCCGCATCGTCCATCATGTAACGGTGCAGAAACACTTACCTTTCTTCTCCTCCTCGCGGTGCGCCGGGCAGGTAATGTCGGCCAAAAAAAAAAAAAACTGCTCCCCCCTCGGTCCCCGCTGCTTTCTCGTCCTCTCTTTCTTATCGCAGCTGACGGGATTTCATGTACTTATCGCCATTAAATAACTCGCTGGTCGTTCACTGAGCTGCCGTCTTCCGTCTTCAACTCCGGGTTTGCCTCATTTTTTTTTTTTTAGCAACAACAACAACAAACAAGGAAACAAACACACACACACACACACACAAAAAAAAACTATGTCGCAGTTTCCTTCGTCAAAACTTCCCCCCCCACCCCACACCTGCGGTCGTGATTGTAGTTTGATCCAAGTTTGTCACTTTCCCGTCTGTTCAAAGTCTTGTAAGCCGTTCAGGTGGACAGTTCAATCGGTCAGATGTAGTGGATATCATGCCTCATAGCGTGTTCAAAGAGGAGGAGGAGGAGGAGGGAGAGGAGAGGAGAGGAGGAGGAGGGGGGAGGCTATTTAAAGTGACGCGTGTGTCTCTCCGCCGTACGAGAGGTGATTAGTGCCACAGCGGGAGCAGCAGCATGTTCTTCAGTAGATTAAATTGAGACACTTAATACTCGGTATTCATTCATGCCATAAAATATGGTGTCAGCAAATAACTTCATATAGAAATTCATATAGAAAGTAGGTCAATAAAACCAGGTGGTTTTTAGAGAGATGAAACCACTGTGGATTAAAACTTTCTGATAGAAAGAAAAAAAAAAAAAAACCCTGTTGGAAGTGACAACAGCTTTTTGGTGAGAAGGGGATGTTTTTTGCAGCAAATATCACGACTGACCACCGTCAAAACTTGGTTGTAAGCATAGAGTGCATGTCAAATTTCAATGTAGCTTCTCGTCTAAAAAGTGAGGCCAGTGCGGAAGCCTTAAGCTGCAATACCACTGAGGACCACTAGGGGTTGGTTTTAAAAAAAGGCTCTGGCTGCATAGACTCCCATTTGATTTCTCTTCTGAAATACAAAGTCAATCATTTTGTTTTACAAGTCATAATAGTATCGTTTTCTAAAGTCACTCCTTCTTATTAGTTTTCTGGTGATCCATCTGAAAATGATCCCATCATTAATTAGATATTAGGCCTTAAACAGCCGTATGTTTTGGGGCACGTCTATTTGATTGACATCCATGTGATGCAGTCACGTTTCCGCTATCGCGGGAGGAACTTAATTTGGTCGGGTACCCAATCAGGTCGAGTCAGATCCTCTGCGCGCTCCTCCCCAGTTTGTCCAAATATGGTCACTTCTGGTTCCAAACCGCTCCGAACTAGCAAGAACTGACGCCTCATAATGACAGTTCACAAACCAACGGGTGATGTCACTGTTGGTTGCCACTTGGTTCCCACCACCACTGACTCCATTTCTTGACTTTCATTGTACTCAGCAGTTTGTTAATTGCTACATCAGAGGCTTGTTTAAGTGCTGGTTTTTGGAGAGCCATCAATCCCAAATAAATTTGCATTTACCCATGAGAATATAAGAGCGAGTTTTCAGCACTGCACAATTGGTAGTAGAAACTCCAGCTGAAAAATAATTAAGTTTATGCTGAGTTTAGTTTCTTCTGTCAGATCTAAAATAAACTATCCCATGTCTGCTCTAAACTTTGATCTTTCCTGATTTTTTTTGTTGGTGGCTTTCATTAACATCTGGATGATACCTAAAAGAGTTGACTTGCAGTGACAAATAAAACAATCATAATAAAATATAGTGTATTTGCTATCATTAAATAAAAATATATTCATTTATTTTTTCACTCCACTTTTACACTGTATTATACTCACTCTGTTTTCTGTCTTCCTTTTCTTCAGTGGGACTTTTTGGCCAGTCTAACAGTTATCATTGTCGTGCATTGGCTTATGTTTTCCAACATAATAAGTGTAGTCTCAATCCGTAGTATTTTCCAGCTGTTTTTCTTGTCAAACTGCAGCTGCAGCAGCCACAGTCAACAGTACAGTCAACAGTGCAGTAACTCAGTCCTCATCCGTGTGGCACTAATTTCCTCTCATACTCCCAGGCATGCCAAACAAGGCCAAGGCCTGTTTAGACACATCATGACCAAACCCAAAAAGCCTGTGGAAGACCTACCCCAGCTGCGGTTACATACAGTTCAGCCTCTTCTGTCTTCTTCATATCTGAGCTGTGTATTTGTGGACGCAGAATCATCACACATCATGATGGGATCTTCCTGAAGTGTCTTTAAAAAAAAAAATCAATGTCCATTTATTATGGACAGTATGTAAAGTACAGGCTTGTAACAGAACTCCACAAACCAATGGGTATTCACTTCAGCAGTTCCTGCAAAAGCTGAAAATATTTTCTTTAATTTCCTTCTTGTCATTTTTAGTCAGTTTGATTGACACTTTTGAATGTGTGGAGGCTAGATGTTTGTCTTTCCCCAATACTTATTCAGGCCAATAGAGAGCAGCAAACTTTCCAGAACAGCTCATCTACAGAATGATCATAAACTCAAGCTCTGAAACAACCCTGGTCTCTGCTCAATCAGAAGAAATGTTTGATCTGAATTTGATTTTTCACACTGAAAAACAGGAAAGATTCCACACATTGAAATTTTTTTCTAAATTGTACTTTATTTTCTTTTAAAGACATATGTTTTAAAACAGCGATTGTAGAGAATAAATAAAGAAACATGTTTGTTTTTTTACTTCAATAGGTACATTTATGTAATTAAAAACTCTATAATAAGTGTGTTCATTGTCTTGAAGACAGGAATCCTCTTTTTGTTTTATTCTTAAATTAAAAAAGAAATTGTCAAATCTCCCCCGCCATCAAATTGATTTACCAAATAAATTAAACGTAAAAAATCAAGATAGAAAAATTCCCAGCCCTTCCTTCCGCTTTGTTAATTTTTGAAAAGTAGTGGCAGCAGAGAATCGTATCTCGTGAAGTTTTTAAGTCCTCCATTTTCAAACCAAGGTATGTACAGTGAGAGGAAATCCATTTCTCTTCCACTTTAATTACTCCATGTTTTTAATTTACGTATAAATAATAAAACTAACTCTACATAACAATATTACCAATGGTAATCATACAGAATAGTATTTTCTTTTGCCTCCGACTGTGTAGACTGGCCTTCTGTTAACGCCATAGACCACAAATCACACTATACAGTTGAACCCTGTTCAGTAGAATAACATCAGTGATATGCTCTTTCTTAACATGTATATCTTGTTGCCGACAATAGAGTATGTACATAATATCAATGAATCCAGCTGTGGAATGATAGGAACTCTGGAGCACTTCCAATATGGCGGATGTGGATTCTGTTAATGTATTTGTTGCTGATATTACTGCTGCTGTTGTTGTTGTTTTTGTAAGCGCATACACGTGATACTGCTTTTTGTGAAGTGTTGCTCCTGTGCTATACGGTTGGTCAAACAACCAAAAAAAGGCTGGGACATCCCAAGTGGTTTTCTTGATTGAACTCTTAGGTTTTCCTGGAGGGAAAGAAGAAGAAGAAGAAGAAGAAGGAGAGGAGAGAAGAGAAGAGGGGAGAGAAAAAAAAAAGAGCACAGAGCATTTTAAAATCAAAAATCACAGAAGTTAAACACATAACTTTAAGACTTTGGAAGTGGAGTGGTGTCTGCAATACACACTGCTTGCACTGATGCCTCGGGGGGGCGGGCGGGAGGAAGGGGGGGTCTTAGTAATCAACTAGTGTCCATGCAACTGTAACAGTGACAGTCATACTGCTGCAAGTGTATGCACGTTCTTAGAAAATAGTTTGTCATCTCTTTTGGCAGGCAAATTAATTCAGAACATGCACAGTAGGAATTCTGGTGGGAGTCAGCGCTCCAAATTTTAGCAAACAGTTGCAGATCATTTTACATTTATTCTAATGATATTCAAAAACATGTCATTCACCAAACTGTAGTCTCTCAGGGAAGTGATTTTTCAGATTCAGCATTTCCAATCATCCATCAATTACTTTATTTGTGATGCAGATTGCTGCAAACAGAGCATCTGCAGGTACCAGAAAAATCTATCTAGAACCATCTGAGACCTTTTTTTTCCATGCCCGTCTTATCCTAATTTGAGACCAATCGTGTGTCAGAGCAACAAAAGTAAATACTTTGTCAACTCATAACTACTGGGTGTTTTAAAATCCCTTTAACAAACTCTTCCTGATATATATTAAATAAATGCTGCTCTGATTTATTTACCAAGATGTTTAATATGTCAGGGTGAATTTAAGAGTCTCTATAATATTATGCACAAATAATATACAGTAGGATACTTTAGGCCTGCAAATAATTATTATTTTCATTCTTGATTCATCGGTTGATTATTGTCTTGATCAATCGATTAGCTGTTGGCTCTTTATAATGTCAGAAAATGGTGGTAAATGTTGCCGAGGTGCAACTTAAAATGTCTATTTTAGTCCAGACTTTGCCACAAGCAAAAGATATCCAGCGATGCAAACATCACTGTGCCTCAACAAAGAGTTGAAACCAGCTGTCAGACGGTGTGGAGCTTTGAAGACATTTAAGGGGCAGAAAGGAGGAAAACTGTCTGTTAAGGGGGTGCAGAGAGAAAAATAAATGTCCTCGTTTCTAAAAGAGTTTTGTTTATTGTAGTGCAAAAAATATCTGGCGTATAACTGGAACAGAAGCGTTCTTAAATTATTACTATATTAGAAGCAAAAGATTGAGCTTTCTAAAAAACACAATGTTTAACTTTTTAAAGGCATGATAACTACTGTTTCATACTTATTAATGACCTGCAGATACCCTGTGCGAAAGATACATAAGGAATGTGTTGTTTGAAGTTGTTTTGCATATGATGTGGACATTTTGGGTGTTATTATTTGAATATTCGGAGTATTTATGGTCATTATTTCTAAAGTGTTTAGCGTCCCAGAATTCCTACAGAGGAATGCAGTTCCTCAGCCAGCAGCACGTGTCACAGGAACCAAACAGCTTTACCCAAAACCTTCTAGAGCAGGTTAGTGTCTCAGTTTGTACAACTCACACGCACACACGCACACGCACACACACACACACACACGTTCACACACACACACCAACAGTTTTCACATCGACACAAAACAGTCACACAAATACAAATGCACAAACCTTGTCTTGGTCTCACACTTAAGACACACGCACGGTCGCTCGTACACAAATACTATGTTGTCGACCATATACAGGGGCACGTTCAGTACATTTCCAATCTCACAAAAACCAAACAAAGTTCAGGCACAAAGTCACTTGGAATTGAGTTACAACCAAACAAAAACCCCGCACTCACCGAAAACTACTACACCAACCAACTAAACAGAGGGAACGTGTAAGAATGATAATCATGACAGACAACAAAAAGGAAACTAATCAAAACCAAAAAAGTCTAAAAGGAAAAAGTTCTAATATATCCATATTTGATGGACAACAAGCTAATTTAGCTCTTAGCGCTGAAGCTTTTAGAAGAAGAAGAAAAAAAAAAAACGCTTGTCATGATAATCAATTACTTACAGATGCTGAGGTAAAGTGACAATTATTGATCAGTGTTTGCAAGGATTAAAACCAGGACAAAATAATAAGAGGAAACTCACAACGCACCAAACACAGTTCATGGTCGCCACAGTAACCCGCCATGCAGTTGAGCATGGTGAATCAAGGCAACGGCCCAAAATAAAAATTGCTAATGGCAACCATCACAGGCAATATCGCCACAGCAACCAACACAGGCCAATTAACTTACAACGCAGTGAGAAGGAAGGGGGAAGGTTTTAGTGGTTGCTAGGCAACCGTAGCCATAGCGACGCACGTCTCCACGATTTATGTATGGACGGGAGAGTCTTGAGAGTGGTGTGATGTTTTTTTCAGGAAAAATGGCATATGGCACAGCACAAAAACAATAAAATGAAAATAAAACAAAAAATTAATGACGAACAGTAGTTGGCATTCAACCCTGCGACAGAACACTGGTTAGACAGAACATTTGAACCGAGACAAAATCTACGTCTCAATAAAAGTGTCCCTACATACTGAGCAAAAAAAGAAGGAACCACTTTTACACGACAAAGGTATCTTCTGATCCCTGTAATGTATTTCTAATTGATGGTAGTTTTAGTGCTTCCACCTCATCACAGTTAATCTACTGTAGCGTTATTGACTTCTTCAGTTCCACATGACAGACAGACATTTAAGTACTGAGCCTCCAATTACATCCACTGTGTCTCCTTAACTTCCACACACATTTCCAGCTATCTATCATTCCCTCCCCGAGCCCTTCTCATCTCCTCCAATGTGTCGATATGCAGAAACTCACCTCCTTCAGTAAGGCCTGTTAGCATCCTTGGGCCTCTTCAGCTGCACCTTCAGTCTCTTCATGCCGATCTGGAAGCCGTTCATGGCCTGAATGGCAGTCTGGGCGCTGGATGGGTTGTCAAAGCTCACAAAACCTGAGGACGGAAATGACACGGCGAAAACACAAAACACAAACTATTATTTCACCGAAAAAGCAGAATTACGTACAAGGGGGGAAAAAAAGGTAAAAGACAGAAAGTCTCTAAAAGAAAACAGAAAATGACATCAGACATTACCACCTCTGTTCACTGACTTACCAAAGCATTTGCTCTGGTTGGTGGCGCGGTCAACAAAGACCTTTGCCGAGATTACATTTCCGAAGGGCAGGAACATCTGCAGAATCTCAGAGTCGGTGAACTCCTGCGGCAGGTGGTAGATGAAGATGTTACAGCCCTCGGGACCTGTGAAACACACAGATGTAACATGCCAAGACATGACAGGTTAGGCAATCACTGAAAATGACAGTTTTTTAGGAAACAATGGTAAAACTGCAAAGTGGAGTCAGTGGAAGAAACCAAATGTGCAGCAGCAACAGTAAATACATTTTATTTATAAAGCTGTTTTTTTCAGCTCAGTGATGCTTCTCATGACAAGTTATGAAAAAAATGACAACCTGAAACACGGAGCAAGATAGTAGAACAGAAAGTCAAACACGGAGCACGGAGACATTTTCATTTTCTCCAGTCACAGACTAAATAATCAACCAAATAATTGAAACATATCGAAGATGGGAACAATAATGAGTTATCACTCTGCTTTTTGCAAACATAAACAGAATTTATCTTGTTCAAGTTGTATCAAGTTCTTTAAATCTGCTAATACAGTTCACATCATATAGAAATGAGTGAAAACAGCCACCCAGGATGGCAGTCACAAATAAGAGTCAACTTTATGTGTGATGTAAAGTATGTGTGATTTGTAGTAAATGATATGATCCAGATATGACTGTGATTATTCCACGTTTGTGAGTTTACCTTCTCTTTGCTGCAGCTGTTGCGGTTGCTGCGGCTGCTGAGCCACCAGGGTGGGCTGGTGGGGGAAGGGCTGTCCCACCAGGCTGTAGGCCGTGGGGTAGGTGGCTGATGGACAGGATGGAGAACAGGTGAGCAGAGAGCAGCACGGAGACACGCAGAGCACTGCAAACGGTTTCTTTTCTTACTCCAAACAACATCTGACAAGAGCTGCATCCTCACCTACAGATGTGATAAAACTAGGAGATGTTTTGCATATAGTTGGTGATGTGTGATTTATTCTGTAATGCTGGAGGTTATTTAGATTATGTTATACATGTGCACGTTTTGACTTTGGATTAAACATTTCTTCTTGACACTTTCAGTGTGGAGCAGTTGCAAAAGTCCAAAGGCAATGTAGCCGCATTTCATTATGTTATATAACATGTTCTGCATTCTGGTTTGCAGCCTATAAAACTTTATTTTAGGGGACTAAAACTAAAAACTGTGAGGTCAGTTCAAATGATCAAACTGTTTCTTTGTACGTGCTTCTGAACATAAATTTCAACTTTCTTTTTCTCCTACAAACATTGATACCTCTAACAGTGCAGTTTATTATCAGTATAAGCAACAAGTATCAACACAAGCACACAGCAACACATTTATATACAGAAGTGGTAATTTATGTCATAGTTTTTGGCATTAAGGCACAATACAACAGGTAAATAGAGTGAAAATACTTGAAAACAAATGTTTTTTGTATTACAAGTTGTGGGAAATTTCATGTTTGAATATGCAAATGAGGCATTAGGGAACTATACGCACTGATTTACATAAGTTTCCAGAACAGAAATATTGAATATTGCAAAAAAACAGGTTCAAAATTCTTGTTTCTTTTGTTGACATATTAAAGTCAAAGGTTTTTACGCAGGGATTTTGGATATCGCTTTTTGTCATAAATCAGAATATAGCCTACTGTAGGCAGCCATCAAAAACATATTTTTGCTATGTTTTTAGGAATGAAATGTTAAATAAATCATGTTATGAATGATATATGGACAAACCCCTCAGTGAAAACCTCAGAATATAGATGGAAGAAAAAAGTGGAAAAAGTTTGGCGTGTGTTTGGCGTGTGTCTCCAAAGTGAGAAAAATTCAATTTCGTATCTCATGATATATGGACAAACCCCTCAGTGAAAACCTCAGAATATAGATGGAAGAAAAAAAGTGGAAAAAGTTTGGCGTGCGTTTGGCGTGTGTCTCCAAAGTGAGAAAAATTCAATTTCGTATCTCATTCATTGCCTGACTTATATACATGCTAACTTGAGTTTAGGAGAAATCTACCAACACAAATAGACAAAGTGAAGTGAAATAAACACGTAAATGTATATTTTAGATATTTTCATTTCCTCTTTTCTGAAAGAAGACAAGTTACAGAAACAAAATAGCCCAAAACTGCGTGAGAAAACGATGTATTTGCCTGCAGTGTTTCACCTTAAATCGGACACATGTATCACAGTAAATGCTGAGATTGTGATGCTCACCTGTATAGTGCTGCATGCCTGTGTAAGCTTGCTGCAGGGGGTCGAGGACAGGACTCTGAGCTGTGACACAGCAAACACATGGTTACAAAGTGCTTAAAGCATGAAAAACAAAAGAATCCTAAATGCTATTTGGGGCACATCGACATGCTCCAAATAACATTTAGTGCTTTCGTTTCATTTCATTCTCTCCTAATTAGCCCCTCACTGTTGCACATGAAAATAGGGAGCCTGTGAATCTGTGGAAGGATATTATATGACAGCAGCACACTTATAATTTATTTAGGATGTACCTTGATAGGCATGAACCCCGTTAGTGTACAGGGCTTCTGTGGCTGACTGGCCATTGGGGGGAGCTGGCACAGAGGAGTAGCTGCTCAGTGCAATGGGTGGAGGCATAGTGGGAACAGGTGTGCCTGCGATGGAGGGTGGAGTGCTGGTACCTACAGACATTTTGAAGGAAAGGCATACGTTACTTCTACTTTAAAGGCCTTTGAAATTTGTGGGATGTGGGATCTCACGAACACAATTTTCTGCCACAGTTAGACAGATTAGGTTTCTGTATTTATGTCTTTTAGGCTGTGATTTTGGCTACATGGGAGGGGGGGAGGGGGGATGAAGTGGCATACTACCAATCCATCTATATGACGGATTGGTAGTATTTGGAAGTATGCCACTTAATTTTTTTTTTTTCAACCAACTTTAAAGACAGTTGGTTACTGTCAGGCTTTGAGGGTTAAATTCTTAAGAAATAACCCTTTAAAAAATGAAAAATTTGCAGTCGATTGACACAGACTCAACTGACTTTTCTCCATTTCATGTATTTCTAAATTAAAATGATTAAACACGGACTATTTTAGAGTAAGTAACACATTTTAAGACACTCTGGGCGGAAAATGACATTTCATTCTTCAGATTTAGATGCATCAGTAAATTAATCTCAAATGAATTGTAAAATGAACGACTGAGTACACGTCTTATGAACAAATTCAGGGCAAGATGTTCATTCAATGTGACTATGTAAATAAAATAAAAAAATAAACCGTCAGCCATGCCTCTAGTATAAACTATTGGGTACAGTGTATGCTAACCTACTTGCTTACTTACTGTGTTTTATACTTTAAAAGTAAAAGCTAACATGTCCAACATCATGACAGAATGAAAAAGAAAAAAAACCTTCAAAATAGATGTTTGTAATTTTGTCCTCTTGGGTCCAGCTCTCCTCATGTATCTGTCCTCATATTTCAAGTAGAAATCTAATCAAGGCCGGCCGGGGCCAGACATCTCTGCCTCTCATTACCTGAGGACGGGGTGATGGATGCAATCGGCGTGGCAATGATGCTGCTGGGGTTGAGTGCGGCGAGCTGCTGCATCTGAACCGCCGCCACCGTGGCAACAGGAGAGAGGTAGGCCGACTGCGCCACCAAGGCCTGCTGCTGCATCAACTGGAGGGCAGAGAGATGGAGGTGGTGATGGAGGGGAGAGAGCGAGACCGGAGAGCTGATGTTTGGGGTACAGGACATCAGTTTGTGTTCACCGAGCGTCATCTCAGACTTGTAAACAACAGAAAAACAAATAGACTGAAAGTAAAATTGTGAAAAGTCTCAATATCGGACATGAAGTGAGTGATCTCGGTAGATTAAAGGTGACGCAGTCTGTTCATATTTCCATTATTAACTAACTCAAATAACATGACCCAGTCATAAAAATCAAACTTGTTTTAATATAATTGCAACGGCTTCAGACTCAGCCTCAATCAGGAGTCAATATGTTTGAAGGGCACATCCAAGCACAGAGCAATATAACAGCTGTCCTCGGTGACCTGCTCTGTTTCTGCCAACCAATGCAGACGCTTCTCCATCTTCGCAATCAGTCACTAATTGGTTTCTACATCGTGCTGTGTGTTCTGTGTATAGGCTGTGTGAATAACCTGCCTCTGCTTTTGTATAGTTTTATGTCAACATGAACTGTCAGTAAGCAATTTTATTTCATGTTTTATTTGATTTTTTTTTCCACTTTAAATCTGCACATTCATCATGAGTAAAAATGTTGTCAGGCCTCTTTAAGCAAAATATGAGGCAAATCGGAAACCATTAGTGTGGGTGGTCAATTAGTAATGACGAGAACAGCAATCTTGCTTTACTTTTTCTTTTTTTTTTTTTTGTAATTTGAGATTTTTCCAGATAAAATTATCCAGTTTGACAGTAAACCTCTTAGAATCACTTGAAACGCATCTCAACTGGTAAGCTTTGCTTTCCAGAAAGTTAATTTTGTATCATTTTTTGGCATTTGTGTTGTGGAAAATGCTTTCAACTTATTGTGTTTTTGCTTAAGTACTTTTATTTCAACTTGATAAAATCAGAAATCGGTTCGATCGGGGCTTTCTATCCTTTTTTGCCTTATGTAGGGTTCAAGCGTGATCTCTATACATCCTCTCGATGCACAAATAAGGAGACTTTGAGACAGAAAACAAAGTGCAAATAAAAACAAAATTCAACACAAACTAAAACCTTAATTTGTTTTCTCTTCATTTCATTGTGGCTATTTTGTGAGCAAAAGAAAACGATTTTGACCTCTCAGCAGTACGCCGTACTGTCGTCATGGCAGGCAGGGTGTGTTTCTAGAGAAGTGTGCATGCGAGTGTGTGTTGCTCACGGCCTGTGTGTAGGCGTTGTAGGCCCCGAGGTGCAGGGTCATGGGACTGATGACTCCCAACTGAGAGGCCACCTGCTGCATCCGCCTGAGTCCTCGCTCCTTCTCCGAATCGGCAAACTTCACCACCAGGCTGGACGAGGCGCCCTGCAGAGGAAACGCAGCAAATCAGAACTCCATCTGTCTGAAGCATTTCACGTCAACACAGCTCTCACCATCAGAAGAAGGATCAACACTCAGAAGGGTTAAAGTCATAATGCATCGAGTGTCGCAGTGGCTTAAGACTGAGAGGCAACCAGGGATTTTTTTGTTGTTGTTGTCATCCCTTCTCTCTGCTCATTTATTGTCAATTCCATACTGCATGCTTTTGAAAAAAGGCAAAAATCACAGAAAAAAATCCAACTAAAATCAAGTTATAATGCTGTATTGCCATAGTACACACAAATTGTCCACACTATGTACATCATTCAAACGTTCAGAGAGTTATTTGGAGGAAGTATGTGAACCACTAAAGTAATGACATTGACTTGGGAGTCTGCGGTTCGCATACCTGGACTTCAGTCAGTGAAACACAAGTGGAAATTAGAGCTACACTAACTTATAAAAAATATATTTTGACTTGGCTGATGCGAACTATGCCTCATGAAAAAGACAAGGAGACCTAGAATCTAGAATTATTGATTTGCATAAAGGGCTATGAAATCATCTCAAAAATTTAAATCTATCATCAGTTCCCAGTTGGACAAATGGAGGATTTAACACCGTGGCTGCTCTCAGTACAGGTAATAGATATTACCAAAAGCACAAGTCAAAGTGCTCAGTAAAGTTAACCAAGAAGCCCTGAGACAGAGCTGAGGGCTTAAATGAGATATGGGAGCTGTTAAACATCCATGTTCATGAATCTACCGTAGTCATTCTCACAGTGCATTATTGAATGGCACATTGTATGAAGGAAGCTGCTACTCTCCAAAAAACACATCACTGTGCGCCTGAAGTTTCCCAAAGGGACACTCCACATGTCAACTTGGGAAATATATTGTGGACAAATAAAGCTACAGTCTAAACTGATTGGGGAGAACATGCAGCACTTCCTATCGCACAAAAAGGGCATTCCGCACAAACATGAAAACATGCGTCATTGTGATTTGGGGCTGCTTTGATGCCTCTGCGCCTCGACAGCTCATCATCATAGAGGGGCAAATTCATTTCCAAGTTCATCAAGGTATCTTACAGGATATTGTCAGCGTGGCTGTCTGCCTGCTGAAGCTCAGCTCATGAAGCAGAACAACATTACTAAACATCAAAGTAAGTCTACTGCAGATAATTTGACGTCTAGAAATCCATGTTGGAGGATGTTGAACAGAGATTAAATCCCACGATTCACGAACTATTTATTTTACCAGCTTTGTGAATTAGATGAAGATCAGATTATATTGTATTCATTTTGAAATTTAAAAATGTTTAAAATGTTACCCAGGTAAAAAAAATTTTTTTTTTTTTCAAATAAACGTAGTTTTTTTTTTTTTTTTAAAATTTAGTCCACTTGCATCAAATCACACTGCGGTGAGACCTACAACAAAAAAAGGATGACCGCATTTAAAAAAAATGTTATCTTCTGTTATGAGTGCGTGCGTGCGTGCGTGTGTGGAGGAGGGGTACAAAAATGAGAAGTGGTGACTAATAGCTGAGTCACCATGGTGAGTGTCTAAATGACTGGATTTGGAGCATTTGAGTGTGTCTGTTTAATGTGTTTGAATTTAAGTGTGTGTACGCGCAACTGAGTGTAGCTATGTGTGTCTGTTTTTTGTGTGTGTGTGTGTGTGTGTGTGTGTGTTTGTGCGGGGGACTTACAGGTAAAGTGCGACTCCCATGCAGAGCGCTGATGGCGGCCTGGGCCTCTGCGTTGCACTGGAACTTTACAAATGCACACCCTAGATGAAATGACACACCATTAAACACGGCCTCACGCACGCACTCACTCACACACACACACACACACACACACACACACACACACACACACACACACACACACACACACACACACACACACACACACACACACACACACACACACACACACACACACACACACACACACACAAAGGATAACAAAACTACTTCCCTTTAAAAATATATTAGAAGCCGTCTTACATCTAGGGCTTCATCAGTTACCGTGGCATCATTAAACATGGTCCACAGAACATTCATTGCTTCATCAATCACAGCCCGTAAACCACCAAACGCGTCATTAGCCATGACCCATAAAACCTATTGCACTATTAGTAATGCCTCATGCAACAAACGCAGAAAAATCCAGCATCTGTGTTTGAACTGCCGCCGGACTTTGATTTACATGGCAAATATCATTAGCATTGTTGTTGATGACAATAGTAATTTATATCACGTGATGAGTGAAGTGCTGCGGGCGTTATTCTCGGGGCTGGATACAAACACGAACAGTGAAACGACGTCGATACCACTTTTACAGTCGCGACCTGTGGAGGCCCCACGCGGTCATTTCTACCGCCGTATTTTAAAGGATGCTTGACTCCAGGCTGCTTTGGAAATTGTCGAGGGTAAGGGTTAACCACCCCATCGCAGTGCTGATCTTCTAATTCACTGGGACAAGTATGAATTATTGCTCAGGATTTTAAGTAGTTAAATCCCTAATATGATACGAAACATCTTATTGCATCTATTTAAGCACAGGACATTTCAAACCAATAAATCAGTTACACTCTGCTAAGAGGGAATGATATTTACCGTGGCAGTAGGTCATATATAAAGTCTTAAATGACCAAGCATCAGATTATTTACGTTTGAGTGTGTGTACTGGGGGATCAGCATCATACTATCATACTAATATAGAAAAATATAGCTCATTTAAATCCTTTAAATGTGAGGAGTTTTAAACTTGGAAATGTTTTTCAAACACCAATTTTCAAATCAAAGATATCTGAGGATTTGGATGATTACCCAGTGAGAAAGAAAGCCGTGAATGTTTTTCTTAAAAGGCAGAATAATGTTCTGTAAAAACGAACCTAACTATTTAACCCTAAAACATTTAAAAAAAAACAAACATCTTAACTTAAAACATTTGTAGAGGATAGTCTCTGTCTAGTACTAGATAACACACTGTGATACCTCCCACCTCTCACTCAAAGCAGCTGCTTCCTTCTCAATGCAGGTTGGGCTATATAAAACTTCAAACCCTGTACAGCTGTCATGAATGGGGAAATGAACTATAATGACCAAAACCGTTCTTGTATCGGGCTGTAAACAATTTTTTTTTCAACAGTAAAGTTAGACATTTTAACATGGCGATCTGTAGGGATTGACTCGCTTTTTGGAGCCGCCTCCTGTGGCCATCTGTGGAACTGCAGTTTTAGCCACTCGCCCAAGCCCTGGAGGTTGCTGCTTGGCCAATAAGAAAACATCTTTCAAAGAACATAATACAGGAAAAAGCTGTTTGAGGTCAATTAGAAATTGTTCTGTTTGTGTGCATATGTTGATTATATAGTTATTTCTAACTATTAAATTCCTGGGAAATTTACAATTTCAATGCACTGATCCTAGTGTGGACAATAACCTGTGAAATATCCTGCCTCTTTGTCACAAGTGTCAAAAGTGTTTGATAACCACATTTGAGGGATTATTGGAAGAAGAAAAAAAAGTGTGTTTATTTATACAGTATGAATACAGAAAGGATATCAGCTGATTTACTGATATCGGAAAACAACCCCCCCTCCCCCCCCACTAATATTGGTATCAGCATCAGTCCAAAAGTCCAATTTCATTTGGTCATTGTTTTGTTTTGTTTTTTGGTACGTGTTCCATGTTGGACTGAACTAAAGTTGTGTTTCTCAGCCATGCTATTGCCACGGTTACCTTTGCTGGTACCGTCGGGCCCGCGGAGCACCGTGCACTCCTCTATGCTGCCGAAGGGCTCGAACATTTTCCTCACGTCGGTGTCCGTCTGCTGTTTCCCCAGCATGCCCACAAACAGCTTCCTGTCTTCTAAGGGGAAGGAGATCGCCAAGATGGAAGGGAGGAAAACAGGAGGAGCGCGTGGGTAATAATGTGAGCGAGGTGAAAGCAAAAGTGGATTTACGAGAAAGGTGATTAAAAGCAGAGGAAAAGGAGGGGGAAAAGAAGAAGAGCCATGTCACTGTACGTGCATGAATAAATAGAGCGTCAACAGTGGGATAAAAGCAGCTGCAAAGCAGGATGGACATTAGGCTGCGATACCTCAGAGCGCCACCAGAGTGCGGTAACACGAACAGCACAGCAAACAAACAGCATCTGGCCATGACTCAAATGTTTGTCACCCTCTGTGTTGTCAGAGAAGCTCCGTCTGTCCCCGTCTGTAAAGGATCAGGCCGAGTGTCTCTGCATGTTTGAGCCCATTCACTACAAATCACATTCCCGCGGACTATTCTCGAAAAAAAATAAAATAAAATACTGTGGATTCATCCATTTATTGTTGAATTTTTCCAGCCGTTCAGGGTGCCATTTCTCTCCAATCTGTCGAAACTCAAATGTCAGAGACTTGGGAGCAGGAGATACAATCGGTCACAACGAAACGTGCGATTGTCTTTATTGTTCGCTCACGTGCAGCCTAAATGTCAGTGACATTGCAGATGGAAATGTGGTTTAATTAGAAACACCTGCCTGTGTGTGGTGGGTTGATGCGGAGGATTTGAGAGTCGGCTCATGAAAAGCACTGAATTCACACACACTATGTTGGCAGATAATGTAGCATGTGAAAAGGAGTGGAATTTGGTCATTGTTTGGTAAAAAAAATAAAAATAAAATAAAAGTTGTGGTTTGACAGTCAGCTCTTGAACTTTGGAGATTGTTGCCACCGCAAAGACCTGCTATATGCTGATAGATTAGTGGGAGCATCAGAAAATAAGACTTATTGTAATGTAGGCGAATTTCTATATCCGAGTTAATGCTGAAATGAAAGAAAAACACCGGATTGCTAATACAATTTGTCCGATAAAGTGTTTTATTGGTGAGTTTTCAGGAGCTAAAACATAAAATGAAGATCCTTCAGGTGGTTGACAACAGCCTAACATCAAATGCACAAAATGTTGAACTGACTTTAAAGGGGAGCGAATCTTCAATAGGCCTTTTTCTCAGCAGACATTTTGATCTGTCACAGTGTGTCAGTGAGCCAGCGTGCACAACACCAGGACCCTGAAACCGAGGCAGCTAAATGGAATTCAGCCATCATTAATTTTATTATCTGCACCTGTGCTTCTCCTAACATGGCATGTCAAACTGTAGTGAAAAAAGCCCTATGAGAACAAATTGGATGCTGTGAAACAGAGATCTGGATAGTGTCTCAGATTCTGACTCAGACATCAGAGCTTTTCCACCTGCATGAAACCATTTGGACAAAAGTAAACACCCAGAATGTGTGATGGAGTATCGACTGCCTCTCAAGCGAGTTTCAACTTTTAAAGTTGATTGTTTGACCTCAGTGAAGCCAACAGCTGCCATTTAACTCTTTGGAAAAAAGAGCAACAGTACATGACTCACAAAAAACAAAATACAAAACAGTGATTTAAGTCTTTGCAAAGAGCTTCAGATTATAAAGTGTGCTCACCAATCTTGAAAAGTGGGAGAAAATGAACTGATTACGTGAGTGATTGATCAGATATTAGTACAGACGGGTCCTTATAAGCGCTTGTATAAACTGCTCTGCAATTCCAGCACATTTATAGTTGTTTGAATATGAAGCTTTAAAGCCACTGAGGCTGAGCACAGTGTGTGGTGCACGGGTATAGTCTGACAGCAACAACGCATCCATGTTAACAAGCAGCTGAATCTACTCCTCAGTCTGAATCTTCTGAAGGGATGATAAAATCTGACATATTCTCCATGAACATCTGATTATTTCAGAAATGTTTCTTCACCAGCTGCTGATATTATCTTCATCATTGTGGTGGTATCAGAGTCACATGGTTATGAACCGTACCTACAAATTTTTGTTAAGTGCTGAGATGTCGTTAAACACTCGCCTGACTTGTAAACATTGGTATTTTTTAGTGGTGTACAATGTAAAAGGTGTCGTTGTTTGAACAGGTGCTGCGTGTCTGTAGGGACAGCTGTCTCTTACCCCCTCTGCTCTCGCTGTCTGCCGGCTTCACTTGGATCGGGCGGTTCATCTGGAAAGACACAGCACCTTCATTTTAAATACAGGTCAGGGGGCAGTGATCAACACAGGGGAAAACAAATGACTACAATTTAAGAAATAACTGGCACTAGTTGGAGTGTTAGCGTGGCATTTAATCGAGATGTAGCCCCTACCGTCTTGTAAATGACAAAAGATGATATTTATGCACACTTGCATTATGTAACGCTTCATGTAAATGCAATTGTTGCTGTAATACGATGTAATTGTGGCGTCTTTGTGCATGTATGAATGTTTGTGAATTTGGCCTGTGCTCCATTCTCCTATTTTTACACACTAATTTCTCTCCTTTGCTTTTTTTTTTTTTTTTTTTTGACACTGATATGTGTGATATTAGATGTGCAGTTTAACGCAGTCGCTCTTCCTCCCTCAGAGTCTCTCTCAGAATCTGTTCTAATCCTGACGTCTATCGTTCCCTCTCCCCCTATCACACAAAACCAGGAAAAGCACACACCCACGCGGGATTGGGGAAGTGATAAGATTAAGAACACTCGCCAGCTAATCTGGATTAAAGGAGCACACAGCATCAGAATATGAAGAGATCCTGAGCCTGACAGAGAGACAGAGGAGCATGAGTGCAGGGTTAGAAAGGAAGGAATAATATGTGAAATAAAGAAAAAGGAGAGAACACACAACACGAGATGGATTAAGTAACCTTTTCATAATGCATCAAAAGACAAGCTGCTGAAATAATGTTTTCCCTTTATTTCTCCATTGTCCTTGCCACCATTTAACTAAACCCCGAAATTAAATAGTGCACACATGAGTGCTTTCACTGGCAGCTTGTCTTTCAAATGTATAGAGACAAATGGTGAAAAGAGGTATTGAGTGGGAAAAAAAAAAGAAAAATAATGAACAAGCGAGGGAAGAAAGGGGGAGAAGTGTTGGATTGAGAGGGATTGAGGAGAAGGGAAGGAGCATATGGAGGAAAGGAGGCGGGAGGTGGGGGATGTGCGGAGTGAAGGAGTCAGGGAGGGGTGATGAGTCGAGGTGAGAGCAACAGAGTGACACTCTGTTAACTGTGGCTTAATGAAGGTCTTAATTATGGAGCTGGTGACATTTCAGCCAGTCACTGATCCCGTGTCACTGATTGATCCGCTGTGATCGGTCACCAGGAGACATTATTGATCGCCGCCGCGGTCGCGCTCCGCCGCCAGGACCCGCATGATCAAACACAGTCGTCTGCACGTCACCACCGCGCGTCACCGCCTCCTGAAATACCACCAGCACCTGCTGCAGAGGGCCCCTGTGCCTCCTCATTGAGAGCAGCCAATTGATCGCACCAATTAATAGGATGATAGAATAGATCTTCCAATCAGGCAAGCAAATAGAGGTCTGCTCTTGCAGCCAATGAATAGTAATTTCAGTTTAAATTATAGCTAAAGTTTTGTCCTCAGTCAAAAATTTGTAGCAGGGAAGACAACGTCATCCTGACGGGGCCTGCGTGCTAACGTTTGTGTACTCAGGGTAAAGCTCTCAACAAATATCACTGGTCTTATTATAATAGGGCCCATTCATCGTCTCTTGTCCACTGTTTACCCCTTTACCAATCATTCTATATGCTATTTGTACACCTACAGTACAGAGTGCAACAGAAACCTGTGCAGAATGAGTACACTATTTACTACTGCACTCTGCACTCGTTTCTTTGCTACCCATGCTGTGATTACATTTGTACTCTTTTACACGTATTTTGTTTTAAATAACAAGCTATATTAATTTGTGCTGCAGCCAGGATCTCAGAAAATCACCTATTCTGTGTTCAGATTTCATTTTAAGCAGATTTGGTTGGAAACACTGGGCCTCTGGTTCCTATTTCATCATTTTCAAACATTTTTGTCTTGTTTTATGTCTCATTTAATCAGTTCTTAATGCTTTTTCAGCTCGTGAGCTTCAGAATTATGAAAAAAAAATTAATGTTTGAACTGAAATAATTTTTTGCTTAAAAAAGGTGTGTATGGGAGCAAATAAGGCAGTTTGAAACATAAAATCAAAGCTGAATGATTCTTCCTTTACTGATCAGATATTAAAACGGGAACAGCTTTCATTTAAATAATAATATGCAAATAATATGTAGTGCACTGATGTGACATACAGGCCTAAATTCAAAAATACTAGCCAATATTTTGAAAACAGACACAGTGAACGATACCTTGTTGTCCTCTGTGGTTGCTATGACCCTGTGTACATGCTGTGCCATTATAAAAGCAATATACATTGATGAATTCTTCAATAAAAACAGAATCGGATTAGGTTGCTTTTAAAAGAAACATAATAGATAATTCATTTTAGATTAAAGTTAAGTAATCAAAGCTGATTCTAGAAACTCGTGGCATTAGTTTATGTGACATCTTTGATTGATAGCATGTTTGAACGATGCTTATAAAAAAAATAAAAAAATCCCCTGGCCCATATTTCACTGCAGGAAGACAAACAGTGAAGGCCACGATGGTGGTGATAAGGAGAAGCACAGCAGATGGCTCAGGAGATTGGAACTAGAATATACAAGAGGGAAAACAGTGAGAAGTGGAGGCCATCAAGGCTGCGCCACTTCACATCGGCACGGCAACCAGCCCCGCCGCTCTGACGAAGACCGCGCTCACACGGGCATCGTCATGACAACCCCAGTGATGAGAACCCTGCATCAGGTAAACAAGGTTGCCCTGAACAATGTGCGGAAGAGAAGGGTGCAAAACAAATGAGGAGGACAAAGGGTGCTTCTAGGTCAAGAGATGGAGGGATTAGATGTGCGAGGGAGGAAGTGGGGAGATGAGCAGGGGAGGGAAAAATGAAAGACATCGAACAGGAGAAAAACAAAAGGGATGATGGAGGGAGCGTTCGTGCCTGTTGAATGTTGGCGCTGCCTCGTGAGCAGATGCAGAAACAGGGAGAAAAATATCTCCCTCTAAGCCTCAACCACTAACATACACTTTACAGTAATTTGCTCTCTCCCCTCCTCCTCCTGTTGCTCCCCTCCCATCCCCTTTCTCTCTTAGGCTTGTTTACAAAAACAGTCCCATACTGTGCACAGACAACACACAGGCAAAACCTGCCTGATCAACAACCCATTACACCAGTGTGTTTTTTGCTATTTGATTTTTTTTTTCCTCCCCCTGCGCTCCATCTCCAAACACAAAGCGCAGATATCATATCTGCCCTCCTCCGACTAAACACACAATACTGTGTCTTCTGCTGTCTGTCGGTCTCAGCAACATGAGCACCCATCCACACATACTTAATCTTTTCTTTCTGTGATGCCGTGAGGGATTTCACAAGGATTATGAGATATTAAATCCATAGATGATCCAATCAAATCACAGCTCGACCCCTCCGCCATAATGCATGACCCCCTCCTCCATCAACGTTCACACAAACCCACTCGACGTAAATGCATTTACATCAGCTACAGCGTCGTAAATGTGTTTTAGATAGAGGACTGAGTGAGTAAAGCATATTGAAGATGACATTTTTCTCGCCTTTCTATTATGTCCCACAAAGCAGATGATAATCTGTATACTCTCAGCTCAGCCGGTGTTGTTAAGTCTATACAGGGACACATTTCTGACGCCTATTTTCTCTCCAATTTCAATCCATTTTGCTCGTCTACCCTAAAAAGCAGACACTCTGCATGGTAAATATATCAGCAGATACCATCACCCCTGCTCTTTCAAGAACATTTACAGCAGGGAGGCAGAGCTGGAGGGGTAGGGGGAGGAGGGGAGGATGGGAGGAGGGGAGGAGGTGTAGTTGGGTGGGGCGGGGGGCCACAAAGACAATTTTCCGTCTTTGCCTCCCCTCCGCTCCATCACACAGCGCTGGTCATTGCATCGTGCTGGTCGCCTAGCAACCTGGCATCCCTCGTCCCCGCCGTCTCCAGGCAACGAGACCTGCGACCGTAATCAACCTGCCACCTCCCGCCTCCCCCTCCCCTCTGTTCCTCTCCCGTCTCTGCTGCTTTTGCTCTCTCGCTTCCTCATCTACCTCCTCGTTGCAAATGCACTTACGCTGAGACGCACTCGCGAATTCACCCGGGGGAAAAAGAAGAAACACAGGTGGAAATTGGTATAGTCACCGACAAAAAAAAAAAAGAAAAAAAAAAAAAAAAAAAAAAAAAAAAGGGAGATTAAAAGACGACCATGATCGTGGACTCACACAAAGAGTTGGAACAAAGCGGCAGAGGCTGGGACAAAAAAAAAAAAGCAGAGATACATAATTGCGGCCTGTTAATGTTTCCACGCGTGGATGCACACGCAGATGCGCACACACACATGGGCAGGCAGGCACACAAAGCAGAGAGAAACTCAACCATCTCCTGAATTCAGCCACTCGCTAAATCAATCAAACACAAAGAGACTGGCAGCACAACGCCTGTACAGTTCAATAATATTTAATCAATGTCCCAGTCTTCAGTGTCAAAGCCGCTTCCCAGTGTCGTCTCCTACTCATACAGGGTTCACTAGTCTGTCCGGTAGTAAGGCGAAGCTGACAGTTCTCGAAGCTGACATTCAGCCGTTTTGTCAGACAGCCAACAAAAATCCTTCAAAGTGGAGAAACTGAATATCAAAGAGTAAATTTCTATGAACACTCGAGTTGACTCTCAATTGTTTTGTCTCCTTTGACTGATAAATATTCATGTCAAGTGTTGTTTGACTCGATTCAGTGGAGCAGAGGGGGAAAAGAACTGAATCACAGGCAGATTTCTGTGTGTGTGTGTGTGTGTGTGTGTGTGTGTGTGTGTGTGTGTGTGTGTGTGTGTGTGTGTGTGTGTGTGTGTGTGTGTGTGTCTACACGGATAGGGTCCATGTCCTACTTTTCTTTTTTGTTCTTAACTTTTTTTAATTCGCACACAGTTTTACACACTTTACCTCCAGTCCAGCCCACATAGATGCATGCTCATAAGAAAACGACTCCTGCAACAAAGTTCAAAGAGCCTAATAAGTTTTGAGACATCAGCCCTTCTCTACTACATTTGTGTATGTTCGTTCACCACACATTACACACTCGTACACACAAAAACACACACACACACACACACACACACACACACACACACACACACACACACACACACACACACACACACACACACACACACACACACACACACACACACACACACACACACACACTCCCAACCCCCCAAAACACACTATTTCTCAGGAACAGATGTCTGTATTTAAGCTGATAAACGCACTGCCTCAATGCACCTCCAGCCCCCTCCACCCATACTGCCACCCACTGTTCATTATGTCAAACTTTCATTCATTTCTTCCTCCCCTCCCCCCACCCTCCATTATTGCCCCCCCCCACCCCTCCTTTTTCATTTATCCAATTTCTCTCTAATTCACACCCATTTACCACCTCCATAAATCCAATCTGCATTCATCATTACAGTCGCCCCAGAGTGACGTACAGAGGACGAGCCCTTTTTTCTGTTGTTGTCAGCGAGCACCGCCTGTCCCGCGCATTGATATGCATGCATATGTAAATGACTTGATGCATGAATGCACACTTAACTCCAGATAGATTCATCAAGTGAACACATTGGCTCCAACTGTGGTGATCATCCTCATCCCCACACATCACCGACATCCAGATATAGGTTACATACGGGGGCCCTGCTTTATCTGCTTACTGTCAGATACATGAAGTTGCAGGTCACACGCTCGTGTTCACATCATAGCAGCATGTTTCAGCCGTCAGTGGAGCAAATCTGAGCGCCCACAGTGTGTTTTTGTAATGGTTTTTTTCTTCTTCTTATGTTACACATAAAATGTCAGTTTTTAAATTTAAATCGTCTTTTGCCATAAATAAAGGGGAAAAAAAAAATGCAAATCTTGAATAAGTGTGTAGTAACTAACAGGTATATAAGCGATTGTTAATATCACCGTGAAACTGTTCATGTGTGTCTACAGACCGTTTGCTAAACCATTAAGGGTACAAATTACAACATTCTGCTCTACAACTTCCTCTCATCTCATATCCAGCGTGAAAAAGTCTGGGCTAAATTTAGGATATGTATTTTTTTTTTTTTCAGACTATTGATAAAACCCCTCTGTCTGCTCTGTCTGCGTCCTTATGTCTGAGTAAATGTCAGGCTTAGTCAGATGTTCCACTCAAAAAGGGCTCTTTCCTCTCATATGGGCAGCTTAAACACAGAAGGCCTCGCAGCACAGATTTCACTCTCATAACGCAGCAGATAGCAGATAGTGAATGAAGAAACCTGAGAGGAGCTCATCATAAAACTCTGCAACTTCCACCCATCCACATCTCTGGATGTGTACTCTCCACGGAAACACGTGCACACAAAAGCAAACAGACAGTTATGCACAAAACACACACACACACACACACACACACACACACACACACACACACACACACACACACACACACACACACACACACACACACACACACACACACACACACACAAGCACACAACCTTCATTAAAGCGTATTAGTGTGAACACCTGCCCTCCCTTCCCCCGCTGCACATGCAAATATACACACACACACACACACACACACACACACACACACACACACACACACGCGCAGCTACTTTCCCACTTGGGCACAGTTTCACAATTGAATTTAGATATTAGATTTGAAATTAACAGTGAGGCATTGTGGCAAATATCATTTTAAGTGAGTGTTAATGAGCAGCAATATATTTTGCGACAAGCGAAGCACATATGAGCTTTACAGCCGGGTCTGACAAATTCTTTTCCTCATTGATTAAAGGAACAGTTCCACATTTAGGGAGACATTTTAATTGCCTTTCTTGTTGAGCGTTGATAAAGAGATCAATAGCGCTCCCATGTCTGTACAGTATACATGAACTACAGCTGCTGGCTGGTTAGCTTAGCTTAGCATAAAGACCGAAACAACGAGCCATGGCTGCAGGTTCATATTCACCGATAATAATAATGGTATTGATTTTTCCATAAAACAGCAAGAAGGCAAACAAGCGTACCTCCCAAAAAGTCAGACTTTTCATTTAGTGCCCTGATTATAGTCATGATTAATCACAACTTCCCATTGTCACATCTTAAAATAATTTGTCTGACTAATATTCCAAAAAACCTAAATATAGCATATAAAAACCACAAAATATGTTCATATAAGATGCAGAAACCTGTGAATATTTGCCAGTTTTTCTTGAGAAATGACTTGCACGTTAATGGATTGTGAAAATACTGCTGATTCATTTTCAATTATGTCGATTCATTTCAGCTCTAATGACCTTATTTAACACGTATTTATCAAAAGTCACTGAAATGTAAGTTCGGTTTTGGAGCTTTGTTAAATGGCCTGGTTTAATGTGCCATAATGTGGATGTTATTGTCTCTAGGAGCCTGACAACAGCTGACTGGGCCAGACAAATGGCCTGAGACAGTACAGAGATAAAGCGATAAGAACAGAGGGGACAAGAGTACAAGACGTCCAAGTGGGTAAGAGAGAGTCGCACTCAGGAAGACAAACGTTTCTGCTCCGAACCTCCATTTCCACGCTCAGAGTGAATCTGAATCAGACTTTTATTGCACCTGCCGTATTTTCCCTCTCCTTCCTGACACCGCCATTCTCTCACTTTCCTTCCTCGCTATCAGCTGAATGTGCTTTTGACACTCTTCCTCCCCCTCTCACTTCGAGACGGACTCTCTCACCTGAAATTAAACACAAGGCCAGGTGCCACTCTGATACAACCATCTGTTCGCCCCTGCCTGACTTCTTTCTCTTTCCTTCTTTTGCCATTGTTAGCAAGCAGATAAAAAAAAAAAAAAAAAAAAAGCTGTAAAGATCGACTCTTTCTCCCCAGAAAGGAGAAACACTTAAAAAAAAAAAAAGAAAAAAAAAAAAAAGCAGAGCTGTCTGTTAATGACATCTTTCATCTTTCTCTATATTCAGGTGTGCTTTCATTTAAGCTCTCTCTTCTCAGGCCTATAATTGCTATCATGTTATTTCTTTTGTATCTCTCTGGCCATGAGATGCCAAAGTTAATTATTCTTTGGCAGTGCAGGTGCAATTAGATGACAATTACACCACAGCTGGTGGCAGGGGTGGGAAGCAGATCTTGTCCGTGTGGGCGTGCATGGAGCTAATAAGATGGTTTTCGTTCTTTTGGCAGGGGAGGGGGCAGGGTAGAGAAGGATTGGGAGAACACGGCAGGGTTTAGCTTGTTCCAAATGGCTTAGAGGTAAGAGGTTGTGAGGAGGAGAGCCGCTAGAGTACAAACCCAGCAGGGAGAGGGGTTTAGCATGGGGCACTGGGCCCTGCTGATCCCCGACAAGAGGTCAAGAAGGTCACGCTTCTGTCACGCTAACAATGGGAATTTTCTTTTGTTGCCACCTTAATACCAGCCTTCACACTGTTTCTACGTCCCAGGTAACTCCACGTCTTCCGTTACAATAACGTACAAGTGCTGAAACAATTAGTCGATTAACAGAAGTTTAAATGCCAACAATTTTAAAAATCATATCATTCTTAAGGAAAAATCAAGATATCGGAAAAATGTGATGGTCGGACCTTGTATCTGCTTTAGAGTCTCAGTTAACGGTTACTTTATAAATTATTTAAATGTTGTGACTATAAAATGTCCATAATAATTTCCCCAAAAGTCTTATTTTGTGCTACCAAAACATACAACTTGAAAGATAATGCTGTTATAACCGCGTAAAACAAAGAAAAGCAGCTAAACTTCACACTTAAGATGGAATGAGAGAAATTATTCATCGATTGATTTTCCAACTATCAACAAGATTAATAGAACAAAAGGTCAAAAAAAATTTGTTGGTTCTTGCTTTCTTAAATGTGTTCTGTGAAATTCACTTGGCTATATTTGTTTTTTTGACTATTAGTAGGACAAAAACAAGCAATTTCACTGCATTATTTTGGATTCTGTGAACTTGCTATTGGCATATTTCTCTATTTTCAAACTAAACAGTTAATCGATCCCAAAAAATAATCCTGAGCTGCAGCCCTACATTGTTCACCTGCTTCTTATTTCTACCCTCCAAACTAGTCACAAGCTGCCATTCTGGAGAGGGTGACAAAAAAAACAAAAAACAAAACAAAAAAAGAAGTGAGTGATGTAGAGTTCAACAAAAATAACCAAAAGGAAACAGGGGTAAAGCCTTGTTGTAAAAGAGGAAGCAGCGCCAAGTCTGGGAGCACACTCTGTCTCAGTAATTCCTTGCCTTGTCGCCTTGTCGCCTTGTCTCCCATATAGTCGGTTATTATAGAGACGCGGCTGTCATGTCATATTTAGCTCTAGAAATGTCATTTGGCAGCACACCTGCTGCCTGGCTATGCTAATAAAGCTAGGTTTAACTTTGATTAGGATTCAGAGGGAAAGATGGATGGGAAGAGAGGAGAGAAGAGGAGGAGGCGGAGGAGAGAGAGAAAGACAGAGACACAGAAAGGAAGAGAAACATCAAAGAGAATAAGAACTGGCAAAGTCACTCCAGCAGCGAGCCTCGTAGCTGTCTCTTTCGACCCGTGACATGTAGCGAGATGACTCATGCCTTAACTGGATGGATATGTCTGGATGCATCACATATGAAACATAAGAGGGAGAGCAGCCTGTGACCTTTATTGGTGCATATCAGCTAAAGGGGGAAGTCAACCCCACATGTCAAACTTGGTTAATTTTCCCGTGTCACAGTGTGTCCATGTGTGTCTGTGTGTAGACAGCCAGGCATGGCAGTTATTCTGTTCCCTTTGTGTGAGCTGCTGAGGACTCATAAAGACAACGACACTCACCCCTGGTAGTGTCTTCTGCTCGTGCAGTGCATTCTGGGCTTTGAGGGCGGACTCACGTGCACAATATGTCAGAAAGGCACATCCTGGAGACAGACAGGCAGTAGAAGATCAGCAAACTGTGAGTGCATTTTTAATGTCAGACACATATGCTAAATATAATACCAGCTTTGGCTGAGGCATGTTATTGTATCTGGCCTAAAGGCATGCAGACAGAAACATTACTGCCAGATTATAAATGTGCCTTTTGATATATGTGGTTTGCTTTTAGGAACATGAATTAAAACTGACAACATTTCTGGGTCAGAAAATTCTCCAAAAATGCCTCCCACCTTAAATTAGACCGCGATGAACAACTGTCATTTTGTTAAGTAGTCCTCCCAGTAGCAGCAGACTTCTATGGAATTATTAAATCATAATACCTGGAGACTACTCAGACACAAACAGTCTGAATGAGTATTTAATATCACGCTGTTCCAGCAAAATGTATGCAGTCCCACATAATGGAGAGAGGCCTTCATTAACCTTTAGGGCTCCCACGGATCATGAATATGTAAATGTATGCAGAATAGGTGTTATAGGTGTTAGAGGAGTGACACCACCTGGCCCATACGTCTCCCAAATGACTGACGGTTTATGTGGCTTTATGAAAGCCTTTATTTTCCTTGCTTAGATTTGCATTAGGAATGACACCAAGGATCGTTGTTTTGCTTCGATCACTTTCAGCAGCTTCAGTCCATCTGTCACACAGGATCTTGAACGTGTTGCTTCGAAAGTAAGATAGGCCTGTTTAGCATGTGACGAAGAGTAGTAGCAGTGGGTGGCACCAACACTTTCAAACTGATTGATACCGCCACGTGAAACAAATTATTGACTGACAAAATATTTGTTCTGGGATTGATGTCAGACAGCTAGCTTTCTGTGCAGCATTTTACACTGTAAAAAGTACAACAACGCAGCTCATTCTCTATACTGTATATACATAATTCAAACAATCTGGGATTATTTCTGCACTCTTGTGGTCTATGAATTTAAATTCTAGAGTTTGACCAAAGCCAAGAGTTAATATCAAGAGTAAATATTGTATTTTTGAATATATATTGTAGCATTTTGAGGTGCCAGCATGCCCTGGGGCAACATACTCATTGTGTTCAATAATATTCCAGATGTGTCTAAATGTCCATTGTTATTATACAGTCAATTATTTCACCGATCAATCTGAATATAGTAGATGGATTATAGTTAAAGAGTGTATTGGCCTTTAACCCAAGAGTTAGTGGTAACTGTCTGTGTCTCTTTCTCTTGTCCTGAGTCTGGACACTGAATTGAAACTGCTCTTAATGAACAGGGCAAAGCTTACAAAGCATAGCAGCATGAAAACACAATATTAAACACTCATATGTGGTCATATATTAAAAATAAACAAATACATTTCAATCAAAATAAAGTATTTGGCCAAATTTGAAAAATATGTTTTTCTTTGACCTAAACAAATCAATTTTCATAGAGGTCAGTTGAACTGAAGAATTTTTTTTTTTTCCCCATATGAGGATACTAACCAGAATCTACAGCCAAAGTAAGGACATAAACTTTCATCCAAATGTCGGTCAGATTTCCTCTTTAGATCAATGGTACACTGGGTGTTTAGCCTCTCGGGGGTCTTTAAAATGCACCAAAGGGACATCAGCTCAATAACGAATCATTCAACCTCACCCACATTTATTGGAAATTCAATTAGCTGGAGGATACAGAGGAGAAACTGTCTTTCCACAACTCTAACACATTCAAAATCAACATTATTCCCCATACTGTGCTCCCTGAGATTTCTTGGTCCTACCTTTGTGCATCCCTGTATATTTGTCCTTTATCACCGTCAACTCATAGATCTTGCCAAACTGCTCGAAGATGGGCTTCAAGTCCTTCTCCTCCAGGTTTCGGGGTATCTGCCCGATAAAGAGCTTGATTGCGTCAGGCTCCTTCATTTAGAAGTCTGGGTAGGAATAATAACACACACACACACACACACACACACACACACACACACACACACACACACACACACACACACACACACACACACACACACAGAGAGAGAGATGGAGGCGGTCAGGAGGAGCAGACAGGAGCCTGCAGGCTTAAACTCACACTGCACAGGAGGTGCAAACAGGAGGCCGAGGATAGAAGTGCAGATGGGAGCGTTCAGTGGAAATGGGAGGCAGAAATAATAGTTTCTACACCCTTAGAGACATGGTCGTCCAAATACTACAGTAGATGTCAGCAGTATGTACAGATGACACAATAAAACACATAACAGTTTGATTGTTGCATAGATTATTGTATTTATAGTAATATAAATATAAATGAAAATGCTTTTAAAGTAACCTAACACCAGTATGAACTCACGGTTGTTGTCATAGATACGCAGTAATATCTAAAAGAGCTATAAATCCTATAGACATAATGGACTGCATGCAATTACACATCTTTTTTTTGACATACTTACAACTACTGGAGCCACCATTTTGAGTTTTAATTCCATAAAATACACCCACAAAACATTCATTTATGTATATTAATTACCAACATGAAGTTATAATCTCGTAACTTTCATATTTTTGGCATCTCGTGGACATTATGGATCATTACACATTATTTTGGGCTACAGAGCTGAGATATATTGTCCTCGCATAACATTAAATTAAGAACAAAAATCCGACGTCGGATGTAGTAAATAATAGTAAACACAATGTTTCCTCGCACTGAATTCGTGTCTACAGGCCGCCTGTGATCGAGCCCCCACAGAAACATGACAGTGTGTCTGTCATCACAGCTGGAGACCTGCGCTCTCTTTGTCAAGACAGCGGTGACAACAACAATGACCTGCACAGGATTTTACACATCAGACCAAAAACAACTAAAATCACAGAACAACAAAGAGTTAAAAAAAAATATATATATATATATATATATAAAAAAAAAATACCTGTGGTGCTGTACGTGGCAAAGAATCGGCGCGATCACTGGATGCCTTTCTTCTTCCACTCGCTGTTATTTAGTTATTAAACCTAAATTACTCAGTTAATTTGTCTGTCAGAGCCTCTTTTAATCCCGTAACAAGTTAGGCCTGCCCCCCACCTAAAATAACCCAAGTAACATCCAGCGACGGTCCTTTATTCGGCATGAGCGTGCTTTTCCAGATCGGCTTGTTGTTTACCCCCCTGCTCTTTCCTGACAGATGCTCCGATTTTTTTTTTTTTTTTTTTTTCCCGAATGAATCTGCTATATAAAAAAATAAACAAATCTCTTACTGGCTTGGCTAAACAGAGAGTGTTATGGTAGATGAATATTTAGGCTTCCTTCGGTAGACCGTAGGGAATTGGCAGTCTGGCTGGCCGTCCTCTCCTCTCCTCTCCCTCTCCCAGTGTGTGTGTGTCTGTACTCCTTTGACGTCGTAAGCCGGTGTCTCCCTCCCTGTCCATCTCAGCTCCATCCCTCCCCTGGGCTGTATGAGCCGTGATGTCTGCCGCTAGGGACCATCACTAAAATACCAGTCCTCTGACAGCCGGAGAAAGACGAAAGGGGGGGGGGGGGGAGGAGAGAAAAGCCAAAGCATAACACATATATGAATGCAAAGACTGCCGGGTGGGTTTTTATGATTTGTCATTAACGCTTATTAGGATTACTATTTTTGCTTCATTGATTTTCCTTATTCCAGTTGGTATTTCATTCATTTTCATTTTCTATCTATGGATATCAATTTTTATAAAATCTTGTAAATATAATTAAATTGTGTTAATATATTCTATTAATTCTGGGTTCTGCTCTGGAATTGATGACTACATTTTTTGTTATTTCACCAGGTGAGAAAATAAAATCAGCGTGTAGACCCAGAACACGCTGGGGGGGGGGGGAATTTTTTTTTTTATTGCATTTTATTTTCTTAATTTGTTCTGTAATGGAGCCTCATAGCCAAAGCATTTCACATGACTGTATTTGCATAAACAGAGTGATAATAAACATCTTAAATACCCTACTAAACAACTGTTATATCTGGTATTGTCCTGAATGGCTAAGTTCAGCAGCCATTTGTGGCATTTAATGCTTATAGACCTGCATGACCTAAATGAAAATTGTCATATTTGCTTGCATGAAGGCTATAAATGCACATTTATCCACTTATCCAGTGCAGTGTCTACAAAGGCTGAAGCCAATCCCACCTCACATTAGCCAAGAGGAACATCATGGACACATCCTCAGTCCGACAACATAATGTTTCTACAGACACACGTCGACAGTTGATTGCATAACCAATGGCTTGACTCAATAGCCTTTCTAATCTCTCTAACCAGAAAAGCTAACAACAGCTTTTAGTATAAACTGTTCCTCCTCAAATTATTATTAGTTTTGTGATGCATTCTTTGTACATTCAAGCTCTTGTCTTGTAAAACTTGTAATGCTTGTGATGTATGTTTGTATTACAATGTTTTGTATTATATTGTATGTAATTAACGTGCAGTTTACGTCTAACTTCGCTGTCCTTTTGGCCAGGTCATCATGGAAAAACAGATTTTTATCTCAACTGTTTTTTTTTATTCACCTGGGGAAATAGATTAAAAAATTATTTTTTTTAAAAATCCCCAATTCTGGGTTCTGCTCTGGAATTGATGACTACATTTTTTGTTATTTCACCAGGTGAGAAAATAAAATCAGCGTGTAGACCCAGAACACGCTGGGGGGATTATATGTATCATCTGGCCTGAGAATGCTTTGGGAGGAAGAGCTGCAAAATATTGGAGAGGTAAATCTGGGCTAATGTGCTCAACCTGGTGCCACCATGAACTGACCTCAGATAGGCAGAAGAAAATGGATGGATGGAGTCACTAATTCACCAAACTGATGTCCAGAAACCAGAGCAACCAGGGGGAAAACATGCAAAGCCCACACTCGTGGCCAAATAGTTAGGTCTGTAAAGTATAGTACTATACAGACTGCACATAGACATTAAAATCATGCGGGAAAATGCCCTTTGGATGAAGGCATACAGCCAAGAATATGTTAGGTAATTTATACATGAGGCAGCTCAGTGTCAAGGGAGGCCTTTTCCTCAAAACAGAGAGGAAAATAGAATGAAGAAGGCAGCAGGTGTTTGCTCTGAGGGGTTTTCGTTTTTCATGTGGACAGTAAAAAGCAGATAGTCCCTGACATCAAGAGCCGCAAATCCGCCTTTTGTTCTCGCCGTGGAGCTGGCCATGGTCCTGAAACGTATCTACTCAAATCATGTCACATTAACAGAGATACAACATAACCTGTCTGAGTGGGGAGAAAAACATTATTTCCACAAGTGCGTTCGTAAATGCAGGGACCTATTTCACAGGACAGACACACACACACACACACACACACATACACGCCCTCTCTGAAATCTCGGCAGCATGTAAACAATGAGCCCACATGACAGCAGGCTGCACACACCCGACATGCGCACAAGGGCGACACTTCAAAGGAGTCACGATCTGGACTTGCTCGGTTTATATGGCAGCGACGTTGTAATTTTTATTCGGAGCAAACCTCCGCGCGCAGATCTCTCTGCGGCCTCACCATTAATTCCTTTATTTCCACCAGCAGAACATCTCCTCGGCTACTGTTAAGACTGCCATCTGCCATCAGTCACTAAATCCTATCGGCCTTCCGCCCTTCAACCCCAGTATAAGCTCATAGAGCAGGCGTGGCAAAGACTCTATTCATCTGACGTTGATCAGTTAGCCCATAAATCACTGATACAAAAAAAAACAAAAGAAACAACAACAACAACAAAAAAAAACGGTTTCAGGAACGTGATTTGTGTTATTTTCACGATGTGTGGCAGCTTTTTTTTTTTTTAAATATCTGAATGTACCCAACAACGACATCTGGTGACAAACCGATGCCATTAGGGGGGTTATGTAGACTTAATATTTTTTTTGGTGCTTTTAACAGTGATGCAAGCCTAAACATATTTTAGTGTAGCAAAAGTAATGTGAAAAAAATGCACTGCATTACAAAATAGTCCTGCATTGTCAATAAAGAACATTTTCTTCTTCAGTGGAAAAAAAAAAAAAAGTCTCCAGATTTGGTTGATTTGAACACTTTAATATCAACTGAATTCTACTTTGGTAGATTGATAACAATAAAATAAAATCTAAAATCCAGTTGAATCATCTGACAAAGTGCCTTTGGGAGACCTTTTGGGGATAAATGGTTTCTACAGGACATGAAGGACATGACTAATTATAAGATACTGGAATTAAACAAACAGACAACAAAACCGGTGTTTGCTTTCATATAAACAGTGATATTTTATTTGTTTAAAAAAAAAAAAAAAACATGCATTCAATGCATATTTTGACATATTGAAGATATATGAATACTCAGGTTTGTTGAAAGCAGTGTGAGGAGAAAGAGCATCAATTCATAATCCTGGTTGTACTCACTCAGGAGGGCCTCTCTGTCCAACCTTGCTGCTCTCCACTGTTGCTTCTCAAACACAACACTAAACAGAGAGGGGGGGGGGGGGGGGGGGAAAGAAACACAATTTGAACATTTTATTTCCTCCCAGCCTGTATTGATTGTTTTGATTTCCTGCGGGTGGCACTTCGTTTCTGATGTATTAAAACGCCCTGAGCTGCTGTGGTGAAACAGCATTGAGAAGAGACCGTGGAGAAGAGCCCATCACTGGGAGCGGTGCAGATTTCAAAGAGGAGAGCGCCACCACAGCCTCACCCCCTCCTCCCCCTCCTCCTCCTCCTCCTCCTCTCCCGCCCACTTCCATCAGTTAACGTGTGGGAAAGGTTTCCATCACATCAGACACATCAAAGTGTCTCTCTGGATCCCCGAGGAGGAAAACAGGAGGAAAGAGGGAGGGGTAAAAAAAAAAAAACAGAAAAAAACAAACAAACGGAAATGGGTTAAAATTCAAGGGAAAGAAATATTTGTGCAACATTCAATAAACATGATTTCTCACTCACACAAACACACACACACGTTAAAGAATTATGGCGCACTTCACTACCCGGCGCGGTAAACGACATCAGTGAAAACGTCTACAGCACGAAGGTCGACACGTGTTGCATAATTTAGTCGTTTATTTAAGTTTTCATGCTTATGGCTGCTCCTTCTCTGACAAAGCAGCAACCTAATAAAGTGAAAGTGATCCGGGAAAGATCTACTGACATCTGGCGACGGCTCACGGTTCACCTGCACGACTTTTACAGGAACATTTATTTTCTATCAGCTCGACTATTATTACTCCACATTAATTAGTTTGTCCGGGACGTCGATTAACGTTTTACCAATTTCTGACGTTTTTTTTTTTTTTTTTTTGTTACATGACAAGGATCAAAACGTTTTTGTTTTTTTTTCTCGTTCAAATTTACGAGACACTCATCGTCCTAAGAGCAACACGTGCTGATGAAAGTGGATCTGCGCTAAGGCCGGTTTTAACCGCGCGGATTAATCAGTGTTAAAAGCTCATTCAGATCGATATGTTCAAAAAGGCTCAATTAAGGTTTTTTTCTTTTTTTTTTTTTTTTTTAACCATGACATACTAACAAATGGGTTTGTTTTAAGACCTACTTCCTCATTACAATAGATTGTGAAGATTACACACTAGAGTATACTTTCATTAACGTAGCAACTCCAAAACTTTGCATTTTTGTTTTGTTTTGCAAAAGCATTACTGCCTTCTTAATCTTTCTGATTAGCATTTATTTTCTTCACATTAAAGCCCTGCGTGGAGTCAGTTTAGCTTCAAATCATTTTGGTCCTCGTATTGCCCTTTTTATGTTCAAGAGAATATTTGCGGAGCTTTCTGAACAACAACAACAACAACCTGTTTCCCAAAGGAAAATAAAAAAAAACAACCTCTACTACAGTCAACACACGCACAAAATCTAGGTTGGCCCAAAAAGACAACATTAATAAAGCAATGTTTGCACTGCAGCCTTGTTAGATCTGAAGGATTTATCTGCTGGAAGAGATGACTTAAACTTTTAAGAATTTAAACTGCAATGAATAAATAAATAAAAATAAAAAAAAAAACTTGTTTAAAGTAAAACATAATCAGTGGAGAATAAGTTAAGAATAATGGACTCCACTGAAAATATCATTCTTCAATCGCTTGTACAAATCCATTTTTGTTTCCAGGTCAATATGAGACATTTGTCTAACTGTTAGATTTAACAAGTAAATGCAAACCAAGCAGGGACAATTTGAGACTCCACTGTTTTCTACAGTTGACTGAACTATACGACCTTTAAAATCAGCTGTTAACTAAAGAAATCTCATTAAAAACATGAGATTTAACAACCAATAAAAAAACAACAACACTAATTTTCAACAAGGAATGTACACACAGGTTAAAATACACAACCTCAGTGTGAACATTACTTCATTAAGTGCATTTCTTAATCTTACCACTTGTCTCAAGTTTGATAGCCTAATTTTATAAAACAGACGCGACTATTTATTTAGCGCACGGAATTTTTTTTTAAGGACTTCTATTTAATTTTGTCTTTTAAAATATCAACGTCTTCTTTGCAGGAACAGCGAGCACATAATGCATTTTACCAGCTACTCATTTAAATACTGTAAATGCACCTTAAAGTTAAGAGCTTTTATTTATTTTTTTTTTACATTATTTGAGAGTAACAACTTTTACTTTTCCGGAAGATTGAGGTAAAACCTATTTTAGAAACTGATACTTTGGTTATTCCTTTTTACAAATTATTTTTGTGAGTATTAAAACAGTGACAAAATATCACCTCAAATGAAATAACATAACTTTACAAAATGCTCTAACTTCCGTAGTCTAATCTGCATTTTCTTTGAGACCCAATTTCTTTGGTATTAACCATAAATCGTAGTTTAGTCTCACTGGAAAGGAGCACGTAGAGTTCAAGGATCACAGGAAAGAAAAGAAAGAAAAAAAACCAACACATTTTCAAACTCAGAATTTTATTATTCAGTACAAGTAAACGAAACTGAAGGCGACCATCTTCATCCTCTCCAGAAATGTGAAATGTACTTCTTCCGCGTCGGCGTTGGAGGCTGCAAAATATAAGTCACACCTCTCTCTCCCGTTTATCTCGACTTGTGACGCTCTCCTTCCAGGGACTCAACGAGACGTAAGACTATCGCCGGAGGGTTGTTTGCGCACTAAGCATCGCTTCACAAATAAAATCAATCGGGGTGGAGGGGGTGGTTGGATCAATGAAAAATTCGCCCCAAAATATGCTGGCGTGTTTTGTAGAGGGAGCAGAAACTCTATAACATACACTCACGTCCTCGTCCTACCCAAAGAGAAACGGAAATGGATGTTTTACCAAAAGCTACTGGGACACCGCTGGTATGGAAGAGAAGCAGTCTAAACTGCTCACCGAAAAACTAAATGACAGTACATCCTTTTGGTACCTTCTTAGCAAAAAAATGTCTATCTTCGGATTTAACTTGGGTGGGTGGGCGGGGTGGGGGTGGTGAGAGATAAAAAAAAAATAAAAATAAAAAGAAGAGAGAGAAACGGTTTGCGACTAGTTGACTTACACTTGACTGCATGCATGCACTCATACCATGCACACGCTCTATATCAAACTGACGCGCGATTCCATATTTAATGCAATACTGGAACATATAACACAAAAAGTGAATTATATATATCCACCTCTTATTTCCTTTAATCTTCTGTCTTCACTCCGCAGCTCAGCAGCCCTCTCAGAGCCTCCGTGTTCTTTATGTTTCTCGGTGTTGTCTCTCGTCCTCCTGCGCCCTCTAAACATCCTTCATTCTTTGCCTTTTGCAGTTTTCTTCGCGTAGCTTTTGAATTAATTCTTCTTCAGTGTAACTTTTGATGCCCAACTTAATATCTGTACTTTTATCCACCGTTTCTCTTCATTTCAGTGAAGGAAACGGCTCAAAACTACATGTCCAGTCAAAACCGTGGGGGTAGAAATGGTCTTTTCGGGGGGAATCTCGGACCCCCGCCTCTCGGGCCAGGATGTTTGCCTCTTAACCTCGGGTCAGGGCCTTGAAAACGAGGAAACGGTGGACATGGGGGTCCTCTGGGGTGTGGGTGGTGCGCTGGGTGGGGAGGCCGATGTGGAGGTCGCAGACCGGGATGACGGATTTCATGATGAGGAGGTGGTCTCCTTGGAGTGAAGTGCAGACGAGGGGGGCTCTGCCGCTGGTAGTTGTGGGAAAAGTACGGGTCCTCTGAGGGCGAGAGTGGGGGAGTGAGGCGCCCTCGAAGTCTGGGGTAGTGGTGCGGAGGGCTGCCTGCCCTGTAGTACAAATCTCCTGGGTGGTGGTAGGGATCCCGTTGCCGAAGCTCGTCGTGGTAACGCAGGCTGTCTGAGGGAGGGTGTAAATCCTCAGGGTGTCGCAGGCGATGTTGGTCAATGTCGAACACCGGATCATCTGAATGAAACAAGGACTTGTGTTGGTGGTCATGGACCACCATCCCACTGATGACACTGTCGACTCTGGCCCCCATCACGTCCCCTGTGTCTCTGCCAGGAACCGGCTGCTGCCCCGGAGGAATCATGGTACTGCTGGTCAAGGAAGGAGGGGCGTCAAAACTACGAGGAGGTGGAGGTAACCGTGGGACAGGGGGAAGGGCGGTTCTGAAGAAATTTGGGGATGTGGTGGCCCCCTGCTGGGAGATCAACTCTTGAGGTTCCCGAGCTTGCTCGGCTCGGTATGGATAAAGTCCTGAAGTCTTGTTTTCTACAGCCCCTCCAGGCATCTTCGCATTATAGCCACCGGGTGGCTGAGAGCCCCCTTCGGGGTAAGTCTCACCATACCAACTCCTTTCACTCGCCCCTTGAAAGCCCTCAACTGTCTGTGTGCTACTGGCACCGCCTGGGGCTCTTTCTCCAGGCACCGGCCCTCCCGTTTGCACAGATATGTGTTGGTAATGTGCAGCTGGAGCAGTAATCCCATGTTCCGACATCCCCTGTTTGCCGTATGGGTACGGCTGGTAGACCTGCCCGTTCTGAGCCACACCTGGCTGCGTGCGAGCTTGCTTTGGGGGATTGTTAGGGTTCTGCTGGGTGCTGTTCTGGTATGCATTAAGAGCTGCTTTCGCAGATTCACCAACAGATGACAGGTTTATGTTGGAATCAAATGGGGCCGCTACAGGCTTGTCCATGATTTCATCTTGAGTCGGGGTGCCTCCGCCCTCGTCCCGCACCGGGGTCCCGCCCTGCGTGTCTGTGCCAGCTATGGGGCTGACGCTCTCCCCACCCGGAGCTGCGTTTGTAGAAAAACCCAGGTCAAACGTATTGAAAGCAGGGTTGCCCTGCAGAAAGCTGTGGATTTTAGACTCTAAACTTGTAGAAGACAATGACGGTTCCGGTTCTGTTATTAAATCCATGTCTCTATGGAGAGCCTGGACCAGGACAGAGGCTGCGTTTGAAGTCTTAGGGGGGAGTTGTGTGCTGGAGCTCTGTTTTACAGTGGAGCTGGACGAAGAAGGCACAGGTGCAACAAAGGAGAGAGACAGGCTCTGAGAGGGTACTGCTGATGCAGATGTGGATGAGGGAGAAGGAGGGATCTTGCCTGTACTGGAGGAGTCTGAGTCGACATTTGCAGCCGAACTGCTCAGGAGAGAAGAGATGCCTGAGTGTTGAAAAGAAGAACACAAGATGTATGTTAATCACGTGTGCAGCTCTGATTGTACGAAATGAGATCGTTTTTGTTTTGAAACTAAGCAAAAGTCTTTTTGATTCTCACCTGCGCGGCTGTCTGGACCCTGGACTTTGGACAGAGCACTGAGGAGCTCTGCAGGACACATGTCCACGTCGGAGAGGAAGTCGAGCAGCGAGCTGGCGTCCCGTGAGACCGCAGGGGCAGCAGGTGCGGTCTTCACTGAAGAGCTAGCCGGGGCAGCCGGGGGAGGAGTCTCGACTGATGTCCCTGCAAGACCGAGAGGGACACTCACCTATACAGTAAATCAGCACAGTAACTCCTCATTGAGAAAACGTATATAATCAACGTATTGCAATGTTAGTATTTCATAGCAAAAGACTCGACCTCAGCACAGAGCATAATAAATACTTCAAATAGCATACTCTCGCCTACGTACACTTCATTTCAATTTGAAAGAGTTGAACATCATGACATATGTGGCGCGTCAGGGAGTCATCAAGAGGCAAAAGTATTATGATGTCAAGAGTGGCCACAAGAACTCACCCGTGCTCTTCATGACTGAGCTTAAACTGTTCAGGATGGAGTCAATTTTACTCATGGCCACACCTTCCCCAGCTGCTGCGGGGGTGGCGGCAGGCGGCGTGACCTGTGTGACGGGCGGCTCCGCTGCTACCGACGGCTCGCTCTCCGCGGGGACTCGAGATGACGCCTCTGGGCTGGGAGGGGAATCAATCTGCCTCTCAACTGAGGAGGAAAACATGGCAGTGAAAGCAGTGACAAGAGTTTGGATGTGCAACTAGTCTATGTGGTGACGCAGATGAATGCAGTCACATTTTTCTCGAGGGCAGGAGAAATCGCATTAATTGATTACTCAACAGTTTTACCCAAGAAACGTTCCTCTTAAAAAAAAATAAAAAAAATAAAAAAATGCCGTGACTTGTGAAACTAGATGTATAATTTACATGACGGGGTTAAAAGACGTCCACAGTGAACTATAAATTCAAACCAAAAGAGTCGGTTTTGTATTTCACCAGTTGATGTCACAACTACAATCCGAGAGGGGTGTATTGTATTGAGCACAATGCCTCCATCTGAGTGAGTGGTTCCCAACTGGTGGGTCACGTCCTGAGAGTGGCCGTTTGAGTGCGTCGCGAAGGTGTGTGTCACAAACAACAAAAGTTAACCAAACAAAAGTCAAACTTGTTGTACGATTTATTTTGGACAGACATTTCCCAGGACACACAAGTGTGCGTGCAGCAGCTGCCATTTTTGTCACGACAATAACGACCAAATTTCATGTCCCAACATCACATTCATACAGTTCAATTTAAATTCTTGAGACTTCAAGAGCATCACTGGCACACATGTCTGCAATTCAAGACAACGTATGCCTTTTTATTTTATTTAGTTTTCATCCTTAGTTCCACTTGTGTTACTTTTTTTTTTTTGTGTGGTTTATTTCATGTTTTTAACAGTGCTGAAAGGCACTGTGTATTAGTACACTAGAAAAAACAAAAACACATTTGAATGGCTAAGAAAAAAAAAAAGGGAGTCCTGAGGCTGGATTAGTGATCTAAGTAACTGCTGACACATTCTTTCACTCCGTTATGATTCAGAGTGACAATGGGCTGTTCACACTCTCACAGAACTGGAGTTACATTCAGATAACTTCTATTTTGCTTCGTCTCATTACTGGACATGCCCTGACACGTAGTTCCCTTTGAGTGGGTGCACATCAGCTACAGTGTAGCTGTGACAGCCATGTGCAGAAACTTTTTAGCCTCTCCCTGACGTACAAATCCAACCCCGTTTCGGAAAAAGTCATCTTAATATTGTATTAAAAAAAAAACCTCACTGTGTGGTCACAAAGACCCGTCCTTACCTATGATGCCACCACCATTGTCCATTTCCTCCTCTGAGAGCTCCATGTCCTCCACTTCACGATTGTCATTCTCCCCGAGAACATCTATGTTTATGGGGGATCCTCCTGGTGAGGACAGGGGGCTCGGTGCCGGTGGCTCTGCCTCGTCATCCATCGCCGAACCATCAAGATCGGGATCGGGGTGGGCCAGTCCCAGACCGTGAAAAGGGGACTCGGAGCCCGTTGGAGATGGAGCGTCTGCAGAGGGGGAGGGGATAGGGGAATCGTCCAGGTCTGGTAAGGTGGCCTTCAGGGAGTCCAGCTTACGCTTGAGGTGGGACACCCGGTTAGCAAACGTTTGGTAGGCCTAGTGAGGAGATGTAATGGAGTTTTAATTAATGAAATGTAAAACAAAAACAAAACACAATCTACCAGCTGCTTTTATGGTCGTCTTATAATTCAAAACCACAAACTTGAAAAGGAGTAGAAACTGTTGAATAAAAACATCTAGAAGTTTTGTTTTTTTAAATAAAAAATAATTCAACACAAAAACAAAGGGAAATATCTCGCTTGTATGAAGCATGTAATTTAACACGTTCTTAATTTTCATAATCAGACCACAGTTCCAGTAAATGCCATCACTGTTTTGTTTACTTTGTTTTGATAATAAGAGGAGCTGTTGAGTAATTTTTGTTAATAAAGCAAGTTGTATTTGAAGAGGCTTAATTTGTGCCTTAATGCCTTCAGCAGAGCTTGAGTACTTTTAACGTGGAGAAATCATGGGAATTTTACAAAACAGCAAACAACCGCACTGTCATACCGTGGAGATTGGTTGAATTTACATGAATTATTCCTCTTCCTCCAAGTTGGCAATTCCCAGAGGGACCGACTTAGGTTTCCTTGTGTACGAGAACTAAAATATGAACTAAACAAATACCTGGCTGTTATTCCCTCCGTCACTTACGTTAGCAACAATCTTGACCTCCTTGTACTGCATCTCATAGAAGATGTCTGCGTTGCTCAATGCCTCCAGGACTGGAGGTCCTATTTTGCTTTGTTTGTCAAAGAACTTTACAAACTCCTGTAGCTGTGCACTTCCTTCCTCAAAGTCCCTGGAGAACCTCTTCCCTCCTGCTTTATCTGCAAGAACCAAACAAGTAGAAATAAAGTTTGAGCGATTGTGAAGAAGAAGAAGAAGAAGAAGAAGAAGAAGAAGAAGAAGAAGAAGAAGAAGAAGAAGAAGAAGGAAAAAAGAGACACAAACGGTAAAACTTTGCTGATCTTAAAGCTTGTCTGTGTGTTGCAGTAGGTTAGACAGTACGGCTGTAAGAGATGACTTGAGCGGGCACCTTTGAGTTTCTTGAGGGCATCAGAGCTGCAGATGTCAACCCTCATAGCTGCCAGCTGTTTCTCTCTGAGGTCAACCTCCTCCAGAGATTTCTTGTACTTGGACAGTTGGTCTATTAGCGCCTGGGGCTAAAAGCAGAGGGAGCTCACAGTCATAACATCAGATCAACGCGATATTTGCGTAAAGAATTCAAACGAGGGCGATTGTGCTTGTACAAAGATTACAATTGTACTCACCACAAACTCAGCAACGATCTTGGACCGTAGATCCGCTTTACACTCAACTGGAGCTTTGGGAAATTAGAATTAAAATTAAAAATTAGAGGTCGCATCGAACAGCTAAATACCAGTGATATAAAAAACAAAACTGCTTTATATAAAAATAAAAGTAGACATGAATAAAATAACAACACACTGCAGCTAATGACACCAGGGACATGAGATATTCATAAAATATTTAAATGAAATAATCAACACTTACTTTTTTGCTCCACAGGTGTCTCAGGGGGGGACTCGTCTTTGACTAAGGTACTCCTAAGATCCCCAATGAGCGTCCCTGAATACACATCCCTCTCCTCCCAGATGGACAGTATCCTCTCCACTGATTTAATCACCTTGGGGTCACCTTCATAGCTGCAGAACGGCGAGGGGATAATGGAATAAGAACAACGGACGCAAAAGGAAATATGCTCTTCGGTATAATGACAGCTGCTTTATTCACGTGTGAGGCGCGCCTTCGACTGAACAAAACAAATGCCAGGACAAAAGAAGGGGAAGAAACAAAAAAAGGACAATGGGGACACATAATTAAACATAGCCATAACACTAAGTCAGGACTATCTGGCTGTCCGCCGTGTAACACCACGTCTCTACAAACTACTTACTTGACCAGCAGGAGGGCGTCCGGAAGCACTTCAGCGAATGCCGTACGGTAAACAATGGCATTTTTCTTTTTACAGTTCTGGATGATGTCGTTGGCGAGGTACAGCATGTTGAGTCTCTGTGAGGCATCGGCTGTCGGAGGGAAGACAGATAGTGATGTTAGTTTTACTGGGGAGGCACGTGTCCTGCTGAGGCTCGTCTCTTTCAACAGTTTTTAAAACTATTAAAAGATTAACATATGAATGTATTAACTATTAACTATTCTTATTATCAACCAATTAATCATCAAACTGACCACTATTGATCACGTCTAACCATCATTACGATAATCGAAACAGATCACAGATTAGTCTGACCAGCAGCCAAACACAAGAATGTGTTGATTTTTTTTCATGTTATTAAATAAGAAAATAAAGCAAATAAAAATATTTTCAAAGCTGTAAATGTAAAATGTCCATTTTTACTTAACAAATGAAAAACATATTCGAGTCACTCAGACAATATCCAATAATGAATTAACATTGTAACTCATTAATCCTCAATTAAAGATGCTCAGTTCCACTTTATTTCTGTTCTAATCGGATTCAGATAATTGAATTTTTATATCTGCCGATATTGATCCGATACCAATAACAGAGCTCTTTTTTTTTCCTAGAATATCACCGCCGTAACGGAGCAGATGGATCCAACCTCTCGTCTACACCAATGAACTTGTTTCATTAAAGACCCAGAACGATCAGAAGGCCACGAGAGAGCACGCAGTCGGTGGCTATAAATGACATTTAACCAACAGCAGACTTTGAAACATGATGCCACACAATCATCACAAGCTCTGTTGTTATTTACATTTATGTGATGCAAACAAGAGCTCACAATAAAAGCCTATTTATAGTTTATACACAGACGGTATTATTTCAATTCATATAATACCGGTGCCAACATGATCCCCAAGTAGTGATACAGACACCAAATCAATACGTTCAGTCCTAGTTTACCGACTGAGGACACCTTTTCCCATAAAACTGTTTCTATAATTCCCCAAAAAGACAACTGTATGATGCATTTATCTCAGCGAAAATATAAGTGAGCAAAACTAAGAATCAAACTAAACACTCTGGAGCTGACAAAGGTCTTGACGATTTTAGAAACTCTGCTGCAGACATAATTTCCTCAGTAGTTTAGAGGATATAATAACCAACCATTTATATACACAAGACCAATATTATGTCGTCAAAGCAGCTGGTTTCAACTCACAGATAATACATTCAAAGTTTCCATCGACGCGCAAGAATTCAACAGATTAAAGCAATATTTCGTATTTAAAGCACAAACGTCAGGAGTAAGAAATCTGTGACAACAGCGGGACAAACAAAATGCTGTTGTTTCATTTGTTAAGCTGAATGTTTTTTCCCCCGTCCCCACCAAACATTTTTACAAGGTAAACTGACATTTGAATACGCTGACCACTAAAAATGTGATCTTGCCGGCAGAACAAAAACTGATAAAAGTGTAATGCATTCAAGGACTCTATTCTGTTCTCAGTCAACCTGCTGACAACCAACACATTTTACAACAAACTGTTATAAACACAAACAGAAAGACGTGATTGAGCCCAAACACGCCTCTGAAACGCTAAAAACCTTCCCCGCAAGAGCTGCCACGGTCAGCAAAGTTTAGATGACCGTGAATTGTCGTATAAATAATAACGATTAATATCGTAACGATCTTTTTCTGTTGATTTTACGTTGACCACCAAGTTTTTGCTGCAAATCACACACACAACCTCCACTGCTCCACATTTACTGGTGCTGATTCTCCACTGATGTGCAATCAAACCGCTTCAGGAAAAAGTGAAACGAAATGACCTCACCAGAAGCACGCCAGTCACACCTCGATGACAGATGAAAATATGATATTTCTGTTAGTTTCATTTCGTTATTTCTGTACGAATGCATAGAAACAATTCGAACAAATGTGTAAAATGACTGCAATCAGCTCAAACTATAAGGGCATTACGTCATAACTGTGACAGGTACATTCACCACTTTTATAAAGTGTGAAAGTAAAGCAAAAGTTTAACAGAAAACCGACATCTGCGATCTCCAGCCTCGATAGATTGAAAAAAAAAAAACTGAAATTATTTTGGAGCATCAAAACAGTAATACATCAAAAACTGTTTCCTGTATTGATCACAAAACGTGAAAGTGTTAAATTATAATTGAATACAAATGAAGAAAGAAATAATCGGTTAATTTATTATCCACTCATCTAATTTAATTTAAAGTCTAGACCATTGATTAAAAAACACAGACCTCTCCAGGTTGGCAGGAAGCTCTATGAATTCAACCTTCCTCAATAAAGCTGCCATTATAACAGAAAAACAATAAATGAATAAAGATCACTGCTGGAATCAGCTGACAGCTAACAGGAAATTAAAAAAATCCGCATAGGGAAAGTGATTACGGCTAAACACCAACACAAGGTTACTGAACTCTATTATTGTCGACCCTACATGTGCCACTAACTATTTCATTCATTATCAATTCATCTGTCAACTGTGAATTTTGTCCGACAATATTGTGGAAAATGGCCATCACAATTTTACACATACAAAAGGTGACAACTTATTTTGTTACATCAACCCAAAAATATTGAATTTACAGTGATATAAGACAAAGAAAACCAGCACTGTCTCACATGTAGAAAAAGTTAAGTATTTCACCTAAATAAATGACCTAAATGCTTACTTAGCTATCAAAAGTGTGACTTTCAAATGTTCCTTTCTTGTTTAATTACTTGAATAAAAGCAAAATCCAAGCCGTTGTAGCAGATGGGCATCATGTTTATTCATGTGATGAGTTTACAAAATATATTTATTGCCTTATGTATTATTTCAGCTTTAAAGACTTTTAAAGATCCCGGTGCCTTGTTTTCAGCTTATTCACTGACAATGATTACCCCGACACTAGGCACCTTAAATATCATTATTAATGGACTTTACAACACAGAGAAGGGAAGTTTACAAGTGAATTAGATATTGGGGATATTGTAACAAAAGCTAATGCAACACTCAAACAGCCACGACACGAAGGCCAGCGAGAAGACAGCATTTCAGAAGGCAGCACAACTTATTGCTGTTAATGAATACACACACCAAACAGGCCTCGCTGGGTCTGTCAGCAGAGGACCAGAGACCAACTTTAAAAAGGTCAGTCCTCACATCATCTCTTGCTCAAAGCTCACACATACTCAGAGGCACTGACACAGGACGACAAACAAGAGACGACGACGACAGCAGCCAAGACCTCACCTGAGCGCAAATGCAGGACTGACAAGATACTAACTAATCAATCAATCAGTAAAAAAACAAAAAACACAAAGCATTTTATCAACTCTGTTTCAAACTATTATTCGAACTCGATGACAAGTCTCAGGTCATAACAAACAACCTCAAGTAAGTAGCTGCACGTTTAAATTTACCCGTCTAGGGGCCCTGGATGAAGACCTATTCAGCCCTTCATGTTTCCGTTCAATATATTTTGCGAAGTAACCCAGAAATTAACCAGTATTATAATACGCATGTCAGTGAGTTTGTGAGTTTGAAAACATGACTTAACGCATAATAATAAAACAATTAATTGATTAGTGAAATTAAATGTCAAATATTATGATTGTATTTGGTCTTCCATGAAATATCTTAAGGGTGTGCACTGTTGGTCGGGCCAAGATAAGATCATTTAGGCTGCATCTGAAGTTTTAGGCAACACATGGTCGACCATTTTCAAACAGTCATTCGATTAACACAGAAAATAATAAACACACTAATCAACAATGAAAATAATCGTCGTGTGATGCCACTCACGATGCATTTGGAAAAACGTAAACTTAAATAAATATCAAACTAAACAAACACCAAACAAATATTAAACTTAAAAATAATATTAAAAGATCACAAAAGTATAGCAAAAGCTGGTTCTGCTTCCCAAATATTGTGTTAAGCAACTGAAGTACACACACACACACACACAAAATAAAAAGGGAACTGATGCACATTATGTGTGACTGTGGAGCTCGGGGACACTTTACCCCGATGGAAATCCGGTTTGACCTGCACTTTGACCGGGCACCACATCGAAAAACGAAAAAAAAAAAAAAAAACTTCGCAGATAGCGCGTATGTTTATCCAGTAAACAAAACGAGGCGGCGTTTGTTTTACATTAGCAAAGACAAAAAAAAAAAAAAAAAAATCCTTATCGAGCGGGAAATCGTGCAGCTTCGAGGTGAACGACGAGCGCGTTTTTTTTTTTGCATCTCCACAACATCCCCCGGAGGGCTGCGATGCATCTTCGTGTCGGTAAGTCAAAGGCAGTGAAAATACAGTTGTGCCCAAACGAGTTCACACACACACGCACACACACATATTAGCAGTTGGTAACGCGAACTTACATTTCCTCAAGCACTTCATCCAGTGTCGCACAATCAGGCTGTGGTACTTCTTGTTGTCGATGCACCACGTCGATAGCCCCTGGATCGAGTCCATCGTGTTGGTCAAGCTCTGGAGCTTCCTGTCTAAAGCCGACTCCAGAGAGCCGCCGGGAGCGGCTCCCGCTGCCATGTCCGGAGGAGCTGCTCGCGCCGCTGCGCTCCACCATTCCCGGACACCGAGCCCAAGTTAGCCGAGGCTAGCACTTAGCTCAGCGTGCCGGACAGGTATCGTTGCATTTCCGCGGCCGCTCAGCTCCCACCGTGACGCCACTAAAAGCCTTAAAAGTTCGGTAATGTTGTTTTCCGGTCCCCCTTTTTTCCTTTATTCGTAAATTATCCACTGCGGGCTTCTGCGTCTAAACTAACGGTATAAACATTCGGAGGCTAAAACTTACGACATCCTGTTGGTGGTCTGTTTACTCGTAGCTCGTGCGGCGATGAAGAGCACTTCCGCACACATGACGTTATTATGGCGCCACCTAGTGTCACGGAAGATCACATTTGTTAGCCCCACCTGCTGCTTGTAATTGGTAACACAGGGGAAACTGAATGTGTAGTGTTTTAAGAAGTATTCTTTCCTTTTTAGTATATAAGTAGCAGTACAACGATGTTAAAACTGCTCCACTCCAAAATTTCACTCAGGCACACTATTCTCGGCAAAATACCACTATTGGTTAATTAATTCTGATGATGTGAAGCTGAATTTCAATATTCATATATGGTTGGATAGTTTAATGTTAAATGTTTAAATGAGTAGTAAAATAACTATAGCTTTCATATAACTGTTTTGGTCAAAATTTTGGTAGAGAAGTAGAAAGTAAAATTAAAATAAATGACAAGTGGTTCCAAATATTCTAAACTGTACAAATCAGTGCTATGGAGCCTGGATCATTTAATCAGAATACTAATAGACAGTGTTTTATTATAAAAAATTAAAAAAACATTATTATATAAAGTGACAATGATGTGAGGGATTAAATTTGCAGTTCAGATTATGCCGTATGTTTCAAATTCAAACTAATACAAGTAGTAGCAGTAGTAGTAGTAGTAGTAGTAGTAGTAGTAGTAGTGGTCAAACAGATCTCTGGCCACTTCTCTTTTCATCACATTTCTCAGAATCTTCTAGGTGGTATATGCTATTACATCTTTAAATTAAAGATAATGGTAAACATGTTCAATGAAAAATATATGCTTTTACTGTTAATGTTTTTCTTTCCAAAAAAAATAACAAAAACACTGCATTTTGATGAAACATGTCATTCTTTTAATGTATAAAAATATGTGCATTTATGATCACCAATAATTACTTTTTCATTATGAGAAACAAAGAAATAGCCTAAAACAGATGAAAATAAAAACAAAAAAAATTAAACATAAGGTTTGTACTCTTATTTTACAAATGAAAAGTATAATCCAGCACAGAAAAGGTGTACTGTAGGATGCTACATTTTATTTATGAAAACAACATACAATTACATTATTGTTCTCCACCTTGTCCTTACAATTTCCATTTTAAATAACATAACTTATAAATCACTAATGACAAAGCCTGAGAAACATCTACACAGCAGCACATTTGGTTTGCAATGACACCTGTGGTGAAGTGAAGATTTTCCCATAGCACATTTTTGTATGACTTTTGTATGCGAGGCTGACCGGTGACAAACCACCGCAGATAAAAGATCATCCATCGTGAATGATACCCAATTTAAAATACGTTGGTTCAATGTTATAAAAACAGAATTGATGTGTTCAGGAATGGAAACTGCTTTGTTTATGTCGTGACATTTCTTATTATGTAATCAATAGTAAAGCACTTTGAGTGTTCCAAATTTTATAACAGCGGGGAAAAAAAAAATCGAATTTAAAAAGGACACGGAAGCCTTTCTTTGCCCTAATGATGACACACTGTCTTTGGAGCTCCACCAAAATAAGTTTTCCCATAAAGTCTTTAAGTCAAGTACCTTTCAAACGCTCATCTCAGCTGTAGCATGCAATTGGCACCACAAGTCTACAGAAAGAATCAAGGTATTTTTTTTTATTTATTTTTTTTATAAATATATTAACATGTGTAACATTTTCTCATTATCATCCAAAGTGCAATTGCATCAATTCAAATTCACATAGGCTCCAATATATTGTGCTTGTTTACTCCTTAATAATAATAAAAAAAAAAAGGTGTAATAAAACATTACATTTTCAAGTCTTTTTTTTTTTTTTTTTTAACTCAAACAAGTTCACTCACCGCCTACATGAAAAAGCAACTGACAGAATGACATCCAACCGAGCAGCTCCCATTTCCTCACCAGCTCAGAAATGATTGGTCAATCAGATTGTAACATTTTGTGTGCAGCTACATCTATTCTTAATTAGTGTTGATAGTAACGTAGATGCTGTGTGTGTTGAGTGCTCAAAAAAGATAAAGTAGTGACAGCAGAGTAAGCTGCTTATATACAGTGTGATAATGCAAAATGGTTTTGTTTGGCACATTTTGGCAAAATAACTTTACTGTATTTTACAATCAGTCAGCTGAAAACATATAGTTTAACTTTCCTAAATTACATTTTTCATTATCTCTGCTCTTTATTGTTTTATTTTTGGGACTGTTCAAAGGCAGCAAATAATAATTTTCACTTCAAATTAAGCTGTCAATTATAGTTTGAATTTATGGATTAAATGTATAGTTTATCAAATGTAGGAAAATAGTAAAAATGCACATGTTACGTTACAGGAGAACAAGGTAAAGCCAAACAATAATCCATTAACTTTCTTAAAAGCCAAAACATTTATAAAATCTGTGTTCATCAATGGCATGAAATCCTACTCTGTTATTGTTTGTTGCAGAGATCCGTGATATAGAAAAAATACAAAATCAAGCACAGACTGCTTTAAACACCGTAAGTTTTCCCAACATCTATTAACTTAGTAAAAATCAATGTAAGTGATACTCTTACAGACCAACAACATACCTTTCTTGGTAATATAGTGCAATGCTTCTGATGTCATCAAAATCCACGCTGAATAATTAGGGGTTAATGAGTGTCTCTCCGAATTACTCCTCCTCCTCCTCTTCTGCTTTAATGTGCCTCGCAGCCATCACAGACTGGCTCTACGCCTAACTTTATACTTATGTAATCAAGGCAGTCTTCTGCCTTCACTCTCGCTGGCATGCTCAGGCACGTCCATGTGATAGCAAGATCAGCTAAGGCCAGCTAAGGTGAGTCAGTTGTAGTAATGTTGTTGCTTGACGACACTGAGCTGTCCTGAGTAGCTAGGCTGCTACACGAGGAGGGTGGAGAAATCTCAGACTGCTTCCGATTCTCATTATTTCTCTTGCTACATAAAGATGACGGCCCGCTTAAAGAGACAGTCCCGTCTTTAAACTGGTGTCCAGCTGTCCAGCTGTCCTCAGCTGGTTCAACCGTTTTCACCTCCGGGGCGTTCTGTTTTGAAGGAGATGCAGAATGACACCAGGAAACTGTGTCAAGTGAAGTTGCAGCGTGGCATCTGCCCTGTTTTCCATGTTGAGAGGGATTATGTTTGGTTGGGGTTTGGCCAGTACAGTCATGGTCTGACCAGCTCATTTTTCTCTTCTGCATGAGGAAAAGTAAAACCAAATTTAGTCGCCATAACAAAACCAAGCTACAAGACAAAAGGCACTGCTACAAAGGTAACATCTAACAAGAAGCTCACCTTAACTGGCATGTGGAGCTGGTTTTGGGCCCAGTGCGATGCAAGTGTACGAGTGCTGGTCTGGTTTGGCTTGTCTTTGGACTTAAATGCCACCTGAGGGAACCAGATTTTGAGCAGCATCTCTATCTGCAGCAAATTGTGAAGGTATTTCTCACTGCAGGAAAAAAAAAAAAGAAAGAAGAAAAACAAGGAGTTGAGGAACAAGCTTAAAATGATAATTCTGGGTATTCATTGACAATCATAGCACCCAGATGTTTGCTAAAATTGTTGCCACGTATGGCTGTCTTACCCCATGTCAGGCTTCTGTAGAACTCCAAGAATCCTCTGCAGTCTGTCCATGGCCACACTTTGCTGGAAACTTGTTAAACCTATTAAAAAAAAATATACCATCTGAATGTCAGTGCAAATAGGTATTGGGGTTTCATTATAGGATAGAAGTCAGGAAAATCGTGTTAAGATACTGCTCAGCTTCATACCTCTCTCAAATCGCCCCATCTTTAGTCCATGTAGAAGCTCCAGCAAAGGATGGATGAACCTGTGCAAATCTGCACACTGGAAAAAAAAACACAAAGACATATTTTAGTACTTTGATTGATCTTCTATTTGGCTGACAGAAATGCTAAAACACAGACCGAGCTATCAGTTAAGGGTGGTGCTCACTTTCTGAGAGAAGGCCAGGTCCCCCAGTGTCGCTGAGGGTGATCTTAAAGTAGCAGCTCCAGCAGAAGAGGCAGAGTCAGGATGTTTAGTTTTGTCAGGGCAGTGTTCAGACTGCTCGCACTTTGACCTTGAGTGCAGCTGATCTGGATGAAGTGGGAAATTAAGGTAATTTGCAGAGAGTGCGATTCCTTCATCGGCTGCGAGGGACTTTCTTATTCCACCGTCGCCCTCTCCCTCTGAGAAGGCATCTGCTTCATCCTCAGTCTGCTCACTCTCACTGAGGATAAAGCTCGAGTTGGAGGGTAACGAGTCATAAGATGGCCATTTGGAAGAATTACCCAACGTATTCATCTGCAGAGACAAGGAGATTGAAAAGGAGCCATTAAACACAACGCAGAAAACAAATCATCTAAAAAATTTAAAAAAAAAACATCAAATCACTGAATTATTTTACACACAAAAATGCAGATGAGATTTCATTATTGAACTCATAAGAAGCTGCACATATATAATATTAACAATATAATACACAAAAAGTAAATCTGTTGATGCATAAATCAAAGCAAGAAAGCAAGCAAGAAACTTCTATACTTAATTTTTGTTTTGAATTACTGCGTTTGGTATGAAGTGAAGGTGGCTCAGTGAAATGTCAAAAAATGTTCAAGCAAATATTTTGGGATTGCTACTTTTGGGGATGAATATCCAAATTTATTGCAATAAGTTTCTTTCAGAAAATATTGAAAATAAAATAACAAATATTTGTAATATCAGTGTGAAAAAAGTAGAGGTATTCTACATTTTCCTAATACTTTGTTGTGTACTTAATTGGCTTTAAAGACAGACAAAATATAATCTATATTAATACAAAAACTACTTATCGATTCTCATTTTATTGTAATATTTAAACAATCTGACAATCAGCTGTTATTACACGCAAGTAATATATGTAAGCAAACATTTCTGCAATGCGACAACAGCACCAGTTCAGAGGGCTGTTTAAGCCTTTGGGTTAAGGTCTGGGCTGGGGTTGGTCGTTTAATTGTGATGGCTGAAGTTATAGTAAGCAAAATGGGAATACATTAAGCCAACAAGTGTCCTCACAACTTTTGTGTGTGCTCCAGTAAAAACGAGTTGGGTCATCTGGAACAAATGTGTAAATCGCAGTGTTGACTGCGATTTCCATGTCACTTCAGCAGCAATAATAAACATTTCAATTACTATATGATTTGACATTAAAAGTATTGTTCTCAGCATGTTGTCCGTTAAACAATTTCTACAGCCACATGTTAAAAATGCCTTAGGTCGAGATAATTAGTGGTTAGTTACTTAAATATCCCAGCAAATATACTTAAAAATGTAATTTATCATATTTATTATATTTGATCATTAGTAATGGTTAACTACTCAGATAAATGATATTAGAAGATATGATTTAAAAAAAAAAGATATTCTATTTAATGTAAAAACTATTTATAAAGATTGACAAACCGTCATCTGTCCTTTTTCAAAACAAAGACGGAGCTCTTACCTTCCAGTCGAAGAAGCAGTGGATTCCCAAAACGTCTCGTTGGCTCTACTTGAACTAGTTGAAGAATTTCAGAGGTAACTTCGACAAAAGCCGACGGTTCTTTGTGTGAGCAGAGCAGCAGTGTCTCCTGTCGTCTTGTTTACGCTCAGTCCCTCCTCGTTTCTTCCACCTCCCTGTGCTCGTGTTTCGTTTACTTGTCGAGATCTCCAACCCGCACCCAAAGTACTCACAGAACACAACGGACGCTACACGTGCTCAACGGGTACAGAGCCGCGATTGGCTCGAGAGATGTTCGATCGCATCTCATTGGCTCAGACGCTCGGCCAATCGAGGACGTCCGCCGCGCCGGTTGGCTGGTGCGTGCATAGATCCCACCGCACCTCCGCAAGCTGCACGTGTGGGTGGTGTGGCTGGAAAACGAGAGGAACAGCACGCGGCGGCAGGGCATCTGCTTAAAATGTTGGTATGCAAATTAGGTCACATTTGGCCGGCTTTAACACACCTAACGCGACACTACATGTGATGCCAAGTCATTTTGATCAAGTTCCCCTGTTTGGCTTAGATGTAATGGAACAAGACACCAACATGACTTCAGCAACACCTTTTTTGTTTTGGACATATGATTTATTTTTATGACGCTGTCATGTAAAAGTATCAATTTTGATAATATTTTAAGGGCACATTAAGCACTTCTGCATTTGAAGAGGATTTGGGTTTAGAGGATTATTAGGAATATATTTCTGTCTTGTTATGAAATTGTCTCTCTCCAGTCACATGCCAAACAGCATTTCCCTTGCATGAATTTAGCTGATGCAAACAAAGCATGGGCAAAACGTATCAGTAATTTGGTCTGACCAAGTGTCTGTGAGGGATAAGATATGGAGTAGAAAGAAGAACTTTTTTCAAAATAAATGTTAGAAGTTCTAGGTTTCATTATTGTTGAAGTTAATGTCATTTAGACAGACGAACGTAGGAGCCTGTATAGACCCACTAAAGCCCAGAGAGAGGAAAGGCTTGGAAGGCAGTCTTACATCATTGCATAATAAGATATATGCTGGAGGAGTGAGTCATTTCTTTTGTCACATGCACAATACGTACAGGAGGATGTGCTAACTAGATTAGCTTCAAAAGCTGCTTACAACCAAAAAGCAGATGTTTATGATGATCATGATAATGATGACTGGAAGATTAGGGAACAAGCAGCAGGTATTATAGGTGTTGGAGACTGGAAAGAAAAGGGAAAGTAACAGAACGTATGGCTTTGGAGAAATTCTGCCACATCTACGGATGTGGAGGAGAGAGGCAGTTTCAGCTCAATCACCTTTGAAGTTTGGAATTAAGTTTAATTATAGTTTAAACAATAGTGATAATTCACAAGTATCAGCAGCAAGATTTAATTACGTAATTAAAGACTGATGAGAGCCTGACGTTTTCAAGCAGACTGTATAGTGGCTACCCCACAGGAATGTTATTTACGTAGTGCATTGTTTGTGTAATTATTGTCACCTGACAACAACAGGCTCGATAATCACCTGAGGTTTGCATAGGAACATTTAGTGCCAGATTTCTTTATTACAGCTGTAATTACTGTATTGCAAACATTAACTTCTGGTACTATCAGCTGATAAAGAAACCATGCAAACAGTAATGGCAGTTCCCAACAGCTGAAGGATGCAAATGCTCAGCACGTGCAATGCGTCTTCTACTGTGAGGCAGATTTTGCAGTGAATTAGGCTGCAAAAAGTACATGCAAATTTTGTTATGACGTTTCAGTAGATAATATCCGTCCAAAAATAAACAGGGTCTCTAAGCTAATTATTCAGAGTTTACACCACATGTATCCTTTTTTTTTTTTTTTTTTTTGAAAGTAAAACAAAAGATAACTGTAAAGCTATTTTAAAATATGTTGGAGTGCTTTGTCCAGTCTCAGAACATTCAGTGCACATTTGTTTGAGTGTTATTGTTATTAGCAGTTGCAGACAATGTTATACTAATTGGCCCAATAAACAGATAAGTACAGACATGTTTGCAATGTTGCCCTCTTTGTAGTTGTTTTCCGTACCACTGATGTTTATCAATCGTAAGGGGAGTGCCGCTGTGTGGCCGATCATTGTGACCACTCCAAGGCACACTTGTGCAATAATGGTGCTGATTATTCAGCATCTTGATGTGTTACCTTGTCAGTTGTATGGATTATCTTGGCAAAGGTGAAGTGCTCATAACACAAATTAAAAAAAACATATAGGAACCAAATTTGAAAGAACAAATATTGTGTGCTTAGAAGTCTTAGATCTTTTACTTTAACTCATGAAAAGTATTGAGCGTACTAGGAACATCTTTCTGCAGAATCTAGCCGTTCTACAAAATACAATCTCCAAATTGACTGTTAAAATAAATCAACATGAGATTGAGAAACAACATTATACATTATAATCCTCATAAAAAGAGGATTTTGTTGTATTACACAGAACTGAATGCTTCACCTGACTGTGCTTTTAATGTTATCAGTGTATAAAGTCTTGTATGAATGGCAGTTCAGCTATTAAAAGGGTTAAACATGTGATTTGTTTTTCACTCGGCTGTCTTTAACGGTTCATAGCTACGCAGACAATTTCGGTTTGAGCCATTTTTCACGTACCGCAGTACAGTAGAGCTCACAGCAGTAAAAACAAATTTATTTTACAAAATCGACAGCAACATCGCTGTTACTATGGAGAATGCTCATATACCGTTTCTGTAAAGACACATTCCAGTTTTAAAGGTAATTTTTTTTCTCAGTGCTGTGAGCAACACATCGGTTGTACTGGAGGCCGAGATCTCTCACAAATAAACCCCAAAACTACAGCTTGATGCCACTAGAGATGAAAGATAAGGGAAGGAGATGAAGTGTTCCTTTAAAAGAGGTATCAGTTAGGGTCAGTCAATATCTGTCAGTGTAAAATATAGGTCATCAGGTAGTCTATCGTACTCATCCCCTCAGTCCTTACAATGCCACCCATTGCCAGCAGCCACAGGACAGGATATCAACATGACTTGGTAACGTCTCAGACAAGTAAGCATTGTGGAAATTTTTGACTTTCCCTGAGCAAGGGAAGCGAGAGCAAGTGCACACATTAAAGCCCCCCGCGGTAAAAGCGTGGGGTCGGACATATTGGCTGGCGAGTCTCGCTTGTGCGGGAAGTAGCCCACATCATCGGTGGACATTCATACCACACTGTGCAGTCGTGACCTTGAATTAATTTACAGCAAGCGGCTGCTGAGCTCAGACCCCATTCACACAAAAAACATCCGAGTCACTGCTCGAGCTTCCTACTTCCGAAGCCTTTCTGTGGGCAAAATGTCCCCTTATACTTCGCCCTATGCTCAGTTATGTTTGCGGTCAATATGGTACCAGTTGGTTTTTGTGGTTTTAATAAAAGTTTAACAGTGAAAAATAAGAAATGTCATTTATTTATTTGGAAGATTCTAAATAATCATCACAATGGGTTTCCCTCCGGGTGCTGCACGTTTCAGGCCAAATTTTGTGGAAAAAGTAACTTGACAGTGAAAGCACATATACAAATACTTTCTTCCTTTTACTGTTAAACAATGTGATAATAATAACATCAGTATTTCCCCCCCCAAGTCCCATTAGATGCGTCAGCGACACCGAGTCGATCTTGTTCACTAGTGTCCATTTTTCAACGCCCTCCACCTCCCTAGCAGCCGAGCCACGGATCCTCTCTGTTCGTCCTGGAGATGAAGCCGATTTTTCTGGCCATTTCCATGTGGTAAATACGTCTGCAGTCCTCAAAGTTCTTCCGCTGGCGCTCTCGGCAGGGCTTCTCGAAGTAGCGTTTGCGCTTCACTGTTTCAATAATCCCATCCTGAGTCAGGATCCTGGAATACAGAGAGAAAATGTGTGAAAAGCTGGGTGTTGGACTGCATTCAAGACACTCTATTCAACAGGTTAACGGAGGTGATATGGCAGAGCAGACCGTCTGAATTTCTGGGCTCTCATGTATCATTTATATATTTAAACATCAAAGACATTGATTGTATTGATTAAAAGATGTAAAATGTAGCACACTCCAGCCATGCTTAAACTTAAAAGAAGAAAAAAAAAGTCCACTTTTTTGTGTCATAGTATTATTTTTTAAAAACATTTACAGCAGAAAAATACCACCAGAAGAGGTTTCTTTTGCCAAGGACTGAGGCCATTATGTTGAGTAGGGAGGATTCGTTTTTACAATCACTCATCACGTAACAAGTTCTCTTAATAACATAACAGCCTGGATGAGGTTCTTGTCCACTTGATGGAATAAGCTTCAAAGCAGAGGACATTCACTCTGAAATAACTTAATTCAGCAATTATAAAAATAAAAAAAAAACATAACACTGAAACAAATGTCATTACATTAGACTGCGTGCCAAGTCGTAACATTTTAACTCCAGTTAACCTCAAATTGATTCGGAATATAACAAATACTTAGGAGCTCTGATAGTAAAAAATATATATATATATATATATACACCAAAGCAGTGATTGCCAGACTCCCTTTAAAACGGAAACGTTGCTTGTATTTTTTTTTTTTTAGATAAAATGTTATAACACTGCTGTAAAACGTATCATGTTTTAGCATACTTTGAATGTAGCAGTGGAATAAATTCATAGACCTCTGTTTACAGCTATAACATCCATAAAACTACCAAAACACCTTATTTAACGTTGCTGTCCACTGCGCAGCCGCAGCTCTGTGACATTGAGCGGAAGGCTAACGTGGACTTAGCTCATTTTAGCTCGTGTCCGCCTGGATGGCAACGAAGCTGTTATTATAGGTTATCTGAAATACACAAGTTTGACCTGTTTAAATTCTTGTACGCCGCATCGATGTTGCCGTCTTGAACCATCACTGTCCGCGCAATGAAGCGAAGGTGTCGAGCCATGATGAGCCCCGTGTTCAACCGATTGTGGTCCGGCTGTAAACGGCTAACTTCACGAGGTTCCGGAATGAAGAAGCGCTGCATAAACCAACGCTAGGAGGCGCTGTACTCATCAATTCTAGCAATTCACCGCAGCTTGTTTTCTCTATACAATATATTGTTGTCTTCCCCAAATATTTTTGAGTGACATTTATGTTAAATTTTCAGTTATATTTAGAAAAGGCTACTGTTTGTTTGTGTTTTTATGACATGAAACTCAGAACTAAAATAATATCACCATATAACTCCCTTTTATTTAGGAAATATTTTACAATCAAGCCGAGAAAATCTGAGAAAATTTACGTTTGATAATTAATTACATGCACTCTACATAATAGCCTGCCAACCACAGTCTTAAAAACTCTGAACTGCTGATTCAGTTTATTAATTTTTATGTTCCATTAACCCTTGGCAAATTGCCGTTTTTCACATTTGTGATTGGTAGCGTGTTTGTTTAGTGTATTCAGGACTTTTTTTTTTTTTACATGTCTTTCCCACGTGTTTTAAACCTCACAGGTCAGGTCTCTTCAGAACAGGGAACCAAACAGCAGATATTAGTCTTGACAAAGGGAGATAGCTTTCAGGGGAATCACAGATTTATGAAGTGACATCTGTTGTCATAGCAGCAGTGACAGCAGTGTCCAGTGTTGTTCTTTCAACAGGGCCATTCTCCTATTTTCCTTCTCATCCCCGAGCTCTTGCTGTCCTCATGCATGTTTCAGTCTGAGGTCAGCCAGCGGTGAATGCTTGCATGGAAGGTAGGTCTAATTTGCATTCAAAAGGGCCTCTATGTGCCCTTTCACTGCATAAAATAGCCAATGAGGTTAATTCCCATGTTGCTGTAACTCTATAGGGTACTGTATCTGCATGGTGCCACAGGGAGGAATGCTTAGACAACCTGCACAGATAACATCATGACTCTTTTTGTTGGGTGAATGCAGTGCATCGTGTTTCCAGAGGCTTCCCTTCTGATCCAGACCTGATGAAATCTTTTTGGCAGTGTGTGTGTGTGTGTGTGTGTGTGTGTGTGTGTGTGTGTGTGTGTGTGTGTGTGTGTGTGTGTGTGTGTGTGTGTGTGTGTGTGTGTGTGTGTATATATCTGAGAGAGAAAGACAGCATATAAAGAGAAAGAGGGAGCATTTATAACCTAAAGACACTTTTAGGTTTGCATTGAGAGGCCCTGACAACAAGTTTTATTCCACTTAGGGGGTCCAAGACCCTGCTGTAAATACTCAACAACTTATTCTCTTTACCTGACAGAAACAAACAAACACATTAAGCTGATTGTTCTGCTTGTTGTCATGGCAACCCCTAGCAACGACACACGGCTACATCAGATTATGTGACCGCACAAACGTCTTTCTAAAAACCCTTATTCGATTATCCCTGATTACTCCATTTAATAGCTATCTTGTGGCTGTTTTTGTCAATTGAGATATTAGTTGTGAGGTTTTTTTTTGTCACTACTAATTCATTGGGACATTGCCTTATAGCCTAACACCCTGAAGGCCCTTGTCCTTTGGCTCCATCAAGTCATCCCATGGTCAATCTTGATTTCAAACGTAAAAGGATTTCGCTCTGCTCAGTCAATAATTTTGGTCCAATATGAATTTAATTCAAACTAATTCGGCTTGCCTTTGTATACAAACAGTGCAAAAAAAATGTCATGTTGGTCATTTCTTTCATACAGCACTTCCTGAATTTGTCATTGTTATTGGTGTATATATTTAGTGTATATCCTAATTAAATAAATATACCCAAATATGAAAGTTTTCAGATACATTTACAAGAATTCTGGGTTGCATGAACAGAATAAACACAACAGACATGTAACTATTGTCCAAGTCAGATGAAGATGGTGCCATGGAGACATTGTTGAAAATAATAAAGTGTGTTTGCTATTTGATCATAATAAATAAATTAGACAGTGTCTCCTCTCTCTAAAATGTTAATTGTAGAGTGACAGTGCTGATGGCATTTTCCTGGATGTATGCCTCCAGCTGGATGTCTTATCTTTTGCTCTTTCATTAGCAGCTTTGCACCCCCCCCCCCCCCACCCCCCCCCCACACACACACACACACACACCCCACACACACACCCCCACACACACACACACTCTGGAGCTAACCACCTTAACCCTCATATCTGATTTCACATTCCCAATCTTTAAAAACTTAAAGCTCCAGATTGGATTTTTGTTTCGTCTTATTTTTTTTTTTTGTTTCATTAATCAAAATCACATGTTTCATCCACTTTCAACGTCATACTAATGTTCTGGACTTTATGTCAAATAATTGGGACTAACATGGCACCACCTTAAAAGAAAACAATTAACACGTTTCCTTAATATCCGAGCCGGCAACTCATCAACTTCAAAGGACTTACTGGAAGTGCATTTTCCAGCTGGTATCCAAATCTTTCACCATGCTGCCAGAGGTGGAGGGTGCAGTCAGAGTCAGGGGGAAAGTCCCCTCCCTGCCACCAGCCTCTGCATTGGCTGGACCAGCATCAGATCCAGGCGAACTGTCAGCCAATGAATGGCGGCGGAGATGCAGACAGAGGAGACGACTCCACGAACCGGTTAACGGAGAGGGACAGATAGATACCGAACCAGGAGTCTGCAGTCAGTCCAACCTGCACGATCATTTCTGCAACTTCTTGCATCGCAATGGAGAATAAAGTCACAGATTTCTCAGGAAAATGGAAAATGAAGTCTTCGGAAAACTTTGAGGAACTTTTGAAAGCGCTTGGTGAGTTTTCCCTTTTTCCACCTTTAGATAAAAATGCCTAACATGCAGACCTTATCAGTCGCTGGTGCTACGTACATATTGTTTTCTGGTTTATTCGTCAACCACGTTGATCTATTGTTAAAATGCAAAAAAAAGAAAAAGGAAGGAAAAGTGATGCATCTCCCTTACAAAGACCTGTCAGTCAGTTCGTCAGTGGCATTATCAGCTGGAAATCCACAGAAGTCAACGGGATACCAAAGTGGTCTCTGTTCAGGCTCTCTGTGGTAAAACTGGTTTGCTCCTGTCCTGCTTACATGTTGCTGAGAATATTAATAGGCTTGATAGGCTGTGTAGTATCCAGTTATAAGTCCTCTTTGCAGAGAAAAGGCATAAGAGGTCAGACAAGGGCCATCCAGTGGCATCCATTAAAAATCTGAAGACAAATAGCCTGTGGAGGACTGTTAGATTAGACTCATCTGAAGCAGGGTTCTACTCATGCGGTTGTAATTAGAGCCAGTGTAAACGGAACTAAGCCCTGACATGGGCCCCAGCAGCCAGCCAGCTCTGAGACTGACTTTCCTTCACTGCCTGGGGCCTCTCTGACCCAATCTAGAGCTCTGTGTGTGTGTGTGTGTGTGTGTGTGTGTGTGTGTGTGTGTGTGTGTGTGTGTGTGTGTGTGTGTGTGTGTGTGTGTGTGTGTGTGTGTGTGTGTGTGTGTGTGTGTGTGTTGCTTCTGTTAGTACCACTGGCATGAGCAAATATGGTCTGAACTGAATCAGATGTGTGGGGTGTTTCGATCTCTCTGAAGTCAGTCCAACTGAGATTGATAATGAAAAAAAGGGTAAACATGCATTTATTTTACTCTTCATCTCCACTGACAGCACTTTCATGTTGATATAAGCTATTCATTTACTCTTGTTGTATCTGCATATCAGAGAGTATAGACCTTATTTCTTACAGTTTCTACCTTTCTGTGGAAACGTCTGTTGCATTTTCTCTCGCTGCACTGCAAAGTCATGAATGGCTTACTGAATGGGCCCACAAAGAGTATTACAAAGTTGTCCTTTATGTCTTAATCTGCTGGTGCACAAGTCCCATATTCTGTAACGGTCTTTAAAATGTCAATGGTATCTTTTCAGATCCATGTCAGGCTGAAACAGTATTAAAATCTATGGATAAGAAAACTCCAAATGTCATATATTCAATGGCCATGTCTTTACAACTTAAAGAAACTCCTTTTTTTCCCCCAGTTCTGTAATGATTAACACTGTTAACTTTGAAGGCTTCAAGGGAGCTCTGAGTTGAGTGGAAAATGGCAGAATTTAAATTTTGCGGTGAACTATGGCTTTAACACTGTCAAAGTTATTAGTGATTTAAAGGGCCATACCAGTGGTTTTGTATGTTGTATCCCATTAAGTGCTCGTCACATATGCTCTGCATTACTGGCAACCATTTTCTAAAGCATCCTGTGAGTTTTTACATCCATGTTCTTGGTTTGAGTTCATTCAGTACTGCAAAAAAGAAGTGTGTACAGACACAATAAACATATATTTGCCATATTTCCTCACCTTTTTTGTGTTGTTATGCGACAATGCAGCAGTGCCGACGTGAATAAAACTTTTTTTTTTTAAATACTGAAAAGTATTAAATTTTGTATGATATTGGTAAATCACTATTAAAAGACCGACAATACAATAAGCAAACATTATATGAATTTGATTGTTATAAAGGCTGCTGTTGGCTCTCAAATATCATATGACAAACACCAAGCAGACATTTTTTTCAAACATCTTCTGCTCATCACAGCTGCATCACCACATAGCAACAATATACTGTTTGTATTATCATGTATTCAGTATATATAACATCATATCTCTGCACACTGATTTTCATCCAATCTTTTGCTTTTAAGTTGGGCAATCAGAGTAAAAACTCGAGTGTGTTCATGGTGAAGTTTGGTTGTTTGGGCTGTGACATAAAAAAAAAACACTGTAACTGTGGCTGTCTTCATTCCACTTCATTACCCCAAAGCTGCCAGCTTGATAGTAATTCTGCTTTTGTGTGGTCAGGTGTCAACGTGTTCCTGAGAAAGATTGCAGTGGCAGCGGCCTCCAGCCCGACAGTGGAAATCACTCAGCAGGAAGAGAGCCTGTCAATCAAGACATCCACCAGCGTCCGCACCACCCATGTCTCCTTCACCGTGGGTCAGTCCTTCAGTGAGGCCACAGTGGATGGACGTCCCTGCACGGTACAGATCCCTTTACTTCCCATAAAACATTCCTTTTTTAATGTGAGGACATGCATACCAGGATTTGGCCAAGGACAGCATAACTAGCCACAGCACTGCACAAAAGAAACATGTGGAAATAATTTCAGTGCAACTCCAGAGTGAGCCCTGGTGATAATTTAGAGATCTGTTCTTCATTTCTTCGTGCTGAGTGAGTGATGAAAGACAAAGTTCCTGACAGGCTATAAAAAATGTTTTGACATGCAGGGATCGGCACTTTGAGCTCCGGTTATGACCAAACCCAAACTTTGCAGGAACTGCATTGTCCAAAGCGCTTCAGTGATATCAGTTATTAACGTTCTTCTCTCACGAATCCCTGCAGAGTTTTCCAAAGTGGGAAACAGACCGAAAGATCAGCTGTGAACAGACTTTACAGAAAGGCGATGGGCCAAAGACAACATGGACGCGAGAGCTGACCAATGATGGAGAACTCCTACTGGTAACTATTTTGTGTATATGGCACCGAGTCACAACTTTGTTGACGCAAAACAACATTAAAACAAAAATGACTGGCTAGTGTGACCGCTTGACAATATTTACATCGACATTTTTTAAATCTATAAGTAAGTTTTAAGCTCTGTGAGGGTGTGCTGTGTGCTAAATGCTGACATTAGCATGCTAACATGTTTACGGTGACCTGCAGATATAATATTTTCCATGTTGAGCTTGTTAGCATGCTAAATTTTGTTAAAATACAGTTGTCAAAAGGTAAAGGATCACCAGAGGAATGGTCCATTCACATCCTGTTTGTAGGCTATAGTTACAAACAGTTGGTAAAACATCAGAGACTGCGTATATAGTAAGACGTAGCTTCTGGGTCTGAAAAGTGAGGCCAATGCCGATGTGCAATACCACAAAGGGGTGTCTCCAAAAAAACCTCTGGCCCTAATAGACTTTTGTTGGAGCCAGCCCCTAGCACCCCTCAGCAGTAGTGCACTTTGAGGCACCTCCGCATTGGCCTAGCTTTTCAGACACAGAGACTACATCCTTATTTATATACAGATCGTCTCCCAAACCATAACTCTTCCACAATGCAACAACCAATCACAGGCGGCGCCTCCCACCCACTGGTCCAATTTAGCACCAGCTTCTCTTAGAGTCACACCACAAGCTTGGATAAAAATTTGATTTCTCTTCCAGAGTAACTTTGTGCATTTGGATCTAAATCCGCCCTACTTCCATTTACCACTTGGAGCTTCTTTCATATGAATTAAATTTAAATTTAGCACACAAAACAAATGTCATGCTTCCAAAACTTGGCTACACAAACAGTGTTCTAAATCATTTTTCTTGAATACATTATTTATTAATAAGTATTTCCAGCTTTAAAACCCCTCTGTGCCTTAATCAGAAATTGGTACCAAAAGTTAAGCCTGTCCTTTTGTTGCTCTTTTCTTTCAGACTATGACTGCCGGGGATGTTGTCTGCGCCAGAGTTTATGAGCGAGAATGAGGACATTTTTCAGCACTGTCATACAATACATCTGTTTTGTGGCTCATGCATGGTTTACATTTACTCTCCTTGTTTTCTTCTTCTTTGTTCTCCTCCTCCCAGTCAGCCAGTGCTGGTCAGGTCTTGCTCAAACAATGCACTGTGCAGAAATCAAGGCTTTAGCTGGTACCGCAGCAAAATGTACTCTTTATGTGTCATATAGACATGTCACATTCCTTTTTTTAAATGCTTTATTGCAATGTCCAAATCCTTTTTAAAGTTGTTAATAAACTGTTTTATATGAATTTACTCTTTGATGATTACTTTTCAAAGTCTCCTTCTTTATGCTGCCTCTTCCCAGCGCCTCCCTTTCCCCTGCCGTGTGTCTGCATATCACTTTATGTTACTATCTACCATTCCTACCCTCTTGATTATTCCACATCTTTTCCCCTTTGGCCTCTGTATGCTCTCTGTCATCATCACAACAATATGTGGTCAATTAGTTTAAAAACTCTCCAAAACAATGCACATTTTATAAACTCTGCTTTGAGAGACACTTGGCAAAGACAAGGGGGAAACAGGGAGTGGAAAGGAAAATTAGTAAGGGAAAGGGAGACCGTGGCCATGAGAAAATTATTTCATAGCATAAGGATGGTTATACTTTCTATGCTCCTCTTTCCAGCTGTGACTACTTACAGAATGTGCTCAATAAACCCTGCCTCACTCCTTCTCCCTCTTTTGCACCCAGGTACAAGGTGTCAAATGGCTTCCTGTTTGACAGTTTTCCAGCCGTTCCCTCTCATTTTTCAACATACTGGATGCCAACAAAATATACAAATCGACTTCAAATGTGAATAGAGAGCACCATTAGCTTAAAATGATGGATTTAACAGTATTCAGAGTCCCCAAAGTCAAACCTTTACTCAACTAAAACTCAACACTGTCTGAGACGAACTTCATCTCGCTGTGAAACATGGACCTTTGGGGTCTCCCAGGCACTTCCTGAGGAGAGTATACTGCTACGGTTCACAGGCAGTGATGGTTTTTCCAGGTTTTCAAACAGTGTGTAGACAAGCGCCCCTCTGAAGTGTTTCCCAGTTTATATACATAGTGCTGAGCAAGCAGCAGGGGGACTAGGCCTCCTGTAGGATGAATGTTCTCAGTAACCTTAGTGGGTAAATGTGTGTCTGTTTGAAGGAGAAAGTGCTCAAATTATTTACTTAAGTAAAAGGCCTGCACTCAACATTTCAAATTAGAATTATAGCAGTAAAATCAGTAAAATGTACTTAAAGTTATAGTGCATGACTTTTACAAACACATGAACGACCATTACATTCAAGACAAATGAGTTCACAGTGCTGATTCAGCTGCCAGATAAATCTCCCTATTTCACAATACAGAGTTTTAAAATTTTGGTGTCTGGTGAGACATTACTACTCTGGCCATTCCCATCTGGCCACAGTGGGAACTTCAGGTTGAGCCCTATGTGAACATGAATGAGAATAAAATAGTTAATTTGTGTGGCTCTTCTAAACTTTACAATTGTAATCGGACAGAATGGATTGAATTCTGATGGTAAAATTAGTTTCATAGGGGATGTGATGTTTAAAAGAAGTTATCCAACATTTCCAATCAAAACAGAAGCGATGGAGTAGGCTACTGCGCCTATGATGTATAAGCATGTGTCTACAGTGTTCATATAATTAGTCTCACTGCAGCAGGAGGAGGAACACTGCAGGTTTAAAATATAAGTAAAAGCATTTATTATGACTGATATAATTATTGTATATTTCATTGATAGATTCATGATGTAAAACCACGCTTGCTGTTCTACCTGGTGTAGTGTAGTCCATTGGTTCCTAACCAAGAATCTGGGCATTCTAAAGGATCACAAAACAAATGTCAGGGTGTGTGTGAGATAATGAATGAGGCAGGAAAGAAGAAAAAGAAACCTCATTATACAGAATTCTTTGTATATACTTTTCAATTGTTCCTGTTTTGTAAATATTCTTTCAGCCTCTAAGTGTCATTAAAATTAACCTATCTAAAGAGTCTCTTTGGTGGAACCAAATTTCCAAGCATCTAAATATGACAAAGAACACCAACTAGACATTGTTTATTTTCTGGAGGGTCACAAGCTGGAAAGCTTGGAGCCACTTGTCTCATTTTTAACAATTATACAAACTCATTATATGTTTTTAAGGTAAATCATTTTTATGGTAAATCAGGTAACAATCCTTATCAGGTTAATGCAGCACAGTAAAATGCTTTGAAACAAAGTAGACTTGAATTATAAAATAAAGTGGAAATACAGAAATAAAGTACAAGTACCTCAAATGTGATCATGAAAAAAATGTAGGCTACCTAGTTTCTTAGATACGTTCCACCATAAACAGTTTGTGTCTGCATGATAGAAGGAGAGTGAAAATATTGTGTGACCAAGAATGCGTGGCTTACACAACCTCACCCATCATGTATGCGCTTTTATGTCTCACAGCCAGAAAATATATTTCCAGTGGCCTCAGTGAAACCCATGTTATTGTGTAAGTGCTCATCAAAACCGCAGCACTTTAAGTGTACTCCAAGGATTGAAAAGTTCCCCATTTGCTCAATAAGAAAATTGGCATTGCAGTCACACACACATCCAAATACACAAGACACCTGATTTTGTCCAAATGACCCCTTTGACTAATGGTTCTAAGCCTCGTAGGAGAAGTCTAAACCAGTCCCGCCTTAGCCGGGTCACTTTCCACACACAACTGTTATGCCAGTTCATTCCTCAGGCAGTGATGTCATGGAGAATTGCACTGCTCGATTGGCTGAGGAATGCTGTGGTTTTAGGACCGGGAGGCACCCAAGTCCAGCGTTTGATTTGGGGCCGTCTAGATCAATCATCCAGGGTCCATTAGAGGAAATGATGAGTCACAGGAGTCAGCTGACAAACACAGATGCTGCTTGCTGAGACGAAAAAAAAACTGATGAGACAAAGCTTGCAGGTTCAGGCAGACAACACAACTGGTGATACATGTTAATTCAGTCACAGAGATGAAGCTAAAGAAGCTTTCATTACTAATTTTGTTATCCGTATAGGGTGTTAAAATGGGCACTCATTCATTGCTGCCAATGTCGCATCCAATTTCACTCCAGCATTCTGATGTTAGCTTTTGCTTCTTCATGATTCTCCATTAATTGCAATTAAGCTTAATACTGATATTAACTGAAAGTATGCTTTAGTGGCAGTGATAAAAAAAAAAACTTCCATTAACCAGTCAATGATAACGATACCTGTGATAAAGACATTCATCAGAGCAGTGATGAAAGACTGCTTTTTCAATTAACTGATCAATTTGTCTTAAAAATGTGAGAAGATACAATAAAATGACAATCAGTTTCTCTTGGCCCAAGATGCCATCTTCAATCTTCTTCATTTGTGCGACCATCAATACAAAATCAATTTCTTTTTCATTTGTGGTGATGTAAAACAACGGGAAGCAGCAAATCCTACTAAGGTGAAGCTGGAAAAGGATATGTTTGGCATTTTCAAGAGAAATGGCTGAAATAATTTATAAATAGCTGAAAAAACATAGGTCATACTGTCAGACAGTATGGGGTAAGGCGATTTGTCCAAAACTTAAACTACTGAGCCTTCATCTTGTGACTTATTTATGTGGTCCTGACTGCCCATGATATACATCAATATTATATTTACATAACGTCAAAGCTCAGTTTATATACACATTGTATTTATTGTTAATCAATACAGTGCCCTTCATTCATAAATCAGGCCTACATGTGTAAAGATCTGTTCATTAATAATAAGGAGGTCCAGTAAGAGAAAATGTATAGTTGCCTATATGCATACAGTCTATAAACAAGTCAAAGGCGTACTTCATGTGTGTGACAGACAATTTGGCTTGCGTGTGTGCAATGAAATCATATGACCGTCCTCACCCATGTGACCCCATGTGACTTGTAGAGAATGAAAAGAGACCTGGATGGATTGTACGAGGGCATTAGGCCATGAAATGTGTATAAACTGCTGGAGCCAAAGGTGCCTCCTGCTGTGCTGCTCAACCTGTGACTGCTAGGTCATGTATGAAAGTGCAAAGAAAAACATATGGAGTGGTCCTGCAAAATAAATCCTGCACACGAGGTGGGATCACCTCATAGCTAAATCAACAAAATGCATGAGATTAACATTTTTGTTGCATCACTTCCATTTCAGTTCAAATTTATGATTGCTTTTGAAGACATATTAAGTACATGTGTCCAGTTTAGTATTACCTGAGTTGAAGCACCATTAGAGTTCAAATGCCACATTTGGGCTGAGATTTACATTTAGCTGAGATCAGCAATGTGTAAGAGTGACATCTACTGGAAGGGGAGGTAATTACCTTTTTATTATACAAGCAGCTTCACATTGTTATGGCCTTACCTTTACATAAAGGCAGAGGTACTGCAGTCATTAGCACAGTGTTTAGCCTGCATCAACACTTTCATGATGCTGCTTGGATACAGCAACTCCCAAAAATGTGTGTAAAGTATTTTGGTTTACAATATTGTAAAGTGAATAGGGCACAATTAAAAATGTGTTGCCATTGCCTCCACTTTGTTATCTTTTACAAATCTACCAGGAATAAATCTGTTATCATCTTTAATTAAGTCATCTCATGGTCTAGAAGTTTAAGTTGCTGTTTCTAAAAGCTGCTTAAAATAAAAATTCAACCTAAATGTCAGTTAAGGCCAGTTTTAAATCATATAGAATTTTTTGTTTTTTATTTTCTATATCTAATACATAATATGGCTAATCACGTTATTTTTAACAGAATATCAATAAAGAAAATGTCTTTTAACCTGAATTGATCTTGAAACATTTTGTGGTTGTGGGTAAATTATGTGGGTTGTGGGTTCTGGCTTCTAATTGGCTGAGATACTGAGGATCATTGTAAAATGCCTGATAAAACCACACCTGTGACTATCTGAAAGGTAAAAGTAATGCTCTGCAAAACGTGTTTATTTCTTTGGACTTTAGTCACTTTTTATCCAGGGTCTGAGTTTTAACATTTACGATTTTTAGCAAAGGATTTTTATAGAACCATCAAGTCTGCAGGTGTAAATGTCAAATGATCTGTGATGTTCTGCAGTTCTTCGCCAAAATGTCAGAGGTCAGAGGTGTGTTGCTAAAGTCTTTAGGATAAACCGAAGACCTAAGCAAGACAAATACAAAGCAAGTTTCACTCTTTAGTTTTTTGTATCACTTGACTATTACATTTATTTATTTATTTTTTTTTTTTTAGCAACACTAAAGGATTCATTAAAAATATACTACTATTGTTTAGAAACTGATGTTTGATAGTTTGATTACTGAATTTGTTTGAGCTCACAGAAATCCCAGCATAAACTTTACCAGCCATAATAAACATCAGTGTTTGCCGGGCTTTTAATATAAGCCCATATTAATGCATCAAGTTTTATAAATTGTTTTTTTGTTTTGTTTGTCAAATCAAATTGCCTGATGATTGCATGTGGAAGAATAAAAAGTTCAATATTTCCCTGTGAAGTAGAAGCCAATTAAGTCGCAGAAAATTGAGGATGGAAAGTAACTAAATACTTTTACCTGGGTATGTAGGCCAACTGTACGAATACAGATCTGAGCAACAAATGTTGTACTTTTTATCGCCTCTTCTTCAGAAACCCCCCCCCCCAAAAAAAAACAAAACAAAACAAAACAACAACCTCATGCAATATAAAGGTTCCCAACCTTTTTGACTTGTGACCTATCACAAAAAAGCAAAGCAAATTAAGATTACCCCTCTAAACACAATTGAATAACTGTTTAATGCCCAAATGGCTAAAATCCTAAAACATTTCATTTTTAAAATAAGCAAACATAAGAGAAAACCATCCAAAATACCATAAATCTGTTTCCACCGGTGACGAAAGTTCCCACGTGCCTCTCTGCCGCAGCAGCAGTCACATGACCGAATATTTAGCCGCTTACTTCCTGTTCTACGGTTGTTTTTCCTGCGGGAGATAATACCGGATCCGCTCGCCGCTCCACAGCAAAGCTGATCTTGACAGTCAATATTGCAGAAACAATCCAGCGAATACAGCAACAAACCTGCCCGAAACTTAAAGTGGTGCCGTTTAAACCTGCGGAGATGAGCACCGGACGAGCGGGTAGCTAAGGGAACTGGACAAACCGATAGCTCCGCCCGCCGCTTGGAAAAAAAAAGAAAAAAGAAAAGGAAACAAACGCAGCGTTTATTCTGGTTATTAGAAGATAACTAATTCCAGTTTTTATTTCGTTAACGCTAAAATAAGCAGGACGTGGTGGCTTCTTGGCGTTAGCTGCCACCGACATGTCAAAATACACGAGCTTCCCAGAGCCGATGGAGGACCACAACCCTTTCCAGGTGGGTGACGTGAAGCACGAAGCTGATGTCAGTGTGTGGTGGATGCAATACGATAATGTATGCCTGTGTAATAACAGGCGTGTTGTTGCTCATGTGCTTTTTCTTTTCTCCTGGGCCTGTCTGCCCTCCCTAAGCTTTGCCCACTTGTAGCTCTTACTAGCGATGAACACATGAATGAAGGCCGCTCAGTTTGGTTGAATGAGGATTAATTTCCCCGCAGACCCAGTGAGATGCATTACTGTGCAAACTGAATAACTCTTTATTTTTGTCTTTGTTTTGTCCGTCAGGACCCTGCAGTGACTCAACACAGCAGCAACACAGGGTATGCCACACTGGACCTTTACAACCCATTTGATAATACAACCGGGGTAAGAAATATTTGGCTTGCCATGTTTTCTTTTGCGAGGAAAAGAGTAGGCGTCGCTGGGGTAACAATTTCATCCTTTGTCCCCCTATTTGCCCCACTGTATGTCTATTTTCTACAGTATCTAAGACAAAAAAAAAAGCATCTGACTCCAGGTTTGCTCCAGGGTCCTTTTAGATAATTGAGCAAAAATCTATCTGGATAATCTGACTGAATTGCCTTTTTGGTTCAAAATCTAAGACAAGGTTTTGTAACTTTTCTAATCCTCACCTGTATTGGGTTTAAAAATCTGCTTTCAGAAATGGCTGCAAGCTAAGGGACATGATCTGTGATAAAAACTAAAACAATAAACACATGTTGAAAGTGGGTTAAAGCATTTGAAACTAGAAGGACAGACCTCCGTTAACAGTTCACTCTTCTGTCATATGAAAATCTGCAACTGCAACCATTAAATATGTATGAATACATTCACAACTGTGGCCATGTTACAATTGTTCTGGTTCGGCTGTACCCTGCAGAACCCCTGTCATGAGTGCCCCGTGATGTCTGCTCGTATTAAGTTTGAGTCCATGTGTATCAGAGGGTTACTTGTGGATTGTGATCCATAGTCATCATATTTCTACTAGAATGGCCTGTTTCGTCACTTCTGAACTACCTACCAGCTACTGGATTTTAAGATGCATGTCATTTAGTAAGCCAAATGCCCTAATGAAAATAAAAGAGAAATCATTTTTGAGGATCTGCCATATGGTTCGGATCTGCTCCAAAATTGAATGGGTTCCTGGCTGACCCATGCTACAACCTTCCAACAAGTTTGATGAAAACTGGGACTGTAGAATTTCTGTCATTCTGCAAACAAACCAAAAGCAAAACTTCCTTGCTGTTTTTTTAATATTGTTTTTAAGACATGCAGCATCCAAGCGTTTTTTTTTCCACAGCACCTAAGCCATCATAGCATCATCACAAGCTTTTTTTTTTTTTTTTTTTTTAAACAATGTTTAGTAATTATTATTCCCATAGCAGATATTTATTAAATTTATTGTAATGATAATATTCAAAAATTAAAAAAAAAAACTCTAAAAACCAGCGGAGAACCCTGCACATTTTGTTATGTTTTTTTTTTTTCATTTTAAAACTTAAACAAACTGATGGCTGCTTTTAACTTTTGTAAGTCGTTGCAGCGAGACTTTAGTAGCCTGGTGCTCAGGCTAAATTTCCATTTGGTTTCACTGTACTTATTTGTTCTGTTTGAATTGCTGAACTGATCAAACGTGTGCAGCGTTTCGGATGTCAGAAAGCAGAAGAAGAACCTCGAGATTAGGTTATGAAACTGGACCCATGCTAACTGTCCTATGACACAGTTCTTTTAAACCAGATGACACAGTAGAGCTTCAGCTGTCAGTGTCTCTAGAGATGTGGAGCTGCCAATACAATTACCTGCTCTGCCTGAGTATGAGGACTGGAGTGTACAATAATATGAGTCATTACACAGTCTCTCTGTCTTAAAATATCATCAAGACATGTAGTAAACATCTCAGTTGCATGTTATAGAGTTCAGGGTTATTGTTGCTGGGAAACAGCTTGGTCTAAGCTATGGACACTGACGTTTTGTTGCCAGGAAACGGCTCGGGTCCATGTGTACTTCCTTGTCAGTCTTCGATATTAGCATACACTGCAGCAACAGGAACTAAACTTGGACTTGTTTAGGTCCTTTGAAAGTGAAGTATCTTTGTAGATCTCTGTCATTATACAACATAGTGCACAAGCCACATACCAACTCCCGCAATTATTTACAGTTAATTATGGGATACATCCTTGTTTAAGCCTGTTTTGACATAATGCAGACTCTCTCTGGCACTGGTCTTGATCAGTTATGGTGCATGATAACCAAATTGATTGATTGATTGATTGATTGATTGATTGATTGATTGATTGATTGATTACTTAAATCAGTTACATAGGAAAAATTACAATGACCTTTTCCCACAAGAATGACTACGTTAATGTACATATTTATAAATGTTATTACACGGATCTCTTAAGAAAATGTCTAACCATGAAGTATTATGGTGCACAGATAAAAAATGTTGAATTTGAATTTAAATGAGTTTTAACTGATGTTGTCCGATGTTACAGCCTCCACCTCCGTATGAAGCTACCTCTCCGTCTGCTCCATCTGTGCCGGCTCAGACCCCACCCAGCAGAACAACACCTACTGAGCCTCGCAACTATGGATCTTATAACTCCCAGGTATACATGCTGCAACGATTTTTTTTTTTTTAATTATAAATGGCGTAGAGGACAAATCTGTCCTTTGGTGTCATGAGAATAGTTTTTACGGATAATATAATGAATCAATCCACTCAGTTTCCCTAAAATAACCAGCAGGACAGAACTCTGAAACTCACCCAAAGCAGTAATCTACCTAAACTTAACAATTGTTTGAACCTGTAACTTCACTTCAGAAGCGACTTTGATTTAAATGCTGATACATGAAGTCACACATTTTGAAAGCATCCTCTGTGGATCTTTTATGATACCAGGTCTTTTACATAATTATTTTCATTATTGATGACACAAATGCAGCTTCTCTCTTTGAAACTTGACGTGCAGCTCTGTGCCTCACTTACGGTGGTGTCTCTGTGTGTTAGACCGCGGTGAATGCGACCACAGCAGAGCTCCTGAGGAAGCAGGAGGAGCTGGAGAAGAAGGCCCGGGAGCTGGAGAGGAGAGAGCGGGAGCTCGAGTCACACAGCCTCGGACCTGGAGCCTGTAAGAGACGGAGGAGGGAGTTAGATGTAGATCAGAAATGTCTTGAGATAGATTTGTAATAGAAAAAGGGAACGTCAGTGTTGATTGAAGAAAAGCACATGCTGTATATCCAGTGATATGAATACAGAAAGAAATTATTCACAAAATAATATTTTTAGTAAGTTTAAAAGTGCTAAAATTGAACTGAGTAGATGACTACCCAGAAACAAAGAAGTATAGAGACAAACCAAAACGCAACATATGCTGAAAACTACGGCCACTAAAGAGGAAAACAATCTGCGGCATCATATGTAGCAACATTTCTGTAGCTAGTCAAAAACATTCGACTTCAGTATGTCAAAGGGCAATTTTAGCACTCAATGCCAACCAGAGAAAAATGTCTGACTGACTCAAATGTTCAGTCTGTGTCAGTGTCTCTTCTCCTTACTTTGCTTTTCTCTCAGAACTTATCCCACTGAAAGCCAAAAGTGAAGTACTTTGATATACACAATTATTTGATCAAATCAACAGGTAGATCGTCATTTTACCAAACAAAGATCAAAACCAGGCCTTGAATAGCTTAGTTACTCTCAGCCTCTACAGTCGCCTCACATCTTTTTGACCTGTGTCCACTTTTGTCTCATTAAAGGTTCTGTTTTTTTGGGGGGTTCGGCAGCTGATAAGAAGTTGTTGTTCATTACCCTGTCAGTCGTTCATCCCACCGCACAGCTGCTTTTAGGCATTTTTAATCTGTTTGCTTACAGTCAGAAATGACAAGAAGGCACCTTCACAAAATGCAAAGTCAGTGGAGGGCGATGAATGGTTTTCATCTGTCTATTCTTGATTTTTAATATAACAAACAACTGTCAGTGACTTTTTTTCCCTCACTATTCCCTTCTCCAGCCCGTCAGAATAACTGGCCCCCGCTGCCTTCATTCTGCCCCGTGGGCCCCTGCTTCTACCAGGACATCAATGTGGAGATCAGCCAGCGCTTCCAGCGTACCGTTACCATCATGTACTACTTCTGGATGTGTGAGTTCCTGTCAATTTTACTGTGTACTGTATGTAAATATCCACTGTCATTGTTGCAACATCAGTGTCATAATGTCACAAAGAAGAGTTGGGGTTTTATCTGATTGGATTGAAGCAAGATTAACTCTAAAATATTTGCCGGTTAATGCTTGAGAGAGTGGAAGTGAGTAAGAGCTGACTTGTGCCTTTGTGACTTCCACCCAACTGTTGGTGTAAGAGCTTGAATGTTTGTACAAAGACTGACACTCCACTTCCAGATCGAGGACTTAGAGGCACTTAGAGCGTCCACACAAGAACCAATTCAATATGTTGAAAAGCTGTTGTTAATGATCCAATTGTAGTGGCTCTCCACACTAAGTGGTTAAGTTGTGAGAACATGCTGCTCGGCAACGGCAACATAAACACCGTCAGAAGTCACAGAGGCTAACAGTTCATCGAACTAGCAGGCGAGTAACGTAATGCAGGAAATGCAAAGGCATAATGACAGAAGTAGAAGATGAGGCTGCATCTTTCTCAGACATTATTTAGCGATGAAGATACGACTAAAATTATAACATATTGACTAACAATCTAAACAAAAAGTGAAAGTACCATTTCTGACAAGCAAATACTGATTTTAAAAATGAAACGGATAGAGTAAGAGAGTGTGAACACTGGTGGGCACAACAAATGAAACCAAAACCATTTTCTGGCTCTATGTTTAACTTTATGAAAGAAAATATAGTATATAAAAATATGGTCAAATATAGTATATAAATATCTCATATAAAGCAAAGGAAGGAATGACTAGTTACCTAACATGCCTACCTATAGTTATTGCAAACAGCCTATAATAGCTTATAAAGTTATATATTTATTATATAGCTATTTGGCAGAATTATTTTCAAATATTCCCATACCTGGTAGCACTCTGTGGGAACTTTGGGCTTCTAAAACTTTAGAAAGCATACCATATTAACATTGTTTTTGTTCTTTATTACTGTTTGTGAATTATACTTTTTCAATGGTTTGAAACTACCTAACTTGTCAAATCAATGTAAACATATTGATTTTACTAACAAGTTATAACAAACTGTAAGAAGAAAAAGAGACCAACATGGAATTAAAAAAGGATATCAGTACAGGTAGAACTATTTAACATAGGACCAAAAGAAGTTTATAAAAATTGGCTTGTCATCTTCTTGAGTTTTGGGCCTGGACCAAAGAGCCAATTTAAAACCCAGCAGTTGGCAAAGAGCAGCGGTAACAAATAGCATCATATTGCATCAGCGGAAATCCTGACAAATTGGTGCTTTTTTCTTTTGCGGGGGGAAGAGGTGCTTGGATTCAGACTTTATCCTGTACTCGGACTGCAGTGCTTCACCCTCTTGTTCATTAATCCTTTTATTGGCTTTGTGTTTCTTTTTTTCTTTTCGTTTTCATGTATCTTCATCGACGTCCAGTCTGCACTTGCACGTTGCTCTTCAACCTGATCTCCTCACTGGCCATGTTTTGCGTGGATTCCACCGGTGGCGTTGGCCTGGGCCTCGCCATCCTCTGGACCCTCCTCTTCACCCCCTGCTCCTTCATCTGTTGGTACCGACCTATGTACAAAGCCTTCAGGTGAAACAGCCCGTGTGTGGCAAACTTTTTACCTTTTACTTGCCGTTTAAATTTGTTTTTGGCTACGGTAGAGTCACTAAATTAAATTTAGTTGTTGCTTCGTTTAACTTGGTAATAATACTTTTCCCTCCTCTAGGAGTGACAGCTCCTTCAACTTCTTCGCCTTCTTCTTCATCTTCTTTGCCCAAGTGGTTGTCTATGTTATCATGACCATTGGCATCCCAGGATGGGGTTTCAGGTATGACTATTAAACTGTCTCTGTGTTGGACAGGTGCACGTCTCTTTTAAGGTGATGGTTTCCACGTTAAGACCTGCAATAAACGCATTCAGTAATCTGGAAAATAAAAATGGAATGACCAGTGGCTCTGTTCCATTTAAGTGTCCCAGTAAGCAGCTAATTAAATTGTAGTGCAATTATTTACTCTTGTGCTTTTCCAAGTGTGGCATGTCAGTGTTTATAAAAAGGAAAAACTATTTGCAATCAGGATATGATCAGACTTTCAGACAACAGGTGGAAGGTCTGGATGGAAACGCCATCAGTACAACTTGCTTACTTACTTCAGAAAGTGTGCTAAAGTTTAATATGTCAGTGGAGCTTTTCTTTCAGTTGATAGCTAATGTTGTTAACAGAGTACACCGTGTCCAATTTTAGCACAATGCCAACAGCACAAAGATGATGAGCACATAATTAATAGCAGGTGTAAATATAATTGTCTGGATTACTTATTCACACAGAAAATGTGTTTTAATTCCAGATGCAAATGAGAATGATAATTGATTTTAAATCTCTCTCCCTGTCTGTATTTAATTTTTCTGTCTCTCTGCGTCAGTGGCTGGATTGTGAGTCTGGCTGCTCTGAAGACCAGCGTCCCCGTCGGTGCCATCATGATGATAAATGCCATCTTCTTTACTGCCCAAACCGCCATGGGGGTTGTCATGCTGAAGAAGGTGAATACATTTGTTTACACGCAGGGGAAATTCACTGGTAGTAGCTCAAATTAAGGCTGCGTTTTTGACAAGCTGTCAGTCACGTTTATTCCTGTATGTACTAATTAACAGGATATTCAGAGTGGTACCATATAAGCAGGAAGTCCTTAGAGCATGAACATAAGTGTGCGCCGCATATAGAACGTTCAATTTGTTTACATGCAAGTTGGTGTCCTGGTTTTGATCTAATTTGGGTCATGGTATTTGCAAAGAGCTTAACAAACCTTGTTATTCATATCCCTGTTCACATGAGCCAAAGTCCATGCATATTCCAGGAAATATGAAAAATGGGAATGTAGTATTTGAAATGGAAGAATTGACAATAATATGCAGTCCATGTGAGGTACCAATTTCAATCTAATCAAGAGCGATTAGCCTAAAAATACCTGAATTTTTAATTTGAATTGTGCCCGTAAATATGATCAATAAGGCTAAAAGTGAATGGAACATGGTGTTGTGGGTCATAATTTCTCAAATAGGTAAAAAGAGCAGAGTAAAATCAAGTTTGTCAAGCTGTTTGTACACTTGCTACCTGGTGTATGCAAATGCTCTCCCCACTTTGCCCACCTACTGTGAAGCAGTAAGCAGATAACAAACAGCCCAAAGAATAGCCACAATATCAGGTTGTGGGTATCGTTTTCACCCTTACAATGTGCACAATATGATGATGAATCGCCACAAGTACTGTATCAGGTGTCACTCTACTCTGTTTTTCCCCGCTCCAGATCCACAGCCTGTACAGGCAAACCGATGCCAGCTTCCAGAAGGCCCAGGCTGAGTTCGCCACCGGGGTCATGTCCAATCAGACCGTACGCCAGGCCACTGTCAACGCCGCCCAGGGTGCCTTCTCCGCACCGCGATAGAGAGAAGCGAACAGGGCAGGGAGGGTGAGATGTGGAGGAGGAGGGCCCTCTCAGCTTGATGTAGGATCAGTCTGGTATTTATTTCTCCCACAAGTGATTTGAATTTAAAGGGTGGGGGCCAAGTCTATATAATAACCCTAACTAAACTTCAGGGCACATGCATGAGACCAAGGTGGGGTTGTCCTATCTCTTAAGGTGTAAGACCTTAAGTAAGCTATATTGCCAAACCAGGATGCAACAAATCATGAGTGTTGAGTTAAGGAAACAGAAAAGATGGTGTGAAAAATTAAAAAAACCAATAAGACGCTGAAGCTCTGAAATTTAAAGCATTCATACAAGGGTTCAATGAACCCAGGGAAAAAGTCTTTTTATATGAAAAGAAAAGCTGTGTGCCAAGTGGGACAAAACCAGCCTAGATAGTTCCCATGTTTAAATACTGGAGTGTACATTGTACTTAGGAAGAGCCATGTTACAAACAAAGTTTTCAAGAGGCGCTGAACGCGGGAATGCTGCCATTGTAACGTTTGGTCCATCCGAGTGGCTCAACTTTAGCCAGCACTACTTTTTGTCGCTTAAGTGTTTAACTAACAAGTTGTTTTGTTGTTATTACGAATGAGAATGCCTATTTACTGTATTGCCAAAATCTCTCATACTGTAAAATATTCTGAACATGTGTTGTTTTGGTATCTGTCACTGTTTTGTTGGTGCAGCTTGTGGTTATGATTATTACAGGTCACTGTCATGCTTTTAATACAAATATTGGCATGCTTTCACAGTCTGCCCTGTTTTTTATTGCCTTAACACCACATATGTTGTGATTTGAGATTAACTCAAGTGTAGTTCAATGTTTTTTATTTTATTTTAATTTAAAAAAAAAAAAAAAAAAAGTTTAATAGTCAAACATCCTAATTTGGTTTATTCCTATTGTTTACCGTCACGGTCCTGCGTTGCTAGGAAACGGCCCGTTTAGTTTGCCATGTAAACTAGCGATTAAGCCGTGTCATATAAACCGTGTTGGATTCACGACATTTTGGCGGAGCTGGAGGTTTTAAAGAGAGAATCCCCCTCAACTATCTTCTATTCTCTGGCGACACCCAACACACTCGAAGGAAACTGCAGCCTTGACGTCATGTCGATAACTTGTTGCTTATTTTTGAGCTCCAGTTCTTTTGCAACTTGATCTCTGCAACGGCGGATAAAGGAAAACACTTTCTCCCCCCCCACTCCCACCACCACCACCACCACCCCCCGTTGGATGTTTTTGCCAGAATTTTTGTCGATGGCGTAATCTGTCTAAAAATATTCCCCCTGGAGGTTTTATTTATAGAAACGACAGCGCGTGGTTTGTGTCGTGTCCTCTGTGTTGGTTTTGGTTTGGTTTTCTTGACATGTCAAACCCTCCCGGACTGCTCTGGTCCGTTTGACCGCCGGCTGGGACTTTTATGGGCTGCTGCTGCACCGACGTCGGGGACATACGCTGCACCGTGAAGATGGCGGAGGCTGCGGATACACCACAACACCGATTTTTCTGTCACTGCTGTAAAAGTGAGACGGACCCCAAACTGCCGGTGAGTCGCCACTTTGGAGAGTGTTTACAGCTCCACATGCTCCCGTCCCGCGGGCTGTCCGCGATCCCACGAAGGCAGAAATTGGGAGATTTTCGGAGCGCTTTTTGTTTTTTTTCTTTTAATATATATATATAAATCGGGGCAGATTTAACGGATTAATTCTTATCTAATTCCTCTAAAAATGATGGGATCGTTGGAGCACACGTATGACAGCCAGGCGGTGGTGTTTCATGTGCGTAAAGCATGCGCTAAGACTCTTAAGATTAGAGTGAGGGAGCAAAATCTGGTGATTCACGTTGCCATATTTAGAAGCACCACTGTTGGCGACTTGGTGTCCAGTTGTCTACTGTCAACTGCGTGTGAGGCGTTAGAGGGACACGGTCCCTCTTGGGTTTCATAAAACTGTTCAAATGTCCCAGACACACAAAAAGGGGCGTTTTACCCCTCTGGTTCAGTTTGATTTGTCATCCTTTTCTAAAGCCCAGATGTAAGACATAACTGTTTAAATCTTTTGCTGGGAGTTAATTTCTCAGTTACAACTCGGCTAAAAGCAGTGGACAAGGTTACCGGACTTGCAGGATTTTTACTACTAGTTTTTCATACTGTGGTATTGGACCCGAGTACTTTTTCCACAACTGTCTGTGATTTGGATGTTCACAATTATTCAGTTAATTGGTAAATTATTGGAAATTGTCCAGATTCCCCGTTTTTCAAATATGGAAACCTTCAGTTATCAATTTTTACAAGTATATTCTGAAAATACTGAAAATGTATTTTAGAATGTAAAGTTCCCCCAGGATAATCCTGCCCACATACTTGTGTAGGCTACTGCTGTTTTTTTTTGTTTGTTGCATTGTGCCTTCAGTTGTTGTTGTTTTTAAGTTGCCTGTAGAAATAACAGGGAACGTGAAGAGAGGGGAAAAAGCGATGACAAAAAATACATCCTTGAAACACATCAGCTGCATTATCTAATGATACAAATCTGAATTGTCATGATAAATAGAGGCTGTTATGGGAGGAGATTAAGGCCTGTAAGTATGAAATGAGATAAGAAATTTTGGTGTCCATGCTGTTGTGATGATTTCTTTTTCTCCTTAAGGATTTTGTCTGCCCCAGATGTGACTCTGGCTTCATTGAGGAGGTGACAGAAAACTCCAGGTAAAGCTCAGTTTTGGTGTTTAACCTTCCTGCTGCGCTCGGGTCTTTCGTGACCCGTTTTCGCAGCCATTTTGATGCAACGAAAGAGCCGAGTACAGCAGGAAGGTTAAATGGAGTGTCAAGTATTTTGTAAGTATTTTTACAGGTGAACAACAGTGGGAAGCACTGAAAAACTTTTGTTCTACACCACTGACAGACTTTTCTTTGCTGTCTAGTCTCCTGCAGGACAGCACGGCAGCTGTTGCCACTGAAGATTCAAACTCGTTCTCAGAAGTAAGTCCTTACAAGTGACATTTTAATAAGAACACCCCTCTTTCTCTCAGGCTTTGTTTGACACCCAGCTTCTCTGGTTTCTCTCCAAGTTATGGCAGCTGCTGTTTATGGAGCGCTCTGCTCTGCTGTCGCATCCCCCCTCCTCCTCCGACTCCGACCCAGATGACGGCGAGCAGGTATCTGCAGGTCAGAGCCTTTCTTCTTCAGCATCATCAAGCACCACTGAGGCGGAAGAACCCGATTTTCCCTCCCAACCTGAACAAGGGAGGTCGTCCAGGCCTGAACAAAGGCCTTCAGTGGAAGGGTGCGTGGACATGGTACACAGAAACATGAGTGCCACAGTTTTTTTTGTGTGTTTTTTTTTGTTCTCCCTGGCAGTTAACATAATTGAACCAGCAAGTACAAGTACTAGAGAAAGGCAAAACAACCCTGTTTCTGATAACAGATTAACTGATCATCTTCCCATGAATAACAACATGAAGACCATTTTCACAATTTATTCATATTACCAGTTTGAAACTACATTTTTATACTTACACTTACTTCACGTAATCAGCAAACAGTTTGTTCTTTTTTTTGTCAGGATCTCTCTTTAATCTTATGATATTTACGAGTTGAAATCATTATTCTTCATCTGACATAAATGTAGAGTCACAAATAAAGTGCAGTCAGCTCAGTATGAGACTTGCTGTCTGTGCTGTATGCTGTGTGACACTCTTAAAGCGTGTCATGCCTGTAGTCATTTTGACTAAAGAGAACAACTTCATACATCAGTTGATTTACTAACTTGTCTTCAGATAATGTTATATAATTTAGGCATGGTATGTCTTGAAGCTGTTGAATATCTAGTAAACTCTATTCAAAGCACACTAAAGCAGACATCTTTGCCGTCTGTGTTTGCTTTTTCAAGGATTGTGCAGCAGTTCTTGGCCGGCCTGTTTGCCAACAACGGAAACCCCGGTGCTGCACCAGCTGCACTGTAAACGCTTTTTAATTTTCGATTCACATCATTTGCTTTTGATTTCATCTAACGGTGTGTGACAACCTCCTCTTGCTCTCTTCCCCCCTCCCTCCTTCTCCCTCTCCCTCGCACTCTCTCTGTCTCTCTTCTGCTCTCTTTCAAATTGTCTCTTTAGATCCAGCATGCTGCAGTTGCACTCCAACCCAGGGGATTATGCGTGGGGTCAGGGAGGTCTTGACGCTGTCATCACAGAGGTCAGTAATATCAGAGCTGGTGATTATGAAGCGCTGTGTCTGCGTTATTAGTTCTGAAATAATTTCCGTCTTCTTCGTTCTTTCTCAACCTTTTGTAATGAAACTGACAAAATATAAATGTATTTTCAATATCAGATATCCCACTCTTGCCACCACGTCTGTCTGTTTCCCGCCAAATCTGTTTTTACCAAGTTGCTGGATAGTTTGCACGTTGTTATCCATTCATTTGACCGCCTTTACCCCAACTCTCCACCTTCTTTCTTCTCCTACTCACCTAGTTATTAGGACAGTTGGAGAACACAGGTCCACCCCCAGCCGAAAAGGAGATGATCTCATCCCTGCCAACAGTTTGCATCTCTCAGGAACAGACCGGTGGGAATTCCCGCATGTAAAACTATACACTGGATCACCTGATTACTCCAGTACATCTCAGATTAGGAGCTGGGTTTAAAAGTTTTGATTTATGACATTGGAATTTGTATTTACAGTCCTACTGTCCTTCTCCTGTTTTTTTTTTCTTCTCATGTTTCCTGTCCCTAATCCCTCATTTCGTCCTTAACTTTAATTTCCTTGTCCTATCTTTCCTTTCTCTCTTGTGTATTTTTTTCTTCTTCGTCTATTTCATTAATTTCTGCCTTTTCAGATCTTTCCTCGTCATTTTCTAGCTTTCCTTCTCCTGTATCTTTTCTTGCGTTCCTTCTGTCTCAGGGTTCCTTTTGTCATTCCTTACCTCCTCACTATGTTAATTTCCTTATCCTGTCTTTTTTTCTGGAAACTCTTCTTTCCTCTTCCTCTTTCCTTTCCTACTATAATTTTCCTTTCTACCTCCTATCTTTCGTTATCCTGTTTTATCCTTCCCTCCTCATACCTTTTTCCTTTGCTTTCTTCTCTCTTCTAAATTTTGTCTCCTTTTATCTTTGCTCCATCCTCTTGACTTTCCTTTCCTCCTTTTATCTTTTGTCTCCTTCTCATATCTTATTTCCCTACTTCTATCTTTCCTTTTCTCCCCCTTCATTCTTTCTTCCTTTCCACTTTTTTCATGACATCTCTTTCCCTCTTCCTTTTCCTATCTTCCTTTCCTCCTCCTATCATTTCTTGCTTCCTGCAATCTTCCCTCTCCTCCTCTTTACTGTAAAGAGGAGACCTTTTTACCCATGAAGGCCATAGTTTTGAGCCACATTAAACACAAATAAATGTTTTTTTTGGCTTGAATGCAGACATGTACACACAGTTCATGAATGTGTAAATAAACACCCACCACGTATATACACCAGTGAAAAGTATCACTCAGCTTGGCAATAAAAAAAAAGTTTTAGTTACATTTGAATGATTTACCCTTAAACCATGATTTATTGAGTACAGTACTACCGTAGAAATGTATTATTGTATTACATTGCAATAGATTATATACCTGTCTTGTTCATTTGAGGACTGAATGAGTGAAAACATTTTGTGACTTTTCTGTATTGTCTCACTTACTTATATGTAAGTAGAAGTAACTTATATTCACTCATACTTTCTGTTTCTTTTTTCTCTCCAAGATTGCCGACTGGAGTGTCCAGTTTGTAGAGAGGAGTATTCATCAGGGGAATCTGTCAGGAAGCTTCCCTGCCTCCATTACTTTCACAGTGAATGTATAGTACCTTGGCTGGAGCTGGTAAGGATGAGGAGTACTTGTGGTCAGTGGGTTGAGGGGTTTAAAGGTTTTTTTGGTCTTTCATGTCTGGACTTTTTGTTATCAAATGGTGTATCAATGCTTTGTAAAGTGTATAGTGGACTGTTCGCTTCGTTTTTGCAGACAGATTAACAATTTTTATCTCCTCTCTCAGCACGATACCTGCCCCGTGTGCCGCAAAAGCCTTGATGGTGTCGACAACAGTCTCCCACCCACGTCAGAACCCCCAGAAGCCCGTTCTGTCAGGACAGAGCGACAGGAGGGGCAGGCTATCTGAGAAACAGGCCAACAACTCTACCTCCTTTATTGTTTTCAAGAGGCACACTTCTCACCACAGACCTTACCCTCTGCACCAACTGATTTGAAATAAAATACATCAAGCACATCACAGTCAATTTGCAGATTCAACTCTCACTTGATTTATGCATTTGTGCTAAGGACCTTTATGTTCTCCACTCCAACACATTCAACTTTTTTTTTTTTTATGCTACACTATGCACAAAAAGATCCAGCAGCTTGCTGATAAGATGTGGAGGTGATGTGTCCTTCTCGCTACGCTGCCCTCTTAGGTGGTTTTCTGAATGACTGACTTTGCTGTCAAGAACTAATCACCACTGAGCTGCTGTTGGTTGTCAAAATGATGGGAACTTGTGGGAAGTTGTGAAGTAACATTTTTGCATTATTCTCTTGGTAAGATTTCTTAATTAAGTATTCTCCCAAAAAACGTAATTAAAGCCTAACCCTGTGACCCTCAACCTCTGCACATTCTTTTATTTCCTTAATTATGCCAGAGGCAGATATGAAACCCTCAGCTGGGTTACTGTTGTGTTTCACTGGCTTGAGTGCATATATCTGAGGCTTCTCAGTGAGTCATTTGCATTGTGTTCAGTTATGTTGTAACTGCTTAATAGGTGACACTTTTTTGTCAGATCTTAAACCTCAATAGACTTAAAATACAATTCAAATGTTTACGTGACTTTGATGATAAATGTATAGTACAGTGAAATATAGCCAAAGATGTGTAATCAATTGAAATATAAAATATGCACTGCTATGTCAGTGGAGCACTTTACAGTATGTAACCTCCACAGAATATAATTGTTGGTTATGGTATTGATGCAAATAGTTTATGGAACAGTCAATGATAATAAATGAGAAATCACCAATTTTGATAATTGATGAACAGTTGTAAGTCATTTATTAACCAAATAATATGAACATTTGCTGGTTCCAGGTGTCAAATATAAGGATTTGTTGCATCCTTTTGAATCATGTCATCGCACACTAAACCTGTTGGACCGATTTTTTTTACATGGAGCAATGACGGGCAGCCAGAGTTTACTGACTGAGCTTACCTTTTTGATAATGCTTACAATACGGGATGGCTAAAATTACCTTGAACCATCCCCTGGCTGTGCTCCGTCTGACTCCACGCATTTGCCACCATTGAATGTTCTTTTAACAACAATTTAAATTTGATTGGTATTGATGTATTCAAATAATTTCCTTTGTGGTACTTTTTTTTTAAACACTAATATTTTAATTAGGTTGTTCTTGGTGGGTTTTTCTTTTTCACTTTTTGTTTCACTATTTCCAAGAATTTATTATGGTTGGTTGTTGGTATATGCAATGATGATTTTACCATTGATTTTACACTAAAAAAAAATAAAAATAAAATTGAGCTCTGCAAACCGATTATTTTCATTTTTTGGCTGATAAATTGATAGAAACGGAGAAAATTGCCAAGCACCAATAGTCAATGGACTTCCTTATAAATTGTCCATTAATCCATTATCAAAAATGAGGTAAATTCGCCGTGATTAGTCAGTCAGACTGACAAACAAGAACAGAATAACAACATCCTTTTCAGAGCGGACGGGGCTTATTTATAGGCTTATAAAGCTCTCGTTTGCCTTCCCCAGCCGGTGCCGTTTAACGGGCATGTTGACCCTCCGCGGCCGCTGAAACCGGGCACCGCCAGTTTTGACAGTTGACTGTTGCATACCAGCAAACACACCCCTCAAAACACAGCCCAGAAAACAAGCCCAGAAAACAGCCTCAAACACGCCCTCAACACACCGAAAATAGCGAAATAATCAAACACAGACATTTTTTTTTTTTTTTTGTCATTGACCAGGGACCGCAGAAACCGCGTGCAACCGACATTTGCACTCCTCTTCTCTCCTCACCTCCTCCTCCCTCCCTCCCTCCCTTCCTCCCTTCCTCCCTCCCTCCTCTGTGCGGACCGAGAATGCCCGTGTTGTACTGACACAGTAGCGATACGGGCTGAGCAGACATGGAGGCCCGATTACCGAGAGAGGCCCGCGCTGACACATCCAGGCCCAGCTAACGGCGCGTTTGGAGCGGGATTCGGAGCATCTCCGGAAAATATCACGGATACCAGTTCGCTGTAAGGAAAAGACGATTTTGTTTTTAGCACCGAGGAGGAAGAAATAGAGGGAGATCCATTTTCGGGTCTGTGTTGATTCAACGCAGCCGCCATTTTGTTGACAGTTAGTGTTTTTTTTTTAATTTTTTTTTTTTTAATAACCTACACAGCGCTGCGTCTGTTATTTTTGGGGAAAACACTGGGATACAATCCGCCGTATTTTTCGCGTGTGGTTTTTCGCTCGATTTAATAGTGCGTTTGCCTTCTTTTTATTTTTTGAAGGAGCGTCGGGAGTTTTTTTTTTTTTTTTTTTTTTTCCTGCTTTAGCTTCCCTTTTTTTTTTTTTTGCTAGTGCAGCGTTAGCCGTCGTAGCCGAGATGTAGTAACACGAGTGCCGACGAGAATGTGACGGAGATGCAAGATTATGTACATCACTCGTCCCCCCCCCCCCCGGGGGAGGGGGAGGTTTGTGCGGCGTATTCACTAAGGCTGTTCGCTTTGTAAGTTAAGACCGTTCACAGCGACGTTTTTTGTTTTTTTTGTTGTTGCCCAAATCGTCCTCAAACAGGCTGCTGATAGATGGCTAGTTAGCTGCTGCCAGTTGCCATTGATACAAAACGTAGCAGCCTTATCTACTACTGGACGGATGGTGAGCTACTAACGTGGTAACCAAAAAAAATAAGCACTAACCTTTCATAATGTACTGGTTTTTTTTTAATTTTTATTTTATTAAGCGCCGCTCTTCCCAAGTATTATAAAAAAAATAAAATTAAAATACAAAAAAAAAAATTGACAAGGGGGGGATGCTTGTGCATGTTTGGCTCACATCTTCCACCGTCGCAACTTTGTGTGTTGCAGCTGGCAGTGGTTTGAAGGTGTGCAGTGATTTCTTGTTTAGATCTGTGGCTACAAGCATGATTTTTCTTCTTCTTTTCTTTTTTTTTTTAACACCTCTTTTTTTGACCTAGTTTGGCAGCACAAACATATTTGCACTCGTACTCTTTTTTTTTTTTTTTTTTTAAGGGTCGTCCCTGTAGCTCGTGGTACATGTGATATCTTTAAAAGTAGCTGTGATGGAAATCCAAATGTGACTCTTTTTTTTTTTTTTTTCTTCATGTTTTGGTATTTCAGCTGTTGGAAAATGAAATGATGTGGCCACCACGTTGATACATACGAAGGCAGGACACAGAGCCAAATAATGTGAACACCGTTTCTGGACAATTTCAGAGGTGAGTGAAATTGATTATTATTATTATTATTATTTTCAAAGTGAATCCTACCCTTTGCAAGTATTGCTCACTGCTGGTCATGTTTTCACAGCCAGATTTGAATAGGCTAATGTTTACCCACGAGTACATGTTTTCTGCGTCCCTTGCCTGCATTGCACGGCGCTTTGGGAAACTGCGAAGAGCACATCTGCCTTTCCTTCAGCTTTAGACAGCTATTCCGAGTATGACTAAACCGTGATGTCTTCTCTGAGTAAACATGAACACGAACAATTGCGGTGAAAATTACGAGGTGATCTTCGCGAGTTATCCCCTTGGGCAGTGTTGACTGTACAGGAAACCGAAAGCAGATAACGTTATTTGGTTGGTTTGTTCAGTCCTTTGCTGGTCAGCCCCGTTTTTAGTTATTTTTTTTAATTTTTTTTGCATGACATGCGGGAAAGCGTGCTCAATTAAATGCTATACCTAAATGTTATGCACCGCCAGTTAACAACACAAAGTGAACTTCCTTGTTTGCACAGTGCAGGGCCGACTGACACCTGTCATCTCGTTCCGCTTTATTGCAGCCTCCGCTGCAATTATCAAACCTTCGGGGTTCAAACATTTAGAGCCGCATATTTCCTTTAAGGGCATTTGTCTTCTACAAGTACACGGCACTTCCGCTGTGACATGATACAAACCGATGGTGGTAGTAAAGGAATTTGGCTGCTCTCCCCCTCCTGAGCACGGCTCTGCTAATAGCGATGGAGGAAAAGTCCTGGAAGTGACAGGGAGCTCTGGGGCAGACTCCAGCCCTCATGTGAATGATGTGGGGGGTGGGCGGGTTGGATAGTATTGCTATGGCCAAAGGGAAATCAGCAGTTATGAACAACGTGTGCAAAAGTGGAGGAGGGAGAGAAAGGAGGGGAGGGAGGAAAGAAATGGGAGGGAGGGAGGGAGAGGGGGGGAGTTGTTTACTACGTTCCTTTGCTCTGCCTTTTCTTAGGTGGTTTGCCTGATATTGATTATTGATCCTCTGGGATTTAAAGTATTTTCTTTTTTTTTTTTTTTTTACATTCGTTCTCGTTTTATTATACCGTCTTTTCTACTTGAACTTCTTGTTATTGCGCTTAAAGTAAAAGCAAACAAGAGTCAGATAGCATGACTGATGTCAGTCCTCAAAACCAAGAGTGTTGTTACTCCCTTGTTTTGCAATATGACTGTGAAAATGAAATGACTTGTGTGCAGTCTTAACGGTTTTGTAAAAGCAAAATGACCTCGATGCCAAACATGAAAAAGTTATATGGTTTTGGTATTCGGACTAATCAAACAGAAATAAGAAAGTGATTCATACCAGTACCAGATTATTAGGAGGAGAGCAAGTGCCAGTAAATGACCAGGCTGAGCTTGTTAGAGATGAGAGGAATGTTTTGACTCTCTAGGAGGCTTTTCTCCAGACTTGTCGGTAGCCTCTCGCAGAGTTAGGTACTACAGTGGCTTAATTTTGGCATACCTGCTGTCAGGCAGCGGAAGCGGCTCACATCACTGTGAGTGTTTAGTATGAAAGAATGAGGAGAACATTTGTCACTGTGCACAAGAAGGACACGGGGAACCGAGTTGGTGGGGTGGGTGAGTAGTGAAATGTGGTTTTGATTAAAGTGGGAGGCAGCGACTTGAGTTTGTGTGCTGTTTTCCAAGTTTACGAAATAGAGGAAGAGGATGGAAAAGCTTTGAGGAAACGGGGAAAGAGCACAGCGATTGATGGAGTGTTAAAGAAAAGAGGGAGGTGTGATTTGAGTGTGGTATGTGTAGCGTGGGGGAGTCCGCCGTTTTGAGGCAAAATGGAGTGAGTAATTGAAGTATACACAGAAAGGAGGGCGTGGGGGAACTACAGGCGAGGCTCCAAAAACTGTGCTGCGTTTACTGTGTGGTTCAACAACAACAACAAAAAATCTCTACTACTGTTTTCCACAGTCATAATCCAAAACAAACATGGTATAATTGCAGACTCCTTTTACCTCCTGCTACAACGTTTTACTGATGTGACGACTTGTATGACTTTCCTGAGGCTCCACTAAGTAGTTCTTTTAGTGCTCCTTGCTAATGTAGGGCTCAGAGAAACCGCCGGCACGTTGACGCTCTATCACTCACTCTCAGTTGCTGCTGGCGAAGGCTGGGAAAGGCGGCCGGATCCTCTGTCTAGTCCCAGAGGACCCAATGTGCTGAGGTCACAGTTCTGAATTGCCTCCAAATGACTTCACCCACAGAAAGCACCTGCTTGGGGGCGAATCCGCATTAAATCACTCAGTGGCCATGGGGAGCCGTAGACAACTTCATTGAATTGGGCTGTCCTCTAAGGAACACAATTAAGAAGCCTGCTGCTCTCTGCTGCTGCTGTGCTAACGTAGGGTATGAGCTGTTTGCCACTATCGCAGGCAACTGCTTTCACTGCAACTAATGAGGGTACTTCAGGGATTGCTCATTCGGCATCTTACCCTGTAACACTTGGCAGTACTGTGGGATTAACTATTGACTGGAAAACGTGGGCTTTGTAAATTGCAGGTGGACAATTCAGAGTCCTTGTGCTTAAGGTTACATTTCTCAGGTGGAAGAGGCATGTCTGTGTAAATAGGTCACACATTGTTATAGGCTGTGAGGACGAGCACACCATAAAAAGTCACCCAGACAGGGTGAAGGACAGCCTCTAACCAAATAGATGATAAAAAAAAAAAAATTGTTACCCTCCATCTGCTTTCCCCCTATCATTCATTTTATACTTCTTAGTTGTAGGGCACCTTTTACAACCGTCAGTCTTTGGTTGATGTTCTGTGTCGCAGTGACTAATGTGGAATTTGTTTTTGTCTCCTCCACCCTCCCTTTTCTTCTTTCTCCCTGCTATACCTGTCTCTCCCCCGCTACAGTTGAAGGACGGAGAAAGAGGGCTGGACAGCCGAGGAAGGGAAAGAAGCCGCCTCAAAACAAGGAGCGCTTCACCCTCACCGTTATCCCCCTCCCCCTTTTCCCCCTTCACCCCTATCCCATCCCCAGACAAAAACTCTACCTGGCATCCACAACATCCACTCCCTAATACACTTGAACACCCCCTAAAGTTCTGATGGATCAGAAGATTCAGGGGAGAACTGCAACTCCACCCCCACTTCTCTCTGGTGCTCCCACAGGGGAGCGAGAGAAGGAGGGAGGGGGTGGAAAGAAAGACGAAGAGGAGGAAAAGAAGAGGGACAGAGAGAAGGAGGGCACTGCCACGGTCTCAGCTGGTGCAGGAGGTGCAGGTGCAGGAGGAGCCAGTGGCGACCAGTCTCATTTCTCCATCAAAGAGAGCAGCCTGTCCGAGGGCAATGTCAAACTTAAGATTGGTCTTCAAGCAAAACGCATGAAAAAGCCCCCTAAGATCTTGGAGAACTATGTGTGCCGACCAGCCTTCAGGGCCACTGTGAGGCATACAGGCCGCGGAGGAGGTGGCGCTCGTGGAAACCGTGCAGGAACTACAGGTGATGTGACGGCCAGTCGGAACCAGAGTCCTTCACATGGCAGGGAAAAAGAGAGGGAAAAGAGTCCCAGTGTAAACAGACCGCCGGGCCAATCATCTTCATCAGCTTCCTCCGCTAAAGCTCCCACACCACCGCCGGCTGCTCCTCCTGCTGCCAGCACTACCACCCTGTCACCCTCCCAAGTCAACGGGAGTGCTCCAGCGAAAAGGGTAAGGAGGGAGAACATTGTCAATTTATGTATTTTTTAATCAGCATTAGTTTCCCACTTTGCCAAAAGTAATACAGTATAAGCAGTATACTCCTGTAATTTATTATTTCTACTTCGTGTACATTGGTAAAGCTGTGGTCCACAACAAGGCTACCCTCGTAATCACTGTGTTATTGCACAGATAAAGAGCAGATCATAAATTGTTCTTTAGTTTTCTTTGTCTTCTCTGTTGGCCTGCCTCTATTCACCACACACACCGCCCCCTCCAATCTCCCTTGGTCTGTATTGCCTGTCCTCTGTCTCCGCCTGGCCATGTCGTCTCCACCCCCATCCCTGCGTGACCTCTCTCTAGCTCTTCCTCTCTGTCCCCAATCTAACCCTATGTGTTATTGAGTGTAAACGCCCCCCTCCCCTATCTCCCCCCGGGGTAAGCTCATGAAGCAGCACTGGGCTGAAAATTTTATCCATGAATAGAAGTTTGGAAAAGTGTAAAGAGATAATCTTGCTTTTGGTGTGAGTGTGTGATGTCATACTATGTGTAACTTTGTATTACGCTACCTTACCTTTTTTGTAAAATCTTGTTTTGTGTTGCTCTGTGCGCATGTGTTTTAATTGTGACCTGTCACAGGACAATAGATACAAATTAAGTTAAAGCTAACTCTGGTACCATACATCAGAAGGTAATACACGTTTAATATTGCACATGGTTCTTTACAAATTGCTGATTGATTGTTCTACTTGTAGCTGAGGCCGTCTCTGGCCAGGTGTGTCAGATTTAGTTCGCACCGTAGCTGTTGTTTTCCCACATTGTAAAATGTATGTGTTTAATACTTTGCTTAAAAATAGCTCAAGAATTTAGCAATTAACTTTATACATGCAACCCTGTAATGTAGAAATTGGGCAGTGTATTTCTTGATTGTAATTATTAATCACCTACCTTTTTTTTTTTTTTTTTTTTTTTTTTTTTTTGCAGGGACCACCAAAGATAGATTGCAAGTCTGATTCAAAGTCAGACACAAAAGCAGCCTCCACAACATCTGAGAGACCCCTGAACCTTCATCGCCCTCCACCAGACAGCAAAACGCATTCCTCTGGGAAGAAAACACCGACTCAACAATCCAACCCCCGGACATCGCCACCCTCTCCACCAATACCTGCATCAAAAGAACCCAGCTTCGAAGGTGTCAACACTCCACAATACACCTACGGCACAGAAAATCAGAGAGACAAGGATAAGGGTGTTCAAAGTTGGGGAGCGCCCACAGTCACTGAGAAATTAGCTCAACTTATAGCGACTTGCCCACCATCAAAGACCCCCAAGTCGGCCAAACCCGCAAAGATTGATCCTACTCCTCCTCTCCCAAGCTCAGGCTTTATGGCTCCTACAGCAAAGCAACGAGACAGGGCAATGGCTAATAGGAACACCTATTCAAGAATGGTTCACCTTTCTCCTCCACCTCCTGTGTCAAGACCACCTGGTAGGCCCTATGGTTCTAGGAACAGAGACAGTGTTATGGAAAATTCACCCACCCTGACACCACTGATGAAGGAGGACTTGGAAGGGGCTGAAAAAGCTAGTAGCAGCAGCGGCAACAACAGCATCAACACGAGCAGCAGCAACAGCAGTAGTCGCAGCAGCAGTCCATCATTCACCTATGGCAATAACCGCCTGTCAGCCATGTCAAAGGACAGCAACAATGACAACAGCAACAGTAGCATTTCAAAGACACAGTCACGTCCTGCTCACTGCGTCCCCCACACCACATCCTCACCATCTTGTCCTATTTCATCCTCTTCCTCCACCTCAGCTGAGCAGAGGATAGTGAGTGCAGTGAGTCACCTTGGCTCCCCTGTGCCCTCACAAGGACATCATGCACGAGAGTCCCCTGCCCTGGCAGAGGAAAGCAGTGCAGGTGAGAGGGAGCAAGACAGGGACAGCCCCAGAGACTTAACCAAGTGCCCTCCTTCAACAGGAACAGGAAAGCCAGATGGGAAAGACAAGGGGGCAAGTAATCAGTCATTGCGAGTTGAGAGGGGGAAGAGCTCTAGTCCGAGTAAGCGCAGTCCCAACCGGGATAGCAGCCGATCTGGACGGGCTAGCAGTCCCTCTGAGTCTGTTAGACAGAGGGCACCTTCTCCACCGGAGCCGGATGATGAAGAAGGCCCAGCAACACCTCTTAGGGATGATTCTCCTGATTCATCCCTAGACTCTCCCGCAGAGCAGGACAGCAAACCCCTTAAAAAACGCAGGGGCAGGAAACCTCGCTGGTCCCGTGTTATGAACAAGACACAGAGTCAAAGAACAGGCCAGGAAAGTCCCTTCAATGAGAACAAAACCATCATGCCTTTACCTTCAAGCTTGGAAACGCAATTGCCGCCGATTAAAAGAACTGTAGGCAGGCCTCCCAACCCAAATAAGGTCAAACCAAATCCTGTGCCACAAAGTTCAGTGTCACAGCTCTTCCCACCCCAGCCTAAGAAAAGGGGAAGGCCAAAGTCCAAAATGCCGAGGCTTGACTCCCCGGCCTGTGGGACCACCCCTAACAAGTTGGCTCCCTCAAAGGTCTTTTCATCTTTGCTGAAGTCCAAAGAAGAGCAGGACCCACCTGTTCTTCATCCAGAGGTGGACCTGAACCCACCTAAACCTATGCCTAGAAAACGTGGACGCCCCAAGCGCCTTCCTCCTACCTTACCCCAGGAGGGTCAGCCTCCCACATTGGCTCCAGAAGCAGGGGACATGGGAGACAAATGGTTCCGCAGCAAAGGAAACGGGCAGCTTATCATGAAAACTATTATTGGCAAGATAAATAAGATGAAAAGTGTAAGGAGGAAGCGTATACTCAGTCAAATCCTTTTAGGCCCAAGAACAGAAGACACCCCTAAAGGCACCACCAGTGGGGTGGTTGGCTCTGTGGAGGCTGCAACCCAATCATTGTCTTCCCTGGCGGCCTCTTTTGGGGGAAAACTAGGGCCACAAATTAATGTCAGTAAAAAGGGCACAATATACATGGGTAAAAGGAGAGGCCGTAAACCAAAAGCAGCAGCTAATGGCACAGCTACCACGCCACCACCAGAACCCTTTCTATCTCCAAACACCACTTCACCTCTCCATCACCATCAATCGCTCTCTCTGCATCAGCACCAGCTCTCCTCTTCAGAGGTCTTTCCTTCTCCCTCCCTCTCACAATCTAGTGGAGGCCACAGTCCCATCAGTGATGCCAGCTTTGTGGAGCCAGGCTCAGTGCATTTTGCAGGTCACTCTCACTATTCTAACTCCCATCATGGCCACAACACATTCTCCTTCCCTCCCCCCACCTTTTCAGCCCCTAATCCTCGTAACCCAGGGCTAGGCGCGACATCATCATCAATGGCCACAGCAGCTTCCCAGAAAAAGTCATCTTGCCGTGGATACCATCACCACCACCATCATTACAGGCAGCACTACCATTACCATAAGCTTTCCCCTCCCAGGCCACTCCATCCTACCTCCCCTGCCCCCCTGAGTGAGCTAAAAGAAGCGACTCCATCACCAGTTAGTGAGTCACACAGTGAGGAGACGGTGCCCAGTGACAGCGGTATAGGAACAGATAATAACAGCACCTCTGACCGTGGTGAGAAAGCTGGAGGGGCAGGTGGCCTCGGAGCAATCGGGATGCCACCTGGGATGGGCAGTGGATTATTAATGCCAGGGGTCATTGGTTCAGCGATGGGTCCAGGGATGGGCCTTAATTCCAGAGGCAGGCGTCGACACTCAACTGTGCTCTTGGAACATCCCTCACCCTCTCCATCACCCCACGGGGCAAGGTCATCACCCGATCCCCGGAGACCTCACCCAGCAGCCCCCGCATCCTCCCTAATGGGACACAAGGAGAAACATAAGCACAAGTGTAAACGCCGCAGCCATGGATGCCCTGGCTACGACAAGCTAAAGAGACAGAAGCGGAAACGCAAGAAGAAGTACTTGCAGCTGCGCTCCCGGCGGCTTGACCCAGACTTTCTTGCTGAGTTAGATGAGATAGTTGTGAGACTAAGTGAAATACGGATTGCTCACCGTACCACAGGGCACCGGCTTGGCAGTGGAATAGGCATAGCAGCGGGACCAAGTAGAGTGCCAGGGGTGGGGAACAGGGCCAGTGGTGGCATAGGGGGCACGAGTGGCCCTCCTCCACATCACTATGTTCACAGGGACCTCCTGCCTACCATCTTCAGGGTTAATTTTGGCAGCTTCTACTCTCATCCTGCATACTCCTGTGACCCCTTGCACTATGTTCGTAAACCAGACATGAAGAAGAAACGGGGACGGCCTCCCAAACTGAGGGAGTCCATGTCTGAGGTTCCCTTTGTACCTGGGCTAGGGTTCCCACTCTCCAGTGGAGGTTTCTACCACCCCTCCTACAGTGTTCCTTACTCATCTGGGCCCTTGGGGTTGGGGTATTACAGAGGCTATCCTCCAGCAAGTGCTCTGTATCCCCACCCGCACCACCAGTCACCCCACACAGCCCCATCACACCACTCTCACCACTCGCCATCTTTCCCCCCTCCTCCCCCCACGTCTTACATGCACCATCATCACCCTTCACATCTCTTGCTGAACCCTTCCAAATTTCATAAGAAAAAACATAAGCTGCTTAGGCAGGAGTACCTTGGTGGAGGAAGGTCCCCTGTCCTGTACCCACCCATGTCCTCTGAGCTTTCCTTCAACTGGCACCACAAACACAAACACAGACACAAACACAGAGAGCGCTGTGCTGAGGAGGACAGGGAGGAATCAGCAAGAGGTGGATCAGGGAGCCGGGCTAGTGCAGGGATTTCTGAAAGTGGAACATCAGGTAAAGGAGAGCGAGTTGGCAGTTTAGGAATGGCAGACTCTTTACAACGATGCCGCTTTGGACGCGACACCGCCAGCGCCAGCACCAGCACCAGTGCCAGCAAGCCAACTGCTGCCACCTCTGCCAACTCCCCTTCCTCCTCCTCGTCCTCATCTGCAGAAAGGTACAAGCGCAAAGAGAGCTCCATGTCATGTCTAGGACCTTCCAGACTTGCACTGGGTAGCAGCTCTAAAGGCCACAACCCAGTTGAGTCCTGGTTCAGAATGGGCAGCTCTGAAGCAGACTACTCGAAACTTTCACGGAGTCAAGTGGTACCCGGTCAGGGGTCTTTCTCAGATGGACGGGCGGAGGACCCAGCAGGCTGCTCGGAGAGCGAGGATGAGGAGCCTCTCACTCCCACAGAGGATGTAGAAACCCGTGATTCTCCAAACCTTACAAATCTGTTTGCCTCGGCTCTGACCCGCACTTCACTGAAGGGGGGCAGAAGCAGAAAGGCCGAGGTAGTTGCAGAGAGCTCCAGCTTCACCCACATGGATCGGCCGATGAGGAAAGATCGCTCAACGTCAGCAGAGAGGAGAGAGTTAGGTAGGTCTAATTTGGTTGAGTAAAACTGTAAAGGGATCTGTATGAATAGGCGGCCTGCAGCAGAGCATGCCGTGATGAACTGATACATGTTACAACAGCATAAACATGATCTATTTAACAGAAAACACTTTGCAGCACAGAGCTATTTTAATTTATTTGCTCTTGGCGATTCCGTTCACAGAATTTTTTTTATCTTCTATTAATCATGTAACTCTACAAGCTTGTGACTTTGATGAGCAATTCAGCACAGAACATCTTTTGACCCAAATAAGTGGTGACATTGTAAAAGGTTACTGGAGTCAATTGTACACCAAATTTGTTTTCCAAAAATAGTTCTGATGCGTTTGTATTATCAATCATGTGTCTGAATATGATTGGCTGATGCCTGATGAGCTTTATGACTTGGCGCAGCTATGGTGAAACTAGAACAGTGTGCAATCAATTAGATCCAGCACTAATTCCTGGATCGTGTATTTGGGCAGTAACCCTTCCAAACGTTGCCATATGGCTCAGCAAATTGGATCTTAAAGTTTGCTTGATCTCTACAGAGTGAAGCATGTTTATCTCTTGAAAATCCTTCATTGTGTGTTGAGAGATTGTGTTGTGGTTACCACTGGAACCACCCATACCTCAGTTGTGGCTAGAACAAACAACACAGGAAAATGATCAGTTCTGTCTCGGTAGCTCCCTCAGCTGTCCCCCATCTGAGAAAATGCAATATGGAGTGAAATTGGCCACTTATTTTGGTGAAAAAAAAATTCCCCTTGAAAGAGTCGGTGACATCCCCTGTGCATACGCTGTCTGACATTTGGTAGCTCTTACTAGTGGTTACCGGCTTGGCAAAAAAAGAATGCGGAATTACTTAAACTGGCTCTTCTGTGAATGCGCATGGCCACAGTTGGCCACAGTTGATACAGCATTTCTGCTAGAGCTCATCTTACTGAAGGGGTGGAGTATTTTGTTAACATGCTATATTTAGTAGACTTTTCCCTCAAAAGCCCACAATGTGAGGCCTAGTTCTATTCATCAGTTCACCCAGCACCTGGGCTGAGCTAATGTTGCTGATGCAAGACAGTGCTTTGGCCAAGATCTTGCTTCATTGGCGTGCCTCTCTGAATGCCCTCTAAGCCTGATGTGTGTGTGTGTCTGTGTGCGTGTGTGTCAGTTTTACCTGATGTTTATGTGCTTGTCTGTGAGTAAAATGGCAAGCTGGAAGGTCCCTGTTGAGGCAGCATGGTGCAGTTCAAACCAAGACAGGGTAATCCTGGATTACACAGCGGGACACTGGGTCACTCAGTGGTCACAGACAGCACTGTGAAGGTATAGGGGTGGCCAAGGGTGCGGACTGGGCCGGCACACAAGACAAGTAGGGAATGACATTGTAGATAAATGCACACTGACAGAAGAGGGATGTGGGGGAAAAAAGGAGTGTACGGGAGGCCAGCTGTAGTACAAAAGAGCTGGTGCGAATTGGTACGTTTCCATCCAAATCTGCAGGTTCAAAGCTAATTTACATTTCAGGAAAAAAGAAGTCAAACCGTGATGGTTAAAAGTGTGCTCAACTCTACTAATTAGCTAGTTTACTGGTCATCCCGCTCTGATCTTGTCTTTCTCAGTGAGTTGCATGTTTGGGCGCTCTGATGTCACAGAGCCTGAATTAATGATGTTGTTTGACTTAGACCAGTAATATAACTAGTAGTAGTAATAATAATAATAATATATGATGATAATAATAATAATACACAAGTAATAATACTTTTATGATGTTTCTAATGATTAAGTTTCTTTACCCTTGGCCCTTTTGCATATGTTTTCATTGGTGCGTCAACTTCTTCCCCTTAGCCAAGTTTTTTTTTTTATGCGTTTAGATTTATTGTTTTTGGCATTTGGAGGAATATATGTAGGATGTGAAGCAGTGTTTTGCTGTCAAAGGATGAAAAGCGAGAAGGTGAAAGTGGAAGATGAGGGTGAAATGAGTATAACGATAATGGAAAAGAGCAGCAGTTTCCGAAAAGATGTACATGAGAATAAAAAGTGATCCAAAGGGTCTAAAAGAAAAAAAAAAACGGTATTACTCAGATTTCTGATTGTTGACATATAAACTGTCCAAATGCCTCTTGCCATTGCTAAGAACCTTTAAGAAACTGCTCTGTGTGCCCTGCTGTTTTAATGCTGAATATGCAGTATTACTTTGCTGTTTCTTTTTCCAGGCTCATCAGGTATCCAGACGAGAGGAGTTGCCCTGCCGACCTCTGAGGGGCCTGAAGGATCCTTGCACCATCGGCAGCAGCACCATCACCAACCTCCACTGTTTCACTCCCACGGCTCTGCTTCCTCCTCCTGCCTCTCTCCTTCTCAGGACTGTTGCTTGGATGCCTCCCTGCCCCACTACTCCCACCGGGCACAACCATCCAAACACAGCCTGCACCACGTCAACAAAATCCTGCGTGCCAAGAAGCTGCAGAGACAGGCTCGTACAGGAAACAACGTGGTGAAGAAGAGGGGCCCGGGACGTCCCAGGAAACACCCGTTACCCTCCCCGCCACCGTCTCCACCCCCTGTGGTTGAGTTGAATCAGACCCGACACAGGGACAGAGCGGGAGAACGGCTAGCGGTAGGAAGAGGGTGGGAGGGTGATACCGTGACAGATGCCATTGAGGCAGTGGTCCAGGGACAGCGTAGAAAAGGTCAGAAGAGGAAGCACTGGGAGAAAGATGGGGATGGGGAAGAGGAGGTGGAAGAGAACAGGGAGGTAGAAGAGACTGAGGAGCAATTGCCGGACAGAGAGCAGAACCTGGGAAACCTGGTGGCAAGAGCCAAAGCTGGGACAGGAAGAATGTGGCTTACCCAAGACGAGCTCCAGCACTTTCATGGGTAAGCATTTTTTCCTTGCACCGTTGCACATTAACCTTTATATCTGAATGTCTCAGCTGTGGGACGGTGATTATTAATGTTAGGATTCAGTGCTGGTATGTATAGGAACATTTATTAAGTCCAGTTGTCACTAGATACCAAGTCATGGTTCTATTTTTAGTCCAATGGAAAGCAAGCCAGATGGCCACTGCTCCCCGGAGCGCCCAGCCACGGTCTCCAGGGAACAAGCTCCGCCCATGCCCATAACCAGCCAACGAGAGAAGAGGGCAGCCAGACCTCCGAAGAAAAAGTTTCAGAAAGCAGGGCTTTACTCTGATGTGTACAAGACCGAAGAGTGAGTCCCAAACACATCTTAAACAAAATCATTTTTTTCTTCTCATGTTTATCTAGCAACACACACCATATGTCGTTTTTCTGCACCGCTATTGACCTTCTTTCACATTTTTCTTTACCTCTTTTGTAGCCCACGTAGTCAGCTTCTACAGTTAAAGAAAGAGAAGCTAGAGTACATACCTGGGGAACATGATTATGGATTGTTTCCTGCTCCAATACATGTTGGTAAGTTTTGTTGAATTGTTAAAATAAATTTGAGTGCGTAATAATTAAGCGACCAGTGTTTTTGAACACTATACGAGTAAAAGTCCTTCATGTATGTTGTTAAAGGTGTGCGAAAATCTGTCATGTGTCTGTATTTGGTGTAAGATAATTGGCCTGGCTTATGAAGTTGGATTTCTCAGTTAGTTGAATGTAGCGCTGATTCATTTATATGGCCAAAATGACTTCCTTCTTCTCTATTGATTCAACTTAATTTTCTCTCCCTGAATTTCCCCTTCTTGTTTTGATTTTTCAGGAAAGTACCTGAGACAGAAGCGCATTGATTTCCAGTTGCCTTACGACATCTTATGGTTGTGGAAACACGATCAGGTGATCAATCTTGTTATGCACAAGTAGTTTAAGGGTTTTTCTATTCAGTGTGAAAAACTGAAAAGTTTGAAAACTTAGGTGCTCAGTTTATATCATGTAAGTATTTATCTTTTGTGTTTAACATTCTGTTTTTGTGTTTCAGCTTTACAAGAGGCCTGATGTCCCCCTTTATAAAAAGATCAGATCAAGTGAGTAATTGGATTTGTCCCAGTGATCCAGCCAAATTGTAATTTGTAGCCTGATCAATTTATTTTCTAACACTTCATTGTCAATCAGTGAGACACAGGGATTTGTGTTTCGTTAGTTGCCGCAATTACTTTGAACATTGTCGTTCTTGTTATCAGGTTTATGCATAGTTTGCAAAACAGGAAATAAAGATATCGGACGGTGGTCACACGTTGTGGTGCGTAAGAAACTGTAAATGTGAAATGGTAATCCCCTGTTTCTGTGTCACAGATGTCTATGTGGATGTGAAGCCTCTCTCTGGTTATGAAACAACAACATGCAACTGTAGAGCTCCTGAGGCCTCTACTGAAAATGGCTGCTTGGATGACTGCCTGAATAGGTACGGATACAAAACTGCAAATACATATTTAAACGTTTTCCCATAAGGGATAACAGTGTTAATTATAATTCGGAAGTTACATATTTGTTTAGAAATTAAATGTGTGAATAAAGGGGAAAACATGGATTCAAGAAAAAGCAGACACTCCTCAGCCTCATTTGACATCTTTTCAAATGGGTTGTTTTCCCACAGAATGAGCTTTGCCGAGTGTTCGCCGAGCACCTGTCCATGTGGTGATCATTGTGACAACCAGCACATCCAGAGACACGAGTGGGCCCAGTGTCTGGAGCGATTCCGTGCCGAGGGCAAGGGTTGGGGCATCCGCACCAAGGAGTCTCTCCGCTCTGGACAGTTCATCATAGAGTACCTGGGAGAAGTGGTCAGCGAACAGGAGTTCAGGTGAGACTAAAACACCTTATTGGGTGTTCATCATGGAGGTGTCAAAAGATGTATGATATTCTGTTTTTCTGCCCATTTTATCTCCTCTTTGCCTCAGTTTAGAACATTGTTCACCTTGGAGATTGATGAAAACCTCTCTTTTAATCTGCTTCCTACCTTCCATGTTTTAGGAGCCGTATGATGGAGCAGTACTTCTCCCACAGTGGCCAATATTGTCTGAACCTGGATAGCGGCATGGTGATTGACAGCTACCGAATGGGCAATGAGGCACGCTTCATAAACCACAGCTGCGAACCCAACTGTGAGATGCAGAAGTGGTGAGTGTCATGGCAGCATTATACCTCTGCTAATACCCTTGTGGTGCTTTTGGGTTCTTACCAAAAGACAGATTTGGCTAAGCCTTTTTAGGACTGAGCCTGAGCAGTTGCCACAAGTTGTTATGGATTTACAATTTAGCCAGACTGAACTGCATTTGTTAGTCTGTGATGACAAATAAGGAGTACTACTGTCACTCTGTAGATGTAGTAGTCCAAATCGTTATAGTTTTACCAGTTCAGGACAATCAGATAAAGCCAGGCCGGCATGGTGAAACAAGTGGTATTGCTGAATGTGGGAGCTGTGCCAGAGAAGCTGATTGCCGTGTCCAACTTTATAATTCAGTACTTTGTTTTCTAATTGCTTCCATCACTTCAGTTTAACGAACTAGAAATATATCCGCTCATTACCTAAATAGTTAGAGTCAATTGCTCTCTGTTTCTGCCCGATGACTTCGGTGAGCTGGCGTGTTTCTTCTTCCTTCTGTAATAGACAAACTGACTGTAGTGGAAATACCACAAAGGGCCTTAAAGATATTCAGCAAAGCTAGCTTGGCCACAAAATGTGCTGCTACAGTTGTTGTATTTTGTACTCCAAACCCATGTTATCAGAGACCAGGGATTACAGTATACATAACTTTATGTTTCTTTAATGCATGTGAATGTAGACTTTTTAGATCCCCTTAATGTGATCCAAATTATATTTTCAGAAGTTTTTTGAAGTTGTATGGATTTATTGCAGCTCTACAGTTAAAGCAGTTTAACCTAAGACATGGATTAGTATTTCACAGTGTGTTAGGCAATATTCGTTGCCCTAGTTTGTGTACCTTACTATACATGAAAGCTCTAAAAGGGACACGTGTAGCAGGTGCGCTTCAATGTAAATGAGAAGGCTCTACATTGAAACCCTAGCCTTATTAATGTGGTTCTGTGGTGGTAATCTGATGAGATCACCTCACTCCTTCTCTGCCAGTGTTCAGAGACCTAAATGGCTTAAAGTTCTCGCACGCTGCCAAAACAATTCACTTGTTTCCTGAGGGTTTGTTCTCACAGCACGACTAAATCCAAAGCAATTGGAGACCTGGCTGAGTCGGCCTCCCTGTGCCTGACTCCTTTAAGTGAAACCTACTTGGTTTATCTTAAGTTGTTACCGTGAATCTGCACGATGCGTCACCATGGTTTCAATTGTGGACAGCTAATGACCTCAGAGAGCTGACTATCACACTGTACCCTCTGCCCTCCAACATAGACGAGCTCATAATCTAGGGCACAGGACTGTGTATGTGTGTGTGCGTAATGTAGAGTGGCTGGGGTGAAATAAAAGACTCCACAAGGATAGAGGATTTTCAGCACAAAGCCTGACGAGTCATCCATCTTGCCACAGAAGAGAGATTACATGCAGCCGGGCCTTAGATACAGCTGTAGCGCTTGAAGACAATGCGCTGAACCAGCTTTTTACCCCTATAGAAGGAATAAATTATCACGTGACTGGCAAACAGAATAGTTTGCTTTATTCTTAGAATAATGGTGAAAACCTGGCGCGCTGTTTCACTTGGAGAGGAGAGAAATAGGAATGACAACGTGTTGAGCGTCACACCAGTCCGTTTACTTTTTTGTACAAAGTTTAAAATGTATTTATTGTAATTGTCTTTCAAACATTGATATTTAAACTTAAAGTTTTAAGTCACACAGGAAAACCTGACTTTAGGGAGAAGGAAACTAATATTTGTTTTCACAGAAGGATCTCCTGTCAGGTTTAGATGCCAGTAGTGACTTTCTAGGTAGTGAGTGGCCTAGAATTGAATCTTCCTATAATTTTGTTCTGAGATGAAATAGCTCGCCTGTTACATAACAACTACAAGCTGGTAGGAGGAGTAATTCTGTTGTAGCAACAGTTTCTGTCAGGACACGCTTTTATCTTCATATTTTATTGCTAAACTTACATGATTAAAAGTGACTGAAGATCCAATAGCCCCCAGAAAGTTCAAAACACACCATGCCACTCCGTGCCCTTTTTCAGAGCGGTGAGTATCTTGAAACTTAAAAATGTTGTTTCATTTAAGTTGAACGTGTGTATTTAGAGGGTTAAAAGTTTTTTAAACATCTTTATGACTTCTTTTCATATGTATTTTGCAGGTCAGTGAATGGGGTGTACAGAATTGGTCTCTTTGCACTCAAGGAGATCACCAGTGGCACTGAGCTCACCTACGACTACAACTTCCACTCCTTCAATACAGAAGAGCAGGTGAAGCACCAGTGATCATTTTCACTTCTTCACGGAATAACATCTTTTTCTATTTTAGCAAGGTCCCTTTCTTACAGACTATACTACATACTCATTTATTTGTATGGCTTTCTTTTTCTTTACACAGCAAGTGTGCAAGTGTGGCTCGGAGAGCTGCCGGGGAATCATCGGAGGGAAGAGCCAGCGTATTAATGGCTTGCCTGGGAAAACGGGAGGGACCCGGCGGCTGGGTCGACTCAAGGAGAAGAGGAAGTCCAAACACCAGCTCAAGAAACGAGTGAGTTGTTGATCTGCATAAAAGTCCTCAGAGTTTGGGTCGGTATCATTGCACTTGTTGTTCTAACTGGATGTTACTTTCTTTTTTTTTACAGTAAAGTAACATTTTATCGCAACATTTTGAGTGAATTTAACTTCAGAAAAGGAGTCCTTAATAGTTTGTTCCAAAGGCTTTATGTGTACTCCCGATTATCAAGTGTTACATACAAATGTTCTGTTTAGTGAAAACCACTGTAGAACCCATTGTTTACTGCAGAAGTTATTGCCTGTTGGATGAAAGTTGTGTCCAAGTCTGGCACGGTCTTGTTAAATATCAGGTGCAGTATCTATGTAGGGCAGGAATGTTTCCGTGTCTCAGAGGTACTCTTAGCGGGCCACAAGTTTTCTACAAAAGTAACTCAGAATACCTGAAAGGGTATACTTTTCAATTTTGGGTTTCAGATCCACTTTTGCAAGTTTAACTGCAAATATTGTGAGCACAAAGTGAGGTACGAAACTAGCAAAGACCAGTGTTTTGCTTGGCGTCGTTTTGCACCAGGTATAAGATAGAGCACTAAGAACCGGCTGTCAAATTCAGATTGAACTTAAATGAAATTTACAAGTTAATTGGCTAAAGATTGTTTCCAATTAAGATAGAAAATACATGAATGCACATTTTTTTTCTTCTTCAGGAGGAAGAGTCCAGTGACACCAACAAGTTTTACCCTCATCTCATGAAGCCCATGTCCAACAGAGAGAGGTAAACACACAAATTCACACACAAGAAATACAGCTGAGACATTACAGTGATTGTAGGACCGGGTATATTACCAAATATTTAATTTTTTTTTTTTTTGAAGAAGAAGAAGAACTTCCTGGAGAAAGCAAACTACATGTGACATATCAAGTGTGAGTTGATGTTAGCACACTGACACACTGTCTTCACACTCCGGTGGTCTCCTCTTCAATCACCAGAAACTTTGTGCTGAAGCACCGGGTGTTTCTCCTGAGGAACTGGGAGAAGATGAGGGAGAAGCAGGAGCTGCTGAAGAGAGAGGGTGAGAGGGAGCGGGACGCTAGCAGCCTCTCCTTGTATACACGCTGGGGAGGAGTCATCCGGGACGACGGCAACATCAAGTCAGGTGAGAGTAACAAGATTAAAGTTTGGCAGAGAAAGTCTAAATACATTTATAAGACGAGAACACATGGGACGAGAAAAAACTGTGTTCGTGGCTACAGTCGCAAGGTGTTGTGATAAATTTATACCAAGAAAACAAATGTAAATGATCCGAAGGAAACTTGATGCATAATCCTCATGCCCCGTTTCCAGATGTGTTCCTGACGCAGTTCTCAGCTCTGCAGACGTCGCGGTCGGTACGGACGCGGAGACTCGCCGCTGCCGAGGAAAACACAGAAGTCACACGCACTGCGCGCCTCGCACACATCTTCAAGGAGATTTGTGACATGATCACCAGCTACAAGGGTTAGTGTCCACGTTGAGAAATACACAGCACGTGTATGTGCGTAGGCAGCCGCAGAACATGTAGCTTACTTTTGTGCTATTCGAGATGTTCTCGCTAGTATAGCCTGATCTGAGGTCTGATCATGGAATCATGATCAGTGATTAAATATAATGAAAGAAATGCTCTTCTTCTGCTTCACTTCAGACTCCTCTGGCCAGACACTTGCTGCTCCACTGGTGAACCTCCCATCCAGGAAAAGGTAAGAGTGCAAACCCGCATGTCGACTGGTTCATTCATAATATTTGTCTCTTTCCCAGACAGCAGTTTTGCTTTGTTATCTAGTCTGTCAGTATACTGCACCCACATAGTGTAACACTTTTATCTTTCGCCACACATTTGAGCCGTGACAGCCTGTGTGTTGAATCTTGTCCAGTGTTGCTAGTAATCAGCTGGTGTCGAAACAATAACAGCTCATTATTTCTCTTGAGCTACATGGTACCAAAGCTGTCATTATCAGGGATTTGGTGGCCATGTAGCCTCATGGGTGCAACATTGATTTAGCTAGAATCAGTTTGTTGACTAACTACATTTGGAGGGACTAATCCTGCTGTGTTTGTGTGCCATCAGGAACAGCCAGTACTACGAGAAGGTGTCTGACCCTCTGGACCTAAGCACCATCGAGAAGCAAATCCTCACCGGCCACTATAAGACTGTCGAAGCTTTTGACACAGACATGCTCAAAGTGTTTCGCAATGCTGAGGTAGGCTGCTGTTGCCACTGATAACGATCCCTTGCTGTCTAGAATAAGAACTGCAGAAAGAGCTTTTGTGTCTGTAAACACATACATTTATACTTCTATCATCACATGTTGCTGGTAGAAGACTGAAGTATTTAAAACTGAACAGTTATAACTCTTTTCAATCACAAGAAAGAATGTTTGGATGTTTGGAGCTCGAGGAACTATCAGAAACTAAAAATCATTTTTGTGCATTCCTGTTTGCATTTTGACCACAAAGTGTGCCTGTTTTTCGTTATGTCTGTCACTGCATGACTGGTATTTGAGTCAGATGTAATGACACACATGTCTGTAAAGTAGATGACCTGCTGAGTGTTTTATGGTTAGTTGGTTCTGGTTTAGAAAGTAACTGCCATGCAAATATCAACAAATAGTTGAATTCCAGCTCACTTTTCTCTCTTCGTCTTCGCGTCCTCATTTACTTGATTTGGTACAGGATTTTCTGTAGTGTGACATTAAGCCCTGTAAGCGTCTACTTGAAAGTTGGAGAACCTTTAGAAAGGTCTACCCCAGGAGCAGAGACGTGTTTTACAGCTGGAACTTTTGTACCGGAGCTAAAGTTAGTCCCTGATTCTCCTGGTCGAAATGCAGATTTAGATTCTGAGTGACTCAACGGCTCTTGGTCCCATTGGAAAGTTCCTGTACTGGTTGAAGTCTATTAGTTTGAGAAATAAAGCCACTGCCAAGAGTCACATTCATTATTGAATGAATTTGTGCTAACATAATTATATTAGTCAAATGGTTAATTGTCTAATATTTGAAAATATTTAGTAGCAAACTAGATGCTTAATCAGTCTTATAGATCTGTTTGTGTCTAACATTAGAAATAAAAAAATATGGTGACTGGATGAAGACTGAGGCTGCTGTAGCATCCAGTCTTCATCATTGAATGGCACTTGTCTCCTGAGTATAACACCCGATTCAAAGAGCTCAATCAATATCTAAAAGCCTCATCAAAATAATCATTGAAGCCGTTTCTGTGCAGCTCCGACACATTCATCCTCACACTCAGTCATTGCTTTCCATTCTTCCTGTCTCTCTCACAAACACCTCCCAGATGGGTTTTAACTTCACGACTGATGATCCTCTGCACATACGTCGCACACCCTTTTGATTTACATCTGTATAGCTTAGCAGTTTAAACAAGTGCCACTTGAAAGCTCTCAGTGTAGCTTACTCGTCCCATCAGAGAAGTTTGAAGTGGACGTATAAATAAGAATCACCCTTTCACCCCTTGGCCCTTTTTGTCAGACTGAAAAAAGCGGGAGAGGAGAGGAATGTGGATTGTTTGTTAAATGGAGAGCTGTGGGGCGTAGACTCTTCAGGGAAAATTTGGCAGCTGCAGTTTTGAATGCATCTTTCTGTGTCAATGACCTTTGTCCAGCAGGAAATTGCCCGTAGGCCTTCAGGCAGATCAGCTCAAAGTTCTGACTGAATGAATGATGAGCGTCTAATTCTGGGGTCAAACACGCACTCCTCTGCCTTACACATGATTTATATCAGCTCTTTCTACTGTTTGTGGGGTCTTGTTGTCCTTGTGCTGTGTGTCAGAACACAATGTCCGTAACAGGTTCATTAAAATGATTTCCTGTAAATGTTTTTCAGCTGCATTTATTACGGTCTTATTTTCCCAACAGAAATATTATGGCAGGAAGTCATCGGTAGGCAGGGACGTGTGTCGGCTGCGGAAAGCGTACTACAGCGCTCGTCACGAAGCCGCGGTCCAGATCGATGAGATTGTGGGCGAGACGGCCAGCGAGGCAGACAGCTCGGATTCGCTGGAGCGCGACCATGGTCACCACCACCACGGAGGAGGGCCCGGATCCCACGACAAGGACGACGACGTCATACGCTGCATCTGTGGAATGTACAAGGACGAAGGCCTGATGATCCAGTGTGAGAAGTGCATGGTAAGGACTCGCAATGACTGATGAGAGCTGAAGAGAGCTGGTCTTTGCTTTGACTGGCACAGAAAGAAATGCAGTTTCTATCATTTCTTTTGGTCTCACTGGATGATAGGTTACACCTGTTTTAGTGAGTGCTTTTCTCTGGAGGCTTCACAGATCTAAGGAGTACTTTGTCAAGGAGATTTTCCAAGGACAGCGTGCAGTCAGTCCTTTGTGTATTCATTATTTTTAGATAGAGAAAATAAGGAGGACAACAAATATTGATGGAGCTTAAGTTCAGAAACAATCCCGGTGGTGAATCAGCAGCACAGAGGACATTAACACAGTGAAGCACTGAGTCTTTTGAGACTCCCTGTTGTGCCAGCTGTTTGCATTGATGTGATTCGACAGTTTTTTTCGTTGTTGTAGGTGTGGCAGCACTTTGACTGTATGCGGCTGGAGACTGAGGTGGAGCACTATCTGTGTGAGCAGTGTGACCCTCGGCCGATAGACAGGGTACGTCTGTCCTTTCCTAACAACAATGAATACTCAACTAATTATTGTCTTTTTCTAGGCCACATTTTGTCACCATCCTCCTCTAATCTCACTGTTGTCGCTACAGGAAGTTCCCATGATACCCCAGCCGAGCTACGCCCAGACCGGCTCTATCTACTACATCTGCCTTCTAAGAGATGAGCTGCTGCTACACCAAGGTAAGGAAACAATAGAAAGCCAGAAATCATCACTTCACACTTCGTCTTTCTACGACTAGAATAATTTAACGGTCTTTTTTCTTTCTTTTTTTTTAACTCATCATCTTGCTGCAGTGGTATATAAACAGGGCTGGGTACCAAACTTTGTTACTTTAATGATACCAACCGGCATGCTTTGGTACTATCTACTGTCGTTAATCAGTTCAAAATTTTGATACCCACACTTTGGCTCTACTTCGGTCTTTCAGGGAACCAATTGTAGTGTCTAGTGATAGCCAACAGCCAACGGAGATTTTGGGGTGGTCAGAAGTGAAACGGGCTGAAAATTTTCAACCAGACTAGGCAGAAGCATTGATTTTTAAACTGGTGTCAAGTTATTTGTTAAGCTCTGTTTGGGAAAATGAATTTGATTTTTTTTTTTTGCTGTTCTTTGATAGCACGTTGCTTATACTTGAAGTTTTCATAAAAAACAACAGTCCACTCGGTGTGTTACAGTGAATCTAAATAAACTATGTGTGCAGTGTGATCTCATTGATTCTCTTGTTCAAAATTTGGACTAAGACATGTTACTCAACTGAGATGTTATACTCAACCTTTCAGGTGACTTAACAGTTTAATAAGCTGTCAATTTCTTATGCAATATGCCTTTGCAGAAAGTAATAGGTCAGGATGTGTGTCGTGTGCAGGTGACTGTGTGTATCTGATGAGAGACAGCAGACGCACACCTGAGGGCCAACCTGTCAGACAGTCTTACCGTCTCTTGTCTCACATCAACCGAGACAAACTTGACATCTTCCGAATCGAGAAACTGTGGAAGAATGAAAAGTAAGTTTATTAGCAGCATGACAGAGAGGCGACACCAGCCAGTGAGAATAAACTTGCATGTCAAGAAGTCGTATTTTGTGGATTATTATTGTTCTCGTGAAATTGCATAGCATTGTCTAATTGGATTATTTACCATTCAAACTCTGAAGGGGTGAGCGGTTTGCCTTTGGCCACCACTACTTCCGTCCTCATGAGACGCATCACTCTCCATCACGGCGGTTCTACCAGAACGAGTTATTTCGCATGCCACTCTATGAGATCATCCCCCTGGAGGCTGTGGTGGGAACCTGCTGCGTCCTCGATCTCTACACTTACTGCAAAGGTAAGAAGAAGAACTCAAATGAACCCACACGCTGGTTTTAATCACCAAACCCGCCTCGATATGTCTGCCTTTTTGAGCGATTAAATCTTTCCCTGACGACTGCAGAGATTTATTTCTTTGCTAGTCCGCTCTCAGGTAGTGAATGTTTGTAAATATGAATATTAAGATTAATATTTCCCTTATGGCTGAACTCAGACGAGCTTTGACCAACAGACACCACAACATCTAAGCGGGCATTTGCTCTTCGAATATGTTATAGCAGCTTAATTACAGCTGTTTCTGGCTAATACAAAGTGTCTTCTTCCTCCAGGACGGCCGAAGGGTGTGAAGGAGCAGGATGTCTACATCTGTGATTACCGCTTGGACAAGTCGGCCCACCTGTTCTACAAGATCCATCGTAACCGTTACCCAGTGTGTACCAAGCCATATGCCTTCAACCACTTCCCCAAGAGGCTCACACCCAAAAGAGACTTCTCGGTGAGAGTAATGGGAGGGTAGGGTCCAGACGGGGTTGGGCTGCCGCACTGGGATCGGTTACTGATTTATAAACACTGAAAGATATTTTAAGAGTGGAGGTAATATTACAGCCCAGGGCATGTTTTGCTTCTGCACCTTGCCGTGCTCAGTGTTTTGGCAGCCTACAGCACAATCCCAAGAGAAGGTGGCGCAAACCAGAAACAAATGAGGAAACCATGATTTCTTTTTGGCACCTGCAGGGAACCATATTCAAATACCTGCTTTGTGATTTTGTCACTTGCGGCAGCATGTTGAGAATTTTCTTTTTTGTTTGGCAAATTATGACCAGTAACACACAGAGAGATGATAGCAAAGCTTTAAGCAAATTCAAAAGCTGTTTCCTAGTCGGAAGATAGTTTGTAGCTTAATGTTTTTCTCTGTTTCACTGCATGAAAGGTCTGTGTCAGGAATCTTAAATGAATGTGACCAAATCGTCTGTGTGATTTCATATTGTGCAAATCTTAACTATGAAACCAGACTTGTATAACACCATGCAAACACTATTTGACCTTGTTTTGATTTTGAAATTTTTGCAGCCTCATTATGTTCCTGACAACTACAAGAGGAACGGGGGGCGATCGGCCTGGAAAAGCGAACGACCCAAAGAAGCTGGAGGCTGCGAGGATGACGGCTCTTCCTGCGGCCGAGGCGACGACTTCCCACCCGAGGCGGAGGACGGGAGAGGAGCGGAGGAAGACATGGACATGGGCCGAGAGGATCCTGAACTTCTCTCAGCGAAGCCCCGAAGAGCAGAGCGGCAGAGAGAGGGAGACGAGGATGAAGACGAGGAAGAGGAGGAGGAGGAGGAAGGACAGGAGGCTGAGGAGCGCAAGGAGCTTGAGGAAGGTTCCACCGAAAGGATGGGAGAGATGCTCGAACTCCCGTCGTCCTCCGCTTCGTCGCCACTTCACCACCCTCCTCTGAGCAGGAGGGAGGCCCAGCGAGAGAGACTCAACAAGATCCTGCTGGATCTGCTGCACAGAACACCCAGCAAGAACGGTGAGGGACCGGGAACACAGCAGGGGGGTAGGTCAACAGACAAACGAGGGCTGCTGTGACACATCATTCAAATATGTTGTATAACATTTCATGTACTGCTATGATTTCTGAATGATTATGTTAGAAGTTGGTGCAAGAAACGTCCCATGTTTATGCTAATTTTCCTTCATGAGAATAAACAAAGGCACCGTTTATTTGGAGCCAGTTTCCACATAAAGTACCACAATGTGTCTTCTTATATATTTATATACCATATTCAAATGGCCTTGGGACTGAGTGAAATAAGAGAGTAGTCAGAAGGTATTGAGACTGACATGTTGTTGATTTAGTTATCAATAACAATATAGATTATTGCCAACATTTATCCTGCAGCTTTTTCCCAGTAAGCCCTTCCAAAGGCACCAACACGCCCTGCGTTGGAGGAAGTGTTTACTGATAAACCATGAGAAGGAAACCGATCAGAAAACAGCTTGTGAATTTATGGAACAAGAATAATACTAAAACTTTTAAAGACATGTATTCAAAGTTGTTTAAGGCTTGTTCAGACCAAAGATTTCTGAGAACATTGCAGCAGTGTGAAGGGGCTCATCCCAGCTTGACTCAAGCCGGCTGGTGGTGCCGCCTGCGACTCAGCTTGTCATGTCACCAGTGGACAGTTTTAGAGCCTAAGGCACGATAGTTGGTGTTTTTTCTGCTAATTAGAGGGGACACACACTCATCTCAACCACGGAGCTTGTCCCGAAAAGGACGGGAGAAACTGACTAAACAGCCGTGATCTCCTGTCTCAAGGTTACAGCATAAATTTCCCTGAACCCCGAGTATTGTGTTAAAGCACCGAAAAACGAAGTCCAGTTGCTGCGCAGACGTCACCCCGTTTGTTCTAGTTGCTTTAGTATAAACTGGCAGGTTTCAGACTGGTGAATCATCTCATTGCCAATCTTTGGTCTGAACTGGCCTTTAGGATTTACATAGAGTAGAGTTTGCTGACTAGGCTGCCCCAAATGACAGGTGAACACGCATCAATAATGTGATAGGTCAGTCCAGAGAGTTGCAAATATTTTTGGACAGTTGACTGTTAAAAAGGAGGTCGCCAAGTCTTTTATTTTATTTATTTTCTAGCATTTTAAACCTGAATGCATCACTAAGAGACACACGTACCTACATTTATCTTTGCCGTTTCTTTGATATAGTACCCTTTTTGTCTCGGCTCCTAATTCCCTTCTCCCTGGCTCTCTCTCTCTCCAGCCATAGATGTCACTTATCTCCTTGAGGAGGGCGCAGGGCGGCGGCTACGGCGACGGACGCTCGGATTTGGCGATTTCGTTTGCAGAAAATAACGTTTCTACGTGCCTGTCATGCACACTGCCTTTCACTGTCGAGAGCAAGGGGCAGAAAATGGAGAGACAGCAAGGCAGGAAATGAGCATTGCTGGTTAACCAACCATTAAGGACCACAATGCATCCCTGCGGGCCTCTTCCAGTTTACCTCTTCCAAGACTTGTCATCTCAACTCTGAGAGGGTGGAGGGGGTTCGGAAGCGCTGACTCCACGGCAGTTTCAGCTTTTCAAAAGTTCTCAAGGAGCACGAAGAGAGAGCTGACCCAGACTTCTTGCTTATTTAAGTAGTATCATGCAAAACCTGTTTTTTTATTTTAAATAAACATAGGAGAAATAACCCATGCACTTAAATGCATTGAATATTACAAAACATTGGGGAGATGAATTCCACTAGCAAGCATCAGAAATGAAACAAGTGGTACTGAACAGGGAAGGATAGAGGGCGTGATGGCTTTCAGTCAGTGGGGATATGAATGCTGGAGAATTGTTCCCCCTAGTGGGACCTTGCTGCAATGAAAAAAATTTAACAAAAAGTAACGCGAGAAGATCTGCACCGCGGGGGGGGTGGGGGGAGAAATGGCATAGGAGAAATGTAGAGTTGAGCGCTGTGCTCAGATGCTGCTCTTGAGAAAGAGAGAACAAGGGTGGTGAACTGCACTTTTGGTACCATGGATATTGTGAAGCTCTGTGTAATGTATCTATAATGAAAACACACTAACACTCACAGTATTTGGATAATGCAGTCTGAAAAAAAAAAAAAAAAAAAAATCAACCAAGCAAGTTAAAAAGTCTATTATCTTTTTCCTGTTATACTGTAGTAACTCATTTAGGAACAGAAGAGGCCTGTGGTGTGTTTGTTTTTAGAGTAAAAGGGAGGGGAGGGAAGATTGCGTGTGCGCTTTTGTTAGTCAAAGTGTCTTGTTATTATTTTTTTATTTTCTCGTGAGGCAGTCAAGCTTCGCCCCTCTTTTTTGAAGAAACATGAGTCACCAGCTAAACTATATCAGGCGGGGAGGGGGGACACCGGCTTTAACTGTAATGCCTTACACAGCCGTGCTCTCCGACTGCCGAGTGTGTGTGTGTGTGTGTGTGTGTGTGTGTGTGTGTGTGTGTGTGTGTGTGCGCGCATACACACTTATTGTGTGTCTGTACTCAGATTTCATGAAAATATACCTTTTTAAAAAAAAAATGAAAAAAAAATTAAGGGCTCGATGGCAATTAACAGTTTTAAGAAAACTATGGAAAACAATACTTAACATGAAATGTATCGTGATGGTCATATTTTCTTATATTCTGTGAGACGGGTGGGGCGGTGTATACTGTATATTGGGAGGGGGAGGGACTTAAGTTTGTTTTTTTTGTCCTTTTTTTTTTTTTTTTTTTTTTTTTTAGACTATGTTCCTGGTTGCCATGGAGAATGTTTTAAAAAGAAATTGTGATATTTGATGAGATTTCTTTCCCCCCCAAATGCCTCTGCTAAAAAGGGACAGGCTGCAATGTCCTACTGCGGTAAACTGACAGAGAAGTGACACGAATGAGACACTGACGGAGGGAGAGAGGGAACGGGAAGCTGTACAGTGCCAAGTTATGTAAATATACACACTTTACATTGAGGAGTGTTTCCAAAAGCAATATCTTGAAAATGGATTTTGTTTATTAATGTACTGTACAGGACTCAGCCCTAAATGTATTATGATTATTATAATAATGATAATATTATAATTTCTTCCGTTTGTATTACTATAATGAAGACACTTAAGCTTGGAGGAAAATGATTTTTTTAATGTCCAGAAAATCTCACCATAAAGGTCCTGACGACATAAAAACATAAGCTGAGTTTTCGTTGCCTATAAATGAAATTCATCTATGTACTGCATGAGCGAGAAGAATGTCAAACGGACACAGAAGGCATTGGGACATGACAGTGACTCCGCAACGACACCTTCGTCACTGAACATTGTTAATAATATTTACTTTTTAAGGAGAAATGTACTCCTTGTCTTTTGCTGCAAAGTGTTGAACACTAAAAAAACAAACCAACATAAAAATGTTATGATATTTTTAAACGGTGACAGAAACAAAAGTAAAGCTGTCATCCCGATATCATGTTTTCATTTTTGTTTTTCTTTCAAATAGGAAACGGTTCCGTTTTGTGATAGCGGTCATGGTATGATGCTTGTACTTGTATTTGTGTGTTTTTGTGTGATTCGTTTAGTTATTTTTAGACAATCACAAAATAAGATGCAAGCATTGTAAATGGCAGACTGGCGGACATTTTGTGATGTGTACAGTTTGTCAAAAAAACTTCTTCCACTCGTTAAAAGTTTGTAATTATGATTCTTAAGTCATGAAAAATGCTGTTGGTTTTTACTTTTTGTTTTATATTTTTTTTTTTTTGTTTTGTTTTGTTTTTTAATAAAAAGCACTACATTATTGTGAATATACTTCATGGTGTTCTTCTTTAAAAAAAAAAGCTCGTGAAAAGAAATGAGGTTCAAATCCTACACTTCAAATAGAAGTCTAATAGAGTTGTTTACAGTGATTTCAACTTCTTTAATGTCAATCCACCATATGACAGATGGATCGAAAAACTTTCTCAGTCTCAATGTACAAAATAAATAGACAAAGCAAGAAAAGCATAAATCTGCAACAACAAAACAATAAAAAAAAAAAGAAGCTATGTTCATGTAAAAATAGCATTTTAGTAGTGATTTAGTGATAGAAGAATAATTCACCTGATTGGTACAAGTAGAATATAAGACGTATAATAATAAGGATAAATTCCCCACTGTGAAAAATGAGTGAGAAGTTCCACCGACACTGTTTTGGCAACTCCTGGCTCAGTTTGAGCATCAAAAATACAAATATTCCTTGTCAGAGTTACTTACTTACTTACTTATATAATTTGATTCATGATAAATCAAGTGCCAACTCTCACAATATTATGGTAAATAGATATTGACGACTTAAATAAGAAAAAAAATACTTGTCTTATTCGAGTTAATTTTCCAAATCAGCATTTGTTGTAATAAATAATAAATTAAGTGCAAACTCTCGCGATAGTACGCTTAGTTCGAGTTAAAGAAAAGAAAAAGAGTTCAATGCCATATTACTATGATACCCGACATAGGGTCCACATAAACAACTATTTTTCAACGAATCTTTCACGCATGACAATTTTTCAAATGTCACTGGGCCGAAAGACCCCAAAAACGAAACGCTTGCCACAAGTCTCGCGATAGACCCGCAGGCTCTACCGAGATGTGGTTACCATAGTAACACCAATGACGCTCTGGCGGCTGCGTTAACAATACTTAGCTCACTTAACTTCTGTTTAATAATAATAATAATAATGATAAGTTAGCGGCTTAAGAAACCAGCATGTCTCGAAAGAGACACATAAAAGAAAAAGCAAACACTGAAGATGAGGCATTGAAAAATACAGGTTAGTTTCATGGAGTTGTCTTTTTTTTAACAGCTGGTCAAGCTAGCAATTCCTTGACGTCATCTATCTTTTAAATTAATTTAAAAATGAACGGGAAAATATGTTAGACTTTAAGTCACGTATTTTTTAAACAATTGTGCGACATACTGTTTCTTCAAGCAGTGGTTATTTGTTGGATAGCTGACGTATATCATTTGATAATGGTGCCAAGTATTTTTTTTTTTTTTTTTTTAAAAACGTCGTTGAGATGGAGCTTATTTTAGTTATTTTAAATACTGTAAGAAGCACCTGCAGCTGGCAGGGAAATGTAGAGTTGTAATTCAGGATTAAAAAAGTATTAAAAAGTACACTGCATCTCCAAGAAATATAGAGCGTATAATGGAAATTAAGCCACAAAACTAAGTGCCTTAAAACTACAAATGTACAAATGTAAAACTGACTAATGTACAATAAAATCAAAGATGATTTTAATTTGACAGGTTTATTTGTGAAATAGTAGTAATGTGTCACGGCAAAACATTATAATCTTAAGTAGGCTGTTGCATGTCTCTTCATGATAAAAATGTAAAAACCAATCACCAACTCCAGCGAAGGCATCATACCTGTTCTTGCTCACTTCTGTTCATGTGCAGGACCGACTATAAATGAACCGTTGCCTGCACAGACCTTCGGTAAGTGACATTATCTGGCTGCTATCCTTCACTTTTGGTGGTGGTGGTGGTGGTGGTGACAGTTGAGGTGTGTTTGTCCCTCGCTATCCTACAGAGGAATATCAGTGCTCTGGCAATGTGGAGATTGACTTCCCTGGACTTTGCGCTCTCCTGGACTTGAAGGACATCCCAGCGGTCAGCACCAAGCACCCAACCGCCGCCACCGACACGGATGGACACGACATGGGTAAGCAAGAGCTGCGTCTGTCCTCATTGACAGAAAGAAAGAAAAAAAACACAGGTCATACAGTAGTTGTTGCATATTTTACAGGATTGATTTTTCAGTGACAATTATTTGAAAAGATTAGTTTATTTTAAACGCAGACTAGTTTGATCATAAATAGAGCTGATGTCTAAAACTGATTTGTGTGTCCTTAATTCACAGTTAAATGAAGTTCTTGCTGTAACTTGTAGCTAATTTAGAAGTTTCTGTAAAAATCATAAAGACACTTGCATGAAAAATATGAAAGTGTGAATCAAATATAAGATGTGGAAAATAGAAATAGAAAAATTATTGAAAAATAAGGTATTTACGAGGAATATTTTCTATACTGAAAATATACTACTGTTAATGCAGATCATTATATTAGGAGTGTGATTGTCCTTTGTAATGATCTACTCGCATATCTCAGCTTCCATCCACTCATAATTATCATAGTTGTACTTCCAGAAGAAGACCAGTCACAGACGAAGGCTGCACCTCTCTGGTCTAAGCCATACCTACAAGTTGAGCTGGAAAGTGAAGATCACCACAGCGCCAAGAGTATGAAGGTTTCTGGTAAGAGTTTGCCTATGACGATTTTTAATTTCTCTAAAGTTCAATTCTATTTGGTTTGTTTTTGTTCTTTCTGATGTTGTGCAGCACTTTGGTAAACTTTTGTTATGTACAAATCTGCTAAATAAATAAATATTTTGTATCACGTCAATGATTGTGTTATGATGTGGAGTTTAACAGGACCCAAACGCAGGCACACAGACTCCGGTATCAGTTCAAAACACAGTCTTTATTGAAACAAAGGTGGTACCTACAGAGTCTATTTCCTCCCGAGTCGGGAGGGCAACCCAACCGACTCGCACCGGGGAGGCGAAGCTGGCAGGACAGCTGGTACTGGAGCAGGACCGGGGACGGACGGACACACTCACTGACTCCGACTGGTAGTTCTGCAGCACCTGGTATTCCCAGGTGGTCTCCCATCCAAGTACTAACCAGGCCCGACCCTGCTTAGCTTCGGCGATCAGCCGAGATTGGGAGCACTGACTGATCGCACGGACTGGAAGCTGAAACAGGGTACCTGAGCAGGAGCAGGAGCAACAGACGGACGGGTGATTGGTGGTCCTTGCGGTGACTAGCAGGAACTCGCAGTATGGACCAACAACCAGATGACTGCAGGGGCAGGGTACATATAGTCCCGGGAGGTGATCAGGGAAATGAGCCACCTGCAGGTGGTGATTTGGGGAGAGTGGTAGCAGCTGCTGAGACCGGTGAGAGGCGTGGCCACGGGAGGTGACAGGAGGCAAGGAGAGGAGGACACAGAACACATGGGGACACAATAACAAACAGACAGGGGAAAGACAGAAAACATGAGGAGAGGTGATTGGGGACAAAACAGAGGAGCAAACAGGAATCCTAACAGATTGAAGAAATACGGTGTATTGAAATGACACGTTGCATTACACACCGCATCTTCTTAATCAGGTCATGAGTTCATATTTAAGTATAATTGGTTGCCATTAGAGCAACTTAATCTATTTTAACATATCTTTGACATATCTTTGACGTGTTTGGTAAGAACATCATTGAATTTGTCATGAATCCACAGGATGGAGGGTGAACGAGCTCACTTTTCAAGCCCTACAGAAGTTGCTTCCCTCCATGAGCCAGCTCCAGAGTCTTCAGTGAGTAATGAGCTGCTGGAAAGAGTCGCACTCTTGTTACAGCTGTCACTGTGTCGTCCGTGTTTGTTTGTGTAATCTTGTCCACCGTGCTGCAGGTTTTGGCAGGCGGGACTGACAGATCGGAAGGTAATCTCCCTCGTGAGCACAATGTCTCTGTGCTCTAGTCTCAGGTGAGCGGATTCTGCTGTCGTTCCAACCCGGGACTCTTTGTTTTGTTTTTGCAGTTTCCTGCATCACAACAGGTCCTTGATACATCAGGGTTGGAGAATGGGAATGTAAATTTGAGCCCAAGTCAGAAAATGTTGAAGAGTTGCAGAGAAATATAGTTTAATGTATCCAGAACGTTGTCAGTCAGACACTGAGTCTCATCTACTTTGTATTACGTTAGGTTTGTGACACTGGAGGGCAACGCTCTCCCAGAGCAGAGCTACCACCTTCTTCTCTCTGAAGACAGCGGGTGAGTCACCAAGCAGCCCTAATGAATCTCGATTTGCATTAACACACTCCTGCACACACAAATAGAGGCACGAACGTGTCCCATTCATGTCATGTGTTTCTTTGCTCAAGCCTCACTCACTTGTCCCTGCGAAATAATCGGATAGGAGATGAAGGCGCTCGTCTGATTGGGTTGGCTCTCTCAACAACCACATCCGCTAACAAGAACCTCTTGTCACTCAACTTGGCGTTCAACTCCGTCGGTGATGCAGGCGCTGCATATATTGCACAGGTATAACCCAGAGCCCATTCTCCCTCTCTGGCAGCGGTTCTCAACTGGTCCAGCCTCAGGACTTAGACTTTTCCTTCGTCTTTAAGTTGCGATCCAATGTTTTTTTTTTAAATATTTGAGCCAATCAAATTCATTTCACAAAAGAAAGTGCAGTAATACACGACACCTTTATGCACTGTTAAAAGACTAAATAAAACAAACAAACAAAAAAAGGGCCACAAAAGTGCAACTAAGTATCCAAACCCAATGGAATAGAAAGCAGACTTATCTTGAATTCTAAACAAGTTGAAACTAGTAATGTTTTATTTCGTTTCCAGAAACTGAACTGGACTGTATGAAATATGAAAAAATGCAGACTAATCTTGAATTAAATAAATAAAGGCAGACTACCACTGGGAAAAAATATATATATAAAAAACACTTGGGTGAGAGCTAACGACTGATGTGAGATGTCCGTTTTAGTCATAACTGTCATGACAACACTGGCGTAGAAAAAAATATGTCCTTCAAAATAAAAGCACAGTGGCAGAAGGTCTGTGGACTTCAAAATCCAGGTTTGAAGTTTTTTTCCCTCAACTTATTTTTTTCACCCACACATCTGCGACACCCAAAATGGCCCAATTTTGGGTCGCAACCCAACAGTTGAGAATTACTGCTATATGTTGTCTTCATCCTGTTTTGTCTCTCAGGGCCTGCGGTTGAATCGCGCCTTGCTCTTCCTCTCACTGTCCGACAATCAGATCGGAGACTCAGGAGCTGCTCATCTGGCCGCGGTATCAATTTACTATCAGAGTCTTTAACTGACAGATAATGCATTTAAATTAGTGGTTAAGATGTTTTAAATCATATTCCGCTTATTGCATTATATTATGTAATTTAATAATCCTCCACTGTTCACCACTTCCACTTTCAGGTACTCTGTGAGTTTGCTTTAACTCATGAAGAAGTTGTGGAGAGGAGGAAGCTATTTCTGCAAAAAATTCAGTCTGTAAGTGTTCAACTTACCTTAAAACTAATCCTTATCAAAGCTGTCCAGAACACACAGAGTAGAATTACTCGCACAAGACACACATGACACAGATTTAAAAGTAATTAACAGATTCTGTTTCTGCAGCCGTTGCCGAGACTTGAATCTGACCAATCATCTAGCGACCAACTTCTCCCATTACCCAACAGCACTCCAGTGAAAGGGGAGAACAAAGGGTCCGCCAAAAAAAAGGTAACACGTTATCAGTGTAAAGCTGAATCCGTGGTGTCATTGCAACAATATATTCTGCTGCTTAACCTATTTAATCCCACTGGTCCAACTGTAACTTCATACTTCTGGAAGCTCTGAAAGTTTTCTTGTAGGCTTTGGGCAAAAAAAAAATTTCAATTTAAAAAAAAAAAAAAAGAAAAAAAAGGATTATCTTGATTAAATTCTAACACCGTCATTTGACTAGTGTGAAAGGTCACATGACCAGATCAGTTTACTTACCCTCTGGCAGAAGATGTCTTCCTCAGACTTCTACAAAAGGAAGTAAAATAGCCTGCCTGAATTAACGGATAAAACTATCATATTTTGTACATATATTCCTGAAAGGGTCTACTACTGACATATTTTGAGAATCATACTCAACATTTGGCATTAAATGGGTTAATGCTTTTGGTGTGCTGTAAACCTTTAATTGTTGATTCTTGTGGTAAATCTGTCCATTCACAGGAAGCATCCAAAAAAGAGGAGAAACCAGCTGCCAGCAAAGAAAACCCAAAATCCAACAGGAAAAGTAACTGCATCCGTTACAGATAAACACTTCACCTATTATCCTCTGACAGCAGCTGCGTTTATCTTCACGTTGCTGTCCTTTTAAATCTCTCCCAGCTTCTGATTTAAAGGCGTCGCATAGTAAAGGTGGAAAGCTAGGAGGCAAAGAGAGACAACTATCTGTACAGGAGGTAGCAGACCCATGTTTTCTGACTCTGTACATGAAGCTGCATCTGGATGGAAACATGTACAGTACAGTATGTCATTCAATTAGCTTCAATTTGTCTCTGCAGGACAAATTAAGTGGTGCCCCCAATGAGGTTTGTTCGATGCAGTTGTTCTGTGGAGCAGAAAATATTCTTCTCGAAGATGTCTCTGATTTTTAAAACTCACCGTGTGCCGTCTCCTCCATGAGCAGGAAGAGCTGGTGGAGATAGTGAACCCCCTGCTGGACCAGGTGCTGAATCACAGGGACGGACAGCTCTTCCTGCCCGGAAACAACACTCTCACCTCCCTCAACCTGGCAGGTCAGCACTGTGCTTGAAATGAAAATCAACTGCGGTTCAGTTTGATAGCAGGGATATTTGAAATTAATTTTGTTATGAGTTTATTATAATTCATACGCAAAGGTTCTAGTTCAAGACCCATCAGCAGAGGTGTTCATTTTAATTCACTTCATATTCGATTTTCTATATATAATTAAGTAGCCATTTTCATTGTAATTCATTTTGGAGAAAAAAAATATCCATAATAATTTAAAATAGTAGGTTATTATTTCAAGGGTCAAACTAGGTTAATGAAATTATTCCTTGTTAATTAGTTTTGTGTAAGCTGGTTCATAATTAGCAGCTACTTCCCCGGGGCTCTGCACAAAACAAATAATGAAAGCCTCAAAAGGGCTTTTGAAGACTGAAATGAACAGTCGTGTGTGTGTTTGTGTAGGAAACAGACTCACAGAGAAGTCGCTGCCTCTGTTCCTGGCGACACTGGAGATGCAGGGCGAGGGAGGAGGCCTGCTGCGTCTCTGTCTGCAGGTGGGTTTCACTCCCAGTGGACTCAAAGCTGACGCTGTGTTTGTGTGTCAGCATCTCAACACATTTCACTTCGGTTTACAACAGAAATTGCATCTAAATTGTTAAATAAAAAAAATAAAAATTTAAAGAAAAGAATTTCATTACATTTGGTTATCATTTCTTTTTTTTCTTTTATTTCGAAGTCATGCAGGCCTTTCGTTCTTACTTTGTCCCATCATTTCTCTCTGTGTCATGTACATTTTAAAATACTTAATAATTAACAGTCATTCTGAATATGAAGGTGATTCGAATTATGATTTCTGATCTGTCACAGAGAAACCACTTCCCGACCGAGAGTGAGTGTTACGTGAAGATAAAGGAACTGATGTTGGCGCTCACACAAGATAAAAACAACTCCGAACACACAGAAGAGGAGGGACAGGGGGCGCAGGGCTGAGAGAATGGACATCTATTTTTACATAGCAATAAAAATGCATTTGTTTTCTTTCCGTTGTTGTTTTGTAACATATAAGATAAGGAAACTAGAAAATGAATAGCATCAGTCTACATAAAAGGGCTGCGTGTGAATAGGAGGACAATGTGGCACATTAAAGTCCAGATGCTTTGCCCACAACAGCCAATCAGAGCTGTGTCCTCATCCATTTTACTACTTTGTGTTGCTCAAGGTTGGAATTTACACCAAGGACAAAAACTGAGTACAGCCAAAGTTTAAAAAAATAAAAGAGCCATTGTAATATTATCTCACCGCCATCAACCACTTCACACAGACTGAATTTGAATGAGGACAGAATCAGCTGCTGATGTCCCTGAAGTGCCACCAGGGGGCCTCAAAGGAAACGAAAATATGAACTACTTTATCTTCACCATAGATATACTTCTAATCACTAACTGCTGTAACCAGTGGTGGAAAGTAACTAAGTACATTTAGTCAAGTACTGTACTTAGTTACAATTTTGAGTCACTTGAACTTTCCTTGCTAATTAGGGCCCGAGCACCGATGGTGCAGACTGATTTTCAAGCGATTATTATGATTCTCCGTAAACAACTGCATTTTTGGAGGCATTATCATATTTAAAAACTCATGAAAGTTGGAAAGTTGGTAGTCTCTCCCGGCTAAAAATGTGGTATTTTAGTGGAGTCGCGAGTGGGCGTGGCCAAATGGCTCGCTAGCGCCCCCTAAAGAGATGCCCCGGCGGTTCCATTTACGATATTCGGTGGACATGTGTATCACACCTAGACCTATAAAAAAGTTACGTTGCACTAATACTTCAACTCAACAGGAAGTCCGCCACTTTGGCGATTCGCACATGTTGTACTTTAACAAACTCCTCCTTCAGATTTTGTCGACTTGAAATTGAGTCTGTGCTCTCTTAACATATTTGGAATTAAAAGTTATACAAATAATTTGTTTTCGTCGTTCGGTGTGCCCGTGACATGGCGGCCAAAAAGAGTCCCTCTAAGGGGAAGCCACACAAGTTTGGGTTTGTACATGCAGTCATACTAATACCAAACCAAAGGTCAACAACAATACAAAAGTACAAAAGTGACTTTTCTTTTTGATGGGAAAAAAAGGATTTGTCTCTTCCTCTTGTTTGCATTGTGGCTCCGGAAAGTCTCTTTGTCAATAAGGCTCCGAAAAGTTTCCTTTGTTTTCTGTCTTATTTGCAAGTGATTCTTTCTTTCATCTAATTGATGACTCCCCCTGTGTCCTTATCTTGTGACCTACAACCAACTCTGTATTACCATACGAAAGCAGATACAGAGGGAATGGGGGTGATAGTCTACTGTTTGTCAACTGTATAAAAGCTGACCTAAGGAAAGCCCTGCTAAAGAGGACTGCTGGGGAGGACTGCTGGAGAGCCATGATGGAGAACTGCTGGGGGGGGGGGGGGTGTCACTGCTGGACACCTCTCTTTGAAGTTGCATGTAGTTGCTCCTTCTTGCAAGAATAAATGTCCGATGTGTTTGATTTTGAACCAAGCCTCTTGAGTAATTTTTCCAACACTTTTCATATTTCGGACACCAAAAATCAAAGCTTCAGTCCAAAAACTGAAAACAGATTTATTTGTTTTGTGTATCAGAACTTTGTTTTGTTTTCCCTCTATCATCTGACAACCCCTTAGATTCATCAGCAGTCCCTGTTTATAAAAATGGATGCAGTAATTCCAACTCCACCTACAGCAGCTACAACAGTAACATGCTGCTCACACACTGATGCTTTGGTATAATATCATCATGTCATGTGTAATAAAAACATCAGTCAAATTAAAACTTTTACTTTAATACTATAACTAAATTTTTCTGTTAAAATGTATGTACTTTTACTTAAGTAGGATTTTTCATGCAGGACTTTTAATAATGGAGTATTTTTTTTTACAGTTTATTGGTACTTTTAATTAAATAAAGGACCAGAATACTTCTTCCACCACTGCTATAGTACATTGTGTGATTGGTTTGTTTGTATATAATATATATAGATATATAATGTACTGTATATACTGTGTATTTAATATTTATATTTTCTACTGCTATTTACTGCTATTTTATTGCTTTTCTATTATTCTATTCTATTCTATTATTTTATTCTATTATTTCTATTATTATCTTATTGCTTCTATATGCTGCTGTAGCGAAAAAAATTTCCCCTCGGGGATTAATAAAGTAAATACCTACCTACCTAAAAAAAAATAATTATATATATATATATATATATATAAAACTAAATTGGAGAGCATATCTAAAAGCTTTAATATTATTTTATATTCCTAATGTTCTTTCTTATTTGCATTTCGATGCGGTATAAATTTAAAATATAAATAGTAGTTGTCGTTGTGAATAACAGGAATCTTTAGTGTGTTGTATTAAATCTAAAAAATAAAAAAAAAACGGACACGTGTCAAATGTATCCGGAGTGAACCAGATATATGAAGGATAACAGGAGTAAACAGGATGGAGTTTTGACCTCACCAACATGGCCGCCGTGCAGTGCAGTCAGAAAATACGTCACGTCCGCTACGTACTCGAAGGAAACCGCCGATATGAACCCCTCGCTTCCGGTAATACCTCCTTTTCGGCAGCGGCTATTTCCTCGCCAACATGCCTGTAAGTATTCACGGGCCGTAGCAAAATGACACTTTTACCATTTAATGGCGTGCGGGAGAGTCGCCACGCGGCTCAATACGCACACGAAGGAGTAGCGATTCGACCGGTGTCGGTTTTAGGCGGTTCCGGTCGGTTCCGGTGTCCGTTTTTGAACAATAATTGAGCACGTTTCGAGCGCATTGTGACACAAGATGGCTGCGCGCACGCACTGCAAACATGGAGCCAGTTCACCGGAGGACGCGATAAACGAAACATTAACCGTCGCATTTCCTCTTTTGAGGACGTGTTTAGGTTTTCAACGGTGTTATATTTTACTGACCGTTTTCAAATATTGTGAAGAATCTTGCCGCGATTGATGAAACACGCGCAGACCGCGTCATCCCGATCCCAAGAAACGTAGGCCGGACGAGGAGCCTTGAAACTGGGCAGCTCAAAACAAATCACCCGGTGTGCTTCTGGAGCCAAATAATACACTTAACTGACCACCACACAGCGTCTTGTATTCTTACTCTTCTATCATCGTTGTTATTTCTAATTTTTATTCAAACAGATGAGTGAAAATTGACGTTACTCTAATCAGGTTTTATTTTTTTTTAAATTTTTTTTTTTAAATTTTTTTTTTTATTTCCCTTTTTCTCCCCCCATGCAGCTCGCAAAAGACTTGTTGCATCCGTCCCCTGAGGAGGAGAAGAGGAGGCACAAGAAGAAGCGTCTTGTTCAGAGTCCCAACTCTTACTTTATGGATGTGAAATGTCCAGGTAACGTTTTTTCTGACCTGCTGATAGTGTCACAGTTTGGTGTTTTTAATTCACTTTTTTTTTTTTCTTTTTTGGGGGGAAGGGTGTAAATATCGATATGAACTAAGAAGTATTTAACTTTTTTTGGGGTTTCCAGGATGCTACAAGATCACGACGGTGTTCAGCCACGCTCAGACGGTCGTGCTGTGCGTGGGCTGTTCAACAGTCCTGTGTCAGCCCACTGGAGGCAAAGCACGTCTCACAGAGGGTCAGTATTCACCCGAACATGACTGGGGGTGTGTGTGTGTGTGTGTGTGTGTGTGTGTGTGTGTGTGTGTGTGTGTGTGTGTGTGTGTGTGTGTGTGTGAGAGAGGGGGTTCAGGTTCACGTGTGCAGCCCAGGCCCGTGTTTCAGCTGAATCGGTAAACTCTCGACGGGTTAGGTGGTGTTTTTTTTGGGGTGGGGGGGGTGGAGAGAAGCGGCGTTTTTGAGGGTTTTGCACGAAAAACCGGTTCAGATTTTGCTCCACCCGGGACGACCTTTGCAAAAAACAAAAAAAAAGCTCAAGAGATGTGATGGTGCGCTCACGCCATCGACACGAGCATTTTACTCGAGAGTCAAACACTCGGGTGGAATTACAGCATCATTTTTTTTTAATTTTTTTTATGGGCCCGCAACATCAGCAGAAATGTTTGGTTTCAGGGCGATCCCAACATTTTCGGTGTAAAGCCTTTTATCGGCCCGTACCAGTCGCGCGTCACCTTTTATTCACTCCTTTAAGCGTTTCCTTTTCCACTGTCACTTCTTCAGTATTGACTCTCTCACCTGCCGTTTACTAGTAACTTAGAATCCATTGGGGGGGTTTATGGTATTGGTCCGGTTTGTGACTTCAAGCAAATTAGCAGCAAATTTAATTCAAAGCATGACTTAATAATCCTCATTTTTCTTTGTAGGCTCAGACTTGCATTGCGTTAAAAAAAAAAAAAATATCACTTGATATGCGAAATAGAATCTTTATCCCAGAAATGCAGCAAGTCAACATCTGAGCGCTTCAGCTACGATAACCGCAAACCTTGTCGGTGATGTTTTACTCTTGTTTTGCTCCAGATCGGGAATCTACACGAAGGACGGATGTTGACGCATTAAAAAAAAAAAAAAAAAGTGTAGCTAAATTATCTTTGGGGAAAACGGACTACGTTAGCGGACACAAACTCGCCAGGCTTTGCCGTTTCAGCTCGATCAGAGGTTTTGTTTGTATGAATTGTGCCACTTTTTGAAGCCGTCAGCCGCACTGCTAAGTGACTGGACTTCCTCTATCGTGGTCTTCCAATCTCATTCCAGTGCCAGATCAACCTCAGTCAGCAGAAGGGTTGAGCTAGACCACTGGCTCCCCCCTTTCGAAGGCTGAGAACAAGCATCTCCCCGTAGCGCCAGTTGGCTTCATGCGTTCCATATGCAGTGAAATGCGAACTTAAGCCGGCCGTGGCAGAGATGGTGACCTCATCACTCCCGCGATGGAAAGCAATGACTCTCGTCATCATCAGCACAATGGCAGCGTGCAGCGCCTGCAGTATTTCAGCACTCTGCGGTTTCCCTTCTGTCAGCAGCGTCCTGATTGTCATTGTCTCCTCTGACAGGGTGCTCGTTCAGGAGGAAGCAGCACTAGCTTCCCTCCCCGGAGCTGAAAGGGAGAGGAGGGGATGGACCGGTTGATGTCAGCGTCTTCTGCCTCGCGAGACACGGCAGACCCAAGCAGCGAGATCTGAAACGAGACCCGAAGACTAAACTGGACGGCGGATGGATTTCCACCGTTCGCGTCGACGGATCGGTTGTTGCTGTAACTCCGCCCTCCAACCCTGTCTCTCTTAAATAAAATGTTGTTTTGGCTAAATGAACGGTTTGTGTGTGCTTATTCAGACGCCCGAATGCTTTAAGACACATTTAATACAAAACCAGTAGTCTTATCAACCTTTATTACAAAGTGCTCCAGGTTAAGATGGACTCTTTATAGTAAACTGCATTTCAATTTTTGCAGTTTTTATTACAAGGTCAGAGATGCGTGCAGTGTTTACAGACCGCTCCCCAAAACTTTTAGCCTTATTTTATGTATTGAGTAGGGCAAAATACAATTATTACTCATTATTTAGATTATTATCAGATGGTCTGTAAAACATGAAGCAAATTACAAGTGACATTGAATGAATTTTGTTCAGATCAAAAGTCTAAAATTATTTTCTATAATCTATAAAGATAGTCTGGAATCTTCAATAAGTCTTCAAATTAAACCATTTACCGGGCAAAAAGTTGATTATTTTAATTAGGTTAAAGAATAACTGATGTTTTTGCGTTGATGAAATGTTCATTGGTGGGTTTTTACTTTCCTGCCACGTTGTGTTTGTTTCTCATTTCAGGAGAGAAACCTTCATAAGAGCCAAGTCGTGACTAATGTCTACATGTGGTATTTCTGCTATGGAAAATTTTCGTTCCAACTTTACACATCTGTACAGCCTCTACCTTGTCAGGATCATGTGTTAGAAGAAGAAGAAAAAAAAAAAAAAAGCCCCACCCTGATCACATTAGCTGCACTACCGGCAGGAAACTCCTCCACGTCTCCTCTACCCGTCTCCGCCGCTCACACCGGCCGTCTCCATCTTCACCTCCCTCTCCCTGAGCAGGTGGCGGATGGAGGAGTTCTGCGTGGACAGGGTGCTGGAGAGGAGCGGCATCAGGCTCCGGAAACCCTCCCTCAGCTCCTCCACGTGCTTCTCCAGGCTGTGGATGTGCGCGTTCAGCTCCCCCCTGCCGCCCTGCACCTCCGACAGCACGTCGTACATCAGGTTATGCATCTGCCGACACAGAGAGCAGACAGAGAAGGTATCGGGAGGAATTAGATGCAACTTGGTGGAGGTTTTGACGGGACGGGTTATAAAGTGATGCCTTCACTTGCCTCTCTCACCTTGCAGAGGTCCACAAGTGAGTTCGCCTGGTCCGCCAGTACCCTCTTCTCCATCTTCACTCTGCGCAGCCTGGAGATTATTTAGTTTGATCACATTGCTGCTTCAAAGAGCCAGTTCACACACACATGGCCGACAACAAACCGTGAACACACGGTCAGCACTTTTATGAGGACTTTGGTGGAAAATGCTTTAAACAAATCTGTAGACAGTGAGCTCTGTGCAATAAGCAGAAAGAACACATTACATACAATTGTCTCCATTGCCATTTCCATTTTTTTTTGGACAAACCTTTCCAGTCAACTCCTTTGTTTTGAATAAGGAGCCCAACGTGGCTGCAAGGGACAATTCATGCTCAAATTTAATTTAAATGCAGAAGGAACAGAGACGATCCGTTTAGTAACTCATGAATTGTCTTTTATACAACAATATAAAACGCAGCAGCAAACTCCCTCAGTGTATTTAACTGAGCTACATTTTATTAGAGGAGGAATGTATTACTTATTCCAGAATTTAGTCTCACATTTTTCAGAGGCAACTTTCTCCAAACCTCAAGACATAAAACAATCTGCAAGGCTGCAAACATTAATTCAAAGGAACGCAAATATTTAGAAACTTCCTTTTGAAACCGGTCGTTAAATCTTATATTTATTAAAGAGTGAAATTCAGGAGAGAATTGTGCCAAAAAAACAAAGAAAAGTTACTGGGTTGAACGTTTATCACATCCGTTGTAGTGTTTTTTTTTTTTTTTTTTTTTTAAGATGTGGAATTAATGCCATAAAAGCCCTAATTTTAGGCATCGATTTGATGAACAAGTTGTTATTATAAGAAGCAACTTCAGGTGTCTTACTGGTGGATGGCCAGGAGCAGCTTCCGCTGGTGCATGCGGACTCTGGTGTGGTCTCGCTCTCTTGACAGCTTAGTGTGCTTGTAGATAAGCCAAGTCTCTCTCAGCACATTCGCTGCAGCAATTTTTATCTGGCGAAAGGACGCAGAAAATCACTCGGGAGAGTTATTATACGTTCATGAAAAATCCCTCAAAGTGCTGTTATTTACTGCACCTGCTGAATCACACCAACAAACTGTTTATATCCCAGCGGGCTGCAGTCACTGTGTCTCATATTTTAAAATCTTAAGACAAAAATGATGGGTGAGAGTTTTTTTTTCCAGTGAAGTTTCTCTTGGTTTTGGATTTTTAAATTAGCATCAATATCTTTGAAGAGGATAAAGTGTTGTAAATCACAGTGACATCACGTAAACAAGACGTTCTGCTTGGAACTTATGTTGATTTGTAGTGAATTAAGGTCAATTCTGGGCGAATTCTGATGTCGCTGCTCGATGAAAAGATGATTCGCAAACAGAAAACCCTGCATATGTTGAGTGACAGGAGTGTTAATATGCGGTGTCCTGCTAGTTGAGGAAAAGACCGCACACTGTAAGATGTTCTGGTGCCTAACATAACACATAATGAAGAGTTTCGGGCATGTTTAGTCAACATTGACAAGTAAAGTGCAGCCACGCTGACTTGATATTCACCCTCTCGGAGATGTGGGAGTCCATCATGAAGTTGTGAACATGTTTCTCTGCCCTGGTCAACTCCAGCTTCCTGGCAACCACCGCCACCACCAACACCGTGCAGCCTGCTCCCTGTGGGAGTCGCAGTGAGATGTTGATGTTGTGACGTGTGTGCTAATCGGACTTATTAAATTGCCTTCGCTCTCTGTCGCACCATGATCCCAGTCAGGAGGCAGATGCTGCGTCCACAGTAGGTGTGAGGGACCACGTCTCCGTAACCGATGGACAAGAAGGTGACAGAGACCATCCACAGGGCCTCCATGTAGTTGCTGCTCAGGTCCTTGTAGTTGTGGTGTCTGCAGGGACAAAAGGGACTCGTTTTGGAGTGAGAGAATTTGGCATGAGCGATCACATTTGTCCCATATTAGCTTCTCTTTATTGGCTCCCTGTGACATCAAGAAGAGAATCTACAAAACTCGTTCTCCTTATATACAAAGCGAGCGCTTGGCTGTCAGAGTGCAGGTGTGGAGAGTTCCAAACGGGAGGCCGAGCCTTCAGCTCTCCGGCTCTTCTCCTGTAAAAACCTGCTCTCAGTCTGGCTTCAGGAGTCAGGCAACCTCTCCGTTTTTAAGATTAGGCTGAAGACTTTGTTCAGGTGAGCGTGACTCATGCCTCCGTCCTGCTGCCTCAGGCCTCGGTTACTATTTTTTTTAAACACTGATGTATTTATTTAGCTTTTTGATTCTTTGGTTATTTTGTGATATTACAAGGTGATGTAAAAAAAAAAAAAAAAAAAAAAAAAAAAAATCAATATTCCATATTCCCAGCATCATGTCAAGATTAGGGGATATTGGACTTCATCATCCAACCAGTACAGCAGAGTGAACTTTGGATTTGTTGCTGCACCAGAAACAGTAACAACAATGCTTTAATATCTGCCAGACGTCAGATGAGAAATTCAATATGAAATGTCTTTGAGACGCCACAGATTCAGAGAGTAAAGTGACATATCGTCACATACCTCTCACAGACATGTAAGCCCCACGCTGCCACAATCCACAGAGAGACGCTGAAAATCATCAGCACAGTGCCGGGGTAGGTAGTCATCAGCGTTTTTCCCACAAAGCGGGTGTTGAAGTGTATCTGAAGATCACAAATAGGACGCATTATATCATAATTTTGACAGTAGGTGACCTACTTATCCAGACTATTTAGGATAGCACCTGTCAGATTATGTTTATATAATACAGAGGAGATAAGGGATGAGGAAACTTGTTCTCAATCTGGCTTGACACATGGATAGTAGGTTTGGTGTTGCAGAGAGGAGCGGGGCAAAGAGGTCATTTTAATCACTCCTAAAGAGCATTGATAAGGGAGGGGATCAGCCAGGGGGATATTATCAGCTGCGGAAAAGAGAGCAGACAGGCAAAGGAGAGCTAGCGAGGAACATAACCAACATGTGAAACCACTGGGGTCCGTGGGAGCGAAACTGTGATAATCACACCTCAAGAGTCACACGTCTACAGACCTCTCGGCCCACCTAGACATAAGACATAAACAGATGTTCATGAAATGTTCATAGAGGAAGGTCAGCCCAAATCATTGTCCACGATATAGACTAAATATCTCATCATAGCAGGCTACTGCCCAGTGCTTCTTTTAAATGTGTCATGATGTCATCACAGTACTATCCAAAACCCAAAAGCCAGATTTTGCAGGGGGAGCCCGAGGGTGACCCCGCACCTTGTTCAGCGCTCCGATGCTGCGGGAGGCGGTGTCGGTGAAGAGGCGGCTGTGCAGCATCATGGCCCGGCCCAGCAGGTAGATCCTCAGGAACATGGGCAGGGCCAGGACGATCTCCAGCTCCGTCTCCGACAGGCGGGACTTCGTCTTCTGCAGGTATGACAGCAGACCCACCGGGTAAGGGTGGATGGCCACCGCTGCCAGCTCCAGGGCGATCAGAGCCAAACGGTCGGTTGTCATGGCAATCCGCCAATCCTCTGCCCCGATGTCGTGAACGTAGAGCTACCGGAGGGATGGGAAGAGTGTGTTACAGTGAGACGGAGATCACGTGAAGCTGTTGGGTCACGGGACAAAAGAAATAACACAAAATCAAACATACTGTACTCTCGGACCTGGAAAAATCCTTCCTTTGTGAGGGAGAATCAGTTTTTGGTCTCTTAATTTTAAGGGTCATAACACACAGGCTGCTGATTTAAAAACCTTCTGGGAGACAAGTCTAAGAGACACATAAATTTGATAAAAGCTCACTGAAGAAGGAAATACAAAAACTGTGATTCTGTAAGGATGAAGAAGTAAGTTACCTGCACCTCACAGCAGTGGTACGCCACGATGAGGCTGAGCAGGATGAGTGTAGATACACTGATGATTGACTTGAGTGTGAGGGAGTAGATGGAGCTCTGTGTGACACACACACACACACACACACACACACACACACACACACACACACACACACACACACACACACACACACACACACACACACACACACACACACACACACACACACACACACACACACACACATAAACACACAAACGTGACAGCTGATGACCATAAAACTCCGGCTATAAAATGGTATCATCAATCCTGTGTAATCTTCTAATCCTATGTACATTGGATTATGGTCATAGTCCACGTGCATGATATAATGAACATGATCTTACTGTGCATTTTTTTTTGTTGCTGTCTGTCATAATAATGATAATAGATGGTAACTGCAGTTGTGCAGTGTGATGTTGTTGTTTTTTTTCTTTTACAGGCCAGAATCACTTTCAGATTTCTAGAAGGTTTTCTCAGAGCCCACTCTTCCTCTCTCTGACCTTGCTGTAGACGCTCCAGGAGAGCTCCGTCTCCGTCACCATCATCACCACTCCGAATATCCCCACCGCCAGGGCGCAGTCGTTCAGCCGCTGCCTCCTCAGAAACAGAGCCCTCCTGCGGACCAGCCGCCAGCCGATGTTGTGGGTCTTCCAGTATGGGTCGTCCTTGGCGTCCGGCCTGTGTTTGGGGCTGTGCTGGGGGCCGGGGCTCGCACCGGGGCAGTTGGCTCCCGGCAGCGCGCCTTTGCCCTCGCAGTGGTCCTGATGACACTGAGATGCCACGCAGTGGGGGTGGAGGTTGTCATCCTTGCTGGTGATGATGATCTCTGGGAGACTCTGCCGGTCGTGCATCTCCAGGGAAACGTTGCCTGTCATGCGACGCCCTCGACAATCAACATCCCTCACATCCAGGTGGGACCTGCAGGGGCCCTTGAAGGGTGACCTGCAGGGGCCCTTGAAGGGTGACCTGCAGGGGGAAATGGAAACATCAGTGAAAGATGCGACGTTCTCCCGGAGTCTGTGAGCTCCTGCGTTCTCGGCTTTGCACTGTTGATTTTACTCCTTGTGTCCTGGATTTTGTCTGCTCCCCACTGACCTCTTCTCCTTGCCTTTATCTTTGTCTCCCCTCCTCATGGTGCGAGGTGAGGGTGTGACATAAAGGTTGCCGTTGTACAGAGGTGTGGTGGCCATGGCCTGCGTTCTGTCCAGCCACACGGGGTGTTCGGTCAGCGTTTGGACTGTGTGGTGTATCCCGCACTGAGGCGTGCAGGCCTGAGGTGGGGGGACCATCCTCCAGGGGAGGAGGGGATGGCGGTCCTCCACCTCGTCTCCATCCACCACTGACAAGTTCATGGAAGCGGAGTGCTCCATGCCGAGAGGGTTTAACAGTCTTTTACAGCCGTTTGAGCGGAAAAGGCGAGAGACAGACAGAAAACCAATAATATTAGACAGAACTAGCGAGGGCAGGGAGCACAGTTTGAACAGATGGCAGCAGCACTGTTGAGGAAAACTGCAGCTGAAATTTTACTATTGAGAAGCTCAGTAAACAGAGATTTCCCTCAATTTTATTATCTGATAAGTTCACATATGTTCACTTTTGTTCTTTCTTTAGTCTGTGACTTTATAACTACGATTTCTTTTAGATGTAGAAAAGCTAAAAAGCAGCAAAACATTCTGGTTTAAACATACGGAAATCAAGATTTAGTCACCTTGTATGCTCCAAATATTCAAATGTTTTTTATTCTTACCTTTTTGGTGGGTTTTCAGGTCTAGCAGCACTCCACGTTGAGGATGAAAAAGGCCTAATCTCTTACGCAAACAACAGTTTCATCGGGTTATTTCCGCTGGTATTTCAGTATTCAGTCCTGAAGGTCACATCTTCCTACATCAAAGAGATCCTCGGGTAAAATCTTGCTGCCACTTAAAAAGACTAAACACATCACTTTCATAAAAGAAAAAAACAACAACCAGTAAAGCTATGCCTTCAATGAGCTCTGGATGTGTTCAGGTCAAAATATTCCCAACGTCCGCACTCTGCATGTATCCCTGCAATCCATTAGCAGCCTCAGCATCACGGCGCTCCTCCCATAGATTCAAGCAGAGGTTATGAACTTCTCCGGCATATGACGACATTCGAGGTAAATACCCGAGGATATCCGTTACATTTTCAGGCATTTTTTTTAAATTTGTCTGTCCGTGTTTCCTGCTTCACGACTGCTCAGCACAAGAACATCTTCCTTAAAGTTGGAGAGGCTTAATAACCGCGAAGACCCTAAATTGCAGATGTTGCATGGAGCGAAGGCAAAGACCTGGTCATCTGTCTAGAGTTTTTTTGAGCCGGGATTGGCAGAGTTCATCCTCCCTATATATATATATATATATATATGTGTGTGTGTGTGCACGGGTGTGCTTGTGAGGACGTCTGCTTATAGCCCACATGGGTGGCCGGGTGTCAGCCTGAAATCATTGTAAAAAGTCTGAAAATAAATGCTATTATTTTTCATTTCCTTTCTAATTGGTGTAATTACAGTCATCACAGAATTCCAAGTGGGTTATACAGACTTTTCAAAAATAAATCTAATCTTCAAAAGAGAATAACAGCCCTCAGTATCGACTCAGCAGATTAGTATACCGAGGATTAATCAAGTGAGACAGAGACCTGATACTTATGAGATTATGAAATATCAAATATATCACCCCTGAATTGAACAACATGCACAAAACAGAGTGGAGTATTAAGCAATAAAGTCATAACAATGACATTCGGCATCATTTATTTATCAAAATCCTTGTGACAGATGGGTCCACAGATAATAGAGCTCCCTTCGAATGGAAAGACCCACGGGCTAAAGGTGGGCGGAGTGCGTCCGGATAGTACCAGGATAAAGAACGGCATTATCTAATCTGAAGACAACATGGATTCAAAGATAGATCAAGGGAGAAAGAGCTAAGTGGTGATGAGGGTGGGGAGTGAAAGTGCACAGGTGGGAAGAGCTCAAACATGGTGGGAGTCAGATTTGAACCTCATCAGCATCCCTCCACATGTAAAATTGATTAATTATTCTAAAACTACTCTCTGCTGAGACAATGCTGCTGCATGGAGTTTTTGGTTTTGATATTCTGCAGGCAGTGAGCTCCCAACTCTCTGCGTCTCAGTGCGAGACTGTCAACACCAAACCCGTACGGAGGGTGTCTGGTAAATACAGACGGTATCCCACATCTTTGCAGAGGAAAATATTCTAAAATATGATTATTCAGTTTGCTGGATCAGAGCAAAACTGCTGTGAAACGCACTCTGCTCGGGTTTTAGACCTACAAATGTGCTTAAATTATGTTGTCCTTTTAATAACAAGATGCTGAAAGGATATATATGCACATCTGCAAGGTTTCAAATTAATTCAAGCCTCTTGCCAAGAGCTTGTAAATTCTGGCTGCAGTAGCTGGTAGCTAAGTATGTCAATTCTTCTTGCCTCTTCAATTAGTCTCTCCTTCTGCAAATCATCCTTTGGCTGTTAAGAAAGGGAAATTAAACTGGGGTATTTTGAGTCGACTAATTGCTGCGGCTGGTAAATGGCAAATCCGCTTTCATGTCTTCAATCTTTAGTGAGGGCCAGGTTATCGTCTGGTCAGGATTTTAATTGCTTCAGTCTGATCTGTCGGGAAACATGAGTCAAGTGATAAACAAGTTCCGCTGGGATGCAGACGAAGTTAACTGGTGTTTTAAAGGTTAAAGGACACGTTTAGAGTTAAACGAATAGTCTGGGAAATGTGCTCACTGGCTTGTTTCAGAACATAGAAAATAACAGAACACAACATCATACCTACGTTAATGTACACATGTACCTAATAATTACTTTGTAGAAATGTATTTTACACAGTATAAAGGTATGTGATACCATCATTGTCTGAATTAGGAAAGAGTTGCAATTCAAGAAACAAATTAAAATCTTTAGATATTATATATATATATATATATAATATGAAATCTATTGCTGGTGAAAGTGGCCCAGGACACATTTGCGTTCACACTGCTAAAAGAATGGGGCCATATGCCTCCTAGACTAATGTCGTCTGACCAGATCAGCTCTAAATGATTTGTCTTCAATGCATTCTCAACTTGATTTGGAGCAGTCCACTTGTGATCAGATCCCCCCAGGATGCATGTTAATGTCAGGCGTGAGGAGGAGCTTTAGGCCCTGTTCAGACTTTTTTTTTTTTTTTTTTTGGATTTACCAGGGCTGATGTAGAATGCATGAGATAAAATATATATATATTTTATTGCATCACTTTTGAAATTCTTCACAGTGAGTCAGAGAATGTTATAAAAAATTTAAATCTGAATCATCTTCGATTTTACACCATAAAATTTGTATTGGATTACAGTCCTCTTTTGTCCTGCTGCTCCAGGGCCTCAATGGGACGAGTTATTATGTCTATTAGAAAAATAACTTCATCTACTCTACTCCATCCTAGACCAAAAGAAAAAAAAAAAAAAAAGAAGCCACTCTGACAAATCAGACGTCACGGGCGAGTGGATGTATGTGCTGGTTGAGTCGATAACACCCTATTAAGTGGAGGGGACGTGTCAACGTAGGAGAGTGGCTAATCCAATCAGCAGAGTAATTAAAAACACACAGCACAGCATCCCCAATGGCTGATGGCTACATTGTCAGGGACGGCATTCAGCATTTAGCACAGAGGGGGATGCGCACTAGTCATGCCGGGGCAGAGCGATGGCCATCCCCGCTGCGGTGCCATGAATCAGGATCAAGAACAAAAAAAAAGAAAGAAAAAAAAGGAGCAAATATTCAGAGACACTATTAGCACCATATTAGTGTCCACGGGGGGGGGGGGGGGGGGCGAGGGGGTCATAATCCTCTTCTCATCATCATCATTAATAAGGCTTTAATTCACACGCTAGTTTTCGTTCATCTGCTTGTATTGTCTCCTAATTGGTCTTCTCTTTACAGCATCGACTCTCATCATCTCCTCGTGTCATTTAGCCCAGTTTCTTCCTCGTTAATTAACACCGCCACCCCACTCCTCTTCCTCCTCCTCCTCCTCCTCCTCCCAGAACCCGCTCCTGCCAGCGCTGTTGAGCTCCAGCCAGCATGCAGTCGGGAAAACAAACCAGCAGATGTCACCCACGCCTCAGTGCCTCCAATCTGTGTTTTTATGAAACGTAATGAATTTTTGTTTTGGCACTGAGTCACACTAGTGCTTGGCGCATAACAGCACAAGGAGGTTTTTTTTTTTTTTTTTTTTTTCTTTTCTTTCTTTCACGAAATGAACCCAAAGTCAATTTTGCACACATTCAAGCAGCGATATCGTAGAGATGCAGCAGCAACAGGATGATGCTTCTCCTCCTCGTGATACATCGCTGAGGCTCATTGTGTGTACTCGCTCCACGCTTGGTGCAGCTTTCCCTGCTTTTTTTTAAAACCGGTGACTTGGCCATTCTTCTTTTTCCGCCTCCGAGGGCCACTCTCTATCCTCTGTGTGCGGCCGAGCATGAATCTGCGGCTGGGGAGCGCGCTGGATGTGTGACAGGCTGCCTGGGAGAGGGGTAATTCCAAAGGGCAGTAGAAGTAATAGGGTAATCTATTATACAGTCCAACTCTTTCTTCCTCCTTTCTTACCCCCTCCTCCTCCTCCTCCTCCTCCTCCTCCTCCTCCTCCCCCCCCCCGCTCCTCTTCTTCAGTCTTCCAGTTTCTCGCTGCCTCTGCCCTTGCATCAGCATTTCACGAGGACAAATGAGAAGTACGGTTTAACTATGCACATTTCCGTTGCCCTCCTGCAGAGCCCAGCACTTTCTCAATTAAACTGGAGTCCATCTGCCCCACTGATTCAAACCTCACCCCCCGCCGGGGTGGGTGGGGGGGATTTCACTCACACACACACACACACACACACACACACACACACACACACACACACACACACACACACACACACACACACACACACACACACACACACACACACACACACACAGTTTCCAGCTCAGTAGTGCGTGACCGTAACCACCGTAGTTTCATATGTGAAACCACCTGCTATATATTTAAGTCACACGCAGTGCTACACATGTTAACCAGCCATACGCACAGTGGAGATGGGGTATGTGTGAGACTACTAGGCATTTAAAAAGTAATCTGGCTCTTATAATGTAAGGGAGAAGTTCAATGCACTGAGGCTGTATATTTTAGATAAATATTCATGTTTTAGAGCTCCATCTGTGCACAAAAAGAGAGGCGATAAAGGCTGAGAAGTGCAGCTAATCAGGTTGTGATTAGTCTAATGTGTTATTTTTGACTCCGGGTGCATGTTTTTTTTTTTTTTTTTTTTATGGACAGGGAGCAAATTCAGCAGCTCTTCTTTTTGTCTGTATGTTTCTGACCTATTTGGGAAGGCTACTCCTCCGCTTAAACTTCTCCAATCAATTTGAAGATTTGAAGATGGTTAAAAATCATCTGTTTCTATTGTCTTTAATAAGGTCAACTGATGGCGACAGACCACCTCTCCTTCCTCCACCCCCTTTGCTCTTTCTTCAACCCTTTCACCCAGTCACTGACATTTTTCTCTCTCCATTTTAGTTCAACCTCTCAGAGAGAGACACACACACACACACACACACACACACACACACACACACACACACACACACACACACACACACACACACACACACACACACACACACACACACACACACACACACACACACACACACACACACACACACACAGAGAGAGAGAGAGAGAGAGAGAGAGAGAGAGAGAGAGCTCACAGCCACCATCTCCTCCTCCTCCTCCTCCTCCTTCTCCTCCTCCTCCACCTCTTACGCTCCCTCTCTTCCAGCACACACTCACACTCCTTCCCTCTGATGCCGACTGGATGCAGAACGGAGGATTTCCAGCAGCTTCCTGAGCTCTGTGCTCCCTTTCCTCTCTCTCCTCTCCTTTCTGTATCCCCTTCACCCCTCCTCTTCATCCTCCTCCTCCTCCTCCTCCTCCAACATCTGGAGCTTCTCCTCTTCTGCCTCCTCTTTCCTCTTGTCCCTCACCACCAGGATGTGGCATTCGGTGGCTCTGCTCCTCTCTGGATTCTGCGCTTTGATCCACGGTGAGCCTGCCTGCATCCCTTTCTGTTTTCAGGAATTTGATTGCAGCATCGGCATTTTATAGGAATTCAGGAATTGGAGTCTGTGTCGTTAATCTGAGAAGTATATGCCGGAATAAGAATTTAAAGTAGGAAAAAAACACTCCGGGAGAAGAAAAGTGAGAATCTAGCTCACCTGTTTGCTTGCTTATTTACATCTATTTTTCTTTCCCCCACAACTGTGTACATATTTTTCTCGATCCAAATGTTTAGTTGAGCCAGGAATTGTATGCATCTGCATGAGATGTTTAAACAGGCAGACTGACATCCAGTCTGTGGCAGATGAAAGATTCAGTGTGCAGAAAAATCAGATGATTTCATCCCCTTTCTGTCCTCGTTCCACAAACATCTGTCCAAATGTGTGTGCCCGTCAGTGGGGGATGTCACACAGAAAACCAGTCACAGATCAATTGAATTGCTCGTATAGATCGTCTCTTCCATCTTGCCTCCCTGCTGTGGACGTGTTGCTGCAGCTGAGCTGATGGGGCTCAGAGCAGCACAGGTCGTAGCTGAATATAACGGCTGACAGTGGATGACAGAGCTGAGAGGAGAGCGGCGGAACTTTCCCCAAACAGCACGCGAAATAGTGTTCAGTTTGTTTGTTTTCAGAAGGAGGTTTTACAGCAGAAGTGTAGAACACAAAAGACACGAGGAGAGAGAGAAGGCAAAAGTTTCAGACTGTATTTTTGCAGACTGACTTTTAGAGACAAAAACATCCAGGGCTTTTCATTCACCTTGACGTGCTTTGAAAGAAACTGTCTTAGAATACCGTGAGTGGATGCACATTTCTGCTCCTGCTCCACTGGGGATTAATCCTGCCATGTCCTCAGCAGTGGACCCTGATATTTCAAATTCAGAAACAAAATCATTTCTCTGTTCTCTTCAGTTTCCTGCACTCTATTAGCCTGCATCTGCTTTTATTTGGGTAACACTAGACAGAGTAATATTTTCTATTCCAAGAATTTATTTTCGCTTTGAGAACTGGAAATTCGATGTTCCAAGCATAATTTTGAATATTATATATAATGAATAAGCGGTTCTGGGAAGAGCTGCACTCAGGTCTCATCCAGGCTCAGAAAACACTGGAGAATATAGCCTCCACATGAACTGTTTTGTAAATTCAAAATTAATGATGCATTGTGCTGTTTCTTCTTTGGACCTTCTGGTGAGTCCAAAATATTAAATGGAAATCATTCCTTGTACCTCAGCGTGGTATAAAAAGTACATTTAATCTGTGGATCTTGATTAGAATAAAAAAATAAAACTCTTTCAGTTTGGTTTGGTTAAAGCTTGGCCATGTTATAATGTGTGACAGGAAACAGAAAAAGCTACATTAATAAAACATGCTTTACATTTTAAATTGGTCTGCACATTAATGGTTGATAATGCATGGTTCTATGTCCACGGACATCTTTATTCAACACTACCTCTAAGCTTTTCAAAGCAACCTAATTATATGTTCATTGGTGTCAATTATGTGCTGTTACTATTTTCCACTATTCCTAATTAGATCCTATTTACCGAATCTTTGTCCTGTTTGTTAATTTCCTTCTATATTTTCAATACCAATATTTGATATTTCATTCTGACGGAGGAGCTGGATCATTCCTCCATGTTTCACCCGCAAAGCTTGAACCATAAAAATCCTGATAAGTGTGACTAATGGTGATAAAAGATCTGTTCTTATTTCTTTTAATTTCATCATTAAACCTGTTTCTCGTCCTCTCCTCATGTCTCTCTTCATATTAATCATGTTCCTCCGGATGTATTTGGAGATAAGGAGGCTCAGTTCCTCAGGGTGAAACCTCACGATTTGATCAGTTACATTTTTTTGAGCTCTCGTTTGATATCCTATGGATTTTATTTTCAGTGACGGTTTTCCTTGTATATCAAAGAGCTGCGATTAAGGGCTTATTAAGCGGACTAAACTTTGACATACAGATGTTTTATTGTGGAATCTGGCTGATATTTCTGTGCCTCTTTAGTGTCGTTGCAGGGTCCTCACCAGAGGAACCTGCTGAAGAACCTCCTGAAGGACTACAACCGGATGGAGCGGCCGGTCGGGAACGACTCTCACTCTCTCACCGTCGTCTTCTCCCTCAGTTTGATACAGATCATGGACGTGGTAGGCGTCTGTAGCCACATTAGTTCTCAAGTTCATGTTCTAAAATATTAATTATAAAACAAGACAAAACATTACATAGAGCTATATTATGAGCTTTTAATGAAGCTTTTTTTTTTGTTGAAGAACATTTGTTCATTTACAATTACAACTTAAATAAGCCTTAAAAAAAAAACGAAGATAAAATGGTAAATGTAATGTCAAGACTGTTTGTCTCGTGAATTTGAAAGATTTGTGAGAAAGGTAACATGTTAAAACTGTTTTGCAGGATGAGAAGAACCAGGTGTTAACCTCCAACATGTGGCTACGGATGGTAAGGAACCCTGAGAGACTGAATGTTTGGAGTGATCATGAATTTGAATGGATTCACAGTAGTTTTACAGTCTGTAACATGTAAATTAAATCACACATCTATGAAATTAAAGTCAGGTTGGAAGTTTGCCTCTTTTAGAAATACAGGAGTAATATTTTTAAATGATTTATATCTGAATTAAATTACATTTCAACTGAGCATCTGAGGGGATTGGAGATAAAGCAGCTTGCCGGTAGTCCACTGAGACAGACTATATCTGTGTTTGTGTGTTAAAGAGTTGGTTCGATCACTATCTCCAGTGGAACCAGAGCGAACATCCTGGAGTTAAAAATCTTCGCTTCAGCACAGACCAGGTCTGGACACCAGACATCCTGCTCTACAACAGGTAAATCACGCATAAACACCTCAACACACTCCTCTCTCACACACATATCAACAAGTAATATCCCTTCCTCCCCTTGTCCTTCCTCAGTGCAGATGATGACTTTGACTCCACCTTCAAGACAAATATTCTGGTAAACTCCAGCGGCTACGCCGAGTATCTTCCGCCAGGTGAGCCTGTCTTTTATTCCTTTTCCCCATCATCGTGCTTTCCCTATCGTTCATCTTTTTCTCCTTTCTTATCGCTTCCTCATTTCCCTGAAGTGCAACGGCAGCATCTCATTCTGCAATCTCTGCATGTCTCCCGTTTGTACACTTGACATTAATATTTTATCAGTATAAAACAACATCCTTGGTTAGTCACTGGTTACAGATTCCCAGCGCGGTAACACCTATAAATAGGAGACACTGGCTTCCCGTCTTAACACAAATGCAAGACCCTCACAAACTGTGAAACAAACGACTCCCTTGGGTTTCCACAGGTCTTTACTCTGTGTTTTCCCAGTCCTTTCTTTATACATCAAATTATAGACTGAGTCCCTGGTGTAAGTGGGTTGGAGGGGGCGAATTGAAATGGCCCTCTGAAGTAAAAGCCGAGGACTGCGAGCTCAAAAAGTCACCCTATGAATTCTCTTCAGTGGCCATGTTTGTTAATAGGCTACTGCTGAATGTAAATGCATGCTGACTTGGATCAGAGTAAATTAGGTGGAGGAATAAAAAGGCAGTGCTCTGGTTTGGTTCAATAAGTGGAGCAGAGGTTTGACACATGATGAGAAAGAGTGCAGAGAGGGCAAGAGAGATGAAGTGAAAGGAAAAGAATGAGCAGCAAGTGTGAGGTCTGTTTGAGCTTGTCATTGTCAGTAAATAAAAGGCAACGGGTCTGTGGGTGGCAGGTATGGAGCGGGAGCTTAACACGCAATTAATAATTCAAATGATCCAGATGTTTGCTGCCTACCTCCAGAAGGCGGTTGCAGAGGTACAGGTGCTGTTATGCTTGGGTTAAGGGCACAACAGGAGATAAGGTACAACAGGTTTTTAGCTCATATCTGGATTGGGTGACATTTACAACGTGGTAATCCTGTCTGTAGGCCTTGTAATACCGTCTTGGGAAGCGATTTTCAGAATGATGGAGTTTTATTTTGGGAGCTGCTTGAGCTGCGAGACAGAGATTGTTCCAAGCTGCAGAAGAAAAAAAAAAAAAAAAAAATAAATAAATCTGGATCCTTATTTGAGTGTTCCTTCAAGGTTACTGGATATCTTTGAGAGGCAGGTTACAGAAATATACTGCGCATGAAGGAAGAGTGCAAAGGTAGACAGAACTACTTTTACATAATCAGTGTAATTTAAGATTTAGTGCCTTAAAGCTCATAATGAGAGTAATTATTAAGACATCATACTCACGAAGCAAAGGCAAGAACCTGATATTAGTGACTGAATTTTAGAGTGCAAGAAGTGTATAAAGGGAAAATTTATAGCTGCTACTTACTGTGGTGCCATTTTTGTGATTAACCTCTGCTTTGAAAGCAGCATTCAACCTGCTAACCTCCTTACTCTTCTCCAAACTCTGCTTTCATTCAACTCCGAAGGCTGATTTGTATGTCGGCAGACTCACAATGAACGTCTTTGAGAGCTGCAAGGCCTCACTGGCATTTTGTTTGTGTTTGTTTGTGTTTGTTTGTGTGTGTGTGTGTGTGTGTGTGTGTGTGTGTGTGTGTGTGTGTGTGTGTGTGTGTGTGTGTGTGTGTGTGTGTGTGTGTGTGTGTGTGTGTGTGTGTGTGTGTGTGTATCTGAGCATTTTAACAGGCTTGATTCGTTTATTTCAGTATTTAGTTTAAGGGCTGCACTTTGCCAGCGACTACTGTGTGGATCATTGTGACTTTGGGGGGAGGATGCCAGCGTGCGAGTGTGTCTGTATGGTTTTGTGCTTGCGTGTGCCCGTGCATATGTGCGCGAGTGCATTTATTTTGCACGATAAAAGTGGTAATCTGATTAGGGTACTGTGCACAATCTCATTTCTCAGTTTCGCTGTTGATGTTTTCCTCTATTGCCGAGGCTTAGCTAACAGCTGTGTGCGCAGGAAGAGCGCAGGAACGCCGTTTGTTTGCAGAAGAGAATATCTGAAACCTGAGTGACAAGACTGCTGCCAATTTTGTATTTTCTTTATAGACATTTCTTTGATGGGAGGTTGTTTCTAATCTTGTCTTTGCTTTCGCCTCTCCAGCCTGTGAATTCAATTTCAAAACAGTAAACTCTCTGTGGACTTGAAAAATGTTAATACAAATCCTATTTCATGTGTGCACTCTTAGTTTTGTTGCAGCATTATTTATTTTTTTTACACTATTTCTGTATAGAATATAAGGCGGGTGAGTGAAAAGGCGAGTCTTGAAATGAATGAATGATGTTTTGATATTCAGGAAGGACTCTCTGCACAACACAAGTGGTTCTCCAATACATTTTTCCCTTGTCAACCCAGAACAGGAGTCTGCAGGGGTCAATATTATCATTTAGTGAATTGATTGTGAAACTGAAACCTTTTTTTTTTTTTTTTTCTTTCTTTCTGTCTCTTTCTCAGGAATCTTTATGAGCACATGCAACGTGGATGTTCGCTGGTTCCCCTTTGACATTCAGAAATGTGAGCTGAAATTTGGCTCTTGGACGTACGACGGCTGGCTGCTAGACCTGCAGATGAACGATGCTGACACATCAGGCTACATGCCCAATGGAGAGTGGGATCTAGTAGGTGAGTATGGAGATACTTTGGTATTATATGCTCATCAAAAACATCCAGTGTTGGAGAAAGAGAATCAGTTTCTCTCTGTTCGTCTTCTTCCAGGAGTTCCTGGCACCAGAAGTGAAGTCTTCTATGACTGCTGTAAGGAGCCCTACCCAGATGTGACGTTTGTTATTACAATACGGCGGCGAACACTCTACTATGCCCTGAACCTGCTCATCCCATGTGTGCTGCTGTCTTCTATGACCCTGCTGATCTTTGTGCTGCCGGCTGATTCCGGGGAGAAGATCTCGCTCGGTGAGTGGATCAAAAACTGCTTTGACGGAGCAAAGAGGTGGATCAAAGGTAGCAGCAGTGGAATGAGTGTAGAAATAAAAGTTGGAGGAGTTTTACAGTCCATCTGGGTTTCTGTATTCGTTCACACACACAACGTACAGACGAGTGTGAGAACCACCTGCTTGATTCTGCCTGGCCACTGCTGTCAGCTCCAGATTATAGTCTGAAGCTGCATATAAAAGTGTAGACTGTTTATAAAAATGGACGTAGCTTCTGGGTCTGAAAAGTGAGGCTAATCCAAAGTGTCTTAAAGTGCAATATCACCGAGGGCTATTAGGGGATGGCTCAAAAAAGGCTCCGGCTCCATAGACTCCCATTCAACTTCTCTCATGAAATACAGAGTCAATACATTTTGTCCACAAGTTATTATTGCGTCATTAGTTAAAGTCACTCCTTCTAATCAGTTTTCTGGCGATCCATCTGAAAATAATTCCATTATTAATTAGATATTAGGTTTTAAAGAAAGGTATGTTTGGGGGTGTGTCTGTTTGATTGACAGGCCTGTGGTGCAGTCAGGTTTCCGCTTTTGGAGGGCGGGTGTCGTGTCCTTCAGTTCTTAATCAGATATAGTCAGATTCACTGCTTACTCATCCCCAGTTTGTCCAAATATGGTCACTTCTGGCTCCCAAATGGCAAGATGGGGAAGACCCAAATGCCGAACTCCAGGCTTCACGGCAGTTAACAAACCAATGGGTGACATCACAGTCGGTTGCTGCTTGGTTCTCTGTCAGATCCCCCAGCTTGTCCAAATATGTTTCCTCTGGCTCCGAAAGAGGATACAGAGAGCATTTTTCTTGGTCCGGCTTCACTTCTTCTATATTGTTCGGCTCAGGGGAAAACACTTTGGTGGACACGGGTCCTTAGTGTTGCTACAACTGTTTCACTTCATCTCGCTCAAGCACTGACACCACTGTTGGGATTATATTTAAAAACAAAGGCTTATGTTAAATGACATTAATAAGAGAAATGGGAAAACAAAAAAATGAGTAAATGAAAAACGTTTTGTGTTTGTTTTGTATTTTTTGGTCATTCATTCTTCTCTTGTAAATTCCTGTAAGTATTTCTTAACAAAAGGTTCTGGTAATGTTGCTTAACATCCAACCTCCTACATGAAGAACCCATGAACAAATAAAATCTTCAACTTGAGTGCTCTCATGCTCCTAGGTGTAAATATACAAGTTTATAGCCTGCCTAAAAACTTAGCGTTCATAACATGCAAACCATCTTAGGGTAAACGAAAAAAATAATAAAGGAGTGGCACTGGCTGGAGACTATGGGGAGACATGAAAAGAGGCAAAAGGAGAGGGCGGGGAGCCGGGAGAGGAGAGGGATTACTGGGTAAAATAGAAAGATGAAAAATGCAAGGAGGAGGAACAGAGACAGATGAGTGTGGGAAGGTATCAAAATGATAACGCAGACAAGAGAAAAATTCGAAAAGGATGAGAGAGGACAGCACAAAGGAGAGGGGGAGGACTGATGAGGAGGAGAAGGCGGGAGACAACCAAATCACACTATAATAGGCTGGAAGAGAGAGAGAGAGAGAGAGAGAGAGAGAGAGAGGAAGCAGGGCTGCAATATTTGTTTCAACCTGTTTAGAGATGAATGATCTTCATCTCATCAGGAAATTAAAGATGGCAGACTTCAGATTGTCTGAGCTGAAAAAAATTAGACAACTAACAGAAGAATCAAATGACAGAAAATTGATGAAAAGTCCTTTTGATAATCGGATAATTGTTTCAGTCATTTAGAAGCAAATACACCAAACGTTTCCTGCTTTTAGTTTCTCAAATGTGAGAATTAGATTCTTATATTTTGTAATCTTTGTAAATGGACTATTTAAGATTATTTTCTAGAAAAAGAAGGCTATTTGAATACATCACCTCTGATTCTGTGATATTACAATGGGCATTTTACACTATTTTCTGATATTCTATAAAACAGAGCCGCCCAATTCGGGGCCCTTGGGCCACGTTTGGCCTGCACATTGTTTGTTTGGTCCACTGGCATTTGACAATCTCTTACTTATTCTCCTTATTCTTAAGTGCTGAGAGCTGTAAAAGCGTAACTCCTAAATGAACTGTCAATTTTGTGGAGCTAAAAAATACATAATATGAGTTTTACAGCAATATACAGCATAATGGTAATGTCTTCTCTATTAAATTACATTTGCTGACATATACAAATAATTTATGGTATTGTGTCTCTCTCCGGCTGATGCTCACATACTGTTAGTGTCCTACGTCAATTGACTTTGAGCTGCCAGTCAAGATGAGAGATCAAAGCAGTGGCACATTTAGCAAAAATTGGTAAGATTACATTTTTAGACAATAATTTCTGCAAAATAATAAAATTACTATTATACAGATTAAAGAGTAGTGATTTAATTATCTGTGAAATATGTTACATTTTAATGAAATAAAAATTGAAGCATGTTCTTTGGCCTGCTGCCCTCCACCCAGATCAATTATTGGCTCTTGATTGAAAAGAATTTGGGCACCTCTGTTATAATGACTAACTGATAGCCCAAGAAAATGGACAGAAAATATTGTTAACTGCAGCCCTATTTCTGACATCACATCATTGCAAGGTATTTGTACCCGTCCCATAACTCACCAAATACGCCCAAAATTTGGATGAATGCATTTTTGTAAATGTTATCTGACTCGCGTCTGAGTGGGAGGGAAGCCACGACAGCATTGTCAAAGAATATCCTCAACCTCAATACAGGATGCATTACGCAGCATTTCTCCAAAGACAAAAAAAAAAGCCAAGCCTTCACACACACAGCCAATTAACCTATTGATGTAATTAAGGCTAGTGAATTGATTAAGGCAGAGAGAGCTTACACACTGCCTTCCAGGAAAATACTCTTGTCACTTCACTTGATGGAGGAGACACAGGGACCAAGTGGGCGGGCCTTTAGGGTTAGAGTAGCCTGCTTTTAAAAAGAACAAATGTCATCACTGGGAAAAAAAGCTACATAAAAGAACCCTTTTTAATTTACTTAATATGCTTAAAGAGCATTCATATTTTATCTCACAGCCTGGGAGTTAATTGAATGCTTCTGAATAGGGACAGTTATGCCAGCAAAGCACTCCTTAAATTCTGTCTGTTGGAGAAGTAAGACAGATAGTGTGGAGGTGGATAAATGGAGATGGAGATGAGTTTCAGTGCTGGAGGGTATCAGGTGTGTGTTTACGCGCACGCAGACGGACAGAAATGAAATAACTTAAAAAAAAAAATGGCTAGACTCTTTGCAGAAGTGCTTTTTGCTGGAAAGGTAGGGAATGTCAAAAAGTAATTCACTGTATGAGCATTAGCTGGTCATTTCCATAAATCGAACCTGATCTCATCCAGAGTGTGACCATTTATCAAAACACCAAACACACTCATTTAGTTTCTCACAAGAAGGCACGTCGGGGAAGAGACTGGACTAGAATATTGACTGCTCAACAAAATGTAGTCAGGTCTGCCTGTCTGTAGTCTGTCTTGTCTTATCTCATCTTATCTTAAAGGTATCACCGTCCTGCTGTCTCTCACGGTCTTCATGTTGCTGGTTGCAGAGATCATGCCAGCCACATCGGACTCCGTCCCTCTAATAGGTATGTGAAACACACTGTTTGTGTCAGTTTTCATCGGTCAGTTTCAACACTCAATTAAGTCCTACAGCCATGACAACATATAATGATTATCAATATGAAATCAAAGTGTTTTCGTCATTAGTGATACTGCATGAGGTTTCCGTCTGACAATGACAATCAATATCTGGTCTCTAGAGTTCAGTTGTAATTCTTAACTCTATACAGTAGGAACTACTGTAAAATTATTATTACGCTCATTATCTTAGTTTGGTGTGTTTGGTTGCTGATTAGCACTAAGCATTGCTTAGTCGTTAGCTCTGCAGGTATTTGGTCACAAAGCAACCTCGACAAATTCAGAGTTTGACCGGATGATGCACGAGATGAAAATCAAAAACTAAAGAAAAAATACACAATCACAACAGACTGCTGCAAAGTGGCAGAGCTGCAGCATGCCAAACTAAAAACAACAACCCCGATAACACAATTTATTTTAGCCACCTGCTCATCTTAAAATTAACTGGCTAATTTGATTGTGGGCCCACTGCTGGAAATTATGTTTAGTGAGCAGCTGAAGCTGCAGCCAGAAACAGATGGATGGCAATCTTTGCCTCAAGACACAAATCCTGGTCATCAAAAACTTGAGGAAAAAAAAAAGCAGTCACAATTGTCAGAGTGTTGCTTACAGCGTATTTTTTTTTAATTTTCTCGACAATAATTATGCTGAGCTTAATCTGCTCGGTGATTTTGCCAACACAATATGGGAATAAGCCGTCAGTGGTGCTGGAAGCGAGCCTCCGGTTGGCATGAAGATATCTGAGAAGGATGTGTTCAACTTGAACGAAACAGGGAAGAAACTGTCCTTTCAAATTCATGTTATTCTTGAGAATCTAGTTAATGTGTTTTCTAAGAAATAATCAAAACACTCATTGGACAGACCTCACAGCGCTTGAAACAGGAAAAAAAGGAATCAAACAGGATTTCAGTGGGAAAAATGAAAGCGTGCTTTCGTTGTGGATATTTTCTCTACTTTTCACAGTAAATAGACTTTTGCTGGCCTGCATGTCAAATCAGAACCTGCTGTGGTTACTGTGGTTCAGGCGAGTCGGAAATCATAGTGTGCGTGCACTGCCTTAAAAATGAAATATAATGCAGTTCCATACTCTACTCCTCCTAGGTCAGTACTTTGCCAGTATAATGATCATCGTTGGGATGTCAGTCATCGCCACGGTGGTGGTTCTGCAGTATCATCACCATGATCCTAACGGAGGAAACATGCCGAAATGGGTGAGGCGGCGCTCACACAGTTTATCATGAGCTCAGATACATTATCAGTGACGTTGCCGTCTGTTGAAGCTTGAAAAGGTTGGTTTTCCCATCTTAGATGTGATACGTTCCTTTTGTTAATCTCTTTTCCGGCATCACTATCGTTCTTATGCTCTACCGTCCTCCATTTGTTAGTGCTACCTGTGCTCCTCTGCCAGCTTCCTTTCTCTTTTTACTCTCCGACTTCCTCGGCTGTGACTCATCTGGCAGTGTCAGTCTGCCTCAGTGTGTTCATCAAATGCCTCGCCACCGACTTCAACGGGAGTGCATTTCAAAGCACTCTGGAAATGTGGGCGGATTCGATTTGACTCATTCCTTATTTTTCTTTTTCTTACCTTCTGTTTAAAAAATGCAGCATGTCTATTCTGCAAAAGTCTTGTTCTAATATGAATATATGACAAATAAGAAACGTTTAAAGAGGACCTGAAATCAAGACATTAAAGACAATGATGATTTTTTTTTAATGACATATTTTAGTATTTCTGTAATATTAATCAGCCACTGAAATATAAATCAGTATTAAGATGTATTTAACTCGTGATTTATGTTTTGACTGCAGAGAAAAATTGACAGGCCAGCTATTATTGATATATGTACAAGTAGTTTGGCTGCATGAGAGTGCAGATGCTGTATGTATCGACATATTGCAAGGGCGTTCTGTTGATGAATGGCCCGTTCACACAGTCCAATGGCCAATTAACAAGCTAATTGATGTGGTTCAGATGAGGGCATCGAACCAGCACAGTTCATAATTACAGCCTGGACAAACACAGCATCAACAGTAACAGCAACAGGGACTGTTACCTGGCTAGTAAACATACTCAGTGTAGACTAATTGAGCAGTCATCTGGACATTAGCGTCCCATTGGGTGCCAGACACCCATCTGGTTGCTGTTGGACTAGTATGCCCTTTCAGGGGACATGTAGTTGTTTTTCATGTGAGTAGAAGAGATGAAACTAAAGGGGATTTTTCATCTCAAGGCTGTGTCCTCAGTAGGCTGCAAGTCTTGAATGCGACGTTACCAAATCATTCGAAGGACTGGTCCAATGTGTAAGATTCTTTGAAATTCTACCAAGGATGGAGTCCTTCATTCAGAGAAATTTCAGGGAGGCATCAGGTCTATTCTCGGCATCCTTAAAGCCTCACAATCCTCTGTGGATTTACAATGACGGGGCCTTTCCAATGATGCATACCTGGAATAAAACAACTCTATCCCAGCAAAATCCAAAGCTGCTATAGGGTATTGTGTCAGTGTCACGTTTTTGCCTCACTCAGGCGGGAAAAGTCAGGTACCTTAGGTTTGGCTCCCAGAAAGCACATAGTTAGGTTTAGGAATAGATTATGGTTTGGATTTATACAGGTAGCGTTACAGAGGCCGCGTAAGTTACTTAACAAAAATCATGTATGTTGAATATAAATGTTACTTAAAAGAAATCCAAGTTGACTTTTGCTTTCTCACAGACTTGCACAGCAGTCTCCTGTTCAACCGTTTCCAACCTCCTCCTTACACCAACTTTATCACTCTTTGTACTGGCTGGTCATGCATGCATGTATTTTTCAGGCGTTGGTGAGGAAAAACTCGACACTGACACAGTATCCTCTAGTAGACTGATGGATGTATTACACACATGATACCAGGCTACCCGACAGTAGGCGGTGATAATGCCCTGCCTTATTTGCAATTCTCCATTACAGCAAAGAAGAGGAAGAATGACGCACACCTGCGCACTTATTAGACTTTTCTAAATATTCTCCAAATGTAAGAAAGGAAACTTGCCTATCTTTTGAGGAACCTGACGTGGAATGATCCATCCTCCCAAATAAGCATTCTTAAGATTGAGAAACAGCCGAGGAAAGGACAAAACAGAGCAGAATAAAAGGTTTAAATGTGAACACTTTGTGCAGCTAATCTTCTCTTTATCTCAATGCTCTCAAATCTCATTGCAAGCTCATTACAGTCATGAAACAGTAATCTGACAGTCCTTCTCAATAATTCCACAGTTTATATTTAATGCTGCCTTTATAAGTATCCTCTCTGTTGGGAATCCAGTTAAAGCCAAAAATCTTCTTAGCCTCAGGCGCTGTAACTGGGCGTCCCCGGCGAGGATCTTATATTTCTACTTAAACAAGTGCAGTTGCAGTTTGAAACAAAACACAGGGTTGGAAACATCAGTCTGCAGCAAATGAGACTATTAGCCCAGTTTAACTGGTGTAATGTGCAGGTCAAGATGCGTAGGTGGTTTTCAGACGGTGCTCGGTGGCTGATTTACGGCTCTCTGACATTTCCTTTTTCTTCTTTTGAACGTATTTATGCTCGGCTACTTGCCGTCCTCCACTCTGTACATAACTCGGTGTTTTTTGCTCTTTCCAGGTGCAGCTCGTTTTGCTTCAGTGGGTCGCCTGGTTCTTGCGCATGAAGCGGCCAGGGGAGAATGATGACCTAGAGCGGCCCCCGTGTGCTCCCCACCTGCGGCGCTGCTCCTCGGGCTCACAGAGCGGGAGCATCGCCAACCCTCCGGACCCCACCCTCCTCCACCCGCTGCACCCACAGAACCTGGCTCCTCTCCAAACGGGTCCCCTTCATGCAGGGCACCCTCACCTCCATGCTCAGTCAAGTGCCAACAACAATGGGAACCTTCTTTACATGGGCTTCCAGAGCATGGACGACCCTTCGATACTCTCGGAGCCTGTCCAGAGGAATAATATTCCTACGGGGCCTCCACGAGTGGCAGGAAGCCCTCCTCCGCATCTGCCCTCTCAGTTCTGCAGCTCCCCACCACCTCCTACCCCAAATATGGATACTGTAGGGTGTCCCAGCACTGTCTCCAGTGGTGGGGGCTTTGGCGGCGGACCGGGAGGGCTTGGAGGGTGCTCGACATCGGTGATCGGAGACCCCCAGCTCCAGGCTATCCTAGAGGAGGTGCGTTACATGGCGGACCGTTTCCGGGAGCAGGATGAGACCGAGAGCATGGCTGACCAGTGGAAATTTGCAGGCGCTGTGATTGATCGCCTGTGTCTGGTGGCATTTAGCGTTTTCAACATCATATGCACCATCTCAATCCTCATGTCTGCTCCCAACTTTGTGGAGGCTGTCTCAAAGGACTTTGTTTGAAAGCAAAGAGGAAAACAGAGTAGGAAGAAGCATGAAGGGAATTAAATAATGGATAAAGGATGGAGTGGGCCCTGATCCAAGGAAACACAATTTCCAGCGGACTGTAGGCTCTGTGATTTGTGATCGCAAAGAACTGGGAGATAGAAAAAAAACAAATGGTTTTCTTTGCAATGCGCTCTGTTTTGTAACTGAAATATAAGATGAAAACAGATGGAGAAGGGGATAAAGAGTGAAGATGAAATGAGATTAGGGTGAGCAGGGTGCTTTATCAGATTCTTGACAAGCTGAAATGGATTCTTTCAGTTAATTCAGAGAATTTCCTCCAAAATTAAGGAGTCCAAAAGGGATAAATAAAGAGAGGATTATCAGTCCAATGCGACCTGAAGTAAGAAAGCCCTTAAAGCAGGGGTGAAATTGAGAGAGTAAAAGACGAAAAGAGACTAGTAGATAGATAGGGACAGATAAATGAGACAGACATTTGACTGTTTTATTCCCTTAAGAGGAGAAGACAACCTCTCCCTCCCACATGTTGAGAAAATACTGGATCATTTGAAGTGATGGGATGACGAGAGGGCAGGGAGAGGAGACTTTTACAAAAACAGACAACAAAGAGCAGTCGAGAAGGAGCGAGACTTCATCCCCCGTGACATTGGCAGAGCGAGGCGTAGTAACCGCCGTGATGCTTGGATACATAAAAGTGGACTGAAGATCAAGAACACTGCAGCACCGAGGAACAGAAGAACATCTCATCTATTATTCAATGACATCCATCTAATGACCGTCAAATTGAAAGACCTCAGATAATCTTTAAGACTAATAAGCTTTTAAAAGATGAAGTCCCCCCTCTCCTCGCGAGCCACTTTAAATTTCCAAGGCCTTATCTCTCAGACAATTGCCAATCTGCAACAATCAGCAGAGATCAAAAGCTCCTCAGCAGTGTGCACAGTGTGCGCCGCTTATTACGACTGGAGGACAGAATTATCCGGTCATCAGCACAGTGGCCAGTGGCTGCACCGTCAGTGGAGACCTGAACCAATAATAACCCATGAAGCAGTTACCTAACTGGCTACTGGCAGTTCATAATAGACCAACGAAAGTCAATGGATTTCATATTAAAGGTTTAATAACTCAGAGGGAGGTCAGGTCTTTAAAAGAACACGAGAGGCAGAAATAAAAGGGATAAGATTATTCAAATCCTAAAATTAATGGAGAAGCAACATCCCATCAAATTTCTGTCAGATCTCCTGAGAGGTTTACAGCTTCATGAGTGATTTCACATCCATCTAAAATGAGAGCTGAGATTTTAATCTCTAAATTGACTCAAGCGGATTTAAATTTAGACGGTGCCCTTCAGCAAAAGATCATCTGAGGAAAACAGTGAACAAAATATGTCTTAAATTAGTTTGGACTTGGGGGAGATTCACTTTTTTCTTCTACTTATCAACAGGCAGTCAACCGTAAATGACTCATGTCTCTGCAAGCACTTTGAATGAATGCTGAATGCAAGGTTAGCTTAGCTTAGCTCATGTCACAGATGGGTTCAACTAGCTGCTCCTGGGTCATGTTAAAATTTTCCAAGAATGTCTGTCTGGCCTTATCAAAGTACAAGTTAATACATGCCTAAGTAATGTGCAATAAACAGAAGTGTGAGTATACAGGTGTGGATCCATGGGATGCATCCAAAATCCTTCTAGATAAATTCTGAGTGCAAAATCCATGCATTAAACAGTATAATATATTTATATATATATATATATATATAGTAACAATTCCCAATAACAATTTCTGAAGCAATCCTTCAATGTGTGGGATTTTAAAGATGCAAAAAGTGGTAGTGGTGCAAAATGACAATTCAAATTTGTCTGAAATCTCAATTCACTGCTCACTGATGAAAACTGTAGTGAAACAGTCAGAGTTAATGATGCAGCGATCTGGAACACAGCCAGAAATTACAACAGAAGGATGAGTCATTCAGAAAAAGCAACAGGAGTCGAGCTGTCACTCACGTTTAACAGCTCAGAGGCTGCTGGTGCTTCACTCATGCTATGATCTATGTATGTTTTAATAGTGGCTGTCATTTGGATGCAGCTTCAGTGCACAGTAACTGATAGTAAATACAGACATGTCAGGAAAACCAACCTTTACATGGTCCGCATTGTTGTTTCAGAAAAGAACATAACTGCTGTAATCAAATGTTTTAGCATTGAACTCTGGATAAAAGGTTTTTTCCTGCATTTATGTAGCTGTTTTTTGATCTTAAAAATAACTCAGTTGAGCTCCAGATTCAACCAGACATTCAAACTGTAAGCAGAGATATAAAGTCGTTTCCTCCAGTTTGCCTGATTGTAGTAGGAGAAACAAAACAACCAATTAAAGAATAAGACTGGAGGTACAGTATATTTTTGTAATGTCAACAAATTCCATTAAAAGTGTAGTTTAATGAATTCTTTTTTTTTTTTTTTTAAAGATAGCTGGCCATTGTGCTTTTTGTGCAAACATTTTAAGATTTTCAGCCGTGGATTAATATGCTTTGGAGCCTCTAGTGAGGATTTACAACAGTTGGGTGATGAATATGACGGACCCTGAATAAAACTACAGTGTGCCCCTGAATAAAACTACAGTGCCCATGTTCATGGTAATTAAGGAACAGTGTAATGTGTTGCTCATTAATGGGAAAAAGGAAGGAGGGAAAGAAAATCTCCGGCTCAGGCTGCAATGGCGATGCGTTTTAATCGGACACGTTTGGTTTTGTCTTTTCATGGGATTTAATGACAATACAAAAAATATACAATATCGCCACTCTTATTCCTTTAAGAAAAACCTTTAAAATGACAAAATGTTTACAACACTCCTGACCAACACCGTCTGTCTCTAGTGGTAATATACACGTACATTTTCTGACTGAACTGCTGCAAAGAGTGTTGAGACAGTTGTACAGATTCTTTATGCCTCCGCTATACCGCTCTTCTGTCTTCTCGCTCTTCTTCTTTAAAGCCAAGTCTTCTAGCGGGCAGAAAGTAAACTTCCTGCCAGGGGGGTTCGCAAAAGAATGTAGTCCTTCGAGCACATACTGACACCTAAACACTCACATCTGTACAGAGCATTTGTCATCCTGAAAATAAAGGATTCTATCTTTTTTTTTTTCTACCACCTTTGGTCTTGCTCTGCTCCCTGTCTCTGTGTGTTGACAGTGGCTGGCCCGACACCCAAAAAGAAGAGAAAAATGACAGCGAGGGGATAAGAGGAGGAGAGAAAGTGCTGACCTGCAGTGAGAGCTGGACAGGGCTTTAATTGATCACTCGTTCAGGAAGGAGGGAGAAGAGGAGGGGGGGGGGGGGGGAGATGGAGGACGGGATGGGAGGAAGAGGAGGGGAGGGTTAATGGAGGAAAGAGGGGGCACACTGGGTAATTCATCGGCTTTATGAGGGACAGTGGCAGGAAAGATGGGTGCTCAGACAAGTATAACTCAGTCACAGGCATCAAATGAAAGGCCACTGCACTATATCACACCGCATGGGAAAATATCTACTTCAGAAATAAACAGAAATTAGAGACATATTTTCATGCGACTATGCGCCCATCAAGGGGGGGTGGAGGTGTGTGTGGGGGTAGGAGGGGGGGGGGGGGTGTTTGTGCGTGGCCTTCACTGTGTCACTCAGTCACTGTGTCAGGCTGAGTAAAGAGTCAGGGGTGTATTTATAGTAGTGTGCTGCTCCTTATTCAGCCGAGGCAAGGCTCCCTGCCTGATGAGCTAACTCGACGGTCGAAAAATGTGCAGCGCAAGCAATCTGGCAGCGCTTAGATTTACTGTGTTCACTCAGATGGAATAAAAGAAGAGAGAGTGTGTGAATATTGTGTGTGTGTGTGTGCGTGTGTGTGTGTGTGTGTGTGTGTGTGTCCATGGGGAAGATGAGCCTCTCAGGGTTGGCGTATATGCACAGAATCAATCGGTTGTTTTGTTTTTTCACCCCCAATCCTCCTTCAATAAAAGAACAGCAGGCTTCTCTCAGGCTTCGGATTTGACCAAACGGGTAGTTCAACCGAAGCTCACTGGAGGCCACACACAGCTCCGTGACTGGGTAAATAAGAGGGCAAAGTGTAAACTAAAAAGATCAATCAGTTTACAAATGCAACAGAAAGAAAACAACTTAACCCCAAAAAGAAGACTCAACTAAGCAGAGAAAATATTACGAGTCAAATAGCGATTGTGTACACAGACACGCTCCTTTTAAATTCACTTGCACACTTATTGCATGCATGACTACACAAGAACCACGTGAAGGCCCATTCAGAAGCACCCGCCCATGTGCATGCACACCTGTTCTCTATAAAGAGTCCCAGTGGGCTGTGCTGCATCTTGCTGCTGAGGCCGATCAATGCCTTTTAATTACCAAGGGCCCAAAGCGCTGGTCGATGCAGCTGACGAGAAGCAGCGTCGAGAGAGAGATGCTCCAGACGTTGATTGATACTCACTTTACCCAGTGAGCCTACCTCCAGATGTGTCGTTAGGCTTGATTAATCCTGCCAAGCCACATTCATTCACTTTCCAGACCACTTGGGCCGCCGCGGTCACAAGTTTAAGTGGACGCGAGGTGTCCGACCAGAAGATCACAGGACCCGTAGCCAATAAGTCTGGGGTGGCCGGTTGCTCTCTATCTACAGTACTGGCTAGTTAGGGCCCGAGCACAGAATGGTGCGAAAGCCCTTTTGTTCTTCAAGGAATTCCTTCTTCCCTATTATTCTTGTTCATTAAGCTTAATCGCCTTTTTGGCGGCTTTAACGTGCTCAAAAACTCATGAAACTTGGAACCCGCGTCAGTCGTGGCAAAAAGTGGTGGCCATTTTGAGCGTCTAGCCATGAAACTACAAATTGCTGTAAATGTTATGTACATGCACTGACCTTCTCCAAACTTTACATGCATGATAACAGTCCGGTCCTGAAGACACCTGTATGGTAATATTCACTCATAGTCATAGCGCCCCCTGCTGGCAACTGGAAATGAAACTTTTCATACTTTCACATGCTTCGTTAAGCTGGTTGATCACATGAACCTAAATTCAGGTCAGAATAGCCTTCACATGTTGATAATGATATATTAAGAAGTTCGTGCTACTTCGTCGAAGGCCGTCACTGTGGCGATGCAGCAAAGTTTGATGTTTTTCGCCGGGACACAGGAAGTTTATGTTTAAGGTCAAAGGATGCTTGAAACCTTATGAAACGTGACACATACTGTACATCCGGCGTGGTGAGCCGATAAATCTGATATGTGTTTAGCGCATTTGTGTGGCCACATTTTCATAATTTGGACGACATGCTACAGTATGACTTTTTTTTTCATAATTTGGAAGACATTATAGTTAGACTTTTTTTTTTTTAGATATTTCAGACTACATGCTGACTTTTTTTTTTTTTTTCATAATTTGGACGACATGCTATAGTATGACTTTTTTTCATATTTTGGACCATATAATATAGTATGATTTTTTTTTCATATTTTGGACAAAGTGCTTTGTTATGACTTTTTCATATTATGGACGACATGGACTATTTTTTCTATATTTTGGGCCATTTAATATAGTTTGACTTCCTTTTCATATTTTGGAGCACATATTACAGTTTGACTTTTTTTTTTTATATTTCAGACTACATGCTATATTAAGATTATTTTTCATAATTTGGACGACATGTAACAGGATGACTTTTTTTTTTAAATTGACAAGTATGTCTCCAGCTGGAATCGAACCAATTACCTTCTCAATGAAAGGCACCAGTGCTAACGACTACACCATTGTGCCTGTGATACTGGGACTTTCTTTAGTGCTATAAGACATGCATTTTTAAGTATGCCCCGATCCAGCAAGCAAGGGCTCGCATACCGCTGCTGGCAGTTTTAATTGCCTGTTGTACTCTGATATTAAGCTCACCGAGTTCTGATTTCTTACTTGACTGCTACTCAGGTAAAATACACCCAGCATGCCAATACAAACATCCTCAGTCACGGAGGCTCCTTTCAACACATTACTGTGGGATCTTCAAGCATTTGCAGCGGCATTAATCCTCATTGTAAGGATTTGTACTCCTTTCGCAACTCGAGGATAATGTTTTATTGATGTCACTTGTACTGTGAATAATGAACTAAGATTCATCTGCTCATTCATTTTTTAAAGGCTGACATGATTTGATATTTCACTTTGATAAAATTGGGGGGATTCATAAAAGACAGATTAGAAAAAGGGAAGATCAAAACGGCAGGCAGAATATTCTGACTTGAAGTGAAAAGCGCCTTTTAGTAGATCTCCCACGTCTTGAAAATCCACTACTTTTTATATCTCACACCTAGAAATGATAACGTATGCTGTCTGTTAAAAATATTGCGTATCCAACCCGAGACATCATCACACTTGTGTTTTCACACTTTGAGAAATCGCCCTCCAGAAGACACAGCGAAAGACATGAACCAACGTCTGAGAAGAGCTTCTTGTGACGGGTAAACTAAACTTCATATGTGAAAATGCAGATGTGCTGCTCGTCACAGACCATAAACCCAACAGAATGTGTGCAAAACATCATGCCAGCTGAGCATTAGTGCAGCGAGCCTGGACTCATGCAGCCTTGTTTATGGAGCCACTAATTCTAAAAGAAAAGAAATATGTCCCAGAAACTGCAGAAATGTATTCTGTTGCAAAATGCAAAGTGCTCTTATTTGATTCTACACTTGTATCAGCAGTTTGTGAGACATATTTCTATCTTCCAGACTAACCCGTATTTTGTCTCTCCTCTCTGGAGAATGTTGCAATTCAGTGAAAGTGAAATGGATTTACTAAAAGAGGAAAGACAAACAACGATAATCCGGAATTTCTGGGGGTAAGAAGTCTTGATTTGTAACTGTTATGCCTTTTAATGATGCATCACATAATTTTACAAGTCTTTTGTTATTACATAATTGTATTTAAGATTTCTATTCTGAAAACCAGCCAATTTAAATGACACAGAAAACAATTTCCTCGCTACATTAAATAAAAACACAAGAAAAGGCAGACAAAGAATAAATCAACAGAAAAAGACAGCCACAGCTGCCTTTGTGTAAAACGCAGATGTTGAAGAGACTCCGACGCTGTTTTCACTCGAGCCTCAGCACAAGTGGACATTAAGTGGTCTCAACAAATTTTCCCTCAGGTGTGACGGCGAGATAAGCAGTCGCTCTGTGGGTCTGAGGACATTATTCCAACCTGACAGCTGAAATTGCTCGACAGCTCGGAAAAGAGGGGCTCTTATTGTACGACAAGACATGACCCCCCCCCTCCCCCACACACACTGCCCCCACCCCTTACTACATGTCACACCTCACACACTGGCTCAAGACGACTGGCTATTTATTAGGGAATATCAGGAAGCTTTGGTGGAAGAAATACTGGGGTCTATAAAGTATCAATGCATAATTTAACAACACCTCATTACAAATAGTGAACTACAAGTCCTGTTTTCAATAAGATACTTAAAGCTGTAACTGTGGTAGAACAGTGGCAGCTGGAAGTACCAAATCATAGTGAAGCAGCAGAAGAAGTCTTATACAGTGAGTAAACTGACTCAGTATTGTCAACTGTACTTAAAGTTCAAACGTGGCAACAAAACCGTTGCGTGTCCTGAAATGGAAAAACTCATATTTCACTGCACATGGATTCACTTTTTTAATGTGGATACACAGGTTAACTCTACTTTTAAACTTCTTCTTTTTTTTGTCTTGCTGTAAGTTAAAGTGCAATAATTATCAGCAAAATTTAAACAGCTGTGCGTTTATTTGAACAGATAACATTACATCACAAATTTAAAATATAAATTTATTTTGTATAAATTCTTAGTCTACAAGATAAATAGCTGTTAAGCATATATGTACTGTATGTATGTGCTGCGATGCAGCAGTATAAATACACTTGAAACAGAAATAATATAATAAAACACTGAAGGAAAACCTTCTCAACTGACATCCTCTCAATAAGCAATAGACATATACAGCTGAACGATACACAAAGTGGGAGAGATTTACTTGCGAACTGAGCTGCAGAGCGAAGCTGACCCTCTCAAACCCGATTGATTAATTAAATAATCTGAGCCTGAAACCACGTGAAGGGGTCGTGCCTGTGCTATGACTGATAGTAATAAGTTACAAATTCGAAGGATGTTATAAATTTCAAATGGACGGCTCATTAAAATCAGGCTCTAGTGAGCGTGGATGTCTTATTTTAACCGCCTGTAGCTTTGACTTCTCTCTCCTTGTGTTTGTCCACCTGTTTATTGACTTGTTTATTTACATGATGTATATGTTGATTTGCATATAGAGTGGGGAATCGAGATCCGATCAAAAGTGGTCCCTCGAGATGCATGTTAATGCTAGGTCTGAACAGGGCTCTCGATCGCCGGACACATTTTGACCTTGAAACCACAATATCAGTGGCTACTGGGTCTTACAGGAGTCGGTTCTAATAATTGACTAAATATTAACATCCATAGTAAAGACAAAGTTCATTCTTGAGGTTAGAGGGAGCGATGCTCAGGTTATGGTTGCTAAATGACTGGCATTAGTTTCTACTGTTGGCTACAGACAGTATTTTTTAAGTATTAATCCGGCAGTTAGAGTTCATATTATCTTCATAAGGATTAAGTGGGAGCCAACAGTCCAGGCTGATAGATAATGAGTAGCGGCGGTGGCGAGGTGGACAAGAGAAAAATGAAAAGTGAGGGCAAGTGGTAAAGTCTGGGCAGCAGGCTGAAGTCAGCACATGGTGCCCTGCGTGAGACGGCTCTAATGAGATGGATATTTTCACCTCGGCACTGCCAATGCACACAACATTTTATGGGCTTGGTTCCATGGGGTGCGTTAGGTATTTTTTTGTTTGAATAATGCCTGACCTCGGTCTCCCCATGGACTGCAACAGTTCCTGTTGAGCACAGCGAACAACATTAAGATCTGTGCAGAACGTGACCATCAAAATGTCACTGTAACCAGAATAATGTGCCTCCGAGCTTATTGCAGGCACGATACCTGCCTCGGGACCGATAATGTACCACGCAGCGCTTCTCCCTTTCCTACAGACCTTGGGCTATTAAAAGTCAGGGAATGTTTTTGAAAAAGAGTGAGACAATAAGAGGAAAAAGAAAAGATAAGCACGGCAACAAAGCACAGTGTGTCATTTGTTTAACTCCAAAAACTTCTGACATTACACTTTCTATTCATCTCAGACCTCCTTAAACTCCTGAAATATTTCCTGCCAGCGAACTGTCATATCTGTTCCCCGTCATGATTCGCCCTCCTTCACTTTTCATCCAGCAGCCCGTGCCGTGCAGAAGTGCTGAGAAAAAACTAAAATTGCTGTCAGATTAGCTTCAGCCCCTTAACTCAGTCATTCTGTGACAAACTATTTTTGTTCTGAACTTGACATTTACCATCAGCGACAACATATGAACTGCATTTGCATTGACGCCACCCTCACAGCCACAAATCTCAGTTGTTACCTCTGCAAAAGTGAGACAGTAAAAGCAAACCTTGGGACTGAATAACATGCATAAATGAATCTCTGACATCGCTTTGCCTGGCAGCTCAAAAAAAGAAAGACTCAAATTTGACCAATCTAAAAAGTGAAAAAAATACAAAGCTTTTTAAATAGTCTTGTATTTTCCCCTCATGATGTTGATTGGTTCCGTAGGAACACTGCGGTTGTTTTATTGCTTTATGTCTTTATAGATGGGGCAGTCTTGACATTGGCATCGTCTCACCGGACAAGAAGAGAATCCATACATTGCTAAAACACAACCTGAGGGCTTTATCATTTAACAGCTAGTAAAAAAGCCTTTTGGAAGCTGATTCATTTAAAGAAAATGAGCCGTCGGTGTATTTTATGTCCCGGAGAGAGTAAATAAATGCAGTCCAACAGCATTTTTCCCAATATATAACTTTATTTAAAATATTGTTACAATTTATTACTCTACACAACATTTTCAAAACTTTTTTTCCTTTTTCTTATACTGGTTAGTAAACCTTTGTGGGTGTTTTTAGATATAAAACTCTACTTTTTTTTATTTTTTTTTATTTTTTTTATAGCCTAAGTCTGCCTCAGTTGTTAACCGATTTCTTTACACACTTAGTAAATGAGACACCGCCTCTCTTTTTAACACCTTGTTTCGTTGTGTGTTTAGCTAATCCTCCATACAGTCGTCCCCCACACACAGAATTAATGATCGACGGTGGCCCTCACGTTGTTGTACACTATCATTTCCCCAATCTTTATAATTTCTGCTTAAATAAATAAAAGTTCTGAGTTGGAGAAACAAGAGTGCATTTTGTCAAAAGGATATTCTTTTTCTTTTAAAACAACTATTTACAGGTTAAGCTGAAGACAGACAAACAAGGCTAAGGTTTTAATTAATGTCGCTGCCGTCTTGTCATTGAAAAGCCCCGTCATTCAAAGCAATGAGCAGAAATTAATAACACGAAGGCGAACACTTTATAAACAGCACTTACATCCACCCTTCAGGTTAGTCATAGGTCGGACACGTCAGCAAAAAATGGGAAAGCCGGCAGCTAACGTGCTCTGAGCCAGATGTGCATTCCAGAGGTCGACGAACATCGAGTCTACACAAAAGTGTGGATGGTGACACGAACATAACGGCGTCGAAGAAAATAGACTGGCTGAGCGGCCTCATGAAAGCCACTTCAACAAGTGTGAGAAAAGATCTTTTACAATGCCAGCCACTGAATGATCTTACAAAAATCAGTGCAGATTTTGCACGGGACTCAGAAAACCGACGTGTTGCTATAGCAACAGTATCATAAATGATTATTTCAGTGGTAGGTAGTGATGAACAAAAACTTTCTGAACCTCATGTGCGGACCACACATGGGTGTTTTTTTGTTTTTTTGTTCTGCTGTCACCATGTTTCTTTTCACCTGATAAGTCCTGCGTAAAATTTCCTCTTCTTTTCATAAATAATCATTCACTTACAAACTCAGGCTGTCTAGCATCTCGGACACAAACACTAGCGGCCCACAGCACAGCTCACACTGGCAAAAAAAAAAAAAAAGTATCAAACACAAGCCAACCGTAAAAAGACGTACTTCTTAACATTCCTCTCATCTCTTTGCTTTCACCTAAACACCGTTACTTTGACATTTAGCTCACTGATGAAACAGCTGAAACGGACAACAACTGACAGCATACACACCTGCCTGTGACTGAGACTGAGCATAAGATGGCACCTGGCGCAGACAAGACAAACCGAACCACAAAAATATATATTTAAAAAACAAAAAAAACAGCAGCTTTCTAAAAGCCTATTCACAGCAGCACGAGCCACGGGGACAGAGAGAACAAACATCAAACAGTAAAAAACACCGCTTTGAATACATTATTGGGAGGACTGAGTCAGTTGGCTGACAGGAATAAAAGGAACAGAGGCTGCACTGAGCGTGTTGAGCCAACGTGGTGCTGCCACGGCAACCGCATCCCCCTGTGATGACAGGGGAACCAACCTGGAGAGAGTAAGAGCAGAGGACAGGCGAACCAGCACACGCAATCACCAAACCTGTGTCTGCCTATCTCTCTACATCTTGTAAAAAAATAAAATAAAAGAAACATCATGGTTGAACAGCTCCAATTCTTATGTCATCAATCTCTAAATTGACTATTACTTTGGCTGTCAGTGACCATCCAGCAATCTGCACATTGCAGTTTCTTTCTCAATCCAGCTACCTGCGATGTGTGTAAAACACAACAAGGTACTACAAGTGTGGTATGTATTGCTACAAGCTGTTGTGTAACTGAGGGCTGTCCTGGGCGGCAACAATTGGATGAGAAATAAAATATCTTGTGGTAGTGCACTTAACAATTTTGTCTCAGAATAGCAAGGGGACAGGGGTATGTGTGTGTGTGTGTTGTGCTGAAAAAGCATGTGAGCGGCCGTGAATGTTAGCGAGACAATAGGAGACGCTTCCCATTTGTCTCCATCTGTCTGGCGTCTCCGTCGTCGCGCACACGCACACGCACGCACGCACACACACACACACACACACACACACAAAACCCATCTTCAATGCCTGGCTCTCACACAGACAGCTCATCAGACACGTCCAATCAGAGCCTAAAAGCTTATCAGCAATGTCAATGATAAACATAGAGGACACACTCGCTCAGCACACAAACATGAGCAAGCTCCAAGATAACTGACTGGAAGCCAATTATGACTAAACCAAGGCATGAAGTAAACATTTATTGAACTGAAACCTAATCTCAACTGTTAAAAAAACCAATTCTAACTCGAGTGAAACTTGAACCTGTGCTCTATAAGTCGGAGTAAAAACATCACTCTGCATTTCAGGTTTTTGGTAGTTGCCAGAAGGCAAGTGAAGCACAAGAAGGAGTCAGTAATGAGCTGGCGAAGATAAACTACTCACCCTTAGTGGGATAAACAAAACTATTGCATTGAGGCTAAACAAAATCGATATATTAATGCGCATTGTCTCTATTCTGAGGAATTTTTTTGTCAGCATGTAAACCTGCTTTCTACACATTTGACGGGAGACATTTAAATGTCGAACTCTACAGAGATGAAATACACAAATAGATCTATTATCTGTGTGAGAAAAAAAACCTCACAGGAAACTGTAGTTAATGGTAAATTAATAATAAGGACACACGCACACAACTAATACTCTATCCTTTTAGGTGCAGTAGGAGGCAGAGAACTGGCTGGATTGCTATGTATGCTGAAGGCTGTGGTTGCAGTCACACAACTTCATGCACCATCTACTTTCTGTGCAACACACACACACACACACACACACACACACACACACACACACACACACACACACACACACACACACACACACACACACACACACACACACACACACACACACACACACCATCTCTCCTCCTGACTTGGTTAATGGACAAACTGCAGGGGAGTGATACTTTTGGGTAAGTTACAGAGCCAGAGGGATCACTCTCTAAGAAGCTCTCAGAAAATGTCTATTTCTGTTCAATAGTGTGACTTAAGTCGGTCGTGTGCTCTGCTGCTCCCTGCTGCCTGTTCAGAAAACTGCAGCTCAGCGAACATGCACTCAAAAAGCCTCTTCTCTCCGTATATTAACAATCTGTCGGCAAGATTCGCCATGTATAAGGTGAGACGTTATAAAAACATTAATGCTTTGGCCCATCAACCTTTTGTTTGAGAAATTATTCCTACGCAGAGCTGAGAAGGAGAGACGCTTCCTCTCAACTTCCAAGCTCTGCAAAATCACCACAATAAAACACTTGCGAGGGGGATAAATATCCATACTGACATTAATGGCTGACTGCCAACAGACAGCGCTCTGAAGTGTGGGTTAGACCAGAAGACACGGGGAAAGAAGGAGATTAGTTAGAGCAGCTTGAACGCAATTTCAGTTAGTGTTTCATTGTGTTAGATCAAGAAACCAATTGTTATAGCTCTTATATTAATCTATATTTCATCAGAAGTAAGATTGTTAAACATACAAATAGTTATGAACACATCCGTTTCCATTTAGTTACATTTGTGCCGCCTATGTTTTCTGACAAAGACAGGATACCTATGACCCAAGAGATAGAAAAACATAATTTTTTGTGTTAATGTCCAGCATCAGTGTAAAGCATGAGTTTACTTTCTTCCTTTATCATGAACTGTGAAAGAAGTGGAAACCCCATTTCTTCCGTGTCCCCCTCCCTTCTTGTTTTCAGTTCAGTTCAGCAGACGAGGTCCACGCTGCGGGATTCGGACCCAGTGGGTCTGTTGGAAAAAAACCACCGTCACAATCCCATCCCGGAAGTCAGCTCTTTCGTCAGGTGGCGTTTCATTGAGGTGCTCCCTTTGCCCAAATGTTGCTGCAGCGCCATGGCAACCCTGACCAGTGCCACACTGTATTACATCTCAACCAGTGGGGAGAATTTGCTTGTGTCCGGCCCCCACACCACAGGGCAGATGCATGGAGGAAAACAGACACACTATGGAGGTCTAGTAAATGACATGTGAAGTTGGCTTTTCTTTATTTTCCTTCATTGCTCTTCTTGCTTTGTGTGTCCCTGGGTTCGGTTAAGTGTGACTATTCCAAAATCGGGCCCTTTCCGGTTTGTTTTTCGGGGCAGGGATCGCCTCAGTTTGTCACTCCGTTCTGTGTTTGTCGATGGGCGCTCTCTGGGGTGGCTGTGATAAATGCAAGTGGGCCAGTTCTAGTTCAAGTGATGACAAATGCTTTTAGGAAGTTGCGATCTCCCCCCCTAGGTGGCGCCATCCCTTCTGTTGTGTCTCCAGAGGAGGCAGATACTCTGGAACACAGAGAGACGGTTCAGAGGAACAAGCCTGAGTGATTGAATTTTTTTTTTTTTTTTTTTTTTGCTGCCTCAACACAACACAGAGCAGTCAGTGTGCAACAATGTCAGAGAGAGACTGTGGATTAATTACTGATTATTATCATACGAGTCCCTCTGTCACATGCTAAAGCCCTCATATCCGGATGTCTTCAACTTTCTCAGTCCTCAGCTGTTCGCTATTCGTCTGTTTCTGAAACTCCAAAGCTCTCTCAGTCGTCCTCGTGCTGTACAGTTGCTTGTCCGCATATTTGTATTGCTGATTGTGTGTTGACTCACACAGGGCAAATAGTTTCATCATCCTTTTAATGTGTCAGTCCCTGAGAGATGGCCCTGATAGCGAGTCACATGTCTATGTAGAGCACATGCATCTATTCTGACTGCACAAACACGAGCTACAGTGTGCCCTCCTCACAGTCATCTGATGGCGGTGGAGGAGAATTTACGCTCTCCTAAGTTGGTTAAAGATGTTTTGTGGACTGAATTGTCTTTAAAATGCAGCCTTTTCACATCTTTGTAATTTTCTCTGGACTTTTACTTCCTTGTAATGCCTTTAGAGCTTCATAAAAGAAATATTAAAACTAAAACGGTAATCTGGAAGGAATTGACCGAATAAATGTACTTACTGACTGCATTATTCATATGCTTACATGGATATTTTTTTGTCTTTAATGCATTGGAATTAAAGAAGATGGCACACTTGAAATCCTCACCCTGCCCTTGACATTTCAGGTTTTGTCAGATGGGGAATTTTTTTGAATAATTCATGCTGTTTGACGGGTGCCATCAATCAAAGCACTCAGCACTGCATCTGAATGCATATTTCTTTATGATTTGCCCTAGATAAAAACCTAGCCTCTAACCATTCAGTGCTGGTGTTTACTAACTGTGCTACTGAGAAGATCGTCTCTCTGAATTAAGGCCAAAATGGTCCCATAAAAATGATTTTTGCTCACCATTGTTACTGCAGTTTTTGTTGTCTTTATCAGATGCCTCTTCTTCAACCTGACAGCAAAGAAAGAAGTACATAGAAATATAAAATAAAACATTTCAAAGAAGAGACTGAATGAAAACACGTTTGTGGCTTGTTTGTATAAGTAAAGGGAAACTTAAGAATAAGCTCAGTGTAGAAATTCAAAGCTGGCATGGAGTCCTAGGCTTCCCAGAATAAAAGAGGAAAGGAGTGGTCCTTACCTGTTTCCTCCACTTCAGCTCACAAAAGACTCGCTCAAAGCACTCGTGCATGTAGTTAAACTGGGAGACAAAGAAGCAGACAGAATTGTTGTTCAGGCCTCCAGTTCACCACAATCAGCAAAGTCACAGTGTAAAGTTACGTTTATAACAGTTGGATACACTTCTTCTTACTACAGATTTAACACTGGTTACGTGTCAGTTTTCATATTGATTTAGTTTAGAAGACACTACATGACTTTGGACCAGACTCTCCCTCACACATGCTATTGGCTTATGAACCAGGGAGGCCACACAGATCCGCCAGCTCCTCTCTTTTAACTCTTCCTCAAAGCAGAACAAAAACATTTGGTGATACTGCCCTCAGCCTCTAAACCGCTGGAGCAGCCAGAGGATCTGAGGCGCTGAAAATATTAATATATTTATCTTTGAACTAAGAAAAACATCTATTCAGTGTAGATTTAATTTATAATTTTATTATTTTTACTTATCTTAAGATCATAATTAGAATCAATTTTACTCTATCTTGTTTATTAATATTTTACTGTTGATGATTATATATTCCGTTCCGTTTTATTTTATTGACATGTTGATATTTTGTATTACTTTTTTATTTTTTCATTGACTTCACTATTTGTTTTTGTGTCGTTTGAGTGTGCATTACTTCATCATCAGTTTTTAAACATCCATCACTTTGTCAATGTCTTGTGAAGCGTTTTGAATCACATTGAATTTATTGGAAAGACGCTAAATATTTTTTTTTTTTATTTCACTCATTAATAAAGATTTGATTAGAATGTGAAGGAAAGAGCGTTGACTAAATCATGTTTGTATGTATGAAGGGTTATTGGAATTTTTAAGAAAAAACACAGTCTGAAACCAAAAGCCTGCAGAACATATCAAACAGGTAGGCGGGTGTATGTACACTTACATATGGAGTGAAGATCTTGACCCAGCGAGGTTTCTTCTCTCCTCTGGCATACTCGAAGCAGAAAGCCATCCCCTCCTCATCAGTGTCCCAGCGCTGCATCTCGCCCCACTCAAACGCTATTACCTGGCTCTGAGACAAGAGACGGTAGTTTAACTCTGTGCAGATGAACGGCTATAAAGGTCAAGCTTAACATTGTTTTGATTTAGCATTTGGAAAATCTATTTTGAGGAAAATATTTATAATTTTTTTTTTTTTTTATAATTTTAAACAAAGGAAACAATCATTACATTAAATAATCTTATAGTAGCCATATTTTTAATAAATGGAAGAAAAAAAACACATTGCTTTTAATGTGATAAGCTGGACTGTCCACTTGTACTGCATTTTGAAGTATCTCACACACACACACACACACACACACACACACACACACACACACACACACACACACAACAGCTCACCTCCAGCGTGCCATCCTCAGTGCAGGCGTGCAGCTTGAAATGATGGATGCTGATGGCTGTGATGACATGGCCCTTCCTCCGGGAGTCACAGGAGCAGTGGGGGAAATCCACCTCATTGTAGCCCTCACACGTCCGCAATAGGCTCAGGTACTACAGAGTATTATAGAGCACACTAGCAATCACTATTACTGTAAGCAAGCAGATTAAGTTAAACTAAAGACACATCTGATTCTCAAAAATCCTAGTTAACATGCCTCACGGACTCCAAACTACATCGCTGTACCAATTATGGCAAAAATATTCTATGGGGGAAATTTGTGGGAAACTTGTTTACGTATGTGACACTGCTGATTTATATATTTTTGTTGAAAAATGCATTTGGACTGGTAGAGCAGTCTGAATTTACAATAAGCTGTAAAAACTGACTGCACTTGAAAGTGTCTTTTATTTATTGCAAATTATAAACACAAAAATAAATGTAGCGTTGTTCTCTTTGAGTGACAATTTGCATGAACAGAAATATCAATGTATTCAATGTCCCGTGTCTTTTACATGCAAATTTTGAATTAAAGTGGCTTTTATGAGATGCAGGTTTATGCTCAGCTAATATTTTGGCCTCTCGGTCAAATTCTTTATAATCCCTGATCCCAAAGACGTGTTTTGTATGCTTAAACATTTCTGAAATCAAACACTGCCTGATACTTGTCACAATCAGACTACTGAAGTGGTCATAAAAAAAAATGTTGCTTTTACTTTCATTTACTAGCCTTTAAAAGCTTGTGAATGTTGTAGTGAGGAGCTACAAAAGCTGTGAGTGTAGAGGCCCTCACACATGCCACTTCTGGTGAATGTTCTACAAACATTAATATAAATTTAAAGCCTTTCTCTCTGTTTACACCACAGCGGGCTCCGTATTCTCAAGTGTGGAAGGGTTTCTGGCTTTTTTTGTCCATTTTTATTTGGTAGTGTTTTGGTGATGGCTCTGGTCAGCAGGCAAAAAGTGTAGTCATCCCAGTCCCTTCCCCGAACAAAGACTGGTCTGTGGTACTGACTGTGGCCATCTTGCGCTGCTCTGCCAGTTTCTGCAGCTGGTAGGATTTGTCCTCTGTTTTCATGAATCCCTTCTTCACATCATCCAGTGCCTAGACAGACAGGGGGTGGGGGTGGCATGAAGATGTACAACACCATTTATCCTCTGAGAATGATTATACATTAAATTCCAAGTAGCCAAGTTCAAACAATGACAGCAATAACCTCTTGTGTACATTTTAAAGCAGCTATAATAAATATTTTTATAACCACAATGTATCAACCCAACAATGTGAAAACAACGTGACAATATGAAAGGAGGTCACTGAAGTCGCAGCGTGGATTCTATTTTTCAGAGCTTTTTAATGAGTTTCAGTTCATTGTTTGCTGTCTGGTCCGCAACTCCAATGTTTTGGTTCCCTGTCGCTGCTCTCATAGCTTGATTTTTAGCGGAATGCAGCTGGTTTCAGCAGAAAGTGATCTCGAAGCCCATTGTACACTACCTGCTCAGCATTTAACAGCAGACAGTCATAGTTAGTGACAATATGGTGAATAAAGTGGAGCATTTAGAAGCAAGAAGTTAAGAGAGAGAGGAAATATTTGCCAAAAAAAAAAACAATCCCAAAGAATGATAATGTTACTGTGTGACTGCTGGCTGCGTTACAACTTGAGGTGTGAATCAAGTTGTGATATGATTCGCATGTCAACAGTTTGATTGTGCAATGCATCTCTATGCAGTTTAGAGGGACAAAGTGTAAGCCAGGTTATTTTCTTTAGCTACACTTTATAGATGTCTCAATGCCCCACATGGAAGCTGTCGTAGATGTAAGTAGCTGCGCACAGAGAAACCTTTAGTTCCCACTCATTTACTGCACACAACTCAGATTGGTGTGTGGCAAAAACTTACTTAGTGAGTGAAATAAGATGTTCTAATATTTAATTTACCCGAGTTGAAACCAATTGATTTTATCTACCTGTGTGGTTTTAATCTGCTTTGGAGGGTCGCTAAAGTAGAGCCAATGTAAAGGAAACACTGGGCTTTAATTATGGCTCTGTTCTGCCACAACATCGATGCATTGTGATGCATCTCAGAATCAATAAATGTCCACAACTCTGGTTGAAAGTAGCTAATGATTAATATAGCAATCTATATTGAATTAGTAAGTGATTATATGTCAATACAGTGACCAGAAACTAAAAAAATAAAAATCCTTTACTAAAAGTTTACATATTCTGGATTTGTTGGTTTGCTTTCATGCTTTCTTAAATGAGTCACTGCTGAACCTCACATGCTTAAATGCTTCAGGTAGTGACCTTTACTGGTGAGTGGACAACCTGCAGACTAATACTGCTAATTTTAGCAGCTTTAACAAACTCGATGATTATTTTTTACCAGCTCACCCTTTATATTTCAAAAACTGTGGTAGCCTGTTACTGGCTTGTAGAGTATCCTCTGGTTTCCGGATTAAGTTCATTAAATTGTGACCCTTCAAAGCAGGATATCAAATGAGACTGTTTTGTAGTGGGTTCATATTCTGTTTAGGATGTAAAATTACATATTTTTCCTACAGCAGATCCAGTTTGTATTTGTCATAATGTCGAAGCATGTTTAGCGAGTAGCCTCACAGAAGACAAGACTACTTTAAAACTGTTATATATCTGGTCTAGCTTAGCAGTCATCAGGTACTGCATATTGTGTATAATGTCCAGGAAAGCTAGATAACAACAAAATGACACTGCTTCTGAGTGAGTGAACCTGTACATGGTGAAGGTGAATATATTAAAAGCCATTGTAAAAGCTAGTTTTTAACTGGAATTAAACTATAAAATTATAACTAGGTGGAAGCAAAAATGATCTGAGACCAGAGCAGAGTAATACAGTATATTCCCCTGAATGTGTCAGAAATGATCTAATATTTTTGAACAGCTTCAGCTCAGAAAGAAGTCAATAAATTCTTAAAGTAAAAACCCAAAGGTTCAAATTTTGTATTTTCCCTGAAGCCCATGACAAGTGGGAATCCGTTATTTCTATTACCTGGTGAAAGCAGTAGTGCAGTGCCAGTGGGTTGTCTCGGAGCAACTCCTCCTCCTGGAAGCTGAACAACCATTTGCGGAGCGCTAAGCAGGTCCCCGGCACTGCCGACGTGTAGTTTTGCACATAAAGCTTGTGGGGAAACTCATTAGGCGCCAGCTTCCGCACTGCAACAAAAAACAGGTAGACGGAGAGGACTGAGGAGGGGGATGAGCAGCACGGTGTGTCATTATAAAAAAGAATTAACCGTAACCTACACCAAATTACCTGCCCTTGCCGTCCACAAATACACACGCACCCCTCGGCCCAATAAATGCAACTCACTGGTGGGATGGTACAAATCTTTATTTAGAAAACCAGTGGTCATGAATAAACTCACCCCGGAGAAGGCTTTTTATATTAAACACATAAGAGAAGGTAAAAAATAAAAATCACATCAGATTGACATGCAACTCTTACCGAAGGAGTGGTTGATGACTTCAAACAGGGCAAAGTAGCTCGCCATAATACTGTCCATTCCCACCTTCATCACCAACGCCTGCAGACGAACAACACACACTCAGTTATGTATTTACCAGTACACACAATCTGACAACATAATTCAAAATAAGAATTGAATGAAAAGCCCACTTTGCACATCCAGAGTCCAGACGATGGGACAATAAACTGTATAATATAGCTGTTAAACAGCATTATGCCAGCAGCAGTCTCGTGGTCTTACCTGGTACACCTGGTCAGTGGTGCCGTTCTTGCAGACTCTGACAGAGATGGTGGTCTTGTCTGGCAGGGCTATCCGCAGCTCTACATCAGTCACTCCATTGTAGTTCTGTACAGTGAAGCACAACATAATGAAAACAGCTGCATTAAGTCCTTTGGATCAACGGCTCTGTGGTCTGTACTTGTTTGAATGAGTGTGCATGCCTGTGTTTGTTCTACATTACTGCTAAGTACCTTGAGATTAAAGCAACAAAAGCCAACAAGCCATAACCACACCAGAACTAGGATCTGGAAGAAGTCTTAATCTTCCAAATTGCGTTTCTTAAAAAAGAGGGATTAGATCAGTATTTGTTTTGGTGCTGTAATAGCTCAAAACACTGGCATGGCAACTATTGACTGATTTCCAGACCGTCAGGCACCGCCGCCACCCAGCTACCTTCAACCAATGCCACAAGTGTTGTTTGTTTAGAGCGAATAGCCCCCAAACTAGATCAGAGGAGGTTTTATAAACACATTCATGGGCTGCCATCTCAAGAGTTGTAGTGTCCGATAGTCAGACAAAAGAACCTCGTTTCTCAGCCGAAACTCTACCACCCACTTGACAAAAGAAGAAAGTCTGGCCCTACTTCTCTCACTTCTCGTTTTTAGCCAGCGCTGATTGTCACTGTTGCCGATTAAAAGGAAAAACATCAGGTCATAGCATCTGTCGCTAACTGATGTTAATTCTAATATAACTTGATGATAGGCCAAAATGAGACTTTGCTGTTGTCGGATTTGTGCATCTCTGCAAGCTAATGAGGAAATAGACTTTGACACAACACTGCTGTCTGCACTCAGCCAAAGATTGTTTATTCAGCACAAGGGGCATCACTCTGTAACTCAGCTGTGCAATCAGAGGGGAATTGGTGATTCTGTGCAGCTCATTTCTATGTTCCTCAGTGTATTTCTGAACTAAAACGTACTATTTTGAGTGCAAAAGTGCATTCACATTGTTGTGAATAGAAACATATAGTACACTACAAGTACCTGGTGTACTCAAGTCAGTCCACAAACTGAGTATGAAATCATTATCACTTCTCAAACTCAACGGTTGCCATTATGCCTACGTAGCGGAAAAGGAGGGACCAACAACCTAAAGTATTTTCAAAACTGTGACGACCGAGGAAGCTGAAGGTGTTTGGGGACACTGCATAAAAGTGGTTATATTTCACTAATTACCACCAAACTCTTGTTGGATAAAACCATCGTGATGTTTATTGTGTGCATTAAACAGAGGATATTAAAACCCATTCATTTCTGGGTAAAATAATTAAAGCCAGCAGATATGTTGGCTGGTGAGGCATTTAAATGCTATGGTTATTTCCGCTAGGGCAGAACGGCAGTCGAAATCCAAGTACTTCACAATTAAGTGTACAAAAATGTAGGAGTACTAAATGCGAGTGTACTAATGGAAATATGACTTGGGAAGAATCCTAATACATTCGTAATTGTATTACATTTATAGATTTAGAACATTAGATAAGTAAATCTCTACTATCACCCATACAATTTCTGGATTGAAAGACCCAGTCAGGAAAAGCATATCAGATAGCAAAACAAACAAAAAGCTGTAGTGCTATGCAGTGTGCAGATGTATTGTTTTAGAAGTCAAAAGTTGTGCACTTGAGAAAATTTTAAAAGGGTTCCAGAAAAAGATTCCAGGCTCAGGGCAGTCACTTTTAAAAACCCAGAATCAAATATCCCACAGAAAATATCTGCATCCCAATGTACTAAAATCTGTATCAGAATACCCATGAATGACATGCATACCTCATCTGATTCAGAGAGGAACTCCTGCATGATGTCACTCTCACCGATCACCCGTACAGAGCACACTAGAGACAAATATAGAGAAAGATGGAGCGAAACAGAGGAAGTCAAAGAAAATGAAATAAACAAAGGGGAAAGGTTGTTTTTTTGTTTTTTACTTTGGAAAAATGGTGTATTTTCCATCCTAACTACATGATATCTACACATAGATTCAGTTTGTGATCATTCTAAACATACTCGAACATGAAGCGGTAATTCTTCTTGAACAGCATGTGGGTTTGGTAACAGAAAAGCTCTTTTGTCTTTTTTCATTTTAAAATAGTCAATGCACAAGCAGGTTTATATGCTGGTGACCTTTCACAAATCAGCCTACCTCGCTCGAGATATTCCTCCAGGCCTCTACGGCGAGCATCCAGCTGCTGCTCCGAGAGGGAGAAGGGCCATTTACCGGGAAGCTTTGGGAAGTTGAAGTTGGAAAACTCCCTCTTCAGGTTCTGGTGCAGGATGGCAAACTCACGGTAGCGTTTTGAGCACAGCTGTCTGCCTGACATATACACATTGTACACCTATGGGCATTGAAATAAAAACAGACTGGCATTAAGGACAATAGACAGAATGAAAAGTTTACATCCAAGAGTTATACATTTTCTGATATCCACAAGCTAAAATAAAACATGTTCTATCTGTATGATAAAAGTATTGAAAAGTTTTTCTGCACTCACCACAAACCTCTCGGAGTGCTGCTCTACATGCTTGTATGTGGGAACAGAAATGGGCACGGCCTGCTTGTCACTGTAGTCGTAGTTGGGCTGGATGTCCTCCCCTCCTTCCAAACCATCGGCCTCCTGAGGTGGAACAGACAGCACAGCCAAAACCAGCTCCTTCTCGCCTGCTCGGATCAGGTCCACCACCTGCTTATGGGTTGCACCTTCCACGCTCACACCGTTACTAGAAGCAAGTGGAATGAAGAAAGGAGGGACATAAAGAAAGTGAGTTTTAAACCTGTTATTAACAAATTAATTGTCTTTTCCTTGTTCATTTTATGACACTAATAGCCAAATAATTCAATAATACACGTTTGACTTATGAAGAAGAGGAGCCATTTATCAGCATTGAACAATGGAACATGTAAATAAAGTGAGATATACAAAGAAATGACTAAATAAACAATCTACTATGGTGGCACTAATTCTCCACTCATGTGCCTTTAAACCATAATAAAAGAAAAGGGCTCATCAAGATGACGTCATTAAAAGAACGCAGGTCAAACCTCAAACGATGGAAAAACGACTGTTCCTTTTATCCAGCAGTTTTTATAAAGATGAATGGAAACGATTATAACGATTATAAAAAATAATGACAGTCAGCTCAAATAATCGCTATCAGGTTATTATGTAACATTCGTGATAGATATAAGCACACAAGCTGATAAAAAAAAAAAAAAAAGTTTAAAATGCATCTATGTTGTAAATATGCTAATCCAGCTATTTCTCTCCCGATATTTAATCCAATACATTCACTCTGGAGATTTCCTGATATACAAATACTGAGCCATCAGTCTTTTGTGAGGTAACCTGAGGTCAGGCTGCGGCACAAAGTATCACCGCCCCAAAGGAACAGAACGAATGCAACAGAAAAGAGACAATTTTATACAAAATTTGATAAATAAACTGTATTTGATGTGGATTAGTCAGGTCAGTACTGGCACACATACAGATTCATGCCTGCATAAATATAATTAGAATCCCATTTTAATCTATTTGCAGCTTTAATAAATCAGATTTTTATTAATGCTGCAAATATATTTCCTGTACATTGTCCTATTATTGTGTGCAGTCATGTCAGTGCATTGTCCTGCGTTGATGAACACAATGTTGGGAGTGTTGAGTAACCAGGTCAGCTCTAACGTTTCTAATGTTTCCCTTTCCTTTGGTGCTGACTGTGAGACACCTCCCTTCTTGGCTTTGCCGAGGCCAGATGGCACCAGCATCAGGTGTCTCTGCTAATCTTCGTATGAGAAACAGTGGGAAGCACGCATGACAGGAGGGGAAAAAAGTAGGACCTGTACATTATATGCCACGTCTCGATCATTGTACATAGATGTATATCCGTGTAGCATCACGGATCAAAATGGGAAGTGAAACAAGTAAGACAGGGTAGTGGTAAATGAAGGCAACAGCGGTGGATGGGGAGAGCGGGTCTGTCGTGGAAACGCATATTGACATGACAGAATTCCTCCAAACTGTTCAAGTGAACAGCAAAATTGAGGGTTAGGGGGGGGGGGAACAAAGAAGCAAAGATAAAGGGAAGAAGTTTTGGTCTGTACACTTCTCTGATCCCATCGTCCTCTTGTTAGACGAAACAGAAACACAGCATGGTGTGTCAGTGAGAAAGTATAAAATGTCAATTAGGCTTGGACAGAAATGAAGCAATAATAGCACTTAAGTAGTGCGTAGTGAATATTTTTTTGCTGAAATATTAATTCCATAAAAGATTACAGACACTGACAAATTCCTGTAATGACTCAATGGAGCATAAAATGACAAAAAGGTATCAAGAAATCCAGACAAAATATTAATATAAATAAGAGATAAGCAGATAGATTTTGTTTGGCTAAAATGTTACGATAGCATTGTCACTAAATAAAAGATTTAAATATGTTACCTGTCATCATATAAATGATCAAACTAGTATTTTTGGGAATCAGTGGTCAAAACTGAAAAAGGTTCCCTGATTAATAGGCAATTGATTTACTAAAAGATGCTAAAGTGAAGCCTTACAGAACATAACATAAAAGTAATGTCTTCTGTAAATACACAAGCAAAGGAAGGTAATTTTTCATTTGGTTTCATTTTTATTCTTTGTGTACTTGTAAAAGAGGACAATTAAAACCTGATTTCCTACACAAACTAAACAGGCTGATAGACTCGGATAAGAAATACCACATTGTAGCCGCAAAGTTAAGATTATTGCTATTTTCTTGTTTGTAAGACCTTTGGAGGTAAAATGCTGACTTATGACATTCTCAACCGCCTCATTCTTGTGATTTTTTTTTTTTGCGAAATGGTCAAACTGGTTAATAAGTCACATGAGAAGTATTGGCACTATCATATGACCAGAGAGGGTTTCAACAGCTATAAAAGGGACAAAACTATTGCATCGTATAAACAAGTTGATGCCTCAGCAAGTAGACGTGTTCCTTGTTTTTCCGTTTCTGTTCTTCATTATGTCTTCCTCAAGTTGAACCTACGTTCAAGTTCACAGTCACATGTTTTCACTGATTAGATTTAACGATGATTTTTTTTATTTTTTTTTTAAAGCTGATGCAGTCTGAGCCACACATGAACATTTAGTTCATTTTACACATACCAGAATTTGTCAAAGACCAAAGCCCCCCCCCCACCCGGAGGGGCGTTATAATCATGGAGTCTCACATTTTGTTTTGGGAAATGTACCCGTCTACAAATATGAACTGACTGAGGCAGCTCATAAAACGTACTGTAAGAACAGACTTTTTTTTTTAAACAATGAAGTTAAAGAGAGTCTGACCAAACAAACAAACAACAACAACAAAAAAGCAGTTGTACAAAAATGTCTCCAGGAATCCAGACATGCATATAAAAAAAAAAAAAACCACTCAAGGACACTGACAGTGATGAAGAAAGAAAACAACAACAACAACAACAAACCAGCACCTACAGCTGTCCCATGTAAACAGCAGGGCTGTAAGTGAAGGGTGGGCAAGTGAAAGAAGCACAATGATGCTGAATTTGAGCGACAACACTTCCATCCAAAACACACACACACCAGCAATATTATACGTATGTCAATGCGATGTCAACTACACCGACGTTGGAAATCTCGCTTTCCCAAACCCGCGCTGAGACAGACAGCCACTGCGCAAGGAGCTAGCCGCGTTAGCTCCCTGGCTAGCTGAAGCTAATCAACATGCACAGCCTGTAGTCACAACTTATGTAAGCTGGTTAGCCTGCTAGTTAAATCACCAGCGCTAGCTCGTTGTAGCTATATATATATATATATATATATATATATAAATAAAAATGTCTACAAGCTGAGCAATTAACTAACTAACCAGTTAGTTAACAGGTTACTTGTGGGGTTTTTTTTAACAACACCTAAGTGACGTAGCTCGAAGACGGCTAACAGCACGCTTGAAATTGGCTAAACTGGGTAGCTCAGCCACCCCCCCCCCCCCCTCCTCCCGCTAACTTGCCCGTCTCGGGTTTGGACGGACCGGACCGGACCGGACCGGACCCCCCCCCCCCCCCCGCGACTCACACTTCCAGGATCCGGTCACCCTTCGCTATCCCGGCTCGGTCCGCGGCTCCTCCGGGCAGGACAGCGCTGACGTGCTGAAGAGGAGCGTACAGTTCCCCGTTGATGCTCCGGAGCTGCCCACCTTCGCTGACTTGACCGCGGACGTTGAAGCCGTAGCCGGACTCCGACTTGACGATCCTCACGACCCGCGGACCGGACGTCACCGTGGTCGCGTTCTGGCCCGCGGTGCCCGCCGGCGAACCGACCACCGGACCGTTACGGGACGCCGAAGGGAGAGCCGGCCGAGTTTCATCGCCTCCTACATCCGCCATCTTATTCACAGGCACTACTACCAACCCCCTCCCCTCCGGTCGGTGTCTTCGAGCGAATTCAAAACAACACTCGGGCTCTTGTCCCTACGAGCTCCACAGACCGACTCTGTTGGTAACAACACGCCCCTAAAAGCGGCGTCACGGGACGCGGCCGCGCAACGTGACGGACCGGAGGCGTCACCGAAAGTCGGGTCCTTTTACTCGCGACATCTCTACATTGCAAGCTTACTCATCATTTATGATCACAAGTCTTTTTATTTTTTTAATGTTGTTGTTAATGTGGCAGTGAGTATTGCTTATTCCTTTATTCGGTGTAATTTTTTTTTTATCAATAAGAAACTTTTCTGATGCAACTCAGTGCTTTACCCAAACTAAAAGTAAGAGAAACAGAAATAGACGATTAAATGCATTATAGCTGCAGATGTTTATTTTTTTTAAACCTTTTATCGGGAATGTATGCTAAATATGAATATATTACATTAATTGTATGCTAAACATTGCTAATATATTTATATTTATTTTAATATATTCTTCCAAATATTAGCCTAATGTTGTAATATTGTAAAATATAATATTTCTTTCTTATCAATTTCAGTCATCAAACAACTGATTCCATGCACAGATAGATAGATAGATAGATAGATAGATAGATAGATAGATAGATAGATAGATAGATAGATAGATAGATAGATAGTTACTTTATTAATCCCCAAAGGGAATTTTTTTTTCACTACAGCAGCATTTATAGATACAGGAAAGCAATAAAATAACAGTAAAAAATATGAAATATAAAAATGCACAGTATATACAATAAATATAATAAAATTAAAAATAATAATTAAATTAAAACTAACTAAACAATAGTGCAACGTTTTTTTGTTGTTGTTGTTGGTTTTTTGTTGGTTTTTTAAAAATATTTAAACAACCAAGAAAAACAGACAACGGTGTTAGGTTAGGTAGGTTAGGTAGTTACTTTATTAATCCCCGAGGGGAAATGTTTTCGCTACAGCAGCATACAGAAGCAACAAGATAATAATAGAACAATAGAAAGCAATAAAATAGCAGTAAAATTATAAAATATAAATATAAAATATAAAATGCACAGTATATACAGTGTATACAGTACAGTATATATCTCTATATATTATATACAAACAACCAAAAAACACAGTCAACAGTATTATTTTGCCAGAGGTGAGTTATTGTACAGTCTAATTGCGGTCGGCAGGAATGATCTCGTGTATCTGTCCTTGTGACAGCGGAGCTGGAGGAATCTTTTGGAGAAAGTGCTCCGCTGTCCCTGCAGCAGGTGGTTGAGAGGGTGGACAGGATTATCCAATATGGATAATAGTTTGTTCAGCGTCCTCCTCTCCACCATCTTTTCCAGACTATCCAGATTGTAGCCGATGATGGAGCCGACCTTCTTAACCAGTTTGTTAAGTCTATTAGTGTCGCCGGCTCCAATGCTGCTCCCCCAGCAGACTACGGTGAAGTACAATGCACTGGCCACAACAGATGGTAGAACATCTCTAACATCTTGCTGCACAGCACCTGTTGTAGCACTGAAATGAAATAGGTTCTCAGGCCCTTGAGGTACATGATTACCCATTGTTTCCATAAGTGCTTTATGTTGTAAGAATATTGATGTTAAAGCTTATCACCGCCCCTCCCTCTGCAGGCAACACACCGACTTAATGAAAATGAATGTCGATTACAGAAGTTGCAAGATTATTATAATTGTACAGTCAAAGATACAAGAAAAGACTGTGATGGAAAACCTTAAATATCATCATCAATGCCACCATGAAAATTCCTTAAAAAATAATAAAGTGAACAGAAGATTTACATATTTACCACAAGTGTAACTATCGGAATCTTTCATGTTCTTGCAAAAACAACTGTTCAGCTTTTCATCCATCCATCCACTTTCCTATATCTTGCATTGAGGACAGCTTATAGTGCACTTTGTAGTATATGGATTACAAACAGGTGAGGCCTTTGGTCCAATAAAGGGCCAACACATTCAGACAACTGCAGTTACTGAAAGGCATTTTAAAACTTACAGTTCATGTAACCTGCATGTTTTTAGACTGCAAGTGAGCTGGGGCACCCACTGAAAGCCACACACAGGAAAACATGCCACTGAACCCCCATCCAGCAAGTCTTGGTTAGACCCAGAGCCTTCTAGCTGCAAAGGTATCCACTTGTGAGCCATTGTGTTGGTACAACACATCATGTGTGATTTAGTTTTTATTACCTGTTGTGTGTTCTTTTTTAATTTTTTCAAAATAAAAACTAAAAGCCTTTAAGGAAATGTAGCTGAGTCGAACAAAACAAAGATATTAAGCTGATGTTACAGCAGGATATCTTCAAATCTTATTTAAAGCAAGAATTTTCTTTGTTTGTTGTTAGTTCAAGCTTAATTACATATATTGGTGAATGTTAACATGTGACACAAATAGCACAAGTAGTGAAGAGTCTTAAGGGCTATAAACTGTCTCAGTAATGTCAGTTTTACAACAGCATCTATCAAATGCTGCCTATAGCATGAGTAATTATTTGTACAACCTATGGACCCCGAGTGTTTTAAATGAATGGATGCATTTAGTTTCCGTGTCCGAGAAAGCCTGTATTTTTCCTTTTAAAAGTTACACAGAGTTACTTTTAATAACATGCTTTGGTAATTGAGCTCCGTTATGTCACCCATCTGCAAGCAACATTAAAGGCATCCTTCCTTGATATAACCTGTAGTTGTATCACTCCCTCCCGGAAGCTGATCTGCTAGCTAGGCATGAAGTCTGGTGTTAACAAAATTAAGCCACAAAATTAGTTTTTGAGAAAGCATCACAAACTTTCTAAGGTTATAGTGCTGACATATCTGTGCAACTGTCCAATACTGGTTCAAATATTGTTCTCCCAGCAATGTTTTAATACAGAAAGAGTCCAACTCCAGTGTTTCAGAGGAAAAAAAAGTTTATTTAAATTTTCATTACATTATTATTGTTGACACCTCATTGTCATTTTTTGTACTTATGCTTTTGAGCAGTTGTAAATCTTTATTAGTTATTCAGCTGTCAAGGCACACTCTTCTCCTTCAGAGAGAGGCGGCTCTCCCAGCTGGCCCCAAGGTGGCGCTTTGGATCATTTTTTTTTTTACTTGAACTAATGATCTCCCAAAATAATAGCCAGATTGATGACAAAGGTGACATACTCCTTGAAATCCACTGAACCGCTTTGGTCCTGGTCCAGTAAGTTGAAGAAATCGTCAATTGGTAACTTGTCAGTGGTTTCCTGCGGTTGAGAAAAAAGTTTGCAAACATGACTGTCTACAACTTTCAGACATATTAAAATTGTCACTTGGGCTATTTATGCACAAAAAAAAATGTGCATATGGTTGCGTATTTATCACTCTCTCAGTACAATGCTCTACATTACACATGCAAATTACAGTCAGTGCATTCATACATTCTTCTGGGTGTGCTGAGATAGAGAGACCGAAAGTCACTTACTCCTATGCTTAATTGAAACTCTTTCTGCAAAAGCTCTTTCAGCTCTCCCTTGGAGAGATTCTTGCTGTCTCCCTCCTTGCTGGAGTATTGACGGAAGACGTTCGTGAGAATGACAAAAGCTTTGTGGAGTTCACCCATGATGACGGCTAATTTAAGAGGACAGAAAGAAAAATGGGAGTTAAATAGTGACACATAGAATTGACATTTGTTGTATATATTCAGACGACTAAGGAAGAAATGTTTTTATCTAATGCTTCCATGACTCCATCTAGAGGCTGAGTTTAGATCTGTTCACATTAACTGCCGCTTATAATTGTGGGTCATTTGGTTCTGTGGTCCAATTTGGGATCTTAACAAAGGACATTATTTATATCCACAACTTTAGGGAGTGGCTGCAAGAGAAGGACGGCATAACGTTTTGAGATGAGATTAGGTAAATTTTGGAAAAAGCAGGACTGAACAGATTCACTCACTTCATGAAGAAGTTTAATTTCCACATTCATCGATTGTTTATTCCCCCTGCTACAGTTTAAGCGGCTATTTACTGTAATTATAGTGACATGTAAATACTTAAAGCAATGCATACTAGTTTAATTCATTAATTCCTGTCACTCGTCTGTAACGCAGCGTCTCTAGATAAAGAGGTAGGCTAAGGCTTGATTAAAGTCCCGGGGGTGATTTCCGGTGTCTGTTCTCTTAACGCAGTGTATCCGAATAGCGTGTTTTCCACTGACTCTATAAACCCAAGAGAGTCACTTGTGGTTGTGGTTGGTGACTCACATGGTGCTGTGCCAAACCCCTGGGCCATGGTATATTGAGCAAGCTGTGGCATCAAAGGGTGCACAAACAGATGGGTATGGTGGAGGAAGAGTACACAAAACCAATACTGCACCCTGCTCAATTGTTTAACTTTGTTACAAAAGGTAAAAACTAAGATTGGTACTGACTTCAGAATGTTCAATCCATCGGTTAAATGGTGTTTTTCAAATACCAGGCACTGGAGTGAATGAGCAATGTCTATTGCAACATCAAATTTGACCAGCAATGAAGACAATTTATAGTTAGACCAAAACAAACACAAGGTGCCCACACAGATAGCAATTTTGCACTTTATGAATCGCTAAAATTTAAACTGCATTCAGATAAAACTCACTCTGATGACATGAACATTGTCGCGTGAAAAAAAAAGTTCTAACTAGAAAAGGTTTTGGTGCATGTCTTTAAAGTCAATAAATGAAACCAAAAAACAAATGTGACAAAATTATTAAGATTTAATACTCACCGTTTGAAATTTAAGTACAATGAAGAGTGAAATTCAGTGTTGGAGGAGCTGCAGTAATGAGGACATGGAGGAAGAGGGTGCTTTATGCACCACCACACCCTGTGTCCCTCCCTCTGTAATGCTCCTTTCATCTCCAAACACTCCCCCTTCTCTTGTCCTGTGTTTTGTTTTTCCAACTTATTCTTCAAGAAATACTGGATTTATGTGCTATTACAGTGCATGTTCAATTAAAGAGATATTTTCAAAATGCTAAAACTTCATTTATTCCAAATATGTTTCTCATGTTGTTGTCTCTAGATTGCATTTGAACTTGAATTCAGGAGTGTTATGATGTCTTGTAGAGTGCTGTATCTTTAAGACAGTGGTTTTACAAAGCAAAAATGTTTTGTGCTGTAATTAAAGCCAACAAACTCCTGCAATTGTCTTAAAAATACTCTTTGATTTAATATATTCAAGCATTTACGATTGTATGTTTACTGTTAGTTAACAGTTTTCCCCCATTTAATTAACTTTTAATGTAAAATTATTTTGAAGAAATATCAGCTGAGTTTATCCCTTTAAGACTTTTGTTTTGCAAGCTGATGAAGGGAGGAACACAGCATGTGAACTGAATCCCTTTTTGTAATGACATACAGCTGCTCCATTTGGAGGTCACTTTTGTTAATCCATTAAAAGAAAATCTACAATTTGTGTCATACACCTTAGTCTAGAGCCTTGCATAAACATGCTTTTTAAGACTCTTGATGGTGTTGTGAGGGGGAAAATGCTAGAACTATTTTGAGAGGTTTTAAGTAATTTCACAACCAAAACACTAACTTTGATCAATTCAAAATATTAGCAAATGCTTTTTGAACCATAATTTCAGGTTTTCACTGAGCTGCAAATCCCCCCAAAAATCATATTTACTTTTGTAATATGAAGGCCAAATGCAAGGACACTGATTGTAATGCCCCGCTTGAAAACGTTATTGCCCAGCTAAAAAGGACATCAAAGAAATGGACAGTTATATATGCTTTAAGTTAAATGTGTATCTCTTTATTCTATTTTGTATTACAGGACACTTTAAGTGTATGTTGTACGAACAAATTTCTGGTGTTTTGTATATGTTATTGTCTTTTTTCTATTTTTGTTTAATCGTTGGAGATGCACAGGAATCTAAAGTGAAAACACTGGGCACAGTGACTCACTGATTGCTGATTGTTATGGTCCCAACTGGATTCGCTCTTCCTTGCAATTTTGTAGTGAGGCTGTGACTCACAGTCACGTCGCTGAAGTTATACAAGAGAGCCCAGAAAAATGTGTACTGTGGAACTCTGTTTGCATGTTTGTTTCCCTGCATGTGTGGTCTCTTGTACGACTTTAAATTAGCTGTACCCTCTCTCCTCTTTTGTCACGGTAAAATCATTTTGGTCTTTAATTACTTCAAAGTTTAGCTAATTACAGATCATAGGACAGAAGTTACTGTCACTACCATTCATACCAGATTTTACATTGTACTGTCCTTCACTGTGTGGAAATCATTACTCAGTTGTCTCTTTCTCCATCTGACTCACTCAGATCTACCAAATTAGGAAAGGAGTATCTATTCCTTATTACATCCAGCTGTGATTCATATGAAACTATTTGCAGTACAGCTGGAGGGGTTTTCATAGCAAATCAAATACTTAACATAGTCAATGTTAGAATTACAGTTGTGCTTTTATTACATCTAGTGGTCAAGTCTGCTGAGAGGAAAACATTTTAAATGTTCTCTTGCAGCAATGTGTATCTCTCTTAGGAAAGTGATATCTCAAGTTAATGCTGCCTACTAACTAAACATTTTCCCAGGGCCACTCAGCCAGATTTCTAAAAAATACCAAAGTCATGAGTGTCCTGAGTGTAACACCTCCTCCATCCTCAGTTTAATCAGGAACCAAAAAGGAGTTTTCTTTGATTAGAAGGAAAGAGAAATGACAGGAAATGATGGAAAAAAAAGAGATGGACAGACTAAAGCCAGTGGTGAAGTAAAACTATTAACGTCACACTAAAAAACAAGTGACAACGTCCAAAGCAAAAAATGAAGCCAACACCCAAGTGCCAAACAACTGCAGTTCATCAAATGGTCACTTGAGGCTTCCTCCAAAAAGTAAGTCAATCGCCATAGACCCCCATGTTAAATTTTTTTACTGCTTGGTACAAAATAACTCATCCGTTTAAAACGCTTAAAGTTACGTATAATTGAGTTATTGAGTGTCAGACATAAGTTGTCAGTCAGAACCATACAGACTGACTCTCCACTGTGCTGCTGTGTGCATAGTTTGCAATCAGATTTGTTTCAGCCTGCCCCAGCTCCACTCACGCACCACTACCTTTGAATGCGGAGTCAACCACTCCCAATTTGGAGCCACATTGACTTTCAAAATCGGTTTTCAAGAAACCTGTAGGTTCTGTCACAGAGGTTAGGTAAACACATTTTATAGTTAGGTTAGGTTATAGGTTAGGTTAGGTTAGGTTAGGTTAGGTTAGGTTAGGTTAGGTAGTTACTTTATTAATCCCCGAGGGGACATTTTTTCGCTACAGCAGCATACAGAAGCAATAAGATAATAATAGAATAATAGAAAAGCAATAAAATAGCAGTAAACTAGTTTACTAGTTAAGTGTAAAAATACTGAATTATAGGTAAAAATCCTGCATGGAAAATGTTTCTGAAGTAAAATTACATATCATCTTCATCATATCATTTAGAGTATAAAAAAAAATAAAAAATGCAAGTAACCAATGCAGGATACTCTGCTAAGGAGGTTACATGTTCAATGTGGTTTGTTTGTCTGTGCAGTAAAGTTCAGTGGAGACAAAACATAGGCCACGATAAAAATCAAGTGATTCTTCATCACAATCCACATTCACAGGTGTCCTCTGGGATTTACATACTTGCTCAAACTAAATACAGCAAGAAGGTGGTTATGGAGTGCCAGAGGTGTAATGATAAAGAAATTTAGCTCTGGACTGCCTGCTTCATGTGCAGCCTGAATGACAGACACAGTGAGGGGAAGGGGCATAAAGAGATAGATAGTAAAACCTTATGGGCTGGCCTACTGATGCCGCAGCCCACCGAGGTATATCCGATGGCCAGTCTGTTAAATTTAGTAAATTATACTTTCAGTAAATTTTGATCGGTGGGGTAAAAAAACAACAACTGGAAATATCTCTTTAGCTGTGAATATAACTGGTATAATCTAATTTTACATATATTACAAACATTGTTGGAGGTTAGCTTCATCTGCTTCACGGTAGATCACCATAGTTTGATTTTATTTCCCACGATATAAAACTGGATATTGGACGTGTTGGTATGTACAGAACTTTAGCGTGATTGTTGGAACAAATTTCCAAAGACAGAAGCTTTTCTGCCTGTGTGTCTGACAGGGGTGTGGTGTGTGTGTGTGTGAGTATTATTTGCTAATCTCTGAATTTACATCAACAGACACCCCTTAGAAGAACGACTTGAGCAGTAGTAAAACTATGAGAGTATGCAATATCCTTCTATTTGCCAAAGGTTGCGATGAAGCATATGATCTCTTTGTAAGTCTCTTCACTGAGGGAACAAGACCTGACCTGTGCATCAGCGTCACAGAGCAGCGTCTGATCTCTCGCTTCCGGCTTGGGGATAGTTGTTCCTCTTGACAAACACTGTTTTATTCTTTTAGACCACATGATAAACATATAGCAAGTGCAGTAAAAATCTTAAGACTTCAGTGGTGTGTATGTCTCTATGAATACAGTGATCTCTTGATATCAGAAAAAATGTCAACTGCACAATAGGAAAATTTAAAAAAAAACAGTGCAAAGTTGGAATTCCCGGCTCTAAACTCAGCTGCTAGTCACATGGGTGTGGTGCTAGCTACAAACACACACGCACACGCACACACACACACGCACAGACAGAGCAACCTCACCTAGCAACTTCAGTGTTTGCCCTGTAACCATGAACATTAGCTAGGCCCAGCCCATGGAGGTATGTGCATAGAGCCCAAGAGTCTGCGACAATTTATTTACCCTGAGTTTAGCCTTTCAGGCAGGCCTTCTTCTTACAGTGAATGTTCTTCCTACTTCACCAGGATTGGCAGACTGCAAAAAGATGGCCATACTTTATCCTTTGTAATTATATCCTTCATGAATAGTGCTGCCTGGGAGACTTGATTTTAGAGCAAAAACACTCCTATTCATGGAGAGGTGGGGCATGGATGGTCTATCCTGTTTTTCTCTCTGGTGTTATCTTACTTTCACCAGACATGAAACAAAATGAAAAGAATTTTTGACACCCCCTCTCCCCCTCCCCCCGTACATGCTTTGTGTGCCTTATGACTCAGACCCTCCACATTACTACAATGTGCTAAAGGTTTGGCTCCATGAAATCAAATTGACTCCAATGCGACAGAGTTGCCCAACACCCTATTGGGTAATTTATCTGTTCATGAATGCTTTATAATGTTGGGAGTTGCAACATCAGCTGAGTGATTATGCTTCACAGAGGGGTGTGTTCGTGCCAGGAACATTCTGCAGATTCCTCTGAGCCGCAATAAGCAGAACTTTATCAAATAGAAACGGAGAGGCTTTTCTGCCCTTTCACACTCACGAAAGCATATGATACAGGTGGGAATAACATAATAACACCTAGTGTAAAGGGTGGTGTTGCAGAGGGAGTCAAATCACTGGGATGAGCTTTACCAGGGTTTAAATAGCAATGATTTATGGGTTGTCTGTTTTTAGCATTCATACAAGTAAAAAAAACACATCTCCAAAATCTCAGAGACAGATGTGGTTTTATACTGCATGTAAATCAGATCAAATAACTTGCAGTCAAACGTGTGTCTAACATACATACAAACACAGTAACCACTCGACACAGCAGTTTCAAATGATTCACTGTATTTCATGGACAAAAAAATCTTTACAAAAACTGGAATGCTTTTTGGTCTCTTCTTTTACAAAGTTGCCTTTCACTTCTTTGCCGTCTTTTTCATGTGCATCTGATAGCACTGCTCACAGGCAATGGATAATCCAACAACCAGAGAAACGAACTCCTCAAAGTCCACCCGGCCGTCACCGTTGGTATCCAGATCCTTCAGGATCCTGTCCACAGCTGCAGGGTCCTTCTGGGACTGTGTTAAATTATAGAAATGAGGCATCAAGAACAATTGGGTTAGATTTCAATGTTTTAAAAGCAATATAATGATAATAAAAAATAATTATAATACCAGCCTAAATTCTGTACAACTACACATGGTTGGTCTTTTCTCACCTTAAGGAAGCCAGAAAGCTCGTTCTCCATCAACTCTCTGAGTTCTCGCCTGTTGAGTGTGCCAGACTGACCGTCTTTAGAGGCGTAACGGTGGAACACTGTAATGAGTGACTCCATGGCTTTCTCCAGTTCTGAAGGCATGGTTGCTGCAGTGTGTTTTGACTGAAAAACAATGTTCAGATACAGCAGAGAATGTTGATTATGATCACTGATTGTACAATTTAGATTAATTTTAAAAAAAAAGGCCTTAATTAACTTTGATGAAACAAAAGAATGAATGATAAAAATTTGTTTTGGTTGTGATGAAAGACGTTAAACTCATCTGGGATATGTTCAACTGTTGGCCCTGTCCGACATTTTAAAGGGGTATGGAGGAATTCTAAGCCAAGGTGCCAATACTCTCAGTATGAACAGTGGGAGTCCTTACTTGTGTGAAGCAAATGCTGGTTTGACATTTTTAACAATCTGTCAGCTTCTCTCATAAGATTTATCTAGAATCAAGTCGGACGATTTGCTTGTTTTGTCTGTCAGAGAAGGTGGGTCATGTCTTTGGTGAAGTCAAGGTCAGACTTTATCCTGTAAAAGAGGACTTTTGCATTGCCTTGTATGAGTATATGATGCAGCTGAATAAGGGGGAAGCAACACATTTGCTCTTTCTCCAGCACCCTTCCCACTGGTGAGTAATGCTCATGACGAGTGAGTAAATGTATGTTATTAAGTTGTTCGAAAATGAGAGCATTGTTTCAACCAAACATACTGACAAGGCAGAAAAAACTATGAAAAAAAAAAAATCTCATGCCTGTGTAAAATGATAGTTGCAACAGTTAAAAAGCAGAAAGGGGTGGAAAGCTGAGGTTGAAATACTTGTGTCAGAGTGGATGGAAAACTTGACTGAGCTGAAATGTGTGAAGCACAAAATGGTGGGATTCAAGTAAGCGAAGACACTGCAGCAGCAGAGCAGATGTGTGTACATGCCCACAGTCCAACCACACCCATATATACCCTATAGAGTACATATAGACTATGGACTCAACTGGGTTAACCATAAAAGAAAGATTCAGTGGATTAACATGAAAATAATGTGTACTCAGTGAGTGTAATATATATAGTTAACCCATAAAATATTTACTTAATCCTTAAGAGTTTGCCAAAACTCCGTTAAGTGTAATGGCAAAACTTAAACAAAACATACCAAAACAAGGGGGATTCTGCATTGCCTTGGTAAAACATAGGTTCTAGTTAAAACTTAACAGCAGAGGAATTAACTTAAATTTTGTATAGCAGACTCCGTTAAAAACCTCCAGGCAGAGCGTGCTTCCCCGTAAAAAAGTTGATCGATAAATAATACAATGCATTCCATTCACGCCCACACGGTTGTACCTGCAAGCGTTATACAGTTTGAAAATAAAATTCCTTATTAAACCACAACTGTTAGACTAGTTCTTACCTCGCAGGGCTGGAAACGTGGCCGGGAGTGGAGAGGTGGAAATGTTCAGGGGTTTGGAACAAGCGCAGCACGGATTTTATAGCCAGGCGCCGCCCTGGCTGCTGTGCAGTGAGTCAAAGTGTGATAACGACGCTGGACCCTGTCGAATGTTTATACAGGAACGGCCGGTGATATAGGCTGACCAATTTTATGGATAAAGAGTAGTTTGCTTCTTCAAACCAAGAAAATGTGCCGAGAACAGTTGTATATTGAGTCAAACTAAACATGGTCGTTTTTTTTTTTTTGCTGGCAATCAGCCAGTTCAGAGCTAAAAGTATGGTTGGTGGAGTAGTTAATTGACTTTAAATGATTACTGATTTAAGTTTTAAGGAAAACGTCAAAATCTCACGTTTCAACCTCACGATACTACTAATTGTCAAAATGTTCTTACTTTCCTGTGATTGTTGCTGAATTTAATTAGCTTTTGGGAATATTGATAGTCATTTTTAATATTTGCAGTTCACACTAAACAATCACTGACTGTTTTGGACAGACGAAAATAATACATAATTACAGACAGTATAATTAATTTAATTGCGGAACGTCCCCAACCCTTGCTGCTGTATGGGGATGTACAGTATAGAGACTGATTGGGTGGGTGGGGCTGAATAGATTTCAGATCCACTGGTTTATTGTTTAATGTATACGGTTGAAGCTTACAGTGTATAATTTAACCTGTCAATTTTTCTAAGGATTTTTGGGGCTTTGGCTTCATATCATGCATTACAGACACATGTGAAACACTGCACTAAATGGCACAATAAACTTATCAAGGATAAACATTTTTTCCCCCTAAATTTGATGGGTAATCTATGAAAGTGGCCTGACTGTGCTCATATTCAATTGGTTGCTAAAACACATGGTTAAAAACAACATTTATTTCATTTTTAGCCTGCATGCTGTATCTTGGAAATATTCCTGAATTTATTTACAGAACCATCTAGAAGTTTGTGTGTTTGTGAATATGAAAAACGTGTTATGGGAATAACGTTTAAGATAGTAATACAGGATATTTTCATGTAGACAGAGGAGAAATAAAAATAAAAATGTAAAAACAATTTGAAAAAAAACAAAGTAGTACATAAACATGGGAGTTTTAAGAAACTTCACTAACTTTTTAAATTAATCTCAAAAAGGTCTTTCGTAAGCATACTTTAACAATTAATTGTGTGCCACCTTGTGGTGGATATATGGTATTAAAAGTAAACGGGGGCATTTAACTTTGTATGTTACATTAAAAAGTAAATTTTATTACAAAATCACGAGGTTTAAAATGATTCAGTCCATTTTATTAACAAAACAATCTTTATAAAAACTGAAATGCTTCTTGGTCTTTTCTCTTTCACAGTCACATTTTACTTCTTCGCCGTCTTCTTCCTGTGCATCTGATAGCACTGCTCACAGGCATTTGAAAGTCCAACAACCAGAGAAACAAACCCCTCAAAGTCTACTTTGCCATCACCGTTGGTGTCCAAGTCCTTCATGATCCTGTCCACAGTTGAAGGGTCCTTCTGGGACTGTGTTAAATAAGAGAAATATGGCATCAAGAACAATTGGGTTTGATTGGAATGTTTAAGAACTTACATAACAATTATAATAATAGTTTAAATTCTGTACACCGTGAATTTTACATGTTGCTCTCTTCTCACCTTAAGGAAGCCAGACAGCTCAGTCTCCATCAACTTTTTGAACTCTTTGTGGCAGAGTGTCTTATCATCCTTAGAGTAACAGTGGAAGACCTTAATGAGAGACTCCATGGCTCTCTCCAGTTCTGAAGGCATGGTTGCTGCAGTGTGTTTAGACTGAAAAACACAGATACAGCAGAAAATGTTGAATGTGACAACTGATTGTACATTTTTGCTACATTTAAACAAAGTCTGAGAGAGCTTTGATGAAACAAAAGACTGAATGATAAAAAAAAAAAATGTTTTGGTTGTTATGTGATCTACCAATTCAAATCTTCATCTAAAAGAGTAACCAAAGCTGTCAAAATATGTAGTAAAACACAACATTTCCTTCTGAAACATGACACTTAACTATCTGGAAAGACTTGAATAAAGTACAAGTACCTCAAAATTGTACTTAAGTACTTTACTTAAGTGAATGTACCCAGTTACTTTCCATCAAAGGTTAGAATAGCTTTGATAGTCATCTATGATTGAAAAGATAATGATAAACTCAAGCCATTTTAAATTCCTACAATGTAGTTGCAACAGTTACAAAGAAGAAGTGGGTGGAAAACTGAGGTTGTGGTATTTATGAAGACGGGAATTGAGGACTTCAACAAGTTGAAACATTGGAGGCCCAGAATAGTGGAATTCTATTTAACTAGTGAGAGAAAACATTGAGGCAGGAGAGCACATGTGTGTACATGCCCAACCACACCTTTGTAGCGGGCTATAAGAACCACACTGTATTAACAATACAAGTAGAGTATAAGATGAGAAAGCTGGACAAAATAGGACCTGTACTCAGTCAGTGCTTTCTGTATTGATTTTATACAAATGTTTACATTTCTCTTCAACAGAGATAGTCCTAAAGTCTCAGAAATAATCAAAGTGTGATTTTAAAACTTATAGTAAGACAGTAAGAGGCAAAACCAAGAAGAATCATAGGGACAACAGACTAGCATTGTCTTTATAACATAATTACAACTAATCAGCAGAGGAATTCACACAAACTGCCAACGAGACTTAAAAATCACCTCTCCAGGGCGCCTCCTAAGAAAAAGTCAATTGGCAGCAGATTAAATTAAATAATCCAAAACATTCCTCTTATATTCAACTGGTTGGACCTAGTTGGGTCTTGAGTTATTAATTTTATGAAAATCCTGATAAAGACAAGAGGAGTATCATTAGTTCTTACCTTGCAGGGCTGGAACGTGGCTGGCAGTGGACAAGTGGAAATCTTCAGGAGTTTAGGAGATTTTATAGTCAGGCGCCGCCCTGCAGAGCATGTAAAGCATGTATTTTCACCTCAGTCCACTGCCTCACCTAGACATGAAAAGTGCATGCACATCTGAGGGAGGTTGAGGTACAAAAGTGACAAAGTTCTAATAGAGTGGTAGGTTGGGGGTGATGGGATTGATCAAACCTAGGACTTTCACTCAGGAGATCAGGATTTAGGTTAATGTGGAAGCAACATAAATTATGTTTAAAGAAATCTAATGCTAATTAGGTATTAGCTTCGTTCCTAAGGGTAACCAAGTGGTTTTTGGTGGCTAAACCAAAGGCACCTTATTTTTGACACCTACAGTGGGTACGGAAAGTATTCAGACCCCTTTAAATTTTTCACTCTTTGTTTCATTGCAGCCATTTGCTAAAATCAAAAAAGTTCATTTTATTTCTCATTAATGTACACTCAGCACCCCCATCTTGACAGAAAAAAACAGAAATGTAGAAATTTGTGCAAATTTATTAAAGAAGAAAAACTGAAATATCACATGGTCATAAGTATTCAGACCCTTTGCTCAGTATTGAGTAGAAGCACCCTTTTGAGCTAGTACAGCCATGAGTCTTCTTGGGAATGATGCAACAAGCTTTTCACACCTGGATTTGGGGATCCTCTGCCATTCTTCCTTGCAGATCCTCTCCAGTTCCGTCAGGTTGGATGGTGAACGTTGGTGGACAGCCATTTTCAGGTCTCTCCAGAGATGCTCAATTGGGTTTAGGATTGGGTTTAGCATTCATCTTTCCTTCAATTGCAACCAGTCGTCCTGTCCCTGCAGCTGAAAAACACCCCCATAGCATGATGCTGCCACCACCATGTTTCACTGTTGGGATTGTATTGGGCAGGTGATGAGCAGTGCCTGGTTTTCTCCACACATACCGCTTAGAATTAACGCCAAAAAGTTCAATCTTGGTCTCATCAGACCAGAGAATCTTATTTCTCATAGTCTGGGAGTCCTTCATGTGTTTTTTGGCAAACTCTATGTGGGCTTTCATATGTCTTGCACTCAGGAGAGGCTTCCGTCGGGCCACTCTGCCATAAAGCCCCGACTGGTGGAGGGCTGCAGTGATAGTTGACTTTGTGGAACTTTCTCCCATCTCCCTACTGCATCTCTGGAGCTCAGCCACAGTGATCTTTGGGTTCTTCTTTACCTCTCTCACCAAGGCTCTTCTCCCACGATTGCTCAGTTTGGCTGGACGGCCAGGTCTAGGAAGAGTTCTGGTCGTCCCAAACTTCTTCCATTTAAGGATTATGGAGGCCACTGTGCTCTTAGGAACCTTGAGTGCTGCAGAAATTATTTTGTAACCTTGGCCAGATCTGTGCCTTGCCACAATTCTGTCTCTGAGCTCCTTGGACAGTTCCTTCGACCTCATGATTCTCATTTGCTCTGACATGCACTGTGAGCTGTAAGGTCTTGTATAGACAGGTGTGTGCCTTTCCTAATCAAGTCCAATCAGTTTAATTAAACACAGCTGGACTCCAATGAAGGAGTAGAACCATCTCAAGGAGGATCAGAAGAAATGGACAGCATGTGAGTTAAATATGAGTGTCACAGCAAAGGGTCTGAATACTTATGACCATGTGATATTTCAGTTTTTCTTTTTTAATAAATTTGCACAAATTTCTACATTTCTGTTTTTTTCTGTCAAGATGGGGTGCTGAGTGTACATTAATGAGAAATAAAATGAGCTTTTTTGATTTTAGCAAATGGCTGCAATGAAACAAAGAGTGAAAAATTTAAAGGGGTCTGAATACTTTCCGTACCCACTGTAGATGAGAAAAAAAAATGTGACATTGAAACAATATTGTGGGGTGGACTGACGAGTGTACGCATATCACACTCTTTTAACGTGATAGTGGGATAAATGATTAATTATCCAAATCTATCCTTTTTTTAAAGTAAAATGCCAAAATGCATGCATGCTTCACCCTTAAAATACCAATGTTTCCTACAATTCTCCAAATTTTTTTGCAAAGTAAACCTATAGCTTTGTTGTCAGGGGATAATGATGGCCATTTTTTACTATTTAGTGACATTATATCCACTGAACAATCAACCACTGTTAATGAAAAATATTGTCAGGCTTGCTGATACGGAAAAACGCATATCTTTTTAAAGATGCTGTAAAGCAAATTCCAAGATTTGCTTCTCAATACATTACATACGTGTGAAATTAGTTGCTGAAAGCACTGAAATGTGGAGTTAGACCATTAAACAGTTTCTCATCTGTCTTCAGCTCAGGTTTTTTTTAGGCGTGGCTAAAACGTAGCCTCAGTACGTCACCGAGCTAGTGCACAGACGGTTTATATAACCTTCTGCGTGGCTCCTCCTCTCACACGGTGAAACGCTATAAAAGCCTGGAGCTCATTTGCATAGAGGTCATCCCACTCGATTTAAATTCTACTCCTGCTGTAGTCAGATTATTATTGTACATCAGCTAGCTGCTACAGGATGTCTCCCTCCACCGGCAAGTGAATCTTTCCTGGAAGGAAGAACCTCCAAAGCAGCGCTGCATCACTATTTAAATTTCCTACTGATGAAGAAAGGAAAAAGAGGTGGATTGATTTCGTGAAGAGCCACGCTAAAGGAGACTTTAGGATTAACACCAACAGCCGCCTCTGCAGGGACCATTTCACGGCGGATTGTTTCAGTCAGGTTCAGGCAGACTGGTTCTGGTTCTGGTCCTGGATGGAGAGTGATGCATCGTGGGGCTTCTGGAAGCTGTGCACATCTATTCACAACCTGTTATGTCATTTTTTTTTTTACATACAACATGAATCTCTTTGCAGCAGATATTCTCTTCCTCTGCGGCCGTTGTCCTGCATTCCCCACCGGTCCACCTGTACATGTATAGTTCAATTAACGGTGTGACTGAAGATACTGTTAAAGCTTTTCACAACATTGCTCAATGTTTCCTTTGTGGAGGTTATTGAACCCACAGACAAAAATGGAAACAATTTGATAAAACCAGCTTTTAAACAATGGAGCTGTGAACTACATAAATTAACAGGTACTAAACAATAAAAGTCTTAGACAGAGATTTTGTTAACCTGTGTTAATATTACAGCGATGCTCTTTGGGGCCTAAAACGAAATTGCCCACTTTGCCTTCAGGCCTTCAACCAGTGGTTGGGTAATAAATAACATCATTACACAAAAGAAAGAGAATAATAAGCAACCCAAGAGGAGAATTTATCACAAGCACAGATGGAAAAATGTCAGACAATTGACTACAAAACTTGATGGAGTTGTTGAATAGGGTCAGTGCAATCAGCACCAAAGCCAATTAGCAGCATTTTGTCATTGTATTTCAAATTAAACTCTCTAAACAAGAACTATCATGACTGACAACACATCAAGTCAAATCCATATTGTGTGCTATATCCCATGGTGCTATAGGGAACAGTCTATGCTTTAGTACCGTTTTATTTCATAAAATTTGCAAACACAAAACATAATTTATATTGCAAGTCTCCGCTGTCCCCATTTTTGGGGTTCAACTTTCTTGTAAATGCATGCGCCTATTTTCAAATTCAGCAGACACGGTTCGAACAATGAATTCTATGTCCCCTCGTGGTGGAAAGTGAAACTGCATCTGCATTACATTGTAAATTACATTACAACACACATTTCAGTGCTAAAAGTCGGTCAGTATTTCCATTTTTAAGCTTCTTAATACTTCCACTCCTCTCAAATTGAGAGGGAAATGTAGTCAGCCATGCACATACATATTAACCCACTCATGACTGTCATGTGATCAGTTTACAATATGATGCATGGTTAAATATTAAAGAAATCAACAGTATAAAACGTTGCTTGAATTAGTCAAAGCTCAGTCAGCTACAATTTCAAAATTAGGTTTGTGTTAATGAATCAACAGTAATAACAATCCACTTGTGTAATATTAATTACATAAAATGATTAATAATTAATAATTTGATCATTTGGCATGATGAGTACTTTAACTTTGATACTTTAGTTACATTTCTCTGATAATACAGAACTGTGGGACTAACTTTGGATTTATATTATGGTATTGCATCTTCTACTTTCGAAAAGTGTCAGTAGTTTCTACTGACACATAAATTTAAACTCACAAGTCTTGTGATTCTTCTGACAAGTGTGTTTACTGACACTCCCAATAAGTACTTAAGAATAAAATAAATTTCCATTATCCGTTTGAGCTGCTGGGAAAACATATGCTAATTTTTTCTGCCTGTGCCACAGTCAAACAAATGCACTTTGACTATACAAACAGCAGTTAAATTACACTAGCAAACAAATGTTTCTTTGCAAACTCTGCACAAATATTTGAAACTGTTTGTTTGACTAGACCACAAAACAGACAGGTTTTAACTAAACACAAGTTTCTCCAAAGTTTATGTCCACTGGCGGCACCAAGGAGACATATTTTATATTTGAGTATTTTATGAAAACTTTCATTTGATCATTTAATTAATTAACTTAAATCAACTTTTCAAAACTCTTCTTTTCTGTGTCACATCATTATCACCATCTGTCAATTAATATAATCTGCATGTACAATAGTGCTTGTTCCATTATGTATTCTCCTTGTTTTAGCCATATTGAGGTATAAAATAGAAAGTAACTGGATTATTCATATCCCCATATGATTGTAACATTACCACATTTTATGTTCATCAGTGTAGGCGTATCTTTGATGCCTCCACATTACAGAGAGTCTGTCGGTTCTTTACTGAGAACCAGATGGTATTAATATGAGGCATATATTTGTGGTTGTCCTGACCTCATTTTATGATCTAAAATTACTCCTTTTAACTCAACAGTGCAAAGTTTAGGCATTCATCTAAAGCCATTTAGTTATGCTTTGCAGCTGACATGCCCTTCATGATGTTTGTTTTCTATATTTTAAACAGTGTCTGATAGCTTTTTCTCAGACACCCATGAATCTGGATACAATTTAGACAGACACTCAATAATCTCAGCATTAAAATTATTCTAAATGTTTCTACTAATAGCTCTGGTGGGTTTCACCTGCTAAATATCACTGAAAGAAAATAAAAACAGACATTTGCATGCTTGCTTTCACTGCTGATGTTTTCTGAAACTCAACTTTTTTATCACTTTTTTTTGGCTCAGCCACAAAACCATGAATGCCATCACTCCCTTAGAGTATCTGTTTTAATAGAGAGGCTATTTTGATATCTGTCATTCCAATTTTATGGAGTTAGGTAAATGCCTCAATCAATCACATTCGACTCCTTTAATATCAGGTTGTAGATCATTGTAGGCTAATTTTTTAAAACTACTCACTAAATGACTACTGCCTGACTGGAGTTGAGAACACATCTGCCCGCACGGTCTATATCTGTCTTCTGATTATGAGATGGATAACTTTAAATGTTTGCATGGTTATATGACAGTGAGAGTCAACCCCCAGCTGTGTCCTTTTACAATGTGTCTGTAGTCTCCTTTTTATACAATGTAAGGGATGGACTGGATATTAGTGAACCATTTTTTTTTTTTTAAGTTGATCAGAGCAGTAACAAATTCCTCCTCTTTGGCACCCCTGGTGCGCTTTAGGCGACTGCCTTGGGGGCTAATGTCTACTGTCCCCTTCTACACACGATACCTCCAACACCAGGGTGTGGCGGACCTGGTGTTCTATTTAAACCTTCACAGCCCGTCTTCTCTTCACTGCGTGGACACATCTTTGGATCAAGGTAGGACCAGGATAAAACTAAATTATTACAAAGGCACAATGGTGCTGCTTTTTTATGGCTGTTTATTTATTTTTTTTTTTTTTCTGTAAACTTATATGACAGTTGGACAGGGATACAACTATTTAACATTTCGTGTTATATATTTGAATAATTATTGTATGTTAGAGTGTTTCCGGCAGAGTTTTGAGGAATATCTTTTAATTGCATGTATTCTGATTTCAGGTACTTGCTATAGTGAAGTTTCCTTGCCTTTTGACAGGTAAGTAAAAAAAAAAGAGAAGTGCTAAAAAAAAAAATTGAGGTACATATATTTAAAAAAAATATATATATATGATTAGGATCAAATCCTGTTCAGGATAAAGTGGGTATAGATAATGGATGGATGGATGGATGGATGGATGGATGATTAGGATTAATTCAGTCAGTCTGCCTTCTAGCTCAAATGACTATATCACAATAATATCTATTAGCCACATGATTATTGTTATTTATACGATTATTCTGCGTCTAGATCCTCTACACTCTGAAAATGAACTCCTCTATGACTCTAACTACTTTGGAAACGGCTCTGGCTGCAATGTTCGGCGTCTTTGTGTCGAATCAAGGGAAACATGGAAAAATGACCAAACACGACTTCATACACATGATGAATAAGGAGCTGCCTTCATTCACTGAGGTGAGGAGAATCAATGAACTCTATACACATTAGATTACATTAATAAACACTCAAATGTCCTTACATCTGTGTACAACTACATTAAAGTGCATTGTGTTTAATGTGTCAGTGTATGTACTTGAGGAAACAACCATATGCAATTGTGTTTGTATTCTGTCCATGCAGGACAAATGTGAAGATGACATATTTGAGGCTGTGGACCTGGACGAGGATGGCTATGTGGACTTCAAAGAGTTCGCCTTACTCCTCGCCACGTACACTGCAGCACACCATGACATACTTCAAATTGTCGTCGCTGCTTATAAACACTAATCAGTCTGAAGGTGTAAAACACTATCAATGGAAAATAAACCTATTGTCTTCGGACCCACATGGTTTTACAGCACAATAATAAAAGTGCCTGAGTTCCAATCTTGTTTCTGTTTTTTTAAGTTTGAACCAGAGAAAGAAAGCTCTTTTATTAGGTTGCTTTTAAACTTTGTTTGTAAAAGATGGTATTCAACAACTAGTGCTAGGCCCGTTGTATTTGTGTTATAGTTTACATGGTAATCCAAATGAAGAATCATGGAGACGCTATTTTACACACAGCAGCAGTAGTGGTCATCCTTGTGCCTCCGATTGAAAACCCTCCGTCGTCCTCACTCAGAAGGCGACAACACAGAACACCAAACTGCATATTGTAGTTTGAATTTTAATTAAAACATACCGGTAGTCTGGAGTTATCTAATAGTCTTTTGTTACTTTCTTAATTCAATTAAATATTCATAAAACCAGAACACAAAAGTTGTCAGTCTAACAAAAAAAAGCAATAAAACGTTACATTTACATAGTTATGGGTTTCTATTACTAACTACATGTTTCAAAAAGGTTTTTTTTCTTCGTGAAAAGTCATGAGAATAAAACAAGCTACATTCACTTTAAGGTAGCAAAGAAAAAGAAAATATACTCACCTGGAAATAATCATTAAAACACGTCGGATACTGGTCCTCCTTATCCTTCTTGGGAACAACAAATTGCCAAAACACTGCACCTCTGTGCTGAATAACTCAAACATCAACTTTTAATCAATACATTACTGTAACTAACTTGCCCTCAAACCAACCTTCTGTAGATGCCCACAGGCCTCTGCAGGGTCTCCTGAAAACTGCTGTTTATCGACAAGCTGTCTCAAATCACGCATTTACACTTAATATTTGGAACATATAAGTGTCCTCAACACTGACAAGTGTGGCTAAATGCGGTGCACCTTAAAGCAACTGGGTGGTGGTTTACATACAACAGTCTGCGTGGCGGAAGGGGCGGAGCCAAAACCAGTTTTAAAACTGCAGCAGGTGAAGCCGTGGGAATAGCGCAAACATAGCACTGACAGCACAAGTCCACAGTAACGTGTTTATTTTCCACCAAGTTCCCTAAAGGGTTTTTGGTTAGAAGCCATCAGTATGTTTATTGTGTGAGTGAAGCAGGGAACAAACAAACATTTATGTTAAAGTAAAATGAGCAAATAAAGCCGCAGGTATGTTAGGTTGGTTTATTCAACTGTCATCGTTTCCTATAAATAGCCTGTTATTTCTTTTATGGGGATTGCATCTGCATCAATCTGAAACAGCTGTCCTTCAAAAAACAAATGCATATTTGAAATAGAAATCTACCTGAATTCTTCATCAAGGTGGTCTGTTTTTGCATTTGACGAGTCTATTCTCCTCCTCCTCATATAAAATGACTGTTGGGTGATTCACAAAATGCAACTATAACATCTTGAAATCGGCAGTGGAAGAGAAATATGCGTAGGCTATTAAAACAATGCTGCAATAATAAACATACCCAATTTCAAGTAGAAGTCCTGCTTTCAATGCCTTAGGCCTATAAAATTAACAAACAAAATTATTATCAGTGAAATGTTCTTGAAATATAAAAAAAGCAAAGTACTTATGCATGTAGTGTAAAACATGAAAATATTTATTTACTGTTACAGTATCAGTGAGCTAATTCCAGGATCAGCTGTGACCAGAATCAATTACCTATTATCAGCAATGCCCAGAAACTCATGCTGGGGTCAGCAAAGAGCAGAAAGAATTCAATTAGATAGCCTTTAATTTCTTGCAAATCAAAATGGCTACAAAGCCAGCAACAGCATTGTCTGTGTGATGCCATAACATTTTGAATGCATATCCATACTGCATAATGAGCAGGCTGCTATCATTGATATTCTAACAACATTAAATTTTGCCCAAAGGAATTGAATATTTCCGAGGCTAACAAAACATCCCAGGTCATCTCAGACAGCAATCTGTGTTAATTAGCCTGAATATAGTGCCAGGGCTCAGATAGCGTCCATAATATATTCTACATTCACCTTGAACATGTTGACTTTTAGCTGCTGAGTTACAGAGGATCCGGAAAATCCCTATTAGCCTTGCCATTAACAATCGAAGAACCCGAGCAACATCATGGAGGAAACATGACTTGAGTTGAGATCCAAAGGTGTTTATGAAGAGGGGATTCATTACGAGTTCCCCTTTCAATGACATCGAGCTTTCTCCCTGCTGAGCCACATCATTTGAAGGCATCCGGTGCGGGATGGGAAGGGTAGGGGGCGGGACGTTTGGGTGAGGAATAAAGCCACAGGCATCTGTTGGGATTCAGCGTGGATATACATTAACAACAAATTCAGAAGTGGTTTATTCTTTTTATATCTCAAAGCATCAGAAGGTGATGCTCATTAGTCTTTTAATTTAGCGTGCGTAAAAATGTCCAGATCGATTGTATTTTGAAAAGGAAAAAAAAAAAGGAAAAAAAACACGAAAACGTGAAATTTACCGAACGGTAAACCGGCAAATTTGTATAATCTAGAGAGGGAATGTAAGTATATTTTGCGTTATTAATATGTACTTTATGGCCTGTGGCCTAAATACATCGCAAATTATATCCAGATGATGAAAACGGGGGGCAGCTATTTTCTTAAAATGGCAGAGATGGATTTTAAAACAGCCACATCAGCGATGGAAGCTTTGGTTCGTATCAGCGTGAGTATATTTTTGTTTTTGTGTTGTCAGTGGATTTACATTGAAATTAGGGTAGGCTATGTCTATATTTTTTATTTAGTGTTCTATAAAGACCACATTCAGCATTTTAAAATGGAGATCCAAATGAACGCGCGAATGGTACCTGCTTCAACATTCTCTGAAATGGGCCTATTCCATTTGTTTCTGAGCCCGTTGAGATCAAATAAAATACTCTGCATGTGGACAATAAAATATTGCCAATCCTAAATTGTTACCTTAGTTATCCCCCCCCCCCCCTCTAATTCTGTAATCATATGGAGGAGATAAAATGCCTCATTCGGTGAATCAGACTGGAGCTTACTTCCTCTTCAAAACGGAGAGAATTTTTTTTTTTTCTTTCAGATTAGATGTTGCAAATGTCATCAAAAGATAAAACAGCATGAGGGCAGACTGAAATTACACATTTCTTTTTTGGGCTCATTGGATGGTCGTTTCCATGGAGACGAGATGCAGGACTTCTTGGGTTGCTGCTGAGGCAAAAGGAGGGAAAAAAAAAAAAAAAAAAAAAAGGTGTGTGGATGCTGCTGGCTGCAACGGCGGCTGCAGGGTTAAAACATAGCCAATCATTTTCAGACACGGTTACAATGGCCAGGGGTATTGAGGTGCACGGACAGCACACGGAGGTGCTGCAAGTGACGTGCAGCATCTTTTCATACTGTCGAATTAGACAACATAGTCCTTTTCCTCGAAAGCCCATCTCACCGGTGCGAGGGGCTGCTTGCTCGCGATATAATGCCTCGGACCCCTCCCATCCTTTCTAGAGACAGCTCTCTCCCGCTGCTGGCGATACAGTACACGTAGTCTACTGTCATGGCGCCTAGATTCCAGGTGAAGGTAAGAATGCGCTGCTTGCTGCGACGCATGTTTTACGCCTTTACCACGCTGGCCTCATTTAGCAGTGCGCACTGTCCATTTGAGATGGATGCACAGAGCCACATTTAGCCGTGGCGCATGTAGCCTGCAGAAAATGCAGTAGCCTGAAATTACGGTGGGCTGAACTGCTTGAGGAGGAGATAAAGACAGGCCGGAGTTGACATTGGAGAATGACACAGAAAGGCTGCTGTGGTGGACTGAGAGAGAAAGTAGGTTCGAATTAATCCAATTTCATGCTTTCATCTAGGACTAGGCTCCGCAGGAGCCAATCTCTTAATTGGCTGTAGCTCCATTTCACTATGTACACTGGGAAGATTTTGCTTTCATTAATCAACATGTCTGTGTGAGTTTTATCACCGGGCTGTATTGTGTATGTTTAGTCTTTCAAAAATTACAGATCCCCTTTATCTAAGGCCCACTGATTCTGCATCCCTATGCATGGTTTATAGTGTGCTGTGATAAGTTGTGCAGACGCTGCATCCCATCATATCACGGTGACAAAATCCCTAAATCCCCAATGCAGCATAGTCAGTCTTTTTTGTCTCGTCCTGGTTTTGAAGTTAACTCATAGTGTCTGTGATGACTGCCGCTGGCCCTGCAACAGTTTTGGTTGTAGGTTGAGGTTGTGTGTCAAGGGCATCCATGAAGCAAGAGAAAACAGGCCCACCTGACTGGTTATAATACTAAAAAATGTAATATGCTCCTCCTGTACTGCATTAACAAACACTGACTGAACACGAAAAAAAAAATCAGAGTAATTATTACACATAACAGGATATAGAAATGATAATGGGGCTGTTCTTAAACCAGGGCATTCCTCCGTGAAGCCGTTAGGGTGACTGCAGCTGTGAAGTCAGTGGTTTCTGCAACAGCCAGTGTCCTTTTCTGTCACATCCATGTCCTTGAGCAGGGCAGTGACATGCTAACTGCTCCAGTGTCCAGCTTTTCACTCGTTCTGACCGCTATGGATTCAAAAGTGAGGTAGAGAAAGAGACAAAGCTGCTATCAAACAGTGTTTTTCCATAGTGATATAAACCAATGAACAGACAGACAAATAACACTTCTACTATGTGTCATATTCCCTGTGTCATTGCACTGCATATTATCCTTGGTTCCCTACTGTGGTAGTGTGTACTGTGTCACCACAGAGGCCTTCGGTGTCTTTACATTGTCTGAATGTTGCATTAATTAAGATGAGTCTGATATGAGTAACTTGTGGATACACATCTGAGTCGGTAGTCACCTGTAACCTGGTGTAACCAATGGACTGTTTATAAAAATAAAAATAAATCACATCTGTATTTTCAGGTGTTGAGTAAGATATATGTAATAAATATAGACAATTTCCATGGTGTCATAAAAACATATGTGGGTTCTGGCTAAAGAGCTCATGCTCATATGCAGGGCTGTGATTTAAGGGATGCGAGTGGTTGAATAATTAATGTCTGGTCTTTATCCATATTTAACAAGATTGGTGCACTGTGTCGCCTTCTGTGACAGCTTTTCACTGCCCAGATACTGCACTTCCTCTACTGACCAAATAGTGGCAATAGAACTGTCAGGTATCAAAAATGGCTGGTCTGGTTAGATTCATAATCTTGTTGACAATCTATCATCAGATCGTTTCTGTTTTTAAATAAAATTTACTTTTTTAAGCTTCCAATTAAAGGTTTTTTGTTCAAATTTGCTGCTTCATGTATTGCATTCCTCAAGTTTTATTTCAAGATCTTAGAATAAACTAACTATGTTTTCTCACCACTTTGCCTCCAACAGTCTAACATGAAGAGCCTGGAGCATGAGTTGCATTGCTCTGTGTGTAAGGAAATAGTCAAACAGCCCGTGGTCCTGCCATGCCAGCACAGTGTCTGTCTCCTGTGTGCCTCTGAGGTCTTAGTGGCCAATGGCTACCCACCTCCAGAGCTTCCCCCAGAACCCAACTCCCCTGCCTCCACACCCAACACCCGCTCTCCTCGTCAGGCCCGCCGGCCCACACCTAAAGCTGAGCAGCGACCCATTGACCGCGTGCTGCGATCAGGTTGGATTTCATTTACAATCAAAGTTTAGTCTTTCAAGCAGGAGAGTGGGGGAATATCTTTGTCTTGTGTCAATAAAAAAAAAAAAATCTGTTAGACTTTTCCTTTTGTCCCTGTGCTCATGACTGGTTTTACCTCTTGGTTTGAGGTCCCCACCCGCCTTCGCCATCCATGCAACGATCTCCCGGACATGGGACGTATCCAGGGCGACGCCGTAAAGAGGGCCCCCCCCTGGTGATGATGTTCCCCTGTGTCCCTTGTGGCCGAGATGTTGAGCTGGGAGAGAAGGGACTTACTGACTGTCTGCGCAACCTCACCTTAGAGCGTATAGTGGAGAGGTAGGTACTGCACACACACACACACACACACACGCAAATATGAAACACAGTTTTCACAGAAAATAATGAAAAAAAAAAGAGTGATATTGTCCATTAATGTATTAATATGTTTAGGGTCAAATTAAAGGATACCTAAGACCGAAAAGCAGAGGGTGTGGGAGTCTTTCCAAATCTTATTGTTCAGCAGCAGCTGAACCATTAAAAACTCCTTCACAGCATTCACTGCAACACGCTGTAGCTACACTGGCTGACAGTGTGTTTCCACCGTGTAGCTGCTCACCTATTTTATACTGTTTGTCTCACTCTCACACCCTGCACCTTTTTCAATTTTCAGGGGACAAGATAAGGAGAAAGTTTTATCATGTACATATTTGTTTTATGCTTTTGAAAACTTTTTAATTTCTTCTTTATTTGGTGGTCACATCCCCTGTGATGATTAAAAAAAAAGAAAGAAAAAAAAAGCTTAATCACAGTGCAACAAATACAATAACTAAAACCTAAATATAACCTTTGTCCTCTTTCTATCTGTGTTGGTGCCTTCTCTCCACACCACCACCAGGTACAGACACACAGTGAGTCTGGGCAGTGTGGCTGTGATGTGCCAGTTTTGTAAGCCTCCTCAAACTCTGGAAGCCACCAAGGGCTGCGCTGACTGCAGAGCCAACTTCTGCAATGAGTGTTTCAAGCTCTATCACCCCTGGGGAACGCCACGGGCGCAACATGAACATATCCTGCCCACTCTCAACTTCAGACCAAAGGTACTGTGAGACACTTACTGCTTATCTACATGTAATATAATAAACTCTGTTTTCATATATCTTTTAGAAATTATTTGATAAAGAATATTTACAGAGACTTAAAAAATACTACAAACAACAAAAAAAGAAAATTCCTTTCCTGTTTGCACCACTTTCTAACAAGCTGTGCTCTACAAAGGGTTTCTAAACTGTTGAACGTATGTACTGAGATAAAGAAAGAGAATTCCTAGAACAGAAGTTAAATTATGTAACATAGTTTTAGAGATAAAGGTTATCCAAAAGCACCTGTTAAGAATGGTTTCACCTGTCTGTTGTTGTATGTTTTCAGAAAGTATGAAGGAATCTGGTCAAACATTTTTGAAATTTCTTAGACAACATTCTTATGAGCAGTCTTTCGCCTGATGCTGCTACAGTACATACACAGGATCTACTGCTATATTAAAAACGAGATGCCGAGCTGTCCAGTTAAAGCAGACATAGAGAGAACAGCTTTTCTAGTAAACATAGTTTCTCACACGATTGATCCTTCACACCATGTAAGAACATGGTGCACACTGATCCTCTCATAGACCATCATACCTGACAAAAAAAACAAAATCAAGTTTTCAAATTCATTGGTGTTAAAAATGTATAAAGGAATCGCAGAGATGGATTCACGCAGGTTAAATTTAACCCCCAACCCCACCCCCACTCCCACCCTCCACCCCATAGGTTCTGACCTGCCCAGAACATGATCAGGAGAAACTGCAGTTCTACTGCAGGTCCTGTCAGCGGCTGCTCTGCCCTCTCTGCAAACTGCGCCGCGTCCACACTGGGCACAAAATCCTCCCTGTGGCTCAGGCGTACCAAGCACTGAAGGTATAGCTCTCAATCTGATGTGTTTCTCTGCATGAATGCAACAATGAAAGGTTTACTGCATAGGAAAGTTATGAAAAACACATTTTAATGTGAAAACATACAGTTTAGTTGAATATATAAGATTGAAGTCAGTGTATATATTAAACCTCCTTTAATAGACTCCTATTGTCACTCCAGGGAAAAAAAAAAAAAAAAAATCTGTTTTGTGATCATCATTTAACTAAACTAAATTTACTAATTATTTACTAGTAGGTTTATATCTAAATTTTGAATTCCAATATGATTACTCAGTTGTAAACTAACCTGCTATTTGCTTCTCGACCATTTGAAGTTTAATCATTGAGTCAATATATTAGGATCTTTTGATAAAGTTCAGTAATACTGTGACATTTTAAAACTGCTTTACTTCAAAATGTTAAAAAGCAGCTTTTAAAATATTGTATGGAGGCTAAAAAAGCACAGCATGTACAGTAATATAGTTAAGTAAATGGGCGAATGCAGAGTTACTATAAGGCTGTGTGTAACGATTAATCTGTGTTTATCTGTTGTTTGAATGTCGTGTTTTCTGCTGTTTATTTGACAGGAGAAGATTACAAAAGAGATTAACTACATTCTGTCCAACCAGGACACAGTTCTGGGTCAGATTACCCAGCTGGAGAGTTCCATCACTCAGACTGAGGTGATTAATACTATTGGCCGACAAAATGATGCTGCTAAATTCCACAAAACTGTTGAAGCTCCTGTCTGTAGATTTTTACTTGGCCCATTGGTTTGGCTGCCAGTTGGCTGCAAAAAATGTGACCTCAGTCAGTATTGTAGAAAGTTGACAGAAAATATTCCAGTTTATCCTATGAAATACTTGATATAAAATATGAAGCCCTACACTGCACTGTAATAGTGGTATATAAATACAACATTGTTTTATCTGTTTACACCCCAACTAGAAGTCGTTAGTGGTTTGGATGCCAAATGCTTTTGTTTGTTGGTAAAACGGCTGCAGATATTCGATGTGACCTAAACTTATTTGACTCTCATTTTCACCAAACTGTTATGGAATTCATGCTTAGGTACTTACATAAATGTGTAAATGAAACCTTAGTCGAACTTAGAATCCGACTCTCAATCATGCTTCTCACAGAGTAGCATCTGTTGGTGCAACCAGGCAAAACAGCTGTTGATTTCATAGTTACAACTGGGCTTATGGAGTCAGAAATGTGTAAAAACAGAGTAAACATCATTTGATGTATTGTTTTTAATCCTAATGTTATAGAGAAGAGCAGCAATCTATCATTTAAAGCATCTTTCTTGTTGTTCTTGACACACACACAGGCTTTTTAAAAGTAATTTAATCTACTTGTGTGAATTTTGAAACCTGCCGTTTTTCGTAAACCTTTAATAGAAAAAGCCTTATGAATCAGGTTTTGCATGCCAGCATCAGCAGGGTGTTAGTTTTCAGATATTTGAACCTGTCCGTCTATCCTATTCATCACCAGGTAAACAGTGTGTCAGCCAGAGAGCAGCTGGCTCAGAGCATCAGGGACCTGACGGCCGCTCTGGCTGAGCGTCACGCGTCGCTCACCCAGGCTCTGGAGGTGGCGCGACAGAAGCGAGGTGAGGCACTGGCTGCTCAAGTGTCGGAGAGACGGGGCTTGATGGAACACGCCGGCCTCCTGGCGTTCACCCAGGAACTGCTGAAAGAAACAGACCAGCCCTGCTTTGTGCAGGCGGCTCGCCAGACTCACAACAGGTTTTCCATTTGTTTACCTCTGGCATCGCTCTCTGACTTGATAGAACAGATCATAGATTAACTCTGTCTTTATTTTTAATTTTTTTTTAATCATTACAACATGTGCTATTCTGTGCTAATCAGAAACAACAGAAATTGTAATTGATATTCAAAATTGTTCTCATTGTCAACAAATCCCATGAAAAACAGCAGTGAATTGATCCCATTAATGAGTATTATCTGTGTGTCCAAAGCCTGATATAGCTTTATATAGTCTCTCACAAAGTGCACCAGATGTGTTTTAATCTGTAGGTGAAAATAGTTTCCAACAAATTCAGTTTCCTTCTGTTAATTAACATTTGCTAAAAACAACAGTGCCCAGCTGTCTAAGAAAACTACTTCACCATTTATTACCAATAAATTTATATTTTTGTAACCTGTCTTTATCAGAAATGAATAGGTTTGGGACTGACTCAAACATGGCAGTGAAGTCTGGGAGCACTGACAGAGGAGTAATGCGCTGTTGGTTTTCTCCCATTCGTGGGATTTGTTGACATTATTTTTTATACAGCCTTCCCACCTCATCAGTCTGTCTCCCCCTCCCACTCATCCTAGATGAAAGCATTACGTAAACACAGTTCCTCCTTGATTCCTCTGACACTGCTCTCCCTGTTTTTCACTGTACCAGGCTGAGTAAAGCGATCGAGAATCTCCAGCATTTTACATTAGCTGCGGATCCATCCTTCAGACACTTCCAGCTGGACGTCTCCAAAGAACTCAAACTCTTGACAGAACTGAACTTCATCCAGGGTGAGAGGGGGGAGTGGTGTTAAGAAGGGCGAGGAAGGGTGAGGGTGAGGATGGAGGTAGTGGAAGGGGACCAGATAAGGAGGAAAGGATGCGAAGACTAGAGTGAATGTGACCAGTGATAGAGGTGAAGATGGCAGTACATATATGACATGTCAAACTCATAAATTTGAGTTAACCAGTCAATCTCCTGTCTTAGCTCCCCTGGCTCCAGTAATTGACACCCAGCGCACTCTGGCCTACGACCAGCTCTTTTTGTGCTGGCGCCTGCCCCCGCAGTCTGCAACCGCCTGGCACTTTTCTGTAGAGTACCGCCGTCGGGGTGTGGTGCCAGGAGGAGCGTCCAGGGGCGGGATCAGAGGAGGGCTAGCTGCCGCTCGCTGGGGCTGGCAACGACTGGATGAAGTGAGTGGAAGCAGTGCTGTGATTGACAGGTTGGAGATGGACAGCGTTTACGTGCTGCGGGTGAGAGGCTGCAACAAGGCAGGCTACGGGGAGTACAGCGAGGAGGTGTACCTGCACACACCGCCAGCACCAGGTGAGGACACGCAGTGAACTTTTCAGTTGTCCGTATTAACAAGTGGACAGGAAGAGCCAAGGGAAATTGCCTTAAACATGCTGTGTGGAAAAAAAAAACCCATCAAATTAATTAACAAGGCGTAAGAGTTACTTTTAGACACATCACAGCTTGTAGTGGGAAAACAAACACACCTTGATTCCTGCTTTTAAATCAAGTATGACTCACTGATGCATCAATGTCGAGAATAGCGTTGGAAATGTTGTTAAATTGGTCAGAACGGTCTGTACATGTCATTATGTACAATAAAAGTATTACTGGTCCCATTAACTGGTCCTCCGGTCCATAGAGGCAGAGAGACCCTCTTAGTGTGACTTCAATGAAGTCCACAGTCCGCTTTCTGGGCAAAAATGTAGTCTTAAGCTGTAAACGAGTGAAGTATGTATATCATCCTTGGTGAGTTGCAGTGAAAGGCAACAAACACAAAGAGGGAATTTTGTACAACAAGCAGACAGCAACTTTATCTAAATCTAAATCCCTTTCAAAATGTTTGTTTTACTTTTTTAAGTTATTGACCCAAATTGCACTCCAAATGTAAGACACTGGATAAAAGCATGTGCCAAATTAGGGGAATGATTTTGCACATCTATAAGTGATTGTATCGTAGTCTATACTGCAAATAACTCCAATCTGCTGCTTGTTTGAGTTTGGATTCACTTTCTTCCAGTAAGCTTTCAACTGAGATGTAACGTACATATTCTGTATGTGTCTTAGCCAACAGTTACATTTTCAATCAACAGTTAGGTGAGCTGTAATGCAAAAAAAAGGCTGCTGATTTTCCCCCTGGCGATTAAGTACACTTGATTTAACTTGAGGACTCTGTTAAATATTTGTTCTATATTATATTACAGGAGTGGCTTGAGGAACTTTGAGGTGAAATGATGGGACTGATTAAAGTCCCCCATCATGCTCTTTAAACACCTTTAGGATGGAATTGGTTTAAAGGAACTTAAGGAAGGTCTTTACTAAAGGCTTGATGGCTGCCCGACTTAGTGTAAAGTGTATGACAGGAGCCATTCACCTACATTTTTTCATCATTTACAATTGAAGCATTAGAACGGTTGCCATGGTGAAATGCTTAAAAATTCATTTTAAATTTTTTTCTGCCATTCCTATTTTCTTTTTCCGATTATCTCCACCTCTCTCTCCACTTCCAACACATCATCACTTTCCTGTTCTTTATTTAATCACCTTTCTCTCATGTATTTTTTTTTTTCCATTTCACAGCTTTGTACTTGTCACCCTCTACTGTGCTACTTCCACGCAGCCTACCTACATGCCTCCTACAGAACGTAAGAAGTGCATTCATACCCTGTCACCTCTTCTCTGTACTGCCATGCCACATAATTATCTCCTCTTCCCCTCTCTCTCTTTGTGGCCATCCCACTCATCCTCTGTTCTTCCACCCCTATTGAGACGCCCACTCATCCCTCCGTCTCCCACTTTACCTCTTATAACGCGATCTGTCCGAGTGCTGATGAGGTTGGCAGTTTGTTAAGTCCTGAGGCTTAACAACATGGATCGGATTCAGATCTAGGACTTTTTAATAGTCGATTTGAGTGGTTGGTGAATTCCTAGTGTCCCTGTTGGCTGTTTTCCCCTCCTGCTATATTGCATATCCTCCCTCTGGATTTCCTCTTGAAAAGAACAGCACTTCCCACTGCCAGAACTTGGTTGCGACACCTTCTGTATTTTACTCCCTCAGTCATCAATGGAGAGATCGATGTCGTTTTCTCTTGCAGTGGTGGTAGGAGGAGGTGCATGCCTGCTCTCTGTCCCTCTCCCCCCTTGCTTCTCCTCTCAATGGCTTCTTATTCTCCTTATTTCTCTTCTCCTCGCTGCTCTCTGACTGTAACTGTACCACTTTCCCCCTGTTGCCTCTGAGTCTTCCCTCCTGTCACTTCTAAAATTCCTAAATGTCATTTCTGAATGCACCTGTCTCTTTGTCCTCTCATTCCTCTCTCCTCTTCTCGCCTCCGTTCTCTTCTTGTTTTCCTCCCCTCTCTGTCCTTTTCTCTTCCTGTCTCCTCTCAGTGCTAAACTTCTACCTTGACTCCCGCTGGGGTCTCCATGCCGACCGGCTGGTGGTCAGTAAAGAGCAGCGCTGTGCTCGCAGCGTCCCTGGTCTCTCTCTGCTACAGGCTGCTGACAACGCCCTCACTTCCTGTCACCTGACTTCTGACCTCCTGGTGGGGGATGTAGCTATTACACAGGGACGGCACTACTGGGCATGCTCAGTGGAACCTGGCTCTTACCTAGTTAAGGCAAGTAAATCCTAGTAGTATTCTATTTGGATACTACATACTCACAGTGCAGAATACATAGTATAGTGAAATATAGTATGCCAGGATCAGACTTTACGATTTATACATAAGCGATATTAAAGCTCTGTTTCAACTCTTACAGGTTGTTGTTTTTTTCAACAATTTTAAATATTCCTGACCAAATATACAATAATTGAAGTTAAGGTTTGAAACAAAACAATCATAGGTATTATCTATCAAAAAGCTGAAAAACACATATTGACCTGCCTCATCAGGACTGTGGGACTGTTTGATTGCAGTTGTTTTTGAAAAGGGTCATATAGAAAGTTATCACCAGAGTGGATGCATCTTCATCTCACGAAGATGTATGTACTTCTGCTTCACTTTAAATGAATAAAGATTAAGATTTGCTACAAAATAAATGTTGATTTAATTACAAACTGGTTGCTTTTCTTGGGTCTTGAACAGGTGGGAGTGGGTCTGGAGTCCAAACTGCAAGAGTGGTTTCACCTTCCACAAGACATGGCCAGTCCACGGTGAGTAGAGGGAACATGAAAAATAAATTAACAGAAATAAAATAAAATTGAGGAATAAATGTATGATTTGCCATAAAATAAACACATATGTGTGTGCTTCAGATGAAAATAAACCAACAGATAGATTTGGAAATTGGTCTGACATTTGCAGCTTTATCTATTTGAATTTAAATCCTCAATACACAGAAGTATGCGAAAAGTCAAGCAGGGTGAATACTTACCAACTATTTACCTTGAACCTCAAGCATGTGCAATTTAAAGTGCATTAAAACTACTTATACAGTGAAAAAAGAAGTCAAATAGAAGTAAATAGATAAATTGTAAGAACATCTAGATTTTGCACTCAAATTGGTGCAAGAGAAGTCTGAATCCAAACTTGATCAAAACTATGGGGAAAAAAAATAGGCCGAGCCTAACTGAATAAATCCAGGAACATTGATTTGTATTAAAAAAAAAAAAAAAAAAGAAGGTATTTTATCAATATTCACTAATACTACTTAATACTATCGAGTTTAAAGTCTGTTTTGGAACACTAAAGGTTGTATAAATACAAGGATACTGCATGTTAGGGGTGTACATTCAGCAAATAGTTTGGAAATACCTGTAATGGTGGATAAAAAATAAGTAAAACAGACCATAGAGATGACTCATCTGCTGTAGCAGTCAATTTCATCCTCATTTTTGAAAACGGTCTCTCCAGCTACGACCCAGACAGTGGCCATGACAGCGGAGCAGAGGATGCCCTGGACTCTGCTCCGCCTTTCTGCTTCCTCACTATGGGGATGGGTAAGATCTACCTGCCCCAGCACAGCTACCACCACCACGGTAGCCACGGGAACAGCATCCGAGACCCCATCACCAACGGCAACAGCCCCTCCTCGCCCGTAGGCCTCACCTACCCGCTGCCGCCCCGGCTCGGTGTGTGCCTTGACTTTGAGAAGGGACGTGTCACCTTCTACGACGCCCACTCTCTGCGACCTCTGTGGGAAGGCCACGTCGACTGCTCCGGCCCCGTGTGCCCGGCTTTCTGTTTCATTGGTGGAGGGGCACTACAGCTGCAGGAGCTGGTAGCCAATCGCAATGCAGATCAGACTCCGGTCAGACGGGTAACAATCCAACCCCGTGGCTCCAATTTAAATAACAACTGATGCCTGAACGGAGGTTTTAATGGTAATTTGGAATGTATTTGGTAATTGTGAATTATTTACTCAGCTAGAGCGAAAAGTTAGATATCTCAGCGACTTTCTTTTGGTATTTAATTTTCTTGTATAAGAAAATGTTTCTATAGGAACAAATATGCAATGTAATTATGTTTCTTACATTTTTGTTACATGCAGTTTTGCAAGAATTATTGCTTAAGTATTGTCTGGTAAATCCAGCACTTGATATGTAATTATATCTCCGATGCTTGCACTTGTAGCTGGCTAAATTGCATACATTTATAAAGCTTATGTATATAGGGCACCACACAATTTTGTCTTTATTGTAGAAGCTTTTACTCATTTCATGTTCTCAATGTTTCGCTTTTGTTGTAAAGATATGAACATTATGTGAGTAAAAAAAAAAAAGTCTAGACTATTTTATTGCATCTATAACTAAAACTGTGTTTAACCACAGTTAACGCTAGTCATTCACCCATTATGATCCCAACCAAAGTCATTGTTTTTCTGGGACGTAAATGTGGTAAATTATAGGTAGAGAGGAACAATGAGGCAATACTGTAATTAGAAGCTCCAATTATACCTCTGCTGCACAGCTAATCACTAGTTTCCACAGTTCTGTTTGTGCATTGTATTTCAAATACATGAGTCAGATGTCTGTGTGTGTGTGTGTGTGTGTGTGTGTGTGTGTGTGTGTGTGTGTGTGTGTGTGTGTGTGTGTGTGTGTGTGTGTGTGTGTGTGTGTGTGTGTGTGTGTGTGTGTGTTTAATTCCCTGTGTGCTTGGGAACGTGTGGTATGACTGATAACAGCACTGACTGGCTGACAGTAAAAAGTTTTCTCGTAAATAATACTTTTGATTTTTTTTTTTTTTTTAACCTTGCTTGATTGTAAGTTAATGAGCAGCGCTTCTTATGAGAAGAATAGCAGATTAGCTCCATGTAAACTTCACCTGCTGGCAGAATGTTTGCAGAAGAAAGATGGATTAAGGAAATAAACACTGAATAAATGCAAATTGTTTCAATTACTGAACCACTTTCTGTTTCTTCTTCACTGAGAAGGAATCACTGTCACAGTTTCACCACTAGGGCGCAGCAAGACTCTACAGAACCCTAAAGGACATCTCCAACTTCATCTCAACACACTGCAGGTATTGTAATGGTTCGAATATTGTGAGTTGTGAAGATGAATAATTGGATCAACTTTCCAAACAATATTTGTTTTAGGATATTGGCAAACAGGTTCTGAAATCTGGCAAAAACAAGACACAAACTTTCTATTAAATCCTTACAGTTTACTGATATATGGATCTCTTGTATGGATCTTTAATTAACATTTATGGCCCCAGCTTTTTTTGTTATTACACTCTCAATAGCATGTTTTTAGCTTTGCTTACATTGAATTTAACTTCTTTCATTTACCATTTTGGTCTTGAATGGGCTATGAAATGTGCCATGTAATGATAACATGAGGAAAAAGAAGAGAGAATTGGGTCATGCAGGACTCAACAAAACATATTATATAGGCAAGCACCTAGTTTGTAAATGCACACACTGTAGCCAACCATTCACAGTCAAACGTACTAATTTATTGTGGGAAATACAATAACGAGGAATAACCGTTCTTTAGTTGCAAAGGATCAAAAATCAACTAACTGTTCATTGTCAGGTCTCTTGGGGGAAAACAGCAGGCAAAGATATACCAATGACAATTTTTTTTTTTTTTAATAGAAACAGATTCAGCTGAACGAATCCAGATCATTTATTTATCCTGCATAATTTCCTGTTCCACACTCCAGTCAGATGGTGGGAGTAATGCACTTCTAAGCTGGTTCACCAACTGCAAATAAACACCAAAGAAGAAGAAAGATTAGTGGGCTCTCATGAAAGTAAGACTTTTTCAAACTACAAAAACATATATGACCCACTACACTTTGACTGACTAATGATAGCCACAATATTAGAATCATTGATTTAATAGCCCACAAACATTTACGCATGTTGGCTGATTTGGACGACCATCGTAAAGTCGAACTGGAGGATTCCTGCCAAGTTTTTGAACTCCACAGAAAAGCATTCACTGCCAAATGGTCTCTTATACATTTGGAATCACATGTGAGACGTGCTGTGGAGGAATTACCTGTAAATCCCCTTTATTTTTTACACACATGCAATAAAAACTTCACATACTAACAGACATATAATGCTTGCCATATAGTCCCACTGATATCGTGAACAGGACAAAACTTTCGTTCTGTAAAGTTTAAAAGACGCCACCTACGGACTAATCAGGATTTACAACAGAAAGCAGATTTTGCAGATGCCTGAAATACCTAAAAACGTTGTAATGTTTGGCCTTTCCTGATAGGAAATAATGGGCTTATGGTATTTTCCACATATCAGAAGTCATTTGCCTGCCTTTGAGATGCTTACTCAATGAAATACCTCGGGTGAATAAATAGTGATGACCATCTGCTTTTGATGGAGATATTAACACCTCACATGTGCAGGCACTTAGCATTCCTTATGTAAATGTAATGTAAATCGCTGGAGTTTACCTTTTATGAGCTTCAATATGAAAATCCACACATGTGTTTAATTGGACCCACATTCAAGGGGAAACTGTACGGGGATTTTGGGTTTGCCTCAACCACAGAGGGAAAATAAAAACGTAGGAGAAAAAAAAAAAGAGATCGAGAGAAAAGAAATAATAAAGCACACAGCCTTGATACAAGCCAAGGTTATTTTTTAACGTCCTAATACCCTCAGATAAAAATATTGCCTCCAAAGGGAGGGTCAGCTCTGATCCCTCATGATATAGAAGAAGTGGAATGTACTGTAAAGCATGAATACAGTACCGCACAGTCCTCCACCCACCCCCTTGAGCTTGCTGCACCTCTCTTCTTTAGTCCAAATCTGTAACAGATTGGGTTTAGTCTGACTGGAGGTATGTAGCCACAACACCACATGTAGGGGTCTGCATAATCCCTCTGCTGAGTATTAAGCACACAGCATGGGCATTCTTTTAAAGACCTGGCAGGAATTACCAATCCATAATCTCCATGATCATCATTTAGTATAGTTCATGGGCGAGGACGGGGAGTCGTCTGAATTTATGAAGGATCTCAGAGCTGTACACAATCTGTGAAAGGCAGTGTGTGGTGCCATCTGGAGAACACAGAGTCTGTTGGAATCCGCTAACCCAACTGTCTTAAATGACATGAAGCTAAACCACATGTTCAAAAGACCTGATTTGTTTGCTGAACGCACTACGTGGTTTCTATAGCCCGAAGTGGAATACATTGTTTATGGAGAACCTATTCTGCTGAGTCAAAACCATCATTATGGATCTCCGTGATGGAGGCCTGCAATAGAAATTAAGTAGCCACTGGGTGAAATAAGAACAACAACAAAAAAGACATTAATATGATGTGCTTGTGATGCAAGTTTGCTTTTTGAGAGCTGGTACCTACGCTGCGAAAGTTTTATTTGATTCATTATTCATCTTCCGAAGGACAAAATCACAAGAGGTGACGAGTGAAATTTTTCTCCCTCTCCATACGTATCAGGTTATTTACTCTCCCAATTGAATCACATTCACATCATTCATTTATTGTACTGAGTTTGCTCTGCCTTTAAATTCAATAACGTCGCTTTGATCTTATTTTTTCCAGACGTGGCCACCACTGGAACATTTATGTTTCTCTTTCTCATCCATCCATCCACCCATGAGACAGAAAAGCATTAATAATATACAACTTCCTGCCTTTATCACATTGATAATCTGAATCCAGATAGAAGGGGGGGAGGGGGGAAATCAATCAGCTAAATGTTGGTCTAAGAGGATTTGAGGGGCATAGCGGGGGCATCTTCCCTTACTATAATAAATGAGGGGTGTCAGTAATGCTAGACACATCCCATATGGCCACATACTGTAACCCAGTGCACTGCAATAGTGAGAGAAGACACAAGGCTAATTCACTTTAACATTTACACTCCAGTGGAATATTGGATTTGTGTACTTTGTTTTCTCCATTCAATGATGCAAGGAGTTTTAAGCAATAATTGTGTAGTTTACCGTGCAAAGCTTCCTGCATGCAGTGCACAAATGCACAATTAAAGTGCCCTCTGACATCCAGCGGTACACTACAGGAGCAGATTGGGAAATACACATATTCGTTTTCTTGTTAAGAGTTTGATGAGAAGATAAATACCACTGTCATGTCTGTTAAATATGAGGTTGCAGCCTACAGCCAGGTAGCTGAGGTCAGAGCGAAGCTAAATTGATCCTTTTCCTTTGCTGTGGAAGCAGTGACTTCCTAGAGTCTGACACCTCGGATAATCACTGTGGATACTGTTTCCTCCCGTTTCTAGCTTTTATGCTAATCGAACTATTTTGCAAGACTTTGAACTATTTCTTTAACTCCGGACTAAAACCATGAACGCGAATGTCTCACTCTTTACGAGTGATTTCTTTCTGAACGCAACACAACGGTTCGCTGCTTTCAAACATTAACATATTTTTGTTTGGATCAAGTGTGAGAAGTGGACCACACTATATTACATAGCTCTTGGCCCCGAGGCGTATAACTTTCAGGATGGCGAAGCTTCAGATATATGTCTGTACACTCAGACTTAACAACGTGGATATTATTGTTTCCATAAAACCAAGGTGTGGGAGAGCATTTTAGCGAGACTAATGACACAAAATTCTTTGTAGCAAATGGCGTGAGCAGGTGTGGGGCCATTGCATGCGTGGTTAGAAACCATGATTTTGGATGGAGCTTTATGTGCTATCTGACATATCCATTCAGTAAGTCTGTCAGTCAGTCAGGATGCAGCATATTCTGAGTGGTTTTCCACCATGGTCAAACATGCTGAGTCGGACCGCAATATCCCCTGCACTGTTAAAATTCCAGATCTCCAAGAAGTAAAAGGAAAGTCAAATCAGTATGTCAACAGGGGATCTGTAAACCACACGTTTCCCGGACAGCTCTGTCAAGACCAGCTGTGCATACATCATAGCCTGCATGATCTGTGCACACTGTTAAGAGAGGTAAGAAAAAGGGAAAGTTAGAGGTAAAGAAAGAAAACAGACAGAAAAAGAGAAAGGCGCAAGGCAGCTGATTGCAGCAGAACATGAAATGGAGGAGGGGGAGTCAGTATTTGATCTGTGGAAAGATAAAAACACTCTGACCATCTCTCTGAAGTCTAATGACTCCTTGGTCCTATCTGTTACCACGTCAATGCCTCACAACAGCCCACCCCAGCCTCCTCGTCTGTCCCTCCTCACCTTCCAGATGCTCACCCAGTGACAGGGTGAAAGGTTGGCAGGTGCCTCAAGGAGCAGCGAGGAGCCCCAGGGTCAGATTTCTCTGGGGTCAAACAGTCGCGGTCTTTGGGTGGAGCTGGGGCGGAGGGGCAATATGGCTGGTGTCCAGATAGACGGAACCACAGAGCAGAAGTCTGACCTAATCAACTTCAATTATGGGTAATGACAGACAGCCACGCCTGTTTGAGGAGGCCGCAATCAGCTTTCAGGGTATTAGCCCACCACAAATCCATAATCCTCAAATCCCCGACTTTTAGCGTTTCGATATAAAGTCACAAATGCGTCAACAAATGTAACAGTGCGTTTGTGCAGTTTCTCCCAAACTCATTTGTAATTCTAAAATAAATAAGTCGCTGCACGTTTCATTTGACAGTCACTGAATATATGTGACTTACTGCACGATAGCTCAACTCTGCAGCCTCTTTAAATGTGTAATTAGTTAGCAGAATAAATCGATAACATATGGATCTGTGCCCAGACGACTGAGTCTATGTGATTTCTCTGATCATGCAAAGCAAAGAGACCTCGACCCCGAACGCCGGACCTAATCTTGTGGAACAAGAAAGGACATTAACTGCATAATGAGACACCAAAGGCAATATCTTGTATGCAGTCAGTGACGCTCGCATCCATCGACTGAACGTAATTAGTTTTTGTATGTGACTTCAGGTTCAGCTCAGCATGTCTGGCTATCTGATACATGTTTCAGTTTATCCATAGTCCTCTCATTATAACAGTGGAATGAGTCAATAAAGTTTGCAATGTCCACACTGGAATCAATGTGCTATCGGCAAAACACGAGTTGTCTTCCTGATGGTCTACAGCTGTGTGCGACTAGCAATCCGATTTAATTCCCCTGTACAGTAAACTCTATCACAGTAAAACAATGCAGTGGGCAGATTAAGACTACTAGAAAGAGTTCCCCTCTTCTTCCCATAACTATCCATTATGTAAATACAAGATGAGGTCATTTTATTCCAGTCTAGACATGTAGCCCTCCATCATCCACCCCTTGCTGTGTACACAGCGCTGACCCACATTAATACATTTATAATCAATACCTCCTCGGGTCCCGCGTGCAGACTCGCCTATCAGATGTTGAAGGAAATTGTGCAGTCCAATTTAAAATGGCCCAGGGGGAACTTTCATAACCATGTGCCAATTAGTTCCACTGTCAATAATGGTAATGCTAAAGGACATTGTGTTTCAGGGTGAGAGGAGAGAATAGATAGAGGGAGGCGGGAGACATCATCAAGCTTATGCCCGTTGTTCATTGTTAATGGCTGTTACACTGACAAGAAGCATTTGATCAGACACACACACATATAGTGGGTTCGTGGATGTGGTTGAGGGGGTTGTGTTATTGGGCAGAATTACACAACCCGTGAAGATAATAAGTAATGACGTCTTATAAAGGTCAACAAACAAAGCACTAGTGGGACAAAACACAGGCCGTGTGATGAGATTCATTAGGACAGCATTGAGAGCGTGGAGGGAGAGAGAAAGGGCAGACGAGAGAGAGAGAGAGAGAGAGAGAGAGAGAGAGAGAGAGAGATATGGGGGGTGGGAGGGGGGAAGAGGGGAGGTTTGTATTTTTTTGGGGGGGGTTGCATTCCTCCGCTGTTTCACCGTGGCCGTCACAGCAGCAGCTGAAACAGGTGTGCCTTTTTACTCAGGCCACCGGGGGCAAGACAAGTGCTATTCTCACATGGTTAAGGCTGGTCACACTTGACCACACTCTGACCTTACACCCACTTGAGTAGCCCAAGACTTCATTAAGTAGGCCCTAAGTAGCACACAGGTCCCACAACTATTATCGCAGCAATTTAATACAGACTCTCGGCGTCCCTAAATGATTTTGGCTCAAGGATATTTATGAGCTCTGTGCTTATCACTGTCAAAACTTTCAGGAGCCCTGCTTTGAATTCAGGACCCCCGATGAGAAGTATCACCGGGTTCTCCACCCTGATGTGTCTACTTTGATTCATGGTCACCTCAGCTGTCTGAGGAGCCTCTTCTCAAGTTTGGAAAGTTAGCAAACAAACTTTGCTTCACTCAGCGTGATCTGTCTGAGCACAAAAGGGTTTCCAAAGGGTCATTTGCCATTTCAGGTTGGAAGCATCAAAGATATTTAAGAGGTGGTCTCGTTCAAGGATCAACACCAACTTAACCTAATGCTTTGATTGGGAAAACTATCACCTTAATATGTCAATGCTTGAGACTGTCGGACTTTAGTCACAAAGATTAACTACTGAGATTTGGACTTGATTTACTTTTGACCAATCTGCCTACAGACGCTACTTAAAGCATAAAAAGCAAAAACGTGAAAATTTCAAGTTTTGATGTAGTGAAAGCGACAGATAGTGGCCGGAAGATCTGGCATAGACACAGATCTTACATTTTCTTGCTCCTGCATCGGGGATAGCTGTGGCCAGAGGCATTTTGTTTTTCGGGTCGTCTGTCCCTTTCTTGAGAATGTAATATCTCAGAAACGCTTTGAAGAAACTTCAAATTTGGCACAAACATTTACTTGGATGCAAAGATGAACTGTTTAGATTTTGGTAGTCAAAGGTCACTGACCTCACAAAGCATGATTGTGGCCATAACTTAATCATCCATGCACTAAAATGGAGCAACATTACACACAAATGTCTAAATAGGTTAAAATGATGATGTAATGACATTTTATTTCCAAAAGGCCAAAGGCCAATTTCACTGTGACATTAAAATGTTGTGCTAAAACACTCTTCTGGCCATGATTATCAGAGCAGCAGACTGTGTCGGTGTTGGTCAAAGACTTAATTGTTAACACTAATCTTGGGTGTTCACCTTGAAACTGTGCTGATTGTGTTTATTTTCTTTGCTCTCGGGTTGAAGATGTGTGTGAAGCATCCACGTTTTAGAATTCTGTGACTTCTTTTCAGCAACATTAATATTTTAAGAATCGTCTACTGTCATGGTGACAACTTTGTGTTCTATCAGAATCAGATTTATTGGACAAATTCCTTCAAAGTCTTCATTACACATATCATATGAGTCTGGACAGATATGCAAACTGTAACTCGATTGGCTGGCAGAGGAATACACCCATGAGGCGGGAATTATGCAAATGAGTATGAATCTGCAAATCATTGAACTACTTGTTAATAGCTATGCTAAAAGATACATCTTTGAAAGGAGCCTTATGTAATTTAGAACATGTTAATTTGCCCTGGAATTGCATTTTACTTGAACTGGAGTTGTCAGTTGTTTTTCCTATGATACTGATGTTTAAGGTTAACCCTAACCCAGCATGCATCAGTCGGTCATGCAACATCATGGGTGTGGTTGATTCTGATCACTTCACTCAATGAGGGCGCTGAATGAATACTTTTGCCCTCCGGTTGGTTTTAGACACATCAGCAGCTTCTTCTCTGTTTTGTTCCATTCTCACACGGTTTTTGACTTAATCATGTGAGTTTCTTTCTTTGTAGCAACTGAAACATAAAATCTAGAGAAGTACAAAAGTTGAGATTAAAAAATATTCAAGTAAATGTAGAATTGCAGTTTTCTAAATTCAACAATGTATAAGTACATAAAAAAAATAGTTTGTGACCTTAACAAGAGTAAATTGTTGCTTCCACCGCTGAATTTAACATACTGTCGTACTTTAGTGGCTTTTAATAAGGTAATGGGCCAGTTTTTCAGATTTAAGTCATAAAATTGTTTCTGACCACAATGTAAAAATTCTTAGAATTATCTTTTGAAGGAATAAGTTTGAGGTGAGAGACAGGCCACGCTGTTCTGACACAACGCTTCGCCTTTCATCAACAAGGCCTCGTTTAAACTGAGTTTGACAAGGTCTGGGGAGTTTGCTGATTGGCCTGGCATTTAGCTGCCAGGCTCATGTCTGTCTGAGTTTATGCTGTACAGACAAAGAATTCATAGCAAAACCTGAGCTAGAAAGATTTCGGCGGGTTTTGCCAGGCGCCCCTCTTTCTGTTTGGGATCTCCGACACGTATCAATTCTCACTCCTCCACCAGAAACATGGAACCTGGATACAGTGACGCACTTTAAGTCACTCTTTGCTTTTCCCAAACACATCTGAAGTCACATCTAATGACAACATAACACACGGCTAAGGTCTCCAGCTCAGGAAACAGAGGGTTCCTGTTTTTGAGTCCAAGCTCTATTGTTATCTCAAACAGCAATTTGACAGTGTATGTTCTCTCTCTCTCTCTCTCTCTCTCTCTCCTTCTGTCTGGTTTTTCTCTCCTTCTCCAGCTCTTGCTTCACACACTTGTTATATTACACAATTATTATCTATCTAAATCTTGGACCCTATATAGCTCTGTAGTAGCACACATTCTTATCTGGACCTTTCACTCTACAAATATTGACAAAGCCAGAGAGATAGAGTCAACAAAATTCTCCATCACCACTTTTCCTGTTTTATCTATGCCTCTTAGCTTTGCTCTGTTTGGAGTCACACCTATTTCTGCACTTGAGGATCAAGTATCCCCTCTGCCATCGCTCTGTCTCTCCCAATCCGTCTCACACACTGTCTTTATGCTTTTTTTTTTTTTTCCTCACTCGTCTACAGTACTATATTCTTCACTCTCCTTAAATTCTCTGCGCGTTGTGGGAACCAAGGTGCCGCATGCAGGCCGTTGTGCAGCTGAAGGTGTTAGGGGGATTGAAGAAAAGTCTGGATAAGCAACAGCTGGATTTAATGCACCATTAAGGTCACTGGTTGTTCAAGCTGCACCTGCAAATCCCCTGATTTCACCCCCCTGTCTAAACCTCTCTCCCCTGTCTACTCCCTCCCGCCTCTCATTTCTCTGTTGCCCTCTCCTCTTTCGTCCACATACTCGGTCACCCCTTCTTTTCATTCCTAGTCCTCTCAGCTTTCCCTCTCTTGTCCTGTCAGCTATGAAATCCCCCCCACACCCTCTCCTTTCTGTTTTTTTTTTTTTTTTTTATCGAGAATAACTGCTGCGACTGCTTCACCCCTCTCTCGCTCTGGTCTCCCACATCCCTGTCTCCTTTTTTTTTTGTTTTACTTTGCACTCGGTCTCTCTCTCTTTCTCTCCTTCTTTCTCAGTCTCAGTGTCTCTCTCTGTCTTCTTTCTTTCAGTTTCATACCCCTCCTGCTCACAGGCTGTTGTGTTGTGTCTGCCAGGCCTTCTCGGCTGGAGCACAGGTTTCCTGAGTAGTGGAACGGAACAGGAGCTGGCAGGGAGATACACTGAGAAAAGCCAGCTCGGCTGTTCCCACTGAGCGTCACACACGCTCACACTGCTGCTCATACCGATGCATTGCAGGCAGGACACAACACACGTTAAGATGTATGTAGTGATGCAGCATGTCATGGGTAATCCCACCTGGATTCACTTTAATGTGTCAATGCAATGGAGTGAACTGACCTTGACGGTCTGATATGCGTCATATCACTTCCTATTAAGAGAAGCACGTTGAACACAGGGTCTAATTAAAAAACAGGATTATTTGATTCAATTTTGGATTCATTTTAAATCTCCACTTTTTTACTCCTTTATTACAATTTACATGTAGGCATGTTATTATTTGGAAATTATTAGGATTATAAGAATTTTGATAACCAATTGATACATTAAGTAATTTGTCAAACAAATACGAACATTCAATTTCAGCTTTCACAAATGTTAAGATCTGTTGCTCTAATATAATGTATACATTTTTTTCTTTTATTATCAGTGTTTATTTTTTTGTTGTTGTGAATTTGTAGATGTCATCCTGGTTTCGATTAGTGGATTATTAGAAGCTTAATTATAAAAGTAATCATCAGCTGCTTCTTTTTGTTCTGCAGTTCCTTCTTACGAAATTAAAATGCAGTGAAAAGGGACAGATATTTAGAACCCATAATAGCATGTATTGGGGCTGTTTTACAAAGCCACAAAGCTATTCTCAAAATAAAGCATTCTCTAAAATGTTTTGACAATGCAAACGTATAAAAGTAAATGTGTATTTCAGGATTTTAAAAGGTTTACGCAGCACACAGACATAAACCCTGACTGTCTTCCAGTCATGCATATCGCAGTCTCCATAAACAGAAGAAACAGGCTTTATCCCTCTGGCAGACGTGCAGATCGTCACTCGCACTATTAACACTAATGCAGACAAACATAAACACCACCCTCCCAAGAATAACTCTCCATTTTTCCCCAAAGAATGATGTTTATTTCTCAGTGGCTCTTTGGTGTATCTCTCGCCCCAGCTCACTGAATAATGTTTACACCTACTCCCACTCCTGATTTCACCCTGGAGAGATCTGTGCCCTCTGCACCTGGACAGTTCACCGCCCTGAATGAATGGACATTCCCCTCAGCACCTCAGGAGAAACTGAGATCAAACAACAGTGAGCTCCCTGCGGCCCCCTAATGAAATTGTTGTTGGATTCCTCACTTTGAAAAAAAACCATTGGTATTTATGGGTAGCTTTTAGCTACCGCTAATGGTAATCTCATTTACAAAATGGCTTTTCTAAATTAATAGGATGACACGTAGAAAGAGTTGTGTAATGTGAGTCAAATGCCTTACTGGGGGCCTCATTAAAGGCTCAGTTCAAATAAATTTTTTTTTTTTTTTTATCTCCCAGGAGATCTCCCAGGACCCCGGTGTTTTTAACACCAGACAAGAATCTAGTGAGGCATTTAAATGAAAAACACAGACAGCAACAACATTTGAGATTTAGGAAAAACCATTAGGAGTTGTGGTAATTAATCTTTCTGACCACTGTCTTCTCACTCCACTCTTGGTCCTTTCGAGTGGTCTTTACCTAACAAAACATGAATTATACATTAAAATATAATATGAATTCACCATGATATCAAGGGTGTATTAAAAGTTATATAATATATGAAATACGTTAATATAACGTTAGTTTTAATATAACTTTTGCATGCGAATAAAACACATTTGCAAGAAAGATAACCAACACTTTTTAATCGACTTGTTTGAAATTCGCGAGTAAGATAAAACAGTAACTCCATTTCCCATAAGGCACCACGTTTCTTGACGTCATTAATCTGCGCAGAGCTGAGGTGGCGTTTGAAAGGAGGTAAACACATCGGTTTATTTCGTCTAACAGATGTATTGAACGAAATGTCATCCAAACAAATGATTTCATTCGGATGTATTGCTTTTGCACAGCGGTTGTATTCTCATCACTAACGCGCTGTTGTTGTTGTTGTTGTTTTTTTTCCTCCCTCGTGTTTGGTAGCCAGAAAGCTAACACGTTGCTCCTTCAGTGTGCTAAAGCGAAGCTAATTGAATAAACAGCGCTTTAACTGCTGTTTGTTTTTGTTTTTGTTTTTCTCTCTCTCAGGTTTGTTTTCCGGCTGCATCACTGGCAAACTTTTTCACCATGACAAAACTTCTGCAGTGGCTGTTCGGCGTGTCGCTGGTGGGCGCGGTTTGGGCTCTGGTTACCTTCGACCTGTTGGACCTGAGCCTGCCGCGGACGTACAGAGAGGTCGCCTGGCCGATGCCTCTCTATCTGCTGGTGTCGTTCGGCTGCTACTCTCTGGCCACGGTGGGATACAGAGTGGCCACCTTCAACGACTGTGAAGAGGCAGCGAAAGAGCTACGGGGACAGATCAAAGAAGCCAAAGAGGACTTGAGAAAAAAGGGCTTAAAGATGTAGGAATTAAGACCCTTTTGAGACTTGAGAGGAAAGCACGGACCAGTGTCACCACCACACGACGCGGTGTATACACACTTGTGATGCCGGAGCTTCTTGTTTTAGGATGTGTGAAAGGTGTTGGGAGAAACTGAACTTTGAACCGACGTCCTCTTTTGTTGTTTCAAGCAGTCACGATCTGATTTTCCTCTTCGTACAGTCTTATTCTTTATCATGTTTTGTTGATAGGATGTTAATCAAATACAGTTCAGCCAATGAGTTACTGTTTATTCATAAATGACAACTGTGTGAAGCTTTTTAAAAGATGGTTTTTTTTTTTTTCGTTTTTTTTTTCATGATCACAATTTCAAGCCCTCTTTTATAAACTACCTGAATTCCACCCAACATTAGTTTCTGTTCTAATCGGTTTGTATCATGTTTGAAAAACAATTCATCCACCAGCTGCTGTTCTCTAAAATACCGACAAAAAAAATAAAAATGAAACCAGAAATGTCACATCAGACTAAAGACTGTTTCCGCTGGGAATTCTCAGAATCTTTGGCTCTGCCTGTCGCTCTCAAATAGAGGCTGGACCTTGTTTTCGTGTGTCTCTGGAGATTGTTGCTTGTCAGTGTCGATGGACTAGATTTTATCTGTAAAGAAGTGTACATTCAATTTTTTTTTTTTTTTTCAATTTCAGACTTGTGCCCTGCAGGTAGCGCTGAGAATGAATAAAATGGGAATCTATTTTCTTCAGTTTTTCCGCCTGCGAATGGATGTGTGTTTGTGGGCTGGGTGTTCGGATAGGGCCAAGAGGTATGCGAGTATGTGCATGAGTGCTCGCCTGTATGATGCATTCCTCCACCAAGCATAGCCCACATGGCCTGAAGGCTTTGTATTAACTGCTCAATGCCTCCCTCTGTATCATTGACAGATCTCTTTTGTCCCACATTGTAGCTAACAACACAAAATATTCATTATCCCGCATTTCTTTTTCTCCCCTCATAGAGGTTTGTTACAGAAATAAGAAAATGTAAGCTAAGTATGTAGTTCTGAGGTATTGTGATATTGGCAGCTACAGTTCCTTTGTTGAGCCTTAAAAGGCTGCCTGTGCTCATTTTCAGTGAGTCCCTGCTGTGCACAAACAAAGCGTAGCCTGGCCAAAGGCATCATTATCGGGCTTCAAAAGCTCCCATAACTTCTGAACAAATGCAAAAGAGTTGGCAATTCCCTGTGTGCAAGCTCTGCCTGTTGTGCCGTTTGGCTGCAGCCTCATCATGCCTTGCAACGTCACCCCCCGTGAATGTCTGCAAGCTGTTGCTAGAGCAGGCTGGATGAAAGACAACCTGCTATTTACCAGAAAATCATTTACTTTGGCAATTACACCAAAGGCTTCCCTCCGTATGCAGCTATGTTCTTACTCGTGGCCACATTAAATAGTCAATCAATTTTCTAACATTTATTCTGCCCAAATCGAACTTTGAAGACATCCATGTGTTCGTTTTTCTGCAGAATAATAGATACAAAATATACTTTAGATTTGGCCAAACATTTTCTATGCCATATTCAGTACGCGTATGAACAGTGAACGCATTTGTGACGCCTTTTTTTCTTTAATCCCATATTTCCAACACAATACATAAGCTCCATCCCAGACTTCAGCATTTACTTAACAGCAACTGTAAGTAGATGTAATCTGATGCAGACAGAGATGTTTATGAAAGCTGCCACAAATGACCTCAAATGCTTTTTCTTTTTTTCCCCCTTCTTTGTTAAATCTCCTGTTATTTGCAACAAACGTGAGGCGACTACCATCACCACGGCTGCAGCTTGGTAGGTGAGTGGCAGTATTCACGAGAGAGGATGCACCGGAGTACAGTAACATGAAGCACTGAGCAAAATCCATAATAATGATTGCATTATAATTCAGTATCTCTGCCAGCATACTCTTTTGGCTCAGAGGTGAGGGGTTTGCTCCTCTCGATGAGGAAGCTGCGCAGAGCTGCCTTTGCATTTCAATTGACTTCTTAAAGATTCACCTCTGTCTACTTGGAGAGCTGTTATTAAGGGGCATCGTTTTAGCAGAGCAGCAGTTAACAGGCTTTGAATTGTTACCTGAGCTTTGCAGCTGCCAGATGATGGGAAGGAATAAAGCTAAATTGAGAGGTGATTATCCTCTGTTGCTAGTTTGAAGTTGTGTGACTCAAGGTCCTTTGTTGTTCGCCTAAAACAAGCTTTCTTTGAAAATGGATTCATCAAAAAGTTTCAGGCAGTAGGATGCACCTTTTTTTTTTTTTTTTTTTTTTTTAATAAGTAAAATTAAAATGTGATTTTATTCTTTGCTAAATTACCTGTCTGCACGGCAGGTTCACTTTTCAGTTTACTTTACAGTATGTGTGGAAGACCAGTCATGCCAGGGAAAGCTTAAATAGATCAAAAGCTATATGCATGACAACTTGTGATAAAAACTCATCAGAATGAGACACACTGACTCAAAAGTGTGACTTATTATTTTTAATTAGTGGGTGTTGTTCACAGTTGTAAGAGGCAGACAGAAATATTGTGTTATCATTACTTGCATGTGGTGTCTTGCTGACTGATTTTATGTTGTTTAATAAGTTTTGCCAGTTTCAGCTTTTTTACCTGATACTTTGATGCTGCTTTGTTTTGCCGCATGCCCCCACATATTTTTCATGCAGGGATAATATCAGTGTACAGGTGGCCGCAGTAGGTTTAAAACTTTCCATAACTGCTTGTATATTTTTTCTTTTCCCGGCACTGAGGAGCTTTCCTTTATAGTTGCTGGAATCAAACTTTCCTGCAGACCTTTGTTTATTATCATTTTTGGTGTACCAGGGGAAATCGGACCTAAATTTGATCAGAAATAATATAAACTCTATGTTGAGATTCTGTTAGTTTTTATATTGGACATATGAAGCTGGTTTGTTGAGCATTATTTAATGTATTAGTTCATTCTTGTATCTGTACAGTTGTAACATGTACAGTATAAGTGGTCAAATCTAAATCCTCGTGCAGGTGTTCTGTTTTAGGAGGTCTCCGGGTAGGTGAGTCACTTACCAACATTACGTAATTGTTCTGTCTGTCTTCAACAATGGAGGATTTAGACAGCGAGGAAGTTGACGAACGTGCACAGAATGTTTTTAACCTTCAACTCCTAAGTGGCAAGGTGAGTGGCGTCAGCTAATTTGGGAGAGGAGCCGAAAAATAGGAGGAAACCTTATGTGGATAGAGATGATGAGAGTGGCAGGTCACAGGGTTGTGCCCCTAGCATGGCCCCACTGAGACCTTGAGACACTATAAAAAAAAAACTTTCCAGAGACACTCAGGAACATTGCTGAGAGCAAATCCATCTCGACAGGCTGAGAACCAAGACTGAAAAATGATAGGTTATCATTTTTCTGCACCAAAAAGAGTTCTTTTCCCCACCCACACATTTCACAGCAAAACCTCAAACCCATCTAGAGACAGACAGAAAGGGAGACGGACTTCGTAATCGAGGCCCAGAGCTGAAAGAGATGGCGACTTGGTACATTTGATACAGACACAGAAATGGTGAACAACGGCAGTTGATGACAGAGTGACATATTGAAAGAGGAGATTGACACAGAGAGTGAAGTAAAAGTACAGAACAAAAGAAGTGTGGAAGTCAGAGTGCATAAAAAAAGGGAAAGTGACCAAGTGACGCAGACAGGAAACCAAAGCATGAGCTGGAACAAGACAGATGACCCCGGCAGTGGTGACGGAGAGTGTGTGACAGGACTTTTCGGGAAGAGGAGACCACACCCCGACCGCCACCGATGGCGGGGGACCAAACTGTGCTCCGGCTTATTCTGCACAACTAAGGTGTTTCTTTCCCATCATCTTTATCTAAACCCTGCTGTGTCATCTACAGCTTTAACGGGCATGAAGGCAGAGGGGAGAATAAAGGCACTTCCGAGCATGCTGCTACATTAAATTGACATTTAATCCGAACATGCAGTGCATTATTACTGCATAAAAATGATGTGAACGGGGCTCAAAAGTCAATCCTGGGTCAGCCTATTGTTCTTTTGCCGCACATGAACAGCTGCTTTGATACTTACAGGACACTGGGTTCTTATTTTCGGGCGGCATGGAAGCTTATAAATGCTACAAATAGCTCCAATAACATTAGGTAACCTCCCAATGGCCCTGTAAGGCAGATACTCCTGGCTCTTCTGAGTCGTAACATACGCTAGCAGGCAGACAGGGACCGGTCATCATGTGTCCTGCTGATAGGAGGCTTGACTCAGCCCAGAGATGCAGAGATAGACCAGCTGGCTGTGCCAAACCAACTCGGAATCGTAGCTTTCATGGCTTCGTCCCAGGTTTCGGTGTCACACGCTGTTGGCTCAGCTTTCACTGTTAAACCCTGACAAATGATAAATTGACAAATCAAGGCCATTTTTCTGCTTGCTGAGAAATATTTGATTTAATCGCTGCAGTTTGTCCCTCTCGTGTGTTTCCATTACATACAAGTCACACAGCCTAGAATCTTTCAGAAATATTCATTCTTTGTGATTTTTCTTTTTTTAATGAGTTTGGCAGCCTTACTAGTTCATCTCCGGGCTGTACTTACACATATGAGGTAACTGTGTTAGTACGCTAACATTTTCTAATTAGCATTAAACACCGTTCATTCATGTCCATAGTTTTGCAGATGTTTGTTGTAAAACAAAGTACCGGACAAAGTCAAATAATGAAGGGTGGCATGAGAGTAAAAATCTGTAGATTAGCGATACAATTTGTCCTTCGGGAATTATCAATGCAAGTACAATCCATTCTGTAAATGTTGATCTATTTCACAGAGCATGTAAAAAAAATCGGACCTTCTAGTGGCACTGATGAAAAGTATTACCGAAGTCATTAGGATAGACAGGCATTACCATTCATCCAATCATGCTGCTGTTGTGGCTAAAAGGTGCCGAAGCCTAATGTTAGTGTATAGTCACTACTTGGGAAAATTCATCGCAGACAGATTTAAATTTTCATCCAGATGGTTAGAAAAGTCTTTGAGGATTATGGATATACAGAACAACAGTAAGTGTTGTTGACAAATCTTTTGACTCTTTACGCTCACTGTTTCTTTAAGGATGCAATTACTGTGACTGGAATGTAATGGGAGAGGCCTAGTTTAGGCCTAGATTTAATATATGCTGTACAATATTCTATAGCAGGGTGTTGCCTTTGATCATAATCTCAATACTCAAAAACCGTGCTACTGGCTGCAAGGCCTCTAATCTATGAAATTGGGCTTTAAAATGACATGGTTTGCCCTGTCGGAAGCTTGTGAAGGAATTGTCCCTGTTTTCTGTGCTCCATGTTTGCGCTGGTTATCTCCCGACTGCCCTTAACATTTACTGCAGCGTTAAAAGGTTTCACACTCGCTGTTTACATTTACTCAAGCTGGTATGCCGAACGAGTGAGTAAATAAAAAGAATTGTTTCCTCTTGACGAGACTCTACTCAGTGGAGCCTCTTGCAGGGGTCGGGCGGTTAAGGGGCCTGTCATGACAGCCCTAATTTATGGCCATCTCTTTGAAAACATTGGGGAGTTGTAATGCTGTGGCACCAGTTTCTGATGTTACAGCTGTTTTTACTGTCACGGCCCGTAAAGCTCCCCTGGGAAGGGAGAGACAAGAGAGGGAGAGATAAAAACAATGGTTTGACATACAGCTTGCAGACAAGCAAGGGATCATGGTTGAAGAAAAGAAGGAGGTGTGGTTAGGTTGAAGAGTGGGTGTAAAAACTCACCATAAGGTCAAAATAAAGATAGCAGAGGGATCACACCTGTGTATTTAATCTTCCTGCCAAAAGACAATGCTAATGGTAATAATAAACATAGCCTGCACCTCGTTTTTCCTTTATCTCTTTTATGTAGCTTTTCCCGTCTCTGGCCACCTTGGCCTTGATTCTATTTGCCTCCTGTCACATTAGTGTGTGTGAGCCATTATCTGTGATATTGGCTTCTCTGGAGATCTTTCCGGTGTAATCAAAAGGAAAAATGGGTTTGGTTTCCTGAAAGCTTTTTAACACAGAAATCACTTCAATACCAAGGGAAAAGTACTTTTTCATTTCGGATGATGCTGGGAAATTAGGTTGTTGGTTCTTTTTTTAGGATATATATGAATATTTGCCCCATTTTTTTATTAAGAGTCTAACTAATGCTGATGTGCCGTTGCAGGAGGCTGAGAAATACGAGCTCTACACGGTGGTGGAATCCTGCAAGCCCCATTTGTACAAGGAAATACATTTGGAGTGTGGCAAACCATTTGTTCCTTACACTCCTGAGAGGTGGTCTGAAAAGGTCCAACGTTTTACTCCACTTACTGTGGTAGAGGAGCTCAGCCAAGGAGAAAGCTAAATGTCACTCTAACGTTCTCTGATTTGTTACAGTGTTTTCCAATATTGCACTAAAAGCCCACAGTGGCACCTTTGTGAGGCTGTAGTTTGGCACAGAGCAGCTTTGAGATAAATGCTAAAGCTGGCATTGCATCATTTTTACAATAACAATATTGACTTAAAATTGTTTAGCAGGTAAATTATTGAGTGTTTTCCACATTTTATTTTGGTGAGATAGCACGCTAACATGACCTAATTGGTAACAAGGACAAAGAGCAGATGAGACTGATGGGAATGACAGATATTGATGACTGGAACATATCATCGGGATTTATGGAACAGCACTCGGCTTAAATCATATTTATCATGAAGATTTCAATTTGCTAATGTCAACAATGACTTTTCCATGTACATAAGAGTTAGTCATGGATTTCTACAGGGTTTGGTACTGGGACAAATACTTTTTTCCTGTTCAAAGGGCCTTTCTATGTAAAGTTACTAAGATGACTGATGTTGTGATTTGGTGCTAAATAAACTGAATAGAATAGTTTATCATTTTGACCTGATGATGGCACTAAATAAAATAAATATAGGGATTTAATGGCAATCCAACAACACTAATTCTGTGCTAAAAAAAATTATGCTAATACATACTCTTAATAACTGTTGGAGATATTTGGTGTCAGGTCAAAAAGATGGACCAACTCCTACCATTGCTACATAAATGGCTATAAATAACCACAAGAATGCCATTCTGGTTTTCCAAAAATATCTTTTTTTATTTCACATGAAAATGTTTCACATTTATCATATTTATCAAACAAGTCTTTTATATAATCTATATATATTTATATATGTACATATTATACACTTCTCTTACTTACACATGTACAAAAACAGGTAACAAGAATTCAGATTAAAAAAAAGACTGACTTCAATGGTAGTCATACACTGTTGTGCTTTGTTGATCAAGCCAGCCTGTTGGGTGAAGAATGTCTTGGCAACTCGGTTTGATGCTGTGTCTCGTCTGCTGTGAACTGGTGACTGCAAAATGTTTTTAAAATGATCTAAAAGTAAATCACTTCCCTTTGTGTTTAGAAGAACAAGCTTGTTTTTCTACCCGAGCTTGAAAACATGACAAGAAAGCACTGTGATAAACAGGGTTGAGTCCTGCACTCAGAAAGATTCGATACCAGCTCTCCGTGTCAGACAGTTTGACCAATACAGGGGCAAGATCCAACAAACAGAGAAGTCCTGCATCTCTGCGGTTCACACAACATCTCAGTGTTTGGCAGAAAAACATGTTGTCTCAACACTCTTTCAATCAAACGCTCCACAGCTCACGCGTATAGTCTCCTAGTCTCTATTCAGCACACACGTATTCCCTTTCACACAAGTACTACCTCCACCAGGAGAGAGGGAAAAGCCCTCCCCGCTGACAACAGTAAACATTTCATTGTGAGAGCACATGGTATATACAGTAAAACTTCTCAGCTGCAAATGTTATAAATTATCTTCACAGAATGTACACGTAACATGATCCAATGTGTTTTCATGTGTTACAGAGCGTCTGATGACCGTGTGTGTGTGTGTGTGTGTGTGTGTGTGTGTGTGTGTGTGTGTGTGTGTGTGTGTGTGTGTGTGTGTGTGTGTGTGTGTGTGTGTGTGTGTGTGTGTGTGTGTGTGTGTGTGTCTGTACTGTGCAGTTTTAGTGCTACAGTATATACGCACATGGTCTGTGAAGGAATGGTAGTCATGAGAACAGCTCCTGTGTCTGTCAATGCTACATTTAGAGAAAGTAATCACATCAATTCCACTCAATACCATTACGAGAACAATACAACAAATAGTACACGATACTCAAGGGTGGAATAGTGTACAAGTTGGAGAGATGACTGATCTTTGGCTCAAAAAGTTTGAGATTACTTTTCCTTTAAATGCTGATGTATCCCATCTAAATAAAGATCTATGTAGTTCTTGGTCAAATTGGTGTCTCTGCTCTTGATTGTGCTTCAGCCACTTAGTCTTCCTCTTCATCTTCTTCATATTTTGTCATAGGGATGTCCTCCAAAGAGTTTGTTTTTGTTTTTGGAGAGTCCCAAACACTACAAATCAAGGAGAGCTTTGTCTTTCAAAAAAAAAAGAGAAGAAATTCTGTCATCTTTTGAAAAATAAGAAAGCACAAATACTTGTCTCAAATGCTCAACAATACTCAGCACATGTTGTGCAATCGAGTCCATCTGTACTTTACATGTTTCAAAAAGTCTCTCCCTGTGGCCAGCACTGGGCGTGGATTTTTAAGTCGGTGGTTTCCAACCCCACGGACTGTCTTCATTGTAGTCCCTGAAAAAAAAAAAAAAGTCTGCCAACAGATCTCCTTTCATGCGCTCTCAGTGCAACAAAAGCAGTAATGAAAACGGGACTAGCAATGAGAGCATTGAGAGGGCTGTCGCTGCCACTGCAGAGTTTGTCCGTACGCTCTTCTGGACATCTGGCAGGATTACCACTGGGTCGTCTGCTTGAAGATAAAGAGACAAAGAAGACACATTAGTACCAACAATTTACACCCCGACGTAGACCTGAATGTACCCGAATTGTTTTAAGGGCAGGGATAATTAGAGAGGACGCCGGGTTGGTCAACATACCTGCAGGCAGTCTGTTGGACGGGTTGTGAACTCCTCCCTCGGCTCCAACTCCGGCCCCACCTGCGGTGCCTTTAGCCACTCTGGCCTCTTGGGAGCCTGGAAAAATAAATAAATAAACAAATAAATAAAAATGACATCAGATAGTCAGCTTGGGTCTTGCCATAGCCTAACATGACTGTTAGAGGGAATTGTGTTATAGCCAGAAAGGAGGTTAAGCTCACCATCAGCAGCAATGACGTCCACCCTGAGCCTGAGGCACTCTTGGCCGTGGTGGTGCAAAGGTTTGGCTGCAGGGAAGAAGGAAGAAACAACACAGGCGTCAACATCCTAACTAATACACTTATCCTCCACTGGCCCCTTAATCCACCTTCATGCATGCGCGCATACGCACGCACACACACACACACACCCACACACACACACTTGGCAGCAGAAAGACACGGGGACAAAGCCTCAGGAAGCCATCTGTGAGCAGGCAAAGTGTGTCTTGTCCTGCCGTTTATCTAATTACAACCATGGTCAGGGTGACAACATTGCTTGCGCTTTTTGGTCACATTCTAGCAGGGATGGTGTTACATAAACTCGGCAAACTGAGCCGACAGCCCAGCTTTATGTGAATGTTAAGTTTCAAAGAGCCCTGGCATATCACAATCTGGTACGCAAACATATAAAAACTGCCCCCAGCACACTTTCTAAGGAAGGAAAGATTGTCAGCCAGACTGAAATATCTTAACAATTATTAGAAACAAGCTCATGTAATTTTGTACAGACATTTATCATTCTCAGATGATGAATTGTAATGATTTCAGTGATCCTCTTGATGACATTTTCCTCAAGGGAAACCATGAGGTTAACTTGCGATTCGCAGCTGTATGTCTCAATAATTATTGGATGGATTGCCATAAAATTTTGTACAGACATACATCAATCTAGGATGTCTATGTTTTGTGGTAACATGCCAAGATTAACTAACTTCCAAAAGTCAGCATGTTAACACTGTAATTCTTACACGTTAGTATTCAGCTCAAAGCCAGTTCAGTGTTGCAGTAGACTTCTCGTATTATTGGAAAACAAGACAGACTGGCAAACGCAGTGACAAATCAGCAAGAAAGCTATACTTACAGATATAATAGTAGCTTTCTCCTTGGCGAAACTCTTTTCCCAGAGTGAACGGAGTGAAACGCTGGAACTTTTCAGAGAACTTCTCGGGAGCGTGAGGAGCAAACGGATGGCCGCACTCCCAGCGCATCTGGTCGTAGGACTCGGGCTTGCAGGTTTCGTAGTCCTCGCGCTCCACCATGTAGAGGACGTACCGCTCGGCATCCAGCAGCGGAACCTCGCCCTGAGGGTAGTGGGGGCAGACGATGTCCAGGTAGTCGTTGAGCTTCACTTCCACGGCGTAGTTGTCCCATAAAAACCTGCAGGGGAAGAGGCAGAGGAGGAAAGGTTACGCAGGTGGCGGGAGACTGATAACCGTGGTCATAGCATTGGAGCAGTAACAAATATAAGCCTCAAAACCTGTGATTATATATTGATCGGATAGACGCCGGTGTACAACAGGGAAATCAAGAGGAAAGACGGAGCGGCCTGGGAATGAGAGACGGAGAGCAGGGGAACGAGAGAATGTTTGTGTGAGAAGATATACGTGTGAGCTGGAGTGGAATGAAGAGGGAAAACGCAATGAGGGAAGGAATGATCTGCAGAGAACATAAATATGGATGAACGTGAGGCCAGCGTAGCTGCTGCTGCTGACTGCCGTCGTGTTGAGAGTTAACACCGAGTGCACATTGATCCTGTGTCCCTCAGGAGCTGAATGATGTTTACAGAGAAACATTAGCAGTCAGTTAGCCCATCAAGACAGGAGATGAGTATTGACATCTGCAGTGCCCCCCCCCCCCCACACACACACACGGTAACATATTCACCTCAACAGAAGCAGAAACACACCTGAGTTTACTAGAAATAGGGAGGAGGCTAAAAATAAAGGTCGTATATATTTGAACCCACTCATTAGGGTCAGATAGACAGACTCATATACAACATGCGTCTGGTAACAGTCTGTAACTGTCTTCCACCACACTCCCTCTCATTACAAACACCGAGAGACACAGTCAGACTGTCTGCCTCCCTCCATCCCTCCCTTCACTCCTCCGCCCTCTTTATGATACTCTTCGAGTAAACTAAACTTCCTCCCTCTCCTCTCGGCCCAGATAGAGCCCGCTTCACGTGTCCGCACATAAACAATGTGATTATTACAGAAAATTTACCTGACTTAAATAACAATTTAGCACGCTCCGAGGAAGCTTAAATTGGTCTTATCTCCACTGTCTATGATTTCCTTCTCCCTCCTGGCTTGATTTTCCAGACATATTATGAGTTTATCCCTGGAGAATTGTCACTAAAAGGTATTTCAGCTTTTTCCCCTTTCGCCCTCACTGAGTGAGAGCTCCCGGGGAAACTCACAGCAAATGCTCCCTTCTCAGCCATCGCCATCTATCACTGGCCCTGGAGCGGTAGCTGACCGCTGGTAACACACACAAACTCGCACACACATCCCAGTAATTCCCATCGATCAACAACCTAAAGCTGTAGCTACCTACTATTTACACCCACTGAATCCCCCCCTCCCCCACCACACAGACACACACCTCCTCCCCGGGTACTGAGCTCCCAAGCGATGCCTATCAGTTTACTGTCTCCTACTGTTCTGGATCTTCAGGGGTTCCCCGAGAGTGGATGAAATTTGACATACTTAAATATTTTCACAACACACGTGGAGAATGTGTGTGTAATATAGGGTTTTGTTGCTTTTGCAATGAATATATGCACGGCTTTAAACACCCCCCCCACCCCCCCAAAAAAACAAAAAAAAAACCAGGCAGCCTGCTCACAGCTATTTAATCAGATATACAGATCTCAAGGAGTTAGGAGTTCTTAAAAGCCTGGCGGGTGTTAAACTGACACCCTTAGCATGAAATTAAAAAAAAAATTCAACCACGAGAGACATTTCTTTCCTATAATGTAGAGATTTCTTTGCGAATTCTGGCATTTCTCATAAACCCCCATAAATGTAACAAGTAGCATTTGGGGAGTTTGAGTTTGTGTGACAAGGTCCATATGTGTGACGAACGATCAAAGCGCACAGGCGCAGGCTCCAGTCACTCGTTAGCTGGTGTTGTTGTTTGTTGCCAAGGGTCTCCCTGGTACCCCCCTGCTAAAAGGACAGACGCTGTGGCTGGGAACTCCGGGCCCTGACTCCTGGCTCCCCCTTTGGCTCCCTTCCCCCGTGTCCCTTTAGTTCTCTCCGCCTGACTGCATTCCCTCAATACTGATGACCAGATAAGCCAGCTACACCATTACAACGGCTCCACAGGCCCATTAGAAAACAAGCATCTTTTTAGTACACTGATGAAACTTCCATCTAACTGTGCTGATAATAGTGTGCAGCAGCCAGCTTTCAGAGGGGGGGGGGGGGGGAAAGCAATAATTATCATTTTGCCATGGTCCACACAGCTTAGTGCTTATCTGCAGTTTGCCTGCCACGCTCTGTTTACCAGATTGGCGCTAAAGTGTTTTTTTTCCCCCTGCCACTTTCAATTCCAGTCGAATCGATAACACTATTGAACAAACACTGTTGTCTGCTTTTGCCTGACAGAGTTATCATCCCCCTGCAAACTCCGAAAAACAGACATACAAACAAACTCCCTTCACCCGATCCCTCTCTCTCACCCCGAGCCCTGATTACACAGTGGTTGTGGTATGGTCCCAATGTGTTCATCAAAAGGGGGTCGAAGCGGGGTGCAATTAAAACACAAAAAAGGGTATTAAAAGTTGCCCTGGAGGGGGGTAATTATGCCCTCCTGCTCTGCACTTCCCAGCCCCTTTAGGCTGAGAGTCTGGAGAGGGTGGGGGGAGGGTGGGGGGGACAGAGGACTTGAATAGGCGTGGGCGAGGGGGGGGGGGAGGGTCAAAGGGCTTGAGTTGGGAATGGCTTTTGAAGTTTCTCTCAGTGTTTCCATGTGAGTGCTACAGTTGCTTTATCAATGCCACTGTTTCATACAGTGTCTCTATTCACGACGCGCCCGCACTGATGGAGTGCCTCACTTAGCAGAGGGAACAGTTGCTGAATACGCACCAGGGGAGGCTGGCTAGCGCCTTTTATTAATGGCAAATAGTTTTAATTATCCTGCTGCCTTTTGTTCCCCTCTAACGCCTCGGCATTGAAACGTTCCACATCATCAGCTTAATTAACTGACTGGAGTAATGCAGTTCAAAGAGAGCTTCAAGCCTGTGCGTGAAAAAAATGACGCCAACAGAGTCATATCATGCCACCTTCTCTTTAGCAGACAAAATCGTCTTTCTCTCCGTCTTCCCTTGTTATTTGCCTCGTGCAGACTGTTTCCCTCTTTGTGTCAATAGGCTGTCTTGATTTATTCCCATTGTTTGGCCCAGAATGCTTTCTCACACTGACATTGACGCTTGAAGCTTCGGTGAACGTCACAGCGTGGAGGAGCTGTTGTATTCTTTACTTAAGGATGATTTGTGAAGCTATGGCAAACATGCAGCCAGGACTCTGTATACCTGTGTCTATCTCCGCCTGATACATTTAACCGTGTGATTGTTTACGTCTGAGTAGTTGAGTAGGTAGGTGTGTGTGTGTGTGTGTGTGTGTGTGTGTGTGTGTGTGTGTGTGTGTGTGTGTGTGTGTGTGTGTGTGTGTGTGTGTGTGTGTGTGTGTGTGTGTGTGTTTTTGTGTGTTTTTTGTGTGTGTGATGCCTCTCTAGAGGAATCTGGGAGTGTGTTTCGGTTATGATAAGGTGGATAATGAATGCCAATAATGAGCAGCAATTAAAAAAAAGTGAGGGAATGTCAAGTAGTCAAATGTGTGAGCGTGAGCACACAATCTGGTGAAAAATAGACTCCAAACTGTTGCCGGCCTTCGTCCTCCTCTCCTAAAAAGGAATGCCTGATTTATTGGAGTCTTTTCAGGAGCAGGAGTCTAATCTCTCTTCTTTAATCTCCCTGCCCTGCGTTTTGCTTTCTTCTCTACCTCGATCCCCTCCTTTCATCCATCCATCAACCTCTCATCTCTTCACTCTATCACCCTGTGGAATGCCGGACCTCTGAGGCGAAGAGGCCGCGATGTGGCTCAAAGGTCGGACAATCGCCAAGTCAGCACCAGAGAATTTTATACGTGGACAGTCATCAAGGAGAGGCCTTATGCATTGCAATTCTATAGATGGACGCCGTGTCGGGAATCGCTCTGTTTAAAGATTGATTGAGATCTATTCTCAGGTCTGTGGAGGTCATCGTAGGACAGTCTGACCACTGCACCAGTAAAAAAAACAAACCCAAAAAACAGCATCTCTTGTTTGTTAAACCTCTGCCTATACAGTCACCCAAACCACACAAACAAGATTGTTTTCCTCCCGGCTTGTACACATGCCACTAATGTGCCCCAAAAGTTGACCGGCCTACGCCACGGACGAGTGAACCGGAATGCGGGGACCACCTAATCGGCTCGTCCAAGCCTGGATTATTGGGTGGAGCAGAGGCTGAGCTGGGGTCCATTCATCAGCATCAGACCCTGCTTAACACAGGGGCTTAGAGTGGACAGCGAGTCCCAGAGCAGGGGCTGCGGGCTGGGGACAGAGTGAGGGGTGAGACAGGCAGGGTGGAGCTTCTCCCCCCCCCCCATTTCTATTGTTCTCACATAGAGAAGGGGTATTACTCCTTTACACTGGCGTTTTGGAGTTCAAAAGAGACACACTGTCCATGTATATGTGTGTGCGGTGTCCATGGTTGCAAAATGGGAAGTGAGAGGTGTTAACAGAATAATGAAAGACTCAAGGACACAAGGGAGCAGCTTTCTTTCAAGATAAATGTGTGAAAGCCGCGTGACTCCATGAAGTAGGGGGCACATCAGAGAAAGGTGAGGCCTTTCAGAGTCTCCTGAGCTTAGTTAAACTGAACTGTTTAATGTTATTGTTCAAATTCCTCTTGTTTCATCCGTCTATCTGTTCATCCATCAACATCAGCCGTCCCTTCCCACTCTCTGTCCATCTTTCATCACTCAATAAGCAAACCAGATCCTCATGTCAGCTCTGCGCCCCCCCCCCCCCACACACACACACACACACCAGCCAGACTTGGTGAACCAATCACAACCTGTCCTGTTGGTATTCCAAATATGCGGTTCTCTGACCCACCGTTTGCCGAGCAGAGCACAATGAGATGGGGTCGTCATAGAAACAAATATGGTCCAGCTTTTTGGGCTTTGGGCTCCTCCCTGTTAACATAATATTCCAGCCTTCATTCTTTGCACCGTGTGACTTTTTGCCATCCATCTCAATCAGCTTTCTCCCCTCTGTCATTCAACCTTTGTCTGTCCAGATCATTGGTCATTCTGCCAGCGTTCTTGGCTCCAGTAGACCAGACGGGCTCCTTTAGCCACCCAGCAAAGTGATAAAACTTGAAGTCCAGCGGAGAAATAATTGGCTGACTCCAATGCACTGCACTAAGGAGGCTTAGATGAATACATATGCTCTTTCCAACTGTCTTACGCTGTCCCCTGACCCATTTGTATCTTATAAGGGCCAGAGCAGAAAGGTCGCCACTGACGTTGCATTTCTCAGGAGCCAAATATCTGTACAAGGAATTCGATTTTGGTGGATTGCTTTCCACGAGATAAAACTTTCATACTTAGTGTTTTTTCTTTTCTGCAAACACAATCGAAGCTTGCAGCTTAATGAATGAACAATGTGAGTACAGGGCACACTTGTTGAAAAAAATATCCTTTAGATGGAAAAGCAGCTCTTTCTCACAGATGTCTAGAAGTATTGGAAATAACACAACTGACCTGCAAGGGCAGCAGTGTTTGCTGTGGGGGGCATGTTTACACACTACATAGACTTTTGACAAACAGGACAAAAAAAGGCAAGAGAGAAACAAAAGTTTCACAATAGTCCATATTTACACAACACAACAAACACAATGGATCATTTCACAGATAATATCAGACTAATTCTTCCTCATGCCGACCCATATGCACTGTTGGGGCACTGAATGTCACCAAGACTCGACAAACAAGTCCAGAGAACACGCGCACACACTTTCTATCTCTGGCTTACACACAGCATAATAAAAATTTAAAAAAAAAAAGGTGCAAAACTCCACTCGTAATTTGACTATAATCGTAAATCTGTGAACTAACAAAGCTTTTCCTCCTCTGTAATTTTTGTGTGGGACTGAACACTTGTAAGTGGAGGAGCACAGTGGGAAGGAGCAAGGGGAAGTCTGGTGTGTAGATAAGGAAGAGGCACAAGGACGGGCAGGGGGTAGAGAAACACTGGCGGGGTTGACCGGGGTGACACGGATCAGAGGAGAATCCCAAATAGAGACATACAGAGATTTGACAGCAGGGCCGACCTGTTGGGCGGATCCCGAATCCTCCTCAAGGCTCAAAAGTCGAACACACCCCTCGTAAAATAATTAATCACTGTTAATCACTACTTTCTTTCACCTTGGATTTGTTCCTCATACTAGCCTGGGAAATTCAATCAACTCCTGCATCCAGACTTCTACAGTCTCGGGTGTGTTGGTGTGTGAGAAACGTATTGTTTATTGTGCAGACAGGATACGCAGTTTTCCCGGGAAAAGACGTAACCAGGAAGTGCAGCACTTCACAGGAGACACGCAGCAGACAGTTTGCAGACTTTGGTAAAGCCGACAGCACGCCTGTGGGAAGTTAAAACCTTTGGCCTGATTCACCATCTAGCACAGTCAATAAATACAAGCAAATGTTGAACAACGTCGTCAATATTGTCAACAACATAAAGTCTTATGATTACAGACTGTAAAGATAAGTGACGTCAACACGTCAGTGATCATTGACCCTCTACGAGCCAATTACTAGTTGTAATTTACAGTTGACAATCTCAGTGTATTTTCCTTAGATTGAATTCATCAGACAGATTACAAAACCAGGATAGGGAGGGGAAGACGACGATTCCAGAGAAAGATGGGGATGGACTACCTACTCGAAAAGGGGTAGGTAAAACCTGCATGTTTTTCGAGGGGGGGGGGGGGGGGGGGTATGCGCTGGGGTTTAGAGACAAGGCTGGATTAGGAAGTGAAGTGGGAAACCTGCATGTTTTTCGAGGAAAGTAGCTCGGGTTCAGATTACTTAGAAACTGCAGAAATCCCTTATCTACTGCACCCACCTAATCACGCCCGCTGAAGTGATGACCCAATCTTATCTTTCATCTCACAAACATGCACAGACGCACGCACAAGCATGGATGGTAAACAGGCACTTTAACCTCGTCTGACACGTACACTACATTTTCTTAAATTTTTCTCCTTTAATGACCTGAGTTCTCAGACTGCTGTAGCAAGACTTTCAAGAGGGTACGCACGCACGCGCGCGCGCACACACACACACACACACACACACACACACACACACACACACACACACACACACACACACACACACACACACACACACACACACACACACACGAAAGTGAAAAGAACAGGAAGAGTAAAAAAAAACAGTTTTGCTGGGAAGACTAGTGGCTTTTCAAAAGGGAAGTAGAAGAAGGAAGCTTTAAAAGAAGAGAGTGAAGGGGGAAAAAGCGTGAAGGAAAGGGCAAAGTGCCTTGTGACGACTCGCCATGGGTGCCAAGAACGATAAAAAAATTCCACACCTCTTAGCATGCTTCCCTCCTTTCCCCCTTCTCTGAGAACCAGAGTTGGAGGCGAGGAAATAATAGACTGAAAAGGGACAGCTTGTAAAGTTGAGATAAAAAAAACTGGTGAAGGAGCGAAGGGAACCGAAAAGACAGGAGGGCAAAGAATGAGAGTTTCCCAGAGGCAGAGCCACGGCTGTGTGAAGAGGGGCCGGCCTGAGTGGCAGCCAGTATTCAGGGACCACCGCCGTGACAGAATGACTGACAGATTGATAGAGGCCGTGCCACTTCATCACACAGCGAACTCTGACCCTCGATCAGTCACACCAGTTACTATTCTCTTTCTGTGGCCCACCGTGAAAACCATTCCCCAATTTGTATGGGAAGCATCACAAAACAGCCACATTACTGGATAAATACCAAGAAAATCCACCATGTGGGCGAAACATACCTGAAATAACTATCATTTGAGCCAACACTGCACAAAAAGCATATTCAATTAAATGAATTAAATCAGTGAGCCAGCAATGGTGAGCTAAAAACAAACCGGAAACATTTTGTGGCTTTTTCTTAAAATCAAAGAATGATTTAGAAAGGCATATAAAAACAGATACTGCAGAATTAGAACAGATTAATCTCTGAAATGTGATATTACAATAGAAAATGGGATGTAAAGAAGCAAGTGGATCAAACATATGTGCGAGTGAGCCATGAAAGAGTTAACAGTCACAGAACTGGAGACCACAGAACCAAGCTGAAAAAGGAACCTGGCCAAGAAGAGGGGGAGGGAGGTGCTGGAGAGAGGGAGAGACAGGTACAAAGCAGAGGAGAGGGGAGGAGGGGGTGGGGTGGGGGGGGGGGTGGGGTGGAGGGGAGGTGGTGGTCTAGAAAGAGAAATGGAGAAAGTAGCAGTGAAAGAGTGGATTATTGAGTTGTAGAGTCCAGAGGGCTCCTGGGACAATGTTAACATCAGTCACAATAGTGTGGCACATGTGTATGTGTGTATGTGCGTGTGCGTGCGTGCGGATGGAGGACTGGGTTAATGTGTACGCCAGTGTGTGAGTCACTCGAATCTGGTGATGCTGCACATGCGAGTAAGCTTTCACGCAAGACACTCCCTTGGTGCAAAACATGTACGCACACAGGCCTGCCAGGATCCAAACTGAATGGGATCACTGGTGACTCTCTTTCTGGGAATCAAACCTCACTGCTGATTAAGCTGTTGCTAATCAGAAACAAAGGGTTAGAAGTATACTAAAAGGTTAGAAAGGGCTGAATTGAAAACACACACTGTGCGGGGATAGAGTTCACTCGTGCTGAAACAAAGTAGTCATTAAAGAACAGGCAGGCTCGACCTTGGAAGTCAGCAGGGCCCAAGGCGTACTCACAGACACGTTGAAATTAGTGTTGAGTGGAGAAACTGTGCATGTATATGTATGAGAGTGTGTTGCTAAATCCCTCGACAAACACACTGAGAAAAGGAAATGAGCCTGTACCATACGGACCGAAGTGATCAATCTGAGATCAATTTGATTAACGACAGCTTTCTGAACCAATGCGAGGGAACAATTAACCCAGACAGGAAAATGAAAACCCTACCCCCCCCCCCAAAAAAAACAAGGAAAAACACATGACAAAGATGGATGTCAACACACTGTATCAAGTAACGGGTCAAAGGGGAGAGGGGATTGCTGGGAATGATGAAGAGTGCCAAATGAAAACATCTCAGAAACTCTGTGCTTTTTCTGTGAATACAGGATTAAGAGTAGCCGAAGGGAGAGATTTAGCACAGTCATCTGGGGGGAAAAAAATAGCAAGTGCAAAAGGACGGATTACGAGTATATGTACAGGAATGATCACTGTAGTCCCACTACAGGGACACAACAAAACGCCTTTCCATCCGGGACTCTTGATTTCGTTCTGATTTTGAATGAAAGGCTTCGTCACCGTAATTGTGGACTTCCCGAGACCTGCAAATGCTACAGTTTTGACCACAGGGGAGATAAGGAGGGAAAAAGTGGTTAAATGTGGGAGAGCATTTTTGAATATACGTGTTTGCACAGCGGCGAGACCGTGAGCCCAACGCTGACTGATTTACATGGCGTTTGTAGGTGTGATTGAGAGCCCTGGGTTTGTGACTGAGTGATCGTCTGCAGGGAGTCTCTGTTTGTGCATGCCCCTCCGTGTGCGTCGGTGGGTGTGTTTATATGTGCGGGTGCATGTCGAAGTTTGTTTGTGGTGTGCAAACCTAACCCTCCTCGTACCCCGAGCCATCATCAACCATAATTCTAATTGACCCCCACTTGTTCCGAGTGGCCCCTAACCCCAACAATTTGAGCTCCAATTTCTCCTCCCCGAGCAATCCATCTCTCTCCCACAGTGTGACCTACTGGGCAGGCCTCAAGTTACCTCCTCTGTCTCTGTCATACACCATTATTACTCGTCTTACCACCTGAAATATGAACACCCCTACGTCTCCCCGACAGCCACGTAAAACCCCATGCGATATCTCTTGATTTAGGAGAGACAGCAACCTCCCACTCCGCGCAGAGGTTAGGGCTCTCTGTCAGAAGGGGAGGATATTGCAACAGATATTTCAACACGTTCTGCTGTGAGTCAAGCCTGTAAAATCAACAAAGTCCCTTGCCAGGGAAAAAAAAAAAATCAAGCCCTCCCCTAAAGGATTTCAGCTCATGAATAAAGGGAGAAAAGTTCACCGACATCTTGTTGCAAACACAAATAAATGAACGCAGAAAAGATCCAAATGCTGACATACTTAAGATATATCGATAGAGCAAGTGTCCTCAAATGAAAAAAAAAATCAAGCACCACGGATTTTTTTTTTCTATCTCCACAATATCTTCTGTTCTCTGTCCACAAAAACCCTGTATTTACATTTAAAGCTGCCATCCTGTCTCTAAAATACGAGCTGTTGGATGAAAAGGTGGCATGACCTGATGTAACTAATCCTGCAGCACACAGATTGAGAAACAGATTAAATCTGAACAGGTTAGACAAAGAGTTACAGGTACCCAGCAAAAATAATAACAGGTCCGGGCAAAGGGAGTGAAGGGGGGGCCGGAGGGGGAGAGCGACTCCAAACTGTTTTATATTATCATGACAACAGGAGCCAGTTGCTTCCATCACAGATTCATCACAACAAGCTGAATATGCACGAGTTGCAACTCGAACCATATGCGTCTGAATACAGATCACACTGATTTTAGCCATGTGGGTTAAAACTTAATCTATATTTCATGCCTAGCACAATCAGGATTGTGCTTTCATTAAAGAAACAAGGTACTGCACGGATGGGTGCACGTGCGCTAATTTCACACGGGAAAACACAAATGAAAACAGATATTTACTTTGGGTTCGTGCTGTTCCAGTAGACGCTGTGCCGCTCCGCTGAAGCAGACCAGGCGCAGACGCTCCCAACGAAGCCCACAATCCAAACCAAATCCATGGTGGAGAGGAGTGGAAGCGTGCAACTCAGGTAAGTTGTGCAAAAAAAAAAAAAAAAAAAAAAAAAAAAAAAAAAAAAAGTTTACCGAAAAGACCTTGTCCGCGCGCCTGGAGACTTCAAGCTCAAATAAACACTTTACACACGCAGTGGACCTGAACGACGGAAACGTGTAGGTTCGTAGAGGAATGTGTGGAGACCAAGAGAACTAGACAAATCCGTAGTGAATGAAAGCTTCAGCTGCGTGGAGGCTGGTTTTGTGAAACGCCCACAGCCTCGAGCCCCGCCTCCCGGACCGCAGGTGACCAATCAGAGGGCTGTCCGAGAGCGCGAGCTCCGCAGGTTTCTCTGCATGCACTGTGTGTTTACTTGTATATCATTACAACTCCGGCGTGTACGGGGTGTCTCGATGAGCCCCAATTCACTGTGTTTTATGTTCAGCCTCTGCCGCTTGAATTGAGTCGAGTTAAATATAAGTTTACAGTAATGGTATTTATCAGTAATTAAATGTCACATTTAGCAGATTTCATATTATATTTTCTAATCTATCTTAACATATCCTTTAGAACTATTCCAATATGATTATATTAGCTCCAGATAGGGAAGCAGATCTGGCATTGGGAATAGTAAAAGATGTAAAGCACAATAAAAGGCACTGCTTTTGTTATTTTGCAGGTTGCTTAAAAACAAATGTTGTAAAACAGGGAAGCACTGAATATTTACTCATATAATAAGAATACATAATACTTTGCTTTTATGTAACATCCACATTTTCTCTGGATTTGCAACATTATTCTCTTTTTGTTCAGACCTCTGACTTGGACTCCCACAGGAGATTATCAAAAACACAAGCAACAAAATGCCACCTAATACAACAGACCCACAAAATACAGCAGAAAATATTACATTACCCACACAATATAAACAAACTCTGCATATTACAGGCACCAAAACAGCATATTGCATTGCATTGCATTATACACTGTGTAGCAGCAGTTTTTCTCCTGAGCCCTTGTCTATCATTGAAGTGCCCCAACCATACTTGAGTACTGGTCTGACAACATCTGTGTTTGCATTGTGATTACTTAAAATGAAGTTACTATTTTTATCTGACAGGTTTTCTATGGCTCTTTTGTGTAACTGCAGACATTAGTGGCCCCATCATTGTGTGAATCTCACAGTTAATTACAGGGTGTGAATATGTAATATTAATACATGAGGAAAATCCACCGTAACTTTAAATACAATGAGTTTCCAAGCTGTTGAAATCACGTCAAACGCAAAGAGAACTGAAAGGTCAAACACAAAGATTGCAGCTTTAACTAGAAACATGCAACCTCCTCACTGTCAGATACATTGCTAATCCTGATTTTCATTTTCTGTTCCATTGACATGGATAATCTGGACCGCGAGCTGCTTGTTCAGCGTAGTGAGCCATATTGCCAGAAGAGGTTTTCAAGCCTGCTTCTGCTTGACGTGGCACTTTATTTGCTGTGCCTGCGTTGTAGCACAACAAATTTCAAAGGTATCACAGGAAACAACAAAAAGTAAAAGTAAGTAAATTAAAAAAAAAAAAAAAGAAGTTTGGTTCCATTTCAGGACACTGATCAAATTCAGGGATATGATCAGATTAACTCGGCAGGGTTTTGGTCCATATTTTAGGAAGCAGTGAAGGAATGCACAGGGTGCAGGATACACTCCTGATGTAACCAGCGTGTAAGACTTAATCTGAAAAGTATCCTATTCTACAGAAAAGAAGAGTATAAGAGAGAAATAAATCTGTGTTTTGTTACAGCTTATTAGGTCTTTGCAGCCCTGAGGTGAAACTCTCAAGATTTTATGTTCAATTTGAGAAGTGATGTCATGCAGGTTGGTTTAGCAATGAGACAATACACAAAAGTTTTACAAGGTAACCGCAGACAGTTTCGCAAGATAATTGGACTGCAGGTGAACTGTTGATTTACCAGTCAACAGTTTATCTGACAGTTTAATTGTCACAATACAGTTACAGCCAGCTCATCTTTTTCTCCATGCAGATTAAAGGAACTACTAATATCAGTTTGCATCTCCTGTTTAACTCAGGTCTGATTCTGTGCTCTGCTTTCCTTCGTTAAGCGTTTCACATAAACTCTTTTTATTGTTTATAGGTCCCAAACTTAAAGAGAGTGTTTCATATGTGTTAAAGACACTTCTTTCTATGTTCAGTGGTTGTGAGTATTTGCAGTGTCGACAGCCTGAATTTTGAATTCTGTCCACACTGACAAGTCATTTCAGATCTAACAGTGCCAATACAGAAAGGCAAATATACATGGTAATTGTGTGCTATTCAGTGTCAAGCAGGTCATTCAAAATAATGTGTTTTGTATTCATGAAGAGTGCTCATCCCCGTGGATCAATTTTTTCAAGTCCAATTGTTTTTTCAGGCTCAGTGGGAAGATAAGAAGGTGAGAGGGACTTCCAGCGTAATTGTCATTTGCATTGCAATCAAAAGTTGTTGTGGAAAAGCTTTTCACCACACCAACATTTATGTCACAACCCTTATCAGGAGCCAAATGAGGACACCTTTAATTTCATACCAACCTGGATTTCTGAATGAATAATAGAAAGATGAAGTAGAGCAAAACTGAAGCTCAGCCCAGATATCTTTTTTTTTTTTTTTTAAATTTTTTATAGCAGACAGACACACAACAAAAACACACTCATGGATCTCTGAGGCTTGCACGTCCATGCAGACACCAACACAAATGCACAAACACACATAAACACAACCCTTTTCACTTCAAATCCTGACGGAATTAGCACCGAGCCTTCTCTGCGGCATGAAAATAAGAAATAAGAAAATGATAGGGACGACCGTTTCACGAAGGCATGGGAACTTGACTGTCCGTAATTTGTTTGTTCAACCGTTTCAACCGAAGTAATTAGATGAGGTCATAGAAATGCACTTTCTGTGATCCAGAAAGCATAAATCAAAACATGGAGGACTTCTTCCCTCTGAAATCTATGAAAGTTATCATAGTATCAACCTTTACAGAGGATAGATTCCATGTTATATTTGGGAAAGTTTTTCTAACTTGCTGCATGATCTCCCAGACCATGTTAAATCTGCTGTTTAGTCCTCCTGAGTTACCTCCTTGTCCACTGCTCAAGATTGTTCCGACTCTCTTCCTTCATGCTCCCCAGGATAACCATTAAAGGAGAAGTGTTTGGTCCCTTCGCCGTGAATACAAATGAGAGGTTTAATGACAAACTATCATCATGGTCCCATCCCCAAACAACAGCCCACCATCTATTTACATAAGTGAACTGTGTTGGTGTGAACTGTGAAGCAGCCCAGCGGTGCTAAGTCCACTGTGTGCCTCTCTACATCGGCCTCTTTGGGGTTTTGTCCTCTATTGTTAGGCATCGCAGCTCCTCGGCAGGAGTTGTTCCTGAACCTACGAGTTCTTTCCTTGCAAACAATAGACCTGAAGTGTTTCCTGTAATTAGCATGAGGCAGGTCTTCCTCCTCTTATGAAACAGAGACTTGGTAAAGATAGCATTACCATCCCTCCCTCTGTACTTGTGAAGAAGCTCATCCGTGGTTTTGTTTTTGCTTGTCCTGGTGTAAATGAATTTCTCTCGACTTTCCAGAGGCGACAGAAAGCAAAGTTAATGACCGGGTAGAGCAATTTTTTTTTTTAAAGCAAAGCAAAGGTAATCAGTGAGTAGCCCTTGTTTTACAGCAAAGAGATGAAGTGCCAGTTCTTAATTAGCTGTGATTAATTATCAGCGGTAAATAAAGAGCTGGTTGATTATGCGTAGCCATATCTAATGATCAGCGTGTCGGCTCAGAGACCGGACTCCAGGTAGCAATATTAAGTTGACATCTCAGTGAGTGGCCTTGCTGATAGCTGGGCAGTCGCGGTGCTTAGACATTCAGCAAAGCACACACACACACACACACACACACACACACACACACACACACACACACACACACACACACACACACACACACACACACACACACACACACACACACACACACACACACACACACACACTCTGAGACGCACCCACGCACACAGACACACAAAAATTTACGCCTGCATACCCACCATACAAGCCAAACTGAGAGACAAAGAGCAGCTGAGAAGGAGGCGGATGAGGAGGAGGAGGATTGAGGAGAAATGCAAACACAATGTTAGATAACACGAGTGTAAGACCAAGAATGAAAGCAAAAAGTGAGGAGGCGTGTGAGATGAGAGTGAGGAGCTTAAAAAAGATGCATTAAAGAGGGACAATGTGCAAAGTAAAAGGATGCAGGAGAATTACAGTAAAGGAGGGATATATCATAAGGCAGCAATAAACATGTTTCACTGATAAATGATGCAGGGAGACCTTTGGGCCAGTAATTAGCCAACATGTTACTATTACTGACCTATAATTATCACTGCCTCCCTTGGGCTAATTGAAATTTTAGAGTGTAATGCATCATTTCCCTGAGACTGTCAAAATGTAATACGTGATGTCTGAGATATTGTAGGTGACTCACAGACAAACAGATGAACAATGCAGTGCCCTCTCTGTGGGAATGCAGAGTAATTTTGGAAAGGCCCAGTAGCAATGAAGGGATGGAGTCCACCTCATCTGTCCCTTCCAGTTCACACAGCACAAAACTCCTACATGTGAGACAGAAATCAACAGGAAGTTTAATAAGAAGGAGGAGATATGAAGGAGGAAGGCTGAGAATCATGGTAAAAGAGACAATTGTGCACACATAAGTACATCTGATGCAAAAGTGAGTGCAGAAGAGAAGCGGAAGGAGGGACGGATGCCAAATGAATAAGAGGGGGCTGGCATGAGGGTGAGAAAGATAGAAATAGACGAGAAACAAATAAGGAGGACGGAGGGAGAGAGGAGAGGCACAAGATGTAATAAGATGTTCAGTTGAGGCATAACATACAAATACAGTGGAGACAGGCAAGCAGGATGCAAGACTGTGGCTGGACTGATGGAACAAAATGATAAATAGGAAGTGAGGAGAAGTATGAGAATGACTTAGTGTAGCTGAATTAGATTATTACTGTATTTACTGGAGGAAAAGTGGAGCAGAGTGGAGAAACGCAGACAGAAAAATAGCTGATAGAAAAGATGGTGAAAAAGTCTACTTTTCAAGGAAGATTTTTAAGGGAACAGAGATATAGTGACATAAATATTTTGGGGGGATGGGAGGGAGGATCGAGGGGAGTGAGAGTTAAGAGGGTTTTAGAGATGCACACAAAAGTTTTAATCTACAAAACAAAGACCAAAAATATTTAGGCAGAGAGAAATTTGGAGCCGAGTGGTGTGAGAAAGAAAGGGGGCCTGCATTAAAGTGGGCAGGTGGAAGAGAGTGAGAAAAACAGAAATTGAATAGTGGAATGCAAAAGTACTTCTCAGAGATACAAACAGATGCAGGGAGGAAAAAGAGGGAGAGATTGACACTCAAATGTAAATAGGGAGAGGAGGATGAAAAAGCCGCACACTGGTGGATTCCTCAAAAGCTCCTTCAATATGTATGAGGGCAGTTTCCATAGACTCCCACAGCCACAAACAAGCAACGGAACAGAAAGGAGAGGAGAGCAGCAACGCAGGTCGTGCGGTAAAGAAAGAGCTCTTCTCCTGTCAGCAGACTTTACAGTGTGTCCAGGGAGTCTGAGTCCGCAGAAAAAGGGGGACCACCCAGAGGCTCTGTTTACCAACCCCTGCTTTTCCTTGACATAACAACACAACAGCTTGAGAGTGTATAGGGGGGCTCGGTGTGAATAAGCCGCCTCACTAAATTGCAACAGCACACCAAAGCACAATTACATCATTACAATAGATACAAGACTGGAGGGAAAATGAAATCATATTGCTCAGCAAACAGCCACGTTACACTTATACAGAGAGAATTTAAACAGAAAAGCTCAAACAATCTCACGGGGACCGGCTGAGCACCGTCCTCCAGAGGAAATAGGTAGAGGGGAAGCGGAATAGTAATGACAAGGCTTGTTTTCTTTTTTTTTTTGGCAGAAGCTGTGGGCCAGAAGCACCTGATCCCACAGAAGAGTCAACATAACCAAATTTGAGCAAGAACAGGATGTACTCCGCACTGTCAATTCTAAAGGATGCCATCCATGTTTGCTCATTACCCCCTGAAATATTTTGAAGTGGAAGTGACATGCTCTGCCTTCCCCCTGAAGAGCAGCGATCTGTCCAAAGTGCCCAAACCTTCCCAGCACTGATAGACCCCGGGGAGCCCTAAGGGAGTGAGGAGTCATCAGCAAAAGGCATGCCTAGAATAGTGCCGTCCTGTCTGTCACACTGATACCAACAGCTAGTGACACCATTGCTAACAAGAAGTTATACTTTACATGCATGTTCGCTCAGCAGCTACAGACACATTGCTGCTGTCTCCTGCTGACAGATGGGAAGAATAGTATCGATGCAACTTTCCAACTCTGAAGTTGCTTTTTGCAACTTGTTCTGCTGATAGTGTGAATGTGCCGAAAAAACAACAACAACAAAAAAACATGCACTGACAGAGCGTTATATAATTGAATAGGGTTCAGGACTCTGCAGCTGAAATATGGCAATAGATGGTGTGAAAAATATGCAGCGCAGAGGTCGGGATGTATACACACTGAGAGACAGTGTGGTAAATAGATGGCTCGGGGCTTTTCAGCTGAAACAAGATAGTGTGAAAAAAAGAGGTGCTGGAGGAGCACAGAGATAGTGGTAAATCCAACCGACACAAATGCTGTGCCTGTGTGCATGCTGAAGATTTGTTTACATGAATCATTTTATGAATGAGCAAAAAGCACTGCATGCATGTGTGGTCTAAGGTTGCAAAAGGAGGGACTGTTTATGCCTTAGTGCAAGCGTGGCACTCTAAAAATCAGATTAATAGCAATTACTCCACCCTCCATTCAACAGGCACATGCTACTCTGCTTTATTACTTGTGGCAATAAGAGAAAGACTTTTATAGGCTCTGACCTCGCTTCCTTTTTTCCATATGAACAGCCGTCCCTCTGCCACAGCACACTCCGCCAGTCAGCCCTCTCTCTTTCTTAAGAAAATACAGAATAAAGACTGAGGAAATGAATTTTATTGCCCCATTTTCTCGCCTTCTGCTTATTGACAAAGACACCACACTCACCCTCAGCGACTTCAGCTCTCCCATTACTTAAAGAGCGGAAGGGAAAATGAATTTTACAGCCTTTGGTTCTATCTGTCTCCTCAGACACCCCCCTGCCTCCCATCTGAAGTGGCACACTCTGCCATCCTCCCTCTTTCTCATTACTTAACACAAAGATTGCAAATGAATTTTACTGACTGTGCCCTTCCTTCTCTTTGCAGCACCATCCTGTAGTTACTCATCCACATTGCTCTTATTGTTCCTCTCCTTTACAGTCTTAAAGAAGGAGAAAATCAATTTTACAGCACCCTCTCCCCCATAAAGTGGCACACTTCAGATTTTTCTTGTTTCTTGCCTTTCTACTCCTTGTTTAAAAAAAAAACACGTGGGTCCAAAATCAATTTTTGGCCTCTGTTTCCGTTTTACAGCCCCGGGCTTTCTCTAAAGGAGCAGCACACTTCATCCTTCTGCTTCTGCACTGCTGCCCTCTCTGAAAGCCTCACGATGCATTAGCATACAGGTGGTGTCTTTTGTCTGCTTCTGAGGCACACTTCTGCTCTGTCTATTGCCCATGTGTCCACTTTGAACGGCCGCCAGTGGAGGTATTGTGAAAGGGCCGAGGGTATTAAAAGGTCACTTAAGATAACTGGCCCTTCTGTTGCCACACCTCCTCTGACACCTCTCATAGATAAGGCAAAGTCCATTAGTCTGAGGCTGAGATGTCTTTTCCCTGCAGCCCATTCTGAAGCAGACCCCAGAGTTCCTATTCAGCAGCGAGGGGAGTGTGTGGGGTGACTGGGTTTATTTGGTTTTTTGATCTTGGTAGACAATGTTAAATGTTTGAGCTTAAAATGTGAGCACTCACGTTTGACCTTCCGCTGATCTACTCTTTAAAGAGAACATTATTATGATGAAGGGTTTTTGCACGTGATACACTCCTACTGTGCATTTTCTACCAGGCAGGTCACAGAGAGCTCTGGCTTCGAAACAGATCTTTTGATTCCTCTCCTCCCCCAAGACGTGCACTGTTACCGCAACCTCTTTTACATGACTACACGCATATCTGCTGCCCAGATGCTACCCACCCTCCACCCTCTCTGCCTCCAACACCCCTCCCTCCTGCAGCTGTCTTGCTCCACTTGTGGCCACTGCTGCAGCACCCTATTCATTAACAGCTTCTTAATGCTCCCAGATGGGATGACTGTAATTTATGGTGGCCTCAGTGTGTTTACATTTATTTGCATGTGCGCGTGTGTATGAGAAGGTGTGTTTATCTATAAAATCTTTGCATAGCGAGCACATTTGTTTATGCGTGTCACTGATTAGAACAGTTGAAAAAAGCGTTATCTTAATTAGGCCACACCTATTTGGATCCATTTTCCACACAACATTTGCATTCGGTCAAGAGTAAACTGTGAGCGAATGCAAATATGTTTGTGCTGATTTCCCTCTTCGTCCTTTGTTTGACTTGGGCAAGAGCACGTAATGCTGGAGGGCAAAATGAGGACAGCGATTAAGGCACATATTTCAGGTTTCTACTTTGCTCACTCAACATCGGGTTTGTTTCCAAAACTGACCTCAACTGGAGCATTACAGCTTTTCCATTCCATCTTTCCTTCCTCTCTACACCACTTTGCATTTGGTGGCGCTGAATTAAGATGTCACGAGTTTGTGTGGGAAGTCCCCGCGTTCACGCAAACGTCGACATGTGTGTGCAGTGTGTGCGCATGCACGTGTATGTGTTTATGTGTAATTGTTTGGATGTCTATGAGTGCGCGGATCTGACTGATGCTCAGTGCCCAAACCTCAGCTTACGGATGCCGGCACGCTCACTCCCTCAGGTTGCGGAGTATCAATTCCCAGCTTCTCTCCTGGGGGGTGAGGAAGGGTGGAGGTGGAGGTGGTGGTGGTGATGGTGGGTGGGGGTTATGGAGGTTACAGCAGATTTGTGTGTTGTCGGTTTGCCAAGGAAAACCCGTTTCCTAGAAATGGGGAGACAAACACATACAACACTCATGCAAACCAACACACGGACGGTTCTTCTCGCCTAAACACAGTGCGCACATTCTGTAAAAGCCCACCCACAATTGGTTACAGTGTATTAGCCACACCCACAGATACACATGAACATAAATCAAATGCACCACACATACTTTGAGTGATCCACAAACATGACAAACGCTGTCTTAAGAGGGAACTTTCCCCATAGACTCTTTGACCATGTTGCATTTCTTGCACCTCTCTGGCCTGCCAGTCCAATGGAACTCCACACACACAGTAAAAATAACCACTTGGAGGGCCAGTCAGCACCAATCGGGGCCCGCTCTGAAAACACAGGGTGCCCGCATCGCCTGTTAGCAGGGCCGTTTCTATTTGCGGAGATGTGCGCGTTGGGCAACTTTCAGAATCCAGCGGTGGGAACGACGGCCTCAAAACGCGGCAAAGGATTGTGGGAGGGAATCTTTGGGGGGTTGCAGGGTCCAACTGTTGCACCTTTGAGCACTTATTTCTAATTACTCCGTTTGTGCTCGACATTGCTAATGGTTCGCAGACGTGACACACGTGTAGACACGATGAAGCGACTGAGATGATGGAGTGGTACATGGGGACACGCTGCACACCAATATCCTGCCCGCTAGAGCGGCCGAGCAAGAAAAACAGATGGAAATGAGCACCGGCACACTCCAGCAGACGTGTAAATATACGTATACACACACAGATGTGCATACAGGTTCAGGGACGTGAACACAAAGGCACAGAGGCTGGAAGGAAAACAAACACAGACGGTAGGATTTTTGGTAGCGTTTGCACTCTCTTTAGCACGCATGGACAGGCTGTCACATCCAAACACACACTCAAACACCACACATTCACACGAGCCAAGTATGTCCTCATCGCCAGTATGCGTAGATAAGTATATGTGTGTGCGAGTGTGTCCTCTGAGTTGACCACAATGCACAGCTGGCAAGGAGAGAGAGACCCGATGTGTGTCAGTGTGGTCAGGTCAGGGGCCCCGTCTCTCTCCACTTTCTCCACTGTCCAACTTCTCTCTGCCTTTTCTTCCTCTTGTCCTCCCTTGTTTTCAACGTTTCCTTCGACTCTTTTGGTCACATTTTGGCATGTTCGTCTGTCTGTCTGCCTGTTTTTGTCCAGACGCTCGCCCTTCCCAGGTTTCTCCCAATGCAAATATACAAACACATGCAGATGGAAAATTTAAACGAAAGAAAAAGAGAGAAAGGGAGTAAGACAAGACTTCCTCGAACTGCAAAGACACATGCATTTAGAAATGTAGAAACATGTGTTTTCAACAAACCTAAACACAAAAGTACAGATATTTTCCTTTGGTCTGTATTTGCAAATTGTATTGCAGAAGCCAGCTCAGTTCACACACTCACAAACATCATGCTTTTACCCTCGACAACTGGAGAGGTCTCTCGTGTGAGCGCCGACCACATTACAAATGCTCAAACAAAACACTCAGTGTAATACCAAACACAAAAGACCACAATACACTGAAAACCAACTCTAAATACAGCCATGGGTCAGGACAGGCTTGGGTTTATCCTCAATAACAAAGACGTGGGGGTGTCACTAGGAGACAAAACACTAACTGAATCTCTTGAAACACCAGCAGAGTCCATGTTCAGTCTCAGAAAACAGGCCAGTATGTTTTTGGATGAGCAAATGCCAGGAGAGAATTCTGTACATATTTTATGGATATAGCTTCAATTAAAAGACTTTTTCCGCCTAAAATTTCTTACATGAGTACACTACTCGATGCAAAAACAAGAGATTTTAGGCGGAAGCCTGGAGGGTCCAGGCTTCCTGAGATCTAATTTAGTCTTTAAACCCTTCAAAACTTTATTGACATGACAGAGAATATACTAATCAGATTAAAAGCACTCAGCAGTGCCTGTGGCTGCGAGTCGGGGAAAATGAAATCGATGGAAATGAGCCTTCCAAAAACTGGTTCAATTCATCTGTCATTTTTGATTTCATGTGCGTGTTGGGAGGTGACTGTTGCCAGTAGGATCAGACCAGGACACAAGCAAATGATATGACCTTTGAGAACAGTTTGGAAATGCTGTGTTGTTATCTGCTTTGTGGGAAAAAGACTTTTGTTCCTTTGGCAAGAATAATCTTGTTTTCTTTTGCCGTGATGGTTTAAAGTTTCAACCAGCTACACAGTTTGGGGCAAAAGGGATATTTGAAACTGAGAAGTGTATCTATCGATATAATTATGAGCCTTTCTTAAAAGAAGCGGCTGATAATAAATCATGTGTTCCCTTGAGTGACACAGGCATGTGTGTGTGTGAACATGTGTCCACATGATTAAATGTTGTCTGCATGCGCGCATGTTTGATGGGCGCGTTAATGACCTGCAGCACCTTTGCAGGCAGAACAAACACACCTGAGCACATCCAGCTTGGTGATAACAATTTTTCATCAAGCCCTATTCACAATTTTTTTGTTGTTGAAAGAAATGTGTGATACGGAGATCCCTGGATCAAATATAATTAGCCTTCACATTTGGCTCAAAGCTGCATGAAAACCACTAAAAGATCATAACTGTCAGTGTGCACTATTAGAATGATTTAGTTACACCCAAGCGTGGTTCAGGGCTTGCCAAAGATGTCTTGACTTCTGGATTGAAGAGCAAGATGACCTTGGGAACAGAAATAATTGGTTGTGTATGTGGGATTTGCATTAACTAAAGTGCAAAATGTCACTACATTCACAGACCACAAAGGAATGTGGTCAAATCTACATTAAGTGGAAACAAAGAGTCCTTTGGGACAATTTGGGGAGCTGTCATCACTATTAAATGTGCAATGTTGTTTGAATGATTAATCAGCCTGTTCTCATCCCAGGATATCTAATGCTACCATTTTGTCTATTTACTAAATGCTGGAGTCTCAGACATATGCACAAGGTACCTGAGGTTTAGGCACTGAAGACCACATGCTTATATTTATGAAAAAATAATGTTTGTGTTAAATGTGACTCGGTATGTAATTAGTTTTAGCCTGGAATTACCAGAAGCAAATTCACTGTGTGAATATGTGGGTCTGGTCATGCTCTATTGAGGACTGTTTCTAGCTGTTGCATCCGAATGGATGTAGACCTCAGGTTAACTTTGAAACTATTGAAGCAGCCTTCATCCAATCAGCATTGACCATTGTATGAGCTATGTTGTGTGTTTAAACTCTATCGCTGCGGTCATTGTAGGAATGACTTCAACGCCGTTGTACTTACAAAGTCTTTGTCACTCTTTCTACTCCATCACATGCCTTTCTTAATCCAGACGGTCTCGGTGCTGACGCAAAAGGGCACCTTATGCTATTACCTTTGACGCCAATGGCTTTGACAAAATGACAGTTTTGATGCTTGGGGCATGAAAACTGGCTGCATAAACAGAACGCCAAAACATGATCTACTTTACCTACTTCAGCTCTTTGCTGATTTTGGCTTCATGGAAAAAGAGAAATCATCATAAAAATGCAAATGGAAAACTAAGAAAGCCACATATTGTTTTTGTTGCCAACATTTTGGATGATAATGCCTCACACGTTGTGTATAACAATGCCATCAAACTAATCTGCATGACTTGTCATGACAACCATAGTTTTTTCCCACTGTTGTCGAGTGTGCCCTCCAGCTTGTTTGCTGCTGGTAAGAAATTCAATCTCAAATCAAATCAACCCAAACAACTGAAACCAGATCTGGCCCATCCTTGTGGTTTAGCCCTGATGCTCTACCTTCAGGTTATTTGCTTTAACTAATGAAGGGTGAAAATTACAGATGTGTTCGATGTCTTTCAAAATCTGGAAAGACCACAAAGGACAGCCGCAGAGCTGTGACAGGAAAGTTGAGGGAATAAATAATGACACATGGTGGTGATACTGCTTTTCTCTGAATGGCTGACTCATTTCAACAGTGATGAGCTCTGCAGCCAGTTTTTCTATTTTTTTGTGTGAACCATGGGGAAAAAGAGCATTGTGGTACTAACACACACTGAGCCAGTAAAATCCCAAATGTGTTTAAGTAAGTGAGCACTATCCCACAGGAAGGAGGGTTTTCCTCTGCGGTTAACGTCACAGATAAATGAAAGAGGACATCTGAACAACTGCAGAGAAAATACGGAACTGATTAGAGGTGGACAAATAGTACCATCAAATATTTCTTTTGCATTTGCGTTATTTAAAATAGTTAGAAAATAAAGATTTCGATAAAATTATTAATACCACCCTTATCACTGTCAATTAAATACAGAACTACAGCAGCCAGTTAGCTTGATTTAGCATAAAGACAGGAAATAAGGGGAAACAGCTCGCCCGGCTCTGTCCAAACATGCCAAAATCCACCTGACAAAACCTAAAGTTCCCCAACATGTCAAATGCTGTTTGTTTAATCAGTGCAAAGATGTCAGGTTGTGGTTTAACAGCATGCTGTTGCGTTTGGAGCCAGGTTAGCGGCTTCCTCCAATTTAATGTCTTTATGCTCGGCTAAGTTACGTGACTGCTGGCTTTAGCTTCAGTTTTACTGTACACGCACGGCAGTGGCATCTTCTCATCCAACTCTCAGAGCCATAAAGAAAACAAGCAAAGTTTCCAGCTACCGCTTTAACCTATTTTCAGTGTCTTGACTTGGATTAATCATCAGTGATGAACCCAGGGTCATAGGGCATTCCGGGTTCCAGGTCAACAGACACTCACCTGGGCGACCCAGCCGGAGGTGATCAGTCCATGACTTGTGTCCAAATGGAACGCCTCACCATGGATTTCCTCTCTTGATCCTTGAGTCTTTTTCGACAGCTTTGATGATGTTCATGCTGGCTCTTCTTTCCCGAAAACCTCTGATGCCAAGGGAGCTGAGATACGATGAAAGATATTTAGTGCATGATGAAAATCCAGATAATGTCTGGCAAGATGCAAATTCACTGAAACTTCCTACATTGATGCATTTCTTTTCATATGATACCTGATAAAGCTGTAAATACTGCATGACCCAGTCCAGTCTTGCGAGAATATTGTAAGGAAACATAATTAGCTGCTATGATTTTGCACATGTAGGAATCTGAGCTCATTCTAATTCTTGCCGAATGCTTAAAACCTAAAAATGGAAATGACTCTTAATCTCTTTCTATCCTCGAGACAGTCTTTAGTTTAAACAGTCAAAATGACACTTGGGTTAATTCATCCAGCAGGATCATAGGGTGATAATCCTCGACTGAAAATTATTGTTTGTTAATGAGGACAGTATACACTTAATACCCATGTTGGCTGGCCAGAGGGCTATCAGCAGCAGTCCAACGTGACCCAGTTTAAATCAACAGCTGACCTACTTCTTCTGCTTGACCTGCTGAAGCAGAACGTTCTTCGGAGGGCCGACGGCATCACCACGGTCGCAGTTAGCTTTGTTCACTGTTGTCAGTCCAAGCCAATGTACAAGAAGTCAGACAAGGTGAAAAGAAGTCTAAGGTTACGTAAGCATGGTAAGGACTGTGTACATGTTCCCACCAGCATATAAAGTCAACCACTACATTAGAAATAGACAGCCAAACTGCGTATTTGTCTTAATGACTGTGGGTTACCACATTTATACCACAAACAATTTCAGGTTAACCTGATATTTGAGAATGTGGATCTCCAGGATTGGCATCATGAGGTTTATAATAACTCAAAGTGTAATAACTATACTGTACTAAGACTTATTTTATTAGGAAAAAAAAACGTTTTGTTTAGTTATGAGTAGAGAATCAATCCATCTCAATCTTGCAGTCATAATCTGCCAATGTAAAATAAAAATCACATTTGTATGACTATATACCAATGAAAAGTGCTTTATGTTTGCAGGAGATCAAGATAACAGACACCTTTATATATTAGTTGTCCTAGTTTTTATAATGGCAAGAGATTTTTTTTCAACAACACTCGAGGGCTGTTAAATTTGATAAATTATTCTACACTACAAACATCAAAGAGCCGAGTTGTTTAAAATAATAATGCCTATTTTTAAGAAACTAGCTCCACCGTGTACTACTCCTGTAATTATTTGTTTATTTTTTTATTTTTTTATTTTTTTATTTTTTATTTTTATCCATATATGTCTCCTTTAGTGGTCAAAAAGAAAAAAGTCTAAAAGCATTTAGACTGCAGTATCAAAGACAGAAGTAGGCATGAAAATACTTTTATTTAACCCCTTTATCAGTGGGAGCAAGCCTTATGCCTGTTTCGCTGCCTTGCTTCAATTACAGCTAGCTCATTCACCCACAACATCGCACTGCGAAGCAATAACACCTTGCTCAAGGGCACTTTAGCAGCATATACTGAAATTAAAGTGAACATATTTAATTTGTTTAATTTTTCATTATTCTGCCGCATTAAGATTTCCCTAACTGAGCACGAATTGAAAACAGCTATCTTCCAGACAGAATCGTACTATCTCAACCTCCACTCCCATTCCAATGAAGTAAAGCTGAATGTAAACCAGATATGCACAGGCCTGACATATTAGCTGATTTATAAACTTTTTTCAGTGCTGTGATGAGTGACACTTTGTTTATACTTCTCTGCAATCCACACGGTTGGAGTTTTAGACAGCATGTCAGATCCTGCAGAGCTTTACACAACATCTGTGTCCAGTTACGCTCAGTGCATGTATATTTAAATCTATCGGTAAGTTTGATAGACAGCTGCTGTGAGTCTTGCATGCCTGTGCATTGTCTGCACAACTGACATGCAGCTGAGAGTGTGTTGATTAGGACGTAACCTCCACGGAGATGGATATCGAGAGCTCACCGTGTGCGGTGTTCTGCAGGCCTGCGTAGGAGTGTTAAACGCTAAGTCATAAATCAGCCATGACACTACTGCTGCTGATGAGATTATTGGTTTCAGCTGTTTTAGGAGGTAGCAGAAGTATTAGTGGTGTGATTGGTTACAGAGGCAGATTTGTTTTAGTCAAGAACAACAACAACCACAGAGGAAATAACAGAAAACCAAGAAATGGATGAATGCTGTTCGCATCGAAACAACAGCTACAAAATCTAAAGATGGAATCATGGTTCTCTGAACGCACATGAATGTTTCAACATCTACGCAGCGAAGAGTGTTGAAGGTAATCCTAGTACCTTGGGTCACAGAGGAGAAACAGAAAACTAATGCAAAAGGAAGTGTGCAACGTTTTGGGAAATGAGCATATTTGCACTCTTGACAAAAATGGGTTGATACCAGTCCATGAGGGAGGTAGAGTAGCTCGCCTTAAAGACTGGAAACAATTAAGAAGAAGCCGCTAGTCATCCGTCAAAAGGTTAGAAAAAAAAAATCTGAATCTCACACATATTATATCGCGTTTGTTTAATCCATTCAAAAACAAAGATAGGTTTGCAGCAGGCAAAGTGAGTTAGCCAGGACGTCTTTCTTCCAAGCAACATTTCCCAGCTCCTTCTGGGGAATCCTTAGGAGTTACCAGGTCAGATGAGGTAAATATTCCCCCCAGTGTGTTCTGGGTCTACCCCGGGGTCTCATAACAGTTGGACGTGCCCACAAAACCTCCAATGGGAGGCATCCATGAGGCACTCTAATAAGATGCCTGAACTACCTCGGCTGACTTCTTTCGGCGTGAATGAGCAGTGGCTCTACTCCAAGCCCCCTCCAGATATTGGAACTCCTCACCCATATCTGTAAGGCTGAGCCAGGCCTGCGGGGGAAACTCATTTCAGCTGCTTGTATCCATCTCATTCTTTTGAAGCCCATGACCACAGATGAGGGTCGGAACGTAGATCAACTGGTAAATTGAAATCTTTGCCTTCCCTCTTCACCATAACTGCTCGTGTGTTACTTGTAATGCTACACCAATGCATGAACCTCTGGCTCTATCCTACCCTCACTAGAACAAGTCTGTGTAGCAAGAGATCGGCATGCTCAGGACTCCAACCCGGCCTATCGCACCCAACCCTGATTTCTAGCCCTGCAGGTGGTGGGCCCACCAGGTGGCAGCTCCATGTTATTTCCTCAGGCTGTTCCCCATTTGGCCCCAAATGCTCATACACTTTTTACAGTCTGTGATTGCTTCACGCAGTATTTTAGCTGCCATTCTGCAACATCATCACTTGTTGAAAGGAATGCTAATGTAATAGCATACTATTTACAATGCAGTTTAAATTCTCCTGGGAGTTACACAAAAGAGTTGTGGTGACTTCCTAGAGTCAAGTCATTGTGACCCACCAAGAAATAGTCCCTTTTAAAACCACAACATGTCGTGTTTATACTTTGTTTTTTGTACAGATTTAACAAACATGAGTGCGCTTTAGAGGTGCTGGTGGGTGGATTGTGTTACTCCGACATACACAGACCAACTGTTTCCATGTTTCCAGTCTTTGTGCTAACCTAAACTAACCAGCTGCTTGTAGTAGCAATACTGACATGATAGTTGTATCGACCTTCTCATCCAACTCTCAGGAAGATGTGAAACTATACCTATAATGTGTTAAACAGAGTACACAGTCACACTATATACACTGCTTCTGCACATGTATGTGTAATTGCAATCCATGTGGGTGGATCTATACATGTATGTAAGTATATGGTGTACGCATTGCCTATATATGCATACGTGTGTGTGTGTGTGTGTGTGTGTGTGTGTGTGTGTGTGTGTGTGTGTGTGTGTGTGTGTGTGTGTGTGTGTGTGTGTGTGTGTGTGTGTGTGTGTGTGTGTGTGTGTGTGTGGGACATGTGATGACTGTCCTGGGGAGTGTGTTGTTGTTGTGTGTGTTGCGTGCTGCTAAAGAGTTTATGTTATTCTGTCCCTCCTTTCTCCCTCGTTTACCGGCTATTCTGGGAAAATCTAAATTACAGTCTTTCAGCGTGTGGTTGGCTTGTGCGGTTCCAAATTTGTACTTTACCTACCCCTCCTGCTCCATCTCTCTGCCTCCGCCTTTCTTTATTTCCCCTATCTCTCTATACCTCCCTTCTTCAAGTGACACAAATCCTTCTGTTTCTACTTTGCCATCTCAGTTTTCCTATTTGAATATATGTATACGAGTCCTATTTCTTGAATGTGATTTGATTTAAGTTAAAGTTTTACACCGTGCCACAACTGTCAGGATATATGTTGAAGTCATAAGGCACGCGAGTTCTTCCATGCTCTCTCTAGCCTTCATCTTTTCCTTCTCAAACTCTCTCACTCTCTCATCTTTTTCCTCTCTTCTCTCCACGTTTCTTGTTTTCTCTTCTTGTTGTTTTGTCCCTGTGCCTGTTGCTGTGCGGATGGAAGTCCTAAACACATCCATGTCTCCTCTAAAAACATATCCTCCCTGCGGCTTTACTCGCCACTCGGTTTCTGGGCTTCCTGTCTCCCCCTTCTTGGTCGCCTGTAATTACCATCATAACCTATGGATGTGCAACCCCCTCTCCATTCACAAAATGGGTATTTTAATTCTGAGTCTGAACGATTTTTCTTTTTTCAGTTGATGTCTGTTGGTGTAAGGATTTATGCAAATGCTCATTTAGTGGCTCTCTTTGCTTACATAATTACTCAGCTCTATTCCTGATACCTGTTAAATCTATTCTGGCCTTCTGAGTGACCCTGCACACACTAAGATATCAGACATGTAATGGGTTCAGTCACAGGATTAAAATGACAGAATGAAAATTAAAACTCTACGGACACTGCACCTCTGAAATGGCTCATTGCTTTGGCACACTAATGTGCCCTCGGAGGCTTTTGGCAATGCTTTGTAATAATCACTGAATATTTTTAACATTTCAGAAAGTTCACTTTTTATTTTGACCTTAAATGACATGATGTACCAGCCTGCTTTGAGCTCCCTCTGATGAGGCTATACAAGGCAATTTGTTAGTTTTCTCTCACAGATGTGGTAAACATTCAAGCTTTAAAAATGTCCAAATGAAAGTGTTCAAGTTGGTAAACTGAGTCACCAGCTTTGATTTATTTTTTACGGTATCTGAAAGGGCATCTTCATCTCAAGTTTTGACAAAAACAAGCTTGCTCAGAAGACTCCGCTTCCCCTACTTTACATAAACAGTGTGTTTATATAGCGAGAAGCAAGCAATAATGAGTGATGACTCAGTTGAGGCTTTTGCACTTTGACATGTAGCATTCTGGATGGGCTCAGTGCAGATTATGTTATGATGACCACCTCTGCCGCAATGCATTACATCACAAAGCTTTATCCAAAAATAGTACACAGTCTGTTTGACATGTTCTGATGGTTTCGATCTTCTAATTTTAGATTATGACTTTCCAGGCCAGATTAATGAACTTCTTGGTAGAAAGATCTCATTAAATCTTCGGAGAAAATCTGCTTTAATACCTCTCGGCTCAAGTCTGTTATTTCTGCTCTGTTGCTTTTCAGTGGGAGTGAAAGGCGACTGGATCCTATACCATCTAAAGTGACCAGCTGCCTCATTCTTTCCTTGTCCTTCGACGGCCTGTGGCCCCAATCCCTGTTTTCCTGCGGTCCTTGGCTACTGTTTACCATCTGTAACTGCTTCCTGCTTGTGCGTTTTCCCTCCGTGTAGCAGGCTAGTGAAAACGCATGACCATGATGAGTGCTCACCATTCACCCCTCTAATCCTGTGGAGGAGAAAGGGGAGAGGCTGCCTGAAGGCCAAGCCCTGCTGGTATGACTGAACACTGTGTGACCATTCTCAGCAGCTTCCCCTCCGGCTTTGCATGACAGCGGTCACTTTTCGTATTTTTGCCGTCTCAAAAAAAAAAAAAAAAAAAAAGGGCATGTTTGGTACAGTTGCATGGTTACACACAATAAATAAATAAATCTGCATAATTACGTAAGCAGCGATTTGCTGAACTGCAGCCAAGACTATTGCGAGTCAAGCGCTGATGTCAGTTCACATTAAGGGTGCCACAAAACTCTCCTCAAAGTTCAGAATAAAAATGGCTCCTGCTCATCAAGTGTTATTTTTTCTCTTTCATGCAGCGATGGAAAAACATTCAGGGTCATGCAATGCACACTGTTGGTCTTGACTGCAGTGTGTGATTTCACATGCTCCAAACAACTGGAATGACAAGATCTTCTCTTCACCTGTTGGCTAATCTCAAATCAGCAGATGAGGAGCCGGTGAAGGAAGCAAGTAAAACCTTTCATTATTTCATGCACTTTGAAATACTCAACTTCAATCTTGCTTTCTTTTCTGAATTCTTTTGTTCCTTTCTTTTTCCAGCTGTTTTTTGAGTCGAGCTTCTGAAAATCCTCACCCTTCACCCTTGCAAATCTCCTTCTCTCATCCATCACAGCACTTTCTTTTTTGCCTTTAACCCTCTGCTGCTTCTTACTGAATTTCTTCTTCCCATCTCCTTTGCCTTTCCACACTTCCATCACTGCCTTTCTCTCCCCTTTCTCCCACTTTTCCCCCTTCTTCCCCTGCTTTGGTTTTGTGAAAGGGGGCTTTATCAGCAGGCCTGAATGGTGCAGGTCCACTGGAAGCAGGGACAATAGGCCCATCATCAGAGGGAAGCAAAACCCATGAAAGAGGAACAAAGAGCCTCTGCCCAAGTGGGCCCCTCTTTGCACCTCAGCAACTGCCTCCACTGGCCCTACATACTGTGTGTGCGTGTGTTTGAGAAAAAAAAAAGTGTGTTCTTGCCTGTATAAGAAGGCAGGTGCTGCCCCTTGGGATTTCTGCATTATGGATCTGCCCTCTAAAATGGGTTGGCTTTCAGCTATCATTCTTAAACAGGCTGCTCTCTGCTGCTGGCACTACACATTAATTATTGTGGAAATATATCTTTCTGCATGGCCTCCTGTGCATCATAACCACTATGCATCATGCACTTGTGTTTGTCGGTGTGTTAAAACCCCTACGTTTTACCTGAGGGAGGGTTAGCGAGTGCATGCTTTCCTGTCTTTCACTGTGACATGACAATACATGCACGTGTCATAAATATGCATGCTCACTTATTTTCTTCTCCGGAGAGTAGGAGCCCCTTTAAAAAGAAACCTGTTTGTGCAGGGAAGAACTGTTTGTATGAGCGGAGTGTGAGACTTGTCCTGTCTGTTAAACAGGTTCTGCAGTAGAAAGTGACTGGACACGAGTTAGCAGGGCGCTTAAGTATTTTTCATCGCTGTTAAAGAGGTGTATACCCATATGTTGTACACCTTCTAGAAACAAACTTTAATCATTAAGTATCACTTTAAACCATTTATTGTTTAAAGGATTTACAGTAAATTCTGCTACTGCAGTTGCTAATCTTCCTGATAAACATAAACATCCAAAAATAACTGAATTCTGGACAGTAATTGGAACACAGACATGCTAGCCACTCTAACTATGCACTACTGTGCTCCGAGCTAAATGCTAGTGTCAGTATGCTAACATGGTCACATGTTTAGCACGTTCACGTCATCAGTTTTGCAGGTTTCAGTAATAAGCTGAAAATTGGTGGCAGTTTTACCATAACTTACATCACGTTTATTTTTTATTTATTTATTATTATTTTTTATCAATTTTCATGGAGATTGATGTGAATGATGGATATTTTTTTTGCCAAACTACAATTTCAAATTCCAAAATTTTCAATGACAAAATAAAAACAATTGAGTAAACACGTCAATAGATACATGATCTCTGTGACAACCAGGGATACTGTCCACTGATGAAAAGAAAATCTAGTAAGTGGACCTTGAGTTCAATTCTTTTTTTGTTTCTTTTTTTCTTTTAATATATCTTAATTTTCTTTGGCCTTGTTTTTGAATATCTTAACGTTGGACTCTGAAAGCCTGTCACTAGCTCGATGAGGTTGGTGGACTGTGTAAACTTAAAGGACCTCAGAAAAAAACAACTTTATGTTCAACAATTTTGTAGATGTGTTGGAGTGTTGTTAATAAACTTAAACCCTAAATCCAACAGCGCCTTAACAGACCAGTCTGAGGCTGAATTGACGCCATTAGTCTAAAGTCAAGGTCTCATCAATATTCATGTATTACTTACTGATGTGAAAACTGAAAAGTGTTTGAATGATGATATACTAAGATTAAATGAAATAATTAGACATTTCTTCCTTCAGTATTCATCATAATAAATTGGTGGTGTATTTAACCTGGGGGAAAAAATAGCTGCCAAAAAAAAGGATACTGGTACTTATTCTGGGACACAATTCTACTTTCCAATAACTGCTGTAGCCTTTCATGGTTATGAACTCCAAAGGTACATTATAGGCCTTTATGGGTCTCTTTAATCTCTGGACCAGAGGAACTTTACTATGAATATATAAAATAGCTGCTGCTGCCACAGTGGTGACAGATTGCTCTTTCCGGTCTGGTGATATTGTGTAATAGTATTTATTATTTGAGGGAAGTTAAGGTCATGTTCATCAGTTGATCTTAATGAGGTGAGCTGTTTTCATACATTGGAACATCCATTAATGTCTCTTATGCTGACAAAGACCTCCTATGACCTGCTGTGAATTATACACTTTATCCAGAGGTTACCGTAAAGGTCTTTAGTTCTAATCATAAGAGAAAAGTGCAAATGAAATGCTGTATGCTGGATATATATATATATAGTATACATATAGTATATGTATGTGCATGCCTGATTGCTTGTGCATGTGCACCATAAATATTAGTTTGTCATTTGTGACTAAATCGGATGTTGGGGCACCGACCCAGATCAGAGGTCTTTTTATTTATGAAACCAGACAGGATACAGGCTGCATATTATGCCGCCCACGGAGCATCACAGATGCAATCAACCTCTGACCCCGGACCATTTCAAATCATTATCTCCAAGCTTAAGAGTAGGGGCTAATCCTTGCTGTGTTTACCACACAACTGGCATAACAGCTGGATGGTCTGTTTGCAACCTCTGTTGGGCCTCTTGGTGGGCTGACACATATGGATACTATCTGGGATGATGCTTTCATTTGGATTTTCACAAACGAGCTTCAAGGAGGCATTAGTGCATCTATAGTAAGCTATGTTCATCTCAGGAGATATGAGAGGCTCAGCCCAGTCTGCTGCTCTAAATCATGCCGTTGCTATTGGCAAATTTCACTGTTTTGGTAAAAAAAATCGTATTAGTGATATTAATCAGAGTGTCCATGTTGGCCTTCCCTGCTGGTGGTCTGCTATTAATGGATTGGTGATCGTAGTGTTGTAGAGCCTGTTGTCCCGAGCAGCATGGTATAAACGCTCAAGGCGAGTGGAGTCAGTCAACGGAACCAACCAATATGCAACCTTGCAAACCTGTCCCCTAAAAGACAGGCTTCACAAACGTTTGCAGAAAACAGGCAGGCAACAAGTTTGAGTGAACAAATTGCTTCATTGTCAACCACCCCAGAATTACAAGGAGATTGTTGTGGTGGTCAAAGAAGTGTAGACCTTTTGACACCAGTTTGGGATTTGCATCCGAAGCCCTGTCTATGGTTAAGTCTGGACAACGAAAAACTTTTGCTAGCGATAGAGAAAGATTAGGATATGGGTTAAAAGTTAAAAACGTCGTGCCCGGTGATTAAGGTCACTGCAGGCTGTTTTTGTCCTAAACCAGTCCTGATCCTCTTGGAAACAGGAGCAAACAGCTCTCCTTTTATTGGTCTTGCATAGCCAAATCTATTAACATGGGGCTTTGCCAGTGCTGGAGAATAGCTGGGCGGCTCATCATTCTGGTGTAGGGAAAACACTCTGGCGTGTTGGTATCTCTTTAAATCAATCACAGTCATCTTGGGTGGTGCCAAGCCTGGGATGCAGAGACGGTGCCCATGCACAAACAAATCTGGCACAAAAGTTCACTTGGACTCAATGAGGAAGTGATTACATTTTGGTGGTCAAAGGTCAAGGTCATGGTCAAGGTCCCACTCTTGTGAACACAATATTTTACAATACACAATAGGGAATTTCTTGAAATTTGGCACAAAGATTTACTTGGACCCAATGATGACCACAAAAGATTTTGGAGGTCAAAGGTCAGGGTAAATCTGACCTCATGTCTGTCCCATGCTTGTGATTGCAGAATCTCAGGAACACCTTGGGGAAATTTCTTCAAATTTGGCACAGGCATTGGATTCAGAGATGAACTGACAACATTTTGGTGGTCACAGGCGAAAGGTCACTGTGGCCTCAGATCCATCCCATTGCTGTGAACTTAACATCTCAGAGGATCCTTAAAAGGAATTTCTTCAAACGTTCAATTGGACACAAGGATGAACTGATTAGAATTTGGGGGTGAAAGGTCAAGGTCACGGTGACTTCATGTCTGCCCCATTCATGTGAACATGAAGCCATAACGAAGGAACAGAAGGGGAGATTGTGATCATAGTTGGTCAGACACTGGATTAGTGACATCAATCCTGGGCATCCATATTTGAAGCATTATCTACTGATATGGCTGCAACTTTTTGTTTGATCAGAAACAGCTTTACTGGCCAGGCGTGTAAACTCATAGGGATTCTTTCAGATTGTTCACTGCATGTATGAGTTTGGACAACCATGGATGTAAACTGCAAATTGACTGTTTGGAGGAGGTATATAACCATGAGGCAGTTGTACTAGTTTCTATTCTGTCTCACGAGATGTGTCTTTAACTGAGCAGGGATTGTGTAACAGCTCTCCAGGACAGGTGAACCATGTAACCATGTTCTGACTTGTTTTCACTCTGTTGAATAAGTACTGCCTTGAGCATGTATCCACACACGCACACACTTGTACACATTTGAACTCAGCTCACTCAAATGGGCTGCTACTGACACACACACGTCTCACATATCATCCCTTTGAACTATCCCTGCACCTACTTCATTTTCTTTTAAAAAAATATCCATTTAGAAATCTAAAGCACTACACAGTGATGCAGATGTGTGTGTATTCACCGCCACTCAGTAAAATCAATGTCATTTCAGAACACATACTGATGGCCTAAAAGGGCTTAGCTACATGCATGTCTGGCCAGAGGCCACAAATGCGGACTGCCCCCATATAGGTTAGTTGATTACTGATAAAAGGCCAGCTAAGGTCTTTCAATCATTAATCTGTCTGCACCAAGGTTTCCATTAAAAAGCTGCTTTCAAACTCCAGCTAATAGGGTGTAGTTGGGGATAGAAGCTATAAGCAGCGTAGGGATAAACTAAGTCCATGCCTGGAAGTCATCAGTGTCTGTCAGAACAGACGTTTGTGCCCATTCTGGGACCTCGATGCCACAGCGGGAGTGATGCTAGTTCCGGGTCATTTAATGGGAAATGAGCTAGGATGACAGTCTCTTTTATTTAAATTGCATAGAAATGGATAAGAAATACTTGAAAATCATTATCATTGTGCATAAAAGGGAAATAAGATATGTTAGGACTAAAGAAGTTGGATCCATTAGTGACCGCTTTAATTAAAAGTGCGAACTAGCATTTTAACATCAATTAATCTTTAAAATTACTTTTGAGATCACAGTTTTTCAGCATAAGCTGCTAATACATTCAGAGTATCTCACAACGGCAGTTAGTGGAAAAAGTGAATATGGTGGAAAGAAACTGCCTTTACTGAAGTGAAAGAAAACACTACTTATATAAGTTACAGGCTACTCTCTAGTTTGTTGTTTATATAAAGGTGCAACAATTCACCTTTTATCACAGCAAGGTGAGTAATATGCACATTCGTCCACGAAAGAAAAGCGGTGTCTTTGACACACCTTCTGTCGTCTAGACGTGAGAATGTAATGACACGAAAGGCTGCTGAACTACATGTAACGAGGTATGAGCGGTGACCTTAGTTGTTTTTCCTAACTCTAATAACCACGTGGGTTTCTTCCTGGTTTCATAATCAAGTTTTACCAATCAGATCCTGTGTGAATAATCTAATGTGACAAATGACATGACATGGTACCCTTACTCTGCAATATTTACACCTTAAAAACTAAAATATAAAACAGCCATCCAGGTAGATTTATCAAAGTCCAAACACAATGACCAAAACTCATACACACATTTACTTGCCTTGCAATAAACAAACACCAGACAAGGTTAATGACTAGCTGGTGAACACTGTGGAGCATTTAGCATCTAATGAAGCAGATCTTTCCCCCAGGAGTTGGTAGAGGCCAAAAATAGAGCTACAATACTTCAAATTAAAAAGGCAAGTAGTACTAATGCAAAAAATTACAGTTTGTATTAGTGGAAGCCTTTTGAGGCAGAAGAGGGAACAGTGTAAAATCTGATAAATCGGAGCCAGCTCAGAATGAAAATGAAAATATGGGGGTGTGGGTGCGTAGCCAGCTGCCGTTACACTCCACAAGATGGAGGAAGAACAACAACACTCTGGCAGTAAGTCATGGCTAAGTGAGATTTGAAAACATAGGATGCAGGCTGGAGCAGAATTCAAAAACAGGCAACATCCAAAAACCCAAATAGAAATAAAGAAGCAGAAAAAGAACTAAACTCAGGTAGACTAAGAAACCTGCAATCCAACATAACCATCTGGCAACTGGGAGGCAAACAGGCTGTCTATCTACACAGCGACCTGATAGGATAATAAGACACAGGTGGGTAGAGAAACTGGCAGGAAATTAAACAGTGGCAGGAAATAAAAAACACATGTACACTAAAGGTGGATGATTCGAAAATAAAATAGGAAGCGATTACATAGGGTCCAAACGGGGTGTGACTATAGACTGTATATAATAATGGACGAAGCGTCTGAAATGTTCAATGCAGAATTGCCTGAAGTGCAATATCAAAGGCAGCCATTAAGGGCTCCAAAAAACCTCTGGCTGCAATAGACATCCATTAAAAAAGTGTCAACTTCTGCCATGAAATAAAAAGTCAATAACTGTTTTCCACTAGTCATAATGGCGTCATTAGCTAAATTCACTCCTTCTAATTAGTTGGCTGGCGGTACATTTGAAAATAGTCCCATAATGAATTAAACGTTAGGCCTCAAAAAGTGTTATAATTTGGGGGCGTGTCTGGTTTAATTGACATGCCTGTGGTGCAGTCAGGTGTCCGCTTATAGGTGGACGAGCGAATTGTTCTCGGGTTTCCAATCAGATCAAGTCAGACCCACCGCTCAGTCCTCCCAGGTTCATCCAATGAAGGTCACTTCTGGCTCTAGAAAAACAGGTTGGAGATGATTAAAATGCCAAACTTGAGGCTTCAAAACGGGTGTTCACAAACCAACGGCTAACGTCATGGTAGGTTGCCGCTTGGGTGTGACACCTTCAGCTCATCACCAACGGACCAGAGCCACATAAGACCTTTCTCACGGGCAGACACTTTCACTTGTCATTCACATTTTCACTTGTCAACTGATGGCTCAGTTCCATTGCGTCAGTAAGTCATGACGGTGAACCAACATGCACGCAGGACCTGCCGTAAGTGGAGTGCAGCCATCATTAATACTGTAATTTCCCTACAACAAGTCAAAATGTCTCCAGGGAAAATGGTCTGCTAGCTGCTATCACCATAACACACACCTGGTGGTACATTTTCAAAATGGGTTAGAGAGAATCTCTATATGCTCTACACTGCTGCCTACACAAACTATATTTGATGTTCGAAGGGTTTAACAGGATCTTGGACAGACTATGACAAGTTGTTGTTGTTGATGTTCCATCCAACTCACTAATCCCTTCGATTGTCTCCAGTCTGTTGGAGTGGATCCACTTTTCTGAAGTGTAAATCAGCAGGATATCAGTTAAAGAGCTGGTTTGAGGGGAGCGGCAAACGTCTGCGTTGATTTTATTGGTTCATATTTTAAATGAAAGCCTCCTGGTGCACCGTGGCTGACTTTGCATGGGTTTTACAGTACGAAACACACCATGTTGTACCACAGCGTTACGTGCAGCGCGTAAAGTGAAAGTCATCCATTATTTCGGTCCCAGCCTCCCTCAGTGTTTACTGAAACTCACAGATATAAAGGCAGGGGTTTGATTAGGCACAGGTGTGGCTCATTAAAGGCTGGACCTCTGCTGGCTTCTCACCAGCTGTCACGCTGCGTTCACGTCATGTTGGGTTTACCGTAAACATAAGCTGCAAGCTGGGGAAAACCATCCATCTGTAAGTAGGACATGCAACAATTCGTGAACAATGCAAACACATGCAGATGTTACCGATCAAAAATAAGAAAAATGGTTCGACCAACCACAAAAAAACTATGAAAATGCCGTTGATTAATAAAAATAGCTTTTCATTTGTGCATTTCCAACACTTTCAAGTTTGAGCAACAAGATGTCAGTCTGTTGTTTCACTTCATATGAATACGTACGTCTGTGTTAACATGTCATTTTTCATCGCGACTGCTTGTTGTTGCGGCCTGCCGGTCTCATGTGGCACTCACAAGACTAAGATAAAACTTCCTGCTGAAACCAGCGCGTAACTGTCGATGAAACGCGATGAAAACAATGACAACCTATAAACACAGATTGTTTGCGAAAGCATAAATGTTTTCATGAAATCATGTTCTGTATGTCTGTGTTTCATTTTCAATATTTTGGAATGACACAACATGTCTGTCTAAATTTGCATCAAAACCAGAAAAAAAAATTGAAACCGAGAGACATTTGTAAAATTAGCTTGTCAATATGACATTCAGGGAAAACATTGCCTGAGGGAAGTGAGTCAGGATACCTTGTGACATCTGAGGCAGTCAGTTGAAATAAGTGGATTTGACACATGCTCACATAAGGTACAAAATATTGTTATGAAGTGTGGCAAGCTTTAACTTTTAATAAAATCCCCCCTCATCAGACGCAGTTTAGCAAGTTATGTGTCCAGATATGACAAAACCAATGCGTCACTCAGCCTACATGATCCTATTGAGTTGAATTTATATTAATGCAGTTGATTCATATCTTTAAACTGAGACATTTATGATTCCCATATCATAGGCTGAATCCGACAAACATTGTTGACCTTTGGCGTTACCTCAAGGTTGACGTTTCATATGAATCTCCATGCAATTTGGTACAAACAATAATGTTCCGCTCAGGATTAATCATAATCACCTCACTGATACCGTGTACTCTCCTGTCATCTGGTCAAGCTTGTACTTTTCCACAATAGTATAGTTTCTGATGGAATACCTGCCAAAGTAATGACATTCCCATTAGCTCTACATCTGTGTGTTTTATTCATAGACTGTGTAGAAAAATAGAGTTTGTGTCTGAAAAGTGAAGCCAATGCAGAAATGCCTTAAAGTGCAATACCACCGAGGGCCACTAAGGGGCTGGTTCCAAAAAAAACCCACTGGCTCCAGTTGACTACCATTCAAAACCTGTCAACTTTGTTCATCAAATAAAACGCCGATAAGTTTGTTTTCACAAGTCATAATGATGTCATTTGCTAAATCAACTCCTTCTGATCAGTGTTTTGGTGGTCCTTCTGAAAATGATTCCATTCTTGGGCTAAAAGAGAGGTGTGTTTTGGGCGTACCTGCTTTAATTGACATGCCTGTGGCGCCAGCAGGTTTCCAGCAGAGCTAGGCGCTCAGTTTCCTCTGGTTCTCAGTCAGATCAATCCCTCGCTCCTCCACAGCTCATCCGAATACGGTCAGCTATGTTCCAAAAAAAGAAAATGCCAAACTGGGGGCTTCGAAATCTTGTTTACCTTTCAGTCCAAATGAGTTGCTTGACTAGATTTTGTGTGTATGCGTGTGTGTAAACACGAAGAAATGTGGCTACTTTATCGGCGCCCGAGTGGAGCAGCTCGAATGTATCAGTTGATGGCAAAGTGATGTTGCTTCGTCTGTGAACTCTGAAAGAGAGAAGTTGAGAGTCAGGATTCAAAAGAGAGAAAACATATTTGGTAATGAAATATATCCTCTTTGGGCTGGATTTCTAGTTTTGTTTACAAACCAGACGACATGCACTCTCCTCAGTGCTTTTGCTATATTTAAACACTCTTCCTATCAATCCCAGCAACAGAAACTAATGTCTTGCATTAGCTAATTTGAATCCTAATGAAATAGATTGAAGAAAAATCCTTAATATACAAGACTTATTTTTGTCAGTCGTTAACATCCTGAATTGTTCAGCTCAACATGAATACTCTGTCACAACATCTTTTTTGGAGAGAGGCATTAGCTATTCCTGGACTTAGGTTTTGACCAGATGCCCAGATGGGCACACGGACACATCTGCGCACACACACGCACACACACACACACGCGCGCACACGCACAATGTCTATGGCTGTTTGTGCGAGTTGGTCCCCAGCTGTTGAGTGCTGTGCAGATGTAACAACCAGAAATGAGGGATTACAGCTAAATCTGGAGGGAGGGAGGAAGAGGAGGAGGGTGAGGGTGATTAGGGAACAGTGTGGAGACTGGAGGGAAGCTACTGTCAAAAACAAAGACAAGTGTTAAGGAGGGTAAGCGAAAAGGCAACCTGATGATGAAAAGATTAGACCCAAACGATGAGAGGCCACAGGGTGAGATGTACAGGAAATTTGAGAAAATGTGACAAAGCAAATGAACAGATATTTTTCAAACAAGCCTGGAGGGAAGAAAAAAAAAAAAAAAGGTTGTTGTTAGAAAGAAAAAATGCCCCCATGCTGAGAATAATTTCTCCTTCTTTTGCCATTTGACAACAAATTCATTTATATCTTTGACTTATGTCACAATACCAAGACAAAGATGCATTAATGCATGCAAGAAGAAGCTGCAGTTAAAGCATCTTAAATTAAATTTCACATCCATTTATACACTCACATGTATGCAGCCAGGATCTTTTCCCTCACAGCATTTCTGCAAAAGAACAGTGCTGCTGTGTTTTCAACAATTCATAAGGAATTTCATCCTCTTAAATGGAGAAACAGATAATGGTTTACATTAGAAAAAAGATGGTTTTCGTGGATATGCATGTAAATGTAATACATATAGAAGATCTCAACTAGGGCAATAAAAACCTGGTTGTTTTGCTGCCTCATATCTACCTCCATTTCTTCCAGCCCAGGGTTACAGTCAATGCCCTCTTTAATATTCAAAGCATTTTCAAACACACACCTTGATGGCAAGTACTAGAGGCTGATGCAGCTGGCAAATGTGATCTGTTTTATATTCTGTGATAACTTTCCTCCACTTGTCAACACATTAGTCAACTGATCTGGAGAGGATTGGCTAGAGCCCAAATTAATGTGCGCAAAAGCAAAGCCTCTAGGAAGCTTAACGCTGTTCTAATTAAGATGCACATTCACATTTTTCTGCCTCTTTTAACAACATGTCAAAGAAAGTCTGTTCATTAAAACCTTAAATTAGTGGGCTGTCATTGTTAAGTGCAAAGTTTTCATTTAATTTAGGCCCATTATCAATAAATGTAAGTTTTTGCTTATCTCAAGGAAGCTACAATGTTCTTGCTCTCGGGTTTCACATTTATATTTTATCACGACTCTTGTTGCTCTGAGGGCCAATCAGCAGCATTAAAGGGACTATTAATGAAATTGAATGCCGTCCCTGCAGATCCCTTTCACCCTGAGTGCAGCATGTATCAGATCAGCAGCTGTGAAACGCAATAAAGCGAACGCTGACATATCACACTTGTTAACTGCCTTGATCGCTTGCGTCTCCAGTGCATTGTCACACCATCCTCCCCTTTCTTGTCAGTATCTTTTCCCCTATTTCCCAGGGGATCAAATGGCGTCATTTTGGATCCCAAAACATCTCCTCACCTCTTCTCAGCTCAAACCTCCACCTGGGTCAGTTTCTGTGTGTGGAGGAGGAGCGCTGCCTCACAATGACCTGAAGCTGTGGGAGTGTCAAGTCAGATCCAAACTCCTGAGAAGATTTGAAGAGGTCCCATTAGGACACTTTCAACCAAGGGAGCATGGATCATAGCTATCACCTGTTTCAAGGCGAGCAGGTACATTTAATACAGCTTTGGATCTAAAATCATTATGGTTCACTCAGTGCTCCGAAAGTCACATTACAGGAGGATTTTTTTCTGATCGCAGAATCAATAGATTTGTTGCCAGTCCCTGGGCGCTTAAAAAGTACAGTTAGAAGTGTAATGCTCAAATTTAACTGTACTTAAAGGGATAGTTTGACACTTTGGGAAACGGACTGCTGCGGAGAGTTAGATGAGAATACTGATGCCACATTCATCTGTATGCCAACTAAAGCAGCCAGTTAGCTTAGCTTAGCAGAAAGCAAAGATGACATTTTTTTCTTCAGGGGATAATGAGCCAGATTATGTTTTGTCTGAGTGCAGGGATGTCCTTGGGGTTTCTGTAAAAGGGCAATTTGTCATATTATGCTTTTGAATGAATTATATAAATAAGATAAAATGTGTTAATTAGAGGGCTTAACTAGAGCTGCTGGAGGGTAGATGATGAACAGAGCCAGGGTAAAGTTTGCGAAGCTAAACTATCTCAGCAAGTCAATGAAACATCAGCATATTTCCAAAGATCTTGAACTATTCCTAAAAGTACATATTTGAGGGATTTCCCCTTCATGACAGTTTTATAACATTTGTAACTTCAAGGTGCTTTAACAGAACACGGAGTCCTTTCTTAGTTATTTGTGTTTTACTGTGATTACGTTGATATTCTAAGGTACTGCATTTTCTGTTTAACAAATGTAAGCTCTTGAACATCAAACAAGTCAGACAGCGCCAGTTCAGTACAATTCAGTGATTCAATCACTCAGGTCATGTATTAATTGTATTATATAACATGAAAAAAAACTTTGTTTTAAAGCCTCTTCCACAAAGCCAGGAAGGGAATTATGGCATGGGAAAATATGGAACCTTTAAAATAAAATAATATTTAAATATATTAAGTCAGAAATGTACTGGCACCAGCCTTTAAATACCCAGATGTTACCTTTTTAAGTGTAGAATGTCTGTAAACTCTAAAATTCACAAGAAGAAATACAGAGGTCGACTTCAGTGTCTTCAACAGTTGGCATGACTCTGTTTTTTCTGAAACCCGTACATGTGAAACGAACATTCTGTCTGTGATATCAAAACATATTAAAAGAGCAAAAATCTTCAACAAAACTGTCCCCCCGTGTGCAGAGATTATGATAAGAATAAACTTTGATTTCCATGTTGGCCAGAAATAGTTGGCATTATGATACAGTCATCACCTCTGAAGCAATATAATCCTGCAAAGTGTAGAATTTTTTTTTAGTACAGTAGGTCAGCCATCTTGTCAGTGTTTACGTAATATACAATATTAAGCAGCTATTTCTATTTTGTCCTGTGTGGGCTTCATCAAAGTTTGATTTATATTTAAATTTCTTATCTAATTCAATATGTTGTTGTTCATACCGAGTGTCCCAGAGCCGCCTCACTGGCACCATTTAACAAATATCAAACATGGGCAGCAGTGATGGCACACGTAACTCTTGAATGAATGAAAAAAGATCTCATTAAAGTGTTACCGAACAGCAGCTTTAGTCGTAATTTAAATCTGCTTGATTGAGATACCAAAATCTATTCAGGGCAGGGCTCACGTAATTCAGAAATCAGCTCAGTGCTGTCGTTATTGTTTTTCTGAATATCTATTTTATTGGCAGACATACTTACAGTAAATCTGTTACATATTGTTTTCAGATGTCCTGCATGTTTTATTCTGTATTTCTCACCAGGAGAAATATGGAATGTGAGAAAGATTTGGTGACATCTATGGGTGGAAAGTTGTTTAGCTGGTTGCACATTGATCTGAGTGACACACTCCACATGACATCTGCTGTCTGCCAACATGTTAGAAATGTTTTATGTCTCATTAGATTTCTTTCTTGAAGCTGCAGGATCTGAGAGTACATATGACTAGAGAGCACAGGAAACTGAAACCAGCCTTGTTACATGTATACACAAGAAATTCATGGTTGCACATAGACTGTAGGTATTTCACCTCACTGTCAAAAAAGAATCCAGATATCCATAGAAAAACTGCAGACATTTTTTTCTCCACAGCAGGCAGGGATAGAAAGAAAAACGGAGGGGAGCTGCCGAATGCAGAAATGTAATATGCTTAAGATGTGCAAAAATGCAGGCGCTGAATGGTTTAAAGAACACAGAGAGAGGTTTGGTTCTGCAGATACTCTGGATTGAAAGCATCCAAGAAAAAGAAATACCACAAATACAAGCTCAGCATCAAAGAAAATGGACAGTGAGAAGTGTGAAGCATTTTCTGTAAATAGCTGACTCTAATACATGTTTTCCTGCTCCCTCTGCTTAATGTGGAGCTGCCATAGACCTTAGAATTTATGTTGTTTTACCATGTTTTTCACTTGTTTACTCAGATCCAGCTTTATATTGATCAATTCCATGTTTTACTTATATAAGAAGGAATCATGTATAAAATTAAAAAAGGAATATGTACAAAAGGAAGGGAGCCTCACTGTGCTGTTTAATTCAAGTGGTAAATCAAGGAAATCAGATGAGGCATAATTGAGTGCTTAATTAACTGATCAAATGAGAGATCTTAATGAAAGATTGGGTGGCACTGATTCAAACAGAAAAGAAACCAGGTCAGTTTAGTCTTACCAAAGTAAACCCATTGAACTGATCCATTCTGAGGACACCAGGAAGAGGGAGCACATCCGTCTGTGGAGAGCTGAAACATCCTCTCTATCCATCCTCTGTGAAGCAAATAGTTAACAAATGGACATCATTTAACATGGATGCAGCTCTGCCTAAGAGTGGGCGCCTTTCTAAAATATCCACAACAAACACAAGCAAGCTCATAAGTGAGGGAAGAGCCAACGCAAACATGACATCTCGAGATGTGCTCAATCTGGGATACACTGTATGTGCATGCATCATAAATCACAGGAAATGAATTGACATAAAATTGATGGGAGAGTTGCTCAGAGGAAGCCTCTGCTCTCCAAAAAGAACCAAGCGGTCTGAACTTTTCTACAGAGCACCTGAACAGACCCAAAACACTCTCCATCCCAGCCCTGAAGCATGGTGGTGGAATACGTGGAGATCTGGGCTTCTTTTCTTTCTCTAGAGCTCATCGAAATTCTGTGGCTCGACATGAAGCGAACAGGTTGTGACAGACATTTATCCAACCTCATTCAAGTGGCTGAAGTCTGCAAAAATCCCAAAGCATATATGTGAGACTGATTATTTGTTATTGGAGACATATCATTCACATAATTTGTCACAAGCTATTGTCTGAAGGGGTTCACATATTATTTTACATATTAAATCAGTGTTTATTAAATCAATGACTACAATTAAAATATTTGTTTGTTTCTTGTGCTAAAACACTTAAAGAAAACAAGCTATTGTCAATTACGTAATTTTTTTGGGGCATAGACATTTGAATGAGCCACAACTCATCTTTATGACTCAGGAGTTTCCACTCAGCACTTGAATGCTGCACTATTCTCCGTGATTTTCTCATTGATGTCCTGAGTTATAACAAGTTCTCTGTGGAAAAGACATCTGTTTCATTGTTTGGGCCAGACGGTGCAGCTTGTCAGGGGAATTGCTTCTTGATGGCACAGACCTGCCTGTGCTACAGATGGCTTATCTCACAGTAAATGATTCAGAAAACGATAATATGCCTCCAAACAGAGAAGAGGTCATCTCTTTCGGGTAATGGAATGTCTTCCTCAGTTAGAGTCTGGACAGAGCACTTGGTAAATATCCATTTCACGGTGGAAACATGAAACTCTGTCAGCTGCTCATGGAAAGGTAGGCATCTTTAATCCTCTGGCAACACTCCTGATCCTCTCATTTGAATAGTAAGCAGATCAGTTAATGTTTCAGTTAGGCAAAAGCAAAGCATAAGCTTTTCCAGGGAGGAATTTAAGGTGTAAATATGACAGTGTTAATTCCCTTACATAACGAAGCACAGACATCCTCGCTGCCAAAAAAAACTAAGCAGGATGATTTACTGAAAAAATAAGTTGTTAACTTGGGCCCCAGAGCAGGAGCTAAAACCCTTCCACTGTTTCACGGTGTCAAAACCCTGAAACGTTTATGTGCAAGTCCAGACCTATAAAAAGGCAGGAGACTGTAAGCCAAGACCTACTGTAATATTCAACAATTATCAGTCTGTCAGCTAAACGCACAAATGTCAGACAGAATCAGAAGCTGTTCCCTCACAGCGGAGTCAAACGGCTGTGAAACAGACATTAATAGACGCGATCACTTCACTGTAACCTGCTTGGGTAAGGGTAACTCACATTATGTCAAGTAAATTGTCAATCACACAAAGTACATCAAATTAATTTGGCACAAGCCCTCAGCACACACACTCTTTGACCTATGTCTGGAAATGAAAACCAAAAGCAGACAGCAGATTCTGCTCCACTTCTTTCTCTCTCGTGATTTCAGGCCTGACGTGTAACATCAAAGACAAAATCTTATCTGCCCCCTCAGTCCTTTTAGACATGGACATGGCTCTGAGAAAGTCCCTCCCGATTGTCAGCTCCTTTCGGTTCTGCGTGCAAAGATTAGAAAGAAACTGACTGGAGCAAAGGGAAAAGAGAACGACGTGGAGAAACAGATTTGTGGAGATGTGAATAGCTTGCAGGTGTTTTTTTCTTTTCCCTTTTTTTTTGAGAAAAAGGAGAAAGAGGAATGGATCGAGGGTGAGATGCGGAACCGTGACTCTCTCTCCCCCCCCCAATGCTGTCATTTTATTTTATGGCAGAAAAAGTGTTTGTGAAACTAAAGCGAGGTGCTGAGAAGATAGGCCATGTGGAAAGGAGCGATAGTTTTATGTGCAGCACAAGTGTTGTCTGTTTACACGTCTGCTCGGGACCAACATATCTAAAAGTGGGGTGTGAGAAAACAAGAAAAAGAGGTAGTGCACAAGAAAACCAAACGAGTGAGTGCAGGGTGAGTCAAGGTGAAAGTTCAGATAAAGAGGGAATATAAAGGGGAGCATAAATTGCGTAAAGAAACAACATAATCGGTTGGTTAAACATTTCCAAACAAATACAGAATTTAAATTTGCAAAAAGATTTTAATTGGCATTGTTTTAATCATTCTTGGTTCAATTTACAGTTGTTTATTCATTCTTGTCAAAGGTAAACACATTTCTTGTGGTTGTCTTCAACATCAGTAAATGCTTTTTGCCCGCTTCCCAAACCCTGTAACATAAAGTAACATTACAGAAGAGCATATTCTCTCATTCACACTTGCATATTCAGATCCTACAAATGACTCCTTAACAGGGTACGAAATTTCTAAATGCCACATACTTGAAAAGCGCGGACAAACACATTCTACATACATACGCACCAGTGTGCACACATATGTTTTTCCTTTTGCTCGCACACACGCACACACACTCGTACACGCATGTGCACACGCATACACATTCCATAACCGGCATAAATATACATTACAATGCTGACTCCCTCGGTTTGCGAGTGCAGCACTTGAGGAATGCTGCACTTCTATCAACATCGACTCTGTCTGTGCAATCACAATTGGTTTATGACGTGCTCTTCAGCAACATAATCTGGTTAGCAGTATCTGTTACATGAGAGTGGGGTTACTGAGTGAACGTCCCTACTGATTAGTCATAACCAATAACCCTCTCTTTGTGTCAGGTTGAATTACATCTATTTATCTACACAAGCAAAATGCTGCAGTAAAAATTCCACTGTTTAAAAAAAACAATAAAAAAATGGCACAATAGCTTATTGAGCAAAGGCCTACGAATGCACACTGATAAATTAGGTAGATAAATAATATACTTTAATGTTAAAATAAATACTTGTAAAAAGTAAATAAATTAAAAAAGCACAACATTGTAATCTGATTAACGCCAGCCTACGTTGTCCTGTATTACAATATAAAAAAAAGTGAACTTCTCTTTATTTGCACATTCACACGTGTTTCTGTTTTTTTGTTTTGTTTTGTTTTTTAACAAAATGGCGGCAGCGTTACTTTGAGAGTCAAAGCACAATTTCTCCTCAGGCACCTGCCGCACTTTGGCGACTGTATGGGGTCGTTCCCGTGGTGACTGTGACAGCTGTAATGGCCATCAGCATTGGTAGGCTGTGAACCTCTGAAGTGGAAAAGGAATAGACAGGGTTGTCTGGGATTAACAGGGGACTTGATGCTGAGAGTTTTTTTTTTTTTTTTTTTTTTGGAGGAATTATAAATTATTGGCATTCTGAATGACTGTGCTGATTGCTGCGAGGAGAAAGGTTTGACATCTGGAAAATCTATGCCAAGTGCTGAAGGTAAATGCATTGGAATAAAACACACATCTACCACGTCTAAGTGCCGTCAAATTACTAGTCCAAGGTCTGTATTTTTCTAAGGTTGTTACAGTGTGAAGGCAGGAAATGCAGACAAAAGACTAGTTCTAAGAGGGCACTAGCTACCTTCTAAGAAACACAGGCTTTGCATCTGTACCTATCACAAAGCCAGGGGTATTTTTGATGTCTGGAGAAAATGGATTCTTGAAAAGCCTGCGGATATCCTCACAAAGTCTTTCCCTTTCTCTTGGGCTCTTATTTCCCGCAGCTCCCTCTCACCAGTGTGAAAACATTCTTCAATATCCTGGACAATGTCAGCCGTTCTCATCACCGATCGACTATACAAACATCCTGTATAGCCCACGTTAAAATCAGAACAGCTCCAGAGTCCATCTTGCTCCTTACTGCATCAAAGTTGGGTTTAATACATCAACAAACATACTGGGTCTGTGGTCCAAGGCCTAAAAATCCACAGCAGCGTCCACTCTTGCCACAGTTACAAAAATTTTGTTTTTGTCAGCTGAAGACAGTGCAGCTTAAATTACGCAGGTGATTTAATATCCATGCTACAATAGGAGTGTGTAGTCTGCACCCAACTCAATACAAGTCAGGTTTCTCATTTACACCAGGTGTGAGAGCAGCACGCAAGTCTGATTCTGAATATCGGTTGTGGTCTCCATGTGGTCACCACACCTGCATGAAAATGTTGTGGTATTCATGTGACGATGATGTCCAACAACACACGGAGTGTCAAAACACACTGGTGTAAATATGACAGCAAAAAGGCCTCTCTTTTAAGTCCAATGAGCTAAGTTCAAGATTTTTTCCCCCCGTATCCTTTTGATTGTGGTTGTTGCACCTCCGCTTGATTCACTTCTGTGTTTTTGTCAACTTTCACGTCATCAAAAACTGGGTGGATACAAAGCCCTTTGGACAAGGCGGTCCAGCTATGCATGAAGTGTCTCTCAGCGACAGTCGCTAGGACAAAAGGACGGCAGACACAAGCAGCATAGCCACGGTGAGAAGAAGGCGGTCACGTGATGGGCTGCTGCCACTGACACTTTTCTCCAGCTTGGGAACTTCAGGGTTAAATTCATCTGCAGAGCAAAGAGACGAAAAAGAAAAGAAGAAAGTGAGAAAAGAGAAGAGTGTGCAACAGCGAGAGAGATAATGTGCGTGTCTGTGTGTGTGTGTGTGCCAGAAAGAAGGAAACGAACCATTACTACATTATTAATTCATCAATCTAAAGGAAGTGTGTGATGCATGCAAATTGTGCTTCAACTTATGCAGAGAGACATGATGCAATTATCAACAAACCACCAATTATCATCAGCTACATATGGCCGTTTCCCCCCCTGGGATGGAAAATTAAAAACACTTTTGTTTCTGAGCTGTTTTATATTTTTCATGTATTCCTCACACTAATGATGTTTTTATCCTAGAGGGATTTCAATCAAACCAAATTACTATGGCCTTGCTATTGATTAGACACAACAGAACATTAGCTTGAGGGGAAAGATGGAAAAGAGCTGGAGGAAGACATTTAGTAATATTTGGTCAAAAGTGGATTACAGTGAGTCATTATGTTCTGTCTTCACATAAAGCTCCCCATTGTATCCAGAGAGTTATTACCTATCAAAATAAAGCCAGCATTTACACATCCATCACAGTTTCAGGACAACCTGGGTGAGCTGCATTGAGATCTATGAAGTACAGAGGAAAGCTGCAATTTCTTACTGATGTTAGTAGCAACAGCCGACATCAGACATGAAAGATAGATGTAGTTGATGGAGATGATGGTGTTCAAAGTGTGTCACATTTTAAAGTTTAAAGCTTTAAGATGTGACCTACTTTTCTTAAATCGCATCAATGGTAAATTAATCTGGGTTAAAAACCTTAGACATACGAGTATATATCTATATATATATAGATATATATACACACAAATTGCAGGCAAAAGCTGACAAAATCATATGTTTTGTCATTTCATGTTGTCATCATGATATCTCTGTGTAAAAGTTTCAGCAGACATTTCCACGAAACTAAACTCGCTTTTAGTAGGAAAAGCATGAACCTGAGTGAGCAAGACGTCTTCTTCTGTTTCAGTGCAATGTTGAAGATAATTGTCTGGAGTTTTCTAAATATAGCCAGAACAGTCTCTGGCTGTGTGTAAAAACAAGGAAGATGATAACATAAGTGGTAGAGACAACAGTGGCCTCGCAGGTGACGGTTGATGAATGTACGGAATTTTGTTTTTGCCGTCTCTATCTGAGAGCAAACCATCCGACCGCTCTGGTTTGTCCTGGTGATGTGTGACTTGAGCCCACGTCAGAGTTGTTTTAAAGGAACACGAGGCATCTGTCTGCCCTGATGACACACAACATTGACATTCACACCGCCGTGCACCGGGGATGAACTCGGACATTAAACACTAAGCGAAGGCAGGATGGAGAATATAAACTAGCACTGCCTCAGGTGGGACCCACAGGTCACAGCAGGGCCGTCAAACCATGTGGATTGTCTCTCCAAAAGGTTTCATCAGACAGGTTTCTGAGCTGCAATGCACAGTCTGGGACCAGAAGAAGAGACATGCTGTCCCCTGTAGAAGAAGAGGGCCCTTCCTCACCTTTAAAATAAACAAGTACATCTCCACAGTTCACTTGCTTATTAACGGGTTCTCACAGACCTGTTTGTGGGCGCCAGGAGCTTTGACGATCACTAAGCCGCACAATATGCACCACCTCAAAACCACTTGCTACTTAGGGAGGCCGGCCTTGGAAGATGAATGTGGGGGACTTCGAGGGCCTCAGGCCATAACAAGTTATCAAAAGGACCACAGTATGACACTTAACATCACAGTACAATTGTGGGATACAGCAATCAATTTCCAAGCGCAGAATCCGGTGCAGTCTTTTCTGTATGGGGTATAACAACAGACGGGCAGGCAAGGTAGCTCTCCTGGCCACAGTAAAACGCCCAAGGCATTTACAGTGAGATAAGAAACATCAGCTCTAGACTGTCGATGAGAGGAAAAAGGTTGTCTGCTCTGATAAATCCTTGTGCCAGCTAAGCCACAATGTTGGTAGACTTGCAACGAGGCGTAAGCAACATGAGGCAATGGGCCCATCATGCACGCCTACAGCTCTACAGGTCAGTGGGGGGAGGTATAATAATGTGGAAGAGATTCAGAGGGCTTACAGTCTGTCCAAATAACAATCCACTGATTGTTGTCATCAGTAAAACCGCCAGAGAAATGACCAATCACTCATTAACCGTGAGCAATTCGACAACGTACTGATGTTTTCAGTTAAACCTGTTTTGAGACCAGGAAGCTATTAGCCTGGTGTCAGATCTCTGAATCGCTGCCTACATTGACATGTTCACTGATTCTAATCAGGGGTTGTCATTCTCCTAGTAGCTTCCTAAAACATAGCAACAAAAGAAGACATCTAGCATGGATGACACTGATATACCTGTACAAGTCCTTTTAAGTTAACTTTCAGAATGACTTGGTCAAAATATTTCTTCTACTGTCATGAGTTAAATTGCTACTAACAATCACGAATGCAGCTTCTGTGTCAATTGAATATGTTGTCAGAACATTAGTGATTGGTTAGCACAATACAAATCAAACAAAACAAGAGAAAAATGGCTACCACGATCGCTGTGTCAGGCTGCATGAATGAATTTGTGAGGTCAGGAGGCTACATGTCTGTTGTTAGTCTGCTGCTAACACATGGCATCTGTTAACAGCAGCAGCTGTCACGTTTGTGAACGAGGGTTTCAAACGAGTTTACAGACTGAACATATCGGAAGAAGTATTGAGGAAATCTGCATAAAAGAAGACACAAAACAGATGAAACAAGTATTTTAAATGTTAATTTATACATTTTAAACTCTGTTTCCGGTTGTATTTTCTTTTCTAACCTACTATATATAGGTTTCAGCCTTTAGCCCTCCTCTGTGGCTGCAGATACTCAGGTGGAAAGTGTTTAAGGACAAGTATTTCACACATGACTGAATGTATACTGAGCTTTTGCTTTTGCTACAGGAAACTAGAAACTTATGATTGGCTCAAGCAGGAAGAGGCAATACTGATGCTGAATCACGTAACGCATTTATGGAAATACTGGTAGCCATTTGCAGTAAAAAGCTGTACCATAACAAATCTCTGCTATTCATAATTCATGTTTGAATACATCCACAGCTATAAACAGTGGAGAGGTGAGCTGAAAGCAGTTTAAGGAAGTAAACATAAAAATGGCAAAATCCAGACATTTCACACTTCATGAATAATGTTTTGTGTTATGCAGTGGACTCATAATTGGAAACACTTTTTAATGGGGAAAGAAAAGCAAGCAAATCAGACCATGTGACAGATTGTAAATAAACCAACAGAGGCAAAAGCGATTCGTAAGCACTGCTTACATGCAGATTGCAAATGGTATCAGCATGTTGTTTCTCAGATGATAAATTGTGATGAATGTTAATGGCGGACAGCCCGGATAGCATTTTTATCGTTGCCCTTAAATGTTCTCTTCCAAGTAAATTTGGCTGACCTGGGGATTTGTTTAAAACCTGTATGTTATGTTTCTTGTCTGACATCAGCAACGTCTCTGTTTCCAGAGCTCGGCATTTATTACACAAGAAATAACGTGTAAAACTTTGACAATGAGACTCTAGCTGTCAAAGAGCCAATGTATCCTTTAAACACTGTGGTAAATAAGGAAAATGTGACGCAGGAGCAAAGCTAATAATAAAGAAACGAGGATGACAGCAAGCCCGAACATATGTGAAGAGCGATGGAGAGATCTGTTGATGCTCGTCTGTGGGCTGGTCTGGTCCTGAGGGTGAGTCAGAGAGTGGGAGTCCAGCGGTCAGCAAGGCCATCAGGGCAATGGCTTGTTTTCAAGTGTGTGTGTGTGTGTGTGTGTGTGTGTGTGTGTGTGTGTGTGTGTGTGTTTGCCTGTGCATGCCCTGATTTTGTTATTCCACCAAATGTATTCAGCAAAATGCATCACAAAGCTCGAGGCTATGATTTTTTATGATTCCCTGCCAATGTGTTTTTATATATATATATATTAAATTCTACGTAAGCTTGGAGCCTAAGTTACTGCTGAGCAATTCGCCCACCACTGTGCTTTTCTTTCTTCCTCTGCCCCTTCTCTCTGCACTCCCCCTTCTCTGCCCCCACTCCGGTTTTTATCTCTTTTTCTGCCTCACTTTGCCTTATCTGTCCTTTCAGTCAGACATTCTCCTGCTGCAATTCTCTTTCGCTGCCTCCTTCCTGTCTTTCATCTCTCTGACTTTCTCTGTCTCTACTTTGTCTCTCCCTCTCTGCCTGCCTCTCTCTCTGTTTTTCTATTTCTCTCTTTTCTGGCTTATCGCTCTCTCTGAAGGTACTCATCGCTGATGGCTCAAGAGCTCTTTTCATTTCGTCTCTGTTGGTCTCAGTTTCCATCTCTGGCAGGTCACACTCCCTTAGCCCTCGTCATAGACTGCCTAGAGCTCCCAGAAACAAGCATACTAAATGATTGCCAGCAAGAGGCTTTTGTTTGAGACGGGGATGGAGAGAGAGAAAGAAAAATAGAGGGTTTATGTAACCACTCAGCTGCACAATTGACTCGCTTGCCGACATGCTTTCTCCTTAGGTAAACATGGACCTTTCATTTCTTACAAGAGCTCTACTGACCTTGTGTATTTTCCACAGAGGAAGAAGGAAGGTTTGACCTGTGCGAGGGGAACGTTGTAGGGGATTTGTGTTGTTCTTGTTTTACAGATTACCACATTTGAAGATTTAAAAACAACAAATGATTATTTTCAGATTTTTCATTCTTTAACAAGACTGTACTAGTTACAAGCTGAGATCTGGGAATCTGATCACATAAAAAAGACAGGAAGACAAGCTGTTAGATACGGCTTTCAAAGCCAAACTTATTTGGAAGAGAAGGCAAACAGTACAATTATTACCAAAAGAGTCCATTGTGCACATCCCTCATAATTCACGGACTTGGAGCAACAATGACCTGCTGTACTTCCCTGAGTTGAAAGCAGTTTTTCCTGGTTTGACGACAGATTTTTACTGAGATTGTGAGTAAGACTTTATATAATCTGGCTAAACAGTTTATGCTCAATTTGATACTCAGTGTGTCTGCATTGCTGTGCATCAAATAGCGTGCTCCTTTTTTTTGGTGCTCCCTGAATTTGTAATCTGTATTCCTCACCGTGTGCAAACTCATTAAAATCATTTTTATGTGAGATAATGTGAGGTCAGAGACTGCTGTGTAGCATCATATCTGAATTAATGCAACCGATAGGGGAAACAATTAATCTTGCAGCGACACTGACGAATGAATGGTGTAATAAGGTCAATACTGAGGCCCATTCTTTTTTCAGTGTATTGGCTTGATGCTTCCACATTACTTCTTGGGATTGTTATATTATAACGAAAAGAAATGATGAAAATGGGACCAGAAATATAATAAAATTGACACATACCGCACAAATACAGTATGTAAGAATACAGTATCGCTAAATCCCTGAAGCTGCCGTGTTCATGGTCTTGTCCTTATTGCACAACTCTCAAAAGCAGAAAATAAAGGTTTTATTCATCGACCAGCTATGACTTGTGGATTTTCTTTTGCCAACCATTGAATCAAAGAACTAACAAATGCTTGGTTCTTTTCCCACAATGATTGGTACACAAATCAGGCTTTGCAGCCAAAGCCAAATATTGACCTGCATCTGGCAACTGGCTGCCGTTCATTTTCAGAGTCACTCACCGAGGTTGTGTATTTTGATGTTCGGCCTGACTGTGTAGTCGGGAGAGGTCTGACTGGACTCATCATCTGCCTGGGAGACTGAGAAACACACCACACACACAACAAACACAGAGATACAGAGAGAAGAGGGAGATTTAAAAAGCAGAGAACAGAAACAGAGATATGAGAGAGAGAGAGAGAGAGAGAGAGAGAGAGAGATAGAGAAAATGAGACACAGACAGGAGGAGAAAACACATTAAAATGACAAGACTAAGAAAAATGTGTGATTTAGGTACCATTAAACTGTGTACTGTTATAGTACACAGTTACATGAAAACATGAGTTAGAGTACTCCTGCAACAGAAAATGAACGGAGAAATCCTGGACTGTGAATCCCATCTGACGATTAAAAGCATTTGTAACTGGTAGACAGAAATCATTATTACATTTACTGTTTGTCTAGACATGGAATTATAATCAGTCTGCATTGCCAAATTATCTGCAAATGAATGATGTGTGGGTTTGTTGATGCGTATACGTCTGCATTGTTTTTGCTTTGTTTTTCTTCAGCTAAATATGTGTGTCTGTGTGAGCCTGTTACTGTGATGCATTGCTAGGAGGTTAAAATAGCTTTTACAGAAGATGTACACAGATGCTGGTAGCAATCAGTTCTGCAACTCCTCGCAGATGTAAAGCGTATTTCATGAATATTTACGTGGCTTTCTTGTTTCAAAGTCTTATGAGGGCTAAAGTGGGAGACACTTGGAGAGAATGAAAAGAAGGCAGCTGAAATCAACAGCGGCTTTGATAGCAGGGTGTTAAAATGACCTTGCTAAGCAAAGGTTGTGGATCGTAAACCGGCTAAATGCACCCTTCCACACGGCAATTCACGCACACGCACACGCACACAACATTAGAAAAATTTACGGCTGACTTACGACCATGTGCAGACAGACACACACATGTTCAAATTTTAAACACACACACACACACACACACACACACACACACACACACACACACACACACACACACACACACACACACACACACACACACACACACACACACACAAATAGATGCAGGCAAACTGAGCCAAATGCAGGCGTGGTAGCCACATCAATAGATTAGCACTGACACTGGGATGGGAGGGGGGCGGAGGGCGAGGGGGGTGTTAAGGTGATGTGTACACAGGGGCTGACACTGGCCTGAGTGTGGGATGTATTAGTGCTGACAAGGTTAGAGGAGAGGGGGAGCCTTTCAGCACTGTGCTGCCTGATCAAAGGCCTGCAGGGGAGAGAGCAGGCTACCAGGGTAAAAATAACACACACACTATACAGAGCAGCAGGCATCAGAGAGCAAGAAAGAGAGAAGAGATAGACAGAGAGGGAGAAAGAGGAGGTGCTCAGGAGAGTTGTGGGAGAGAGGTATGAGGAATGACAGAGGGAGAGGAGGGCAGAGAGAGCTGCTCCTTGCAACTGAATCTATTTTTTAAATTTTTTTTTGGTCATTTTACATCAAAAGTGTGTCCTTTACAGAGAGAGAAGGAGCATTACTGTAATAGCACTGAGACAGAGAATAACATTAAGCCATCACTTTCAAAGCACTGCTTCCAGGGAAAAGACGGCACCATCAAAACCTCGCCAAAACACCATGAGACAGAAAAGCCTTTCTCTGAGACAAGACTGTCAGATCTTAGTTTTTCCTCTCCCTATCTGCCTCTTTCTGTTTCTCTGTGTGTTTTTGAGATACAAAGAGATAGGAGGGGAAGTAAAGTGACACAGAAAGAGCAGAGATGCTACACAATGACTGGAGGAGACATGTGGAGCTGAGGCAGAGTCTCACCAGTGGAGCAGCAGACGAAGACCCTCATTCTCAGGCAGCTGTGGCCGTGGTGGTGGGTGGGCGTGGCTAAGACAGAGAGCAAACACACAAAACATGTCAACCATGTGCCCTCTGCAGGCCAAAGTACCCTCAACAACCAGCTGTGTAAACTGCGGCAGATGAGCTACTACCCGTCCTCAGCTGAACTTCCAGAATCTATTAGCAACACCCACACGCCGTCAATACATGTGGGTGACAGCAGCTGAAGAGCGGCTCCTCATTATAATCTCGGATCAAAATATTGGATGTGCTGCACCCTCAGGCATTTTTTCCTATCCATCACAATATACCAGCGCTGGTATTTGTTGGCCAGACTCACAGATATAGTAGTACTCCTGGCCCACATTGAACTCGTAGCCCAGCGAGAAGGCGCTGTAACGCTGGAACTTCTCAGAGAACTTGATGGGTGCGTGGGGTGCGTGGGGCCGGTTGCACTCCCAGCGTTTGAAGCCCAGCTGGGGGTCACAGGTGCGGTAGCCACGGTAGCTGACCATGTAGAGGATGTACTGCTCGGCGATGACGCGCTCCAGCGTGCCCCGCTGACTGGTGTTGTAGTGCGGGCAGTAGATGTCCAGATAGTCATTGACGCTAACCTGCACCGTGTATCCCTCCTTTCGAAGCCTGAAATAAAAACACAGACAGAAGGTGATTAGAAAAATTCAACAAAGACAGACATAAAGAAGAAAGCAACCGAGGCCGCAAATAAGTGTTTTCCTTATCGACTAAAGGAATAGTTTTACATTTGGAAGCTTGTTGTAATTGTGAAGGTGCCAAGTACTCCGGGAACTCACTTTTCAGCCAAAAGTAGTTCTGCACAAAACGTCCTGGAAAAATACAACTTGTTTCTCCACTTTACAAACAAACAAGACATAACATGGTGATGATGAGTGAACATGAGCAGTACTTGCAGGTGGAGACAGGAATCAGTTTGCTCATTTGATTTTCAGCAACTAAGCAAAAAAGCAAATTTCCAAGTATTTTTTCAAGTTCACAGATAGTTAGTTTCCTATTTAAATATGTAATTGCTCAGTACTCATAAAATTGACATAGCTTATTTTTTATGACCAAAACACAGACCTTTAATTCACAATGATGTAAAACAGATAAAAGCTGAAAATCTCTGCGAGACACTGAATAATCAACAGTTTTACTTTAAAAAATGATCAATTACTTTTCAATTAATGATCTGCCCATCGACAAGCTGAAATGAATGGACTAATAATTCCAGCACTATGGTTAACACAACGCAGTGCAAAGAGGCTGTAGAGGGATGGATTTTTCCCTCAGCATTTTAACACCTTTTTTCTTCAAGAGATGAACTATCACATCTTTGTCCTCTGCATATAAAAACACACTTTTTTTTTTTCTTCTGTTAAATGCCTCGTGACGAGTGCTGAGAACCGCGCTGAGAATGATAATCTGCACTCCTGTCTTCCCTCCACCCCCGAGCCAGCTAGAGGCCGGGTCATTGAGGTGGAAGTAGATCCTGTCCGTGGCGATGTATGCTCTGGCCGCAGGGGAAACGGCCTGAGCACTGTACATATCATGGACCAAGCTCCCCTGGCAACCGCTGCTGATGGATGAGCAGGCTGTTAGCAGCTAAAGAAAGCACTCAAAGCTGGAGCGTGTGTGTGTGTGTGTGTGTGTGTGTGTGTGTGTGTGTGTGTGTGTGTGTGTGTGTGTGTGTGTGTGTGTGTGTGTGTGTGTGTGTGTGTGTGAGATGTACATGACGGTACAGTAACCCTTTAGTTGATTTAAAACTCTTCACCGAACAACAGGGGGATGATGTGATATGATTTCATGTACAGCTGCCATGCTGTTACCTTCACTGTTTATAATACTAAGTATACTTATTATGTAAATTACACAATCTGTAATTAGACAAAGTAGAAGTCATTAGAAGGGCTCCTGCAGGTGAGCTGATGAGATGGGAATTGTCCTCGGCAGCAGTGATGTGTAACCTGCACCGACGGGCTGCAATGACTCATAAGCACCATTAGGTGGCGGTATTGTGCTGTGTTATGTGCGCAAACCTCCCCCTTTATGGGCAAAGTTCCCCTCTCATCCTCTGCACCCATTTTTTTTTTTTTTTTTTTTTTTTCCTCTCGGTTGTTTCCTCTTTCTTACACATTATCTGTTCCACACATACAAAGGACCCCACACTTTCACATAACCAGCGCTCACTGTGCATACGTTGTGCTCAGACACACACACACACACACACACACACACACACACACACACACACACACACACACACACACACACACACACACACACGCTGCTGGCTCCCACAAACATGCGCACGTGTTACTCGGTTAGGCCCCCAGAGAGATTATCATTCAATTACTAAATGAAGATCAGAAATGTCACAGCACCCTTCGCTCACTCTCTCTCACTCTCTCTCACTCTCTCTGTCTCACTGTGGTGTTACAACTGCTCCTTTTTCTGGATCCTCTCCTCCACTCTGGTCTGCTTTTTTCCCCTCTCATATCCATCCCTTCCCTTCTCTTCATTTGCACACATGCTGAGACAGATGAATATCAGTTCTCTTAACCAGTGTTCTTTTTGGGCCATCAATCTTATCTGTGCTTTCTATCCCCGCTGCTAAGATGTGAGATGACAGACTTTTGTCTTGTGTTGCGGGAAGAAGACAACACAGCTATGCTTCAAAGGACTATATTTAGAGAGGGGGGTTGGTGGAGGAGGAGGAGGAGGGGGAGGAGGGGGAGGAGGAGGAGGGGAGGAGGATTGAGATGCGGGTGGGGTTGGGGTACGGAGGGGTAGAGATAGATAAAGAAGTACAATGGGTGTGGGATAGGGAGAACGGTAGATAGAGCCGAGATGAAAGTGCGAGATAGATGGTGTGCTGAATATGAAAATATGCGCCGAGGAGAATCCTGGATGCGAGTGGCGTGTAAAAAGTCAGGCAGACTCACAGTCATTGAGAAATAAGTGAGAGGACAGCGGTGTGCGACAAGAGAGAGGAGCTGAACGCGAGGAGACGAAGATCAGGGGAAGAGAGTGCGTCTGTGTTTGAATGCTCAATAGTATTTATGGATGAAAGGCTGTTGGGCACTGCTGAGACAGAACAGCGAACGCAGTACACCTGTCAGCAAAGCATTTGCGCTTGAACATTTACTGGTTGGACGGACGGAAAAATATGCAAAAGTGTACATGGGAGGCTACTGAATTTAACCATATTTGGTGCATCCGTGTGGTTTGAGTGGATAAGCTGGGGATAAATGTAGCGCCATAGTGATTTATTTCACTGAATCATTTGTAGATGAATGCACTGATCATTAAGTCGATAAAATGGCAGTGAAAAATGACCATTGCAATCTCACAAAGCCAGTGGGACATTTTCAAATTGCTTGTTTTTTAAAATTTTTTATTGAGAATGTTTAGAATTTAACTCTGTATATAACTTAAATAATTCTTGGCATGTGATTATCAAAATATCTACTATTTAATATTCTGCTGTTCGACTAACTGTTTCTGCATTAAACAAAGACGCAGTCCTGTTACTTTACTGTTTACTGTTTTGGTTATCACCTCGGCCTGACCAGCCGTGGCTACACAGCAGGAGGACCGTTTGTTCCAAAACATAGTCCGCAATAGAGGAGGCGCGAGAAGAAAGGAAGAGGAGGAGGAGGAAAACGAGGAGAAGGTAAGGTGGGGCAGAGGAGAAAAACAGGAGGAGAGGAGGCTGAAAGGGTGGAGTGAGAAGAACGGGCTGGCTGGGCGAAAGGAGGCGGGGGATCCCTCTAGGTGTACACTGTTATATAAGCAGTCCACTTAGTGGCACAAGACAAAAAGGTTGCGGGGCAGAGAGGAGCAGAGGGGGGGTGGGGGTGGGGGGGGTTGAAAACAGATTTAATAACTTAAGGAAGGGGGAAGGAGGGTGTGGAAGGGGTGAGGGAGGAAAACACATTGAATGATGACTACGGAGGGAAAAGGCACAGAAAGGGAGGCAGAGGCCGAGACAGAGACGTAGTGCTCCCCAGGGATGAACATATATGTGGTAAAAGTGCTAAAAAAAAAAAAAAGACTGATGGCTCTCATTCGCGCATTGTCTCTCTTTTCCTGCAGCCCGTTCCCTTCATGCAACTCTCGCCCTCTCTTTCCGCTGTGCATTGTCTCTGTAGCCGGTTTTGCTGTCTCATCATCATTTTCCTGAGTGGGAGTGCGCAGCTAGTTAGTAAAGGCTGCACAAGCTGGTGAAGACTGCCAGGGGAGGCAGACAGCAGGGGAGATAGAGTGAAAGAGGAGGGAGGAGAGGAGGTGGTGGTGGCGGTGGTGGCGGTAGGGGGGGGGGCAGACAGAACAAGCAAGGAAGAATGAGACAAAGATAGCACCACTGCACCCTTCACATCTGCGCTAAAAAGAGTCTTTGGAGATTACTGATGGTAATAAATAACGATGGTGAGGCAGCGCTACTGTGGAAGACACTTACAAGCATACAGAAACACAGCGTTTATAGAATAAAAAAAATACATTAAAAAATATCAGTTCTCCCATTAAAAACTAAGACAGGACAACACTATAATGAATCATTTGTGTGTTATGGGACAATAAGGGATTACTAATTACAGTAATGTGATTACTTGCTCTGTGGAAAGTAATGTGTAATTTGAAATGACATTACAGATACTAGGGCGGCACAGTGGTTAGCATGGTCGCCGCGCAGCAAAAAAGTTCAGGGTTCGAATCCGGGCCTGGGCCTTTCTGTGCGGAGTTCGCATGTTCTCCCTGTGCCCGCGTGGGTTCTCTCCGGGTACTCCGGCTTCCTCCCACCATCCAAAGACATGCGTCTCAGGTTAATTGGTGGTTCTACAAATGGCCCTTAGGTGTGAATGAGAGTGTGAATGGTCTTTGTTTCCGTCTGTCTCTATGTCCTTCACCCTAAGTGAGCTGGGATAGGCTCCAGCCCCCCGTCCCCGTGACCCTGTTCAGAATAAACCGGGTATAGATAATGGATGGATGGATAGATTACAGATACAAATATCTCAGTAAGAGATTGCTAGTTATCCTATTAAAAAAATGCAATAAGTGATGCAACTATTTCAAGAACATCATCAAAGTAATGAAACTCATTACATTTGTTAACTTTTTGCTACTCTTCCACAAATGTTTTAAAGTGAGCAATGAAATTGAAAAGTCCTAAAAAATTTTTTTTACGTAAACTAGGCAGTGTAAACCTCAACAGTACAGTCAAACTTTTATTAAAAATTCTTCAATATAACTCGAGTTAAGATTAAAATGTTTTGATTTTAAAGCACAAAAAACAAAACAAATCACAAGTATGGACATCACAGGTGACTGCAGTAACAGAAAAATGTTCCCAGAACCTCAAACCAAGTCAACATTCAGGTAAACTCAATGCTGACTGATGATAGGCTGATAGGCCTACCGCCTTGGCGCGGTTGCATAGAGCAATACAGATTAATTTGATTGACAGGCGAGAGCCGGTGCAAATTGAAACAAGAAAACCATTCAAAAACAAAGCGCATACTGCCAAACAAATGGGGTCTTTATGAGATTCCTGCCAAAAGATGCAGAGCAACAATGATTATTATATTCTATATATAAGCTTTGTATCGAAAAAAAATATGTTCGCGTATGACCCCTTTATACGCACCAATATCTTGAATTGTAACTTCAATTTAATTACATATTTTTTTCTCAGTAAATGTAACTGATTACAATTACCTTTATTTTGTGATTTTGTAACTCTGTTTCAAATGTAACTGATTACAGTTTTCAAGTAACTTGAACATGAGAGATGTCAATCTTTTATTGCTTTGCATTTACTGAGCTTAAAACTCAAACCGACATCCAGAAGAATTTTTGCAGGATTGCATCAAAAGGAAAGAGCAGATGCGTAACCGCTGCTGACTTTCAAGGAGAACAATACTGCCACAGTATTTGTTTATTTTTTTGTCAATTGACAAGAATGGATATGAAAGTCTAAACCCACTGAGGTATTCTTCACTGTCACAGAAGTTACTGCTGTTTGTTCTGCTGCAGGTTCGTCCTACATTACCACCAGAGGCTCCTGCTGTTTTCAAAAATCTATTAAAAACAGCTGGAAGAGACAAGTTGTTGCTTTTGACAAAGCTTGCAGCAGAAAAGAGAGTAATAGCTTCTGACTGTAGAGCGAAGCACTTGTGGTTTTCACAGGTATTCATGCTGATGGGTACTGGAGAGAATAAAATTACACCAGTATTATCCTTTGCAAATGCACATTTCAACAACTGTTAGGGGCTCACTTTCATGGAATAATACCAATCATACATGAAAGCAGCTTGAAAGCAAAGTGCTTTCATTTTGTCCGATACCTCGCAGTTTTCAAAACCTTGCTTTCTTTCAGCAGATAAAATCAAAATCAGAAAATGTCTTTGCTTTTTGTGCTTGAACACCGACAAAGCAATTATGTGCGCTTTTCTATATCCAAAATACCACAATAATGTTAGTATGATTAAATTTATAGAGGACTTTTTGGATAAATGCACAGACAATCACACTATACACTGACACTATCAATGTCACAACAGAGGTTTTTTTTTTTGCCATTACTGGTTTCCAATACGGCTGCCATGAAAATTTTTGTAAACGGAACCTTTTATTAAAGTCATGTTGTATGTGTTGTGTGCCTCTGCAGTGTTTGCAAGAGGTACACGGTGTTTTCTCAGAGTTGTAGAAGCCTCGCTTTGTAAAGATGAAGTCAGCGTGGCATCGTCATTGATGACCTTAAAAAACACGCTCTCTGGGGTAATCAACATCAGCCTCATCAGGAGGATGAACTACCGAGGCACGAAATGGCGTGACTTAAATGCAATTCACCAATCATCTGTTTACCACCAACAAGCCTCCTCCAATCAAGTTCTCTGGCAGGGACACGCTCGACTCTGCTGTTTTTCTCTGTACCTCAGCACCAAAACTCATTACTCGTGCACGCACACATGCACACATAAGACACGAGCGCGCGCGCACACACAGACACACAGACACACACAAACGCTATATCTCCTGTGAGTCGTCACTGATTGAGTTAACGCTGCAATTAACGGCCCGGTTTACAATGTTTCGATCCAAAATGGAGGATTGAGGGAGAAACAAGTGCTGAGCCAGTTTGTGGGAAGAGGCAGACGCAGCAACTCTCTTCTGGTACTATTAGACCGCTGGGAGTCATCCGCCGCTTTCCTCCACCACCTCTGTCCAGAGAAAATTGAGGAACATTACCTTTTCATACTGTATTTACTCATTCCTCTACAAAACTCCCCACATATATTCTCTGATGTTCCACCTTCGTTTGCTTCATTTGAAAGGCTCTGCCATGTTGATACCCTTGCCTTTATTTATTGAGGGATGTTTTTATTTTGCAATACATGGCTAACATTTACAGATATCCACATATAGGATCTATTCTGTGAAGCTGCAGTGTTCATGTATCGAACCCACTTACAATAAATAGTTCTGCTAAGGTGATTAAAAGTCTCGGTCAAGGACACTGACAAAATTTACCTTTTCATACCAATCGCCTTAAGAGCAGTTTATCGACTCAAACCAATCAGATGTCAGCGTTTTTAATCACTGACTAACCTTTGTGTTGGCACAGCATATAGCTTTACATTCCACATAAACCAAACATCAACCTGCAGCAGGAGCTACAAGAAGGGATGTTTTCTAATAAACCGATGAATGACTCAGTTGTCGTAATATCCACAGTGTGCAAAGATCTGAGATTAAACACAGAAAATTGCTTGGAGACACTGTCTGCTCTGCTACAGAGAACTACTGAAATGCCAAAGCTTTCAAATGAATTAATAATATCGGTGATTAATACATTTGTGTTGATGCTGGCTCACCATGACATTTACACCACATGCCAACAACAGTGAGAGGAAACAATTTCATAAGAGCAACATTAAATAATCGGTCAGTGATGCTGTAGTTTGAATATGCAGACGGATATAGATGCAGCCTTAAAGTGATATTTTATTGATCTACTGTAAGTGAAATCTCTTTACTTTCTCCTGTAATTGCTGGTGGGGCAAGGTGGGGTCGTAGACCGTTTGTTCTTTAGCTGATGCTGCACTGTGATTTTAATCCTTGAGTTAGGTCAAAGAATGTCTCTCGCTCCGGATGTGTGTAAAGTAGGTGAAGGGAGCTTGAGGGATCCACTCGGAAATGAAAAGTATAGACAGCGGACCCGCCAACGACTTCAGAAGATGATAAACACAAGTTCAATTTGGAAAATGAAACATTCAATATGTCTGATACAAGAGCTTCTTCTGTTAGCATTTTCTTTTTATGAATAATTCCTAATTCATTCAGTCTCTAAATGATCATAAAATGTCAAGAAATCAATATCCCCGCTCCCCAAGGGGTCTTCACATTACTAGCTTTGTCCTAAATCCCCAAATATTCAATTTATTAAATAGAAAAGTGGAGAGTGACAGAAAACAGAAAATTCTCACACTTCAGAGGCTAGAAATGTTTGGTGAATTTGCTTCATTAATGCCTTTGAAAATTAACTAATTATCATTACAAATTATTCATTATTTCACATGTGTGCTGAATATTGTTTTTCAGCTTTCTTCTTGTGGAATATTTTAAAGTTTTACCTCCTCAGGTCTCTAGTCTCTTCATAATTGAAGTGAAAAATCACCATTTGGACAGACCTAACACTTAAAAAAATAGACAATACTCTGTTTTAAAGAGTCAAAACCCAAAATATTGGGAGACTTTGGCCTGAAGCAAAAGGGCATTTGGTGTTTGCTTGTTGGCTCACTGGGCATACTTATTTGATTTGTCACAGCGGGGAAACCAAACTGATCAAGATCAACATAATAATGCCATTTCCACAGCTCCAACCTCTGATTAAATCACTTGTACAGCATTATGGGTTGCTTCCAGCTTGTTCAGAGGAAATATGAACAGGCATACATTTCATTGATTAATCTATGTGGCTTAAGCTGCTCTTTACTTTCTAGACATCCACAGAGGAGGTTTAAATATCAAACAGAAATATGGATGACACGGTTGAATATTAAACTGTGGCTCTTCTCTAGAAAGACTTTTTGCACAGAATACATATAACAGAGGCCAGTAGGCATCTTTTCTTTGCTTTAATTACAGTGGAATGTTTCCAATGAACCACTTGGGAATGTTTTTCTGGCTATAACTGGCCCCTGGGCTTTGGGTTTTGCATTGGTGTGGCAACTCACACTGGCAGCAATATGGCTCACACTTTAGTGAGCACTCAAATACAGCAATTAAAGTCCCCGTGTTAATGACTATGGTTTAGTTGCAACTGGGATTTTTGAGGGGCTAAAATATCAGTGCCGCAGTGTTTGTTATGTCCAAAATTTGGGAAATTGTAATTACAAACTGGAAGGAATGAGAGAAAAATAAAAGGACACGGGAATCCCTCCTCTCCAAATGACAGCAGATAGAAAACCTTCAGAGGGATAACGAGATGCTGCCGATCCACAGTCCCGGCCAGTCTAGAAAAGTGATCCATCCCACTGAGTGCTTGGTGTGATTATATCCTGCGACATGCCGTGATAACAAGGGTCCATCTCCCTCAAGGTGAGGCTCTAATTGTACCTCACTATTAAAGGCTTGATCGCCCACATCTGCTCTCTCTGCGAGCCTGCTGCTCTTTCGCTGTCTCACACCGAACCCCCTCCTACCTCTCCCTCGCTATCTATCTGCTCTCATCAAATCATGAAAAAGGCAACTCATCCCTCTCTCTCTCTCCATCGTGTTCTCCCAGGTTCCACATTCATACATGGACATAATTTACCTTACCAGACCTCAGACAGATGATTGTGTGTGTGTTCATGGACTGTGTATGTTCAAGTAACAGCTTGATACATTCTGAACATGATGGGATGTGACATGTTCTGTCATTGAATACAAAGTTGGGAATAAATCAGAACAATTTGGAGCCTGCTAAGCAGGTGATGCCCAAAAGATGTATATATCAAGAAATCTCCCCAAAAAAATGCTGTTATGGCTGTGATTCATTTTCAGTAGCGCGCAAGATGATCTGATCGGCTACTGCTTTTTAAATAGAAAAATTAATCCAGAGATGGCGTGTTTCTTAAATCCAACAGGGTTTAGAAATCATGCAGCCTTATGTAGCCAAACACAAGGAGCATGGTGGAGGTGACCGTGTGAGTGGATGCTTGAATCTGAGGATTTTGAGGTTACCTTTTTTTCTTTTCTTGTAATTTTTGAAAAACAATGACTTCCATTCAACCCATTGACAAAACAATTTTTTTTTTTTTTTTTTTTAAAGCCTTTACCTAATGGATCTCCTAACCTGCAATAAAATAACTATTTAATAAAACTGTAAAAAATTACATAACATAAAAATAAAAAAACAGCCTGCTCTGGCTCATACATTTTGTTCTGCTGCAACACATTCTTGGATTTGTTGAAATGATATCAGCAACATCCACAATCAATTTCTTTTCACCCAGAATTGATTCATCTTCGTGCTACAGCTTGTCCAGCAACACAACATGGAAAAAAGATCGCTTGAAATTTTTGACCAGTTCACACCAGAGGTGTCAGCGCATTGTGGCAAACAGAGCCCCATGTGGCGTGTATTTATGTAAAAAAAATTATTATTATTATTATTATTATTTTTTTAAATCCACCATATTACCTGTAACAAAAGGTCAACTTCGATTTTGTTTATTGTCTGCTGCCACTTAAAAGTAAAGCGTGCTGGCCTACGAGAGACAGAGAGTCAGACTGACAGAAAGTGAGATAGCAGAGAAGCTGTGACGCACAATAGGAGCTCTCATCAAGATGAATTCTCCACAGTACACACCCTCACATGGGTGCCAGGCAGCACCCGCTAGCCCACATGGCAATGTCCATAAACAAAGTGCTTATCTAACCAATCTCCAACTGTCCAGCGAATGAAAGAGCAGAGGACACGCTCAGGAAGAAGACTAAGAGGTTTCCAACACACATCAGTTTCCAGTATTAATGCCTGGAAAGTAAATCTTCAACAAATCAGGCGTCTCAGCCGGCGTGCTGGTAAAAGTGATCATGAAACAATCAGAACACATGAGGCAATTTAGGCACAGTGCAACGCAACACAAGGGTAAATCCACAGAGAGGCCCATGAGCCACGAGACAACAGTGGCACTTACATTATCTTTATAAAGTGCAGTACGCAAGCTTTGAAGTTTAGTGTGCGAGGGGCTCGGCGGCTCTCCCAGGAAGTCAACCACAGTAGGGTGTTCATTTAAAAATAAATAACTCTCTTTAAGCCCCTACTTTGGGCTGCCGCACATATCCCCCTCTCAGCCAGCACAAAAAAGAGGAAACAGAACAAAGACAAAAAAAATAGGGAGAGGGGGAGAGGTGGAGAGGAAGAAAGGAAGATGAAGGAAAGTAGTTATAGGTCAGTTTTAAACTGATATTCAGACAGCGCCAACCTAATGGATGCCAAGTGGAATAATCTGGTCTTTTATCTCCAAGCCATGGCAACTGCAGGGTTTCATGTAGGTACGTAACGCCCCTCAAGACCAACAAACACACAAGGACAGACACACTCATGCACTTTCAAAAAGCAATATGAACACACTTCCTAATTACTTCAGCTAAATATAATCAACGTACACATGTCTTTTAACAGATAAACACCCTCTTATTATGTTATTTCCAGCTTGAGGTATACCCAAAAAACACCAAACACAGAACCACAAGTGCACAAACACTTCCTTGCAGACCACCATAAATAATTCAACCATTTTCCTAAAATAACTCGTCGTCCTTTTAAAATATATCCTCTTTTCTTTGTGCAAACAACCCTCCGGCTCGCACGGCAGAGTGGTCATGGAGTAATTATTTACACGTTCCACCAGAGAACACTGATAAGAGGCCGTATAGGAGGAGAGCGAGCCACTGGGGTGGATGAGGAGAGTCTGCTCAGGTAGCATGTCAATCTGTGGCCCATTAGCAGGTGATGCCAGGCAGGAGCGCTCAAAGCTGCTCCCAGGGTACGACAGACCTTTCTTCTGAATAATTGACTGGCTGTGCCCCCCCTCCCTCCCTCCCTTCCTCCCCCGCTCCTCTATATCTCCTCACCTGCATGCTTCCACTCCTTCCATTGTCCCCCCCCCCCCATCTCTCTGACGTTTGTTTTTTCTTCCATCTTTGCTTCCACCACTGTACACCTCCTAAGGGTATGAATTGTGAAGGTTTTCTGGTACATATAGGTGCTTATGTAACCGAGGACATAAACAGAGGAGAAGAGTGAAAGATGTGAGGCATCCTGGGAGAGGCAACGCATCTTTTAGCGTGTTTACTTCTTCGGGACGATTTCTAACACCACAGCTGCTGCTGTTTGGCAATGCAGGCAGATGGTGACAGGAGAGGGAGCACTGGGTGCACTGGGTGCAGGAGGCTGAAATGCTACATGTTTACCGTTTGCTGTTTAAACACTTCCAATTGATTGAGAGACGATTTGAGTGGACAGCTGAGGGCCTTGAATAGTGAGCAGGCTCAGATGAGGCTTCATGGAGATCGACCAGGAGCAGAGTGAGGGATGGCAGAGGATGGGAGGGGAGGTGGAGGGGAAGGGAGGGAGGCGGGTTAGACCACACAATGATACTTGAGGAAATCCACCTGCTCTCTCAAAAGCCACAGTATCTCCCTTCGAATACGGAAACCCCCTTTCTGGAGAGGCACAATACATTATCTTGAGGAATCAAATCAAATTCAAACGCCGCCGCCACCTCCCCTCGCCTCCCCTCCCCTCCCCGCTCCCTTCCATGTGCAGCGCAGCATCTGGCTGGGGCCATTAATGAATGCCGCCTCATGCCATCTCCTAATGGAATTGCCTTGTCTTGGAGTTCACTGCTGTGACACTGGCTCAGCAGTGGCAAAAAGATTACTAGAAAGATTAAAAGACTGAATAAACCGGAGGCTGAGCATGACAAGCAGCCAGGAACCAAGATCACACATTAGATAATTGGTGCAAAAAAATGAAAAAAAAATCCCCCATCTCTGTCTGTCCTCTGTTTTTCTGCTGGGGTTTGGAAATGGTGGGCAGCAGATCCCCGCCTGGCGTGCTGTCACACCTCCACAGTGAAAACTGTTTGAAGAGGCTGGAACAAAGCCTGTGTGCTGCATGTTATGTCTGTGTGAAAATGTTGTCTTTGTGGGCCCAGTGATGAGCCCAAATCCAATGGCATGGTTAGCGATTCTTCACGCAGCTGGTTGGATTTGGGAAGTATGAAGTGTCGATCTTACCGACATACACAGACAAGCACAAATTCACACAAAGACAAGCGCACACACTCTCTTCCTCACCCCAAAACAAACACTCTTTCACTCCACTACACATGCACGCTTTATCTCCCCCTCTTATTGTGCCAGTGCATCTTTTTCCTCCTGTATTTTTTCCACTTTGCTTCACTCTACACTATCTTTCTATCTATCTACAATGTGTAGTTATCTCTCCTTCCATCTCTTCCCCTCTCAGAGTGGCCCAGCAATGGGCTTGTGCCCTTTCATAATTCATGGGGTTGTTCTTATGGCTCAGGCAGCCATGTCGAATGTGAATCTGTGCGCCTCAGAGGCTCACTCAGCCTGCACTGCCTCAGCCAGGAGGGTTACCGCTCGAGCTACTGTGCTCAGGTATCATACAGGACTAAATCAACACACTCAATCACACCCGAATCATGCAGCACATGCAAATTGTCTGCATTTCTTTAAACCTACACAGACTACAGGCTTCTACCGTTGGTATGCTTTTATGCAGCAAATAATAGGCTTGAGCAAAAATCAGAATGCTATCATTTAACAATTGCATCGTGATGATATGATTGTATTATGTTAGTATTTAAGTTTTTTTTTTAAAGTTCTGATTCTGAAGTGGTGGCAATTAAAAACTAAGAAAGTTTGATGATTGAATATCAGATTTTACATGCAGTGTCCATACTGTGTAACTAAATGTGATTAGTTAATGTCCATGAACCTCTACTACTTATCTACTAGACCACCTGGGCAGCACAACGAGCACATATTATCACCTTAGAAATTGTTGTGGCAAATAATTGTTTATTTGCACATCGAGCAGATATACTGCAACATTAGAAACTGTTTGAATGTCGTTTCTGGTGATTTCACTTCTTTCTGGTTTCCTCCTGACGGACATTTCAGGTTCTTTAACGGCTAAATGCTCCGCTATGGTTATCAGCCAATTTGATGGATAATGATGAAAACAGGGATCATAAAGATACTGAAATGCTCTGAAGTGAGGGAAACTGCAGTGTCACGTGAGAATTCTCTGTGGGTCTGATAAATTCAATGTTAATGTAAAATAATGAGTGGCTTTAAATATCCCTGTATTGAAAGGAACTTGTCAGACAATGCCTGTCTCTATTGTGATATTAAACAAAAAGAAAAGAAAAATCGGAATGTGTAGAAATGCGTGTACAGATTTCAACTGATGAGCCACCATGACAAATTCAGTGTGTTCATGATGTAAAATGATAGATTGGATTGGTCAGGAAGCGGAGGGGGACATTTGGTTCTCACTGAGCAAATCTGCGGGTAAAATGTTCCATGTGGCACGAAAACCAAGGATGATAGTCTCCGCTAAACAGGTAGCTGAAATCACAAGTAGTTCTGAAGTAGTGTTTAAAAAAAAACCCTGCACACAATCATCATTTAACACACAGACACCTCTGCTGCTAAGCACTCACAGCTGGGCTCATCTTTTCTCACCCACCCAGGCCCAGATGAGTGACAGCTTTATGGACACGTTCTGAACACAAAAAAACAAAGTCATGCACACAGAAACCCATGCATTAAAACGCACAAACACAACCACACACGCACAGCCTCACACCCACAGAATTAAAAGGAGACTCGTTAGCCACTTTAATCAATGTTAATCACTGCAGACTCGCCTCACTGTCAAGACTGCGACAATGTCTGTCTGAAAAGGAAATGAAGAGAAAGAGAGACGGAGCAAAATAGACGAAGGCAGAGAAACACAGACCGAAAGGGTGGAGCGGGGAGGGAGGGGAGGGCGTAAAAATGTGAAATGGTATCCAAAAATATACACTGCCCATGGAGCGGTGAACCCATTGCAGTTTTGATGTACTTTATCTTGTTTTTCAAGGTCTGTTTTCTTGGGTCCGTGCGGCTGAGCCTCGGTGGGAGACGTGGTCGGGCCAGGCTCGCGCCGGCGGGGTTTAATTTCAGCCGGGGCGGGTGGGGGCAGGAGGACAGAGAGGGAGGGGAGAGAGGGCACACAGAGGGAGCATGCAAAAGGTGGCTGGGCATAAAGATAGAGAAGAAGGATAGGAAAAGAAGAGATGAAGGAATGTAGAGGGGAAGATAAGAATTGTGTCGAATGGGGGAAGCGTGGCCAGGCATGGAGATAGAAGAGAGGTGAAACGCTTTAAGCGAGGCAGAAGAAAGGAATGCAGAGACGGGGGGAGGGGGAGGGGGCGGCAAAGTAGGGAAAATTGAAAGATGAGAGAACAGATTATTAAGAAAAGATGTGTAATGCATAAATAACTGTTGACAAAAGGAACGGATCCGCTGAATGCGCTGCGAATGTGGAGAAAAAAAGATTGTCTTGAAGTTGGAGCTGGGACCGGCGGAGGCCAAGGTGAAGGGAGAGCGACAGCAATGAGGGAGGAAACGAGAAGGCAGATTGGGGGCAGAAAGTAACAGACAGATTGTGTTTATCAATATGTAATACAAATGTGGGTGTTATGGAATGGGCTTTGGCCTTCACGGTTTAACCAGAACTTTAGTGCATAGCCGTTGCTGCTGGCAGCCAGCGGGAGCACAGACTGAATAGTAATGTCTGCGAGTGGTGATTAGAATTTTAGATACAGACAGGCAGGCCGCTTTGCCATGATTCCTGGGCCTAATGCAGTCGGCCCGTGTACTGAGGCGTGCAGGAGCTCTGAATGTGACCTTACAAGCGTCAAGATAGAATCGTCCAACAGCCTAATGTACAGACCTGGGAGAGTGTGTGGCTGTATGTGCTGAAGCATGACAGGGCAAGGTGATGTGACTGTATTTAACATGCACACATCAAACTGTAAACACATGCTGGTCAGAGCGGCAACAGGAAACACAGGGTTAAGCGATGACCTCGTGCGTGGGTCACCCTAACAGGCTTCACTTTATATTAAGCACAAACAGATCACACACACACACACACACACACACACACACACACACACACACACACACACACACACACACACACACACACACACACACACACACACACACACACACACACACACACACACACACACACACACACACGTTATTTCTGTGATGTTTGTCCATCCGTCTGAAATTGATGGCTGTCAGTACAGAGGGGATGAGGAGGAGGAGCAGAGGGAGGGAGAGGTGAGTGGTGTCAGGGTAGCGATGACAGGAAGAAGCAGATGGAGGGACAGAGATCAGGAGAGGAGGAACAGAGGGCGGGGGGGGGACGAAAAGAAAGGGACAGAGGTGGAGGATGAAAAACAAAAGGAAGAGAGACAGAAGGAAAAGAGAGAGAGAGAGAGAGAGAGGGAGATTAGAGGAAAAGTCCCTCCTTCCATCCTTGTCAGTCTTTATGATCATCTATTCCTCGTCTCCTCTCTATCAGTGACTCGGTAACCTTCAGCACAAGACCCAAGTAGAGATGATGAATTGAGACGGAGAGCAGAGAAAGGACGAAGATTAGCAAACACGGATGGATGATGAAAAATGACAAACAGAGAGAGAGAGAGAGAGAGAGAGAGAGAGAGAGAGAGAGAGAGAGAGGAGGAGGAGGAGGAGGAGGTGTCAGAAGAGGAGAAAGTAAAAAGTGGAGGGAGGAAAGGTGACATTGGGGGAGGAGAGTGGGGGAGAGCAAGCCGCTGGCTTTTAGCTGGAGGACGGCCACGGGATGACATTAGAGGAACGCACTTTGGCTGCTCCTGCTGGGAGGTTCTGCACATGAGCACACACAAACACACAAAGAGAGAGGTGGATAAACAGACACATGGACAGACAGCTCTGTAAACACACACACACACACACACACACACACACACACACACACACACACACACACACACACACACACACACACACACACACACACACACACACACACACACACACACACACACACACAGGTAAAAATAAGCACCTGGTGCTGCATACTTATGCCTCCTAACCTGTGGGGAGCCCACCCTGCCTCCCTTCCACCTCCAGTCTAGTTTGTGCGCTGGCCTGATAACCTTCATGGCAACTGGGCTAAACACACACTCAGGGTGACAGGTCTGCCTACCTGGAAAAACAATGATAACTTTGTCTGGGAGGGATTCTCCGGCTGCTGCCAGTTAGTTACAATACTGATCAAATTATTTGCCCCAAAAATGGAACATTTGACATGATGTAATTTAGGCCAAATGAATGTTATCGCATTGAAACAGAGTCGTATTTCAGCGTTAATTTTACGACAGAGCGGATATTACTTATTGCTTGGGTTGGACAGCTAAATCGGCTAATATATTTGACTGATACTGGCTTTTAATTAAATATCAGATGACAGACAGTCGGTGCTACAAAGTCAAATCATGGACTTTTATCGCTGCACAGTAAAAGTATGTGCATATGTCAAAACGTCTTATTTTATTGTGATTTCTTTTGTCATTGATTTAGTTGTTTAGGGTTCATTTTGTATTTCAAATCAGTAGTATAACCCAGACTTTTCCATACTTGTGTATGCAAGTGTGCAGAGTCCTGCCAAGTCTAAATTAATTTCATAAGTCAATGATTTTAAATCAGCAGCATGGGTGGAAAGTGAATAATTACCATTAACACCATTACTGCAACAAATATACTTTTTGCTTTCCTGCATTTTTAGAAGAAAACTGAAATTTAAGTCTACTTTCCAACCCAGTTCTGTGGGAATTTGAAGAAGCATAACATGTCAATAAATAAACAAATTAATGAGCAATTTATTTACAGTAAGTACTGGCTAAAAACAGTTTCAAACATTTTTGATAACTTCTTAATAAATTCCACCGCGTGTACTCCTTTTAAATTCCATGACATCATTTCCCATGTGCAGTACCTCAGTGTTTCCTTCTCGCTGCTTTGGTTTTGGTCAGACTCAAGACACCAACACAAACTGAACCAAACAATGATTTCGATCAATCAAACCTCAAAATCTGTCACTAAAAAAATATATATATATATATATAAAAAAAAAGGTACGGTCACAAGAATATAACAATAAGCAACTACAGAAGTGAGGAGCAGTATAATCTGTACTTGGAAGGGAAAAACAATGAAGAGATTGGGGATAGTGTTTGAAAAAAAAAAAAAGTGTGTCCGAGGGAAGAGAAGCAACGTAACGACAGGAAGGGTGACTCATTTGATGATGAAAAGATCATTACACTCCCTTTGCCAAATTGCCCCTCATTCTCAAACGAGCACACGCCAACAACTCAGTGCCCTTTACCTCTCCCTCGGAGCGAGGCATAAACGAGTGGAGTGACAGACAGAGAGCCGATGGGCACCTTCCCCAGAGAGGGGAAACGCACTCATCCGTACTGATCTTAAAACAACAACCCCCCCCCCTCCGCTCTCCCCCCTCTCTCTCCCCACTCTCCCTCTTTGCTCGCTCGCCTCTTCCTCTCTGCACCCTCCCCTCCATCTCTTTTCACACCGACTCTCAATCTCCCTCTGGCCTCTCTCCTACCCTCCTCATATCTCACGACTGCCCCTACTTCATTTCCTCATTTCGCCATTCATTTTCATTTGCAGCTTCATATTCATCTGCCGTTTTGCGTTTTGTCTTTTTGATTGCTCGGGTTCTGTCTGCTGTTTGCTTTATTTCTTTCTAATACTGAAACCCGACACCGGTTCTCAGCGTCTCATCAGTGATCGTTGCTCTTTCAAACATTCATCTCTCACTCTGGTCTCATCCATTTGATCATTTTCATGTCACTCTTTATGCCTCATACATATCCAAGAAGGATCCTTGACCCTACTCAATCCGCTTCTCTCTTCTCCTTTTCATTCCTGAATCCTTGGTAGAGCTGAATGGTTTGAAGAAGAGGATGTAATGCATAAAGAAGCATTACTGAAATGTATATTTTAAAAACGACCACACTATATCTAACACAGATTCATTCCAAATTGGACTTATAATGGCTACAGAGTTGTAAAGATACAAAGCGATGTTAAGCTGCCTCCGAGTTGCATCTAAAAATGTTTTGATATCTGACTGACAACCTCTAATAGCACTTTTGACAGCTCTGCACTGTTGCTGCTTGAGTTAACCTTAGTCTCACAGACTGAGGAGAGTCACTGCTTCACAGTCCTGAAGCCTGAAGGGTAGCTTAAAATGATGGACACCGTCCTCCTCCAAAAAAAACAAACCCATAGGTCTTGTGTGAAGGCAGCTTATCATGACCCGCAGCTATGTATTAGAGTAGAGCAACCTCTAGCAGATGTTAAATAAGACAACGGACTGGGATGCAAGAAACTGCTTCCCGTTACCAACCACATGTTGGGACAGTTTAAAATAAAAAAATAAAAAAGTATTGTTGCCATAACGACAAAGGTTCTATCAATTTTAGTCCAAATACATCCAATCCAAACCAAGTGGTTTTTGTTCCTAAACCTGACCAGGAGCGCTCAAATATGGTACAAACAACGTCTATGATCATATGGGTTGGAGGACGTGTTGAAATGATGGTATGACTTGCTCCTTCTGCGCCCATACATTCCTGCTTTGAGCATAACAAAAACTACAACTTTAAAACATAAACAACCTAGATCTAGATTGTTGGATGTAAAATAATTGGATTAAGAACCCTCTTGAAATCCACAACACATTGTACAGACCATACAAATACCTCTAAATGAACTTTGTTTTCTCCAAATGAGAGGTACACATGCGAGACATATTTCCTTATCATACTCATACTGACCACACGAGACATATTCTGTCAGTTATACTTCGTCAGCAGGAATGTAACCAACAACTTTAATGGTGTTTCTGTTTTATTCAAGATTTCCAGAGAGCCAGCATGCATCATGCATGGAGTACAAAGAGAAGATGCTAAATGGAACTCAGCCATCACTTAAGTTATTATTTTCATCTGTGCGTTTCAATCTGTTACGTGTCAAAATGTCTCCTGTAAAAAAAGGCTTATAAACTAAAACAACGTAAACTGGGAGATTCCACAACACTGACCGCCAGCTGTCCGCTTATTTTCCTTTATTAACTTGATCCTCGAGATCGTTTGTCTAAACACAAAAGTCTCATAAAGCCAACTGGAGTGTTTAGGCCGGCATCAAAATTAAACCAAGCTGTGTTTCTTCTTTCACAAAGCACAACATTGGGACAAATGAACAGCAGCGTGCAGAGAGCATATTAATCAGACAAGAACGTATCAGATGTTTAGTCACCAATTCCAGTTTGAATTTGCTACGGATGAATAACTTGCCATCAACAGTTGTCACTATAGTTTGGGAAATCAATGGTCACCAAGTAAAGCTTTTACCTCCTTCAGCTTGCTGTTTATTTGAGATTATGATTTCAATTGTGGCCTCTGAAATGTAAACATAGGCTCCTTCAAAAACTGCAGCGTTGAATATCTTTCAGCCCTGCGAGATACCAGCAGTGAATAGCAATCTTCACCTGTTTTTCATAGTTTTCTCCCTCTTTATCTCCCTCCCACCGCTTCACTCATGCTGCCCATATTCTGCTTAAAAATCAATTTGGGACAGAGGTGCTCTGCCAGTGGCCTTAGTTTTCGTTGTTTTCCAGTCCACATTTTAGACGCTACACAGGCAATCTTCACCAGCCTCATTCCCATCTACACACCAGCTGAGTGAGAGAGATTTTCTCCGCTCCGCGACACCGCTGAGATGCCACTGACGCAGTCCAGCGTTTGACAAATGAGCCAACAAATTGACTTCTTCGAGCATTCCAAACAACATGGGCAAAACAAAACAAATCTCGTCTAACTAAATGCTGGATGAAATGGCGCAATAGAGCGCGCAAGCTATTACAAATGATTCCACTTGTGCGCTCCATCCCATCGCTCCCACCCTCTCTTTCTATTAATCTCTTCTCCCTTTATCTCTCTTCCTTCTCTACATCCCACACTCCTCCTTCGTTCCCTCCCCCCCACCCCACCCCTCCCTGTTTCTTGTGGCTCGTGCCCCAGACGCACATTGACCCACGCGCTCTGGACCCGGTAGGGGGCCTTGTTCCTCTGCGTCGCTCCACTGCACATGACTGACGTTCTCCTTACGGGAGGAGGAAGCGGGGGGGGGGGGGGTGTACAGAGGGAGGGAGGGAGAGGGAGAGGGAGAGGGAGAAAAAGAGTCCGAGTCAATCAGTGGAAAACAGAACAGCACGGAGTTCAGGGAGGAGGGAGCTGGAGCCGAAATGCGATTCATGATCAATGGTGCTTCTCCAATTACATTCCAATTAAAGGCGAGTCTCAAGCACGGCTCTAGTACACCGCAGCACACGAGAGCTTTTGACAGGGTATCGCTGGGTATGCTATCCCCATTACAATGGCCATTAATGCAGGGACCAGCTCTCTGCATCAGACCAAGTCTGGACACATGCGCGCACACACACACACACACACACACACACACACATATATACACACACACACACACACACACACACGCGCACACACACACACACACACCTCCGTATGACATCTATCCACACATGTGTGTGTCTATATATAATTTATACATACATGTGTGGAAATGTCAAAATAAATGTGAGTTTATTGCAGCTGGATTAAGGGCAGTTCAAAGGGCTAATGCCCACTATTACATCGATGCTGGTTTAACACCGCCTTACACTCAACAGTCAATAAAGAGCCAAGGGAGATGGAGGGAGAGCAGTGGACCAGAACCACCAAGGATAGAGAGAGAGCGAGAGGAAAGAGAGTGCCAGGAGGGGTGGGGGGGGGGGAGCAGTGTTAGAGGGGACTGAAGCATGGCTAACATGGATTGGAGCATAGAGGTTCAAATGATTTCAATTACACGTAAGTGATCAATTAGATTGTTACATTGGTTAGATTAGGGCTGGCAGAATGCAAATCACACTTCGGATCGGCCTATTTGTAATGTGCAGCAAATGTAACGTGGACCGTCTCAACTTAAAAGCAGCAGGAGAGAGTGAAAGAGACTAGACTTCACATTCAGTACAAGGAAACAACACTAAAAGAGCTCAGAGGCACCAGACAACTAAAGCATACAAACAACTGAGTCATGCTGTGTACTGGGGAAGAGGCGTATCAATAACTGTCAAGTACTAAAACCTAGCGTCAAATGGCTGCTAGCATTTTTAGTCTTATCCACAGTTTGACCAGATATTTTCTGATCCAATTTTGGGGTTTATTTTTATTTTTGCGAATTTAGATAATGAAAACAGCAAATTTACAAAATAAAAATCTTAACTTGGGGTCCTATCTAGCTTTTTTTCCCCCAGAGGTTTTAACCACATCTCACAGTCTTCCTCAGTGGTGGGGTTTTGAGAAAGACTGTCAGATGTGTTTAGGCAATTAATTTTTTGCTGAAAATGAATGATCACTTTTCTGTTAATTGACATTAATAAATGAATGTTCCTTACTTCGGTATTAATACTGACACTGACATATTGTATTGGCAACGAAAGCTAAAATATTGAATGATACCTGCATGGAGGAGGTGTTATGGTACACACACATTGTAATTCTGCACTAAGACTGAATACAGGCACATAACTGAGCAATATTCATGTAATTGAAGCGCTTTTTGTTGACATAATGATGACGCAAAATGCAAACTAAACAAAACGTGTAAAACCTACAATCATTCACAACAAAGATGGATGGCTTAGTCATCACCCAACACTGTCTCACTCTCAGCAAACAGCATCCTGGCCGAATGGCACTTTGGACTGAGCTTGTATTTAACAGCAGAGTTAATTATCCTGTGCTACATGCATTATGCATTATTAATACATGCGGACAACATGAGTCAGTGTTCTCCGGACCCCACAGTGGCGTTTGGCTCAATTCAAACTGTTTAGTCATTACTTGATCAGACATGTGGACAGAGCTTGAGCCTGGAGGAAATTGCAGCCAGTTTCTGGCTGCAATTTAAGGCCCATATTGATTCCAGGAGACCTATGACAGTCCCAGTGTAAAACCAGTTCGATCAGTCTCCTCCCTCACTGCTCCTCGGCACCGTTATGTGTTGGGCAAAAGGCCTTGAACCACCCAGCAGCCCAGCTGAGAGCGAGCTGGACACGTTCCAGCCTGTGGAAAGTCACACTTCACAAAACAGGTACCGATCTTAACCGGTTCTGTAAATACTGGATTGATTAAACTTAAAAATCCTGCAGTATGTCATAAAAAATTTTCTAGCAGCAGTAATAGCTCTAATAATAGTGATAAGCAGCAGACATATTATTTTATTACAAAATTACTGCCATTATATGTATTATTAATCCTGCAGCTGCGAATTCCCTTTTTCCACTTTCATACATCAAATAAATACATGTTTTTGTTTGACAAAATAAGTAATATTTCTTCTGTTTGGAGCTGAAAAACACTGTAACCCAATCTCAGCCACAGCATGTTTATTTGTTGTTGTTTTTTTGGTCCTGAAGCTTAATCTCAACAGAAGAAGTGTAAAACTTCAACCTGTGATCATCGAACACCATCTTGTAAGGCAAAAGCACGGGCAACCAAAAGTGATAAGGCTGCTTTGTTCTTATTGTATTGTATCTCCAGATGAATAGGCACCACATATAGGTTAGCAGCCCGATTGATGAATTGAAAAGCTGCCTACTTAATATGGTAATTGTGTCCTTTTAAATGAACAATCCGTCATTTACTGTCAAGATATATTGGTTAAAATTGAGCCCACACAGCCTTCAAAGAATTACTAAAGCAGTCTTAATTTTGCATTCCCTATACTTTGCTTTACTTGTTGCCCACGTCCGCAGGTGCCTAGTCGTCCCCCCGATCCCTTCTCTAGTGCCTGCTTCCTCTACGCTCTCCTTAAATTAAATCAAATTCAATTGCCTTGAACACAAATCGCTTGGTTGGCATGACAAAAGAACATTTGTGTTGCCAAAGTGTGAACACAAACAAACAAATTGAGCAAGGAAACAATAAGTGGGAACAATGTGTAGTGATTATAAAGCGGAATTAAACCGGCAATCCTGCAATTGAGCGCAGAACAATTAGAGAGAAAAGAGTTTTGACAGGCAGGTGTGTGTGCCGTTTTTTTTTTCTTCCTGCCCTGCCTGCTGTTTTGCAGGTTATGACAGGTGGCGACAGGCTTTCTGCACACCTCGGTGTCACTCTCAGGAGGGGTTCAAAATTATCGCTAAACTCGTGTTCCCATTTACCGGCAGTTTGTGCACAGCCAGTGCTCTCCAGGCGAGGGGCAAATCATCCTCTCTGACAAAGACAAACAAATACACCCACACTCAGGTTCTAACGGGTACATGTAAATACACTGACCTTGCCCTCAGCCATTCACCACCGACAACAATGGATGAGGTGGACATAAAAACGCTAGCCTCTCCAATTGACATCTTTCATTCCCGCAGAGCTACCCCACAATGCAATTTGCACCCCACGCACTTGCTCCATTCTTTGCAAATAATTACCTGTTGTACTCAGGCTTGCCTGCATGTGTCTGTTTAAGTACCTCCCCCTGCATGTTCATGTGCAAAAAAAAAAGAACCTCTAAAAAGCAGAGATGTGATTATGTTTTACACATAATGCAGCAAAAAAGCAGCAAAAAAAAAAAGAAAAAAAAAAAAAAAAAAAGACACTGCACACATAATGGGGGCAGATGGATATTTTGAGTCATATGCAATACTGCAATCTGTTCCACTTGCGAGCAGTCTGTGCAGCAGTCACTCGCCACACACTAAGCTGCTTAGTACATTATTGCATTGTGGTGACTTCCTCCTAACAAGGATCAGATATTTTCTTCGACTTAAGAATTTTCACTCTGCAAAAATTACAGTGAGCTGGACAGAGCTGGGTATTTTATTCAAGTGGTTGTTTCACACCATTGATTTTTTTTTTTTTTTTGTCCATGTGGTGTTTCCCTATGTCTCCAACATGGTAGGTTAAGCGGAGGCCATACATTGTGATTGTTCTGAACTCCATTCCTAACGTGTGCAACACTTGTTTCCTTAAAGCACATATCACAATCAATATTAACTTTATTGATCCAATCCATTTGATCAGGCAAAAGGTACAACATTTAAAAAAAAAATATATACAACGAAAAAGATTCTTCTCCATCACACAATACCATCAGGAATGAAACGGGGGAAAAAAAGACAGTCCCAAATTCTTTGCGCAGCATGACAACGACCCCAAACATGTTGCATTTGAACAGAGCCAAGCTAGCTGTTCCCCGCTGTTTCCAGTCTCTGTGCAGCGCTAGTCTAACTTGCTGTAGCTTTATAGCTATCAGTCAAAATGTCAAACTATTCCTTTAAAGATGCTTTAACAAAGCATACTTTATTAACATTCGCTTCTTAAATATTGCATTTAATTTCTCTTAATGATATCATTTTTTTTTTCAAGCTTTTCCAAGACTGGAGGAGTTAATCCAGCAGGCCAGCTCTAATGAAGCACGCTCTTTGGTTGGAGTACGGGGAAATATAGGATCTCGTGTTTTGGGAGGTTTTTCTGACCACTTTTTTTGTTAATATGTCTTGGAAATGCCCCACTATCAGAGTAATGCAACACAATCTCAGTGAAGTACCCTTTTTTAGGTCTGGAGAAAGATGGTGATTATAAAATAAGGTCATTAAAATCAGGCCTGTGCCAGCATGCAAATTCACCAGATCACCCGCATAAAAATCAGATGCAACCCCCCCCCACCCAGACCCCTGTTATGTCTGTCTCTTATCCAACCTTCCTCTACTGGCACCAAACGTTGGCACTTGATGTAAATTGTGTGCTTCAGAATCATCCAACATGAGCTAAATTTCCAGAGACGCTGGGCTGTTTTATTCTGTTCACTCACCGCCAACAGACGAGCCTCTGTCGCTTCCACCATGAAAAATTAACCAAACTACCGGGACCGTTCATCATAATTTACATCAACAGACAGCTGCGGAGAATACAGATGTTGTGTTTGAACATCTTCATTTACTGCAATATAGTTCTGCTGCGTCTGTGATGGTGAGTAATGGATCTATTAAGTCATTGTATAGAGAGCAGACGCACATGCACTTGTTAAATATATTCGGTTTCGGTTGAACAGGTTTCAGGGGAAATGCAGATGATGCAACATGTCCGTCTGACAGGTTATGTATCGTACACAGCTTGTATCCGTGTGTGGTACAGATTGGCCTATAAGCTGTCAACTTGTGGCAGAGCACCGTGTGAGGCCGACAACATGTTCTGTTGCTTTTTCCCAAGCCACCTTCAACTTCCTGAGGCACAGAACATTTTTGAAGGCAGGGCTGAAAGAGGGCAGAGAAATGCAATTACTGGTAAATAGAGACTCCCTGCTACTGCAAATTTATCCAGGGTCCAGAAATTATTCCTCACAAGGCTGCTCGAGGTGTGTGTGTGTGTGTGTGTGTGTGTGTGTGTGTGTGTGTGTGTGTGTGTGTGTGTGTGTGCGTGATTGCTTGTGTGTACGTGTGTGTTTGTGTGTCTCACATGGTGTGAATCATTGTGGCGGTGCCATTAAAGCTTATCAGACTCCAGTGGAGCTGCCAAGCTGTGGTCGGCTCTCTCCTCTCTCCCCCCCCTCCAGGGTGTCTCTGAGTGGCTGCGACTGCCGCTTGTTGCCCACTCACGCACTCCCGCTGACCCTCGCTAGCTCTCGGGCAGAAAGGCGGCAAGTCTCTGGCAGCGAGGAGCCTTTAAAGACAAGTCAGTCTAATTCAATCCTCCCAATTCAATGCTCATAGTAGGTGGATACGGTGTCCATGTTGAGGGGGGGGGGTTGTGATAATGGCGCAGGTACATTTTGTGTCACGTTCTTCTGCCGCCTCCTTTAACCTTTAACGTCCACTTTTACCAGCTGCAGCCTCCCACACACCGCAGGTTTCCTCTGGTCCAAGTTCCAAGTCACCACTTTTCTTTCTGACACTCATGACACCTGGAATAACTTGTGGCAACGTTCTTCATCTCAGGAAATGTACACGGCAGACCATATTGTGCTCTCCGACAGTTCATTCAAAAGACAGAACAATGGTGTCGGTATTGAAACAGCACGCGAGCAGTCAGCAGATTCATTCAATGAATATGCTGCTCGGGATTGGGTTTCGAAGCACAGTAGAGGTTTTTCTCCTGATGAATATTAATCAGCTGTCACTTGTTCCGTCTTGTGATTGATTAAAGTAGCCTCTTATTTTCCACATGCATTCACTTAAATATGTGTAACTGACAAAACCAGGGATGCCAAACAGATTTATTCCAAGCGAGACGTAGCAGCCCGTTAATCTAAATTTCATAAAAAGCACATCAACCGCATTATCGTGTTGCATTACAAGTTAAGAATTAGCAGCTCTGATATTTAATACATGTATGCTCAACACGACTTTCTCTATTTTTGTCACTTACTATCTCAGATTCACCTTGCCCACTAAATACAATGATCAGGCTCTACTTTGTTTCAGTGGCGCTGGTGCAGAAACACATCAACAACTCCCATTACAAAGCAGTACCTTCTGTCACAGATGGTACAAAGGCAGCAGGTCCTTTAAAATCGAGAGAAATGGTGATGCAGCACTAAACATGACAGCGCAATCGTTTTCAGTCTTCGTTCCAATTCTCTGAACAAAAATCTATTTCATATTTATTCTAGATCAACAGTAGTTACTGAAATGAACAGCGACTAGCATGCGGACTCACTTTATCATAACGCATCCAGAGATATTTAAACAAATGCAAATTTCTGAGAATTTTTGTGTGTAAAACATTTGGGAAAGCAAAAATCTATGTTTTCAGGCGTATACAAAATCAGAAATACAATGCAGTTTATATTTGAAATTTACATGTTGTTGTTTTTTTTTTTTACCAATACAGATTTCAGGTGGGTGTTTGACACGACGACAGATGCCAATGAGAGATGTAGCATCCTCTCTGCAGTCAGAGTCCTGTGACATGAGCAGGAAGTGTGGAGGCCAGTCCTGCTAATGAAAACAGAAATCTGCCTCGTATTTTCAGAGTGTTGAAAAATGGTTTTGTTCAAGTGCAAAACAATCCTGGTTCCATCTCTTGCTGATGAATTTCATTGATTTTTTTTCCCCATTGCAAATAATAAACAACTGTATGAAACACGCAAACCAATTTCTTTGAATGGATGCTCTGAATATTGTTCTATTACTGAGATAAAGTATCGCTAAAATAACGACATTTTGTGTCCGCAGCACTCAATACAAGGAGATTGCTCGCATGAAAAATGCTGTGTTTCATGCATTATACGGCTTATTTATTTATCTATTTTAAAAGCCAGTTTATTTTTTCAATTATAGCAATATTTCTATTCCAGGCAGAATTTCAAGAAAGAAAGACAGCCAAATGTGTTTATTCTAACAAAATAAAATGTAATCATACTACTAGAACTTTCTTAAAATCTCAACGAGACAAAAATGATAACACCCAAGGACCAGATTTAAACAAATAACTGATCAAATATTTTCCAATCTAGCGATGTTAACTGAATTTCTTAAACCCGGTAGACTAAGGCATAGCAAGTGTTTTCTAGCAAACAGGAAAATTCCTCTCAGAGAAGACATTTCGAATTTCAAGTCTGTTTCAATGTCAAAGTCATTTTTTGTCAAGTCATTAGCTCCTTCTAGGTTAGCTACTGTACCACCTACAAATCATAGCCGCTTTCAAAGTCTTTGAAAAGACCCAAAGCCAGATTCCCTCTTTCATTAGCAAACCTGGCATCCGAGCACTCAGCCACCATCCCTCTCTGACTGCAGAGTCAAAAATGATGTGTCCCACTTGGCTCATCACACAGAGACATTAGATGTCTGCCAAAAGTCGGCGTGTGTACAAGATGTGCTCCATGCATTATTAATTTGTGAACAGTATTGTGTGTACGTGTGTGTGCTTTTCTCTGTGCGCTAAAGTTAATCATTTTTACACATGCATAGGTGGTGATGTTCATTCAGCAGCTGCAGCAAAGTTCTATATAAAAGGTTTACTTGATAAAAAAAATTTTTTTAATATTTTACACTGCATTAAAAGTAGAAGTACAACCGATGGACAAGCATGAGCCTCAAAGTGCATGACTTAAAAGTATTCTCAGACAAACTACAATAAAAATTTAATACCAGCAGCAGTAGAACAACAACAACAAAAAAAGACAGGAACAGACAAAAGAATATCAAGCCTATCACTTAATACTGTCAGAAAAGCCCTTCAAAAACCTCCAATGAAATGACTTTATTACTCCTTTGTTATCGTATTTCCATAATTCTGGCTGAAACAATAAACATGAAGATAAAAAAAAAATGTGACATTTGGTGGTATTTATTTCTGTGCTGGAAAGGGCGTAATTCAGATCAGAACATCTATCGATCCATCTCTCTTTGATTAATTCATCTTTTCTTGCAAGCTGACTTCTCATTCAGCACTTGGAGTGTCACGTGCTGTCTGCCGACACCTATGGATACACCAGATATTCAATCTCTATCATCGATACATAGAGTGACGGAATTAGTACAATGTTAGTGCTTGATCTGCAATATTATGGCAAAGACAAGGCCCTTTATGAATTCCATCTGAGAAGCAGATGCGTAAAGGTGCTAATTTTTCATATTACCTTGACTGTCAGCATCAGGCCATACATGCCACACGTCATTGATGGGGCCATGCATTTTTCATGAGGTTGTACATGTATTTTAATGAGCGGGGCTGATGAGGTGTGCTGCATCGGCATGGCGGACGGCCTTCACCACTCCCTCTCATTCACCATGCTCCTCAACCTGTCAGTCAGACACTCCAAGGCCTCCTCACGTCTGTCTCTAGTAGTATTCTCGAATATCAATCACACCAAAATCTTTGCATATTTTCGCGAGATAATTAAGAGGAGATTGCGACGTGGTGCAGACGATCAATCTGCAAATCAGTGGACCAGATTAAATCCAAATTCCGACTCAGTTTCGCAGATGGCAAACTAAACGGCTTAAACTGACAGAGATGCGTTTGGATGGCAAATCGGATACCCCCCCCTGCTGGGTGGAGGAGCCCATGTCAGTGCCTGTGTGTAATTTGGAATTAATGGGACGGTAAAACTTTTAATTCAAAATCCCAGCCTTGGGGACAAACACATTTGCATACAAATTAACACAATTTCCTGTTTGTTCGGTATGCAAATACAAAAGGAGCAACTTACAGAAGGGCTGCCAGAGTCGAACAAGCACCACGACTCTCGCCCGAGTGCAGAACGCGAAGGCACCCAACCGCGCACTTCAAACACAGCTCTGTTTGAGATTTCAGACTACATCAGGGGTGAGCGGAGACCATACTGGAGGACTGCGCAGTCTTGTGGGGCTCAGGGTAACCTTTCTCTCCTCATCTCATTTACACGTGGAAATAACAAGTGAGGTGAGGCTCCCCCCGAACACAAGAGGCAATTAAAGACTACTGATCTGAGGTGGAGGAAGAGTGAAAGATGGCCATCCCAGGGGCAGGATGTGGCTGAAATGCTCACAGTCCAAAAATGGAATCATTTCACAGAGTAATTAACAAATTACACCTCTTTAGACCTGTCGCTGGTAAACACTCTGAATTCTTCTGAACTCATTTTTGTACTCATTCCAGATTTTTCTATACAATAGACTGTGATAAGCTTTCCTGAACAATGTCAGGCATTAAAAGCATATCGGTCTGTGGTTTTTCAATAAAAGGTTGCGGGATGGTTTGAATGTCAATGATACCCGGGATGGGATGCTGCGATCTGATAACACATAATTCATCAGTGTAAACATTAAAGGGACAGAAAATGAAGGAACTTGTTTGCATTAACATAAATGACTGGCATGCTGGATGAGAAACAAACCCCCAGCTTGTTAAATTCAGCAGCCAGGACGATGGGCTTGCCAGTTTGGATCTGGTTCAGACACTAAACAGTGCACTTAATGCCATGGTGTGTTATGTTTGCATTGCGTGGGACGTGGCTATAGAACTGAAGCAGGGATCACTTATTTACAGTTACACATGTGAGTGACAGCCAGACTCGCTATTTTTCACGGTGATATCTAGTCACAGATTGGCAGTCGCATAAGAGTACACACACCACCATACACTAAATAGCAGGATTTGTAATTAAATCTTGGGTCGTAAGTAAAATGACCCCAGACACTGGGCTATGTTAAAAAGCAACCTGATTCCAATGACTTCTCATTAGTAGGCTCTGCAGCAGCTCCCCATGTACAATCCTCCCTTGGAACTCTGAAGGTGACACAGCAGTTACAGTGGACTTTGATGGGGCACTGGGGAGCTGTACTTCATATCACAGGACTGCTTCCTCTGCAGAGTAAAAGGTTTAAATAAAAAAAAATAAAAAAAATCAGCAGCTGCAGCCATTTGGGAAAAAGGAGGTAAAATCTTCCTTCTCTGGCAGGTTGAGATGTTTTTTCGACATGCTTTCCGTGCGGCCGCTGGTGGACAGTCGACAGATGAAAGATTAACCCCCCGCAGATCGCTCCCACCTGCCACCAATACAATCCAGTTCCCATGTCGATAAATAATCGCTTTCATCAACACTGAATCTCGCAGATCTTCCACAGATGCCTCAGCATCTCACACCACTCGATCAGAAGGTCAGGCGTCATCAGAATGCTGCAGAGAATTTAGACGCAGCTTCAACATGCACTCAGCTTATTCAAATTGAAAACCAAAACGTATGTGCAGATACGTGGATGTGTTCAACCAACAGGTCAGATAGGATCAAGGTACCTTCCTCACCCATTAAGCTAATTTTCCATCCCGGGGATGGAAACCAACGCCAACGGAGCCGGGCCTCCAGTTACCAGCAGCCTGATCGCATTGCGTATTCACTCGCCGACTGCGGGGCTGATTAAATCTGTATTTAATTGGATCAGATCTAGTCGTGATGAAGCTCTCCCCCCGGCGTTTAACCCGCGGTCCTCTGTCAAGTGAGGAGGGGAAAAAAAAATACTGTGGGGGAATTAAGAGCGGGAAATGAATACCAATGATAGGCTGTGCTAATAGCCAGCGCAGGAGGAGTGGACCACACCTGCAGGGCTCGACAGAGAAGAATCAGAGTTACCGGATTTCTGTCAACGTGTGTGTGTGTGTGTGTGTGCGTGCGTGCGTGCAGCTCCTTTCTTCCTTGATTAGTTACACATTATGTTATTCTGGTCGTACAAAAACTTTAGTTTTGTTGGGTTGATTAGCAGTTTTGTAAAAGCACATCACTGATAACTCCACATCGTTCAAAAACTCTCGGCTAATCAAAACTTTCATCAATTTGTCGTGATTACTCTACATGTTTCTGATGAAAAAAAAAAAATGATGTGTCGAACGGACAAATTAGCATAATTTCTCAATACATACAGTTTCACAATTATTTCCTTATTGAGAACCTCCAGTCGAGCTGAAGAGAACTGTGCACAGAGCCACGTGTCTGTTGGCGTCCACTGAAGACGCAAAGCATCTTCAAGTGGATTCATGGCGTATCTCGGTGTAAATCGCAGGGCTTACGGAGGAAAAGCAGAAGAACTGGCATTTTGGCTTGTGTGTGAGACGAGATGTCTTACTGCACGGAGACTGACGCTCATCTCAGATAAACAGCTCAGTGGTTGTAACTCGATGCTGAAGTGAGGGGAGAGTCTCGGGGAATGAGAGTGAACAATATTAAGGCGTAATTCGTCCCTCCAGTTTCAGACCGGTGAACCGCTGGCTGACTCATTATCGTGTTTTCCAACTCTTTGGCGTCCAGACTTGTTTACACGGACGACGCTGATTTTTATAGCAGCGGCCCGAAGTCGCAAGAGAGGAGGGTTACACACACAGTAAAATCAGTCCTGTGCTGTTGGCTATTAAACTGCCTCACTTGAGTTATTAATCGTTTATTGCCTTGCTCAAGGGCACCTTGGCAGTAAATGTTGAAAAAGGGTGGAGTCGCTCTCTTTCAATGGCTCACAAATAGACAGCTCAAGCTTATCGCTGGACTATTTTACAAAATTATGTTCAAAGATGTTCTTTTACTTTCAATGCCAACAAGTAACAACTTTTTTTGCCTCTTAGATTTTATGGCAAGCAAGGTCATCAAAAGACAACAATTATGGTAAATAAGTTATAGAAAAACTATAGCTGGGGTCTGAAACGGTTAAAAAGCAGAACATTAGTTCTAGGTCGGTGACAGGACTCTGAAAGTCAGACGTGCAACACGCTTATCCACCTCCACATAAAGAACATGCTACTGAATTCTGGTATCGTACATAAATTGTGAGGTGGAGTGTGTTCAAATATGGATGTAAACCCTAAATATATTTTCAGCATATTTCGCAAATAGGTTTTTGTTTTGTTTAAAGATCCATTACTTTCGGTTGCTTGTTTTAATTCAACAACAACGTTTTCTAAAGAGGTAAAAATCTCATATCTGCATTTCTTATATTCATTTAAAACAGCTTTGCAATTCATTAAGACAATATTACAATATTTAAAAAATGTGGGATATTAAGTTAACTTTGCTCACTTTTAATTGCCTCATTCGTGCGGCTGACATCCTGACCTTGTTGCATATTGTCCCCGACAATGTGTCCTCTTACATCAGTAAAATGTTGCCTGACCAGAGATTGTTTTAGTGGCACCTGAGTTTTTCCTGACGAGGAAAAGAAGACACCTGGTAAGTTAACAAACTGCAATCTTAGGTCAGTGGCTTCTGTTATTATGATGCAGAATTGCCTATTAAAGTTCCAAAAACTGGATTCAAATATTTGATTGTGTTAAAGTTGAAACCTGTATCTCACCAAGGCATGTATTACACCCGTCAGTCCACTGGAGGATACTGTGTCAGTGTCACATGTTGCCTTAGCTGGGCCAGAAACGAAGGGCGCCTTCGGTTTGGGAGATGTAACGGTTTGCGTTAGATGCGACACGGACGCAATGTAGTTCGGTTGAGGTACCGAAACTAACGGTTAGGGTTCAGAAAAGATCACGGTTTGGCTTCAAATTAAAAAAAATGTTATGTACATACGTCATGTAACTTACCTAATGTACATTACACAAGTTAAATACATTATGTATGTAACTTAGTTACCTTCCTTAAAAGTAAAATTCATGTTGACTTTTAATTTCTGGCTGCTCCCAAGTGAAAGTCTTTCTTCGAACCTGGTCATACATGCGTGTACTATTCAAGCCTAAACCAGACAAAACGTGACACTGACACGGTATTGTCTTGTTGCCTGATGAGCGTATTACACGCTTTGGCGTTATACCGGGCTGCACAGTCTGTGGTGGCAACATAACTCGCTCAATGCTTCTCATTTACATAAAAACTCAAGAGCTAGTTTACTTTTAGTGACCTCCCTCTGTCTCGGATGACACTGAGTGGAGGTCGGTGATTAGAGGTGTCATTGCACCCGGCGACCTCGGAGGTCGAAGAAATTCTTGGTAAATTACACTCACACAAGGCCAGACCTCTATATTGAACACCTCAGAGCGAACCACAAGGTTGATTGAAAAATGGCTATTTGCATACAAACCTGTGTGCGGGGGACAGGCAGAGCAGCGAACGCTGGCTCTCTGCTCAGGTTGAGGTGGCAACGCAGGGAGGGAATGAGTCCTCATTAAGCGGAAAAGCACCATTTTCCGAAGCTCGGGGTGCTCTCTCTCTACAATAGCGCTGACACCAGTTGGAAAATATAACTAAAACTTAAATACTAGAGAAACCTGCACTGTGTTTACAATTAACTTCACTCTGCTCATAAATAATACATATAATGATAGATTGCTGATGAACTGTCTAATGAAGAGGAGGTGTGTGAGGCGGGAGAGGGTTTTTTGCTGACAAACAGCAATTATTATTATTATTATTATTATTTTTAAGACTTAAAAACGGAGACCTCTCACACGTAGCACGATGCAGGAATGCTAATGTCCCTTGCATTTTTTTAAACTGCCGTTATCTTCCTGGCGCTGCACATTAGCGAGAGATATCGTTTCCTTGGCACTAAATTACCCCAACAGCGCAGGCGCTGGAATCAAAACTTAATGGAACCTCTAATTTGACCAAAAGTTCATTCCCGTTTGGAAAATTAAAGCCGTCTAATTAGGGATTGCAATCTGTTTTATGAATTGCCAAATGCCAAGTCGGACAGTGTTACAGATTTGAAGAAATCTTCACAAGGATTGATCAAAGTACAACAACTTTCTTTCAGCAGACAGAATTCATGTTGACAGAAATGACAACTAGAGAGCCTGATGTTCCAATTTACATTACTCCAGATCAAATGAAAAACAATAACAGCCAGGGATGTGAATTTGATTATCTACAGTCTCTCCCTCTTTTCAATCAAGACCGCGCTGTTTTTAACAGCAGTCAAGGCTCCCAGGAAATAAATCCCTTGGTGTTAGACCAATTTCCACAGGGGGACAATCCATCTTCTGCAGTCGCCGTGTGTCACACTTGCTTTTCCCATCATAACGATGACCTCAGGCTGTATATGTTATTCTCCTTACTACATCATTTAACTCTTAACAACGTGCTCTGTTGTTCTCCCCGTTGTTGTCGTCACCCCCCCCCCACTCTCCTCCCCCCTTACCCCCGCCCCCTCCATATCTCCATCCATTTTCTACAAGAGGAACACTTTATTTATTATTTCCTGTGCTTCCTCCTCTTCTGGTTCTTGGCCCTGTCATTGACTGTCACCTAGGACACACGCTTCCATGAGCGACAGCATGTTTCTAGCTTGCATCATGTGGTAAATGAGCATCACCTCAGTCTCAGTATCTCTCTTTCCTTCTTTCCCACAGCTCCTTCTCCTTCCTGCTTGTAGATCCCAGCATCTGTCAGTGCTGGGAGGAATTTCAGAGCCCCGACACAAAAATCTCAAAGATCAGCGAGTGTTTTTGAGCATACAATGCAGACAGAAAGAGATACAGTTTAAGAGGAGAGTGAATGGGTGAGGACGAGGGTAAATGTTTGCTGTATCTACGTCAACAAGCAGAGCAGGTGTTGCAGGCCAGATCCCTACCTCTAGGCACACTGATTTTGATAATGAGAGAGGGACAAACAAGTCGCCTCTAATAAACATGTTTTATCGAGCCGAACAAATGCTCTTAAATGCTGTTTGACACACAGGGGGAAATATCTGCTGAACGGGGACAGATAAGATTTCCTTTCCAGCTGTTTTGGCCGTTGCGATCAGCTCCTGACAAATACTCGGAGTAAAATGTGCGGGTTCAAGTCGGCCCATTGATGCATATTCTGCCGTTTTTCCTGGTTTTACAGTGGTGCCTCTGAGCTGCTTGTTCCGATACAGTACGCATGAGCAACAGCAGAAAGGTTGAGGTCTTTAAAGATACTCTACTTCCTGACACACCATTAATATTCTCCATACAGACTCTTCCTCTTTTCTACATGCGAATATCCCCGTCCCCCTCCCCCAACTTACACTCCACTCTCTGCCTTTACATCTCTGCTTTGTATCTCCTTCCTGCATCGCCTTTTTTTTTATGTGCATCCCCCCCCCCCCCAACCTCCCTTTTGGTTATTTTTTGTCATAACTTTTTCTTCCTCCTCCTCCAACCTCCTCCTCCTGGGAAGTGGCACAGAATCCCTTTAAGTGCTACAAAAGCAAATCTATTTATCATAACCATCTATCTCTTACTGTACCTACACTTACTTTATCCTATACTGGAAGACACACTGCAAACTCGGAGACTGCAGAGAACAAGAACACCACAGCTCATCTCAGGTGCACGTGCAGTGAGCAAAAAGGATTTCTACATAATGACACAACGAATGCGATTTACTCTTTCAATTGCCACAGAGCGATAAATTAAAGGGAGGCAAATGGGCGGCAGTGCCCACTCTCCTCCCACGCACGGCAATGCGGTTGAGCGGAGCAGTCTTCAGGGACTTCCCATTGACTCCACACAAGGTGAGAACAGAGCAGGAACAGAAGGCTGAGCAAAAACACTTCAAACAACACGGCAGGAAGAGCGCGAGGGCTGCTGCTCCGCGAGGCAAACGTCGTGGGGGGGGGGGGTGAAGGGGGTGGGGGAGCTGACCAAAAGAGACAGGGAGACGGAATCATTATTCTGCATTAAGACGATCAATCAAACAAGCACGTACGCACACGCACAAAATATCCCAGACAGGCGATGAGACATGAAAACACCTTAAATGCCACCTAATAGCAGCCAGACCAACACGGAGTGAGAGAGCACAGCAGGACATTGATATTCTATACACCCACACACAGCATGGTGAGGAGCTGGGCTCGTCTCTGTGTTTCCCAGCTTTAAACACAATGCGCATCTAGACACGGTCCCGGGCAGCACACACACACACACACACGCACACGAGAGAGAGCACGAGACGCAAGCCATTCTCTGACACATACTGTACACACAAAGTAGAAGTCGTGTAAGAAATAGGGGCTTTCACACAGTTCCGGTCATGAGGGTACCACCCACAGATGTCTGCTGTACATAGCCCAAAGCCAGAAGCAGCAAAGCAGCTGAACCAACCCAATAAATAAGTTAACAAACAAAGCATTGCAGCAGATTGGTACATAGCCAGAGGAGAGTGTGCACAGTTTAATCAGGGGAACATATTGAACAGATAGACGATTGACTCTGCTGTACATTTCCTCAATAACCCCGTCATTAATACCACGGCACTCAAAGTTTTGTGATAACGCGCAGGACACCGCCCCTCCACATCCCTCCGCACACTGCACACCCGATCGTAACAAATACCATTAACAGACTGCACTGTAGATCTTTTCTTTTACCAACGCACCGATCAGGAGAGAAGGCCGTAGAAAGAAGGGGAACACACACACACCCTCTACGCCACCATTGATGGAGCATGCCAGATATGAGTCACGTATTGTTCATATAAATCAATGGGTGAGAACACCAGGTAGGAAAAGGAGAACATGTGTGCGAGTAGAGAGACATGATTATGCATCTGCCGTGGCTCATGTATTAACCATAGCTGAATTTACACATCAAGGCGGCAAATGAATTCCGAATAGATTTTTGATACAGACCAACACGAGACCTGATTAAATGATGAGGTTGGAGATATGGAAGCCTGCAGTGTGCTACCACTGAGTTGTATTCTGATCTGCTGACTTTGTGTTGTGTATTGTATTACGTAAGGGCAAGGATGTGATAGTTTTACTGTTCTCTAAAACCAACATGGTGATAAGATATTTAGATAGATGAATGGACGGACGGACGGACACCTTATTAATCCCACAAGGGGTAATTTTTTCACTACAGCAGCATTATAGATACAGGTAAAGCAATAAAAATAACAGAGTAAAAAAATATTAAATATGAAAATGCACAATATATACAATAAAATAGAATAATATTAAATTAAACTAACTCACCAATAGCGCAAGAAATTAAGCAAGCAAACAAACAACCAACGGTATTATTGTTGGGTGATGGATTTGACCAGAGGTGAGTTATTGTGTAGTCTGATAGCGGTGGGCAGGAATGATCTCCTGTATCTGTCCTTGTCACTCAACAGTTTTCAGAGTAACGCCACTACGGGGGGGCGATGAGAAGGCAAGACGGATTTAACGCTCCTTCAGACACCCCTACTGAAGTTAGAAAAATGACATGATGTAATATAATGTCTAAAATGAGTTAGACATAATATTCTGATATTACGTTGCACTCACCAGGGATACAGCTTTGTACAGTACAGTATTGTTTATTGCGTCCTTTGAACGAAGCAACGACATCCTCTAAAAGTACTGTTGGGCCCATGTGACCCCTGGCTCAATACTACCTGGTACAGGTCATACTGTACATTTTACGACAGCTATAAGTCAACTAAAAAATTAAATAAAAATTAAGTTTCATTTCATGACTATGTGACTACTTCACCAAGCAGAGCATCTCCAAATGTTAAATTTGAGCTGCAGAGCCCTCCAGCTCCCTCACAACAATAAAAAAATTCATTTTTGCCAGTAGGTAGCTTCCTGTCCAATTCACTTACATCACACTTTCAAGCTCTAAAGACTTTCCTATCATATTTGTAATGGAGCAGTTTCGCTTGAAGATGCACTGATTTCAATGTTCCCTCTAACAGCATAAGAGGGATACATTAAGCCGGTGGATGTGGTAGCTGCTGCTGTTGCTGCTGGTGCTGCTGCTGGTGCTGCTGCTGGTGCTGCTGCTGGTGGTGCTACTGGTGCTGCTGCTGCTGCTGAGGGGTCAAATTACTTTTTGTCATTCTGGATGCACAGAGCAGAAGAGAGAGATTTCAATTTTCTTCAAATATTCTTATTACAGAGATGACAGCTGCTACAGGGTCTCAGACGTTCATATAATTACATCTTCAATAGGAAAAATCTCAATTATAACAGAATATCTAATTATTACGCTGCCCATATCTGAAATTGCCCTCACATAAAAAGGAAAACTGGAGCCGTATCACCCACTAAGCTGTGAGGACAGTTTCCACTTCTCGTAACACTGCTGTTGTTAAGCACCCAAGAGCATTAGAGGGAAGACCTGTCACGGCTCAAGACCTGAAGTGAATGAACAGAGAACAAGATATGACAGAGCACAAACCTGTGTCCTCACTCGCTGCCTTTTTTATGAAGGGACACCGATAACTCGTGAAGGCACTGGAAAATACTACCTCGATTGCCATACCTTCTGCTTCAATAAAAAAACAAATTATTTTGACCAACTGCTGTGGCTGCCATGTCGTTTTTCAGGCCATGTAGCATAACAAGGCCCATTCTCCAAATAATCAAAGTCCAGCCGGTGACCATCCACCTATCAACAGCTTTGATCTTTTTCCTCCATGGCAGCCATTTTCATCATAGCAGCAATATAATTTCCCACTGGGTGAGTGGCGCTGCAGTGCAGACTCCCAGTGTAATGTTCTGAGGAGCTGCCATTCAGAAGTTGGAAAGCCCTCTTTTTAAAAAGCATTTGCATTCAAATCATTGAGTCTGAAATTGGTTCTACCTCGCTGGGATCAAGACTATCTCCTGTGGGTTCCCACTGCCAGTTAACTGTAGTTTTTATAACCTTGGAGCACAGCAATGCTAATGGCTTCTGATGGCATATGAAGGAAGGGCCTAACCATGTTTTTCTTTGGATTCCTCCAGAGAAAGTAAGCGCCTTTCTTCCTCACCTGGGGTAGCTCTTAGATGAGTCTCGTGGCACCTTTCCATCAGAGCCCATGAATGGGTTATAATGGTTCACCAAGCTTGCCAATTCCTCATAATAATGAAGCTCAGTAGGCTTGGAGTGCATTGGACGTCTGGAGGGACCAGAGAGGATAAAAAAAAAAAAAAGCAAGATAGGAGACTTTATTGTGACAGGGTCAAAGTCAAAGTTTTCACAATCTCCCCCCCTGGTTTATAGCCATTAAATTCCAGGTTGATTAAGTACCTCCTCCTGAGGTTTCCTCTGCGTCACCAGCCACCTTTTAATTTAACTACACTCTAGAGTCAAATTACTGTTTACCAACAGCAGCAGCCTTTAAGTTTATGTAATTGTCTTTAGTCTTTGCAATTATTTTCACATAGGTTTGACTGTAAGTGTTAAGAATTCTTAACGATGCAATGCAAATAGAAAAATCAAAATTTCCCATGATGAAATAGGGTAGATTTTTTTTTAACTAAGTGAGACATTTGGCAAAAACAAGTGTACACTGATGTTCTCACCTAACCTTTGAATCTGTAAAGCCAGCAGAATCTTAAGTATGCTCTGAAGAAAGTCTTTCATTTTTATCTCATGGAGAATTAATTTACGGTTTGTTTTGGTCTCACAGACTCATTCAAAAAAAAAAAATTCTTTCATTTTTATGTTTCATGGGACTAAGTTGCACTATGTTTAAGTGAAAGATTTATTAAAAACGTATTTTTCTTTCGCCGTGCCCGGCTTCATGTTTTTTTTAACCTGTTTTCTCTGAAGTTGCCTCTGCAGATACAAGACCTTGTGTAGTGCAGACACAGTTAAGGCCTCCAAGGAGCATGAACCCCGGAGCAGTGACTGACAAGCCCGTAATAATCAATTCTCCAGCATGCTGTTCTAAGGCAATACTGGAGCTGAGCTTCCCGAGCTGAGCTCCAAATGCTTCACAGCAATTTACTGACACCGCAAAATCAAATTAAAAATGCATTTGGGAAATTGATCACCTGATGCACTCAGATTGATTGCTGCTCAGAAAGCAAGCTGGTTTGTGTTTTTGTTCGGCCGGGGTCCATTCACCTTCCCATACCATATAAATGTATTGATCCTCACGCCCACTCGTGGATCCATACGAACCATTAAATATCCTTTCAGGGTTTCTCTATCCATTTATGTGACTCATGGCAGATTCCAATGAGCTAAAAATGGCCAGCACACCACTTGGCAGACCAATAAGCTTTAAGACACCCCTGCAGATCTATGCTTTAATGAAGCTCTGTGACATTGTCAAGTTAATTATCCATTTAAAAGTATTCATCAGATTAATCTTTTGGATGTCCAAACCATAAAAATTACATAAATAAATAAATAAAAATGCAACAATGTTCACAAACAACTTGAATAGTTGGCGAGAGAAACGCTCCAATAGAAATGGAGACACATGCTCAATTCGAAAAGGCATAGTAAGACAATTTGCACTTTTCTGCCAGCTATTCACAAGCATTCACTCTCATTTAACTCAAAAGCAAGCAGGGAAAAAACTGCATAGTATCTAATGCTCTTTGAAGTGGCTTTGTGGTACAGTGAATGTGCAGGAACCAACTGAATGCCAGTGAATAAGATGCATTTGTATGCAAACTTGCCAAGACAGCCAAGAGACGGAGCTGCAGGCGGACGAACGTGCATGTAATCAGGTAGCAAATCTGCTTGTCTGCTGCATGCTCCGTCTGTCGCGCGGGGCAGAGGAGCAGGTGAATGGTGGGAGCTTTTGTCTCTGAGCACCGGTCCACATGAATGACCCAGACTGTGTCCACATTAGCTCGGATCAACTCCTGTGGGTGTCATCTCCTCAGAAAACAGCAGCTAGAGCACATTCAGCCAAATAAGCGAACTTCCATATCCGTTAGAGCCCACGTTCTCGTTCACCCTTCATGACTTTTGGCCAACTCAATCAATCTTTCCCCTCTTCTTTTTTTTTTTTCTTTCAGGTGAAAGACTGCTGTACTTTCCAGCATGATGTTCTTCCTTTCTGCCACAATCTCTCCATTACGCACACCTGTTCCCCACAGTAATAATCTTCACACTTTGCACCCTTCTCTTCCTCTCCATTTATTTTTAGAATTTTTCTTTATCCATCACCACACATCTCTTTTTTTTCCCTTTATTTCTCAGTAATGATTACCTTTCCTGCAGCTAAACATCTACAAAGTTTTCCCTGCAGGGCGCCAGGTTTTTCTTTGCCCCACAGGAAACCAACTCCGAGTCTAGCTTGGTCTGTACGCCCACACATACGATCTGGCGGTTAATGAGCCTGTTGAGGAAGACGGCACCTCGGCTCAACATTGATCACCAGGCCTCGGTTCCCTCGAACTCTCGGTGAGGCTATTTGTCAAGGTGATAATATATTTTGTAGCACCACGTATAGTGTGTCGGATAATTTGAGTTGTTTCTTCATCATGTGGTCTATGGACTTGGCAGACACCATTTCAGGTCCAAATCGGGGTTATAATGTGTAGCACGAAACACACAGGGCTGTAAATCACTGAGGATCAGCCACAAACGGCGAAAGAACGCTTTCATCTTGCTGAGCAGGCGAGGGAATGGCAATTTAGCAGAGACGTGGGACATTTTCAAACTCAATTCCCTGCTATTCCTTCCTACACCCATGCAAGACTTATGCCCTGGTGTTCTGCTAAGTTAAATGCTACAGGGACACTGTGTGACTTAGCAAAGGTGTGGGAGATTGAATGAAAGCTGTGCTCCTGTTTTCATCATGCTGACATGGGGTGCCCAATTATGGAGATGCGTCCTGTTTAACCAGTGAGACCAAACACCTGATGGGAGGCGGTGGCAGGCGCACAGGACGCTGCCTGTGGGTAGGCGAGGCTACCGCAGTGCATCGCTGCTCCCGCATGCTCTCAAGATGTTCCACATCTCCCCCCTCTAATTGGCAGATGGCCTCAGATGCGAGATGATTTAATGGCCTGTGTGTGTGTTTTTTCTTGCCTCAGTCAGCCATTAGCAGGGACATCTGTAACGAGTTGGCCAGGCGCACTGCTGAGAGTGGAAGCTGAGCCCAACACTTTCTAATGGGGGGTAGTGCAGTCGTGACGGACTTGGGAGGTAATCAAAGCACTCCGAGGTATTTATTTGGGTTTTGATAATCGAGACATCTCGCTTCAAGTTATCTGAGACAGAAAAAAAAAAAACTGTAATAAATCATCTGATTTACCTCAGCAAAGCTGCAAAAAGTCAAACAGCACAATATTACTGGATTGCACCTGTTTGACATTCCACTTTTGACTTTCAGTACACCAGTGCAAGACATATCTAGCTGAGCGTCCTCATAAAAAGCCATTTTCATGGCTTTGGCACAAACAGCTTGGCTTCCATGTGATCCCATTTCTTGCAGCTGTGCCGTAACCATCTGGGCTGAAGGCTGCGTTCAAGGGTAAAACATTACAGCCTCAACCAGAGTTTTGGCCCTAAAGGCCTCTGGTTTCTGTCTCGCTGTTGCTGCCTTCATTTCTTGCTGCTCCCTTCTGAGCTTGTCACTATAACAAGAGCTGGATGAGGGAAAGAGGTGCATTGCTGAACAAGTGAGGCCTTCAGCTGATCCTCTATGCATGTAGACAGAGTGGTGGAGAAGTGGCTCCAAGCCTAAGGCCTTTTAAAGCTTGATGGCCATCAGTATTCTTGCCATAGCCTCTGAGGATTTGTCTGCTACCTGCAAACTGGGTCACTTTTTGCATTATTTTAGAGATTTGTATCTCGCTGTGGAGAAAAGCAAGGTTTTGCACACGCAGACAGACCCACACCTGCACTTTGTCTCTCTCTCCGTTCCCCCCTGCACCCCCCTTCTGCCTTTCTCACACACACAGTATTCTGAATTCATTAATATGAGCACATATTTGTCATTCTAGCACATAAATGTCAATTTATAGCCACCAAATGTGCTAACACCATAATGAATAACTACACTGAGCGACCATACCCATGCTGTGAAAATCATTTTAGATGAAGCGCATAACGAAAGACTAATTAAAATTGATAGATAGGACTAATACTGATTGCGACACTCAAAAACCTTTTACAGCACTTAAATGCAACCAAGTTTGAGTTAATACACTGCTTGTCTTTTCATGTCACACTGATGGGATTAACTGCAGTCATAAATGTAAAATCATTTTTTAATGTTAGTCTGCCATTTACACATTAATATTAATGAGGAGGTGACAGTGTTTCTGCATCACATTGACTGTTTCTGAGGTTTTATAGCCTTTTTTTCCAGCTTTTCGAGAGGAAACCTTCAAATATCGGAACGCATTCACATGAATTCAAATAACTTCCATAAAATTTCTGATTCTAATCATCATCTACTGTACGTGTGCCTTCAACTGAGAGCCTGGGAGGTGAGTGAGGGACCAGGAGCAGATGGGGGGGCGGTAATGAGATGCAGAAAAAAGGGAATTGAGGGGGACAGGCTGGCTGGTGAGACACAGTAGAAAAATAAGAGGGAAGAAAATAACCAAGTATGAGATAGAGAGAGGCGATAGGAGAGACCCGCGTCTGAGGTGAATACAAATGGACAGAGGAGGAACACAGATAGAGGATGGGGGAGGGGGGCAAGAGGGAGGTTGTGTGAGGAGAAGTGATAAAAGAATGTGAGAAAGATGGATTCACTGTTGGTTAATGAGAAGACAAAGGCAGTAGAATCCACATCGATCTCTGCCCCACAGCAAGCTGGCTTTATACAGGTAGAGAGATAGGAGAGCCTGAGGAAGCTTACCTGAGGTAAGCAACCTTACTGTTGTTGGAGGAATCAGGGCCTGAGCACAGGCTCAGATGTGCGTTTCTGTACAATAATGTATGCCTCTGTGTGTGTGTGTGTGTGTGTGTGTGTGTGTGTGTGTGTGTGTGTGTGTGTGTGTGTGTGTGTGTGTGTGTGTGTGTGTGTGTGTGTGTGGCAAGCACAGTTAATGCGTGCACACATACTCAGGCCGATTTATGGAAGTTTGAGCCGTTTTGATGCTGAATGGAGGCAGAGAGGGTGACTGACAGCACAAATGTGAAAGCAAGGTAAATGAAAAGATAACTGCTTAAATGAGTCATTACCGAGAGCCAGTAGATGGACTAAATATGAGACAGAAATCAAATATTCATACAGCAAGCACTCTGCAGGCAGGGTGAACAGAAGCAATGTCGTAGAAACAGTTTCCCACTGGAGATGCATTACTGTACTCAGACTGATTAAGTGATTGGAATACAGGAAGAAAATATGACTCACAATTATTCTACAGATGAAAAGAAACATTCAGATAGTTATTCACTATTGCAATCAGTTGATTGTCTTATCTGAAAGCTGGCAAAAAAACAACAACAACAAAAAAATTTAAAATAACTATTGCATGTATTGTAATGTAGCCCATTTCAGAGGTGTTTCAAAAAAAAGGAAACGCGTCGCTGCAGGGTATGACCACTGTCTTGTAAACAAGTTATCAGCACAGGTGCGCATCAACAAAGAGGAACACCGGTTAATTTGTGTTAACACGGACAGGACCGCGTTGCGGGTGCCGAAAGCCACTTACAGTATGTTTGAGCTGTTCCAGTACACCGCATGCCGGTCGCTGGCTCTCGAAAGGTGCAAGTTTGTAAGCACCAGCGTGATGATGCTGAGAGAAAGCGTTGCGAGAGCCATAATCCCCTCCGGTGCTCGTCCAGCCCTGGTTCCCCTCTTCCTTCTGCGTCCCCGCTCCTTCTGTCCCAGGCGACGTGTCGTTCACAACATCCCAGCGGTCAAAAACGCCTTTTCAAGTTCCCAGTTACCTTAACAACGGGTTGAATCGGGGTGACTTTGAGTGGTTACGTGTTCTTCAACTGAAATCCCATTGCGACGAGACCCATTTGGACTTCTTTAGCCTACTTGTGCCAAATCTGTTTGGACTTCTGTCTCGTGGCCGCTGCGCACTTTCAAGTCACTCCTTTTGTTTTCCAATTCTGCTTTCATTAGAGGGGGACAACACCGGAGATGAAAAGGCACCACGTTTACAGCTAAGATCTGAGGTCGGTCTTATGGTTCTTTACACAGCTTTAAAGGCGCATCCAAGCCGATGTGTCTCTGCTGGAAGGTTTATGTACCTGTCGTCTCTCTCATAATCAACAGCAGCAGAAGGAGCCGCACGTTGCGCACACAACGCTACAAACCCGCCCTCTGATGGCCGAGTGGAGCTCACATGTCCATCTATCTTGCTGCCCCGCCCCCTGAAACCAGGCAGCGTGTGTGTGTGTGTGTGTGTGTGTGTGTGTGTGTGTGTGTGTGTGTGTGTGTGTGTGTGTGTGTGTGTGTGTGTGTGTGTGTGTGTGTGTGTGTGTGTGTGTGTGTGTGTGTGTGTGTGTGTGTGTGTGTGTTTCACTCACCCGCGATCTTTTAAGGATATCGGATGTGTTTTAGTAAGGAATTAGGTTAAAGATTGCGTAAGGATTACGGTGTGAGGATAAGGATTACAATTAATGTTTGTTTGAGTTTAGAGAGAAGGTGAGACTTTAGGAGCAGCTTTAGTTAATGTACATTCATTTCACAAACCATAAACCCAGCAAAGCCTGCGCTGCACTACCCCTTAATTAGTAATTAGGTCAGAGCCATTCATTCATTGCTACACCCAGCGGCTAGTTTGCATCCAGCTCTGCTGCCTTATTGTGTGTAACTTACATTACCTGTAAATAATCACTAACAATGACAGTTAACGTCAGAATCCATGTATTGATTTCCATATTTGGACGTTTGTTAGTGATTGCCATTTGATAGCTTCAAATTAAGACATGCTTGTTTGTGAGTATACACATGACATTGTAGATATACTATTTCAGTGTATTATGAGCAATGGTGAAGAGGTATTTAGATCCTTTACACAAGTGAAAGTACCAATAAAACAACGTAAAAATATTCCATTACAGGTAAAAGTCCTGCATCAAAAATCCTGCTTATCTAAAAGTACGCAAGTAGCTAAAACATTGAAGTACAAGTACGGGTTTGGTTTCCTCTAACTGATATATTCGTATGTATGACATCATTAGATTAGTAGCTAATACTAAAGGATCTGTATGTAAGCAGCATGCTAATGTTGTAGCAAGTGGAGCTAGTTTGAACTACTTTATGTCCAGTTTTATAAACAGGGACAGCAGACAAATCTGAAGGGTCGTCAAATGATTACTGGGAGAGGACATAAGAAGTTCAGATACACAAATCTGTTTCCAGTTTTGTCTGAGCTTTGATTTTTGTTGAGTAATTGGACCATGAGAACGTTTATTGAAATTAAACCATGTGTGAAATTTTGAGGAAAAAAAAAACATTACTATTCGGTGGAGCTGTTAACAACTCACAGATATCTGAAATGTGACACAGACTTCACACTTTGTAAGATGTCAAAAGCCAGAAAGGCTGGAAACCACTGGTTTAATCTTTAACAATGTGTCGTATTTCAAAAGGTCAAATCTCCATCTTAGAAGTAACTAAAGCTGTGAAATAGTGGAGTGGAAGTGTCACGATAAAGCAAAAATATTCAAGTCAAGTACAAGTGTCTAGAAATTGTACAGTACTGATGTAGAGTGAATGTACTTAGCTATTTTCCACCACTGCTAACCAGCCAGCTGTATGACTGGGAAATGCATACGTGCCACTTTTGTTGCTGTAAGGGATTGCTTATTTGTTTGGTCTTTTATTCTCAGACCTCACCCCCCACAGACTGGTAACGTAACTCACTGAAATAAAATGCTTTCCAGTCACTGAACAGTAAGAGATGTTATAAAATACACCACAGGTCCCATCTTGGAAGTTCTACAGCTGTTTCCTTTCTCGAAACGTACAGTGGGTTAGTTTTAGGGTTTAACTTTGAGATTGAGCTGGAAGAACACGCTCAATGACAAAAATCCTCTCCGGCTGTGAAATGACTCATTATCACACATTTAATGATTATCACCCTGCATTATGAACACACTGTTCAAATTCCTGTAACAACCAGAAAATGTGGAAGCTGTTTGATACAGAAATTGGTGACAAATTATGGGAAGAACCAACATGAAAGCAGTGGAGAGCTTCGTCTCATACTGTGTTCGGTGATGTAAAGCTGATAATGACCTGGACCTGCTGAATAAAATTATGTCTTACAATCAGCATATTCCCATAGATGCCCAATGCACATACAAAATGAACATTGTAAAAAAAAAAAAGACCACATGTAATGAGTAGTGAAAGGCTTTGCACAAAACATTAGGATGTTTTTGTGTGATTTATTGTGTGATATGCTTCTTTTTTTCTTTCTTTTTTTTTTAAAGAAACTGTTTAGTCTCTGTGCGTTTGGAGAGAAGGGTTTTGTAGAAATTAGGTTATTTCAGATATACAATTCAGCAGGGGTTAAGGTGAAGGTTAGAATTAAGATTCTAATGAATATTAGAAAAAAAGTGGAAGGCCATCACAAGTACAGTAATCATACATGTGTCTAAGTAATTATATGAGTGTGTATCTGTGTGCATATGTGTGTTGAATAGTGAAACACAGACTTAGGGGGAGTGTATGTAAATTTGGAGACTTTAATTAACCTGTTTAATTTCGCCGGTGGTGGTTTAACCACTCTATCTAGCCCAACGGCAGCCCACAGTATTAATGGCTCAGTTAATTCCAAATATTAGGCATTAGCCTCGGTTTGATTAACTCTGCCAATTTCATATCTCGTAATAGTGTCCTTTTTGGAGGGGATATCAGTGATATTCACACCCATAAACATGATCATGGACGCTGTTGGTGAAACTTTAGCTGAGCAATCCAAGCATTAATCTGAATTACCTCCAATGATAAATGAGTGTTCATTACACTTCTTAGCCGAGTCCTTGAAGGTCAAAACTCACACTTCTTTGAGTGAGGAGAGGTAGCCCGAATCAGTTGTAGATCTGCTCCCTACTTTCCCCTCTTACAGCTCTCATTCATACACACTCTGTCTAGTTTGCTCTCGTTTGCTCTCACTCACTCTCTGCCTCTGTTGTTTTTGTCAGTGATGACGCCTCTCTTGAGTACCCTCCAGGCATGTTGCCGTGGCGACTGGAGTAAAGGGGTGGATGAAAGAGCAAGTACCATCACTTTCCCCCCTCCAACTCTCCCTCTCTCTGTCCCACCACCTATCTGTGCAGCTCCACTGGATCACTCGCCTCCATCCACTCTAACATTTGTCATCCTTTTGTCGCCTCTCACTCAGGAGGGAAAGTGCTGTATACAAGGAGCATATTCTCCCAATTCTCCATAAACTGATGATCTCTCGCTTCCTACAGCGTCTGCCGACCACACAGTGCCAATGAAAGTGAGATGAAAATATAGGGAATGACATTTAATATGTTTCCTGGACCTGTCTCAGCCAGCAGAGTCACAGATGCATATTTATGATATGCTTTGTGGGTTTGAGTGTGCATTCTGATCATGTGACTGAGTGAAGCTTCCCAGTGTCATAACTTATTGAACACATTTGTTCTTTCGTCTGATTATGATGCTTATTGCCTGCTGCAGCCTCTGTGGCTGCACTCTTTGTGGGCTATTTCGCGATGCATTGGATGTACACTATTGTAACAGTAAATATGGCCCGTTACCTTGACTGTGACTCTGTTTGTGATTAATTCATAAACAGTAGCTATGGGCATATTGATTATTCTGATAATTTGTTATCATCAATCTGCCTCAACACTTTCATATATCCATGCTGGCTCAATATTGATTTCCTTCCTCACCCTACTTCATTCCCATTGTAAGCAATATTCTAGTAAAAAATGTGATGCTGGTCTCTCCCTTAGCGAGATTTCTTTATTCTTCCTCCTGGCCTCCATTGGTGCTATCTCTAATTTCCCATCTGTTCCCCTTTTCCCTACGTCTCATTTTGGAGTTATCTCAGCTTTAATGTTAATGGATGAAAAGGAGGTTGTCGTGATTGAGCTTAATGTCCAGTGGCGGTGTCAGTAAACAGCGATTTATTTGATTAATCAGTTAATCTAGTGAAATGTCAAACTTTGAATATAAAGTGACTGTGACAAAGATAACAACGGAAGTGGAAGACTTTTGAACTCAGCGACACAGACAAATAAACATCTCCGTGTAAAAGTAAAAATGCATAAATGTTTTTTTTGCTTGTCTGTTGCCTTTCCATACAGTTCCCTCGCTCGCGTAGTTTCTGTTCTTTCTTTTGCAGATCTCCATGTAGCTGCATGTCTCTGCTCTGTGATTGTCGGCCCCAGCAACAGTTCATGTTTTGGATCTCTATGCTGTCCTTTTCTCTCTCTGCTCACCCCTCACCCCAACCGGTCAAGGTCCATGGCCGCCCACCTCTGAGCCCGGTTCTGTCGGAGGTTGTTCCTTCCCTTTGTTGGAGGTTTTTCTCCCTTAAAGAGGAGCTTTTCCCTCCTACCTTATGTGGGAATTGTTGAATTGTTGGGTTTCTCTGTATAATGCTGTAAAGTTCTGCTGTAAGGACTTTAATGTGTTAAGTGCCATGAAATAACCCGTGTTGTGATTTGGCATTATATAAATAAAATTGAATTGAATAAATCTGTATCTCTGGCATGCCTCCCCCCCCCCCCCGTGCTCAACAGTGACACACTCACCTTGCCCGCCCTCCCTCATCCTCCTGCCTTTACTTCTTTCATTTGTTGTGAATATGCATTTTGCAGTCTTTTAGCTCCACCCAGCCCATGCAAGTGTGATGAAGCGAGGGACAAAGAGGTGCGAGAGAAGACAGAAAGAAATAAAGAATCCCTGGCGGCACCGATTGATCGAGGTTTGAGGTGGAGGAAGAAATTAAAGTGCAGGAATCAAGGCAGAGGTAGAGAAAGTTATAGAAGACTTAAGTGAGCAAAAAAAAAGGAGTGTGGGGAGAGAAAATGGAGAGGGAGACATGGAAGCATTATCCAAATGGAAGAAAGGCCAACAGTGGTTTTGTTAATGGTATGGTGCTGAGGAGAGTCCTGGCCTAAGCTCCAGGTGGGCCTCCATCATTTTGTCCCCTCGAGTGTGACGCTTAACCTGCCTCGCTTCAGTAAGTACCCAGCTGTGCAAGTGGCTAATGTGATTGTGAAGATATAAGCCCAGAATAATGGCATCTGCCAAGCAATCAGGAACAATGTTCCTTAGCATCGGGCTGCGATGGAAACAGAGTACCAGGAAATGGACGCTCGGATGAAGGCTGAGCCTTTGGGGAAAGGAGTGATGTGTTAGTAAACGGTTGAAAAGGACAGGAGCAAAGGCGATGGACGGTGAGGACAATCTGTTTAGTGGAACAGATAGAAATGAAATACTAGTGTAATTATGGGAGTAAATTGATATGGTTTAAGGGCACAATGCCTCTCAATAAATCACAATATTGTCTTTATATGAGCGCTTGGAAAAAAAGCTGAAAAAATAACAACAATATAGCAGTTTCTAGTTTCTGTAAAGACATAGAGGTAAACATGAGTGTGGTAGCCCTGTTAAGCCCTCTGTAAGCTACACAAAAGCTCAAGTTTTTGACCATTAGCAGCACCGTGGAGAGCTGGTAGGATTTCTACCACCGGCTCCCTGTTTTGTTTGTTCTTCTGCGTGTGTAACAAACCTTACAGTGTTGGTAAGCAGACTAAGTAAGTGTTAAAAATGCCAGGTCCATATTATTCAAAAATGTCAACTTTGCAAATGTTTTATTTGGTTGGAAATATATCGACACTGTATTTTGGTAAGCAACAGTGATTATAGATCAATTTTTCTACAAAGTCATCCATAGTGATGCAGTCATTTTCACATACATGAAGGAAGTAATGATGCGAAGAATGAAGAAAGAACGCTTCGAAGAAATATTCAAATCATGCTTTCTTTGTTACCACATCAGAGAGGTGTGAAAGAAGCTTTCAGATGCTATTCAATCGCTTGAAAGGTACGTTATAGTTGAAGCTTCGTGTTGTCTTTATGGTGTTGTCAAGAAATGTCAAGAAGTTGTCAAAATGTCTCAAATCAATGGCTCACAGCCCACTTAGATATTAGTATTATGACCTTGTTCGTCCGAAAAATGTCTGACACAAACTGATCAACTAATTAAAACTTGGATGACTGCTGCCAAGAAAACTTGAAGATTCAGAAATTACTTTTTGAAATATCACCGTAGCATCGCAGCAGTCTGACATGTTTAAAATGCTTTTTAGAACGAGAGTGCCACATTCAGTTTTTTGTCAAACCGATGTTTAATCAACTGCACAATTAGTTGGATAGTAATTATATATATAATTATGTATAATACAATTTTTATAGGCTGCACTCACATTCAGTATTCAGCAATCTAACAGATTTGCTTCATAATATCTGGGCCATGTGTGTCAACTCTTATCTGATTTCATCAGACAGATCATGTGATACAATTCATGGCCCTTGCTATGCAGTTCAAGTAGTGCAAGGCCCCTCAAAACTCTCTGAAGACCAAATATGTTACACATTGTCCAATTATAACAAAAGGCCAGTATTATGATAGGCCACATACTGTATTTCCCCTCACACTAAAAGTCTGACCTAAATCTAAATGTGGCTCTGAAGGCAAAGAGAAGCTCATTTAGTACGCCAAAGGTCACTTTAATAGCCTCTGCTTGGAGGACGGAGAGGCACAGAGAGAGTTAAAAAGGTGGAGGGGTGTCGAATGATAGAAAATTATGTTTTGACAGGCAGGAGGTGGTAGGGCACGGCCATTGCTGAGAATAGATGCACTTTCAGTGGCATGAAATATTGAGGAGGAGAGCGAAAACAAGAGCCGAGCAGCATGCGTCTGATGAGCAAACAAAAAGAGGAGAAATTATTAGCATGACTGTTCCAGGATGAAGGAATATTTTCCATAGCACAGAAGCTTCAGGAAGCCAAACAGAACAGTACAGGACATTTTTTCCACCACCAGGAAGGTTGATGTTGTATAAAAATGGAATAAGGGCTTCATACTACAGTGAAAGATGGGCAGCTGCGTGTCACGATTTAAACGCAGAGGTCACTTTTCAAACACTATTACATCTCCAGCCACTTCCACAAAATTATACAACTCCCTGTAACCTTTTTAGAGTTTACTATCAACAAAATACCTGTTTGACATTTATGAAACTTTTACGATCATTTATAAATGTCAGAATTGTATTTTATTTTGTTGAAATTCAATAATTCTCAGTGTAGGCTGGTTTATGTAACATTTATACTATATTATCTTGCACACAGCATATTCTAACTTCTCATTGACTGACACCCTCAAAACCCAAATTAGTCAGCACACACACACTTTCACTTTTATCCAGCATCCTGTCAAAAATCCAGAAAACTTTAATTGTTGCTAGCTATTTATTTTTTTTAATCATTTTTGACATTGTGACACCAGAGCATTGTTAAAGAGAAATAGTTTGAAGAATACTAGAGAACTGAGTGCTCAACTGAATGAGTGAGTTAGACATGCTATATAAATAATGATGGGAGGAGAGTACAGGCTGTAAAATTAATAAGGTTTAACTGCATGGATACAGTTATGTGAAGACTGTTGGGTTTTTTTTGGACATATTTGGAAAAGCAAACATTTAATCTTCTTTAACAGTGCTGACATACAAAGGTGATGTACAAAAATACCACAAGAAACATTAGCTTCATCATGTTCATTTACTGAACAAAGATGCAGGACATTTGATGGTTTTCTTTTATATACTGTGGCTTTCAAATCCCTCCACAATTTTTGGATGGGATTCAAAACAGTTTTGTTTTTTTCCCCTATAACCCTACATTTCCTTCTCTTTGAGACATGTCTTGCTGGATTTGATGGTGTGCTTGGGATCATTAACCTATGGAAAGGGTCACTTCCGGTTCAACTTCAACATTGTCAGAGGTTTAATCAAGACATGTTCCACCTGTTACTCCCAAAGGAAGCTCTAATTATTGACACTTAATCTGGAACCTCTGATTCTAAATTTATGGATTTAATTTGAGGGCGTGATAAATGTGGAGGTGGGCCTACCCTACCCCCATTTCCCATGACTAAGCTGATTATTTAGTCATCTAAATTCTAAAAATTTCAACAAAATGTTAATGTTATGTGCCATTTGTAGACAGACAGACAGATAGATAGACAGACAGACAGATAGACAGACAGATAGATAGATAGATAGATAGATAGATAGATAGATAGATAGATAGATAGATAGATAGATAGATAGATAGATAGATAGATAGATAGACAGACAGACAGACAGACAGACAGACAGACAGATAGATAGATAGATAGATAGATAGATAGATAGATAGATAGATAGATAGATAGATAGATAGATAGATAGATAGATAGATAGATAGATAGATAGATAGATAGATAGATAGATAGATAGATAGATAGATAGATAGATAGATAGATAGATAGATAGATAGATAGATAGATAGATAGATAGATAGATAGATAGATAGATAGATAGATAGATAGATAGATAAAAATGAAGAAAAGCCTTCCAGCTTCTTCATGACTGACTACAAATCAATGCAAGTAATGACAAATCTTCTTGCCAAGTGTTTTGTTCACTGCGGCTGGGTCTTGGAAATTGGGTGTTGCGCGTCATTATAGAACACCAAGCATTAAAAATGCCTACATAAGCCTTCTACAATAACATTTGACAAGCACAAGCAGGAACAAGTATTGTCAAACTTGATAACATGCTGAGAGCAACAAGAGTTGCAAAGGAGGAAAAAAAATCAGGAAGACAGGAAGTGATGTTTATTGTGCACTATTTTGTCTGATTAAAAGTATTTTTTCCTCACTTGGCTTTGCATTTAGTGAAGCTTAGAGGATTGGCTTTGTACAACAAAGCAAATAACAGCTGAGTCGATAACAAGACAAAAAAAGAATCAGCAGCCTCGACTGACCACAGAATAAGCATCGATTGAAGAAGCAATTCAGTGTACATCTCAATGTATTCATAAAGGATTGTTTCTCTCTTCATTCTCCCTTCCTCTCTCTCCATGTCATTGGTTGGTAGGTAAAGTTAATGTTCCTGAAATCCTTTAATGATCAGTAACTGGCTGTAACAAGGGCGACATCAGTAAACACAGCTTCCATCGCATTGTCACTTTGCTAACTTAACGACACACCCTGAATGCATAAAATTTCTTTTTGCATCTCATCATTGTGCCTGCCCACAGCTCTAATGAGAAGTTATGGAGGTAAAGCTTCACTGGCACAGAGAACTGATCTTGGCAGAGTGAATCAGAGTCAAAAAGCAGTGTTAGTCACTGCCATCACAGCCTCAGGGGCCTGCTGTATCCTGCATGTATAGGCTCAATAATGCACAAGGAAAACAGTTATTATTAGCATAGAAACGACTTGCAATAGTCCGAAATATCTTGTACAGCTCGTGCAACTGGAACACCCGAGATCAATGTGTGACCACTTATCCCTGTCAGCCTTGTTATCCCTTTTCTCTGTATCAGGACTGAGCCTTGTGTTGTCAAACAATGATAATCCTTCCACGCTGCCTCCACTCACCTATCCATCTATCCTTCATCCAAAAATATACAGCCATACTAAACCTGCTGTGTCCTCACATTGACAGCTATTTTTTGCCTCCTCTGTAAATGTTAGGTCGAAAGTTCACTTTGAAATAATGGAGCATGTGACCTTTTTCTCTGCGAGCAGAAGATATTGCTCCTGAGAAATTGAAGCATTTTGGATGAGAGGGTGCACAGAGGAGGGAGGGTGGGGGGTGGAGGGGTTCAGCAAAGCCCTGAGGGAAAAGAAGAAATGTCACAATCACTACCAGAGCAAGGCCTGGCTTGGACATCAACCTTTTGCTGTGTGTGCTTCCTGGAAGAAGAAGAAAAAACAGAGCCTCTGGATTATGTCTTCAAATTATGGAATGGAAACACAGATTGTGATTGTGATGAGGAGGGAGACAAGCAGATTATGGGGGATGATGACCATGTAAATTCAACATCCATCTGGCTGCAAAATAACGATTTGATTATTTATGTATATACTGTCAGGCAGAGAGCAAGAGGCGATGTAATCTACAGCACGGCTCATTATAGGCTATTTCTCATAATGTTGTGGACAGCTGTAAATACCAAATGGTCAGCATGCAACAAGTTACTGTGGCTCAAGCGCCATTATTTCCCGCATTCATTCAAATTGCATCCTGTCAGTCTGCACTGACCTACTTTTCTATTTGTTTACCTGCTATAAACATGTTCAAATTACATAGTATTTATATACATATCATACATTAGTCTCTACAGTTTATAAACAAATACCAGGTTGCAAGATAAAGATGAAGTGTTGTGAGAAAAATAAAGGGAAATTCTTTTGATTTTACAACCTTCATATTTTAACAACTTCAGACAATGGGTCATGCTAACCTTGTCTAATCTGTTATATAGATTTGATAAAGTTGACAAAACAACACAACAGTAAATGGCCTCCAATAAATGTAATTTTAGAGAAACAACACTTTCCTTTGAGTCCAAATGAAAGTAAAGATGAAATTCGCTGATGGGAATAGATTTGTGTACATAAGGATCTACAAGTATTTTCTTACTTTTGAGCTTTTGACCATTTCACATGATCTTTATTAGCAGATGAAGCTGTGTTGTCATGCACGAGTAGAAGGCTTTCCATTGCTGATTTCTCTGTTGGGTAAAAGCTGAACTAGAAAAAGCTACAAAAGAAAGTTGATGGACCTTGAACACTGTTTTCAAAGTAAAGAATCAACTATTGAGCTGAAAAATCAAATATTATAGTAGCTTATAATTCTTTCTTCAAAACGTTGCTTTCCCTCTTCTCTTCTTCCAGTCTGTAAAAGTAGTTAAATTAAAACCTGGGGAAAGCAGGAAAAACTTAAGCACCTGAAGAAATTCATGATGATCCCTGAAAAACAAGGTGTGCCCAAATATTTATCTATTGAATACAAAATAAAATGAGTTATGAGTCTCATGAGTATGCAGCATTGCCCTTCTACCTGCAACGCTGCTACGCAACAGAACTGGTAACCTCATCACTTCTCCTGAAAACTCATGATACCTCATGCAGATAAGTAAAATCTAAAAATGATTTGCAAATACAATTTAACCAAATCCTGAATACATTTCTGCATAAACATGAGTGAATGGCATATCTTTATTGTCTTGATTCAAGATTTGACTACTGGGGGAAAAAATAACCCTGTTCAACTGTACAAAAGGATTTTCCTCTTGGCTGTCTTATATCCGTAGAGTATAATATCACAGTGATACATGGCAAACTGCCCAGAAGGCCTGTACTTGATGCTCAGGATTTCAATCATGAGTCCAACTGACGCTCAGGTCACTCATCCCTTGGCTTTGGACCAATCTCAGCAAGTGAGGCCCAGGCAAGCCATCATGAGGTCAGTATGTCAGGCCTGACCATCTTGCACAACCCTCCGCCTCCGGTGCCGAAGGAGCTGACTGACCTAATTAGCAGTTTGAATAATTGCCTTCCTGCCTGGCATGTGGCTGATTTTGATGTATGTAAGTGTGTGTGTGTGTGTTTCAGTGATGGTGTCTAAGTAACAGAGGGAGTGACAGCGAGGACATCTGGTAGATGGCTGGCATTAAATGAAACATTTTTGGCACCTTTCATTCATATAGATGAGTCTGGATTGTGAACAAAACTAAAAGTAGACAAGTCTCCATTACTGTAGTCTCACCTCACTTGTTAATCCACTTATAACACTTTAAAGTATGCATTTAGAATCACTTTTTCACAAAGGATCACACTTTTCTTTATCCATTAAATCTGTCCAATAGTTTCTTTCGAATCTGTTCCACTGAGAAAATACAGTTGTCACATACCATTTAAATAAAGGTTATAATCTCGAAAAAATGTCAACTAAATGTCAACTCAGAAACAAATGATAAATAACCATTAAATCCAATGTTTCTCTTTCATTCTGAGCCAACTGTGGACTGTCACATATCGAGCAACCTGCCTACAGGACAAAGGTTTCCGATCTGTGTAAGAGGCATGGGAGACGTGCAGGGAGGTGCAGAGGGAGAGACAAAAGATGCATTTGGTGAAAAGGACAAGTAGATTTTAGTGAAAAAAAATTGGTGGCTGACGACTCAGGTCCTTTCACTTGGAGTGAACGTACTGAACGTGCTAAACAGGGAACGAGAGGCCTGAGTGATGAGACATAAAAGTCTAAAATCCCAAAATTTGAGGCTGGCTGTCATCCTGTATAAAATAGTCCTCTTGTATGATGCACCGCTCCCAAAGCTCCTGCCACAATTGGAACGCTGCATGAAAGTCCCATCCGGTAAGCACGCCAAGCACCATCTGTAATTTGCACTTGGTCTCCTCCACAACGTCAAAACAGCAACTTGGATTTCCTTTTGGGAAACAGAAAGCAGTCGCAGGTAGCGAGCGACTAGCATAGTTCGGAAAGGTTTTTCCTCAGCCACCTCAAAAACATCCCAGTAGAACCCGGTGATGACAGTCCGACCCGGGGGGACGAAGTCATGGTCTACAACATCATGAATGTCAAAGAAAACCGCAACCATGCTCTTGACTGAACTCCTGACCTGATGTGCTTTTTTCATTCTAGGACAGTGAAATTCTGCCCTTCTTGAAATGCAAAGGCTACTCAAAGACACCTCGACCAGGTCATCGCTTCATGCTGGAGGCTTTTCTGAAGGTATCCATTGCTGATTTCCTGCATTTGAAACAACATTTAATGTGTGCTCTCTGCTTAAGTTCCAGGATTGTGGTGAAACTACAAATATGCACATGACAGTGTTCACAAAAAGATGTGTTACCCAGTTGCTGATCTCACGATGTAACTTGTTTACTTATTTACAAAAGCTATAGCTTCACACTGCTCAATGCTCATGACTGCGCTTCGCTATGTTTGTGCACAACAGGAACTGTCTCTGAACTTTTTGATCGTGCTTCATATATTTCCCTTTTTCTAGTAAAGGTTTTACATCACTTCAAACAACTGAAGACTTTAACTTTTAGTGTAAGAATGGTTACTGTATATCAGTCAAATCTAGCAACACTGTCCACGTCACTCTCACATTCACACTATGGACAATGGACAGAAGCACTAACTTCATGTTATTTTTTCCTTTATATTATTTTTTCCTTTCAGACGAGTAAGTTTCACACAGACGACCTTGCTCTTGACGGAGGAACAATTCAAATAGCTCTGCTGTCATTGTACAGTAAGTGTTCAGTTCAACCACATCTCTGCAGTAATGGTAGCAGTTCCTGAAAGCGAATGCAAAAATCAGCCATAAGAGTCATCTGGTCAACCAACAGCATGCACATCGTCCACACGTGGGGAAGCCTGATGCCTTTTGTTCTGCCCCTAATGACATTTCACCAGAACTCTTCCAGACTGACCCCATCCTCAGCTGAGATTCACAAAGCTGCATCTTCCTCTATTTAAACCCCTTTGTTCTGGCATCTGCCCGAACACCCCGGCTCTACTGTTTAGTGAATGTAAGTATAAGCCACAGGACGATCAGCTGATGCTCAAAGAGGTATTTCAACTAGCTTTGCTGTAAGTACTTGCACAGAGGCCAAGTGCAGTGCCTCAGCGGAGCATTGTTAGTCAGTCGTCCAGTGAGGAGGAGTAATGAGCCGAGCAATCAGTGTTACTTGTTCATAGCCCAGTGACACACAGCTGACGTGGAGCTAGATTTTAACTTCATGTGGAGCTGCATCTATTTCTCAGCAGAGTGTACCCGATGTGCGGCAGCCATCTTGAAACAGTATGTCCTTTTCTTTTTCCGTGCTCTTAAAATGAGCTGATAATCCACTGTCACCAGATTCTGTTGTTCTATTTTTGTTTCTCATGATGCGATCATTTTTGTTCGATAATCTCCTGAAAAATGCCACCCAAACTGCAAATGAAGGAAAGTGGAAGAGAGATAGTAAATGAGTGGGTTTTAAAACCCTGGAGAGGTTTGAAGAGAAAGTTGTTTTGCTACATTAATGTTGAACTTTGCCGTGAGAGAGATAGAGGGAGAGGGAGACGGACAAGGTAATAGCATTCTCTAGATCGAGGATGCCTCATTATTTGTGGTGATGTGAATCGCATCAAAGGGGCTTATTATGATGATCAGTGCTCAATAGTGGAGATGGAGGTGATCCACTCCTGGGTTGAGGGCACAGCCGTAGTGCGCTATTGATTTGGATGTTAAGAGGTGCTTGTGTTACAAAGGGCATGCATCTCAGTCTTCCATTAAGATAATTATGCTTTCTAGCGCCTTTTGCACACCTCTGTGGCCTATTGAATGAATAAAATCGCAAATAATTAAGTTTCTCTTAATGTGTTTTTGCAGTGCTCAAGAAACGAAACAGCTACACGTCAGGTGCATGGTTTGGCAGGTGCTACGGGGAGATAATAAATATCTATAAGAGGAAAAATAAGACTGGCTTAATCAATATGAAATGCAAGCTTACAGTGAATTCATAACAGCGCCATAAAATTATAAATTAAAGCGTTAGACGATGAATTTTTGAGAGAGTAATTGAATTTGGTTTTGTACATGAACTTAATTGAGTGTTTGAAGTTATTTAGATGCCGCTGAAAAGTTACTCTGACATTAAAGAACACAGTCTGTAATAAATGCAGCCAGTTTCACATTACATAGAGCTTTAACCCCAAAACTTAACACAGTGCCCTCTGTACACACGCTGCGTGTGGTCTTCTTCCACCCTTTTATTTGACACGCCAAGGGCCTTCTTGGAGGACCTGTTTTGTCGAGAACCATTCGGTATTAGCATTTTCAAAAGGGCAATCGAGTCAGTGCGTCAGAAAACTGGGAAAGGTCACCAGGTTTCCTGCCGCTTAAAACCTCCACACTCTATCAAGTTCTTGCCATGCTGCCACGGACCAGCTCATGCCAAATTGAGAGATTGCCCATTTTTCTCCCCAGTGACATTAAGAGGGTCATTTAGCACTGCAACTCCAAAAACCCTGATCGGGCTGAACAAGTCCTAACCCCCCCCCACCGAACGGCAGCAGACAGGAATCAGCGGAATGTAGTAGCAAGATCTCAGACCCCTAGACGGTTTAAGGCTTGGCTGCGACATGACTGGCACTGAACCTCTGGGGTAAAACCAGCAGGCTGGGTTGGGGAAAGGGCTGAGAGCACAGGAGGGTGGCTGCAGGGGGGATTTCTCCACGAACGTCTGTCTGGCTTCCAGTGAAATTGGCGGTGCGTGCCTGGTGCGTGCTGTGTGGCAAAGCAAGCAAGGGCCCCCACAGAGGCTGCTTCCAGCGGTGGGGAGATGTGCTTACACGGTTGAGTTAGCTAAGCCTGCAGATCCAGAGGGGACAGAGGGGGTGGCATGGGGAGGAGAGGCAGAGCTCCAGGGAGCAGCGTGAGTCTTGGCTGTGGATGAAAGTGCTGCCTCACAGGCACTGATATCTCTGAGTACCCTGGGGTTGACCTTGGCAAACCTGCACTTGCTGCCAGCCCATCTGCTTGTCACAGAGATGTAGTGGTTAGGGAGGTAAGTGGGGTATCTTTGTTTGTCATTAGAAATTTGTTTTAAATGTTGCATGCACCAAAATGACTTTAAAACAGTGATACTTTCACACCATAAAGGGGAACTAATAAGTCTCTGATACAGTGCTTACACTATGTATGAAATCTGCCCGACTGGTACTTCTGCTAGCTGGATACATGTCAGGTCTACACTGGTACCTCCAGGTAATCGCCCTGTGTATGTACTCTGAAGTCCAACATGAAAACAGCTTTTGCCCTGTTGGCTTTTATATATCACCAACCTAACTACCGGCCATCCAGATGAAAGCATACAAGCCTCAGATACTGTTCCAAACTCACTGAGTTGAGTGTGACAAAGTTGAGCTTGCTTTAAGCAGTGCAGGTGGTGACTTACTGATACATGTTTTCCCCTCTGGGTTTACTGAAGCTGCCACTGTTCAGCACTACAAACTCCTGCAAATCTGTATACTCAACTTGACTCGACTTGGCCGATGCTGATAGCAGCTCTTGGACATAGTCCATGCCCTCTACACATCCCATACATGCCGAACTGCAACTGGTAAGCTGAGGAATCCTGAACAGACTGACTAGGGGTTTTGGGACGTGACAGATTTGCTCACATACCAGAGTCAGACAGCGGAATCGTTAGCCTTTGAGCCTAAAACCTGAGGATCCTGGCTTAGACTCGCTGCTGCAATTTGGTTGATAGTTGTCAACATTTTGTAGCCTGTTAGTGTTTTGCATTTTGATTTGAATGTTTTTATCTTATCCAGGATATTTCTTATTTCAGCTTCTTTCCTGGTACAACATAACATCTACACAATTAACCAACTCGTTCTCATCCCAGGGTGTCAAACAGTGTCGTTCTGTTGCAGCCTGCTGGCGTCTTAGATACGCACAAAGGGCTATACAGTGAAGGGTTAGACTCCAAAAACCACGTGATTAGGCTTAGGAATAGTTCATGGTTTGGGTTAAATGTGACAGTTGCAATTTGGTCAGGTTTAGACACCAAAAGTACTTGGTTAGGGTGAGGAAAAGATTATTGTTTGTGTTAAAATAAGTCATTTTATTTAGGAAACGTTACGTATATGACATCATTTTCTTGTTATGCGTTATTACACAAGTAACTAACTTTGGTTACTTAGAAAAAATTCACTTGACTTTTGTTTCCTCAAGGACTCAAACACTATTCTACATGTTGACAGTCCTGTATTCACTCCCCCAGCCATTACTCACCTCCTCACTATGCAGACATTGTCACTTTCTATTCCGTCACATGACCTCTCCTCCCCAGAGGTTACAGTGCCAAGGTCAAAGGGCACCTTGTGCATATCTGTGTGACACCAACAACTTTGACAAAACAGCAGCATTTGACTCCCTGGGATTATAACAGGTTGAATTACAACGATAAGTCAGATAAAAATATCCTAATGTTGTAAGTTGTCAGCTTTATTTAGCCTACAGCTTCATATTTTGTGAAGGTAATGTGGCATGTTGCTTATTTGCATTTAATACCCTCATACCATGTTAGCGTGTCCTACAGCCAACACTAAAAAGCTCAAAGCACTTGTTAGATTTCGAGGTCTGGACTTGGTACAGTATACAATGAGAGAAAAAAACACATGCCAAAGTATTATTTTTATATTTACAATTATGTGATATTAAATGGATGTCTACAGCATATTTTTTTATATATATATATATATATTTTATCACTAAAAATACGTTGTAGGTATATTTATGCATTCAAGCGAGTGCAGTTGTTAACAGACTTTTCTCTCCCACCACCTGGTGTCTCCTTATGGATGACAGGGTCCAAACTAATGCGTATTGGCATCCTTGGGGTTTGCATGGATTTTATTTTACCCAAATAAAATCTCCTGATTAGAATTAAAAGTGGCCCAGAAGGCGCAATGTGTTTACTGAATCTCATTCATGTCGTTTTCATTTTCTTCTTCCTCCTTGCGCCTGGACCTTCATTGGCTTTGTCAGTCTGTAAGCGACAACTGAATGTGTCTCTCCACCTGCTCCTCTCATCGTCAGCATGTTATCATCGCCTGAACACTCTTTCTCGCTCATTGCCTCCTTTCTCTCTCCTCTCCTGCGTCTCACGTCACCTGTCCTCAGCCGGACCCTCTCCCCTCCCCCCTTCTCTTTCTCTTTCACTCCATTTTCTCTTCTCTTTATGCCCCTCGTCCTTTTCGCCTGAGCGGCATGTGGTGAGCAGGTAAATAAATCACTAAGCAGCTCTGGAGAAGATAACGAGGCAACGGGGGATACTGCGCACTCTGCAGATGTGTGCAGATGCTTCGCCTAGGGCAACATGGAAGAGGACCATGCCACTTGATATATATATATATATATATATACATACCAGATATCTACTGCGCCCCGAGAAAAACACATGGACTCTAATCAGTTGCTCAGAATAAACACTGTTTTGAATGCATGAGGTGTAATATTTTGCTGGCCTGCCTCTATTGCATCGAATCATGTTTGGAGGGTCATTGAAGGGGGCAGAGAGAAGGGGATTGATAGAGATGTGCCCATATCAACCTTTTTTTATGCTCTCTGCATTTACCAGGAGGGATGATGAGAGACAGGGAGAATACGCCTCAGGTGAAACCTCCCTCTGGGTGATTTTACATGCAAGCAGATACAGAGACAATCACCAACACGCAAAGGCCCAATTACATTTTCTGAAAAGAAGAAGAACGAGACAAAAAAATTATGACATTAGGGTAATGAAGGGAAAACTTTGCTAATGAGAACGAGAGACACTGAAGGAAGGCGAGAGAGGGAGCGTTCGCTTCCATGCTGGTTTGGTGACAGACAAAGGAGCACAGTTCAAGAACAGTGAAAGACTCAGAAGAGGACTCTTAACTTGCAATTAAATCCCGCTTTGGAAAATGATTATTCTAGCCCTGAGAGAAAGAAAGCTAGCTTTTCATCATTTAGTGGAAAAAAAGAGAAAAAGTAAAGTGAGAAGACAAGGTGGGAAAGATGAGGAGCTAGAAGGGGAGTAAAGGCTGCCGTCAGAGAGATATCCTCTTACCAAAATTACACTAATAAGCAACACTGAGCTGAGGAACACAGGGACAAATGGATCAATTGACCAAACAGCAACTGAATGTTGGGCAAGGAAGAAGATAAGTGAGTGAGGAAATATTATCATTGCACATTATACAACAGTTGATTGCGGTGCTGTAATTATTGCAGAAAAATTGCCAGTATGTGTCTGTAGCTTGGAGTTTGTGTGTGATTGCTGTTGAGGTTTATGACATTGAGGAGTTTTCTTCCTGCTGATTAGGCAGGTGAAGTGCTACAGTATATTAGAATTTGCTCAGCTAAATGCTTCATGGCATCTAGACAATGGCTTATTTATTAACACCTCTGCCAACCATTGGCAAAGCAAATGGAAGCTCAATTAAGGCGAATAAATTAGGATTAACGCAGAAATGCAGCGCATTTCGTTTTTAATTAAATGTGTTTATTATTTATTTCCAGAGTCGTTGCAGGAGAGAAGCAGGGAGAATCAGACGCCTCACTGCTTCCTTACAGGATGATACAGACTGAAGGAGAGTTACCGAGGTGCAGGTCGGTGTTGTCAAAGTGGCTGCACGATGACACACATTGTGCACATACACGTTTTATGACAAAATTATGTGGTTGCAATTAGCGCTGATGGAAATTCACAGAAAATCCTCATCCCACGGCCTGATTTTAAACACATTTATGATCCCTGCAATGCGACAGAGGGAGTCGAATCAACACAGCAGCTCCATTTCATTCTTTTAAAGTTACGCTTGGTGAGGTTTTATGAGCTCCTACACAAATCATATTAGATGAGTTGCCACCAAGTCATTTCTTATATACTGCTGCACCTCATCACACCCTTGAAGGAGAAACGGCAAAACAAATAAAAAAAAATTAAAAAAATACGGCACGGGCCCCACACAGAGCGCCACATAGCTAAATGGCAGAGACAGCAGTGCGGTGACACGCGTTGTGTCATCGATGTCATGGCAGCGCGTCCTGCTGTCTTGTACGGTATAATCTAACCAGCCCGGGTGTTAGACAGGCTTTTTCTGCCGTGCCAATATGGCTTCTTGGAATGGAGTTGCAATGACGAGACACACAAAATCAGGAACATGATGCAGGCAGATGCACAAACAGACAGGCAGTATTAAACTGCAGGAAGTCTTCTTTTTTTTTAATACGCCTACAATCTAATGCTCGTCAGTAATTCAGAGAAAATTCTGTTTTGGAAAAAAGATGGAGATACTGTCTATAATTATCTAAAAAGACCACATATTGCAGCCACATAATAGCTACTGTAAGAGAAAGAATGTTTCCCTTCATGGAGAAAATAAAAATGACCCTTTTCTTGTCACTGTTTCACTACCACTGTTAGTTTTTGGAAACAAACAAAAAGATTGAGGGTAAATGTGCTTGTGAGAAGAAAGTGGAAACACCATGAAAGTAAAATTACAATGTTTTATTAAAAAACTATTGTTGAAACATAAAAAAATCCAAAATGATGTTCCCATTTGAGTTAATAGCCAACAACGTTTTTTTTTTTCCGTTTCATTTCTTTATTTTATCGATGTTGTAAGGTGATAGCCTACATCTTGAGTGCTCAGTGTGTTACCTTTGACACATGATAGACTCAGATCGGCATACTGTAATATTGCCAGGATCAAAGTGGTATTAAAGGTGAACAGACAGGAGGCATCCAAATCCTCTCTATTGTGAACTTTCCCTGGCTGCAGGGAAAAGTGACATTTTACTAAAATCACTATCGCTGAAGGAAATATATCAATCACGTCAAACTCATCAGGCATCCACTCAAAACGGAGCTGTTTTCCTCTCAGTTTATCTTAGTTTAGGTTAATAGTGTTTTTGATATGTTGAGTAGTTTTTGAAATGTTAAACATATGACTTTTAGCAGAGCTGCCTTCACAACAAGGCTCATAAATGTGTTTTCAAACAAGCACTTACAACTGTTGGAAAAATCAAACTGGTGCTAAGTGTTTCACTTGGAGTCAGTGTGGAGGTAGTTTGCTTATTACATAATTACATAAAGCGTAACCCTTTGTTGTGCATTAGCTCCCCTCCACACCTGAACTCAGTAGGAGTAAAACTGTAGCCTCAGCAGCACTTTGGTTTGAGTGTTATAAATACATACGTCCATTGTCTTCTCGGGTAGATATAAGCATGAATCAGCTCTCCATTAGACTTTCATGAGGGAGCAGGAAGACAACCCACAGCTTTTATTTCCTTTACATTATCTCTCTAGTTACAAAGGTGGAAGAGTGCTTTGCAAGCAATGATATATGGCATATACCCACACAAATGCGTTATCATGAAGAAGAGGCCTACAGTGACTTATCGTAGGAGAACGAGTTTTGAGTCACACGCCAGACAAAGATGGGAGCCCCGTGTTACTGTAAACATCTAAATCGGGAGGCTATTTGAATGGAGCCCATCTCGGTATTGGGGTAAATTAGGTATTAATACTATGCAATGAGACTAGCATGGCAAGTGGCGTTGACAGCTGCTGGCGACGAAATTAACAAAATAATGAGATTTCGACAAAGAGAGAGGAGAGAAGGGGCAACAAATCCGGATGGAAGGGTCAGGTGAAGGAGAAAGCAGTGAGCCAGATTGGAAACAGAAAAAAGGAAAACAGAAAGATGTCATTTTAGAGGCTCGGGGAAGATAGGTGTGGAAAATGAGGAGGTAAATGCAGTGAGAGAAAGGGCAGAAAGGGAGTCATAAACTGCATTTATAAACACGTCTCTATAGTAACCAACTGGTAATTTGGCTAGTGGGAGCACGGGGGACAAGAAGGGGGGGCAAACTGGGCCACCATTTACCAGCATCACGAGAATCAGGCTAGTTATTACAGTAAAGAGAAAGATAGAGAGGGAGAAGACTGGGAAAGCTGGGTATTAAAAATTTAAAAAAAAATAGACGTCACTCAGAGGTTGGTTGGAATTAAAAAGAAGAGGAAAACCTTCGACTTGTAGAAGGAGAAAGAAAACCGAGGGATGGTCAAACTCATTGCTTTCCTTTAAACACAAGCAGAAAACAGGTCGTGCTCCCCAGGGCTCTATAATTCTGTGATTGGTCTGTAGTTTTACCCCGCTGAGGGAGAGATTCAATCCTTCCCTTTTACCGTGAGCAGCTTCCAGGGTGCTCAGCCTCGCTGTGTAAAATCACAAGCAGTTACTGCACACCTTCACTACAGTGGGTAGGTGATGATGTTGGCAGAGTAAAGACAAAAAGGTGAGAGTGAACATGGAACGTAGAGGTCATTTTTCCTGTATCAGTACGTGCTCGCCATACTGTACAGAGCTGCAGTGCTTTCCTACTATGTGCAATTACCCTTTAGCTGTGTGATTGCACAGTGATTACTAGGTGTGTGTGTGTGTGTGTGTGTGTGTGTGTGTGTGTGTGTGTGTGTGTGTGTGTGTGTGTGTGTGTGTGTGTGTGTGTGTGTGTGTGTGTGTGTGTGTGTGTGTGTGTGTGTGTGTGTGTGTGTGTGTGTGCGCGCAAGACTGCAAATGTTCAAGTGTGCGTGTCATTTGCTGTTGTTGTTCTTTCATCATTGAGGCCCTGCTACTGGAGCATAATGTTTTCTAATGTACTGTAACGAATAGCCATTCTCTATTACTGTATGTCTCTTTTCTCCTCCCCTGTGGCTCTGTCTTTGTCTCCTTCAAACCCCCCCCACACACACACACACACACACACACACACACACACACGCACTTGTAAAAACAACGCACACATGACGCACAGATCCTGTAATGCACTGGGATTGTATTCAAGAGGAGCCTGAACACCCACATCCACTTGTAAATCTCTGTAATATGTCTGTATGAAATTTACATATGCCACCCCTGACATGCATACAGCAAGCTGTTACATCTGGAGTGCACAATAAACTGTTTCATCGAGTTGTCATCAGAGATGCTCAGATGGTGAGAGAATTATTATTTTTTTTTTAATCTACATTCAAATTTAAAGACAGTTTCCATTACGTACTTGAGCCGACAGATGATGCCGTATTCTTTTACATTCGATCTTTCTTTGCAAAGCCAGAGTAAAGACAATCCAGGTAAAGCTCTGCCCCGTCGCTGCCCCTTTCCCTCCCCCCTCCGCCTCCCCCCTCCCCCCTTCCTTTTCCTCCCTCTGTCTTTCCCGACAGGACTGCAGATAAGGCACCAGCGAACAACAATAAGACCGTGGTCTCGTGTCAAGCGACCAAGGGGGAGCCCTGTGAGGGACTAACCAGGGTGCAGATAAACACCAGAGCGTGCTTGACTCCTCGGACCGTGTGCAGACCAGAGAATTAATCACGGCCGGAGGAGCCACTCTGCAACTCCTGCAGACCAGCTTTAGGCCTGCATGCAGGAGATGTTCCTCTGTAGTTTTGGCCCGCGACATACATTCATTCACATGGCCATACACACATTGTCAACAATCCAGACAGAGATGGATACGCACACACACACACACACACACACACACACACACACACACACACACACACACACACACACACACACACACACACACACACACACACACACACACACACACACACACACACACACACACACACACACACGCCAACGTGCAAATCTGTGCACAGCTACACAAACACATGCATGCCCAGTGGAAACAGTCGGCACCGCAGCATTAGTCTCGCCGCATGACTGTCCTTGTGAGTGATGGCAGCGGCATACGGCCTCAGGTGAGAGTTATCTTGCCACTTTACAAACTCCATGGTGCTGTAATGTGACACCAGCATGGCTAATAACATGCAATTCCCCCTCCCTTTTCACACTTTCACATCTCTCTCCTTCTCACGTTCCCACTTTGGCTTTCTCCCTCACTCCTTTAATTGCTCCCCTCCCATCTTTTCACGGCTCTCTTTTCTCTTGTTTGCTCTCTGGCTTCCTCTCCGCTGCTCTCTGTTTGGTTCTCTCTCTTTTGCCAGTTCGTCTGTGATTTCTGTTAGATACAGTGTAGGAAATCTATTCTGTTGGGAACCCTTGAGGCAACATGCAAAGAAATGAATGCTGAGACCACATCACACGAGATGCATATATATATATATATATATATATATATATATATATAGTGCCTAAATTGAGCAGTGTGTGGCACACATGATGCTATGGAGGACTTATGGGCATTGTGCCTGCGACAAAGCACCTACAATGTAAATTCCAGTGTAATAACATATACATAATCCACAGAGAGGAGAAGTAAAAACATGGGAAATTGAACATCCTGAGAGTGGAAACACTGTTAAATTAGAAGAGTGCACGGTACATTGGCAGTGGATCATTAATGTTGTCTCACATGACCAATCAACCAAATAAATTGCTGGTTTATGTTATGGCTACCAACTGTACTTATTCATTTTTGTATTTATCCCTGCAGACATTTCTCATAAATTAGTTATTAATAGCAGTGTTTTTTTTTTCTCAATATGCTATGTTGAGAATCAGGGAAATAATTATTCATAACACCTTCTCACCAAGTCTCTGGAAGGCACCGAAGCTGAAAGAAGGAGATTCTCCATAGAAGAGGAGGTGAAAGACCTACTTACTGACCTAAACTAGAAATCATTGCACCTGACAGCGAATGCGTGTCCCTTTTATTATCGACAAACAAACACAGGTGGGAGGAAAATAGTAGATGCAGCCTACTCTATGGTGAACCGAGCCCTGAGCAATTTTGTAGAGACAATGCTGGGCCCCGTTCATCTGGCCCACGCACACTATCCCAGCTGCCAGCATCTGACTATCTGTCCAGTAGGACCCAGTCTGGTGTATTTGAGCTAATCCAGCTATAATCCCGCCTCTCCCCACAGACACCTCCTCTCTTGGCTCCCCTCCTTTGATCCAAAGTTGCAGAGGGGGAAAAAAAAAAAAAACTCTTGTCTTGTCCATGTTTCTCTTTTGCACTACTTCTCCACTCAAGTCCAGAGGGAGGAGGAGGAAACTTGGCAGTGGAGCTTCCACCGCTCTCCTTCGCGCTCTTATTTCCAAAAATACCCCCCATTCCCTAATCCGGCTGGAGATGACAGGAACAGAGCAGGTTGTCTTCCAAGGTGGAATATTGGATTCTGCCTTGTTGCCCATCTCCCTGCTGCATGGACCAACTTTGCGTTATGAGTAATTAAGACCTAACAGAGAGGAGATTCCCTGCTCCAGCTCTGCACAGGTAATGATAAACACTGAAACAATGAGAATACAGCAGCGATACTTGTACATTATCATGTATGGCGGTCATATTCTCAACAGTCTGGGAATGTTTTTCTCTCCTGCAAATAAAATAAAAACTCTCTCTGAAGACTAAACACTGAGGCAACTGATTGCTGATTGGAGACACAACACAGAAAAATGTGTCTTTTGAGTAAACTAACAGCACAGAAATGTCATGTCAGCCACTGGAGTAATTGCTTGTTTGTGTTCCTCTGTACATATTTGGTTCACCTTTTTTTCCAGATCAATGCTTACAAATATAGATCAGGCAAGCTCGCACTTGCTGTCCATTTTGACAGATGAATTTAATGAGGAGTACTCTGTCATCATTCAAGGATCAAAGGAAAAAAAAATCTAAATTTACTCAGACCTTGAAAAAGTGTAAATCCGTCCAATTTGTTTTTCAGTGCTATTGTGTGTTTTTTGTTTTGTTTTATGTTTGCGTACATTAATGTCAATTTGTGAACTTTACGAACTTCCAAGTTCGTGTGTGCGTTTCTGCATGTGTCTCGGTGTGCGAAGGTATATTTGCGAGGGCCTGCTGTGTATATGTGTGTGGGCTTGTGAGGGACAGCGTGTGGGACTGTGTGTTCTGCTTGAGATGTCATTCAAACGACGCACTGTGAGCGCTGCGAGGCTGCGATAAGCGTAAAGATCTGATTTCACTTCTCAGTGTTCCTACCGCTTTGGCTAATTTTCATAATTAATTAAAAAGCCGGTAAACATTACATCACACAGCTGATAAGGTTCCCTGTTGTTCTTCTTGCTTCCCATTAACTGAGAATTATCAGTCTGCGATATTTTTTCCCTCTGTACTTGATTATTGAACTTCAATGGAGGGATAGTATGGACTTAAGGTTTGCCTGCACACTGAACTGACACAATGTGGCCCCTGTCAATCTGTCAATCACTGTGACGAGATTGAAGTCAACACCAAAGACTTGATAATGGATATGTTCACAGGGCCATTTTTGTTTTCCATCAGCAGCTCAATGCGCCTCAACATTAATGTGTAAAGAAACTTGATATTCTTTCTACATTGACAGGAAAATATTCACGAATCATGTTGGGACTATTTACAGCTTTCTTCACATCTCTTCATTAATGAGCAGGAGGAGGAGGCTTCTGCACAGTTAAACTCATACGTTTACAGCATCTACAAATGCAGAGGAACATGAGGAGGAGGAGGAGAGTTTTCATGTTATTGTCGATTTTGATTAACCTTTCTTTAAGATACTCCCACTACGATCTAAATTCTAATTAACTAGCTTCAACAGCTGCTTCATATAGAGCCACTACCAAACCAAAAATGAAATACTTAAAATAAACAATTCATATAAGTGACATGTAATCTAAGTAGGGGAGCAGGGAAGACAGGGAGAAGAGGGATGTGAGGGAGGCTTCAAAATTATGTGTTAGCAGCTGCATGCTGTGAACAAGCCCTCTCAGCATCCAGGTCCTCATTGGTTAGGATGACTTAGAGTGGCGCTACGGGCCCTTCACTCTATTCCACCACCATCCTCCATTTCCGTCTTCTCCCCATTAATCTTTCACTCGTATTCCTTCTCTTTCTTCCCCTTCCTCCCACTTCTCTCTCGGTTTTTTATGTGCTGTTCTCCTGAACTTCCTCCTCTGAGTCTTTTCTTCCTGCACAACGCCCTTCGTGCCTCTCTCTCTCTCCTTCACTTTTCTCATCAGCCAAGCACCCTCTTCACATTTTCCTCTTTCACTCTGTATCTGTGTCTAAGTGACTGTCATTACATTGCATACTGGTCTAGATTGCTCTGCTGCTTGTCATACTTGGGTACAGGTTTGTCTGTATATATACAGACAATATATACATGTATATCGAGCGGCAACCAACCGTGATGTCTTCTATTGATTTGGAAACAGCCATTATGAACCCTCAAGTTAGTTTTTTTGCTCTCTCCATCTTACTATTTTGGAGCCAGAAATGACCATATTTGGACAAGCCTGTGGATGAGCAAGCAGTGAATCCGACGCAATCTGATTGGGAATCCAAGGACACTAAGCCCCGCCCACCAATAGCAGAAACCTTACTGCACCACAGGCCTGTCAATCAAACAGACAGGCTCCCCCAAAATACAGCTTTTTGACACTGATATCGATAGTGAACGAGACCATTATGACTAGTGTAAAAAATGTATTGACTTCATATTTGATGAGAGAAGTTTAATGGGAGTCTATGGAGTCAGAGCCTTTTTGAAGCCAACCCCGAAGCAGCCCTCAGTGGTATGGCAGTTTAAGGCACTTGCGCATTGGCCATTTTTTTTTTTAGACCCGGAGGCTACATCCACTTTCATATACAGCCTATGATAAATATATATAAATATATATTACACTTATCACTCTTATTATACCTGTCCCTCCTTCTCTAGGCCCCCACACACTGCTCTAGCTGTCAGCATCACCCACCCGTAGCAGCTCCAATGTTTGCTTTGGGCTTTCTGTGAGTAAGCAGGTCTCCTGTTGTCCGTCTGTCTCCTCACTGCCCTGTGTGTGGAGTGTCGCTGTCAGGATTAAGGCCTCGTAATGAAGAGCAGAGGGAGAGTCACAGACCTGAAGGTTGGGTTGGAAAAGTACTCCGACGGATTAACGCAGCACATAAGTGTTTGGTTGCACCACAGTGTGTGATTTGACAAACTCATTCCCAGGGAAATACTCTCTATGGGTTGCAGCGAGGCCGGCAATGAACACAGTGTGCCCGAGTGAGATTGGCACATCACGAAAACAGATCAATGCCACTACAAAGAACAAAATCTGAATGTTTACATGTTGATATGGTTTCCTATTTCAACACCGAACTGCCTGCTCAGTGTCAAGCAATTCAGAAAGATATAGTGGTCTGTCATCTAATGTTATAGCCACATGTTCACAATACTGTTTCGTCCATTAGTGGGAAACCCTGCAGAGAAAAGGATTAGGGAAATAAAATGTGCTAATTCCCCCAAGGTGTCCCTCACGCGTACCTAGAGGTGACAGAAAAGATGGCATGGAGCATCGGAAAACTCCCGAGGCCCAAATTCAGGTGTAAGCCTAATAAATACGGAGCCGCACGGCGCTGTATAACTGTCCACTTTAATTGCACATTTTCCCACAGTAATTGACGGAATAATTAAGACTCAGAGGAGTCACTGAAACCATCTGTGCGAATAGAGAGAGGATGTCCAAGAGGGACAACAGAGGAGTAGGAGAGACTAGCAGAGAAATTAAGAGGAGGAGTGTGGATGAGAGCGACAGCTTGAGACAGAGGGTGAGACTAAGGAGAAAAACTGGAAGAACAAGAGTGCAAATGTGAACACAGGAGCAAAACAGAGACGGAGAGAAGAGGAATGAAAGAGATGAACTCATTAGTTCAGTGTGATTCGCTGTAGAGGAACTCCGCTGCCAAATGTTACTTCTGCCAAACAGGTTTGCTCAAGATATCAAGCGGTCAGTAAAGTTTCCCAGTAGGTGTTTGTGTCAGTGAATGTGCAGTGTTCATTGTGACAGTGAGTTTATTGTATGCAGTATGTGCATGCCCATGTGACTGTCGCCTTTGTTTACATTGTGTGTGTGTGTGTGTGTGTGTGTGTGTGTGTGTGTGTGTGTGTGTGTGTGTGTGTGTGTGTGTGTGTGTGTGTGTGTGCATGTGAGACACAGCTACTTATCAGTATGTCAATGAGATAATTCAGGTTAGAGGACAAACACAAGGACACAACACACACAAAGAGAGCACAGGGATATGGAAAAAAATAAGGGAAGAGAAAAAGACACTGCCATTACTCTTCTGATGTCTTTTCTTCTGTGCAAACATGTATTCTGTGGTTAAGATATGAACCGGCAAACCGGGTGCTTCCACGTTACAGCTAACAGCTAAAAACGCCACAGGTCTCTCTTTGTGCCTGCTGGTATTACAAATTGTTGGCAGTGGCAGCTGATATTGTCTCAGCAGACAACAAGATGAAAAAACAAATTCTTTAGAGTATCCACCACGCTAAAATATTTGTTTTCGTTTTGTTTTTTCCTTTTAGGCTCACCCTGCTGTGCATTTGTATTGTCAGTGTCTGAGATTGATAAGCTATTCGCTAATGAATTTCAATCTGTGGTGCACCGCAGAACAGGATGAAATGAGCACTGTGTGCGTGTGAACAGGTAAACAAAATTAGCTCCCTTAGCCAATGTAGAATTAAGGTCCATAACCACAACGTTTAGTACAGTCAAAAGACGGTGACCTCAGCAGCTTCATAACGTATTTATGTCTCACCACAGGTGTCCATTGGGTTAGGTAACAAACTGATAGCAATAAACAGTTTGTGAGCCTTTGCTATTAACCATTGTATCGTCATCATGTGTGACCCACAATCAAATGGTATAAAATGTGACAAAATCACAGTTCTCTTATCTCCATCTATGAGTCACAGCTTCTACATCTTCTATCTCAAATCTAATATGTATTGTGGATATCAATCATATCTGCAAATTTAACATTGGCTATCTGAAAATCGTAGGTACAGTGAAGTACTCAAGTGTAGACTGTGTTTATATTGGATTTAGCACAACTCTCAGAAGAGACTGCATTTAGCTGTGGTGAAAATATACTGTGGTCTATTATTTATATACTACAAATACAAAAGGAAATGGTGCAGACATTTAGGTAACAGTAAAGTGGATATAGAGATTTTCTACAGTGATATTTAATTTATCTTTTTGTACTTTTCTAAGCTCAAATTCATTTTAGTTTCCCCAAACTTGACATTAACCCTAATAAAAGTTGTTTTTCTTGCCTGATTGTAACATTTGCTTCTCACGAACGCACTGATGAAAGAAGGCTCATCCAATTTGTGCCACTTTTTCATAATCCAAATCATGCTATTGTCTGTCACATAATCCAATTTTTGGAGCAGGAATGTAATCTTGGCATTATTTGAGTCTACAGCACAGAATCTGCATTTCAGTTTTATGAGCCTATATTGCACCATATCCTCTCTTTGTCCCACATGCCGTTTCTCCAGCTGTTTGCTGGGTCTAGGAGAGAAGACATTAACCCATGATAAAGGCAGGGGGACAGAATCAACAGGGGAGGAAACACGTTATAAAAGGATGAGTGGGGAGGTAGTCAGCAGGCCTCAGCTCCCACAACATCAAGGAAGTCCCAGGAGAAGAAGGAAGGGAGCCAGGTCCATAGAGGCCTGTGTGGAGGGCCAGAATACATTACTGTCATCGATGGCACAGTTCCCCAGACTCACGGGGCTATAAAGTAGTGTTGAGAGCGAGGGCAACGCAGAACACAACCGATTCTATAGAACTACAAAGTGTTCTAGCTGTCAATGGATCTGTGAATGATGTAGTGGATGGGCTGTGGAGGTGGAGGCATGTGTGAATGTGTGTGTTAGTGGGTGGTGGTGGAGCAGAGCCACATGATAGAGAATTGTCATAATGAATTACAATAACAAATATCATTTCACTAATGAATGAGCTGAAAATGTGAAAAACTCATTTGAAAGTGTCTGCTTCCTTTCTGAAGCATGTAAAGTGGAAACACTGTCTCCAGGCTACAGCGTTGTGACATCAGAGTGAAGTAGACGAAGACATTTAAAGTGCAATCCTTAAAATTACAAACCCAGTTGATTTAGCAAAACCCATCGTAACTGAACGTAATAGTAAGTGTGGCTTACTACGCCTTTAATCAGAAATTTACTGGTGTACCTGTTTACAGTGCAGCCAAACAAAACTCATTCAACAGCCATCATCTGTTTTCATCCTTCACTAAACAAGCCTAAATCCGACTCTTGCTCACAGCTTAAGTCTTTGCTGTGATTACAGTCCAGAAACCCTGATCGCGTGAATGTTTGCTCTGTCAATCTGAAGGGCGGACCAATCAGCAACCAATGGGAAGACTTTGACGCCAAGCGTTTGTTTTTAAATGTAGTTCCAACAATGGCGGCAGTGGCAGAGCTAGATGAAGCGATACAAACAGTTGCAGCAACGCTATCAAATATTAAGGTATTGAAGCCGGAGCAAGAACAATGCTTAAAATAAAGAAGAATGAGTGTGGAAAGGTAATCTAGCCACATGGCGTTGGACTCTGCTTATATTGGGGGAGGGTCTCCATCGTTGACAGCTTGGTGAGTTTCAGCGGACAACATATGGTGTATGGAAGTCAATACTGATTGGTTAAAAGCTGCTCCAGCCATTTCAAAATTAACCTGAGGTACATGGCCATTAGGATGCAACAACTGGACACAATCCCCAATGGAGCGTAGCCAGACCCACCTAATCACTATGTGAATTTGGGTCTGGCAATACCAGGCAAGCACTAAGCATTTGTAGTTTTCAATGTGACAGCAGGACATAAGAAAGTTGCCTACCTTGCTGAGGTGTTGAAAGGTGTGCAGCTCGTCTGAAACTCTTCATCTTACAGCTGTGGCTGGTCATCTTTGTTCCATTACTCCCTGCCAAAATGAACAACAGTGAAACAAATGCAGAAAATGACCACATGTATTCTTACCGATGCTTTTTTTTTTTTTTTTTAAATGATTGCAGTTAGATCTAACCTCGGTGACAAATACATTACGTCGCTGTGACTGCCCCACAAGAAAAGCCACCCTGTGTTTCGACGGTTGAATGATTGTGATGCGAGGAGGCCACAGTAGGAAGTATTACGTTTGGGTTAACCATCGTTTAATACAGCTCTGCTACGACATTAAGAGAGCAAACTGTTCATAGTTAGATTGATATCACTAAGATGCATAAAATCACAAACTGTATGATGCAGTACATGTTTTCTGTGAATACCTTTTGCATGTGAAGGCAATTTGCATCTAGCGGGGACGTTGTGGACGCCCTGACTGTTAATATAAGCTATTATGTCTAGATAATTACAGACGGTAAATACATTAACAACTAGAAGTGCACACAGAGAGCACCGACCTCCATCAAGGTCAATAGTCCATAGTTCTATAATCTACAAATCTACAACAACAACCATTTTATATGTGTACATATATTTCCAAAAGTATTAGATTATCATAATACACTTGTGCAAAGCTGAAGACTCACATCTCGGCTGTGCGATTATTATGTACTTAACAATTTGAAAATACTTTTCGTACTTATCCTGGTAGGAGTCAGGGAGGGTTGTCGTTGGGAACCCTGCCGCTCTGAATTTAGAAATTAAGAGGCAGAAAACTTTCGCTTGTGTCCAGCTTAACTGCGGGGTTTTATTCTGCTTCCTCCTACATATGAAGCACTTACCAACGACTAACCAGAGGTAACTAACAAATGAATCACTGTGATTTACAGTATCTTCACGTAGAAACAGACGTCACAACCGCTCCAGAAAATACAAACGTGACCTCGGTCAGTATAAACACATAATAAACTTACATACTGTGAAATGAACCACGTAAATGTTCATAAATGTTCTTCTGTTACATATTGAGCAGTAAAACAACATATGAAAACAGGCCCGTTAGCCTAGCATGGCAGGGTTTGGCTAAACAGGTCTACTTTTACACATTACATCAGATTTACTCAACACAAAACACTGCACATTATCACCTAACGATTTACTGCACGGTCATCACTTACTGCACTAGCATCGTACCAAGACAACAAGACTACAATGGATTCGGCTTTTACCTGCTTTTTAAAGACACAATGAAATTTAAAAAAAATTAAAAAATACTGGGCTGTTTACGTTGTCCAATTTTGAACTTAATATCAAAACAATTAACTGTGCTATAGTCCCCATGGCTTTTTTATATATATACTTTTTAAATCATGTAGAGGCTTATTTAACCCTTAACACATAGCCTACATTTGTGAAAAACAGAAAACATTGTAGTATCCTCTACATATGTGCTAATATCAAATGCTTAGAAAGGAATAAGCCTCATGAACGTGGCAGCTTTTTATGGATGTTTAATGTGGCTGTTGTGTTTTGTTACATGTCGAGTCTTGCGCACCATTTACTTTAATTAATACAGGTTTGCACATGTGCGACAGACTCAGATCACTTTGACAGAGACACTTTTCAGTTTTGATTTTTAGCATTTGCCCTGATAACGCGAGGTAAATGACTCTCCTGTGAACTGAAAACTAAGGGATAGAAGATAAGAATGACTATTGATCTGTAATATCACCTACTGGATTTTCAGATGTGGCATTTAGTAGAACAAACGCCCTGTCTGCCAATGTTAATGAAAGTGGCAAATGAGTTGTGGATCTGCCCTGTAATTCAGAGCTGGGATCTGGAGCCTCTCCAAAATGTTATGGATTATTCCTTGATTCATACAACATCCGTCCACCAAGTTTCATGAAAATTGGGCAGGTAGTTTTTCTTCAATCCTGCTGTCCAATAAACAAACTGCACAGCAAACATAACCTCCTTGGCGGAGATAAGAATGGGTTCTGATTTCTTGAAAACCTGAAGGATTATAAATTTAATAAGGAGTTGGACACATTGGAAGTACATTTTTAAACTGCGTATCAGTCCAGCTTCACGTTAATCTACGGATAAAACGCTTTCAAGACCAATAATCTTTATTCCTCTTATTCCTCAGCAGGTACTTGAGATGTGATATATATAATTTCATTACAAACTCATTTTAAAACTAAATGATGAAAGAGACAAGGCTAGTGAAGCACTGCCATGTCCTTATGCAGCTATTATTAATGCAAGAAAAATGAGTATAGAACTTAAAATGAATAGGATTAGTGTCTTGATGCTGCTCTCTTTTCAAACATTAGCTAGATACGACAGTCCCTGCCCTCTCCAGGTTATTAAATTGCCCATTGAGGGCATCCATCTCTTTTGATAATTATGAGCTGCCTGGGAATATCTTCCTTTTATTTAACAATTACATGTCTCTGAGACAGCCTAAGTGTAAAGATATATTTTCTCCTGCCTATGCCTCGTTCTATCTGGCCCAGTTTTCCGCTGCCGTCTCCTCTCTGATCTAAAAAGCGCCAACCACAGAGGGGGGCTGTGAAGTCTTTAAAGCAACTCTGAATCTCTGAATGTGTGAAGAGGCAGGGAGCACCAGGAGGAAGAGTGAAATGAAGGAGGGATAAAGTAAAGGAGAAGTGTACAAGAAATATAATAAAGAGAAAGAAAAAAAAAAAAAAAAAAAAAGGACAGAGAGAGTACAGATATACAGAGGCAGTCAGACAAAGTGTGTCCATGAGGGAGGGAGGGAGGGAGGGAGAGGAGGACTGGTCGTTGGACACAGTCGGAGCAGGGTGCAGTGACTGTGAAACTGCTTAAATAAACACTGCAAGAGAGCAGGAGGGATGGAGAGAGGGGGAGAAGGTCAGCGACTAGGCCCCTCTGAGGGATAGCGAAAGTAAAAAAAGAAAAAAAGAAAAGAGGAGCAAGAAAGTGGACGCAGGCTATTTTTTAAGTAAGGAAGGAGAAGAGGAGAAGCTTTAGGAGATAGACACGGTGGTAAAGGAAGTGAGGTAAATGGTGTGTGCCACCAAAAAAAAGGCAGATTACGAACCCGCCCGTAAAGCTGATCTCAGAGGTGGAGCATTTTAAAAGATGGAGGCAATGAAGGTGAAATGCGGTTGGCAAAATAGAGGGAAAGATAGTGAGTGACTGAGGAAAGTGAATTGATGGAAACAGAAGCAATGACTGCCAGAGGGGAAAAAATGCCTCAGGGACCGCTTCAGCCTTACCTCATATAAGGCTGCTGGGATAGAAAAACCTTTTAACTCCAATCCTGGTCATTTTCACGTTCATTTCAGCCAATGTTTACGCGGTCTGTTATGTGAGGAGCCAGTGTCATGACTCCACAGGGGTTGTAAAACCTGTTTAAACCTACTGACATTTACAAAAACAAATGCTTATTTAACTGAAAGTGCTGCAATTAACATGTGAGCTTTTTTTATCCACCTGTCCTCTCGGGGAGGTGGGGGGGGGTCTTCTTTTTTTTTGCCAGATACTGAAAAGGATGTATTTATTCATACAGTAAAGCACTTCATGCACAGTAGATGTATTATTAATGGACATTATACTTTACACAAGCATGGGTTCATTGCTGATTCATGACATATAGAATAAATAATTCAAGGTAATGCAAATTTCAAATGATGCTAAAAGTCTTCAATATATCTTTTCCAAATTCCAAGGTGACTTTTCTTTACTGTAGCTTGTTTCCAGACCTCTGATTTGCCAGACATGTTTATGATTTGTTCAATGATTCATATAAATCTGACAACTGACTGATCAGAATTAACTAATCGGAGCTCAGCGGTTGAGATTAAGAGGAGCATCGTCAGCTAATTAGCAACTGAAAATGTATGCCAATGCCTTTATGATGTTTCATCAGATCCTGGCCAATAAATAATCTATAAATTTCCGTTGTCATCTAATCTGATCTCTTAATGATATACTAATTTTACTTCTGAGAATGACCTCAGATACTTGTGTGATATTTTATTTATTTCAACACTGCACAAGAAAAACTGACTCACGCTGTGCTTCGTAGGTTTCACACATCATTGTTATACCTTCTGCACTCACCCTGACCCATCAAAAGCAAAGGGTGTGTTTCTGTATGTATGAAGTATCCATGTGTGCAGGGGCGGTGCTGCTCCGGCTGCCGGTTCCTGTCTGTCGTCTCCGGACCAAAGGTCAGCAGCTCAACTGTCACATTTAGTCCGTCACAGGATCTGCTCTGTCTTACAACAATGGTGTGAGGTTCAAGGTCCGCTGACGACACTCGACCCTCCGGTGTGGGCTGCGTGTGAGCCGGGGGGAGAGTGACAGGGCCTGGCAGAGAAATGGCAGCCGACACGGGGGTCATGGAGCCAGAGGGCCATGAAGAGAGTCACAGGGATGGAGAAAACACAAGCAGGGTGATGGAGGATAACCAGAGGAAAGGACAACTTCTCCAGGTAGCATTCAGGTTGCTCTCTTATGCTCTTTATGCTCCGTCTTTCTGCATTTCGCTCTTCCACACCTGCCTCTGCCTCCCTCCTCCCTTTATTTTCTGTTCCTCTCTTTCTCTCTCTCCTCTGATCGCTCTGCTGCTCCGTTGGCTTCCGGCAATGCTGTCCGTTCCCCTCTCTCACTCTGTGATGGAGGGATGGCTTTCGGAGTGAAGGGGCGATGAAGCGATGGAGGCCTTCAGCACAAGGAAACACTCCCTTCCCTCTTCTGGCATCTTTTGCTGACACTAAACATCTACTCGATTAATAATTTATTGTCTGTACGTCAACTTTCAGAACATAACAACGGACCTTTTTACATTAAAGGGTCAACTCACCTGAATTACAACAGATAGGTCTGATTTTGTTTCGATTTTGTTATGATCAATTACATAATCCTTCCCTTTCTTGATTGATGGGAACTTTGTTTCCGAGAAAGAAGGTGCTGCACAGAAGTCATGGAAAGGCGGCCAGATCGGAGGGAGGGGTTTGCATCCTGAATTTTGAGTGGTTACATTTTTAAAAAAAAATCACGTTAGGGTTCGTGGCTGTTAGCTGCTTTGTTTTTAAATAAGACCACAATCTTTCCCTACCTTTGCAGCTGAAGTTAACCATGAATGGCTTGAGCATGCTTTAGTTAATGTTGCATTTTAAGACTGAACATTTAAATTGAATTTGTCAACTGACCAGACGCCTTAATTAACAACTGATTCCTTATCATGTTGATGAAAGTCCAAGATATATCACTGCCAAAACACCTATTAGTGAATATAAAGAATTTGGTAATCCTATGAATTACATATAGTACAACATATAGTGTAATTCTGCACTATGTACAGAGTTATTAGGTGTACAAGTAGAGTATCTACTGAAACATACACAAAGGAGCAAGGGAACATTAAAAAAATATATTTAGGTATTATTTTAATTCAAATGTACCTATTGTATCATTATAGGACACAGTATGACCATTACCAAGCAACAAATAGAAAGGTTTAGAAGATATGGTGATGAATTTTGAAGCAGGTAAAGCTGCAGTAATTTAATTTGAAAATGACCATTTATTACTACAAACACTGCATTGTACCGATTGTAAGAAAAAGTGGATTTTACAAAGCTTTTTATTTATTTTGGGGATTTTTACCAAAATTATGGGGTGACTTTTTGTTTTCACTTTGGAACAAGCAGAAAAAGAGAAGAGTTTAGTTTTTACTGCATTGTTAGCTCTTTCTCCTAAATTGACATCTTCCTTTTATACCGACATTGTCAATGTTACTGTAATCGTACCTCATTAGTACAAAAAAATTACACTGTAAATTTGGCAAAACTATGCTGCAGGCCATTATGTAAAGTCATACCTATAATTTTGAGACAAGGTTGTGCAGGGATTATTGCTTTGATAGAAAAAAGTTTTTGAAATTTAGGTGCTGGAAGCAGAAACATCCGAGACAGATAATGAAAAGTTTGGACAAACAAAACAAAAAATGTCTGCAAACCTAGATTAGATACTGCTAGGGGTTAGTCAGAAAACAGGTATTTGCCTTTTGGGTGAACTGAGCCTTTAATAAAGATCTCATTAGTACATGCTGTGCTATACTTTAACAATGCCAATTATCTGGAACCAGGTAGGTTCTTCTGCTAGTGTGTGTGTGTGTGTGTGTGTGTGTGCGTGCGTGCGTGTGTGTGTGTGTGTGTGTGTGTGTGTGTGTGTGTGTGTGTGCGTGCGTGTGTGTGTGTGTGTGTGCCATAAAGTCCAATAGAACATGTGTGCATATTGCATGTGTGTGTTTACTCTGGATGTGTGTTATTCACACATTTCTCATCTACTGGGTACCGTGCTTCGTTATCTCCTCGCACACCTTAATGAGCCAGTTATTCACGATTGGACCAATTAGTCTCAGTATTCTGGTCAATTTAACTTTTCTGCTTTCTCCTCGGGGTTTTCAAGTCTTGAAAATCACGCTGCCATGCTTCTAATGGATTGCTTAGCATTGAATGGGATGGAGGAAGAAGGAGTATACATGCTTGGCTTGTGTGGAGGTCAGTGGGGGTTGTGGAAGGAGAAGGGAGCAAGCTATCGGCCGTTCAATATCATAATGGTGCATTACAGCTTTGAAAAGCTCCCAACGCTCCACTGCTAGCGACACCCGAGGTCAGACAGAGTAACATTTAGCAGTGATAGAAGCATCTGTGCTTTGAGCGGCGGGCCTCTCTCTCTTTCTCCCTTCGCTCATGTTCTCTCCCAAAGGCATTATCGTTTAATTGCAGGTGTAGCGGGTACACAGGGTTAGCAAGGGTTATCCGTAATGCGGAGCAGCGTGGGTCTAACCATGTATCACAGTCACTCTTTTCTCCATTAGACTGAACCAAGCGTGGGGTTATCGATCTTCAAGCTTCATTTACATCCAATGGGCCGCACAATTATCAGAGTTGTAATGAAGATTTTAAATCTGCGTCTGGATCTGGCGTGACCTCGGTATCAAGTTGTGTGGTCCGTTGCCTTATGCACTTTCCTCCTGACCCACGCTCCATTCCGTCTCATTATATGGTGACATCTGTGTGGCAAGCATAACTTCAATCTAGCGTAATTAGCTCCTACCTATAATTAAGGCACCTCTTGTGGCTCTTTGCTATCTGATTGTTTTGCTGTGGTATATGCTGTTATTAACTTCACGAGGGCAAAAACTCAGAGGCTCCTGGTCCTCAGCTGATTGTCTCTCCGGTAAGACGCTCACTAAATGTTTCTGGTGTTTATGTTTTCCAACCCTTTATTGTGCTTTTTTCCAGCAATTTACTTTTTTTTGTCCTGTGCACATGACAAGGTGAAAAAGATGGTTTAGAAGTGAGAGCTCAATATATGTTTTTCCTATCCGAGTAAATATAAAAGTATATGTTCAAGGTTGCTAACAACAGGATACATGTTTATACTCAGATCTTTTGTGGCCAGTGGATTCTCTGACACATCATCTTTCACTCTGCTGCGTTTTCAGTGTGCATAAACAGCTCCTTTATCAAAGTATACACTTGGAAAATGAGCTGTTAATTGAGATACAGAGTGTTTGTATTGGACTGAATACACTAACATCATATCGACCGCAAGACCTTGTTTATGTCACATTTGACTGAGCATGATCAATTCTGTCCTGGCACTTTGATTGATCACCAATATGCTGTCACAGGTATTGATTGGGGCTATGGTTAGAATAATGCCACCATCCTAAATGGGGTGGATGAAGAACATGCTGAGCTGGCCTGATTTGTTTCTGAACGGCTCCTTCTCCTTGTAGATTCTCAATCTGCTTTGCCGTACTCTCGGTTTCAGTTATTGTCAGAGTGTTTTTCTGAATCTCCCCCATTTTTGCATTTCCTCTGCACACAACTCTTCCTCCCCTCTCTGAATTCTCTGCAATAAACTTCCCTTTTGTCTCCCTCTTGGCCTTTGTCTCTCCCCTTTGCACACAAACACACACTTCCTCCACTCTGTCTCTGCTCATTATCCCTTCTTCCCCAACTTTTTGACTTGTCATTTTTCCAAAGCCTCTCCCAGATCTCCTCTGTGCATCTGTGAATTGTCTCTCTCCGTAGCAGTGCCCCTGTACAGCCCAACTCTTCACTCCATCCATCTCTGTCTCTCTCCTGCCTCTCCCCACTCCCCTCATCCATCTCTCCTGCTCCTGTATTCATATCCTCTGAGCTTTCTCTCCTCTCCTCTTTGTTGCGTGTCATGGCAACCAAGTTTCTCCTTGACCCTGTGAATCGAAAGCACATGCACATATTACTGTGAAATGTCAACATGTGAGTACATCGGTTTAAGAGAGTTTTTCAGTTTTATAGTACATTTTAATCCAAAGCTATGTGTGGACTATCAGAGTTTTCAGCCTTGTGTTATCGTAAATTAAATTCCATTAAAATTTCTGGGAGGACACGATTCGCTTCCACTCGGCCACAGAAGCATTTGAGGTTGGCCACTGATGTTGGGAAATGAGGCCTGGCTTGCAGTCATTGTTCATCCCCGAAGGTGTTGGTTGGGGTTGAGGTCAGGGCTCTGAGCAGACCAGCCAAGTTATTGCACACCACACTGGGAAAAACATTTCTTCAAGGACCTCAATTTGTGCTTGAGGGCATTGTGCTGTTGAAACAAGAAATGTCCTTCCCGACAAAATTGGAATAGACCATTTGGTAAAAAAAAAAACTGTATCTTGAAGCGTTAAAGGATAATTCTTGTTTATTTCCCACAAATGTGGTCATTATTTTTCCTTGTGCTAACTTTGCACTTGTCACCTTTGTTCTAGTGATTCGGGCGATATTGGGACAAGCACCACATGTTTTCAGCTACAGCTTTCCAAATAAAGCATGGGTTAGTGCCAGAGAGGTACCCTAAGATTACTTAACTAATAGCCCGAAATACTTCCAACAGGGTCATGAAAAATGTCCTTTACCTTAATTACAGTGGTACAAGTTAGGGTTAAATATTTAGAGATTATGATGGTGGCGATAACTGACTGAATGACAATGACGACCGTCATAAACATCCCTGAAGACTCAGGTGCTATGTAATGGTATGATGGTCTCATGTTGGTGTTCGGCACACCTCTTCAAGTAAAATGTCACCCAGTTTTCTCATTTAACTCTGCAACGAAGCAAAAAATATATTTTGAAGTCAAACTATTCATTTAAATGCTGTACATAAAGAACAATGGTCATTCAAACTGAGATAGCTTCAATTACCATAATACATTGTAAGGCTTAATTATACGGCAGACGTGAAAGATAAACTTAAATTAGAAGTAATAAGTACAGTAACAAAGGTTACATATGTCTGTGGACAAATGCATATACAACAGCTTGCAAGTAGACAAAAGCCCAGTCATTCCTCACGCTTTTCTTCTCCTGGCTCATGTGTCTGTTTCCTCCGTTTCTCGCTTTTCCTCCTTCCCTCCCTCTCCACAGAGCAGGGCCAATTAGAGAACATCCCATGTTCCTTCTTGGCTCAACGAAGACACTCTCCAGGGTTGCTAATTAAACACAACCCTTTCCCCTCTCTGTCTCTTTCTTTCTCTCTCTCTGCACTGTCACCTCTCTCCATCTGCCTCATATCCTCTTGCTCTCTCTCCTCTTCCTCCCTGCAACCTCTTTCCATCAATTCAACCTAGCTTCCCTCTTTTCACAACTCTCGCCTGGCCCTTCATCCCTCGCCCCCTTTGCCTATTTGTCACGGTGGAGGTTTGATATTCACATTGGGACAGTCTTCAGAGTCAATCTGTACAAAGCGCTGGACTTGTTATTCTCTTCTGCTAGTGTTAACCACGCTCCCTGTGACCCCATCTACACTTTAGGAAAATGTCCAGATCTGACAGCGCTGTTCCTTTTTAACAATGTTCCTCCAGAACTACTGTTGGCGGCCGTCCGCAGCTCAGTCCACCGACACTGACAACCAGCCCCGTTAATAGGCCAGTCATCCCTATCATCCTGCTCTCCCCGCCAGTCTCTATTTTTTTTTGCCCCCATCACTTCCTGTCAGAGCACACCACAAAGAAAATATATGCAGCTTCATGGAAACATTCACCTGGCTGGGCAAAGCATTTGTCTGTTCTCACTACATGTTGGCACAGAAAAACAAAGAACATCTGTTGTCCCCATAATTTTATATAAAGGATTTCAACCAAGAGACTTGATTAGGCAAAGATACAATGCAGCCACGGTGTTTATTCCCATGAAGCAAAGATATTTGTTCTAATTTTGGAAGCTATGCAAACTCACGTAATAACCAGGGAGCTAGTTAGCAGTCTTTTATTCTCTCATTTCTTCCTCTTATATTTACACAACTTTGAAGAAAACATCAAACACCACAAATGTTTTGTTATTGTATTGTTTTCTTACCCTCTCATCACAGGAAATAATACCCATTTGACAACTATTTCTATGTTAAAAACTCCCCTGATGCCCTCAATAAAAGGAAAAAAAACCTATATCACAAGAAAATCTTTCATTTCCAAGGCAAAACAGGAGCAACAAGAGATTCCTGCCAACCGCAAAAAGAATAGCTGTACATGCTCATTCTAATTCATGTGCTGCAAACTAGTTTTCTTGTTTTGGACTGACGAAGTATCATGATTTCTAAGAGTGGCCTACCTACAAAAAAATATGAGAAATTTGAATACACTGATGAGGGTGAGTCACACTCCGTTTACTCACAGTTCTATAAGCAGACACAAAAATTAATGTGTGACATTGGCTGCCAACCTATAGGTCAGGACATGATAAATATAGATGTGGATGGCCATGAGATGATTAATGGACTAGTTAAATCTGTTACGTGAAATTTATGTTTTAAGAGATGAAAACATAAAAGACCATTGACTAATGGACAAATGTAAACTTCCTACGGAGGCGGCAAACAAAAAGTCAGAGGAACGCAAAGTGCGTAGCATTCAGTCATTTAAGATCGTCAACATTTTTGCCATACGACCGGTACAGCTAAAACAGTTGGGGAATTACTGATTTTTAGGATTCATGAAAATTCACAATTACAAAATGTTCAATATTTTTGGGGAAAATAATTAGTATTATTTTCTATAGTAACTTATAGCTTTTAAACACTTATTTACAGCTGCATCATTATTTGTAAAAGTGAGCTACTGACTCCAGTGACTGTCCAGTAGGTATACACATACTAGAGGGCTGTAAGTGGAGGGAATGAGAGAGAAAAGCTCCGGGTCTCACTTTGTCAACAATTGATTGATAAGAGGTTTTGTTTTCATGACGCCAACCAGATCACCCAACTCCCTCTCCCTCATTCAATCCCCAGTCCCTGAAGCAAAACTAATCCTAACTAAACTCCCAGGATTCCTCCCATCTCCCATCCCACTCCTCTTTCTCCCACTCCCCAATGTTCTGTCATTCCTGAAGTGGCACTAATCCTTCACCCTTCTCTCTTTTTCATCTCCTCTTTCCTCCCCTTCGTGTTTTTATGATCTGTCGTTAGCAGACCAAAACTAATCTTCCCCTCTCCTCCGTCCCAGTCCTCCTTGCCCCCCGTCTCAGCAGCACTTACCCTTCCTCCTTCCCACTCTGGCTCCCACTTCTTCCCTTTGACACCCTACTGTTATTCACCTCAGACCATAACTGTATTTACCTTCCTGCCTGCTCCCTCCATACCACAGTGCATCTCCTCTCTTCTCCACAAAGTAATATTGACAGTCAAGCCTTTGGAAGGAAAAAAAGGTCTCAGGTGAAAGCTGCCGCCATGTATGTGATGTTCCTCCCCAAAACATCTTACACAAATAGACTTCATCTGACACTTTGTATCCAAGAGCTGTACTAGAAGGAAGAAGATGTACCGTGTAATAGTGTTCTTTCACCTTTCAAATTGGAGACAGTGGCAGTGCAGTGGGAATAAAAGCAGAGCCAAAGATTTTTCAGACATACCTACAGCCTGGTTGGATTCAGACATTTCATTCATAAACTGAGATACACTCACGAATCCTGACATATACACACAAATACTCATGTATCTGTATTGAAAGAGGCCCTCCAATTTTAGCTGTGTTTCAAAGTCCACAGACGGAAAGTGGACGTAGAGGGAGTAGGAGGCTGTCAGCCCATTCTTCACAGCTCTGCTGCAAATGTGTATATCTGCTGTAGCCGCATAATTACAGAGTTATCAGAGCCTTTCTCAGGTCCTCAGCTACCGACAGCATATGAAAAGACCCCAATTAAGCAATTATCTTTAAAGGTAGAGCCTAATTCAGTCATTTGGGCTCCAAAGAAGCATTGAGAAGGAGACCACAGCGGATGACAGCTAATTCAGAAAGTGGGGCTAAAAGCATTAAGGCTCAGATAAAAAATGGAGTGGGCTTGTCATCATGTAACGCTCTGAAAAATTGCTATAACAGCACTGAAATGTCAGACTCTTGTCAGAAAAGATTACAGTTTTTATATGCATGCGGTGGACATTCATGCTACTTTATCACACATGTCCATTCTTCCAGTGGTTTTAATAGCATGGCAGCTCTTATTCATGAAGCTTAATTCACCTAAAACAATCCAGCATGGACATTTTTTTTTTTTTTTTACTTTCCAATGGCTAACGTCTCAATAAAACATCCTTTTTGCAGCATGCCACCTTTTAGTTCTGCTGTTTAATAGTGGCTAAATGCCACTGTCATTTTTACAATTACTCGCTTTCACTCCGTTCATCACTACCGCTGATGTGAGAAGTCCTCCTCCTAAACACTGGTCTGTCGCTGTAATGATCCACACAAATCAGCAAAACACTTAATTCTACGTCCTTTGAAGCAAAATGTGAAAATAGTTACACACGGTCGCAGGTTTTACACCCAAATACCCCTTTTATAAAGATATTTTACACCTGTCTTTATTTTCACTGTGCACAGTTTTATATTTCTTCTCCATGTTGGATCACTTGAGCCCAGTTGTCCATAACTGTTTGGCGTTTTGACGACGTTGGTGCTACAGTCTGCTTTGTTATGTCAAGAGCTTTCTGTGTGTCTCTGCGGTTGTATCAATCTCAATTGTCAGTGTTATACACTTTGTCAATGTGTCTCCTAGACTACGGCAAAGGGAAGTGATACACGACTTGACTACCTTCTCGCCTCTTGATCTTACAATTTATGGGAATGAAACCGACAATTACAGTTCTGCCTTTTCTCATACTTTTTGATATTGTGGCGCATTAGAGTATTTTATTTGCTACACAGAGTGGCTGAAAATGTATATTGTGCCATTGGATGAAGCTGTGCTGAACGTCTTTTCATTTCAACAACAGTCCTTTGGCTCATTCTGACAATAATCAACACAATGATAGCCAGACATACTGTGATGCATTATTCATTTTTTTTTTTCCTGTCTGATTACCCGCAACCATTTGACAACCATCACACTCAAATGTGTTTGGATTACAAGCAGTGAGAAGTGCAAAGGGGTAAAATTTGCTCATCTATTGCCTATCTATCATGCAAAGAGGGTCTTTTGCAGCAGCAGCATGGGAAGTAAACATTCACCGACTCACTGTAGCTATAGTTCTTAGACACTATGCGCTAGTTTGACACAATGTCTATCCTGAGGGAGGATAAGTAGTCTCACGAGTGGTCAATAAATCAGACAGTGCTCCATAAGCCGCAAAGTAATAAATCCACAGTGCCAAGGCAATTCATAACATTTGAGTTGTGTAGGGTCATTTAACCATTTCCATTGATTACTGTCATTTTGGAAATGGTTACTGCCAAGGGCCCCGAATGGAGAGGCTACTTAAAACTCGACGTGCTGATCAATAGTGCAGTCTCCAAGTCCAGACAGCATCTCACACATCACGGCCATGTGGAAATCCTCTCTAGCTCTCCTCCAGCCAGATCAATATGCCATGCATACGCACATGCACTCCATTTGCTCTCTACCCCCCCATCAACAGGTGCGGTTTAATATGCCTCATTTATATGAGCGAGTCATTGAATCACCTCAGATTGAGTCGCCTTGTTCTACATAAAGAGAGCAGTCAGACGCTTCGACCGCCGCTTGCCAGTGCAAGAAATATACTAATGTTTAAAAGACCCCTAAAGGATCTGCCAAGGTTGAAAATCAAGATTAAGCGCTCAGTCGAACCTAAAATTGATTTATAACCGACCTTTCACAAAGAGCTCTTGAAAATACATGAGCCAGTGCCACAGTGTTTAAGGCTGATTTCATTGTGAGTCTTTTCCCTTTGAATAGAGTCTCAGGACATAATCCAAAAATATTGCTGGATAATACCTCTGAGGAATGATGGAGAGGAAACCAAGAGACCCTGAAATGCTGTGTCGTGTGTTTACAGTGCCGCATTTTAAGGACAGGCGGTTTGACCCCTGCTGCTCATATCAACAGACATTACTGATTTTTCTGCTATAGGACGCAGTGTGCCACTAGCAATCCCAAAAGGCCAGCTCATGTAGGAACTCTCGCTGCCAATTTCATTATCTTTTTCAATAGCCCAATTCATAGAACAACACCTACACAAACACACCATGAAGTCCAATGAACAGAGTCTGCCAGCTTAGATCAATACAACTAAGCTGCAATGTGCCCAGGACCAAACTTCTTAAAATCTGTACCACCAGGGGTTCCCTGGTTGCGTCACAGACCAGATCAATGTCTGACCAGTCCATTAGAGGACTTTTTTATCAACAGGAGTGATTGGTGGAAGTGGATGAGTTGGATGAGGCTTTAACCTCTTGCAGTAATGTTTCACTTGCACTTAAGTGGATGAACTCATTTGAGATCTTGGCCAAATTCTTTCTCGTTTACTGACGATGCTTTGAACAAGGTTCAGTGAAAAAAAGACAAGACTGAGCAAGATTTGAACCTCCAGTTGGTCACCCAACTAATTTTAGAGTTCAGGCTGAATATAGTACATTCACAGGACTAAACAGCACATACACGAAGTCAGAGACGAGCTGGTGAACATTGTAGAGCATTATACTTGCCTAGCTCCGCCTGCCTATTGCTCACTAGTCTGGAAACACTGTTTGTATGAAGGTTCACTGAGCCACTATCAGGGACGAAACAAACAGCGACCAGTTGTTAAGCGCAATGATTCTGAAGTCAAGCATCTTTTTCAAAATATACAGTATAAATATTATATATAATAGTTCCAACAGTGTCAGCGAGCTGAAGATGAAGCGATACGGGCAGTTGTGGCAATGCTAGAAAAAAGGTGATGTTGGATGAAGCCAGCTCTCTCCGTCACTGTGAATCATGTCGTAAATGGCAAAGTTTGGTACTGCAAACATTACATAAATGATACCATAGTACTGTTTCAGATCACATAAGTGTCACTGACTTTCCTCACAAGTCTCGGTTTATGTGGTTATCTCTTCCTCGCCTTCTTTTATGACTCTTCCGCGGTTCAATAACAATAATGGGATGTTTAACATGGCTCCTTGGATTCTTAATTCATGTCCTCATTAAGTCTTGCAGCACTAATTCTCAGTAAAACTGGAACTGTTAAACACTGGACTGAATGTATGAGTATTTTAGATCACAAGTTCATGAGACGGTTGCCTGAATAACTGACTTACATCATATTAGATCATGTAGTTTGTCCTACACTTATTGAAACATTGCTGTGACATTTGGACTGTTATTTAATAAAGTGTAAGAACATTGTAATGTGGTTGGTGACTCAATTTTGAATATCCTAATGTGGTGGTTCTCAATTACAGGACCCACATTTTTCTTAAGGGATTCAGTTGCAACCCAAGTGTTTGAAATTTTTTTAGCCAATCAAGTTTTTTTGAATCCACATTAAACTCTATAAAAATATTAAATAAAAAGGCAAACTAATCTTGAATTAAGTAAAAAAGGCAAACGTATCTAATCCTAAACTTGTTTAATGGTGGAATGAGAGCTAACTAGTGATGTGATGTTTGTTTTTGTCTTTATTGTCGTGGCAAGCAGCAGCAAACGGCGACTGCACGTTTACTGCGTCGTGGGCAATGTGTCCTTCAAAATAAAAGGCTCAGCAGTAGAAAATCTGCAGGCTTAAAAATAAATGTTTGAATGTTTTTGTCCCCTCAACATTTTTCTTCCCACAAACATTCATAACCCACTTTTGGGGCGTGACCTGCCCGTTGAGAACCATTGTCCTTCTACAACATAATGTATTCAAAGGGATCTGAAATACAGTGTGTTTTCAAATGTTAGAGCAAAGTGTGACAAGGTTGTGTGAAACTCTGCAGGCGAGCCAAGAAGCTGTCAAAGTGAGTGATGTTCACTTTTTTACTTTTATACTGTGAGGTGCGGGTGGGGAGGACCATGGCATGCAAGAAACACACAGTGGGGTGTTTCATATATTGTATTAAAACCAAAAATAAGTTATTTTCCATTTCTTTTTGTCTCATAATGTGCTCAGCCGCGTGCCTCTGGCGCTGAACAAATCCCACCAGGATCTTTAATTTTAATATATGATGCTCATTTGGCCAAAATTGCCCTTCTAGCCTGAAGGTCTCTTGTCAAGTGTCTTAGGGCGTGAGGCGATCAGTTCATATTTTCATTTTCCTTGACAGTATCAGTCTGAGGCGATCGGTAAATCCTATTAACTAAATTATACATTTTCTGAAATGTATTATTCAAAGATTAATTTATCACAGACAGTTTGTTGTTTCACAGAATATTACCCTTAGAATGACTCACAACTGAGTGAATTTTTTTTTTTTGTGTATACTTTGATAGATTAGTCTGATAAATTATTTCGTGCCGTTCTAAAATTCACTTTTAGACTATGATTCTCTGGACAGTCTAATGGAGCAATTTTGGGCTCTTTGTTCCATCAGCCGTTTTTCAAACATTATCTCTCTTATCTCTCGCACTCTGTATCAAACTTGGCTTCTTTTTAGGTGGTGTCCCACTGCGCTGGCGACACTCAGACATAAATATCCCTTCTCGCCAGGGCAATTTTCATCTCCCCGTCTGACCTTCTTTCTCATCTCTCCCACTTTTTCTGATCTCCCTTTTTGTATTTCTTTTCTTATTCACCTCTCTCCCTCCTTTACCAGCTCCTGTTCAGTTTGGCTGTCTCTTTGTGTCTCACCTCTTTTTTTCAGTGTAAAATGTCCCTCCTCTCGCCCTTAACACAGCACATCTTCACACCCGGTCATCCACATTCACACTTTCCTCTCACTGATTTTCATTTTACTTTAAATTATTCATATATCTGCTGAACTTAATAACAGTTTGGAGCTGTTCAGGAAGTTCTCTTTACTGAATGGAGGTGCAATGTTAGTTCGTAGCAGCAGCCTAGAAGAGTCACACAGAACCAAACCGCTTTGCCATGTTGTGTAAATGTTCATAATTGGGTGTTGTAACCTTGAACTTACAATACTAGACAAAACTATAGCTATAACTGTTTTTGTATAAAATGAATGTCATGTTTTTTTGTTTGTTTTTAAATCAGTGACGAGTAACAGAAAAATTGTGTTTCACTGCCCTCTCTGGGTGAAGGTTTTACCACTGACCACACCCAGCATCCCTGACAGGTACGGATGGGTGTGGACAGGTGTTCTGTTGCGCCTGTAAGCATCACTGTGTTGGGTTTGGGCCGTGGAGCACTCCTGTGCAACGTTACAGCAAAATGAGCAATTAAACCAGTGGAGGTCAGATAAAGCAGGATTTTTGCTGGGTTTTAAATTATTCATTTTCAAATAATCTCTGGATTAAAAATGTAGATTGGGTCAAGACAGCACTGACACAGTACTGGATTATCTTTAATTAGTAGTCATCGGTTGTTTGGACACCGTGTTTGTGTGAATAACCCAACAGCAACAACAAGAAAAATTAAATTATGCTAATCTTTACCCAGTGTTATGAACAATAAGCTCAAGAATTCACTTAAAATTGTAACAGATTTTTTTTGTTGGTTGTACAAATTGATGTGCATACGACATTAAAAACACAGAAGGCAAGACATTATTAACAGACACAAAGAGACATGAAAGCTCAAAATTAACTTAAGTAGATCATAACAGTTTATAATCATACCATATTTTAATTTGGGTAAATAACCCAAAAGCAGTTTAAAAAGGGGTTGGATTGTTTGGCCCATTGAATGAATCTGACTGATGAACAATAATTTCAGACCTCTAAGGCGGTCAAGTTTCAGGTTAGCGAAACTTATTCAAACTGCAGAATAAGATTTAAAGGACACGAAGAAAAATTGAAGTTATTAGGAAACAAATGCTGTCTCAATCTACAAAGGCTAAAGAGATCCTAAGAATTTATGGCCTTGTTTGTAAAAACTTTAGGTTGTGTTTCTCATCTGCAAAAGAGAACCTAATAACTATAAATGAAAACAAAAATGCAGCTTATCAGCCAATGGCTGTTTTGTACATATGCAATAGTCACATTTAATTTCTTCGTCATGTTCAATCATGTTCTTTGGTAGTTGGTCAATATTCTTGGCAAACATGGGAAGGAATCCTGTGGTCGTTTCCTTGTTTTGTTTTATTGTGAACTTCCAGGAGGCCATGACAGATGATGCCAAATTATTTTATCTTTCTAATATTTTGAGTGTGAAAAGTCATATTGAGAGGCAGCATCAACAATCTTTAGACCATTTTTCTGCATAACATGACCAGAAATTTCAAATTAGGCGAAATCAATTTGCCAATTAAAAGATTAGTTGATCATCAAAACATTAATCTACAACTTCTTTGATCATCAACTAAGCTATTTTTCAATAATAATAATTAAAAAAACAACATCTCTCCATCTCCAGCTACTGAAATTGGTATACATGCTGCTTTTCTTGGTCTTACTTCAAAGAGCATGAGATATTTGGGGTTTTAGATGTTGGTCGGAGAAAAACAGGCACTGTTTTCTGACATTTCATTAATGATTAATCCATTATTTGAGCTAAAACTCCAAATCTTATTCAATAATGCAAACAATTGTTGGTTGCAGCTTTAATTTCAACCAATCAGTGTTTGCGTCCTAGACTTTAAATTAAAATGAAATAATCTCTCAACACCACTAAAACTCTCCTTTGAAAATAAGCAATTGTATTAATAATATAATACAATGCTGACAGGTTTCAGTAAAAGGTCATCTGCCTGATAAACTGGTTCCCCATTATATAGTTTAGGTTATTATTCACCTCAAAGTTTCCAGCAGGAGCCAATTTTCAGCCTGAATCACAGATTCCACTGGCACCGGCTCAAGCTTTTTATATTTCCCCACCTTAAAGCATCAAAACATCTTATTCTGCCCACTTTACACATCTCTGAATCTCAGCAGGAGGCTCAGATTGCTGACCATCACAGACTTGTGATTACCTCTGCAACATTTTCCAGAAATTGTCAGAAATCTCCCTGTGATTCACAAAAACATTTTCTTCCCTCCATTACCCGTGACTTCCTAAAGTTGCGTAGTTACTACCGACAGCGTGTGACTGTCACCACGAGCCGTGTGCACCCACTGTTGTTCTGTCTGTATGCATCTGGGACACAGACTAACACCTTTGTTAGTGTGGTTTTTTTTTTTCCCCCAATCAAAGTGTTGCCTAATTACAGAGACGGTTTTACAAATATGAAGCAGACAAACAGAAGATGAGGATTAAGTCTAAATGTGACCGTTTCTGTTTCCTTTTTGTGTTCAATGCAGCATGCAAGCACAAAGCCAGTTGACTTAATGGAAATGAGCTCATTTCTTGCAGTTGTGTTGTACTGCCCTCCACAGACCAAAGGGTGAAACTGTGGATGGCAGCAGAAACGTTTTTATGGGGTGATGGTGGGTATAGTGTTATCATACTACTGTATTATTTTGCATTTGCTACTCAGTGAATGGATTTCATTTGGTCTAACTTCATAACTAAAACAATTCAGCTTTTAGCAACTGGATACAATAGCAGACAACATTAATTGACATTTTCTATGTTCACAGAAAAAAAAACAAAAAAAACAGCCACCAACTTGAATTGGACCACCTAAATGAAAATAACATCATAATCTTTCATTGCTATACTTGTGTTCAACAAAGAATTTATTACACTATTGGACTGCAAGACTATTTAAAAGATAGATATATATTATAACAGTTTCAGCTGTATCCTCTTAGTCAAATGCATAGATATTTATATAACTTCATAGTACTATCACATAAAAAGACGACCTATTGCTTATGTCCCAATGGCAGGACGCTGTGAAGTGACAGATTAACAGGTATCTCTATTTTATATCATGCTGATCTACACTCCGCAAACTTAAGTAGAGTGTCACCTTTTCTCTCAGCAGCCTCCTCCAGCTTCGAGTTCAGTGAACATGGCACCTTCCAGCTTGGGTTTTCACATCATATTTTATGTGACAACCTGGAGGTGTTGAAGCTGAAGCGATTTAAACTACATTAATCAGTGACACCAACTCCCAAAATGCTGTAACTAGACCTGAAACAAATTGAAGTCCACAAATTTAGAGACCAACAAGGGTAAATATTTCAATTCATTGACTCCAACTTCCTAAATGTAAATATTTTATGACTCTCGGTCTTTAATGACAGTATTTATTCAACTATATTTAATTGAAAATGTATCTGGGCTCTAAAAATCGAATAATTTACAAACCAAATTAAAAAGAAATCACCAGATTGATTGCCTTTCATGAAATATTAATGCATCAGTAAACTTTATATTCATGTTGTACAAGGTGTAATTTGTTATCGTTTACCATGTGCATCTATAATGATAGTAATGCACATCTCTCAGTGGAGGCCTTGCGCTCTCACTAAGCAATTGCTGCATCTAAAGTTAACTCGGATAGCCAGCATAATATTTCCTCCAAATTATCCAGCCTCATTTAAACTTTGTTATTGCCTATTTGTTAAAACCCCTGTGCAGCAATAATCCACTCACCTTTTACACACACGGGTATAACTGCTAAATGTGTGACAGATGCTGCGCCTGCCTCTCCCTTTAGGCACGTACACCATCATAACGACATGCCCGCTCAGCAAAACATTTTGTCCATTACGCTGACAGAGACAGCTCCCGCTAGACGAGACCCACATTACACATGGAAGGGGAGAAACTGGAGGCTGATTACATGCAACTAATAAGACAAACAAGAGTCTAGTCACAATGCCAGACAAACAGATGCCGCATCACGGTGGCACTGGATGAACACCGACTGAGCACCATAATATCACACCTTTGTTAGGTCGGCTGTCCGGCAGTCCATTTTGTCGGCTCACACCTTTATCGAGCAGGGCTCGTCACATTAAACTGCGACAGGTAAGGCGATGTACCCCGCCACCCGATTATTATTGCACACGTGGCAAATCTACAGCAGTTTTGCTTCACACTAATTCGTGTCACACATGGTGAGTCGTAGCGGTGCGAACGAGCCGCTGTTCATTTCTCAGGTCAGGCTGGAAAGTACATCGAGTCCAAAAAAAAAAGAACTGTACGTTATAAACCAAAACTAGACTTTACAGTAGATTTATTTTATGGCATCATCAATGGTTGGTCTAGCCAGAAAGAAAGAAAGAAAGAGGGGAATACACACAGAAACATGAAGTACGAACTGTAACGCCAAACACTGCATTTGTAAAGCCAGCGTGTTTGAAGCAAGTTTAAAACATTTGAAAGCATAGGAATCACGCCTGGTTGAATTTCCAAGATGAGCGAGCCCCTTTCACAGATTAAAAAGAAACAAAATTAAATTAAAACGTATACACATACGAAGAGAATAAAATTATTTTTTAAAGGCATCTCATGGCATGTGTGACAGTATGATTCATTCAACTTGCACAGCAGCTCCACGACATTATCATGATTATATGGTATTAACTTTGTGTCCTGCATCATCCTGTGCGGGTCACTTGTGTTAGTGTGATCTACTCACTTGAAAACAGGCGGTTGGGAAGAAGATAAAACCGAGAGGGGCTGATTTAAAGTGTGGGCAACATTTCCTTCATGGAGATATTTTGTGGTGTTTTGTGGACTGGGTGTTTTTAAATAAGACTGATGTAGTTTTCCAGTTATTTTATGTCAGATTTGAAAGCACCGATTGTTTAGATTTAGGGCAGTAAATAACATTTCCATTGATTAATTTTGGTAATTTTCTCAATCAATCAACTCTTTAAAATGTCAGAAGTTCTTTACCACAGTCCAAAGTGCAGATAAAATGACATACTTTGTTCTGACCTGTAATTCACAACTAAAAGATATTCAGTTTATTATAACGGAGAACTAAAAGAGCCAGAAAATATTCACATTTAAGAAGCTGGCAGCAGAGAATTTTAGCATTTTCATGACATAAAATGACTCAAAACAATCAAATAATTTTCTGTCAATCAATGCTTGGGTTAATCAACAAAAGAAATGTAAGCTCTAGTTTCAATACCAAAAAAAAGGGTATCACCAACTCCCCGCTTAATCTGTATTAATATAGTATTCCAAGGGAAATATGAAAATTACCAAAGCCCATCTCAAAATAAAACTACAGGGATGTCAGTCAATACAATTTCAGTGGTTCCATGAAGATGCATCAGGACTTTGCCAATACTGATTTTTTTTCTTTAATAATTTTTAAAGGCAGAAAATCTTCATAACTACACAAGTAATCATAAAAACTAATTCTGTCAAATGAATATTTCACAAAAAGGCACCAAAAACGCATTCAAGGCAACGTTTTGCCTCGGTGAAGACAGAGCAGCTCAATATGTGATAGAAAAGAAGGACAGGCTGTAAACAAACATGTTCGAGTGGGTGAAAGTATTCAGAAGAAACATGACATTGAAAACAAAGTTCCTTAACTCATTCAATACCAAAACATTTGGTCCTCCAACTTCTGATACAATGGTCCGGGTTTATTCCAAAAGTGTCTACCACCTATTTTTTTTTTTTTTTACTTCGATTTCCATGTCAATGTAAAGTGGCTCTGTGTACTGCCAAAACACAAGTCCACAATAAGTTTACATTTATTTCAGAAAGGGCAACACATAAATACTGAGCAGCTCACTGGTACAATCAGACCCATCAGAGAGATTTTGTCTTAAAGCAGGCCAAAACTAATATAATATGCTCATATTAGAACAGGATCAAAACCACTTTCTTTGACTCGGATGCGGATTTTTATGCACATGAAAGAAAAAGAAAAAGAAAAAATAAATTGTTAAATGCCAATTTACAGTGTCATTTAAACCAAGCAGCAACATGTCACTTAAAACCGCAGATCGATGTTTCAGAGTCTAACATAATTTAGGATCCAACTATTCTGTCCGGGTTGTGTTCTGACCCGAGCTTGACCCAGAATGTACTTTGTTAGAATAAAATCCTATATTTGATCAAGTTTCACGCCCAACATCTTATATCAATCACTCTAAAAAGCTGGAATATCCAAGCAGTTTCAGCAAGGTCGGACAGACGGGTTAAGTCAGGAGGACAGTTTAAGATGATTTGAATGTTTGTGGCAGATGGTGTGTCCCTGTTAACACATGCAGAAGTCTTTTCCCCAAGTGAAGGGTGAGCTTTTTTTCTTCTTCTTCAACACATTCCACAACCACTGTTCATAAGTGTGATAGTCCTTCTCAAGGTCCAAGGGAATCAGCCCGAATCACAAGTCACCTACCACACAAAGAGCTCTGTAACCTGCATGTTGTGATGAGTGGATCTGTGGCACGTAGGTACGACTGATCTTCCAAGGACCCAGAGAATCTCCCTTATGCTTTTGGGCTGGGCAGAGGACGCCGGAAGAGCAAGATGTGCGGCTCTGGAAGGCGAAAGAAGAAAAGGACAGAATATTAAGTGGAAATAATCATACTAAAACAATCGTCATGTTTTGACTCTTATGGGGAAACTTGACTCCTGTGGCTCCCATGCTATCATTTTTTTTTTTTTTAAATGGAGGGTGTGACTGGGTTTGACACCTATTCCCCATATGCCACCAAATCTATTGCAGCATTGGCCAATCATCAGCAGCACCACTTGAAAGGTCATACATTAAGCCATGTAAAATTAGACACCCTCTGTAATTGTAAAGGCAGTTTTTATCTTTTATCTTCATAACACAAAAGAGGGCCAACGGGTGTATGATTTAAAAAAAAAAAATTTAAAAAAAAAAGGGCTTTCCATGTCAATTAACTAAATCATTGCAGTTGCCAAGTTAAGTTACAGGCAAATACAGTGTTCTAGATATGAAACAATTAACCAGTCACTTGCTCCAAAGAGAGCAAGTACTTTTTTTTTATAATTATAAGGTTAAGTGATTTATTAAGAACTATTTGATTAGACAATGTGGGGGAAAAAGCAGGAAGGGTTTGCTGCTCTTATATCATTGAGCGTTTCGTAAACTTGAGTTTTGAACTGTTGGTTAGACAACACAGAGGAAGTCAATCAGTCAATAAATGTAAATAACTGATAAACCATAGTGAATCCAATTGATAGTCGTGGTCCATGTCGTGCTCGAAAAGGTGCGTGTGCCTGCTCAACCACCGTTGGTGATATAGAGTTAGTTTAGAGGGCCTACAGGCAAATCAAATATCTAATACAATAAAATCAGAATTTTCCAGTAGTTTATAAAAGGTTGTGTTAACATTGTTGTCAAGATTAGAATCACATTTTCCACATTTGATCATAACCATTGTCTGGTGCTTATTTATTGTGGGACCAGCCTGGTGATACATAAAGTGAAAGTAAGGCAAACATCTACAGCGACAGGTTGTTTTCAAATTTAATGCTCATGTACTCATCAGATCTCTCGTTTTTTATTCTGACGGTCTCCAGTGAGTCACAAGTTCTTTATGCAACACAAGACGTGCTCAAACAACAAACAATATTCGGGACAAGACTCTTTGTTTACTACTAGTATTTTTCCAGATTAGTTGTTGAAAAACATTAAACCCGAGCTGAGATCTAGATACCTGGCTGGTGGATCATGTAATGCACCCATCCCTGGCTTTGCTGCACCCCGAGGTTCCTCCACTCGGTCTCTGACATCAAATGGGTCTTGGGTACACGCTTTGCAATGTCTTTGGGTAGCATTACATGCCTGTAGGGGTTAAAGAGAGGATGCGGTCAGGAGGTATCCACATTTGTTGTTTAATAAAGCTGATACACTGCCAAAGTTAAAGTGCATGTCGTACATGAATTACACCCACCTGTACTCGTATTTGTCATCATCATATTTATCAGAGTAGTAGATCTGTTTGTGAGACATGTCGGAAGCTTGAGGGAGAGATTTTAAACATTAGTTAACATTCAAAATTAAAACCAGGCAAATTCACGAAATATTGGACAAACAGGAAGTTTGAGTTTGTATTGCTAAACTAGTGTTGCTAAGCTAACGTCGTTCACGTTAGCCGAGAACTGTCGTTAATTTCGACAAGTTGTGTAAATGTAAACGCCGAAATTGACATCCCTGCTGTTATGCGACACGAGCACCGAAGTTATAAAGTTACCTTATACAACTGACAAGGTATCCTGATGTGAAACGTCAAACTAATCCAAGTTGCTCGCGTCCAAAAGTGGCTCGATGTCCGCTCGCTCTTTGTTTCCCTCTCGAATGTCTACAAGCCCGCTTTTCACCGTTCAAATAGACCTCGCCTCATCCCATTGGCTGCTCCAGCGGAAGAGCCCTCCTGCCATTGGTCAGTTCCGTCTGTCGCAGGAAGGTGACGTAAACGCCGTCCGGCTTCCTCATTGGTCCAGCACCGCGGAAAGATGATTCATCCTCAAGTCACGCCTGCGATGCAATTCAGTGACAGACTTTAAATGTAATTACATAACCAGCGACGCAGATTGATTCGTGTGATGCTGTTATTTGTATATTTTAAATCCGTTGCGGATTTAACGGTATTTTTATGCAACGAAGAGACAGATAAGTGACGTAATGCTCCAGTATGAGCTCCAGAGTATTCACATCCACTGTAAACAGACGGCTTTACGACGTTTTGCAGCATTTTTGTACTAATTACTAACTAAATAATTGTTTTTGATGATACTCCTAATGTGAAAGTAGGTACATTTGTTTGAGTACAACATTTCGAGGTAGTTTCTGCTCACCCAGGCTGCATTTATTTGAGAGCTTTAGTTACTTTTAAGATAACGATTTGACTCAACAGATAATAAAACAAGCTTTTAAAATACAACACAAGACAAACATTTCGTGGCATAGGAAGCTATACTACAATATACTAGAAGAGCAACACATATCTGCTGAGAAATCAAAGAAAATATATCATGAAATAAAGAAAAGATTCCACCTAAAATATTGTAAGTCAGCTGTCTCAAGGCAGCTGGCCTGTTGTAATCACATAGTGGAGAAAGGCTTCCTGTATTTAAGACAAGTTGGAAATGACTACAATTTGGTCGTCTTTATTTTATTTTTTTTAAATTTTATTACAATTTATTTTGCTAATCCACCTTTATTTTTACACCTCTGCACATATGTGAGAGTTATAAAAAATTAAAAAAAAGTCTGCAGATTAAGAATACATAGCACATAATCATTTTATTAATTGGAATGCATTATTATAGCTTAAACCTCTCTACACGGTTGATTAAAATGTGCTGTTCTTCATCCAGCAGCAGCCACAATGAGTGATATATGATCTATGTAACTCTGACAAGGCCTTTACTTTTTTTTTAAGGAGTGCTTTATTTTCACTTATAAAGCATCTGAATATTGTTTGGTGTGGGGTGTTATTTCATATATGCAGCCGGTGTAAAAGTAAAATAGGCCTATCACGGACAAAACAGTTAACAGACTAATAATAGAGGAGACGGCGTCAGATGATGAAATAAATGTCCACTCTGGAGCAACAGGAGCATGTCCACCCCGGTAACAGTCAAATATAGCTCTGCAGACGTGTCAGTGAGCGGCTGGTCCTCGTAGGCTCTCCCTCTTGTATATATAGGTGTGTGTGTGTGTGTGTGTGTCTGCACACACGCATCTTGAGAGTTAGGTTCACGCATGAAGTTGTATTATCATAAACTGAGGAGGGGAGCTTGTGTCCCATCACCTGCCACTTTTTCACCTGTGGACGTCAATCTTGCTGGGACGTACGACGCTTTCCTTACACGACACTTCCATCTGATTGGTCCGGCTTTGGTTCATGGGCGGGTGCTCCTTGGCCTTTCCTGAAATCCCATTGGACGAGAGGCGACTTGGTTGACGTGACGCAGCTTGGAATTCCCAAAGTTCCCAAGTTCACCGGGAGAGAAGAGCGTCGTTAACTAACGAAAAGCGTTTTGACGGCGGCAAACAACGAGCGGCTGAAGTGTAAGCAGGTGGGGGTAAAACAAAACGTCTCGTCTGGGTTTTATTTGACGGAGCCGAGCCTGTGTTTGAAGCGCCTGCTTAACAGCTGGGCCTGAATGAGAACGCGGAAGAGTGGGAACGTTCAACCTACCATCCTTTGTTTACCATCATGAGTGAGACTTGAAATCGGTTGCTACAACAACCACAGCTCCTAAAAAAAATAATCTTGCCTCTTGCCTGTGCAAAACAGAGCCGTAGGGAGCGTAGCGTTGTCGACAAGTGAGTATCGACCTTTTGTTTGCTGGTTTTTGGATCAATGAAGTGCTCGTGGCTGCGGTTTGACCATGTTTGGTCATATAGGAGCTGCACAGGTTCACTGGATGGATGGATCTGAATGAGATAGCAGCAGTGATGAATACAATCGGGAGATTCCTGTTTTTTTTTTTTTTTCTGAACGGACCCTTTGTTTAACTGCGCAGCGGTGTATTATGGATGCCACCATACCGTTACATAACTTGAATCAACGCCAAGCTGGTATATATATACCGTGTGCGCCATGTATTAGGTCCTACACTGTACGGTTATTGCATAATTGTGTCCTGTTGTATTTCAGTTTACATAATTACCTTCCAAATACTGCATGGCACACTGCATTTTGTGTGTACTTTCATGAACGGTGCATACAAACAATCGAGAGGCACTCAAGATTATTACATCAAGACAATCCCCTACAGAGCACGTTAGGCATGTTCAATGAAGGTATGACGTTTCTGTCATGTGCAGGGTATCGTAAAGCTGAATCTGCCTCCGTGCTGTACCGAGTTGAGCCTGACGAGGGCGATGTCTGACAACAGCAACAGCACAGGCAGCTCTGGCTCCTCAACCAACAGCTGGACCCTCCTCTCCCCCGAGGTAAGACCGGAGGACACTCCGCCTGGAGATCCACCTGTGTGTCTGGACATCATTTGGAGACGGGGTCGTTATCCTGCAGGTTCATGTCAGATATGTCCAGTCTGAATGTGCAACCTCAAACCTCCTAAAATGATAAAGCCGTGGGGGAATGTTTGCAGAGCAGTCAGATCAAATGTCCTGTTTGGATAAGAAACATCTCTTAGACGATATACATTTCAGCAGGCGCTGGCTTGCATATCGTTTTTGAATCAATTTTCTGTTATTCTTTGTGTTTTGTATGTCTGGTCTGTCAGTGTTAAGACTGGCATTTGTGATTGTGATGGATATTTACCACATTTCCACCTTGTGTATAATTCTTAGGGTTTTGAGTGATGTTTGTTTTTATTTTTATTTTTATTGTGTATCTTTGTCTTTTTTTTAAATGTTCCAAAAAACGTCATATATTATATAAAACTAATTTGGCTATTATTTTAACTAATTATACTCAATTAGTTTGGTTGCTTTATTCTCAAAAGTTAACAAGGAAGAACGCTCGTTGCCATTTTTTTTTTTTTTTGTACATTGACCTTCTCATTTGTGATAACTTGCGCTGACTTTTTAGCCAGAAACTCTTCAGTAAATCGACAAGAAGTTGACAGCATAGCCTAAACAGAAAGACAAATATTTGCACAAACCACAATTATGTTACGCTGCAGGTTGTGTTATTCTGATAGGTGTTTCTAATATTTTGCCCAGCTCAATTTGTTGGTGAGGGTAAGACTAAACATGGCTTTGGAGTAAATATCATTATATCAGGAATGGATAATTATCTGTCAACATGTAAAACATTCAAATCTAACAATAATGGCTGTTAAGTTAAATTCAAACTGTAATTTGAATATCAAGTATTTCAGAAATTATAATAGGAGAAATTTGACTTAGTTATGACTTTATCATTAATTAATCCCACTAAATGGCATGCCACAAATGAAAACAAAACCCTGTGACTCACTTACAGTAATGGATGATTATACTGTATAATCTCCAGCTCAGGCATTCGTCTGCGTGGGTGTACTGTAAATGTCAAGGTCAGTGTTACCAATGAGAGCTCTCTAGGTGTTAATGTAAATGCATGTAAGAAGCCTGATCTCATTGGATCTTCTTACTCCACAGGAAGCTGCCATTGAGAATGTCGGGCCCGTGGACGACGGCACTGAGAGCCTGGGCGACGTCCCCAGCCTCTCCGAGGAGCTCGCAGGTATCGACAGGGCAACATGTCTCTCCAGGGGTTACGGTTCTTTTCAACACCACAAGAAAATAATGTTGCACTGGTCATTTCATTCCACAGCACCTGTCACTTTCCATTCATCGTCCAAGCTGTATATATTTACATTTATCTTTATTTTATTTTATTTTATTTGGTTTTTTTTGTGTGTATATAGTCTCTTTGTGTGTTTTTTTTTTAAATTGTTTTAATCTATCTTATTTTGTTTATTTCATACGTATTTGTAAATGTGTTCTTGCTGTGTACATGCTGCTGTGACGACAACATTTCCCCACTGTGGGATTAAAAGAGTCTAATCTAATCTAAATAAAAACCAAAAATTGCTTGTCAGCATGCCATGTTTTAGTGTTAACATTATGTAAATGTTATTTCAGGAGCTGCCGCTGAGTTCAAAACAGGTGATATTCCTGTAGAGACTGTCCTGTCTGAAGAAGGCCATCAGGTTGGTGCACAATTAACATCATTATTAAGTCGACAAAAGTCCTCTTATGAATTATTATTTAACACATACCACTTACAATCTATAATATCAACTTCACAGTGATGAAAATTATTCTAGGAGAATTATAATTGTCGCATTATAGGAGAATTATTGTTCGTACTTTACTCGAGTAAAAGTACTAATACCACACTGAAATTACTATATCAGTAACTATAACATATATCCGAAAAATTCCAACTCAAAATCTCCAGATGTACAGGTTCATAAGAGCATGTTCATTTAGAGTTAGAATGTTGCTTCCATGTTTAAGAAGCATACAGGAAAAAATGTGTCGTGATTTGTAGTAAGACACGGAAGATAGAAAACTCAACATTAAAAGTTACGCTTTCAGTAAAGCAACTAATTTAAAACCGCAACTGCTTTGGGCTTTGCTCAATATATATTGAGAAGTTGAGATCTGTTCTCTTGAAATTGTCACAAGTCATTCTGAGCAACAAAGTCATTAAACAAAAGAGAACTAATACTGTCTCAAGGAAAGTAGATGGCAAAGAACTTAAAATCATTGTACTTTATCACAAAAATACACCTTGATTGCAATGATAATTGTAAAAAAAAAAATTACATGAGAGTGTAAATGTGTTCACAGATAACTTTTTATCCTTATTGCTCTTATCACTAGGTGTGTCAAGAGACCTCCCCAGAGTCCAGTGAGGGACCCATCTCTTCTAGTCCGGTCCAGATGAGCCCTCTTCCACCCAACCCTCTCGATCCTCCAGACCTCGACCCGGAGAGTCAGCCTCCAGTTATCCACGATATCGTAACAAGCTCCCCCGGTGACAATGAGCACCTTGGTGCAATGCCGTTTGTCACCAACATGGATTTGGGCGCTTCACTTGATATCCAAGCTGTTGAAATCCTCCCAGTTGAGCCCGAAGAGTCCTGCTCCCTTCCTTCCATGACCGAAATCCTCGCATCTACAGAAGCTGTGCTGGACAGACCTGCAGATACCGAGCCGATCCCTGCAAGTCCTGCTGAGGAGAGTCACGTCTTTAGTGCTGAGCCTGAGGTTAACATCCCCACAGAGACCCTCACCACCACTGATCCTCCATCTCACGATGGAGCTAAAAGCAGTTTTGTTCCAGACATTACTGAGCCATCAAGCCCACTCCCAGAGAGCCTGGTGACAGAACATCTTCCCGATGAAGGTCCTGCACCAGAGACTGTTGGTTCAGCTGAGGCAGAGGAGGAGGCTGCTGTTGAATGGGAGCCTGCACAGCCACCTGAGACAGTGACACCAGACGAGAGAGAGGACGAAGAAGGTATGGGATTATCCTACAGGAGAGGTTGCTTATTTAAGGGGTTACAAATCAAAGAGGTTGTAAGATCCTGCTCTAATAGACGATATGATACAATCTCTGAGTCTTACACAATTTATTTATGTAACAATTTAACGAGACAAAAGATCTCTACTTTCTGTTTGCTGCCCTGAGACATTTTTTTATATATACCTTCATTGATGGCAATTTGGCCACTAGTTGTTGACATCTTGCTCTGCTCGAAGCCAACCTCAGGTCTTCTTCAGTCTTGTAGTTTGCTAGCACTGTGACAGAGTGACCGCTCAGTTTTTTCTTTCAGATAACCGAAAACAGGGGCCGTGCAGACATGAGTGAGAGTTTGTGACATCACAAACGTCCAAATGTCACAGTTGCTGAATACACGCTGTGTTCATTTCTCTGTGGACTGAGGGTTTTGACACTTTCACATTACTTATGCACCAAAACCTGCTTTATAATCCAAAAAAAGAAATGGAAATCTTTGGGAAATTTTGTCAATATTAAGGCCCTTAATATGTCCATTATTATTGTGCTGTCGTAATTTGTATTCCCAAACACAGTTACAATTGATCATATCACCATAAACCGCCACACAATGAACATGGTGCTTTTGAGGCCTCTGGGGGGGTCTGAGGCCTTGAGGCGGTTAACAGCTTTTCCCAGCTGGTATTGAAGACTCAAGGAAAGTAGGTTCTTTATAGTGCTTTGTAATTAAGTCAATAGAAGAAGAAAATGAGTCCTCTTGCAGAAAAAATTGTTAACATGTTTCTTATCTGTGTCATACTAGCAGCTGGAAAGTAATATATCAGTTTGACAGGGAGGACTACACCCCGCTGAGAAATTGAAGAAACCCCCATGCATGAAATTGCTGTTGTTGTAATTTAGGGAGAAAATGTCATCCATTTCCACAACCAGCGCTGACTTTTTGTCTGACATTTTTCGCATGCTGTTTACACACTGTTGGGTTTTGCAGTTCATGTATTCACTTCGATTCTGGTATTTTGTGTGAGGAAGTCTGCCAGTGGATGATTATGATGTGGAAATAACTCCAGATCTGACATTTTAGTCGCCAAAAATGTCGAGATGATTTGTAGAAGTGACTCAGATCCGCAGTTGAATACATGTGGTTTAGGTTTGGGCACAACATCATAATTTGTCAAAAGTACATTTAAAAATGTAACGACTCCCTGTTGTCTTTCCATTTCTTCCTCTCATAGAGCCCGCCAGCTGTTATGATTTAGGTGACACAAGCAGCTTCGACGATGGACTGAGGAGGAGGAATGTGTCCTCGTTTGAGGCACCAAGACCAAGAACCTCAGATGAGGAAGATGAGGAAGAGGAGGTCGAGTTCAAGCTGGCTGACAAGAAGGAGGAAAAGCCATGGCTCTCCATGAACAAATGCGTTGTGGGTGCTCTGATCCTGCTCTTTTTAGGTTCCCTCTTTCTCTCAGGTGAGTTCCTCTCATGTCTCTTGAAGCCTGCCAGCTTGCTTCTGCTTTTTATGGTCCGAGTCGCAACTATTCCCACCATCACTGTGTGCTGCACAGTAACAGTAAGACTTACAAAAAAAAATTAAAATTATATTTATGACCGAATACTTTTATGTTTACGTTAGAAATACCTTGGAAAGAAAGTTAGTGCTCACCGCACGTCGTCTTTTCACACCTGTTGCATCAGGCAGCTTTAAAAGCTTCTTCTAAATATCATCAGCGTGCTCCGTTGTCACACGTATTTGACAATGACAGTATTCATGTATTAGATAAGAACATTTGTTCACAGTTGTCAGCAATAGTTGAACGTCTGTTTTTAGATCTTGTTGACTAAGCTGCACTGTGTCAACAGGTTTCCTCTCTGACCTGGATAATGGTAGGTCCAGTGCTACAGATAAGACAGCAGTGTAAGCTTCTGCACTCACCGGCTGATGCTCAATAGCTCGTCCAAGCACTTATCTGGCCCGACAGGTCACGCAGCGGCAGCAGAAAAAAGGGCAAATGACATGCATTGTGAATTATACAATAACACTCCTTATCACTTTTCAAGGACTCGCTGGCTGTTTAGAGGGGTTTTGTTGTGGGGAGCATTATTTGTTCTAGGCAGTGTGTTCGGTGAGGCAAAAATATATCATACTTTCAACTTAAATGAAATAATCTGCATCTGTGTACAGGTAGTGGCCTGAGTTTAAAGAATGCACCTCACAACAAAAACATCCTGCGCTGTTGTTAGACGGCATGGCAGCTGTGTGTCAATAAATGCGTGTTTCGTAAGACTTGTGTGAAGGTGTTGTTTTCTTGTCTGACAGGTGACTTTGACGCCTCTGAAGTCAGTGATGGAGAACAAAGCCAGGTCTGTTTCCGCCGCCTCTTTCTTCTCTCACTCATTATCAGTGTCTAGTATGCGTCTGTACAGTATTTAAACAACACGTGTGTTAAAACTTTCAAGAAAAATGCCAAACATAAAAAGATTGAACATTTAAGAAAATTTGTGTTCTATTCATGTGCCAATGATTTTCAATGCAGGACTGGCTTAGCGGTGATCCACAGGATATGAAAGAGCTCTTGGATAAACTGACCCAGGAAAACCAGCAAATCATTCAGCTAGAGGCTCAATTACAGGTCAGTATGGAGTCATATTCATGCTAATATTTCCGTTTTAACCTTCCATTATGTGTGTGTTTTAATACAATAGTAAAGATTTGAATTGTTGCCAAGTTGTGCAGCACCAGATTTGACTCGGGTTTTTATTGTGTCTCTATTCTGCTTTATTTCTTAGTCTCAGGCAGAAGAACTTGACTCAGCGCTGAAGGAAGTGGCAGCAAGTGGTGACAAAACGGGTAAAGCAGATCTGGAACGAGAAAATGCGAAGTTGAAGGAGGAGCTGTCATCTCTGCCTGATCTGAAGAAAGAGCTGGAGACTCTGAGGACCAGGGTGACTGAAGTCAGGCAGCTCACGGGTATAATATGAGAATATTGAATGATATCTGTTCCACTACACATACCTTCAGTTAATATTTATTACGAAGATAGTGCAGATATGAAGGGTGATCAAAATGTTCCCAGACTGTATCTGTTGCACACCAAAGGAGAGCAGCACAGTGATGTGCACGGAGCAGAGGGGAGCTCGAACCTTTGTGAGTGACGGGGAGAAAAGAGAGAAGTCGCACGGAGCCAAGTTCGGCGAGTATGGTGGGAAGTGATGATTGTGTCGTTGCGAGTGCTGCGAGCTGGCCGCGTTGTCACGTTGGAGAACCCAAGTGCCATCGTGCCAAAGTTCAGGTCATTTTCTACCAAATTTTCCTTCAGACATCTCGGAACGTCACAATTGAACTCTTTTGTTCACAGTCTGACCTTGTGGGGCGAATTCCCGGTTCACAGGCATGCAAATGTCAAAGGAAGCCCAGCTGTTTGTGCTCCTGACCTGATAAGCCTTCTTCAGTCTTGGATAGTGACATCCTCTTCCCCTTGAAGCACGAATGCCACTCGGAGCACCTCACCCGGCTCACTGCTTCATTGCCATCAACTTTCTGAAGCATTTCAAGGGGTCTCTGTTGCAGATTTCCTGAGTTTGAGGAATTTTAAATTTGATGTGTGCTCTTGCTTAAATTTCAGGTGCATTGTGAAATCGCAAACGTGCACGTTAACAGTGCTCAGAAAAACAGTTATAACTCAGGTGCTGATGTTGATAAACTGACGTAACTTGGAATATTCACTCATGAAGGTTATTGCTTCCCCTCATGCCCATCACTCTGCTGCGCTCTGTTGGTACACAACAGGAACAGTTTCTGAACTTTGATTATCCCTTCTGGAAATGTACTTTGATATAAAAATGCATTTCTCAAAGCACTGATATCTGTTATAAGTAAATCCCAAATCATTTTAATTTTGATATCTTAAATCCTCCACAGCCGATCAGGAAGTACTCCCAGCTACATCTACTTCATCCTCTCAGCCTGATGACAAACATGGTCAAAATGACCAGAAAGCTGCTGGACCAGAGAGGAGGAAGGACACAAATGAAGGAGGAAAGCTGAAGGAAGAACTCCAGCGGCAGAAGGTTCTTTTGGAGGAGAGCAAGAAAAGACTGCAGGGGATGGAAAAAGATGGAGGTGACGGAAAACGAGTTCGGGATAGCTTGGAGGAGGTCCAGTTGAAACTATCTGAACAAGTAGAGAGGTGGGGCAAGAAGAAGCCACAGGAGTCCAAATGGAAAGGAAACGAAGGCAAAAACAATGAGCGGGACCACTGGAAGAAAGAGGAGGAGAAGAAGGAGTGGAGAGGAGAGAAAGAATGGAAGCACAACAAAGAGGGAGGAGGGTGCAGGGACAAGGAGGAGAAGAAAGAGAAGGAGTGGAAGTCTCAGAAGCAAAACTCTCACAAAGAAGCCTGGAGGAAAGACCAGGACGAGTGGGAGAGGAAGAAAGACGAGCGCCGGACGGACAGAGAGGAGAGGAGGAAGGAGAAACCGTGGCACAGCCGGCCTGGCAAAAACTCCCACAACCTTCATCATCAGCACCAACATCAGCCGCCCCGCCAGCCACACCAGCACAACCAAAACGACTTCTGGAAAGACCAGGAGCAGAAGCTCCAACGCAACGTCCGCCCCCAGCTGGGCTGCACCTCAGTGGACGACTGCGCCAGTAAGGAGGGCCTCTATGCAGTGGAGCTGTCCGAGTTCGAGGAGCTGCTGGAGGGCTACCTGAGCAAGCTCGAAGGGTCTTCATCCAAGAACAAGGACAAGATCAGGAAGCTGACCGCAGACTTCTTCAAGGACGGCGTTTTTATCCACGACCGGGTTCTTTTTAGCGACTTTGCAGAGGATGTGGCGGACATGCTGGAAGACATGGCGGACGTTTTAGATTACAACGGGAAGAAAGACAACGACTCCCTGGAGGAGGAGATGGAGGAGTTTGAACGAGAAGCCCTTTGGAAGTTTGCTGCTACGGCTTAAGAACAGACAGGGAGGGAAGGACTAAAATCCAAGTCGAAGATACAGCACAAGCGGTGGTTTTCTAGGACATTTCTTGCCTACCTTCTCCTCTTCAGAGCTGTAATTGTAGTAGCTTCTGGCACAAAGTGGTTGTGCCTTCCATAAATGTGTCCCTCTGAGTCTCTAATTATAAGCTAGACTTGTATTTGTTATTTTGGACTTAGTTGTTGTTACCTACCTCTGTCAGGTCATGCCTCCTAAAGTGAAGTCCTTCGGTAATGTGTTGTGTGACTTTTCCTCTGCTATTTAGTGCTACACATAGTGCATGTTGCAGTTCGTAATGTAGATTCAAACCGATAACAGTCAGCTCACACAAAAAACAGGGTTTTATGGAAGTGGTATTTACAAATAGGTTTGTTGAGCAACAGATAAATCCAACTCTTCTATATTACATTAAGTTTGACTGTCAAATACTTTTCTGTCATTTGACTTTCTGCCTCGCGTGGGAAAACGACCGATCCAAGCAGGTTAAAACAAATGCGAACACGTATTTCAGACACCGGTTCCACCAAGTCGAGTGGAACCATCCAACTCCAGTGGATGACATCCCAGTTTTCTTTCAGGGATAAGAATCAGATCAGGTCCGACCAGTTTTCTGTCAGCAGCTCTTCAGTAGATTTTGGGCCTGTGCGCACGCAGCGGCCTGTTTTAGAGCCCCAAGTGTTTGATTTCTACATTTTCGAATGACTTTTTCATCCTCCAACTCCCAACTGTCAGTTGACAGCAGATGTGTGGAACACCTAGGAACTAATTTGTGAAACGTCAGCGCTGCTCAGAAAAAGCAATAGGACAAAGTGATCGCCATAGTGAAATTGATGACTGCTAAACCACTTTAGCACTTTGCTCAAACATTTGAGAAACAGCTTTTGTCACATCATCTTGAGTATTTTTTTTTTTTTTTTTTTTTTTTAGACCATTAGTTCTCTGATATTCTTTTGTAATGTAGCCATGGGGACCTCTAACACATGATCTACTTTTACTGGGTATGCCAGTAAAAAAGTATCGAGGTTAGTGATCAGTTTTTATCCCCCCCAAGAGTTTCATTTAGTTAATTTGTTGATTCACCAAAATAATATTGGCCACCAAACCAGTTTGTGTTTGTTTGTTTTTCACTTTGTTCTTATTTTCTTCACAAATAGATATAAATTGATATGCACGCAAGTTAGATATAGATTTTTTGGGGAATTGGAAAAAGAAAACCAAGAAAAAAGTGCTGCATTTTATTTTTATATGTTGAATAAGATAAGTGATGAAACGAGAACAGCACCAAGCAAAGTCCAAAAACTATTGCAGCATTTATTTGATTTTTTGATTTTTCTTTTTTCTTTCATTTTTTTTGATTACAGCCAAATTTGATGTTCCCCTCTTTATGTGGATATGAAGTTGAACTTGTGGTTGTTGGTTCTCATTTATCAGTGATTTAGAGAAGCTTTGAAGTGTTTCATTTTAATTTATTTTGTCACGACACTGCAGCTCTTTATTTTTTACCAAGAAGAGGAATTTTGTGCCAGGGCGTACAAAGTGAATGTGAAACTGGTTTTGCATTATTTTGATTTTCTGAAAATTTAGCTTGCCAGCTCCTGCTTATGTGCCTTTATTATTCTAAATATCTTGGATTGGAAAAGAGATCTTTGATTTAATTTGCATTTGCAAGATTAAGAAGAAAACAAGTTTACATTACTTGCAGTTTTACTGCTGTTTATCGGGCAGAGAATGAATGTTAGAGAGTTTACACGTTAAGTGTTGAACTGGTTTTGTTAAACATTCTCTGCTGTGTAAAAAAATGACTTTTTTTTCTGAAGGTTTCTCGACCAAAGGGATCGAAAGAAAACAGACTATAAAAATATACATTTAATGAAACATGTAAATGAGAGTTTATAAATATTTGAGAAGTATTTTTGTCTTTGTGGGACAACAGTAGGGCTCTGTGCATACTGATAATGTAGGACCTGGCTCAAATGTGGATGTGTTGATCCCTGGACTATTTCTAATTTTCCCATCATCAGTTATGTCCTCTTTTAGGTTCAATAAGTTCAATAAATTTTTCACCATTAAGTATGTAAATAATGTCTTTTTTCATGTCAAAATTTTTGTTGTATTTAAATTATAATGTATATTTATGGGGAAACTCAAAGAGGATCTGTGCTAGTGATAAGTATCAGAGTGGACTGTTTAATGTGGATATTTCAGTGCTGAGTAATTTACAATGATACCCAGCCATGTGTGACACCTGACTCACTCTCTGATGGGAAGTGGAAGCGTTGGCATGACAGGCATCCATTATGACAACAGTGATGCCCGGCTAAAATATTTACGCCCCGATTAGATACTCGGGAGCTCACACGTTCAGAGGCACGCACTCACTTTCGGTTTATACTGATACGACAACCAGCCAGCCATAGACCTGCCATGTGCCCATGTACAATAATGTCAGAAATGATGAGGATCAAGTCGGCCATTATGAACCAACAGAGAGAGCTTGTCATTTCTTGAATTCTACAAACAAGTCAGCATAGAAGTATTTCAGCAGACATCTGTGCTGTTTTATCTTCCTTTCTCAAAGAGAGGGCCTTCAATATGACTTGTTTTTAAACCTCATTTAAATAAAATTGATATCTGGAGCACCTTAAAGTGCAGATTGATCTGCAACTGCAAAATATCTAAATGATATTCTTGGTGCAAGTAAAATTGTCTAAACTTTTGCTAAAATGACATTAAAATGGTATAAAATGTAACCTTTCAGTGGATTTCCACTCTCATTTACTCAATTTACTGCACTTGGAAAGACGCACACATAAGACAGTGCGTGTTTGTCCTCAACGCTGTATTATTTGAGTCATGTTTTGTATAAACCAATTACTGCATAGACATGCATGATTCGGTCGCTTGATTAGAAAGGCCTGATGCTATCACTAAATCCCTCGCTCTGCAAACACACTAAAATGGGATTTGTGCTATCATCAGTACAATTTTGCCCTTTGCTGGACAGACTGGCAGTTTTTCTGTGTGTGTGTGTGTGTGTGTGTGTGTGTGTGTGTGTGTGTGTGTGTGTGTGTGTGTGTGTGTGTGTGTGTTTGTAGCTGTGTATGTGTGCAGTTTTTTGATGTATGCCCTCAGACTGGTGGAAATCAGGCAGAGATGAGGGCAGCCGGTTGGATGGGGGAGCAGAGGGCAGGTTGAGGGTTTTCCGCTGATGTGTGCATCACTGAACAGAGATGAAGCGTATAAATTTAAGAGAGGTGATGGTCAGAGCTGAGAAGTGACAAGGTTCTTGGTACCCACTACAACACGCCACACTTCATCCAAACACAGGTGAGACAACAGGTTTTCTTTTATTTGCAATTCTACATTTGTTCTTGTGTAAAAGATGCATTCAGCTTTGCTGAGGTTTTTGTTTCTCTGTTTATTTACTTTACAGCACAAACCATCATGGAAGCGGCCATCACCACCATGGTCACCGAGTTCAAGGCGCACGCTGGGAAAGACGGATCCTCCAGCACCCTGAGCAGGGATGAATTCCAAAACCTGGTGACTTCTCAGCTTCCCAACCTCGTCAAGGTACGTCTCTGAAGTTGTTTTTTACCCTCTTTGCCTTAACTGCATGAGCAACTGACACACAGACATGAAAGAAACTGTAGTTTATTGTGCAATACTGAGCTGTTTTGGAGCCTAGCACCATGTCACTGTACTGCTGTGACTTAATTACGTTTACATATCACTCCACTGGTGTTTCCCTTTACAACAAATCTATTTTTGATACCAATTAGTTTTACAGACGTTGTCCTGGTTTGCAAATATGAAAAACTCGACATTATCATTGTTTTTAAAGCTACAACATAGCCTACACTTTGCATATAAAAAAAGGCCAAATTCTGCGCACTTTATTTACATTTCCTAGAGTTTTTTTTTTTTAAGTACTGCACGCTCTTAGCACGACATACTAAATGGGGTTGCATGTGACATACCCCATGAGGTATGATTTTTTTTTAACATTTTTAAACAAAAGATGACGGGTATGATTAAAAATTAAAATCTAAACTCAGTATCTTCAACACAAGTTAAAGTCTTACACATGCTGACTTTGTCGGGCCAACAGAACAAAGCTATTCACTTTATAATGGCATTAAATGAGGGAAAGCAAGCTAAGACAATATATCTGAGAAATCACAGCCATTAAATGTAGCTAAAGACGTCTACTTGATAAATGCTAAAATTATCAGCTGTTCAAATTTGTGACAACTGAAATCTTTTATGTATAATGTAGAATTGCTTCTTGTTGTCAGGCAAATTAGTCAAACACTGTATGTTTGTGTGCAAAACATATTAAGTGCACATTTTAAAATGTATATTTACTTTGTACATGTTTTATAAATGCTGTCAACATACATAACATAAATAAGCACAGACTGAATATGTGTCTTTGAAGGCTTTAATCATCAAGGAACCGTAAAATAAGTGTTAGTCAGTGATATTTATTGCCTCACTCAGCCATTAGGTGGCAGGACAGTCTTTCATAGCAGCTGCTGTTGCAGCTCAGAGTGACATTGTAATGCTTAGTGTCTTCTGTGTGATGGTCCGCAGAATGCCAGGGATCCTGGAGCGATTGACCAGCTCATGGGCTCTCTGGATGAAAACAATGACGGGGAGCTGACTTTCTCCGAGTTCTGGCAGCTGATTGGGAAACTGGCGAGCAAACAGGGAGGCTTCAGCCAGTAGAGCTTGCCATCTCCTGTCATGTCGTGGCTTTAAAATGAAGAACTCCATTGAAGGCTGTCCAGCTGTAAACTAATTTGGCACTTGAATTCTTTTATCGCTCCACCAATGCCACATGTGTAACTCCTTAGTTAACCATTTGCTAAATGCAGGGAACTTTGAATTAAAGGCTTCATTGTCTCCAACCCTCAACCACCAACACTCTGCCTCCTGTCATTCATTCACCACATTATATGATGTCCAGCCGCCCACATTTGAGCAGGAGTGTATTACAGCCTTGATTTGGGGCCTGTAATCCTATATGCATTACTGCTGTCACTACACCATCCAGACCATATCTTGTTCCATAGAGCCTAATAATGCACAAAGCTGCCTGTCCAAGCATTGAGCAGCGATGATGCAAAAGCGTAGCCTTGTCTTCTTTACTGCCTGTCAGTGAGGCCTCAGTGGAATGTAGAATGGGAATGTGTGAGACCAATAACATCCCATTGTATTAAAGAGGACTTGTTTTGCATAATTTTTGCTTTTGCAGTTTGCAGTTGCAGTTTTTTTACATAGTGCCTCCGTAGCTGGTAATTCTTAATGTTACGGTCACTTTGTATTAATTCTGATGTCTAGACAGAGTTATGTGCACTGGCATCCTCTCCAGCTGGTTTATGGCCTATAGTCCTGTTTTTAATTTCGTTAAAGAAGCGGTGCTGCTAACTAATTTTGAGATCTTTCTGCTGATAAGTAAATGTGACCTTTGTGTCCAAATTGCACATGTTAAGGTGCCAGTGTGGGAGGAGTGGTGATAGGAAAATGAGTCAGCAGTTGCTTAATGAGAGACAAAATGAGCAGGGCAACCCACAGTAAGGACTGTGTGTACATTGTCTGTATAGAAAAGTCCCCTTGTACAGTAGTTGGCAGTCTTACAGGGAGGTACCAGTTGTGAGATATAATCTGTGGATGGAATTTGAAAAACGAATAGAAAGACTTAAAAACCTTTTTCAAAAATGGAGCAAGACTGCTTTACCTCTTGCACCACATTTGCCACCCACTCTGGTTTTCCTGCAGTATTTTCACTGAAGATTCCTTCACTCTCAAATTTCCAAAGTGTCAGCTGGGAAAAGGTCCGGCCCTCTAACAGACAAATTAAAGTTTTAAACAGTGTTTTATTGCTCCAAAATATTATTTTGCTTGGCACTTTTCATGGGGTACTAAAGGACTGAAATTGTCCCTGTAACACATTTGTGTTGTTAGCTGCCATGCAGATGCGTAGGTGTTCCTCCCTAAGCAGAATGATAAGATTCTGGCTTATGAATATTGCTACTTTCTATTTCAAAGTTGTTCCTGTCTCTTCATTTAAGAAGTGAAATACTTTTGAAAAACGCCTGAGACTTGTGCAGATGAAGTAATCCCACCCGCCCTGTCTCCTCGTCCCAGCATGAAGCAGCTCCAAGCCACAAGCCTGGCGGGTTGGCGTGAAACTGAGCAAATCACACATGACGTGAAACAGCTGGCCCGTGAGCCAAATATAATTCCAATAAAAAAACAAAACAAGTATAAGTGTTTTGATACACTTTAACTCGCTTTTCATGAGCGTTAGGGTCGCGCTCTTCCACATTCCCGGTTCTCTTTCTCTCTCTCTCTCTCTCTCTTCCAGGTACACGCCCTTTGACTTGTGAGGGGGAAAAGTTTTAAGGACAGAAAAAAAAAAAAAACTAAATCACGGAAGAGAATCTGCAGTCCTACTAGTTTGGCAAGTTCTCTGGGCTCAAAGCAACGAAGAAAGGCGGAGAAGAGGGCAGAAACTCAAATTTGCGCACATTTACACACTTCTCTTGTCCCGCAGACGGTAAACGGTGAGTTGAATGCGTCTTTTTGGTTTATATGGGGTTTCTCCTCCGTAGAAGCTGCTTATTTGCTCGTCGTTTTTGCCACGTTTCGATAAACTCTTGCAAGAGCCATCCCATGAAACTTGGCCGCTGTCTGACTGCAGGACGGTTTCAGTGACTCCAGTCCTCCGAAGTTTTGGGCTCAAGTTGCACTTTCATTAAAGTGCAAATCATGAGAGTTGGTCGCTATTTTGCTTTTATTTGCTTTTACTTTTCAGTTTTGTTGGCTGTGCGTGATTGCCATATTCTTCTACGTCTCCTCTTCAGGGAAAGATATGTGATATTTTGATAGAGATCAGTTGTCAAGTTGTCGATCAGTTGCAGACATCGTGTCAAGAACTAAAGTGACTCGAGGTGACAGAGTATTGGGCTTAAACGTTGCACAACCATTGGGCAACCGGGTCGCGCGTAAAAGCGCATTTTTGAGAAAGGTTTTGACCATTTTGAGACAATATGGTATTTAGAAAGAGGCCCACAGGAGTGACAGTCTGGCTTACTGGGTGGATTTGTTGAGTTGTGTCGTGTATAACAACGTGTGTCATTACTGTTTCTCAATATTTAAACCTGTGGCGTGAGTTCTGGCAAACCTGATGCTTATATTGATAATGTCACGCACACGTTTCAACGTTCAGGTGTCTCTATTTTCAAACCTCGCTGAAGAATTGGATGCAAGACGGTCACTGCACGTCTGCTCGCCGCAATTTACAGCCACAACCTAACTTGTTCCTCTGTTAATATTTTATGCCACACTAGCGGTAGTATTGTCATTACTCTGCGCACATACCGTATCACATTCGCCTATTTGGAAACGTAACACTCAATCTCCTTTGGGCTCTGGAGGGAAACGGGAAACCTCTAGTTGTAGGGCTGTATATTTAATTATTTGCGTCGTTGTTTTGGGGGCTTTTAAGGCAAATAACGGAGATTAGTTTGTCTCTCGAGTTGGACAACATGAAGCTCTGACGTGGGACAGTTGAAGTCTTGACTTAATTTGTCTAAATTAGGGCACGCTATCCAAGCAATACCACATTAAGACAGGTCGGTGTCTAAATAATTAATGTGAGAATGGACAGAAATGGAAATCCAAGAATAGAATAAATGTCTTTTGGGGTTGTTATGGGGTAGGGCACACTGAGAGCTGTTGAGGCCCTTGTGTACTCAGGCAGCAGAGGGTGTGTCACTGGTGCAGGAAGAAGTCCCCTAACGTTCCTACAGGACTATGATATAACAAAAAACTGTCATCTAAGGGTGGTAATTAAAAAAAAAAAAAAAAAAAAAAAAGAGGTGCCAAAATAACTTGTATTTTAAAATGCATTCTTAAAACAACCTATTTTCATAATCAGAAATATATGTTCTCACCGTTGCATGCAAACTTGTGGTTGTGGTGTGCTCATGGGGTGGCTCAGTGGGACAGACGGTTAGAAATCACCAGGACACTTGCAAAATCTGAAAGGGGTCGAGTGAAATGTCAGATTATAATGGCCCTATGCTGTCAGAGCTTGTTGTCCCTTAATGAGACTAACAGGCACATGCCCTAATTGGCCACATATCCTATGCTTGTGGTGACTAAATTGCTTACTTGGAGGGTGCTTTAGTGAAATGTGCACTTCAGTAATTGAGATATTGATTTGCTGTCTACAAATTACCAAGTGACACGAGCAAGACGACATTGGTTGTTGGAACAAAGAGTCTATATGGTGCGTTTTCTCGTCAGTGTAACCTCCCTGTTTGCGCTGACGAATTTGAATATTGAAGCTGACAGACGACTACATTTGCCTCAAACATATCCTCTTGCTGCTTTGGGGCAAACTAGCTCGGAGTTGGCCTGTAAATTCCTGTCTAAGTGATCTCCACAGACAGCAATGAATGGAATTCCTACAAACATGTCTCACCTACTGGCTTGTTACAGTTTGAGCAATGTGTGTCGGTTAGTTATACATCCGCCGAGATCTTAACTCTTGATTGTCTCTCTGTCCAAGTCTGGCAGACTCTCAAATATTTGGGCTGTTTGAATGTATTGGGATAAACTGTTGATGTGTAATGATAAACTGGTTAGCTGTAGCCTAACTGTCAGAAACATTAGTGTGTTTGTATACAAGAGTCATTGAGGTCAGTGGCTTGAGAAGAAAAAAAAAAAAAAGAGTAGCCGAGTGAAAACAAGGATGACACAGTGGCAGGTAAAGGAAGAGAGAGTGGCACTGAAAGAGAGAGGCAAGTACAGTTGGCAAGGTAGCAAAGGCAAGACAGAAAGAAAGGAGAGGGAGAGAGGAGCAGACAGGGACTAGGTAATCCCTTGGGTAATCTGAAACCCAGTCCCCTCAGCAGCTTCAGTAGATCAGATGACCTATCAAAGATCAGAACTTCCATTGTGCATCACAGCTTGTCTCTCAATCAGACTCCCTCTCACCCTCCCCACTTATTTCACGTCACCATCCCTCCCTTATTGCGGCTCTAGGCTCAACACCTGAAACGAAAGCCCTCACAGGGACATGAGGAGATCCTCTGTTTCATTTTCCACTGCATGTGCCTGTTACTCAAGTGTGTTTGGAATCCGACTGTCCTGCAATTTCCCCCCTTTACACAGCCCACGACAATGGTTTAATCACCTCAGCCATGATCTATCTATCTATCTATCTATCTATCTATCTATCTATCTATCTATCTATCTATCTATCTATCTATCTATCTATCTATCTATCTAGCTATCTCCCCCTCCCCCCCCTCCCTATCTCACACCTCTTGACTTCTTCTTTTCCCAGAGAGAGGAGTCATGGAGGATGCCATTGCGACCATGGTGAAGGTCTTCATGAAGTCCTCCAAAGGAAAGGAGAGTCTAGGAAAGAAAGATTTCCAAAACCTCGTCACATCCCAGTTCAGCAACATTCTTTCGGTTAGGAAATCTTTATTGAACTTCTCTGAATTGTTGCAAGCACTTGCATTATGTAACCGTCTCACACAACAGCACACAGTAATATTGTAGTATTAGCACTGGCCAGGCTTAACCTGTCCATATTTTTAACATGATTGTGATTGTGACCAGTTACAGTAGGTGAAGGAGGAAAGTGATCCAATATGATAGAATGACATTCATCTACATTATAATGTAAATTGAGCCACTGATAGAGGGTCATTTACTAATCGTGTGTAGTGATTTCACTAATGAGAGTCCAGGTAGAGTTACTCATCACCATTGTCTGATGGTTGTGTGTGCCTACCACCCAGGGCACAGAGAGCAAGGAGGCGGTCAGCAACATGGGCCAGGGACTGGACACAGACCACGATGGCAAGGTTGGCTTCGAGGAGTACATGAAGCTAATCGGCTACCTGGCGTCCTCGCTCAGCGAGCAGCGTGGCCTCGCCAAAGAGGAGCCTGCACAGAACGCTGCATCCGGACAAGTTGCACAGTGCACCCCCGACAAAGAGGAAGGGAAGCCAGAGGCAAAGGAGGAAGCAAAGCCAGAGGCAAATGAAGAGGCAAAGGCAGAAGCAAATGCTGAAGTGAAGGTAGAAGCAAAGGCAGATGCAAAAGTAGATGTAAAGGTAGAAGCAACGGCAGAGGGGGAGACACAGCCTGAAACAGCAAAGGAAGAGCCGGCAGCAGCAGCAGCAGCAGTGCTGGCAGCAGCAGTGCCGGCAGCAGCAGTGCCGGCAGCAGCAATGCCGGCAGCAGTGGAGGCGGCCGCAGCAGCAGTAGAAGAGGTTGTGAAAGAAGTGGAGGAAACGGTAAAGGTGGAAGAGGCTGTAGAGAAGGTGGCTGCTGCAGTGGAAGAAGAAGTGGAGAAGAAGACAGAGGAGGCGACCTCATAGGGGACAATCCATTCCTTCACAAAAAAAAGTCGCACTACACATTTACATTCAACACTACACAAAACACAGCATTAATAATACCAAAATAAGTTTGAAATCCAACAACGATTATTTTATTTTTTTAATATACAACTTTTGAATACAAAATATTGATGAAAGTTCAAACACCACAAACCCAGCTCTGAAAGACCACCACTCATTTTATGAGAAACGATTTGTGTACATACCAGTAGAACTATTGCTTTGTACCAGTAGTTACCACTATGTTCATAATACAGCATGTGCATCCCACTATATAGCACATTTACCTCATTATGATTATATACTATGATAGCATGCAAACGTACACTACCATGTGCATGCCGAATCCCTGTGAAACTTTTCTGCAAACTATGACTTTCCTGCACACGTGACCAAAGTGTTACCGCATCTTAACACACCACTGCAGACAAGGAGTCCTTACTCCTGGTGTTCTCTCTGTCTGGGCCTCTTCCACAGCTGTATCATGCAGCCTTACATCGCGCAGTGCTATAGGTCCTTGATGTGGTATACATTCAACCTGTTCTCATTCCAGGATGTCAATATTGCCGTTTTGTCTCGGCCCATTGGCGTCTCAGAGACACGAACAAGGTGCCTTAGATTCAAGCAACAAAAATGAGGTTTAGGAAAAGATCATGGTTTTGGTTAAATGTGACACAGTTTGGTTAGGGTTAAGCACAAAAACTACTTGGTTAGGGTTTGAAAAAAGTAATTTACATCTTGCAAGGGACTTAAAGGAATAGTTTCACATTTTGGGAAATGCGTCTATTAGCTTATTAGCCAAATGACACTACTCTTATATGCATCCATTGACTGAAGCTACAGCCACCAGCCAGTTAACTCAGCTGAGTATAAAGACTCGAAACAGGTAAACTACTAGCTTAGCATTGTCCATAACATCTACAAGCACCTCTGAAGCTCACTAATTACATTCTTTTTTTGTTTCCTCAAAATTGAGTTTTTGTGGTAAAAAGCAAACAAGATATAAAGAGTTGGTTGGAAAGAGCCAGGCTCACTGTTTCTCTTAGTGTTTATGCATGGCCATACAGATGTGAGACTGGTACAAGTCTTCCCATCTATCTCTTGGAACAAAAGTCAATAATCGCATTTCCAACCATTCTTTTAATGGTTGCATGCAAATCTGACACCAAACCTTTTTTTGTTTTGTTTACATTCTCCCCTTTGAATTCACTGCTATGGAGCTTGCTTAGCATGACAATAAACAAACTGTTTTGATGGAGCTTTGCATTACTTCACATCGCCTTAATTGTGTTCTCAATGCCCCGTCACACCCTCATCTATCTCTTCCTAGTCTACTTTATGGACTCTCTGCTTCTTTCTCTGTGTAAATCCCCAAAAAGTTCATCTGAAGTTCATAGTATATTCTCTTCACTGGTAATCAGCCATAAATTTGGACCTGGAAGATCAGGTGTGACCTTTGGTTAAATAATTAAGGTTTGAGGATGGAATCCACACCAAAGGATCCTTACGGTCAAAAGGGAGCCCACAATAGTCCCATGGGAGCAGGCTGGTGACTAGAGGAACAGGTCAGGGAAGGTTTTCATGCAACCTAATCCACCTGGATTAGAGGTGGAGGAGAAGAACAAGATAACAAAACATCAAGAAGTCAAGAAACCCATAACAGGTGTCACTTGGTGGAAACACTTTTTTTAAAAATTAGTGCCTTTGTTGTTATTTTGCTTTTAAAACCATGGCAGGTTCTACTTACTGACCCGTGCTGGACAGTACATTATCTGGAGTGACCCCGGGTAGCACTGGATAGAAGGGGAGTGACAATAAAGGTCTCAGTAGAAACTTGACCTCTGTTGTGGAGGCTCCCTTTTAAAAATGCTCATTGTTGTTTGTTGTTTTCTGCTAGTTTAGGCATCCGGTTGGTCAGGTTTACGTGTTTGTTTGTCGGTCACACCCTTGTACAGTTTAAAGACCCCGTTTGACCTGCAACTGGATCCTTGTGTAGCAGGCACTGGGAAATTACTGGATTAGGCATTTAATGGGTAACACACCCTGGGACGCAAACAATTACATGAAAGTAATCCCGGGCTCCAGTGATCATGCCCATTAGACCAGGTGGTAGTGTCAAAGGGATCGTTGTCAGACGTTGTACTTTTTTAAGCAAAAAAAAAAAAAAAAAAAAAAAAATACTGAGCCGTCAATATGAATCTTTGTGGTGTTGTCTTTTACAACAGCATAATAATAAGATGTTGCATGCTATCACCATATTTCCTAGATATTATCATTGTATTACCATTAATGTGGCCATTATTTAAGTTCTACTTGGCCTCTTTATATTTAACTTTTAAACCTATACCTAACTCTTGTTTGGACCACTATGGAGATCACTTGAAAATGTGCTTCTTTGTCTCGTTATATGCAATTTGTTAATTACAATTTAATGATTTGTAAATTGTCTCGTCATCAATAATGCAGCCATGAGAAAAAGGCTTGTGTTGCAGGCCTGCTATGTTATAGGTGGCCAGTTGCGGAGTGCACGCGTTTCGGGCACACTACCAAATGTGCACCTTTTGCACTGTCAGAGCACCTGGCACTTCAAACTGCTCCACAGCAAAACGGGCAAGACAAATAAGCTCGAGTCATGTGATCACCTTGCCTCACTGCGACACTCCCATTGTAAATACTCTCATTTACACTTACTCTGCTCAGCCTTTATACTCGCACAACGCTGTGTTTCCTGCATTTGCTATTACTAACAAACTTCTTGCACATTCTGGACCTTTTTAGACTATAATTTCTGTTATTAAAATCTATATACCATTTTTTATATCAGAATACTTTTTCGGGACTTCCTGTGAATAATAGAAACATCAGTCTCTTGCGATATCTGCAGTACATGCATGCAGTATATGTTTATTGGAAAGTCCACCTTTCCATCATAACAACCCCTGTGGTGCTGCTTTAGAGTAGCTGAGTTAAAGTTGCAGTCTGGTGAATCAAACTAAATTTACTTCCCTGGCGGGTTAAAATGACTAAATTCCAGTATTTTAAGTGAGCAGATCTGGATTAAACATCATCCGGAAGTTATTTCACCACAATTAATTTTGTATTTGAACCTGTTTGAAATAGCAGATGGGCTTACAGTACCAGAGCTTGTCGAACTGTCTGCCCTGGCAGTTTTTGTTCACTCTCCTAAAGTGTAAACCCCACCCAGCCTTAACTCGTGTAGATTAAAAACATGCTGGAACCGCGCACAGCAGATTTGCAGCAGGGAGTGTTTGCAGCCAGACTTCTATTACAGCACAATACGTCTCATTCATTCTGACACACAGTAGATGAAGATAAAAAGCCTGTTAGGAATCCTCCCTCCAAGTGAATATATAAAGTGTACCAACAAATATGTGGATGTGCTTTTAAGCCTCATTGGGTCAACATGTTTGTGATTATACGACCACTCCCAGGATATTGTGCAGGCTTTCATCACTCTGCGTAGATGTACTCTGTTTATTTCCTGCCAAGTACTCGAGGGTATGTGTGAGCTTAGCATTTGGACTCGTTTCAGTCCACTGACATGTCCAATAAACTTCACTATGCTAATATTTCAACTTCACATGTATTGCTGTATCATGTTTGCTTATTCTTTGTACACAATATTGAATAAAACTGTGACAGTAACATGTTTGCATTTGTGGCTTTCTCACTTAAAAATCCACATATCACATAATGTGCACGTGTGATGAGGAGAGGAAGGGAGAGAAAACACCTGCAGAGAGAGAGGGGGGGTAGGTAAGAGAAACAGAAGCAGATAAGTGGGTGAAGGAGTTTGGGGGGGGTGAGGAGGGGGAGGAGTTGGAGGGAGAGGGACAGGTGATATTTAAGCCACTGGCAAACTCTCTCCCCCATCCATCTCGGCCTTGGCTCTGTCCCCTGCACCTCTTTAAAGACAAAGGAGGCCCTCCATCAGCACTCAGGTAAGACAGACAACTTGTACGGGTTGCTTCGCTCGACTTTCTCCTCCGCATCTGATCAAGCTTGTGAAGTATTTTATTAGGCTGTGCAACTGCAGGAGAATCAAAAAGCTTTAAAGACACTGGGCAGCGGGCGCTTAGCAGCAGACCTGCTCATTCGATGACTTTGTCTTAACAACGTGCATGCTTTCCATTGATGTGCAAGCTTTGAGAAAAGTTGACAGGAATTTTATACACCAGAAAAATATGGAAACAAGTGAAGCCGATAGGGATTTGTGGCAAAGCAGAGTTAGGAAATGAACATTTACGCAGCTTTAATTTAGAATAAATAGCTGTAATCATACATGCAATACTTTCTGCTCCAAATTTTTTACATTATTCATCACTCATTGTTCCACCACTAAGATTACACCGTGCATATGCATTATTATCATCTGCAATATTGTGTAACTGATAGCATTTTCGTCTCCATGGTTTCCTATTGTATTGTGGCAGACAGTGAGACAGATGACCCCTATAGATTTTCCAGTTAGCCAGCTTTGGTGTCCTCCGGCCTCCTCTTTTGTCTGCCTGCAACTCTGACCTCTCTGGTCCAATGCGCTGCAGCATGATGAGAGGCAATAGCCGCTCACTGACATTCATGTCTCCTTTTGTAATACTTGATGGTGAATAAATCATGCACAGGGAGAATTGCGGATTGATTGTGTCCTTCTGTATTTTGTGTGGATTAATGTCAACGGAACTCTTTGTCCAACTTTAAACCTGAGCATAAAGGTTAAATGTGTCTAAGCAAGTGTGGGAGTAAATACTCTCATCTGTATGTTAGTGTATATCGTGACACCTCAGGTTACTCGCCCCCTTAGTTTCTGAATGTGATCACCAGACGAGTGTTGTGTTTCACTCCTGGTTTTGAATGATAAGACTGTTACACGATCGACAGACATGTTTTACAAGCGTCTTTTCTCTGATACCGCAGTGTCAATCGCTATATGCATTACCAATTCAGCTTACAAGAGTGATAACCTGAGGGCCATAAGAACAATAACGGGTGTGCATGTTTTTAAAGCAATGAGACAGAAAGTCTTCATGCTCAAACTTTGCACCATTGACAGTGACTTATTTGTGTCTGTGTGTGCACAGTCTCTCCACGAGTCCAGCACAAGAAGCTCCAAGATGCCGGACACAATGTGTGTAAGACTGTTCAAAAAGCTTTTCCAAAGCTGTACTCCATCTTTCCATCCAAACCTCTGAAATGTAAAACCCAGTAAGGTCACACACACTTAGTGCCCCAATTAATTAAATTCGGGTCAGTAATAGCCTCTGCACTGCTCGCAGAGTGTTATTCAACCCGTTGTGTAGAAATAGGAAAACATCTCCCTGATTTCCTTCTATCCATCAATCTGACTCTCCAACTATCACTTTGTCTTGGAGGTGGCTTCACCCTTGATTGCTATGTGACCGCACATGCATCATGGGCTGGAGCGGGCATTTTGTGACAGAGTCTGACCTTTTGACCCGATTCCTTTCACAGCATGTCCAAGGAGCCCAGTTCCAACCTGGAGAGTGCCATGCAGATGCTCATAAAGACCTTCCACAAGTATTCGGGGAAGGAAGGCGACAAGTACACTCTGAGCAGGGGTGAACTGAAGGAGCTCCTGATAGAAGAGCTGGGGACTTACTTAGGGGTGAGTGTCAGACTGTGCCAAGAAGCAAATAAGTAGTTGTACACTAACACACTAAGGCAGTTTTCAAAATATGCATCACACAAGCAAAAGTATGCATTCACATACTCAAACACACATGCTGGAACTAGCCTGTGCAGCAATGTATGCCCGCTCACTCACACACACACACACACACACACACACACACACACACACACACACACACACACACACACACACACACACACACACACACACACACACACACACACACACACACACACACAACAGAGAACACATTCTTAACCCTCTCTGTTCCCCACTGACAGAACTCCAAAGATAATGAGGCAGTTGAGAAGGTGATGAACGACTTGGACTCCAACAATGACGGGGAGGTGGACTTCACCGAGTTCATCATTCTGATGGGCGCCCTTACAGTCGCCTGCAACGACTTCTTCCTGGAGTTCAAAACAGATGAGAAACCCAAAGAGGGAGGCGAGTCGGCGGAGAAGAAAGATTGAATCAGTGCAAGAGTAAGAGGGGGGGAAAGAAAAGTGGGCGTTAAAGAGGAGGAAGAGGAGGAGGAGAAATGTAAATCAAGAGAGATAGAGGACAGAAGTGCAACGGCCCTTTGTCTTATGCAATTTGTAAACACTACAACTCCACATGAGGGAAGCGGTCCAGCAGTTAGTTTGTGCAGAACATGGGGCCTTCAGTGGGTGTAGTGTTTTCCCTCTGTTTTTCATACCTCAACTTATCCGGAGCTAGTTGTTGCACTCAAAGTGGTGAGCGACTTAACACACACAACAGGGTATATTTCAACGTCTTTAAACTCAAATTCAGCAGTTTTGTTAGGTTGTTAGGGGTTGTTAGATTTAATAAAGCACTGGAAAGAAGGGGAGTTGAGCATTTCTTGCACATGAATAATTTGTGAACATATATTACGTTACAGATGATCATATTATTGTATGTACTCAGTGTTGAAAAATAGAATATGATTTATCCCCTTTCTTGCACCTATTTTGTAATCTTTTTTTTTGGTAATAACCAATCCATGCTTCAAAATATTAAACATGGCATATAACCGACTGTTAATTGTGGTATATTTTGTTTTACACTCTCAAAAATAAAATTACAGACTTAGAATACAAAATACAAATCCTCATGCTGCATGAGTATTCGTCGACATGTCTGGCATGAATCGCTACACCTGGAAATGCAGTTGAATGGGGAAAAGAGGAACAGTGTCAGCAAACTGAGAGTGTGTGTTGGTGTGTAGGCAACCATGTAACCCTGTGTGTACCTGTTTGTGTGTGTGTGTGTGTGTGTGTGTGTGTGTGTGTGTGTGTGTGTGTGTGTGTGTGTGTGTGTGTGTGTGTGTGTGTGTGTGTGTGTGTGTGTGTGTGTGTGTGTGTGTGTGTGTGTTTTGGGGATTCCCACAGAGTAAACTGCTCCAGCTCACACATCCTGCCAACAATATCCTGCAAGTCTTGTTCCACTAGATATAAGCTGACCCAGATGTTTGACTTGGATCTGCATAGAAAACTTCTTCAAAAAAGGAAGACAGAGAGAAAAGAGGAAGAAAGAGAGTGGGTGTGAGGGAATATAATGAGCGTGTGTGTGTCTGTGCTTGTGCGTGTGTGAATGAAGAAAAGGACAGCAAAGGCAGGGAGTGGATCCAATTTATGAAGTACATCAGTTAAGTATGTGACTTCGAAAGCGGTGGTATAATCACAGAGGAATGCTCAAGTTGCTGTGACTGTGAGCACACTCAGTGTCCCATGCACACGCACAAATGCACACACACGCACACACACAAACCAGTAAATCAACACGTCCTCTTCCCCCTCATTGGCTTTTATAGCTGCTTGTCAGTTTTAAAATGTTACAGAGGAAAAAATGTGAAGCAGATGAATCACAGATCGTCTCCTTTCAACCAGAGGGATTCCTTTTCTTCTGTGCTTAAAGACAGACTGTTAACCACCACCTCTTCTTACCTTCAGCAATATTACGAAACTGATTCCAGGTCTGTGGGCGTGGTTTTTACGCAATCTGCTTTCATGCCTCGGCCCTCCGCCTCCAAAGGTGTTCTCTGATTGGTAGGTTTGAATATTTGAGCTTGGCGTGTACAGCCCACAGACAGGTAACCATTTTAAAACAGTCTCTGCAAATATTAACCCTGTTTTGGCCTGAAGGGAAACAAACATCCTGTTACAACTGTTGACAGCCTTAGTTACCTGCTTCGTCATTCCAGAGGACCAATAAATCACTTGCTTTTGTGTGGGAAAAAAAGAGTTTGACAAAATATTCTGAACAAAACAGGAGATTCAATGCCAATAAGCAACATTTGTAATAAGTTTTAATGCAAGGTCAGATCATTTGTTTCCTAACAGGTGCCTATATGTGAATTACAATTACTGCCTTGTGGTTGTTTGCCTCCACTGACCAGTCAAGTTAAGTTTACATCCATGTCTGTCCAGACTCATATCATACATGTAGTTAAGACTGTGAAGGAATCCTTAATGTGTTCACATGCTTGGCCAATAAAGCTGGTTGACAGGAGACAATGCTACATATATACATGTTCCTGCAACAAAGCTACGAAGTCTAAAACTTGCATGCACAGAGGATTTAACAATCATCACAGGTGGACACCCAAGATTCGTGTCCCTAACTCAGTATCTGACCAAATGTGAAATGTGGTCACAGTCTCCCCTTCTGTTCCTCAGTTATGGTGTTGAATAATGGGCAGAGAAGGGTTTTTGCAGAACATTATGAAGTCACAGTAAAGTTGACCGTTGACCTTTTGGATATAAAATGTCATCACTTCATCATTTTATCCTATTAGACATGTGTGTGTAATTTTGTCACAATTAGCGAATGCCTTATTAAAAGGGCTACAAATGTGTTTTGTGAGGTCAGCGTGACCTTTGACTCCCAAGATTCGATTTAGTTCATTTTTAAATCACATTACTTTACATTTCATTTAGCTGAGGCTTTTATCCAAAGCGACTTACAATAAGTGCATTTCAACCATGAGGGTACAAAACCCAGAACAACAAGAGTCAAGAAAATACAATTTCTTCAAGAAAGCCAAACTACAAAGTGCTATCAGTAAGTGCCATTTTAAGCGCTACTAAATTTCCACTGTCCTGATGTCGTTGGGGAGCTCATTCCACCATCTAGGAGCCAGGACAGCAAACAGTCGTGATTTTGTAGAGTGTTTAGCTCGCAGTAAATCCTTTTAAATAGTTCCTGAAGGTGTTCTGATGTTGCGTTCATGAGCATTAAGTGGACAACCTGAAAACATAATGCCTCTGGCCAATGATGTCCCTGGTGCAGATGCATAATAAGGGAATTATTTAATATCAAAAGAGGAACATTGTCAAAAGTAATGAGACCAAATACAACTAATCTGCACCTCATAATCTGCCCCACATATGATGGACAGTCAGACACTGGAAAAAGTACTCAGATCCTTTACTTAAGTAAAAGTTTAAATATAGTAAATTACAAGTAAAAATTCTGCATTCAATTTACTACTTAAATAAAAGGACTTTAAATACAAATTCAAATACTATCAAAAGTCCTTGCTCTGATTCTGTGATGCTGTATACAGCCTAGTAAAAGAGAGATGGCAGGTGTCTGTCCAGTGAATTATAGGCTGAGGAGTAGCAGCTGTGAATCAGGGTAAGACTGACATCCTCCAAGAGTTATGTTCCACAGCAGTTACTTAATTATCTGTGGCCTTTGCAACCACACAGGGACAAACAATGACTGGACGACATCCTGCAAACAGTATCTAAAGCCACGCCTGACCTTACCAGGTGAGGTCATTCAAACTAAAACACAGCAGTCTGTGCTGATGGATCACACATGGCTGCCGCTGCCTGCGTGAGGAAAGGAGATGAGCAACACTAAGCCGGGCCATGTCACTGGCATCGAGCCTGAAGCATCTGATAAGGACGGCAGGAACACTTCGGTTACCAACACAGCAGGTCAAGCGACACCCAGATGTCAAACTACCATGTCCCTCAGACAGAATCAGTCAGCGATCACGTCAAGCTGTCATGCAAGACGGAGAGTGGGCAACAATTGCATGAGAATAGGATGGCATATACGTAAGAACAAAATGAAATTATTCATTTAAGTATACAGTGGCATAGGTGGCTCCAGGTCTATAGCGTCTGATGATTAATTCCTTTCCAGGTGTCGCTCGCTCTCTCTTGGCTAGAATTTGAGAAGGCTTGCTTTCCTCAGGTTCATGAAATCCATCTTGATAGAAGACCGCAGGGAGACCTTATGGGTGCAGCACACTGCCAGAAAGCAGTCAGGAGACATGTGAAGTACAAAACCCTGGCACTCCACATTCACACAGAACAGGCTTTGAAGTTTTGGGGTACTTTTACTCAACTTTTATGCAATTTTATGTTTTTAAATCCCTACCTTTAAGATTAAGATTTAATATTTAAAAAAACATTGGATAATCTTTACAAATATAACACACTGATTAAGTTCCCAGCGTGAAGTTGGGGCCACTTTCAGATGTCTATGAACTGGCAGCATGTCCACCAAGGAGACATTTCCCCACTAAGCTTCTTTGATGGGTTAATCGAAATAACTCTTCAAAATAAAACAGTTAATGCTAGAGAAGACAAAAGTTTAAAAAAAAAAAAAAAAAGTAAAAAAAAATGAAGTGTAGTGTATTTTTCCTTTTTTTTCCATTCTTTTCACCCCATTAATTATCTCACAACTCCCCATATTTATCTTCCAACCAGAGGTAAACCACCAATAGGTTTCAATCATTGCGTGGGCTAAATTACTGAACAGTGAAGAAGTTAAAACTAGTTCTACCTCAACTTGCTACAGCAGTGAAATGTTGCTCACAGGGATAAGAGCACTTGAAGGGATCATTTTTCTGCAGATTACTTTTACTTTTGGTACTTTCAGTATATTTTGCTCATATTGAAGACTGAAAGTTATCTATAGTTTTAGAGTAAGGAAATCTAACCTGCGGGTCCCGAGCCTTCATAAATTAATGCCCAAACTCTTGGCATCGAATAGAAGCAAACAGGGTTGGTGTCCTCCCCGAGAGTCAAGGAGAAACGGATGATAGACAGATATCAGCCTCGGATAACACGAACAGGGTGAGGGAGGTAAAGGAGAGGGATGAACGATACGTAAGAAAAGGAGGGAAGGAGAGAGGGATGGTGTCAATTGCTTCTTCTTTTTTTTCCTTCACATTAAACGTCCTTGACATGGGTGTAATGATACTACTCTTACTCTTTGTCGGGTTTTAGTGCTGCATTTACCTCAGATCTACACACAGCAGAAGCTGGGGTGCTCATTGCAGCTACGCAAGCAGTTTGTCCTCAACATGATCCTCGACTAAACCTAATCTCCCCACTAGACCTTTCCCCCTCACCTGTTCACTCAAACCTGGAATAATATTCTATCCCTTTTTAAGCAAAACAGAGCGCTAAACTTTCAGACAAATTACCAAACTGCTGAAACCACAATCAATCTCTTTCAGTTAAAGATTCATTAAGCTCAAAAACGCCCTCATTCAGTCATTCCAGCCTCTGTGAAGAGGCTGCTTCCTCAGGGATGAGGAGACACTTTGATGCTTTGATCATTCGCTCTCAGAGCACAAATTACTCTCATATTTTGCCGTTTATGTTGCTGATTTATTGGGATCAAAGAGAGGCTCACAGGGGATCTCCAGCATTGAGATTCAGGACCTTTTATTGTGATCTGTTTTACAATGTTTGAAAAATAGGTCTCCGCATTTCAAAAGACACCAATAAAAAAATGTTTATAGCAGGTGTGTCTCCTCAGATTACCTCTGCTTGAATGCTCGGACAGAAAGTGGCTTCCCTTAAATCTCTTTGAAGAGATATGAAAATGGCAGACACTCAAAATGTATAACATAAAACAAGATTTAACCTTCATAAGACTATACTCGACTGTGAGTCTAAAGGTTAACATCAGCTGCTGATCAAAGTTTGCCAAAATGATTTCCAGCATATCGCTAAATTTTGAGTAAACACACCAAGCTAAAGTTTGATTAGTTACATTTAGAATACGTAAAGAAACATAAGACTTCAGTGAATATAATGTAGTCACCACTTCTCAAATAAGTCTTCTGCCTCTTAGCACCAGGGGGGGCATTACAGCCTGAGGGAAAACAGCATTACTATGACAGCAATTTTATTGAAATATCTACACAGTGTTTTATGTCATTACTTTATATTCCTGAAAATTATTCTACTTAAAGTCCTAAAGAGTGTTGACACAAGACATACATCTTATCATATTTTCTTACCACAAATCACAAGGATTTTCAGGTTGTTTTGCAGATGCTCCCAAGAATAAACAGCCTCATTCAGCTGGAAACTAGAGATAACAAGATAGTCTTAGTTCTTGTCAATAAAAGCTCTTACTATTGTAATGCCATCGCTCCTCCGAGCACATTGCATCAGGGTGAATCATTCGCGCTTCACAGTGCAGATAACACGGTGGAAACAAATCCCTCATTCACAGTAAAAGTGAGGAAATCCTCAAGGGACAGCTGTCACAGAAAACTAACATGAATAAGAGCATAAATTACAGATGAAATAGCTGGTCTTTGTTCTTATCTTTATAAGCAGAATGATATGATTATGTGCATGGTTTTTTTTTTTATCAATTATTAATTTAAGTAAAAAAAAAAAAGTCTGTTGGTAAGTAGGTGCAGTGTACCAGCACGTCCACCAGAGGGAGAAAGAGAGGCACAAACTAAAGTGTCGTCTCCATATGGAAAGGACTTTCTGCTTCACTCAGTCACAAAAATATAATGTATAGGTTTTAATAAAGGCACAGTAGATAATTAAAATATCACATCTGTGTGTGAGTCCTGTTCCAATCCAACTCCATGTCACATTTAATCAGTAAAAGTGTCCCGTCATCTGAGGTGCTTGTTCACATGCAAAACTGCAGCCTGGATGTTTTGCATCAGCTGCACATCAAAGTCAAATAAAGAAAAAGCAGAAGGCACCCAGAGTGAGTCAGAAAACATGTTGATGACCTAATAAAAAAAAGATAAAAACAACACAGATAAATAATAAAGTGTCGCTGTAAATAGAATAGCAGGAGAAGTACACACTGATTGAACATTTCACTGATCGGAGGTGATGGTGTTACTGATTTTTTTTTTTTTTTCATGCATGCCCAAAGGTGTGTTTGTTTTGTATATCTAAGCTGAGTTATGGTGTAGTCAGTGGATGCGAGGCACCGGGTGCAGCAGGGTCATGTGCTCTGCACCGTTGAAAGGCAGACGCTGGGTGCAGTAGTGGTGCACCACCTCTGGGATGCTGGGGAACACGCAGCTGCTCTGGTCCAGGGTGTAGCCATTTTCTTTTGTCTGGGCAACAATGATATGAACGCATCCCTGACTCGTCCTGAGTAACACAGAAAAGAAGAAAGGAGAGAAGAATTAACCAAGTTTTCTCACTAAACAAAACTGAGTGACATAAATTATTCTTTTGGTCTTTACAAATGACACAAAAAGACCATCAATGAGTAAATTTGACGTTCAATATTATTTGACTTCCCAAACTTAACTTAACTGTGAGCCCCGAGCCCATTAAATAGCAATAAAGACCTACATCTTTCAAATTAGTCATAAGATTCTTTGTTTTCATAGTAAACAAACTGCAATGAAATAGTGTATAGCAGCAGTCCTGTAGCATCATATATACAGTTTAAATATATAAACAATATTACAGTTTATAATGGCAACCAAAAATTATCATTAAAATGAGATAATATGTTTATATTTATATACTCACAAATATAGTTTCAATTTGATAAAAAATCCAAGTAATTTCCCAAAGCGGCTGGGTACTTGTCAGTTTTTTCAGAAACAGGACAGAAGGGTAGGATTAACTAAAAATAAACACTATATTTATCATATTAAAAGAACATGTTAGTTTTGTGAAACAGTGTGGGTAGTGGTGTGTTTTTAATTGTCTTGAACAACAGAGCTCTGTGTTACAGAGGAATAAGCTTTTCTAAGGCTCTGGATACACGGGTTGTTATTAGTATACATTTATTATTGGTTTTGGTCTTCTAAAAATATTTCATGATGATAGGAAAAATATATGAAGTATTAACATCTTTATCCTTTAAAGTAAAGTAACATCCAACTTTGCCGCATCGTCACGGCGACGCCCATTGACAAAGTCGAACGAATGTCTCAATGTATCATCAACTACATGTTTAGGTTATTGTGAGCCGACTTTACGTTCATGGGATCAACCAGCTCGACGTAGAATGTGAAAGTATGAAAAGTGTCATTCCCGGTGGCCAACAGGCCCTATTCTCTATGACTATGAGCGAATATTACCACACAGGGGTCTTCAGGGCGGGGCTCTTATAAAGTAACGAAAAGTAACTAGTAACGAAAAGTAATGAGTAACGCAAAAATAAAAAGTAACAAGTAACAAAAAGTGCCGTGACGATCGCGCTCAGAAGTTTCTGCGTTTAAATTTAAAAAATGAAGCTCCGACGTTTCCTTGTGTTACCTGTGCAGGTGTATTTTAAAGCTAAATATCACATTTTACATTTATACACTGAGAGCTCATCACACTCCTGGTTTTATACACCTTAGTTTTTGAACTGTGACTTCTGGTGCTGACTCGTCGATGACCCATAATCCACCTGAAAATCTATCTGCAGCATTACAGGAAGGATTTTAACTGACTTCCTGTGTTCTTTTACATCCTGTGCTCTTAATTTGAAAAAACGTTTGTACCTGATTTGCCCCCTTTATTGTTTCATTAATGTTGCAGTTGGGTAAATATATTTCTGTGACACACTAATCCCTTGTAAAATGGAGGACAAACTGTTTTCTATCTGATTTGATCTGTTTGCTGAGAAAACATCTACTACTACTTAAAGTACTTACTTAAAGTAACGTAGGAACAAAGTAACAAAACATTGGTACGAGGAACGCAAAGAAACGAAAAGTAACGAAAAGTAACGCAAACACGCTACGAACAGATCGGGTCCAGTGTACATCCAGGACATGGTCCAACGTTACATCCCAGCTCGGTGCTCGGTGCTGGGGCTCTAATTATCCAACACCACAGCCCTTGAGACTGCGTGTGCAGTTTCAGATTTCACTCACTTGAGGGCGATGGAGTACTTGCTGTTGTCCGACTCGATGTTCCTGACCAGGAAGCTGGCCTCTCTGCAGGACTGCAGCTGAAACTCTGCCCCCTGGCGAGTCACGCAGCCGTGGTACCAGCTGAGAGGAGAGGGTGGGAAGGAGGGGGGGATTACATTTCATCTGTGATTGATCAAGTTAGTGTAGAAGCTCATTTTGTGCACTCACCTTCCCCCCACACCTGGAAATGAGCATTACTCTTACGTAACACTGAGATTTAATAAACTTCTGGAGTTAGATTTATTGCTGGAATAAGAAACAGATGCACACAGATTCTGACATTTGAATTCCTTTAGAAATACTTTGAGCATTACAGTATCAAATGCCTGAGTTTTATGGGTCTACAGGAAAATTCCCACTTTGAGGTAAAATCACGATATTTGTCTTCTTTCTCATTCTATATTTGTCAGAGATTTAGTCGATGATTTGGATTAACAGAGGTCTATAGTCACTATTCTGGTACATCAAGAACACCAGAACCACCTCACCTCTGTTTTTCTAGGGGCAGGGAGGGGTCCACGCAGCAGGCCTCGGTTTCAGGGCTGCTGCTGGTGGGAGGAGAGGATCTCAGGATCTTCTGGGTCCAGCTTTTCTGCCTCAGATGCTGCTGCTGTTGTTGTTGTTGTTGGTGGTGTTGTTGTTGTTGCTGCTGCTGTTGTTGTTGTTGTTGTTGTTGTTGCTGCTGCTGCTGTTGCTGCTGTTGCTGCTGCTGCTGCTGCTGCTGGGCAGCTGGATGTTGGGGCTGTCTGGTGAGCGTAGGGTGAGGCGTCTCATCTTTGGCAGGGCGATCAGGGCTGTCAAACTGTGCTGCAGGAAGACGAGCAGCAACAGAAGATAAGGATTTATGTAAATATACAAGTGACTCTCTGCATGAGTTTGAACTGGATGGTAAATATAGAATAAGAACACAGCACTTTGATGTTTCATGCACAATGTTATTCAGTATGCTGTTGGTCTGTGCATCTTATAAAATATAAATGTGATGGTAGGCCCGATTGTTTTGTTTTTTTAACAAATATATTTCATATTGATCCAAGGCACAGTAGAGGCAAGGTTGCTACTGTATTACATAAACGCTGGTTACTAGTCCAGCAACTTTAACCAGTAAATAAAGAAATAATAAGGATAAATGATAAAGAATAAATAGAAGTGTGCAGAGAAGCAGAAATTTCCTGACTTTCATTTTTAAGGTTTCCCAGGGTTAGTTTTCACCTTGTTCTCTGACATCATTTAGTGTTTTAATCTCAACTGTACCTGACAGAGTTTTGACAATATGCTCCTTCTTCCACTCCCAGGGCAGCTCGTACTCTGCAGAGGGACGAGGGTCCAGCTCAGGCCGCGCGACTGCCGTCTTGTCGCTGTCGCCACTACCATCATACGGTACATCATAGATCTGTAAGGAAGCAGGCTGACCTTCACCTACGGTCACCTCGCTCCCCTCCATCACCACACACACCTTCAGCAGATCCTTAGATCCCCGACGTCTGATCTCTGGCGGGAAGAAAATGAGGGAGAAAAGATTAAAATCTCTGCTGAGGAATAAGAAGCTCCACCTGGGGAGGAAGACTGGAGCGATGTATCACCTGGTGTGTGGACACGAGCGAAATGATTTAGAAAGCTGTTAATGACAACTTCTAACCCTCTATTCAAGGTGCCTTATGTGAAAGAGACCAGAACTAATGGTCTGTGATGATGAAATTATCAATCAATTAATCCATTTTTATTTACAGTGCAAAATACCCATGGAAGATCGTCCCACTCAACCTTACAGCTACAGTAAATGGAAATATTAGACCACCACACTAAAATATCAGTGTTAAGGAAATGTTAAAACAACATGCGTTGCAGAAAGAGAGCATACCTAGTGGATGGTTCAGGGTTATCCGAGCCAGCCCTTACTGTAATTCCTATCAAAAAGGAAAGTTGTTTGCCTAATCTTAGAAGTTCAGGGCGTGCCTTTGCCTCCAAAATCCAAACTGGGAGATAGTTTCACGGGAGACGGGCCTGAAAGCTGAAGGCTCTGCCTCCCATTGTACTTTTGGAAACTGTAGGAGCCACAAGTAAGCCTGCAGTCTGAGAGTGAAGCACTGAATGAGTCATTTCACCGGCTATTTGATTTACACTCACTAGTCTATTTCCAGTGATACAACTCCCTGCTGCCACCTCTGATGCTGCTGGTACCTCTCGCCATGTCTTTACTGATTAAATGAGGGCTAAAGGTGTAAAAGAAATCTGCCTGCAGTGCAAGAAAAATGTAAATCGTACATGGTTATGGTATAGATTTTAGCACATCAGGCTTTTAAAATGTGTACTATCCCTGCAAACATACAGCTTTGTCCTTTTATTTGCTGATATCTACAGTTCTAATGTGCTTTTTAGTATTTACTTTTGTTTGAATGGTGATCAGAGGACAGAACAGGAAGAACATCATTACACAATGCAACTTGTTATTGGTTTGCATGAGCTTCAGTCATTAATCTTTAATAGTTTCTTAGCCTCTAATATTCTATTTTACTATAGTGTATGGCTGAAAGTCTGAATTAATTACATAATTTCGGGATTTTCTGCACTATTTTACGCCCGAAGTGGACTTCTGCTCACACCATGAAAAGTCAATACACTTTTGTCAAATAAAACAGAAACTTTCAAGGAGAAATAGCAGAGGTGCCATTTCACACAACAAGTGCCATGTATTTTATGACTGTGGCTGTTGTTTAGGGCATCATCTACTAACTAAACTGTCCACAAAGAGCAGGAATTAACAGAGAAGCGTGACGACCGGACTATTGTAATGAATTATGGTCAAACTATGAATACAATCAGTTTAAACTAAAAATCATTATTAAACATGAAATCATTAAAAAAAAAAAAAAAAAAAAAAAAAACTATGGTATTAATGGACATATTATGCCTCTGAAACAGAGTTTGAGTCTGGTAAGTGATGTCAGCTGTTACACAGGGTGTTAATAATGATTCTGACCTGCTCTCATGGCCTTGCTTACTGACTCACAGTGACATCAGACCCCTGCTTACTTCCTCAGTGTGATTTAAGCCTCATAAATTGACTCAGCCACATCATCACATCCTCTGTAGACTTTTCCGAGGAGGCCTGGAAGTAGCATAGGCACTCACTGAACAGCACTGCAATAAAACATGTTCACATTCACAGCAGGCTATTGTGTAACCCTTTCAGTTGAAACAATGGACTGATGGAATGAAAGGTCAGGACAGCATGTGATTGGACGACTGGCCACCAGTCTTCCTCGAGGCTGGGACGTTTGATTAATGGTCGGACAGGTCCATATAGGGGTTTACATAGAGCTGCGTCCGAGATGTGTGTGGTGGTGGGGGGGGGGCACAGAACTTCCTTTTTAGAGAATAGTACCAGGAAACAGAGACAGGAAAGAGGAAGCATGGACAGGAAACTGCACCCATTGTCCAAATGCAACACAGTTGCCGTAGCAACCCCATGGGGTACAGAGAGCACTACGGGAGTGAGTGCATGTTCTCACCGCTCTACCTGGAGGGACTGAAAGTGGGAATTCATTCACACGAGGGCTGTGAGGTCAAACGCTGTCATATATATTACGTCAAATGTCACAGGTGTTCACTCATGCAAATTGTCGTATTCAGGTGAAGGTCTTACCTGTAATCATCTGCTGTGCATCATAAGGCTCCATGTAACCATCGTTCTCCCCGACCCTCTCTGCCTCCCTTTGCTCTCTGGTCTTCTGAGCATCAAAAGGATCTGCGTAATCCTCAAGAATGATCACCTGGATCCACAAATACAGAGAAATCAATATTTATTCCCCAAATATAGGAACGTTTATGTGAAGCCGGTCTTCAATATATTTCTAACCAATAATAACCAGTAAACTACAACAAGCTGACTTCACAGGACACACCTGACTCAGCTGTAACATCAGTACACTTGCTGCAATGAGACTGCGTGGAATCTAGTTAGTGGATAGGTTGGAATAAATGCCTAAAAGTATAAATGGTTGAACTGTGCAGCTTCCGCCATTGCAAGTAGTAATGACTAAACCTACTAAAAAAGAAAAAGAAAAATGAAGAAAACAACATGCTCAAACATTAAACGTCGTTTATCGTGCTAAATATCATCCAAATAGGGCTTCAACTAAGAATGAATTTAATGATTCATAAATCTGCAAATTTCTTTATTCATTCCATCTACAAAATGTCAAAATAATTGAGAAATGCCCATTATATTTTGCCATAGCCCAAAGTGGCATCTTGTTTGTTGGAACAACCAAACCCAAACATATTCAGGTTACTATAACATGTGAACAAAGGGCAGCAGATCTTCACATTTGAAGCTGAAAACAACAAAAGTTTGGCATTTCTTCCTTTTTGATGAATTGTTTGGTTTCAAATGAGGCTGTAGTACATCAGGCAAACAAAGTATAAATTAACTGCAGTAAACAACAGGAAGGCTTCACCTACTTGACCTCTCATCTTACATTACACTTCATTGTAATGTCTATTGTCTCCTCACATTCATTTAACCTCTATTCTACAACTCAGTCATGCCCGACTATCCCGTCATGTTTTCAGTGACGTATCATTTCTTGTTTACTTTACAAGCCACTCAACAAGAGACAATACTAGGTCGTAAAGGTTGTCTCCCTTTAATCACTTCTAGTTGGGTTCCCAAAAACATGCACCTCAGGTCAGGTTACCTGGCGCCGCGCTAGTGGCAGCCTGCTGCAGCATCTCCCCCCTGAGAGCCCCCCTGCTGTAGTGAAGAAATTTCCCCTCGGGGATTAATAAAGTGTATAAAATCAAATCAAAAAAAAAATCCTATGCCAAATAAATGCAGCGTTGGTAGTTGGTGTTTGTCTAAAGTCTATAACTCAGCCTGTAAATCATAACTGAGCACAATAGATGTTGTTGGGATATTTAGTTTAGAGTTTAGGCTTAAATTCTAGACTGAAACACAGGCTTTAGACAAATTTTGCCTTGTTAAAATCGTGCACGGAAAGGACAACACATTATTCATTAACTGGGAGACAAAAGCGTTCCAACCTGGTTGCTGCTGCAAACTTGAATCTGAGACTGGACAGGGGAATTACTCCCTCTCTGAAATATAAAACTTCCATTTTATTCTTCCTCTCTTTTATCTGTCTTTTTTTCTCACCATCTCTCCACTATCGCCTCCCTCACTTCTCTTCTAATTTCTACTTTCTTTTTTTTTTCAAAGCCGACCTGGAGGGGACTTGGGTTAGCGCCTGAGTGTCAGATAACACGTTGCTTTTTTACAACATGATAGCCATCACCAGGGGGGCTGAATGTAGTGAAAGAGAGGGATGAGCCAGAGGGAGGGGCTGAGAGAGGGAGAACACTGAGCCAGATTGCATGCAGGGCGAGAGGAAGGTGAAGGCCTCATGTCTGACCACAGCTTTGTATTCAGGGCAGGGACGATGGGCGTAAAGGCGAGGGGTGAAGAGGAACAGAAAGACGGATAGAAAAGACAGACTGGGAGGAGTGGACACAATGGGCAGCAGAGACAAAGGGGAAGGAGAAAACGAAACAATAATATCATTTTTCAGAGCCTGGATTAGATCCTGGCTACTTCACTGTCAACGAACCTGATGACTCTTCATGTTATTTTTGTTGGATAAGAGTTTGTTTCACTGCTGTGAGAATTAGAGAGAAAGATGCCTGACTACATTTGATTTGTTTGACATGATTTCTGATCAACAGTTAGATATTTAGAAATCATTCAGTAGTGCAAGGTGGAATAAGTATCAGCAGCTTTTACTTAAGTAATGACTGCAATAATAGAGTGTAGAAATAATATATTACAGTGTTTTCACTGCAACAAAAATAAGTAAAGTATTAGCAAAGAAAATGGAGTTACTTTAAGAATCAAAAGTAAAAGCACCTATTAGATATTTCATATTACTGTTGATCATTGATGCATTAATACATTAGTAGTAAGTTAACATAGTAGTTAGCCACATTGGAGCTAATTGTAACTTTTTTATGTTGTTTTATCGTAAGTATTATTTTTTAGACCCACCAGAGGATTTAATTAAATATTAACCTGAAAAGTGACTAGTAAGAGCAACAATATAATATATTGTTGATGAAATTCTATAATTTTGCTAATTATTTAACTAAATTAGGCCTAAAAACTATACTTAAAGAGTAAATATATTTAGTTACTTTCCATCAGTCTCCACAAGGAAATGAACTACTCCATCTAAATTAGCCAATAGTTAGTTATATCTAATGGCCCTTTTAACAAAAATATCCCTATTTTTCACCTAACACAATAAAAGTCTCTTGTAATTGTAAATACTTTTTACAACATCAATACAAAAACCTTCTGATTTGAAAATTAATGTCGATACTCAAATGTGAAGACAGCAAACTAAGTTGATTTTATAGCTGAGAGAAATAATTATAAAATGGGCAAATGAAGTAGGCTAATTTTCATGCCTCAGATATCAGAAGCAATATCTGTTTATGAAATTTAATTTTATTGGGAAAGAACTTACAAGAAGCTTCTCTCTAAAAGCTCTAACTACAACATCGGGATATTGCTGGTGGGGCCTGAATTAAACTGATCTTTAAAGGCTGAGGTTGTGACTCACTGTTTCTGCTTTGCACTGGGCCGGTTTCTCAGCTTCAGGTACCACTGGACTGGTGATGGTACCGCTGTTGAAGTTGGGGCCCTTGTCCTGTTTGTCCACTCGGATCAGGCGGCTGATGTAGGCGTTGGCAGATGGGGAGCTCTTCAGTGGTCTGTGCTGCTCCTCAAACACCGGCTCCGCTTTGGAGTTCTTGCGACTTTTCCCAGACAGGAGGGTGTCCCAAACTTTCCCATCTTTCGGCGAGCTTACGCCGTTTCTACTCAGCTCTACGGCCGAGTTCTTTCGGTTTCTTCCGGACAGGAGAGATCCAACTCCTCCACCTCCTCCTCCTCCTCCACCTGTGCTGTCACTAGAGGAGTTTTTGCGGTGGCCCGTTTTGGAGGCGGTTGTTTTGGTACCAATGCTGGCCACCAGCCCCGCTTTACTGGCTTTCGGTTGTGAGCCTGATTCAGAGGCTGAGCGGATCCTATCGGTACCATTCTTCAGATTCATGGGGAACTCCTTGAACCACTTTGCCATTTTAACTCAGATGGAGACCAATAAACCTCTGTGCCTGCTCCGACACCTTTTAGCGCCATACACGAGGCCCCCAGAGACGCACCTTTAGAAATCACAGCCTTTCTAACAAAAGACTTCCGTTGCTTTATTCTAGGAGAGAGCCTGTGTGTAGACAGGATCCCTGCACATCAGTATAAAGCATGTCATAAAGTTAATGGATCTATCCTTAAACCTCCACTTTAAAAAAATCAAAATAAAAAAAAAAATCGTTGTAGGCTATAAAAAAAATAACAGAGTACATTTGACAAGGGCAAAAAAATAATAATTTAAAAAATTTAAAAAAAATAAAAAAAATAAAAAAATAAAGCTTCTATTTTATCCCATTTGTGTTTTCTTCCACCTGTTCTTTTTTCAGATGAGGAAAAGTTTATTCCCTTTGGATGAAGAGATGCCTTCGGAGTGGGATGATCCGAAAGAAGGCAAAGTTTTTCTTGCTTCTGATTTGAGGTCCCATTCCCAGAGTGGCTTATCTGTCTTTTACAACCGGCCACTGTCGCAGTGAGGCTCCTGACTGCGCCTGGAGTGAAGAGGGGAGGGGGTATCTGAAATTTAGAAGGGGGAGGTAGGACCTGGTGGGCGGTGTTTAAGCCTTTAATAGAGACGCCGTGGTGAAATAATCAAATTGAGATTTCAGAATTCAAGTTGAGATTGATCTGTCCTCAAATAACCTACCAGGAACAATACTTTTAGCTTATGTCTTAATAGGCATGATCAATGAAGTCTCTATTTTATTTTGTAGTATATATTTATAGAGACTAAGTCAAGTAGAATTTTTATTTTTAGGACAAAAATGTGTATGTAGGCCACCTAAACTGCTGGTATGTCAATAAAATTCGCTTGTGCTTCAATAGTTGGCACCACAGGCATTTGTAAAAGGTAGCATGCATTTCCATTCATATAAAAGTTTTTTTTTTCAGATGATAACTTAAATTAAAGCTGACATATATTATAATTTTAAAGTTGCATATTGATTCACTATTAATCATAATTTCACTTGATAATGTACTTAATTGGCTGTCTAATTGATGCCCACCGCGGGTTTAATTGTACATGGCCTCATTGGGAAATGGTCCGTTCTGAGCTGTTCCATATACGCCAGTGTAGGCGGGGTCCTAATTATGTAAGTTAAAGAAATACAGCTGACCGATCGCGATGACGACAGATTTAAAAAATACAGCACGACAACTCGACACGTTATTCAATACATATAGTATTTTAACACCGGATCTTAAAGTGGGTTTTTAAAAAATAACGCACCCGTATACATAACGACACCCCCCCGTTTTGGCGACGAGATGTAACCTTCCATGGTGCGCGATGCTCCTGCTTATCCCTCTTTGTCCGGCTGGCGACAGAAGGCCGTGATAATTATGGCGAAATTTGCGTTTTTGAATGAATTATAGTTGAGTGGTGGGATCAACAAGCACACACCGTGTGAGGACTGGTTTGCTGGGCAAATGACGCACCAGAGAGTTTCAATTTAAAGGACAGCAGAGCGAGCGACGGAGAAAAGGGTACAGTTTGCTTCCAAGACAAGTCTGCAAAGATGGCTAGCTACCTTCAGTGGCATGCTAACGTTAGCTAACCGGCTAATGTTAGCATAGTAAAAAAAAAAAAAAAAAAACAGCAGCTTTCGAAAACTGTTTGGTTTTTTTTTTTGGTTTTTTTTGCCTCATAAATGCTGTGATGAGTGAACTTTAAAAGTGCGTATTGTCACGCCTGAATGTAACGGGAAGATTTACAAAAAAAAAAATCAGCTATCAGCTAACGGAGCTATCCACATTTGAGTAGCGTGGCTAGCTGAGTTAGCACGACTAGCTTCGCGTTAGCCATAGCTGGTCGAAGCTACACATCTGTAAGTGATCACTCCAGAGAGGAGGAGGAGGAGGAGGAGGTGGGGAGGAGGAGGTGGTGGGAGGGGGAGGAGGAGGAGGAGGGGGTGCTCTATAACTTGCTTTGCACTGGCTCGTGAAGCCAGGTAGCAGAAGCAGCCAGTTTCTTTTCCCCCTCAACAAGACGAACTTGTGCTACATGACATGAACCTGCTCGGTTTCTACCTGGCGGTCGTTTGGTGACCAAATCCCGGCGTGACAGAACAACCGTGGCGCAAAAAAAACCCCCAACAAAACAAAACAAAACAAACAACAACAACAACCACCACCAGACCTGCAGACCCCCCCGGGCCGGCGTTAATAACACGAGCTTGTAGTTTTACAGTAAGTGTTGGCGATGCTGTGACGGTAACGGATTTATATATATATTTTTTATTTTTATTTTTATTTTTTAGCGCTACTTGATATGACCTGAAGGCAGATTTCCACCTATTAAAAAAAACAAACTCGTCTTAAAACCTTCCAGACGTCGTCATTTTTTTTTTAACTTTTTTTTTTTTTTTTTTTTTTTTTTTCCTTGCATATGAACGGTGATATGCCACTTCACCGACAGTCATATTAGCTAATGGCTGCCGAATCGGGGAGACTACAGGCGGGACAAGGAAAGCGAAGCAAAGGTAGGACTTGATTTCACCCATATCTCCCCAATCAGATCGGAATCATCCATTACTGCGCTGCAAATGGGCTGCACTGGTGCTGTTAGCAAATATATACCCCCCCCCTCCCTCCCTCCTCCCTCCTTCTCGCCTCCTCTCCTTTCCCCCCCCTCCCCCTCCCCATATGCAAACTTCACGACTGTCTCCGGTGGTGGCTTGTTTCTCACAGAGTGGACCTGCGAGCCGGAGGGGGGGGTTCATTGTCTTATCTTGCTTATCAATGTACCTTCAATTCCGTTTCCTCGTTCTCATGTCTTCGTCTTTTTTTCCTGTCTTCCCTCATTTTGACCTTACCTTTTCTGCCTCTTGTTTTGCGGCCTCTCTCTCCCTCTTTGCCTGGGTCATTTTGGTCTGCCTGGGTCATTCGCAATTCAAGGCTTCATAACCTCGGCGATGATAACGCCTGGATGTTCAGCATCTTGTCCTCATGCCAGTCTATGTCCCATCATTGAATCCATCTCAACTGTTGGACTTGAAAAAAAAAAAAGAGGCCCTTGGTCTAAAGCTGCTCCACTCTGTCACTAAGGGGTATTGGCCAATCCAAATGTGATGCTGCACCTGATTGGTGGTGGACCAATTGCATGACATATGTAGACTACTTTTGCTGTGACTTATATGATCTTTCCCCTCCCTTTCCTCCTTTATTTTACTATTTCAGCTTCACAGATGAAGAGCCCGGAGAAGAAGAAGGCAAGGAAATCCACAACTCAGGTAGTAATCTGATTACTTTGCCACACAGAAGAAGTATGTTGCCAGTAAACGAGTGCACCTCAAAAAGTGCTTGGATTAGAATTTAAATGATATAATCTCATTTAAAGCAATTAAAGAAATAGATATTCACCCCGTGATTTGTTCTCCTTTGGGGTTTTTTTTTAGGCAGCAGGGTTCTCCCACCTGACTGAGTTTGCACCCCCGCCGACCCCCATGGTGGATCATCTGGTCGCTTCCAACCCCTTTGACGATGACTTTGGGCCCCCATCCAGACCTAGTGGGACAGGTGGACCAGGTGGAGCTCAATTTCTGCCCAGCCCAGGTGCCGGCGGAGGAGGTGGGTATGGAGGTGGAGGCAGAATGGGTGGAGCCATGAACTTCATGGGAGGCCCGGGAGGACCAGGCAGCGGCCAGCCTGGACGGAGGCCACCATTCGGCCCTCCATCTAACGCTGGACCCCACCATCAGCTAGGCTTTGGAGGAATGCCTGGCTTTGGAGGTGGAGGTGGGGGCGGCAGTGGGGGAGGAGGAGGTGGTGGTGGTGGGTTTCCTCCTGGTGGCCCTTCTCAGTTCAATATGCCCCCAAATTTCAGTCCACCCATGCATCCTGGGCCAGGATTCAATCCCATGTTGTCTCCAGGAGCTATGGGAGGTCCCGGGGGAGGGGGGCCACCCCACCCTCGGTTTGGTATGCCTCAACAGCAGCAGCATGGACAGGGTGGACACCCTTTCAACAGCCCTCCATTACCTGGTGGTGGAGGCCCAAGAGGGCCCCTGCCTTCCATGGGAGGAGGCATGGGTCCTGGGATGAACATGATGGGTGGTATGGGTGGAGGTCCTGGTGGCAACATGGTAGGAGGGTTGCCAGGTATGCCCCCTCAAGGACAGTTCCCTCCCTCACAGGATGGCCCCTACCCTGGCCCCAGTCCGCCAGGGCCAGGCAACGACGATGGAAAGAACTTTGGTGGAGGAGGTGCCCCACCTGGGCCTCAACAACAGCAGCAGCAGCAGCAGCAGCAACAACAACAACAACAACAACAACAGCAGCAGCAGCAGCAGCAGCAACAACAGCAGCAGCAGCAGCAGCAGCAGCAACAACAACAACAACAGCAGCAACAACAACAGCAACAACAGCAGCAGCAGCAGCTTAACCTAAATCCCAATGGGCCTCCCCCTAACAATACCACTCCTGGTCCTCCTCCTAACTCTGGCCCACCACAGCCTGGGGGAGGCTTCCCTGGCCACCCTGACGTTCAGCAGTCCAATGCCAATACACCTGGTCAGCCTCCATCAGCACCACCACAGCCTAACCCCAACTCCTCTCCTCCTGGTCCCCTGAATGGATCAGGCCAACCCCAACATCCACCACCCAGTCAGCTACAGCCCCCCAGTAACACAAACACCCCTAACTCTAACAACTCTACTCAGCAGCAGCAGCAACAATCCACCCCACCTAACTCTGCACCGGGCTCCACCCCCTACAACCAACAGAACAACACTCCAGGTGCGGGTGGTCCTATGCCAAATGCTGCCACCAATTCGGGTCAGAACAACATGACCAACAACAACGGAGGCAATACTCCCGGCAGCAACCCCAACCCCCCCTCTAACTCCACCTCGACTCCAAACACGCAGTCTCCCCTGCCTCCTGGTCCTGCTGCCCCCTCAACCGGGCCCGGCTCTGGCCCTGGAAAACTTGGTGGCCCTGGCATGGTCTTCCCTTGCGGCCTCTGTATGGCAGAGGTGCACGACGACCAGGACGCCATCCTTTGCGAGGCGTCCTGCCAACGCTGGTTCCACCGTGACTGCACAGGCCTGACAGAACCAGCGTACGGGCTGCTGACTCGAGAGAGTGCTGCTGTTTGGGCTTGTGACTTCTGCATCAAGACCAAGGACATCCAGGCAGTGTTTGTGCGTCAGGGATTAGGCCAGCTGGTGGCAGCCAATGAGAGCTGAGGCGTTGGCGAGAAAGACCAGCATCGAGGTCTAGCGCGTATGGACACGGACACTCTGATCGAGCTGAATGATCTGCGCGTCATGTCGGCCATTTGCCCAACTTTCTCTTGATGAGCCCTTTACTAGTTCACTACACAGAGAAACACACTCATTGACTTTCATGCTTATGTATAGCACCTTGAGTGGCTCTAGGCAAATGATTTTTCTTCCCTCCCCTCCCCCCTCCCTCTTATAGGAGTCAAATCATGATGAATGTTTTAACTACACGGTCCTTCAGATATCTCGTCTGCCAACCAGCAAAGCACTGACACCAACACACTACCTCACACAGTTTGTGACTGACTGGCACGGAAGCTCCCGCACTGACCAACTGTGATCGACTCGCTGCACTCGTGTGTCACATGTGTGTCATAATATTTCCAACACTCGTAAATTCACATTAGTCGGGATATATAAGGTTTAAATATTCCCCAGATGTGTATCGAGACAATGAGATTAGCTAAATGAGAAATTTCAATTGGGAAAAAAAAAAAAAAAAGTCAGTACCCAAAGATCTAAAAGAGTTTCATACATAAACTGATTCACTGCTTAATTTGCTACCAAAATGCTTCAGTCAAGCACTGCCCTATATCACATCGTTAGCCTTTTAACTACAAACAAGTGAATGAAAGCGGAAAAACACATCACTATTTTGCAGTATACAAATCACAGTATCCAGTGAATTGTTGAACATAAATGTCAGTTGGGGCAAACATCAGGTTTTAAGTTGTTTTTACAACTCCTGCGCTCCCACACATGCATACATACACACATTTTGACTCTCGTGTCATTTTGTACCCAGTGCTGATTAATCCAAAGGAGACCTGTGCTGAGGTTTCATCCACACCTCACGGAGAGGATCTTCTACCGCTGAGAAAAAGATGTAAATATTAGGAGGAAACATTTGTCTGGAACTTCCATCAGTTGTGAACACGCCGCGAAGTCAACCAACGAACAAATTGACGAGTTGAACTTGATGTGTCTTGGTTGTATACAGTATGACGTTTTGGTTTTTATACAGTAAACTTTTGAGTCAACCATTTCTTTTTATCTCTGCAGTACACATGAATTGTGAAATCAGTGCTTTTGGATGGTGTTGGCATAGCGAGTAGTGGCATCATGTCATCTCAGATGTGAATAGTCCTTTTTTTTTTTTTTTTTTTTTTTTTTACAAAAGAAAAAAAAACTGGGGAGGGGGGTGCATGTGAACCAATGCAGTAACTGTCTGATCTGTTGATGTTTATATTCTGGTTTCTGCGCTGCAAGACACCTTGAAGTAGACCAAATAACTAAAGAGCGGGAAAAAAAAAAAAAAGCGCCCATTTTTCACATTTCTGTGGCGGTTTAAGGTGTTAATAACTATTCTTCCTTCTCTCTTTTCTTATTTTTCTTTATTCAATGTCCGAGTTGCCTTTATTATTATTATTTTTTTCTTGCTCTCAGCTGTTTCTTTTTATTTTGTACTGGTATTTGTGCTGTGCTCTTGCTTTGCTCTGGTGCCTCCTGGTGGAACCTGGAGGACCCAGAGTCCCACACCAGATGGGGAAGGGAAAAAGGTACTGAACTCTGAAGTAAAGACAGATTTTTTTTTTGTACTTGTCTACGTCTGTTTTTATCCCCATTTTTTTTTTTTTTTTATTTGTTTGCTAATCGTATTAAAATGAGGGTTGGAAAACCCATTGAAACAGGTAATAATGTAATTTCTTTGTTGTAATGCTCAGAGTTATTGGTAACGGTATCTTTTTTATCATCTTTATTCACGGTTTAATATTTCATACATGTTAAATCATCGTCAGTGAGGCTTTCTTCCCTACTCATTGTCCAAGTAATTTGAAAACGACTAGACTATTGTGATTTTTAATGCTGGTGTTTACTTGTAAAAATAGATTAAGGTTTTACTACATAGCTCTGTAAATTCTTAATGTCCTTATAATTTACAAGGAAGTACTGATGGAAAAACATAACAGAATTTGACATTCATTTTAGGGAAGTTTACTTGAATTATTTTGCCCCTAATTAGAACCAATTAGTACACAACTCTTTTTCAGTAAAGCAAAAAATTATTAGATTATTTGGATGTTAACAATAACACTCATTGTCAAAGACTTTGTCCCATACAAAAAAGTATCTCTTCTGTATTTTTCCATGTTGAATCCAAAATCGTTTGCAGAATTTCCCCTTCGTGTTTTATTATCCTCAGCTGCACTTGGAAAAGCTGTGACAAGGAAAATGGAAACTGCCACTGAACACTAAACAAGAGATCTCCGTGAGGCCTACTATAGGTGAAAGTCACACACGTGTACACTTTAGAAGTAAATTACATATTTCCAGTGTCAGCAGCCTTATTTATGAAGATGTAATAGACGCTGGCATTTAAAGAACAGTTTTGAATGCACCGTAAAAATTACTATAAGGTCCTATTTTAGTTTGTGGGACTAAAAAAATTTTTTGAAATGGTTTTGCCCAGGGTCATTTGTGAGTCTTTACAAAGTGAAAACATCCTTGCATTGCATTTCATGTATTTAAGGAAGTTCACTCGGACACATGAATGATCCCTCCATTTATTGAAACAGATGCTGTGCACTTTGATAGGCTTTTTGGTGGCTGATGATGAGAGGTAAAGTAAAAATGTGAATAATGTTGCTTTAAAAAAAAAAAAAAAGTACTGAGTACCTATCAGGTACCCTAAAAGTAAGGATTTTAAACCGCAAACATTTTAATAGAGTGGTTTCAGAGGCTACAGTGTAACAATAGACTACATTTCAGTGTGAACCGACTGGAATAGCCTTGTCAATACTTCATTAGTTCACTATTTCTCCTGACCTGCGTTGGTATTGGACAGCCCAACACCCATATCACAGCTGAAATGGGTCACACTCGTTGTATTGTATTAACCCCCGTGTGCAGAGATGAAACTGAGCCCGCTGCAGGCGCCGCCTCTCCGGGAGCCTCCCACCAATCAAGTCGGTGCTGAGGCGGGACGATGACTATCCGATGCGCTGGCAACAGGTTGCACTGGAAACGGGGGAAATTTCCCGATGTCCTCAGTTCATTGAGTAACATCTCATCCCACCGACGCTGTCAGCCACAGAGCTGCTGCCGTTGCTGCTGAGAGGACTGACACATGCCGGACCCCTGACTCAGGAGGACATCTCGGCGTTTGGATCATCTTTGCAGGTGCGGTAGAAGTATCTTGGTCTGAATATTTGCACAGCTGCTGCCAGTTTTGTTGCGTGTTTACTTTAGTGTGGAAGTGGGCAAAGTGTGAGCGTTTTGCTGAGCGGGCATTTTCCAACATTTTGAATGAGCGGAGATGGACACCTGTGGCTTTGTGATTGGATTTGGCAGCCGTCTTCTCGCGCTCAGCTCTTCCTGCACACGACAATGACCAACAACAAACCTCGGGCACAAGCCTTTTGTTGTTCGCTGTCACAGGTTTGGATGCGGCTCTTGGTGTGTGTGTGTGTGTGTGTGTGTGTGTGTGTGTGTGTGTGTGTGTGTGTGTGTGTGTGTACACGTACTCTGCTGCTGCGTATAATTGGATCAGACTGCGCTGCGTAAAGAGGATATGAGGGGGTTATTGTAACAGGTAAAGGCTTCAAATAGGAAGCTTGTCGTTGGGAGGCATGTTTATCTTGTTGCTCCGCTCGTGGTCCCAGTGGCTCGTGTAAACAACCCGGTGGTTTCGACGCTCACCGATACTGACTGACCGGATAGGTGGGTGTGACGCAATGAATCCAGGAGCCGACAGGTGCTTAAAGGTTGCTCTGTTTAATGGTTTCTCTAGTCGATCTAAAGCATTTCACATACTCGCATGTATTTGGAAGTTGTTTTATTTATGTTACGAGTCAAACTCTGCAAATAATTTCCAGTCTGGTAAGGTAAAACAACACAGGCTTTGTATTGGTTAGATGTAAGTAAGATAAGCCCCTTGAAAGCCCCTTATATCCTCACCAACATTAGAGTGTACTCCTGATATCGTGCTGTTTTCTTTTACATTTAAGATAAATTGCTCCAGAAATAGTCCTGACCTAAAATTCACGCTTGGGGCCACACTTCAAGCTCACTTTGAGGTGTTTGGGTAAACATGTACCTCTTAATGAGGGACTGGCATTACCATGTTGTTGCTATTTTAGACAAGATAACCTGCCCCTGCTTCACCCACACGGCCCTCAATGCTGGTAACCAGGAGAGTTTGCCTGCTGGGGTTATTCTGCTGTAGAAAATATGGTGTTTTTTGGTATCGGAAAGGACTGGGTGTGTTAATTACCTTATTCATGATCATCTATTTGCTTTTAGTGTAATCACATGGTGATATGTATGGTGGGTGATTTTTACCAAAATTGTCCATTACAAAGAAATATTTAAAACCTAACAAAAGTAGTTAATCAAGGTTTTGTTTTACATGCATCAAGCACAGTTTGTTACAGTGAACATCTCACACTTTCATTTGGACTGTAACCAATGATTATTTTCATTATCAATTATTCAAGTAATGTTTTTTCCGTTTACCAAGCAAAATGTCAGAAAATAATGAAAAACACATTTTGATATATCTAACCAACTCTACAAAACACAATGATTTTAAATTAACAATTAAATAGAGATCAATTGAAAATGTTATATCACAGAAATTTTACAGCCATTTACTGTTTGGAGTTTTTGCTTGAAGATGACTTAAAATAATAATATGAACTATCAGAACTGTGCTCAGTTAGTCCTCTATTTGATTAATCAGCTGATTGTTTCACTCATAATATATTTAGATAATAGATTGCAATCACATCACTGAGCCTTAGTAAGACAGTATCTCCTCTTCTTGCTCAGAGATACCTAGGGGCAAGAGAAACCGTGGGAAAAAGTTTAAGATCAAACGGGCATTAACAAGCAGAGTGTGTATGAGCCGAGTCGGAGGAAAACGAAAAGTGCCTGCTGGATAAGGAAAAAGGGACGAGTGATGGCTGATGAGCCAGTCTGGTGACATTCCTGTCTCTGTTGACACAGCCATTCCTTGTGACAAGTGAGAGAGACAGAGCACGAGGAGGACCAGTTGTCATTAAACAGTGCTCAGCTACCAAACGTGTACAACAACTGAGCCTTTGTTGAAGTCTATTCATCCAAGGAGCATATTTACACCTGGGAGCTTTTAGCGTGATCAGCAGCTGAGAGCCGAGCACCTCGGCAGCACTAAGACAGAGAAACATATTGGGCTTCTTTTTTTTTTTTAAACCATTACTTATTATCTAACATAGCTCAGGGAGAGGTAATTTTTAACCTTCAGATCATTGTTTTGATGCACAACATGGTCTGCCAGCCTGGTTATCTTAGGATGCATTTATTTTGCACTGTATTTCTGGTCTCCAGTTTTGTAGTCTTTTAATTAGTCTCCTCACTTTTTATTTACTGCCTATGTGGACAATTTTCCGCGTGTGTAGGCTTTACAGTCGATGCTGCCCTAGTTCTCAGTTTCCTCTTAATCTGTCCTTATTATACAAATGCAAACCACGCGCAATGCTGAAAGGGAACGTCTGGAATCCTAAGAATGTTTTCAGGAAAGACAAAGTCTGACTTCGATCCACTAATCTAACCCCACTGCTGGTCGAGGTGCCGCGTGTTACACTATAACCAGCGGTCAGTTAGTGTCTGTTATGTTATCTCACATTCCTGTTCGAGTCACATCTGTGAGCGCTGCAGGTATGGACCAATGAAGCAGCCCTTGAGTTGAAGGACGATCGTGAGATCTGTGAAGCGAAAAATCAACAGAGCATAAATTAAATGGCCAACTTGTGCAAGAGAAGAAACACTTCCTTTTATATGATAATGCGAAAGTAGTAACAGAGGTGGCTTAACTTGATTCCGAATAGTAGTTTTTCGCCTCTTGCAGAGATGCTAAAGGAGCCGTGCTTGTTAGATCAACTGCTCTCAGATGGGGAATCTACAGCAGGTGTGTGTGTGTGCACCCGTGCATGTGTGTGTATGTGCATATGTTTGAGCGTGTGTGTGTGTGTGTGTGTGTGTGTGTGTGTGTGTGTGTGTGTGTGTGTGTGTGTGTGTGTGTGTGTGTGTGTGTGTGTGTGTCTCTGCCCAGCTCAAAGTAAACAGTCTACGCCTGAGTGACTCTCCTCTGAAGTTTGGTGGCTGGGGAGACTGGCAGCAGCAGAGAGGGAGAGACGAGGCCCATTCCTGACATAGCCCCTAGTGTTTAATGCTCCACAGAGCCTGAACAATGGGAGGAGTATTCACCTTCTCATGCTGTTCGTCCCTAAGCTCACTTTTTCAGCATATGAGGTGGACATGCTTGGGTTCTACTACTGTAATTATTTATTTAATTATTACGTATTTAACTATGATTTAAATTGGATCTGCAAACCAAATATGCATCTGCTTGATACTCAATCAGTTAATCCTTCCTCAGTCTAACTGCTCACAATGTCGACCACTGTTTGCTTCCAGTTTCCAATCACAAGACGAGACAGGTTTTTTTACAGCTGCGTTTACTGTTGCCACGGCGATAAACGTTACGCAACTTTGAGGGAGTTGTAGCTTTAATGCACAGCACGGTTCAAGTCATCCTATTAACCCAAACCATTATTTTTCCCTAATCCTAACCAAGTCGTTCTGAACCCAATCAGGAACACTAATTTATGAAACACTCCTGTGGGTCGTATACAACAACCAATGTGGTCGCATGGAGGACTCGTTGTAAAATACCAGCTTCTCAAATGCGAGTCTATGGTGGTTTTATTTGTCAGACATTCATTTGGGTTTGAATTGATTCATGGACTTCAGTGAATCATTGTGGGCATTTATTTTACAATTTCTGACATTTTACAAGCTAAAAAAAATGGGCAGAACAACTGACAATTAAAAAAATTAATGTCAGAGGTTCTCCAGTGATTTAGTATTGCACCTCTATGAAACTGGAAGGCTCTCAAAGACAAAACTGAAAAAAAGGAACCTGAGATGCCCTGACCTTTAGTCCCAGTATTTTTCAAGCACTTTTCAAACTCTAAAATGCATCATCCTACATTTCCCATAATGCAACAAATACCGTCCCTTTGTTTGACCCTCCATGCCAGGTGCTGTGAATGCTCACACCTTTCGATCTTCATGTCCCCATTTTGTAACGCAGAATATCTTTTATCCATTTTTAATCTCTAAAACTACAGTGAGGTGTAAGGTTTTGGTGCCTGGTGACATCATCCGGATTATTACTATTATTGTCCGATTTTAGAAAGATTCTTCAGACACAGAGAAAACATGACTCAACTCTTGTAGTCCACATGACGTCACGTCTAAAATTGGTAGAATTCCCCTTTAGCACAATATTGAAAGTTAAGGTGTCAGTAAAGTCCCGCACAAACTGAGCTCATTCACTATGCACCTGTACAGATCATTATTCCTGTGTTTTCCCAATATTAATGTCAAAAAAGATTTTTAGATGCCCTCTAACCTCTATCCAGCTGTTTGAAAACATAAATCTGAATGACCCAATGTTCCTTTTTGCAGCTCGTCTTCCCTCAATAATGTTGGAATGAGAGCATGTAAATAAGAGAGCATGTAAATAAGAGGAGGTGGGTGAGAGGACGATGTTAGCCAAGCTGACATCAATCATGGACAACCCGTCTCCCTACTCCATGAGACTGTAGGAGCTTTAAGCAGCTCCTTCAGTGGCAGACTGCTGCACCCTCAGTGCGGGAAGGAGCGCTACCGCGGCTCGTTTGTTCCGACGGCTGTCAGACTTTTCAACACTAGCCTTAAATAACATTGCACCGTGCTTCATTTCATAGCACCTGACACTTTTCCTCTTTTTCCACTCATCCCAAGCCGTATTTATTCATTTTATTTTAATATTTTATTTGTTTTTTTTTTGTATATATATGTTTATATATAGTTTGTGTGTGTGCGTGTGTATTTATTTATTCACTGCTCTTATTTTTTCCTAAAATAATAATTTTGTATATATCTGACTTTATGTATGCGTATTTGTACATTTTTTCTTGTTGTGTGCACCTTTTTTGTATTTTTTTGTGTTTCTTTGCTGCTGTAACAACTGCATTTCCCCCTCTGTGGGATTAATAAAGTCCAATTCTAAGTCGAAGAGGCAACAACTGATTTTTCTGGGGTTAGGTGTCTCTATTATACAAGCTATGCTGCTGTGTTTTTCCTTCCTTCTCTACACACCCTCTGGAAAAAAGTGGGCCTCGACCTGTACAAAGAGCTTCTTACTACCCCACTGATATATTTGGCATGACATGAATACAATGCATTCTGGTTGAGAAGTAATTAAAACTGTCGGGCAGCAAGAGAGGATGACAGCTTCATCAAGATAAACCAGCAGTCTGAAATTTAAGCCAAGTCAGAGTGACTCCACCTGGGAAGAAGTAGGTTGAGTTTACACAAAAGAAGACGACAAGAAGAAAAGTAGTATTTGTCAACAGGCCAGTGTTGAGGGCACAATAAGGATTGGATATTCTCCAAATCCAGAATGTGGAATAGAAAAATGGTGTTAGCAGCTGGACTTCAATGTTTGTGTATTTCATGCTTCTGTAACATGCGTCACTGAATCACCCGATTTGCACCTCTGCTGTTTTCCCTCCTTGTTGCTCAGGCTGCTCGTACAGAAACCAGGAAGTGAACATGAGCACTCTCTCCACCGACAAGAAGCCGCTCGTGGATTATGGTGTTCAGATCCGCTTCATCAAAGACCTCCACGACACAGCCGGAGGTTATCCTGATAAATCCAGAGGAAGCAGCAGTGCGACTCCTCCTTCCAACAAATATGGTGTGGCCGTGCGTGTTCAGGGGATCTCTGGACAACCGTACGTGGTCCTGAAAGATGGAGAGAAGGGGGACTCGTATGGAGTTCAACTAAACACTCCCACCCCCGGCTCGGGGCCACCTTCACCGTACAACAGCCTCCCCAAACTTAACAAAGAACCAGAAGAATTCACAAACCCCTATAGCCCCGGTGGAAGCACATCACGCTCCCCTGTTTCTCCAGCAGAGGATGAGGACGGGGAAATTTTCGGGAGCCCCCTTAAAAGACCTCCAGGGGACGGTCAAGCAGGAACACAAGGGGAGGAAGAAGGTGGAGCTGCCAAAGAAAGACAGGCAGAGAGGTCGAAAGCTGAACCCCAACTCAAAGCAACAGTCAGTGAAACAGATAAAAATAAAGATCGGACTAGTGAGGAGGAGTATAACGAAGCAGGACTAAAACCTGTCAAATTGAACGCTGTGGGACCCAGAGCGGTTCAGCAGGCTGGCTCGGGCTTTACTGGCTCTTTGGGGAGGTACAGTGGGAAGAAACGGAGTACAGATTCCTCTTCACAATCATTCCCACAACCTCAGGCATCAACGGACAAGGAGCCTGCCCCAGCAATCGACACCAACTCCCTGGCTCCCATAAACAAGCTCATCAGCAAGTTCAACAGTGGAGCGCCTGGCAGCGCCCCGCAGGCCAGAGGCCGCTCTGGGGCGAGGCAGCGGCTCAGGTTTGATGAGCGCAGGAGGTCCAGAAGTCTTGATGCGCCAAAAGATGTTCCACCAGAAGTTTCCCTTTCCCCTCCTGTTTCTCCAACTCTTAATCCCTACGCTGCTCCTCGCTCTACCTCCTCCAATTCGTTGACGTCATCTGCTCCATCAAGTGGTAACCTGGGAAAGAGCCCCGCATCTGTTGCCAAGGTGACAGCCCTCGAGGCCACTAAGATGAGCTTCAAGTCCTCGGAGAAGTTTGTTGCCAAGGACATGCCTCCAGCTGTAGCAAAAAAGCCTGTAAGTACCAGTGACTGAGAGCTTATGAGCTTTAAGCAACGATTAGGTCGTCTCTTTGTTTTGTGTCTGTTTTAATAGCTTCCTCGCTCTGTCTTTGAAGGAGATACTTCCAAAGAGTCCGAGTCAAAGCCAAGTGGTCACCAATGGGGAAGCGGTTCAAGCCAAGCAAGCAATTTTCAACGTCCTCCAAAACGGGCAAGTGAAACTACAAGCATGTTATAGCCTATTAAATAGATAAGTGTCGCAGTGATATGGATGCATTTCTTTCCAAATGTAATTTTCTTTTAAATGTTTCCCCATCAGCAACGGTGGAAGTGAAGGATCCCTCAAAAAGACGGCCAACGTCACCTATGAAACACCCGGCAGTTTAAAGGTAGCCTACGACAAAGCCCGTGTTTTCTTCCCACATGCGGTAAATGATTTGCTGCCACGTTGGCTCATTTACATGTACGTACACATATGAGCTCTTCTTATTGATTAGGAAAAATAGCGTGAGTACAAATTTTGCATTTGTGTAAACAAAAACATGTTTAACTAAACCAGAACAGAAATAATTTAAAAACAAAAATCCATCCCCAATCTTGTGAACCGTGTGCATGACAAATAATGTCAAAGTTTTGGTTGCTAACTTTTTTGTCGCTTCCAAACATGTTCCAAACATGACGTGGATGAAACCTCTCGAGCTGACACACACTAATAACGTTTTGAAGATTTTGTGGAGACCTGTTGATGGATTTGAAATGATATCAAGTTTAAGTCAGTTGTGTTGAATTTATGGTTCCTTTTATTTTTTTTTATTTTTTTTTAGTCGAACAAACAGGCTGTTGTCTGCTTTCGCCCACTGTTATAGAAAAGTTTGACATTTGGAGAAATATGCTTGTTTGCTTTCATGCCGAGAGCTGCATGGAAAGACTGATGCCTCTCTCCTGTCTATGTGATAAATAGTTAGCTAGTTAGCTTAGCATGAAGAGTGGAAACACAGGGGAACAGCTGACCGTAAAATCCACTATCCAGCACCTCCAAAGCTTCCTAATTATTACATTAAATCCGATTTAAGGCGTAAGAATAAGGCAATTTATTATCATTGTAAAAAAAAAGACAACGAAATTGAGTAGGCAACTCATCAGTCAATTCATCAGCAATGAACAAGGTAAAAGATGTATTTTTTAAAAAAAAAAAAATTTTTTAATCTTTTTTTTTTTGTTACAATTTTCATCTACTTCTCATCTACTCCTCTGCAAGCAAACAAGTGTATTATGTATTCAATTTGTTGCACAACCTGTACAGCAGCTTGCTAATGAAGTAGAATCAGTCCCACAGTTTAATTGTAATAATAAGATCATTAAAAAAGAGCTACTGAGTACAGCATAGTTTTAATGCCTAATTTCTCTCTAACCTGATTGTTTATGTCACCTTAGTGGAACTCGCATCAAAAGTACTAGTATACAATATGTTGTTTTTGTTTTGCAGCCATCTAACCTTCACTTCACAGAAGGTTTGTCAAGACGTACATAGATGTATTTTACTCTTTGTAAAATACAAAGGGTAAAAATAGAGACAGTCCAATTAGCTTTTGGTGCAGGCTCAGCATGTTGGTCCGTGTTTGACAATAGTGATGTCGTTTTCTTATTAGGACAGTTCTTGCAATGACGCTAACAGATGGTTAGCAGCCTGTCCTCTTTTCTGAGGATATGAGGTTTCTGTTTCATTCACTCTGTCTCAGAGGATCCTCCTTTTGGCAAGCCAAAACAAATTTGAAAATTAAGGAGCACGCTAACTTTTCCGTTTCCTTCAGTTTTGGTGCCACATTTGCTCCTTTGTGCTCCTGTGACACCTTATTGAAATAGATTATGCCACCGTTATGAGAACACACACACCCCCTCCTTTTAAATTTGCAACCTTTTGCATTAATTTACATCCAGAAGTTAGTCCTTTGTGTTCTCACCTTCTCATATCACATGCTCTTGATTATGTATGATCCCTTGTTATGTACTTCTCACTGTGTTTGCGACCATGGTTGCCTGTAAATTATTTGCCCGTCTTGTCTCTTGGCAACGAAGCACCTGCAGAGGAAGGCTCAGAGTGTTGAGGGCGCAGTCATTGAGAGCCATCAATAATTGAGATGGAGTGGAACCCTGCACCGGCTGGGGGTTGGCTTGCCGGATGGGGCTGATCCTCCTCTCAGGGGTCCTGTTGTACAAAACCTCCCTGTTTGTCATGACGATTACCGCGCTGTCCACTTAAGTAGATTTAGTACTGCATTTCTCTTACCGGCAGTCATCTCGGTATTGCTCTTCAGAGGCAAACCCCTGGATGAAGGGTTTCACTTTACACCGGGCTTTTTTTGTTGTTGTATTTTTTTGCCCGGGGCTGTTTCTTCTCCAGCTCCGTCTCTAAACCAAAATATTGCTTTCGTCTGTTTAAAACCAAAACATACGATCAGTCAGATGAAAGAGTGTTGCTCAACCAAAGACTCTTTTGGGGTGTTTGTGCCACAACCAATGTCCAGATTAATATACTGCCCTTTGAGGCATGTTGACTTCCAAGTGAAATGTGAAGCACAGTTCACGTTCCCTCAGCACCACTCATGTCTGTGGCTCTGTAAGTGCTCGTGGTGTGTTTTGACTGGTTCACTGCAGTGTTGCTTGTTAACGTGTATCAAAGGGAGAGTGATGGGGTGAATACACTGACAGGCGCTTTGCGCCCCGCTTAATTGAGGATCAGATGCTGATGTGTTGAGTTACCTGGGTCTGAGACAGTTGATTTGAGCTTATTTGTATGGAGAGCAATCCCTGATGGTTCTTTATTGTTCAAAACAACCAAGTTTACATGTCTGTGACCTATTAATCCAAGGGCTGATGAGCATTTTTCCAAGGGTTCCCATTCATTGAATCAGTGTGAACAACTGTGCTATAAAATATCCAACCCAGTATCTAGCCAAAGCGTCTAATAAAGTACGGTGCCTTAGGTTTAGGCACCAAAAAACACGTGGTTACATTCAGGAAAAGATCGGGGTTTTGGATTAAATCAGTATTGTTATGTATGTATTTTATGTAAGTTAAATGTATTACGTTGTGTCAGAAACTTACTTGCGTTACTTAAATCAAATCAATTTTGACTTTGGCTTTTTCACAGACTCAATAGTCCATAGTGGACTTGAAGGTACATTACACACTTTGGCATGATAGCCGGCTGTGCCTGGCTCTTGGCTAAAAAAAAATAAATCTGAAGTACACGATTGCGCACATAAAAACTTGTGTGGCACATTTTGCCAAGAAACATCCAGTCATCAAGCTTAATCTGACACATTTACGCATGAATGAATGATATTATTACAACTGGCAAATTTCTAATGCAGGTCGTTAAAGTTACAGTTAAGTTATTGCAGTAAGTTACATTGAGGATATGAAAAAAATTGAAAGTACAGAACCGGGGAAAAAAAAAACATCTCAGGAAACTGTTTTTTATTTCTCTTTGCAACTCTTTTCTTTTAAGGGGGATAAAAAGGGTCAAATTATCCAGTTTTTAATGCCCCAAAAAAATATATAAAAATGTTGATGAAATTCTCTGCTTCACTATTCTTTTAACTCTCATGACCCCTCAAGTTTATTTACCCCTGAACAAACACTGGACCAGATTTTTATCACAAGACCAGCTATGACTTCTAATTGTTATTTAACTGACTACTAATGTATTTAGCACAACAGGGGAGTCTCTTTTATTGTACATATATAATATATATATTAGGATATGGCTGATGCAATTCACACAAAGTGCTGAAAAGCTTGCCAGTACTTATTCTCAGTTATGTTATCTTCTGTTAATTATCTCTTTCTGAGGACAGAGAGAAACTGAAATGTCCCAGAATGGGATTATCTACAAATTGTCCTGCGGGGGACGAGAAGAAAGTGAAACAAATCTGTACAAAATATATCTTCATCCATCGATGATAAGTAACAGAAATGTGAGGTCCCCCGGAGGAGCAGAACCATCCGTGATCCTCGCTTTCTTTCTCTTTTCTGTCAGTGTGTGCGTCCCTGTAATGAGTATGTAGGAGGATAAGAGAGGTTTCATGGGCAGGCTGCGCTTATACCTCCTTTTCACGGAGAGGGAAACTTTCTGAGCGGCGGAGTGGTGTGGGCGACGAACGAGCTGTGCTCCCCTGCAGCCTGTCAGAGGCAGTTGTTTATATGGGGGGGATCATCTTTTTTGACGATGTCTGAGCGCACTGGCAGGCCTTGTTCTCCCAAAGATTTTTTTTTTGACTGTCAGAAACTAGGGCAAGAAATCCAAGCCAATCCTTTTCTTTAAAGGTTGTAGCTGATACAGAGCGCATAATGCATTTGCGAGGTCGACAGCAGCACTCTGCGGCGATATTTTCAGTCCTCCTCTTTGTCCTTTTTCTCTGTGTCTCACTCTCGATCTCCTCAACACTTTCTGTGTGTTTGTATCTTGTACAGAAGTCAGGATCTGACGGAAGCCTCAAAAACGGAAACCTTGAGGAACTTCATGACCAACTCAGACGCTGCAAGAAAGAATTGCAGCAGGCCCATGATGAGTAAGAACGCGTGTGTTGTTTTGCATCTACAGTGTGTGCACTTAACAGTCAACAATAAGCTTCCAGTTGTTGCTCTTTTTGGGATTGTTTCACTATAGCTTGATAGATCGGCTTAAAAGGGGTGTTGAAATATTCATAACGTGTGTGTGTGTGTGTGTGTGTGTGTGTGTGTGTGTGTGTGTGTGTGTGTGTGTGTGTGTGTGTGTGTGTGTGTGTGTGTGTGTGTGTGTGTGTGTGTGTGTGTGTGTGTGTGTGTGTGTGTGTGTGTGTGTAGACTGGCTGAGGAGCGAATGGCCACAGAAGGAGCAGAGTCTCGTCTGCGCCTGCAGGAAGATCAGCTGGCCGAGCTTCAGGAAGACTTGAGGCGGGTTTCAGAAAACTCACCGCACTCAGACTCACTGCTGACGGTGTGGACACTGCACAGTAGACCTTTTTAATGGCAGACATTTTGACTTGTCACAGTAAGAAAACACAAGAGTATTAATGGTGGCTCAGTTCTATTTAGTGTCCCAATAAGCCATGAAAATGAACCAGCGTGCAGAAAAGCAGGACCTCCTCTAAGTGGAATCATGAATACACCTGTGCTTTTCCTGCTGCCTTTACATTTATTTATCTGTACCTGCTTCTCTGCAGGATGTGAGGACTCTACAGGCCCAGCTGGCCGAGGCCGCCATGCTACGTCAGCACCAAGAGGAGACGCTACACCAGCGCGAGCGGGAGCTGACGGCCCTGAAGGGGGTGCTGAAGGAGGAGCTGGAGAGCCACGACAGGGAGATGGAGGATCTGAGGGAGCAGTACAGCCAGGACATGGACAACCTGAGAAGAACCATGGAGCAGTTCACACAGGTGGATGACACTGTTCTTTGAGTTTTATACTTGGAGTCAGTCACACAGAACTTTACTTTGTTTGAACTCAAATTTCCTGATGTAAAGTGGTTCACTGAACAAAAAAATATATTTTGTAATTATCAATCTCTGGTTGTCAGTATTTGAAAGTTCAGGCTTATGCCATTAGGCAAAAATGATTAATAAACATTGAATGTACTGCAGCAGTGACAAATCCTAAGAGATTTTTTTTTTTTCATCTGTCTTTTCCATTAGGGGCCCAATAGTGCACAACAAGAATATTAATGAGTAAAAGTAGAAGAAAATCTGTCACTTAAATGAATACTCAAGTTGTTTGATGCGAGTTCTGTGATCTCCGCATAATTATCAGCTTCCTTACAAATACCTCTGAATTCTAAATACTGTCACCAACTCCATGATTTCAGATGCATTTTTTTCCAGTTAGTCGGAGCAGGATGACTGTTCCTGACCTACAAACCCCAAAAATTGGATTTTATTTGGGAAACTGAAACTAAGGGCGCTTTCACACCCACCTTGTTCAATCTGGAACTTTGGACTTTTTCTGTTTGGTCAGAACCAAAGCAGGTGTGAAGGGTACCCTGGACCACTGTTCAAACCAAAGGTTCTTGGTCATGATCAAACTGAACCATGGTTCAGATCATTTGTAGTGTGAAAACACTTTCAGGATAGTTTAGACTTTCAGACCAATTACAGAAGATTTAGGACATTTTTTTTTTTTTTTTTTTTTTTTTTTTAACAAAGTCAGTGGCAGAATTTCTTTCATTTATTAATAAAGATCTTGTGCTTCAGAGAGTCGTATTGACAGGTGCTTTAGGCCAAACTTTGAAACAACGAAAAACAAATACTCAGTAAAAGTGGACGGCTTTTCTCTCTTTACGGTTGTGGTTAAAATAGGAGATCGTGTCTGTTTTGTTTTCAGTTTTTGATATTTATGTCAGCATAAACTTTCTCATACACGCAAATATTAATGTTTTCCAGGTGACTTTCCCTCATTATATTGTTTCAGTGTGACACTAAGATCACAGGATAATTAAACAGGAAGGATTAATCGCTTGTTTTAGAAAACCTGCAATGCAGCAATCCCAATGACTATTTCTCAATTTCCGATCACTGAAAAGACTTTCTGTTGTTGTTACATCACAGTCTGCTAATGCACTCTTAAGATAGAACCAGTCTTTACAGATCCTCTCTTTGTACAGGTCTAGGGGGAGAACAGTCAGGTTATACCTGTCAGGCAGTTTGTGTCCTGAATGAGTAATTAAGGTGATTTTAACTTGTATTTTGATGTTGCATCTGCCTATTTTACATCTAGGCTTTGTCTTGTCATTCTGTTTAATGTGTCAGTATGCAGTCAGTGTTCAAACTGTGAGTCAGGATGATGTCAGGCTAAGCCCACTGTGCAGAGTTAGAAAAGAGAATATCACTACTTGTGATCACAATGTAAAACTTTTTCCAGTTGGATTTCTGTTGCAAAGTTTCTGTTTCCTCCGGTGAACTATTTTTGGAGTAGTGTAGGACGTGGCGTAGAGGAAATTTGAAGAATCTATGTATATACAGGAATAGATCATTATGCAGATTTTGGAAACCATAACAGCAGTGTCAGGAAAAAAGTAACATGCAGCCAGAGAGCAGGAAATAAGCAGACAGACTGGCAGCTGCTTTTGATGATGGGAGTTTATTTGGCAGTAGGTGGATTAAAGTAGCTGAAGCTCTACTAACGACTAACGACTGTACTGTGCTTTATCTTATTTATTTGATGTTTTACAGTGTTGTTTCCTATGTAGATGTATTCTTTTTAGAGGTGAAATGCATCCTGATGAAGGCATAAGCTGAAAGATCTGTTTTTGCCTGTTCCCTCGGGCTGAATATTTGCCTGCAAAAGAAACTGAATTAAAAGAAGATGTGATAGATTTGGGCGTATGAACGTCTTTTGAATCGCTGCGCTTTTACATGTCACAATGATAAGAAGGGTAGTAGAATATAAGGAATAAACACATTTTTTTAACACTGACTCCATGCATCAGTCCCAGGAGGAGATCGAGGAGGAGAGAGAGCGGGTTAATGCCTCCATGTTGACGCTGGAGGAGGAGCTGGAGAGCTGCAGAGATCATGGGGAGCAGTGGAAGACAGAGCTGGAGGCCACCACACAGGAGCTGCAAAACACCAAGGAGGAGTTAGTAAATCCTTTGTTGTTTTTCACCATGTAGAAATGGAGGCCAGATGACCCAAAGAAATATCAGAATAAACACATTTGTGAGCCTCTTCAGTCAGGACAAATTTGAATGTTCTTCTGTCACCAAAAAAACAAGTATTTCATATTTTGCCTTTATTCATTTTGGGACTTTCTGTATAGCTCAGAAGCCTCTCGAGGTTGTATTTATCATTTGTAAGTTTGGAATACACAAACTGCACCTTTTTCAATGTCAAAGATGTCCTAAAGGAGTCATACCGCCTTCCCAAACAAACATACGCAAAAGCAGCAGGGCAACTGTATGTCTTAAAACAGGCTTGTGTTCACAGCTACTTCTCGTTGCTTTGAATTGGCTGTCATAACACATTTCAGCCGCGGTCAAGCATCAAACACACTCTGTCTTATTTGATATTTTAACAGTCGGGAGGATTAGTTCAAAGAATCTAAACTGCTCACTGAAAAGTTTATAATGTACTCTGAAACAGATGCTGTCTTGTCTTGTAATATTATTATTTCTCCTGAGTTATTTTTAATGCATGCACTCTTTTCACTTGACTTTTCATGTGGCAGGAACGGAAAGCACTCCAGCAGTCGAACGTGAGAGAGAAAAATTAGCACTGCTCTTGTTTGATTTGAGTAGATTTAGACCGGTTTTAATCAGAGTTTGAGATTCGTGCTGTGAAATTCACCTGAAAGAGCTCCTATCAGAGTGGATTTTGTATCTGATGATATCTGTTTTGATCATTAGATCAGTGAACCTGTACTAACTGTAATCTAGTGATGATAAACCCAATTGTGTCATTCTTGATTGTTTTTTTTTAATTTCCCTTATGACCAATCACTTTTCTTTTTAAACCATCCCTCTTTCCTGATGAAATTTTCTTTCTCTTGAATGAATAAGTGAGTGATACATCTCAGTTTTAGGCACAGTCTGACAATCAGAATTTTTATGCTTGAAAAAAAGCTTTGGATGTGGTGATGTAGAGCAGCAGCTACACTCCTTGTGGTGTGCTTGTTTGGTGTTGCATTTACTGGAGCTATGTACACACGTATGTGTGCACACGTGTATTTCTTATGGCCTGTGTGTTTGCATGTATAGACTTTAAAGAAGGATATTTTTTTTTCCCACTGTGGCTTCTTTAAGATCTACTTTCTTTCCCCAGACTGCTGAAATCTCATTCAGAGAAGGATGACATTGAGGGCACGCTGAAGGACCTTCAGGATTCACTGCTCGCCATGAAGAAACAAATGGCTGCGTCTGACGATAACCACTCTTTAGCAGAGGTAATTCACATGTCGGGCATGAGGCAGAGCAAAGATTATGCCTACTGTGTGGGTGAAATGCAGAGGCTCATCTCCTTTTGTTTTACAGTATGTTGTAGCTCTTTTTTTTTTTTTTTCTTTTTTTTTAATCTCTCGGAGCTGTTCTGTGGTTATGGTTTTTTTTTGGCTGAGGTTTAGAGTCATAAAATTTTCCTGCATACAAAAATACTTACACTCAAATGCCCCCTACTCGTATTAACATATTGTTATGCACCCTGGCAAATTCCTTTTACTCACACATCATTCATCTCTGATTACTTAATCCCAAGGAGCTTCAGCGTTGCCATGACGATCTGAAGCGGACTCGCGCCAATCTGGACAAACAAAAGGGTGAGCTAGACGAGAAAATCGAGGCACTTCAAGCCCTGAAGAAGGCGAGTGGAGAGAAAGAGGCTGAACTTCAGTCAGAGATCGGCAAGTTGAAGGAGCAATTGCAGAAAGACAAGGCTGAGCTGGAAAAGGCGCTCGACAAGGCAAAGGAGGTAAAGCATCTAGATTCTATAGAAAACAAGTGACTTAGATGATATAAACAATTTTAAAAGACAAAAGGAACACATTTAGTGTTATTTGTTTATTTGAATAAACAAGAAATTAGAGTTTCTGTGTACATTAATCTTAAAAATTACAGAAAAGTGCAGCTCGTAAAAACAGTTTGTAATATGAATTTAATCTTTCCCTCTCTTCTCTCTGTCCTAATCCTCTTTACAGTCATCAGTTGGGTCGACAGGAAAGACTGTAGTGGACCACAGCACCAACCTGGAGCTGCAGGAAGCAAACACTCGCCTCAGAGAGAGGCTGGCCCGCATGGTACTGCACCAAAAAAAATTTAATAAATAAAAGACTTCACAGTACACAGCTGTGTACACATGTATGCAAAATTATGTAAACACACATACTTTACAAGAACAAAAGAAGAAATGTCCTCCCACACAGACGCTATTTTCAACCGAGAGATGTGAAGTAAATTACATTCAAAGAAAAACTCCCAACATGCAAGCTCAGAAAATAATCCTGCCAGGATAAATTTGCATAGAATGTGCATTGTGCTCCATGTGGATTGGAACAGCAGGGTATTACAGCTGTTAAAAGGGCCATAATCTTGTTACTTTTGATGTGAAATGGTCATGTGAGGAGAGTAGTCTTACACAAATCTGTGCAAAACCAAGTATGCAGTGGTTGTGATAATGAAGACTGAGTTCTTGTTATAATTTTGTTTAAATAAGAAAAGACCTGGAGCTCTTTATTATTTGCCATATTCCCTATTTTCCAGTTGTTAGAAAAATTACTCGGAGGCTAGGTTCAAAATCAAACATATTGGACATTTATTCTTGCAAGAAGGAGCAAATACATGTACACTCAAAGAAGGATGCCCAGCATTGCTCAACGTCACTCCTCCATGGGGCAGCTTTTGTACAGTGTGACAAACAATTGACATTCACCCACATTCCCTTTGTATCTGCTTTCATATGGTAATACTGAGTTGGTTGTAGGTCACAAGATAAGGACACAGGGGAGTCGTAAATTAGATGCCGAAAGTAAAACAAAAGAAACTTTCAGGAGCCACTTGAAAATAAGATGAAACAATCTTATTTTCTTTCCATCACCAGTGCAACCACATAGAAAAAGGGGTTGCTCTTCATTAAATATTGCTCTATTTTATTAATTATTATTATTATTATTATTATTATTATTATTTTCTTATTCTCTAGACAAGGCTTCACTCCAGCATACCCCGGAGCTTGGAGGTGGAGGAGGCGGTGGAAGCTCTGGAGGATGAGAACCGCTCCCTGAAGACTCAGCTGGAGGAGGGCAAGAGAGGAGCCACCCGCCTGAGCAAGGAGAGGGACGAGCTGACCCATCGGCTGGAGGAAAGAGACCTGGAGAGGGAGGTGCTGAGGAGGGGCAAAAGCGACCTGGAGGAGCAGAAGAGGCTGCTGGACCGAGCCCTGGAGAAGATTAATAAAGAGGTGTGATGGTGTAACACCGGCTTCAGGGTTAGACGAACATCCCAAGTTTGCTGATACAGATGTTGTCGTTACCTCCATGTCTCACTTTCTTTCTGTTCCACCCTCAGATGGAGATGATGATGGGAGATTCTCGTCAGTCAGTGGCCGCCCTGCAAACACAGCTCGACGACTACAGGGAGCGCTCGAGGAAGGACCTGATGGAGGCGCATCGCAACAGTAAAGACAGGCTGGCTGAGCTGCAGAGAGCCCAGAGCAACCTGAAGGCCCAGCAAGAAGAGGTGAGGGGAAATGGGATGGAAAATAAATGGGAGAAGTGAAGGAAAAAAAGTTAAATGTTCAGGGTCGAACCCAGAACTTTTCAAATATTAAGTTTAATATTTGTGTCCTAAATATTTTTTTCGTTAAATACTACAGTAGATCATTCCATCAATTAACTATTAGTTTTGCTTTTCTTTAATTTTTAAAAGCAATTTAAAGGTATTATTTACCTTTTTCAGACACTTTTCTTTGGCAGTTAGCTCTGGATGATAATCTGTCTGCAATTGTACGGAAATATTTCAACGACTATAGATTGGATTGTCATGAAATTTTATTCAGACATTCAAGGTTTATTCAAGAACAGTGAATCCCTATGATCCCGGTGATTGGCTGACTTTCCCTCTGGTGCCATCATCTGGTAAAACATGATTCATTTATGACTGAAGACCTGCAAAATAAAACCTGAGTCATTCCCATCAGCGTCAGCTATACTTTATTTTTAGCGCTGATTAGCAGACGTTAGCTTGCAAACACACTAAACTGAGATGGTGCTAACGTAGTACCTGCTATAAAAGTTGTTGAAACTACAAATTGAAAATGTTTATTTCACAGTATGTAAATTCTTCGCAGTGCAGCAGGGTTATAAAAAGCATGCGTGCCTATCTATGTCTAAGGTAAACTTAGGAGAATTACGAAGGAAGGAAATGTATGAAAATGGGTGGATTTCACATTTAATGTCCCAAATAGCAAAACCCTGCGTCCTTTTTCCAGGTTTCCCGCCTGAAGAAGGAGCTGCTGGCGTGCAGCGAGGAGAGAGACGGCGCCCAGCTGGAGAGAGACCTGCTCAACAACCGTCTCAAACACTTGGAGAGCGAACTGGAAGCGGAGAAGAGCACGCACACTGACCGCAGCCGGGAGATCAGAGGCCTTGAGGTGAGGCTTCAATGTCAAAGGTCATGGACCTGGGGAAACTAAGATGGGTGGTAGTTAATGAGGGATACAGTGATGTGTCATCAAATGGAGTTAAAGACTAAGATATGGTCAGGGAGTCATGCTTTTAAGTGCAGACCGTTTGACAAGAAATGGAAACATGTTACACCATGTATCCATGTTCACAGGATAAAATTAAAACGCTGGAGATCGAGCTGGACGAGGAGAGGAGTAGTGTGGAGCTCCTGAACGATCGCATCAACCGAAGCAGAGATCAGGTGCAGCCTAAAGATATTTGAATGCACATGCAAATAAGAAGCCACATTTCTTTGTAAAGCATATCTGATAAGTTTACTCACTCTGCCTGCTCCTATTTTTTCCTCCATCTCGTGTTCTCCTCTCAGGTGGACCAGCTACGTTCAGAGCTGATGCAGGAGCGTTCAGCGAGACATGACTTGGAAATGGACAAGAGTGCACTTGAGAGACAGGTACACACACAACACACACACACACACACACACACACACACACACACACACACACACACACACACACACACACACACACACACACACACACACACACACACACACACACACACACACAGAGAGAGATATTTGAAAACAATCTGTGGTTTTGTTAAAGTCACGCGACCGCTCTCCTTGCAGGTGAAGGAATTAAAGTCCCGTGTGGCAGACGTGGAGGGACAGAGTCGACCCACAGCTGGACTCACCCTGCTGGAAAACAAAATTCAGGAGTTGGAGGAAAGACTACGCAGTGAAGAGAGGTACGACTGAACACACACAATGGGTACAAAAATAAAACTCTCCAGCTGAATATGGAGTCCTACTTTTTGGAGACTATTTTAACGAGTGTAAGTAACTGAACAGTATCCCCAGTTATGGTAAATTTACTGTACAAAGCTTTGTTTTTGTAAAGCATTTCATATATGCACAACAGCAACCCTGCGTCTACTATACTGTATGCATGCTAACTCAGAACAACAATGGATCCTGTAAGGTCCCAGGAACTCCGAAAACACCTGGGAAGAAAAAAAAAAAAAAAAAATGACACAACATACCCAATAAAAGTGTAAAGCTTACTGTGTCATTGTGTTCTTATATTGTGTGAATTCTGGATTTCTCCATCTAGAGAGAAGGCCAGTATCCAGGCCTCTCAGAGACGAATGGAGAGAAAGCTGAAGGAGCTGAATGCCACATTAGACCAGGAGAGAAGCCAGCACGTGGAACAGAGGGATCAGGTGAATATCATGATCTGCATGCACATTACCTTCAGTGTTTGCTGGGTAAATAATTATACTCAAACAGGATTTAACCATTTAAAGAAATAAGTTTGGCATATTGGGAAATACTATTCGCTTTCTTGCTCTTAGCTACATGAGGACGTGAAAACCACTCTTATAGTGTTTACACTAATTATGAAGTTGGAGTAAAACAGCTGGTTAGTTTGGCACGGGGGGGGGGGGGGGGGGGGGGGGGGGGGGGGGGGGGGGGGGGGGGGGGGGGGGGGGGGGGGGGGGGGGGGGGGGGGGGGGGGGGGGGGGGGGGGGGGGGGGACTGGAAAAGGTTTGAAAACAGCTAGTCAGCATAAAACCACCTGTACACCGCATGACTTCAAATGACAAAGATATAACACTGTATTTTAATCAGTGACCTGTAGGGGTGCCAGTGGGTGAATTTTATTGGAGCCAGACTACTTGTTCCCCTCTGTTTTCAGTGTTTGCACTAAGCTGACCTAAAACTTAAAATGTTGCAGGTTTTAGCTTGATATTTAGCTGATATGCAAGTGGTATTGATAGTTTCGTCCAAGGCTTACAAATAAGAGTATTTAAAAAAAATGTTAAACTATTCTTTTAATGTTAAACATGTTAAATGTACTATTCCAGTCTGAAGTGTTAACTACTTTTCTATAGTAGTCTTAAGTTTCCTGACTCTTGACTTTGTACTGATTTACCTGCTCGGTGCAATTTTAATCGTGTAGTAAGAATAATCAATAGATAAAGCCTGCTGTTTAATCATTAAACATAGTTCAAACTGTAGTTAGTTGCTTCTTTACATGAGACTAATTTCATCTGTCCTTTCCTAACCCAAACCCAACCTCACTCGGTCACCAGGACACTCCCTGACCTCCCACCTCCCTGTCGTCTTTCTGCTGCCTCAGCATTTGTAACCGTAGTGCCTCCCACTAGAAACCCACACACCCATCAAACCGGTGCCGTTAACCCCGCTGCCCCGCTCTGCACGTCCTCACCTGTGACCTCCTCTGTTCCCCCTCTAACCCCCGTCCTGTCCCTCTCCGTCCCCAGCTGTCTCTGCGTGTGAAGGCTCTGAAGCGTCAGGTGGACGAGAGCGAGGGGGAGGTGGAGCGCTTGGAAGGAGTCCGCCGGAAGGTTCTCAGGGACTTGGAGGAGCAGCAGGAGCTCCAGGAAGCTCTGCACGCCAAAGTCACAGTGCTGGAGACTGAACTAAAGTAGGTCTCGAGTTACTGCCCCAACACTGTGAAATAATGTTGATTTCTTTTTTTACGCCGTTCAGTCGCATATACGATGCAAGATGACGTGTGGAGAAATCCTAAACCATATCACTACCATGTGTCCTCTTTACACTAGGTGGCACTCTGTTGTAACTAGCCGGACACATGGCTGTGTTCAGTGAGCTGCAGTGTACAAAAGTATGAAAGAAGTGAGTCAGTGTAATTGGATTTTTCTCTCGCTTGCTTTCTCTCAGGCGGAAGTCCCAGCAGAGTCATCGCACAGCTCTGGGCTCCTCCACTTTAAGCTCTGAGGAGGAGGACGGTTTCTATGACGGCAACATCACCTCCATCCTGAGCGAGAGTCACCTACAGACCTCCAACTGCTAGATGAAGATGACAACAACAATAATAATTAAAAAAAGACCTACATATATAGAGAGAGAGAGAGAGAAAAAAAAAACTTGTTAAATTTTTTCCAGAGAAAAGTACTCGGGACATTACGGCCTCACTTATGACAAGAACTCGGTTGCTATTCCATACAAAGTTGCCTGGCAGTTTTTTCTTGGTGTTATTTTTTTTAGCTGCACAGCCCAACAGAGACCGGTTGTCAGGATAATTATCTGTGATTATGACTCCTTCATTTTTGTCACGTTTTATCTGTCTTGAGATCTTTTTCTTTCTCTGTTTAGTTGAAGAGAAGTGTTATAGTTTCTGCAGGGCTCTTTGCTGTGTGTTTATCGTATCGAGAACATTAACTGTACACTGCTGTGGTAGCACATCACTGTGGCATGGTTTATACAGTAGATTCCACATCACCTCTAAACCAAAAAACAAGTTACACATTTTTGTTCTAATAGTTACAGTCTTCATATGTGTGTTTGCCTGAGCATGATAAGTTACATCTGTCGGTGCTGTTAGCAGCTCCAAGAGTTTTTTTTTGTGCCTTGAAAGTGATGTAATGCATATTTTTTTTTCTACCTTTTGAATGTGATAATAATTGGCCATTTAAACTGAGCCTATATTTTTACACTGTATTAGTTGTGCATACCAGTTGATCAAGACAATCAAACATACGTACAGTAGCACTGTGTCTCCTCAGAGATGAAACTTCTTTGTGTAACATTTTTCTACTTCCCCCACCACATTTCTCATGTGCTTTGATATATCGAGACATTCCAAGCTTGAGTCATGTGCATGTCTTCACTCGAATGCCTTAAAAATTAGCTTTATTTTCTCTTCATGTCGTCACCGCATGTTTTCTGTTTATAATAATGATTTCAATAGTATTTCATATGCTTGCCTGTGCTTGCAGCTTCCTCTGCATTTCTCCTTGCTGCACCTGGTCGTTATGAATGTTGATTTTCATCTTCCGATGGCATTTTGATTAAACACGCCTCATTGAAAATGTGGATCAAGGTAATTAAAACTAAGGCCACTGTTAAATTGATAATGTCTTTATGAAGCTGCTGGTAACTTTTGTCGTGCGGTGTAGAGTTTTGTTAGCCTCTAAAAAAAAATGACAGAAATTGGAAACAAATTTTGGACCTTGTGTACAAATAAAAAGAGGAATATTGTATTTTTTCCTAATTTCCTACTTATTTTTTATCACTTAATACAATATTGTGCATTTGATCTGTTTTGGGGACATTTCAACAATTTATTTTAAACAATATTCCAAAGTTATTGCTAGTGGCGGTAGTTTGTCATACTATCCCTCCACTGTAGCACAACAGGGTAACAGTATCACAGGAAATGGAAAGGGAGAAAATGTTGTACTAAAAGGACTGTAAGTGTGGCAGATATCCACTTGACTCAACAAATTCACACTGTTGAGGTCTGATAAAAGCTTCACACAACATTATGAACGTATTTTTGCAGGAAGCGAGGACTGTGGATTTTGACCTCATCACAGAAAACCGTTCCAAAATACATAATACTATCTGATTTGTGTTTTAATACACGCTTGAAAAATTTTGAACCTTTTACCCTTAACACTGGGTTGCCACATTATCCATTCATGAGTAATTTCTGCCGTGCCGAGAGCCAATATAGAAAGAGGTGACTGATTTTGATGTTATAATTGCATAAATTTGTTTAAAAATGAACACTCGAAAGTTACACTCAAATATAATATTTTATCAAAGCCCTTGTCCATGCCCCCTAAAAGGAGGTCAGAGGTCAAGGCGACAACAGAGCAGCACACAAGTTGTAGTATTTCAGTAATTCACGAGAAGACGTTTATGAAAGGTGGCTTTTTGAAACTGTAAACCACTGCCTCCCTCAGATACATTAATTTGTAATAAAGTTTTTGTACTCTATCCCATTTAGATACCTACATGAAACATAGTATTACAGGGAGCAGCCATGGCATCTCAACTGCCTGCTTTTAATGTGTCGCTGTGGGAGCAGTTATGATGTTCCTCATAACAAAAAAGCCACAAAATGAACACACATTATTAGAATGTATACACCTATATTATGTTTTTAGTGTGAAACTAAAGTAAGAAAGTTCAAACAAGAAAGGCAATATTCATATGAATTGTCTGTATGAGGTTTGGCTTGTTTTCTTACTTTCATGAGCCTGCAGGTGCTGCAGAACAAAACAGTGATTTAGCATCTTGTACAGATGTTGTTGTCCTTTCCTTTGAAAGTGGAATAGTTCTAAACTTTGAAAAGTTTGAAAACTAATGGTCAAGAAATCTTTTTAGCATCTAGCATAGAGGTAAAGGCAACACGCCTACAAATGTGGATGTTGGGCTTCAAAGGCACACAGACTGACAGCAGAGATAACACAAGCCAGAGCTGTGCTTTTACATCGGAAACCAGTTCAATATCAATAAAACTGAAGAAAGTTCACACCTTTAGAAGGATACAGAGAATGAAAGATCACGGCCAGCTGCTGCTTTCACAGCCCCTCCTCTGCTACCACTTCTAACTAATGCAGCACACCTGGTTCTCTATGTCAAAGGGGATTTTATTTATAGATTTTCAGGCAGCATGGGTTCACTAACAATGAGGGGACAAAGTGTTAACAGAGTCCATAATGTAGGACCAAATGCTTTGGACTGGCTCATCCGTACTTTATCTGAGCGGATACAATTATGACTACAGAGATATTGTTTTTCCATCGGAAAATCATCATGTTTACAACTTTACTCTTCACCTTGATGTGTCCTGAACTTTTGGGTGGATCATTACAGTAAGTTAATTGTAAACTGAGCTTGACTACCACACTATCAAAAATAAATTAAGCATGTCTGCAAGGCACAAACTGGTCGGACGAACTAAACATCACAGAAAAGGAGTCGGGCCTGACAATCTAATTTTCAGAGAGGAAACGTGTTTTAAGTAACACCGAGGAGGTCGGTATCAATGAAAGACACTCAAATTGTCCTCCGAATCAAATTCTTAGTCATGACTTTTTTAGTTTGACATTAAGAATAAGTCCTATCAAGATTTGAATATATTCAAAATAAAATGTCAAGTCTCAACATCATTTTTTCCCCAAGTTAAAACTCTCTCTCTCTCTCTTGCTGCTTCTATGAACAAGTCAGCAGTGTGTTTCTTTTAGCTCTGGCTAGGTTTTCCCTTTAGAGACACAGTGTTTAATCCTTAGATGGTTTACTGTAATTACTGAAGACATCAAGCTACTGTAAGGACGCCACCTCAACTAACCTCACTGTCTTTCTCCTTAGCTCGTTGTCACATTAGTTCACATAAAGAGAGAGGAGACAAACACCGGAAGCTAGAGGTTTAAGCTTTCCTCATGAAGTTCGGCAAGTTTCAGGTAAACAAAAAAACACAGGGAGAAGGCAAAGACTTAGGAACTGGCAAAATTCATACATAAGGAGAATAATAAGCTAAAAGTCACAAGGCAGAACAAAGACATGCTGACATATAGAGTGCTGATGGCTCATGAGACACAGGTGAGCACCAGAACAGGTATGAAAAAACAAGTAAATGAGACAATAGGCGTGTTATTTCAAAGTAAAACAGGAAATCCAACAAAGTGAAGGCAGAAGGCTGACGATCCACAGTCATCCGAGGGTTAGACTTTCCTAGTATCTTGTGTTTTTCCCTTTTAAAACACTCCAATATTTAATGTCACATCCTTCAATATGTTTTTAATCCAGTGAATCTGATTACGTGTGCTGAATGATGGAGCTTTTGTTTGAGTTGGACATGATATTTTATATAACTGCACATACAATAATTTGGTGCACGCAAACTTAAAATACATCTGTGAGTTGGGAAAAAGTGAGAAGCAGCTTTTAAAACTGCTGGTTATCAGTAAAACTGACCAAGGTTTTATGTTATTGACACAGAACGTGTCCTTATTTCACATTAAAGCGAGTTATGGAGTCTCACTAACAACTTGTGAAATAAAATACATGTCGTTTCAATACCAGAGATATATTATTCGCACCATAATGATCACCACTCTGTCAAAACTCAACGATAGGTATTTTGGACTCAGATTGTATGACGTACCATAACTTTCTGACACTCAACCCTTTCAGCGGAAAAAAAAACACCTGCATGCATATTTTACATCGTACAGTATACAAAGGAAGCTATTAACTGAATAAGGCCTAACCATTAATCTATAAAACCGGACATGTTTACTGTGGGTTGGGCCATTGAAAATACATTTGTGTCATTCTTTCCAGAAGTCTATTCAACTCTGTGTCTGTGTCCTCACACAGAGCAGACGTGTTATATTTACAGTAGGTTTTTGTGTTTCATTGATGTAGACAAATTGACCACTTTTATTTGGATGTCACAGAACAAATGATTCTAAAAGTCATGTAAAGGTTAAGTCTGAAACCAAGATTTAAAACAGAATAAAATGATGTCAACCAGGGCAGAAGGGAAGTATAGTAAAATAATACAGTTGGATTATATGGTTTAACCTGATTTGGAGATTAGAGTCTAGTCTTTATGTCTATGGCCCTTCATTTGATACAAGACCACACCTTCCTGATGGCAAGGAAAACCAGGAAAATAGAGAAGGTCTTTCCTTAAGTTAAAACTTGACAACAGGATGTTTCTTTAATTGCGTTTTATATGAATTTATGCTCTTAACATATTAATGGATAACTTTAATAAGTAACAACCGGATAAAATGAGTCCTCCTCTAGTAATCTATGTTTAATGCACTGCTTATCTCACACTGTTTTGATCCATTATTCAACAAACATCACAATGTTCTCACATTGTCACAGCTACATTTCCAGATGATGAAAGTAGGACACTTTTCTGGGCTGATGTGTCAGGCTTCATGTCACCAATAGTTTCTAGCCATATATGCAACCAAAGGTAACTGTGTTTAGCCGCAGGCCAAGAGGTGACAACGGAGCCACCTGACATGTGACAGGACAGTAATCAAACAGGACTCTATCCTATTTGCAGTCCTGGCCCAGAATTAGCTGCACTGCGACGAAGCAGATCACAGTTCCTCAAAAGGTTCTCTGTGCTGGTGTGTTACTATAAGGGACATTACTGGAAAATAGGTAAGAAGTTGAACAAAATTTGCTAAAACAAGACAGATGAAGAGAGACGACATATGGGATCCTTCTGGAAAAAGATCAGGCAGGTGACTGAATGCAAAATGCGGTGGTTCAGCAGCACCCACACCAAACGTCTGCCGGATGGAGGTGCCATCAACTTCTCTGAGGTCAGACACGATCTATTTCATGTGTTATCACCATTCCTGTGCTGTAAAATAAATATGACATTTGAAAGCAATTCGTGGGACTATTTAGCATGAATTTACAGCTTGTGCCATTAATGTCAACTGAGCTCTTCTGATAGACAGTCTTGTAAGACTTGTATAAGTACATTTATTTGTATAGCACATTTCAACAACTATCAAATTGCTTTACGTACGATATAAATGGCATCAAGACAAAATGTAAGCTATATAAGACAAAAAGATTTAAAACAGCATTAAATTAAATTAAATTAAATTAATGAGGGTGAAAAATTTAAGGAAAATACAAGAGTTAAAATTCATGTTCAGTGTAAGAAGTGAGCAAATATTTGATTTGATAAAAGGCTGTAGCAAACAGAAAAGTCTTCAGCTTTAGATGATAGCCTTGTTATAAACTTCAGAAATAAACTTTAAAAATTACAACAAAAAGCGGGTCGGACGTGTAGGCTTCTGTAGACAGGAAGGGTTGTAAGTAAATCATAAGTGAAAACTATGATTAGATTTTGGTTTTAAACCAAAAATGTAGATTAAAACACCTAAAAACAAAACAAATGTGCAACGATAACAATCACTATCGTCGTCGTCACCATCATCACTATAAGAGGAGGATATGTAGGCTAATACACATTAGTAGACCTATAGACTATATGGAAATTACTAAAGACGGCAACAAAAACGGACAACATTATGATTAACAAAGACACAAAAACACAGTCAAAGTGAGAATTACGAGACTTGACATGGCTTGACATGTCAGTTATGATTTGTGCGTCCTGCCTCCTGGTTAATGGTTTAGTACATTCCTCCTCTGAGGTGCGGGTTGGCAGACCGGCAGGTCTCCAGTTTACCACCTGGACAGACAGAGGAGACAGAGGACAGCTGAACCGGGCCCAGGTGTCTCTTCACTTCTCCTCAACAGTTGTTTTGCGAAGAGAAGTCGTAAGGGACACATAAGCAAAGGAAATTGTGTTCAGAAAGTTTGGGCGGCTACAGTTTCATATTCATTTTTATGCCTTGGCTTCACTTTCCTCGCAGAAGATGAGCGGAGCCGCGACGCGGACGGTGGGAAATGGAGGAGAGGACAACACCACTAATGTGAGTGATACGACACGAGCTTATTGTTTTAGAAGCCTCGTTAGAAATATAACATATGTAGTGATTTAACTTAACCGGTCTCTCCAGGGCTGACTTTGATCGCTTTGATCACACGGCTGTAATAGATAACGTTAACTAATTGAACTGTGCTTTTACTTTGCGGCATATTTTCAGTTTCCCATACGACCATATTTATCCGTAACTTTTACCGGTAAAAAAAAAAAAAAAAAAAGAACAAACATATTGTCTACACGGGACATTTTGAATTAGATATTTATGTGACATTAAAAGCCGAAAATACACTTTTCCCCAGTCACAGGACAAACCGAACGTGTCCATAAAGCGCATGCGCTGTAAAATCATCCTGCATATTTTGACCTAAAGTGGTCCTGAAGTCTGATGCTTTTAATTGTACCATTTCTCGCAGGGGCACCATGCAGTCAGCTTCCACACTCACAATCCCGTGGCATGGTCATGAACATTTTTATCACAACACATTTATTTGACATCAGGATTATATCTATATTTATTCTTTCTCCAGTTAAAAAAAAATAAAAGATCTTAAATTATTTATTGCAAATTATTGCAATATTGAACGAGAAAAAAATTAGTGAAAGACTTCGCTTCTTGACAGTATGGACAGTTTAGCTATCCAACACGGTTTAGTATTTAGGGTAAGTCACTTTTATAGGTAGATACAAGCTTTACTTAAACTACCTTTGTAAAAAAAATAATCTACTTATGTCCTTCTCCTGTACTGTAGGATTTTTTTCAATTATGTTGTGGTGTTTTTTTTTATTAACATCAAAAGCTGACAATAATGTTAGCCTACTTGTGAGTTTACCACTTATAAAGTCACCTAAATAGGAAAATACTGAAGCTATTAGTAATTTTCAATTGTATTAAAGACAGAGATTTGTTATTAATCCCCCAAACTGCTGTTAACATAACAGTTTACAACACTTTTACACTCCTGATGCTGCTGAGAGGCTTTAGAGCTCCACTGTTACTGCAGAGCTCAACGGTGGAAACAAATAGTTTAAAAATGGGGGTGGTATTTGTGCAACACCCAGACATAGATACAAATATAAACATACACAAAAGCACCTTTGATTCCTAAATTTGATCATATTAAGCTAAAATAAAGTAAGTGTTTATTACTGTGAAAATAGAATCGAATGATATCTTTAACCATCCAATTGGAAAAGTTGTATGGGGCATGTACCCCCTCAAGTTAAATGGATAGGACAACGTTTTAATCAAGTGACTGCAATTTACAAGTTAGTTAAGTTTTCTTGTTATTCTCTCAAAGTGATAAAAGTCATGCCAAACTGTCTCTAAATTCAATATTTGAAAGGACAAAAGCAAATACCTCTTGCATGTTATTTATTACATATCTTAAAAGACTGATCAAACAGCAAGTGTATTGCCCTGTTACTTGTTGGATGAGTTGAACTTAATTTACACTTCATCAGTAACTTCCCCTGGAGAGTTTACACAGAAAAGTAAGAACAGATCACTCTTTGTCAGCGAACTACACCTTGTTCTACCTTGTGATGTGTTCAAACAAGTGAAGGTTGACGCTACTTCGAACGTCATTACAAGTCAATGAACAAGCACACCCTCAAGCCATGTTTTATTGCTTAAAAATAATTGCAATGTTTTAAGTCATGCAAGATCATTACATAAATCATTTGTTAAGACACTACTCCCGGTGTTGACTGCACACCTTTGTTGCTGCATTAGCATTTCCCAGCATGCCTTAGTTATTTCTTCATAACTTTTGGGAATAAAGTAACCAAATTAAATCAAAGTGATGGGCAGAAATTACATTTAGTTTTGTTAAAACTTGCTATTTATTGATATTTCAATGAAGACATAAACTCCATGAAAAGAGTTACTTTCACTCTGCTTGAGAGTGTATTCGATGGTCTCACATGTACAAGCAAAAAGAGTTGATTTGAACTCAGAGAGTTTATTCCGAGGATGTGAATTTACTGTGTGCAGAGAATTCTGCATCAGGAGTTCTGGAACTCATTAAGAATGAGCCTCGACTTGTTAGTTTGGTAATTCAATAGAAATGACCTCATTTCATTGGGAATCAAACAATGTTTGTTTTTTTCCCCTAGCCCTCTCTTGTGCAAAAAATATTGGCAGATCTGTTATTGATTGCTGTAATGATGTGGATTGTTGTGAGGTGCTTTGAAACTAACATGGAGTAAGAAGATATCCCTACAAATAAAACTGACTTGTGTTGTTGTGACACTGTTTAAGTGGACGAAAGAGCATTTTTTTTTATTTTTTTTTTATCTCTGGTCAGAGAGGAATGTGTTGGTTTTTTGTCCATGAGTCCTGTGATCTCACTGTAAACATGAGCTTTGACTTCCTTTGCAAACTGTACATCTTGTCTGTCTCCATTGAAAACCTACTTCATCCACCTAAACACATTTAGGAGTTTAATGAGGAGTTTTCCTCCTCATCTTGACAAATGGCACTTATTGTGTGTTCTGTCATGGCGTGAGAACATGCTGGGAAGAGTGAGAACGATGCGGCCAAGTATGTTATTAAAATAGCTTAGCTGGAGTGTATATTTTGTCAACTCAACAGTATACTTAAGTGTCTCCATAAGAGACAGCCACTCTAATCCTTGTGTGTGATACAAACATTCTTAAATGGCTTGTTTAAACTACTCACATGTCAACAAAATTAAAAGCACCTACAAATATACAGCATAACATCTTCACTAATTACAGGGTAGTACACTCCGGCACAAATTGAGAGACACGCAGACACAAAAATAAATGTGACTCATAATATCATACATTTAGAATGTAATGCACTCGTACTGAAATTAACAATTTTAATAATCCATTAGCAAATGAAGTCATTAAAAATATCAATAATTGGGGATTTTACCAATTTTTACGTCATTGTGAATCTAATACGTTTTGTTAAATAAAAAGCATTTTTCATTCATTTTTTTTGATATTTTAAAGTAATTCTAGGACTGCAACTAATGGTCATTTTCACTATTACAGTGTCTTCTTGATTAAGAAAATTGTGACAAATGCCCAGTACAATCTCCTAAAGCCATCCAGCAGTCCAAAACCAAAAGACATTCAGTTTACACTCATAAAAGACTGAGGAAACCATAAAATATACAAATTTGAGAATATGGAATTGGAATTATAGAAATTTCTTCAAAAACATCAACTCAAATTGATTAAGCGGTTATCAAAATAGTTGCTAAATATTTTCTAGGGGATCCACTCACCTGCTTTTTCAGCTCTAAATCAAACATTGATTAACTCGTCCATTAAAATGGAAATAATCATCAGTTGCCATCATGCACTTAAAAGGGTGATCAAAATTAAAACTGCAAGCAGTGATATGCGGGCCCTCGCACGCTGCACGTCGAGGATCCAGCGGGTCGGGGCGGTAGTTTAAAGTTGAGACAAGTAAGCATGAACATATTTGGACTGCGCAGCATTTGACTTTTGTTTGCGCAGTTTTATTTACTCTACACACACTCAGCGCGCCAGTGACTGTTATATAAAGACCCTTCATTAATCTCTCACATAACTCACAACACACATTCCTCAGGGTGCTGCTACCTACCACTGTCATCATGTGGCAGATAAATGAGGCCTCGGCCACAGTTGTATCTGTTCTTACCGTCCTCGCTAACTTTGAGTATATTTGCACAGTTAGGCTCAGCACTCTGCGTTAACCAAGTCACTCAATTGACTGTTTGATGATCGTGATGGTTTTATTTATATCGCACATTCAAACACAACTTACGTTGACCAAAGTGCTGCACAACATCACCAAACTCATAAAAACATATTAAAGACAATTATTAAAGAATTTATAGAAACTGAATTGGTGCTCAAAGCTAAAAACAAATTATATTTCTAAAATAAAATCTGAAAACAAAATGGTAGGTGAGTCTTATTATAGCTCAGTGACAGTCAAACTGTTTAGATTCACACAAACCTTTCTTTGTCGGCGACTGTGCACAATCTAAATAGTGGAAATGTTCCCTTCAGTTCTTTCCATTGTGTATTTGGCACCACAGTCCTGCAGGGGAGGCTAACAGCTGTGTGTCTCCATGAAAGTGGCACTGTAGCTGTGTGACTAGAGGAAGGAGGGTTGGGCAGCTGGCGGAGCCTCACCCTGCCATGTAAGGCAAGACAGCCGTGGCTTCCCACACACTTAGTGTTAGACAGACTGTCTGGATCGCAGCTGGCTGATCATCACCGGGGAGAGTCCCCCACAACTTTGTCTGCAAACAAAGGTAGATACCAGAGGGATTTTTTGTGAGGTTAAGTAAAGGATTTGCTTGATGATGATGAGAGAGTGAAGAGCATGATGGTACTTGTGGTTATAGTTTTGGTTGCGAAATGAATTACAGAGAATTGTTTGGTTATGTGCTTCCTTTTTCTTTATCTTATCGTGAACTTGTCGATAAGATATTATCAGAATGAGAAAACCTTATTGATCTCTGTAGGGAAATGGCTTAAATTAACAGCTCTGTTATGTTAGCAGGCGAGGCATTAAAGAGAAAATTATTTTATTCAATCTGAATTTATGAGTTCACCTTTATCATTTATTATTTGTGACATATTTATTTTACACCTGATTATACTCACATTAAGTTAATCTCGTAAAAGCAACTTTAAAAGTGTATAAAGGCCCGTCCTATTTGTCAGTTACTTCTTGGCCATGAAAAAATGATTCCGTTTTGTCGTATTGGTGACACATACATTTGGTATTGAGCAAAGTGGACAGTTTGTTACTAACGCGTGGCGTGTAATTGGGTGGAGCAGTATTTGCAAATATCAACCGTTCAACGTGTCAAAGTGTTTTATGACTTCTCTAAGCGTTCATAAGGCATGTAGTCGAGTTGCTTGGTAATAAAAACGTATTTCTTTTGACGGCAGGTAGATATGGATGGATTTCACACATGGTATTGAACTCTGGGTGGTCCTGCAGTGGGCAAATTTACTGCCTCTGGTTCATCAGTTTCTCAGCTGGTTAGCAGGATCTAGATCTAAAGCTGTGTGGCTGATCCTTTATTCACTGTTGTTCTTTATCATCTGTCAGCCTGGACGGCTGATTATAGCAGTGACATCATCCCCAAATCAGTGAGCAGCAGTCAGGCAGGACTTTGTTGCCTGATAGCTGGGATCGGACGGTCGTATATTGATTGTGAGAGGTCACGGGCAATTTGAGGACCGTCTGGGGGCAAAGATATCACCTACATATCAGTATGGGTGAGTCAGGCTGGGCTTGTTTGAAACCAGCTGTTTTCATACCTTCTACAAGTCTCATCAAGATGACGTGATGTGCTGTGAATTTTTCTCACCTGAGTGTCGGTGATAATGACACAATCTTATGTTTTCTTAGCTTTTTATACTTAAAATCAACTCAGTTTTAAGTCCCTGCCGATTAATTGTTAAAATTATTACTTTATTCTAGTTCTAGTTAATTGTAAGGATTTACTGAAAACTCATGTCTCTTGTGTTTGGACTGTTGGTTAAAAAAAAAAAAAGACATTTAAACATGTAATGTTGGGCTTTAAAAATTAAAAAAAAAATAAAAAAGATATTATGAACAACTTTTACCATCTCTGGAAGTTTATAAATAAAATAACAGAGTTCATAAAAAAAAAAAAAAAAAAGGGAGATTGTACTTCACTTTGAATTCTTAATGGTAGTCCTGAGCAGGAGGCACGGACAAGTAGAAATGTATACAGTAGCTGTAGCACTGCTCCATCCTCCTGCTCCATTGTCTGGTACAATAAAAGCAGGACACTGGAGACAGAAAACAGATTCCCCCTTGAGGCCTCACTGCTGCTGCTCAGCTGAAAAAGCTGACCTGTACTGAATAGATGCCTTCAATGGCAAATTATTGAGCAGAGGGCTTTTTTCAACACTTTATTTACACCTTTGCTTTTTTTCCTCTACAGTGATAGTTTCACACTTGTGTTTTTTAGGTGTGAGTGTATATCTACTGGTAAATAAAAAAAAATGTATCATGGTTATAACCGGCAGCACAGAACAATACTAATAAGATCAAAATTACTTAACAAAATTGTTTAATTGTTTTTGAGTCATTTATTACCTCAAAGAAACAGTTTTAATTTCTTGCAGCGCCGAGATAGCATTAGGCTGACCAGATGTACTAGATGTGCTTTATATATTACTGCACAAACAACCGTGCTGGTGATTAGTTTGTTTTACATTTCTTTGATGTCACATGGTTTTAATACCTTGGAGGGAAAATTTTGCATCTGTAACAAAACAACACCTCAATAGGTGGAACTGATATTCTCAGTTAAGCTACTTTCATTAGATTCACTCAACCTGGAAGTTGCCTGCCCTGAAATTACTTTGTACTTAAACATGCACGATCATGCAAGAGATACCCAGAGGTACCGTTTAACTTTGCAGACTCAATTTTTTCTGTTTCAAAGTGAAATTGAGGTCAAGTCCTCTCAGGCTGGGAACCAATGCAGAAATGAAAATTAAGCATTCCCTGAGCTGCACGGACAAGCCTAGAGCAACAGCACGCACATGTTTCTCCCTCTTTGCCTTAATAATGGAGCCAGACATAAATGGATGCAGAAGATAAAAGGGTAGATCACATTATGTACAACAGAAAAGTGTGAGTTTGCGTTTGCCCGTGCCGTGGAGAGAACAAATAGATGAGGACAAAGCTAAAGAATTGTTAAGCTGTGGTGATATAACAGAATACTTTACTGTAACCTGCAGTGCAACTTCTTTACTTAGAAAAACCTCATATCGTCATGTCTCTCACTGAAGTCTGCTGCGTTTTGTCAATACCTGCATGTCTGGGTTGTGACATAAGGGCTGAACCACAGGTAACATTTGCTTACATGCAAATTGGGCGAGTCAGGGCGGCAAAAGTATGCGGTGGCACAGTATTTAATTTTATTGGGGAACAAGATCACAAAAACAGGCAATTTGGTCTGTTATGACACATAATAAGCACTTTTTCTGGGAGTGGTTTTTCATCTGTCTTGCTTTCATCCACAATCATCACATATTGGGGCTATTTTGGTGGTGTTGTTGACCTCTCCAACACATGGCCACTCCAGTTTATGCAGTCAAGTAATTTGAGGAAAGTCTCTGGAATTCAGTGACACATTTTGGTGGTGTTGGTGTTCAGTACTCTGTATATAATCTTCTTGCAGTTTCTGTAGTTTTCCTTTTTTTTGAAGAGCTGGACACGACACTACAAGGAAGGACGACACACCCCTTAAGCTTTTGAACAGCACCTGAGCAAGCCTAAACAAACTTAGATTAAGTCAAAGAAGATGGATTAATTTTGAGTACCAAAAATAACCTCCTAACAGTTTATTCTTATGAAGAAATTCTAATCATTTAGTTTATTACTGATGTATTTATTTTGAAGTCCTGTAGTTGCCAAATGTTTGAAATGTGTTTTAGAGAGTTGCTCTCTCAGAAACACAGAGGAATAGCGTGAGATGAGGTGTGGAGCAGTCATGTTTCGGTGTACTGTCATGGCCTCCCTGGGTGTGTCTGCCCAACGATCTTCTCTGGGCGTCTGGCAGAGAGAAGCCCTTGAGCTGTCGCTCCCTCTGATCACAGAGTGAAATGTTGGCTCGCCCGTCACCGCCTCGGCGCTGATGGTTTTCAGACAACGCAATTAGACACAAAGAGCTGCCAGTCACGACAAACCATTTAGCCTTTGTTACAATAGAAAAGTAGAGAACTGGTACTTACTTACGTAAGTAACCAAATGTGTTCCCCAAATTTTGCATGCTGGGTTGGCCGTATTTGTTCTTTATGTGTCTACACGGCTTATGGCAGGCATGTTCACACACACACACTCAAAAACCCCAACTCTCTTTCCACCCATTCACACACAGTTATTTTGTGACACATAAAGAACAAAACAACTGAACGCATACATTCTCTCATCAACAACATTGATCTATTTCCGTGATCAGAGTTAATAAATGCTAAACAGGAGGAGTTGACCGACATGTTGTGAAAGCATGAGGCTGTTAGGTTTCTTTCTCCAATTGATATGATCTGATGACAATTCAAATAAGCGTCTGGCACAAGTGCACCTGACTGTATTTGTCGTGGTGTTACTTGGTAGTCAGACATAGTTAATGGTTTTTCCCAGGAAAGGAGGACTGGTTGATAAATCAAATTTGGCAGTTGGTGCTCCCATCTATCAAGTGTGGAACAAAAGCTGTCAGGAAACGTTGCAAAATGTTTTCTCCCGGTCTCCTGGAGACTTTTCTACATTCTCAAAATCATTTGATTGTGATTATTTTTCATAATAATTATAAAAATTATTTCATTATTATGATTATTTTTCTTGATTCAAAGTGCCTCTTAAAGTATAAACTCTGAGTTAGATGAAGTCCATATTATGTCAGAGGTGGTGTCACAGATATGTGTGTACATTTGCATACCGTTGAAGTTATTGTTGCAGCATTGCCTTAAAGCTGACAACAGACTGTGGTATGTAGCGAACGTGCCATTGCCTCTCGGGTGTCATTCTCACAGCGAGCAATTAAAGGTGTTTAAGTTGGCTTTGTCAAGTGTGAATTTAACTTGGAGCATCACTGCACTGTGTGACAAAATGCTTCAGGAGTTCACTGGATGACCAAACAGGGTGATGTTACAGAGCAGAGAGAGTGTGAACGTTAAATATATCGCAGGTATAAGATTCATAGAAGCCGAGGAGGGAAAACATCTGGATGTTTTTCTCTCTTTTAATTTTATGTTACATGCAAGAGTCACACCTGCCTGTGAGACTTGTAAAAATACCTCGCTGACAGAAAATAAGAAGCTGCAAAACGAGATTTTATGAGTGAAGTCAGCTTCTACCAGCATGACCAACATACACAAGCTGTAGACACCTGGTATTTTACTGCACAGCTTCATTCTATACATGGAAACAAATCAACAGTCAATATTGTCATCAACTATATCTTCTCAACTAACTTCTGAGAATTTAGTGGAATTTTGCTTCTGTATTTTGGCTTATCAATGTTAATATTGGTTATCATAAAAGTAGCAGAGTAAGTAAAATCATCAAAGAACATAATTACACTAAAAACATCCACAGGGCATTTTGCTTTTATTTCTTAGGCTAATTAAATTATGTGTCCTATGTGCTTTTGTCTAAGTTACTCTGTAGCACACACCTACGCAAAGTTTGATTAAGACCACTAATGAGTCCACTCACAGCAGAATCACAACAACAACACCATTTTTCATTCATCCAGAAAAAACAATGACTGAGAACATTAGTTCAGTTTTTACCTTATTAACCCGAGGGCGGAGGCATGTTGTTCACACGAGTTACCGTATGCTGCGTTGTAAATACATAAACACGCATGTACTTATACCTGGGTACTCACAAACACCTGGCACAACACGGAGGCAGGGATTAAGCATGTTTTAGTTGGTGATAAGACGTTGTTATGCAACTCTCCTGCAGTTGGACTGTTCTCCACCTGAGAGTGGATTTCACTTGTCAAACGGCCAGGTGGTTTGTTTTCTTTGCACATTCAGAGGAAAAAGCAACACAATTAACGTGGAATCATTCCTTCGCTTACTTAAATGGGTGTTCCCCAGGAGGATTATGTGAAGTCAAAGGGATCGTATTTGTTTGCTTTTGAGGGGAGATCGAAGCGTTGAGAGTTTTTAGGGGATTTTTACTGCCATCTCTTTTTTTATTTTCATTGTACAGTCCAATCATGTCATCAAATTATTCACTATCAATTACATTATTTGTCTCTTGAACATTGTTGCACAGCGTTTTGTCTCTTTAATAAAGTAGGCTACTCATTAACAGCAACAATATAATATAATATAATAGACATGACCACAACAGAATACACATCTGCAGAATAGAATAGAATAGAATAGAATAGAATAGAATAGAATAGAATAGAATAGAATAGAATAGAATAGAATAATCAATTAGATGCCCACAAGTAAGTAAAATCATCTGGATCTTTCCAGAATTGCCACTCTGTGTGTGGCGGTGTTGCTGCTGGTTCAAACTATTTTCTATAAATACTCACTTCGAACTGAAGTTATAAAAGCGTACTTGACCAGTAACTCCCATATTGTCTGTTTTTTTTTGTTGCCATGGCAACAAAATTGAGTGCAACTAAGAATTCATGGGTGTTTTGAGTGTTGATATTTTTGGCCCTGACGGGACTGGTTTCATTTTCTCCAGTGAGCAGTTGAGTGTTTGGTCATAATCACCAGACCTGACCACGAGGACTCGTGGAAACGTCTCGTCAGTGTGGGTTGCTAGGTTTTTATAGCCAAACTGTGTGGCATCCACAGAGGAAACACAGTAATGGGGAAGTTTGATGGGAAAAACTACCCGTCTCTGTCTCTTTCTGCTCCACCCTCTTTTACTGAGGACTTTCAATTTGCGCCCCTCTCTCTCTCTCTCTCTCTCTCTTCATTGGTTGCATTTTCTCACAATCCCCAGTGATCCGTTTACTAACGTAGTTCCTTTTATCCTCTCATCTTTCATTTCAGGACCGTTGCAGGCGGCTGAGACTCACCCTTCAAGGTCAGAATCAGTCCAACTACTCGTCAGAACGGCCCAGCAGCAAGGTACAAATTCAAAGAGGAAAACCGTTTTCTTAGTTGTTTACTGTAAGAAAGACAAAAAATATGGGACGGGGCATTTGCTCATTTTATTTTTATTTTTTCCTTTTCTGAATGTAGGAGAGCAGCATAGCTGTAGTTCTGCCACAGAAACTTGAAGAGCAGGAAGAAATACTTACCATCCCTCCCACAGAGGAAAAGGTCGAAGTCATCAAGGTATGCGAGCTTTGTTTTGCTGTACTGTTTTGTTTGTATAGTTGAATGCGTGTGCGAGACACTCCACTCTTCACTCTCATGTGAACTATTCTCATCGGTATTATCTAACACACTCCTGTTGCCGTGTTACCAAGGTTTACCTGAAAGCTCGCCCAGAGCCAGCGGAGAGTGTCAGGATGCTGACGGATGAGGTGTCGCAGATTCAGGAGGTCAGTGAGTGACGGAGCTGAACATCGTCGTGTTTCTGTTTAATAAACACATTTTACCTCAATGATGTGCTTTTGTTCTTTAGGTGAGGTACTGTCTGAAGACGCTGAGAGAGCAGATGGCAGCCAGGCAGAACAGTAACAACAAGGTACATACCCTCTGCTGTAAATTTAACGAGTGTAGAGCTTCTGTAATGTGAAGATCTGCTGCTTTCCTGTTGTATTTGTTACTGTAAACTGACTATTTTGGGTTTTAGTCAGACAGAACAAGCAGTTTGAAGAAAAGGCCTTGGATTTTGAGGAAATTATGATCAATGTTTATTGAAATTTTGAGGACCAAACAGTTTGTTTGATTATTGGAAAACATGTGACAGGTACATCAATGAGTAAAATAATCTTTAGTTACTTAATTGCAGCCCTGATTGAGTTTATTTGAAAGGCTATGTATATAAAGATAATAAAGAAAATACACAAATCACGAGCAAATAAAATAAATGGCTTTATCCACTATGATAAAATATATCAATTAAAAAAAAAATGTTTTAAACCTGACAAATAATCCAAGTTAATAAAACAATGGTTACAAAAGAAAGAAAATAACAAGCAATTCAATCAATATTGAAATCAAGCAAAAGAAACTTGTCAGGGGAGGAAAGTGTCAATAAAATGCCTTGAAGAATAAATAGAGATTTGAGATGAGTTTTTAAAAGCCTCAGCAGATTTTGCTGATATCACTTCCAAATGGGGCCAGGGCAGAAAAAGCCTTAGTGGGGGCCAACCAGGAGCCCCTTCTAGTGACCAGAGAAGCCATAGTGGAATTGTATGGCCTCAGCAGCTGCATGGTGAAGCCAAATGATATAATGTCTTAAAAGTAATCAAATATACTGTAGACATGTTACAGACTCTTGGCTTAAACAAGAATACAGTGTATTATAACAGCGATTGTGTAGAACCTAAAGTGTTTCTTAATGTATGTGCTGTCGAAGGGATCTTTTCTGCATTTCCTTGTGTTTTTTCAAGTTGATCAGTTTTGAGCTTCCTCTGCCACTGTGGTGTTTTTGCACATTTCAGGAGTAAAAGGATAAATAAAGCACCAACTGCACTAATTAGTCCCTGCTTTTTTATTTTCTACACAGTATCTACCCAATGGCTTCAGAGTGGACGTGCCCAACAGCCAACCACCTATCGCCAACGGCAACACCGACCATCATGTAAGTTCATCACATTTCAGTCTTCTCTATCGTCCTCTGAAGGATGCCCGCATGGCTTTTATGATCTGGTTATTCATCCGTTTAATATGAATGAACCATGGGAAATGGCAGAAGTCGATTTCAGTTGCAGCTGGCTTGAATGAATTGAAAATCGTATTCAAATAACAGACATATAATTCATAATGGGAATAATATGTTGGACCTCCAGCTGCTCCCTAACTCACACCAGCCAGCTGCCTGCTGCTGCAAAGAAAATGTTGCCAGGCTCTCTGAAGCTCATGACAGAGCTTTACCACTCACACAGCGCCAGGGCTCACTTACTTCCTCACTAATGGCACAAACACTCTGCTCTCGTTCACACACACACACACACACACACACACACACACACACACACACACACACACACACACACACACACACACACACACACACACACACACACACACACACACACACACACACACACACACACATACAGTATTATATTTCGCATGCATTATTATAGACTCAGCACATCATAACATCGACTGTAATGCAACACCACTATCTACCAGGAAAGTAGTGTCGGAGCAGGGAGGGAATGTGCGCGCGGTCCATTCCCAGTGACTCATATGTGTGGCATATAGGTAAGCTGTGGGTCAGTTTACGCTGCCCTCCCTTCTAAGTGGTGCCAGATTATATGGCAAATTCAAAGTGAAATATTTGTCTGGGAGGGGGAACTGTTCTGTCGACCGTAGCAACAGCCCCAACATAAAAGATTATCTGTGCCACAGTTTAACAGCTTCTTGACTAGATGCTTTTGTTATCTCAGGCTGGACCAAGCAACCTTTTAAACCCCGCCAGCAAATGGCCTGTTTTATCTGTTTGTTAGGTCCTTATCTTGCCCCCACGTCCGTGAGCTTAAGCCTAATTGAGCATGTCACTTTCTGTCTGCCTGCACTCTTAGGTTGGGGATAATCAGGAGGAGAGCGTGAGGCTCAGGGAGGCGACCCGGCGCCTGTACACTCAGCTGCAGGAGCTGGAGAAGCGGCATCAGGAGGAGAGGGGCAGACTGCAGGTTCGTCTCAGGATATGAGTAACATGACACGACTTCCTGTCTGCAGCTATGACTCATCCCTCTGCTGCTCTCTCTGTTCCTTTAATCACCCCCATTATCTGTCAGTGTTGTCATTGGATTTCATCCCTCATCCTGTGATCCTCCACTGTTTGGGTCTATGCTCTGCTGTACACTCATCTGTCAGGGCATGTAGGGACACCACCCGCAGACGAACATTTTACCACAAGCTGATCTGCCATGTGTTGTCTCCATAGTCTTTGTTGTGTTGGAGGCACACACTAAAGGGATTTGATGCAACAGGCAGCATGTTGTTTGCAGCTTTACTCATCTAAAGTTATTTTGTCTTAATTTGTAGTCAACATCATGTCCTGAGTTAGACAGAATTTGGACATTTATCAGGTTAGCACTGGCAAGAGAAATTAATAAATCTCTTTACTCTGGCTGATTTTACCTCTAACGGTACCTGTGAATATTTTTTTATTTTTTTAAAGGCTTATTTTTTTCTTCTGGGGTGTCCCTGAAGCTGTTTCACTTTCATCTGAAAAAACGTCAGATTTATTTCAACTGTGAGTAGGTGGCAATCCACGGTGACGTCACCTATTGTTCTGTGAACTGCCGTTTTGAAGCCTTGTGTTCACCATCTGGGTTTTTGAAGCCAGAAGTGACCATATTTAGATGAGAGGGTGGAGCTGTGGAGGAGTGAGAGGTGGATCTGACTCAACTTGATTAAGAACCCGAGGACACTATTCCCGCCCTCCTAATTCTGGCAACATGGCTGCACTCCAGGCATGCCAGTAAAACCAAGCACACCCCCAAACATACCTCTCTTTTAGGCCTAATGTCTCAATAATGATCAAACTATTTTCAGGAGGACCACCAGAACAACACACCTCCTATCTAAGGACACCTTAATGACTTGTGGAAAAAATTTATTGACATTGTATTTCATGACAGAAGTTGATGCTTTTTGAGTGAGAGTCTAATGGAGCCAGAGGATTTTTGGTGCCAGCCCCTGGTGGCCCTTAGTGGTATTGCACTTAAAAGCACTTATACACTTTTACACTTAATGAATATGAGCTGTCCTTCTGTTTCCTTTTTGCACTGCATTCTGGGAGCACAGTGCACTAAAATGAATAGTGATTTTGATAATCTGGCTAAACTGTTAGCATATCCACTCAACAGACCACTTGTATCTTGCCCCATTGATTTTGTTTTAGCAATTTTGTTGGGTTCTCAAAAGTGTAAAAACAATAAGTCGTAGTAAAACTGGACCATCCTTAAATTGTCTATCTGTCACTAGCTAACAAATCATAATACACAAAGAAAAGCAGTTCTCACTGTGTTGTTCCCCTCGCAGGCAGAGTCAAATGAGTATCGCCTTCATCTGGCTGAGCAGTCGGAGCGGCTTCAGAAGGCCGAGAAGCAGTCGGACAAGAGAGGCCAGCAGGTGGAGGAGCTACAGAGGCTGCTGGGAAACATGGATACTGAGAGCAGCATCCTCAAAGACAAGATGGCTGCAGGCGAGGCAGAGCTGCTGCAGCTCAAAGCAGACAGAGAGGAAGGGGGGGAGAAAGAGCAAAGGTGAGATTATACACATACTGATGAGCCACAGTACAAGAAGGAAAGTAGAAGTTGTTTTTGTGTTTTTAACAGGCCAGATGATGAGGAAAAAAAAAATCAGTTTACACTATTTTATATAAACTTATTTTCTTCAATGTTAGGTGAAATTACCTTTTATATCCACTTATATAAGATTATACAAAAATAAATATAATCTTTTCAGTCAATAATAATGCAAGATCTTGCTCCCCCAGCTGCAAAATACACATGCCACGAATACCATGACCTCCTCTAGTCAAAATTGCAAAATAACCTTTTCAGTAATTATTGTGGTAGTGGATAGTTTTATGTTTAATAAGAATCTAAACAGAATTTTCTCATTTATTTCCAGGTGTACAGAGCTGGAGAAGGAGTTGGCTGTCCTGAAGGAAAAGATACATCACCTTGACGACATGTTAAAGAGTCAGCAGAGGAAAGTCCGCCACATGATTGAACAGGTATTTATGCACACGAGCAGGTCGCCTGGGAGTGCAAATTGCACACACACACACACACACACACACACACACACACACACACACACACACACACACACACACACACACACACACACACACACACGCAAACAATACAAATGAGCTCTCCAGTGCCCACAAACACGCAGGAAGCCATTAATGCGGAAATTAGATTTTGAGGAGGCGGACACATGAAGCAGAATTGATGTTCGGGGAGCAGAGCCAAGCGGAAACGTGCTGTGAAACAAAACTCACTCGCCATAAATAAGTGATGCTGCATCTGCTTCAGTTGGAAAAGTGACATGTGTTTCTCCTGGGCATCACCCACTGTTTGTTTTTGTTTGTTTTGTTTATAGCTGCAGAACTCCAGGACAGTCCTCCAAGAGAGAGATCGAGTCATCAGGGATCTGGAGGAGAAGGTGGCCTTCCTGGAAGCAGAGGTCAGCACACTCATATTCCTGCACTCATAAAAGATATGAACAAATTCATTAAAGGCTCGTTCCTACTTAGGCTTGTTATTTATCTTTCTGCATTGTCTTTTCATGATTTATTTATTCATTTGTATTTGATCTTATTTTCTAAACTCTTTTTATACCAAAACGATTAACAAATCTTCATAGACCAAAAAAGCCTGATAAAGCTTATTTTTATTAAAGCTTTATTTATTCTTATTATCTGCTGGGTGACATGTTCTTTAACCATGAGGGACATGAGCGCGCAAAAAATGTGTATTAATCTACAGGTGAAAACCAAACATGTCTTTTTTTTCTCCTGTTTGAGTAACTTTTGTTGAGAACTACAGAGCCCAGCTGTGTTACGAAACTACTTTGCCTTTTCTTTTTTTAAATGAAAGTATACATTTTTGCCATATTTTAAGATTTTCATCTTCAGTGGAATCAAATAGGCCTGAGGCAGGGAGCCTTAAATAGTCAGATGAATGTTGGGAAGAACTGAGAGATTTAAGAAAGCATTGCTGGTTTTTGTCTTTTCTTTGATGACAGTAAGAAAATATAGAATAACCCAGGGCTCATCCTTTAAGCTAAAAGCAACACACTTTTCCAAGTCGATGAAAAGCTCTAATGTTACCCTGAATACCAGATACTGTAAAACTGTACCTGCATCTGTGCCCCACAAATAGAAGTAAAGAAGAAACATAAGTGAATTATTTGACCCCTTCCTGTTTGCAGAACAGAGAAATGCATGACCACATGGAGTACTTCCTGGCAGGCCAGGAACCTCTGCCTCTGTCCACTGACAACAAACCAGAGGTTGTTTACAGGTGAGCAATCACTTCCTGATTTCCAGTTCGGCTCGTTTTTTTATTTCATTTACAACAAATCTGATTAACTTTTCATTTCTTATTTTCCCTTTTGTGCAGCAAACCATTGACACCAATGACGCACACCAACAAAGCTCTCCCGTTCATCAAAGTCATTGAGATCAAATCGTGAACAGCGCTACAGCCAAAGGATTGACCAGACATTAAAAACAACGTTTTTGAAATGAACACGATTCATTAGGTCCATATATTGACACAATATATATGTGTAAATATATATTTAACCACCTGCCATTGTGTTAAACGTAGATTTGCAGTGATTTTAAAAGCCTATTTTAATAGACTTCACACACAGAGGTCTTTTGTTAGTACCTCCTGGGGCTCTTCTGCGAACCTTTTTTGGGGGGTTTCTCAGTGTCAAACCGAATTTAAACAGGGATCCACTGGTGCGAGAAGTCCTCGAAAGGAAACAAGAAAAGAGCTGTGCAATGTACCGAATTTTACTGAAAGTCTTAGATGGTAAATCTAATCTGTGCAGTATGTATGTTGTTGTCAGCAAGTCTTCAGGATGCAATGGCAGTAGTCAGAAGTTCAGTGAAGCACCAGTTCTTTCCCGAACAGAATCTGGGTCAGTACTTTCAGCAGTTCAACGTAAAAGACGACTCGATCTAAATTATTATAACTGCAGGTCAAATGTACAAATAATCACGATGTGTGTGTGTGTGTATAGATGTTTTCAGCTATTCTTCAACTTCCGGCCTGTTTGACCACAATCCCTCAGGGTTCAAGGTCAAATTCCTCAGTGCTTTGCACCGCTTTGCCAATGGCAGGCAAGCAGTTGTTAATGTTAAAACATGATTTATGTTCAACTTAAACATATTTCTCCGAGTAGGTTAAATGTAATCAAATTCATAATGCGGTTTTATATATTAGAATTGTGACCGTCCTTGTAAAATGCTTGCTGGAGGCTTATTTAAATTCTTGTCTGCCAAGTGCCGCCTCAACATGCTTACTGTACAGCTTATCCTGCTTTGTGCTAAAATGTTATATATTTAATAACACAAATTGAACTGATAAACGTATTCAATTACATAATTATGTATTATTTACGTAGACTTTGCTGTTTCTTTCTGTAAAATACTTTGTTGCAGTCCAGGATGAATGTTTTACAAAGAATAGTACCATTTACTGTGAACATTGTAGATAAATACACTGAAGTTCAGTTTGTCCTTTTATTGTAGACTTTGTCCAGTTTTATTTAAATGTAATAAAAGAACTGGTTAATCTGACTCTTGTTGTACTTTGTTTTACAACCTAACGTTTAGCAAGTGTTGCTTCATCTTTACTCCTTGTAACCTTGTACTGCCACCTAGTGGAGATATTAATGGCAATGAATATAAGGATGAGGGTTGAAAGGTTTTTATCTCAAACCACAAAAGAGTACAACCTTCACATAAATACAAATCAAACAGTATCCATTAAATAAGTTATCATGGTCCCTATAAATATCTTACAGCTGTACAAATGCAAAATTAATCAAAAGGAACATTTGAAGTTGCATTTGGACTTGATCCAGGTGACCTACGACTAACTTTACAGATTTTACAAAAATGGCAATGAAATCTTTGCCGAGTCGGCAACAATCATATTTGTCCTCTGAACACGATTCATTGGATCCAAAAAGAGACCAAAGGCCTCGGCGTAACGTGCACATCAGGGTTTCACCATTATAAGAGAAAAATTGTAACATCTGTTATTGAAAGGGCTTTTTCTACATCAGACCAGAGTGGGTAAGTTGCTACACTAGACGGTATCCTGTCTCACCTTACTATAAGGAGTGCTTTTCCTACACTTATTTCTCTGGTTTGGACTCTGTAGGTTTTAGTTTCCCAGTAGACCGCGTAACTGTCACGCACACATGCTCACACGCCACGTCACACATTTATCGGACAGTCGGCCAGTGTTTCACAGCGTGCTCTCCAGTGTGTTGTAGTTGTCTTTGAAACTTTTGAGCTCCAGGAAGTGTTTGGGCCTCTTGCTGCGCTGGCCGGTGGAGGGCAGGTAGGTGACCTGGATGGTGGAGGGAGTGCTGCGGACCGGAGAGCCTGTCAAGTCCTTGGCTGCAGACTGGTGGTGCTGGTCCAGGCTGGTGGTGCTGGAATAGGCCTTCACACTGACAAGAGGTGAGAGAATTGTTTTGTTTTTTGTTTTTTTACAATACAGAGATCATTTTACATACAAATAATATATTCGGCTGATAAACGTATATTTACATGTACTTTTCAAAAAATGATTAATAGATAAATTTGCCAATGATTTTGTTGGAAAGGTTTTGAAAGCCTTGCCCTGTCGCTGTGCACAAAGCAGACTGGAATACTTGTTCCAACAATGTTACAAGAACTTCATGTCTGGACCGGCACGGCAGTACTTACACGTCAGCCAGCTCGTTGAGAGCTTGTTGGTATTCAAGAAACTCAGCTTCCCCAAATACCTGAAACAAAGCCAAATCACGAATGTTACAATGGCTCATGATGACATATTCCTCTTTTTTTTCTTTCTCATCAGCACACTTGTACGTACTCCGGTCCCGTGACGAGCGCTGTCGTAGCCTTCAAGCAGACGGTCGATGAGCGCGCTGCGGCTGCTCTTGATCAGAGAGTGAGAGTTACGCAGCTCCAGTAACCAGCTCCTGAAGCTGCGTCCGGTGAATGCACTGGGACTGCGACTTATCTCCTGCAGAGGGATTCCTGAGGTCCGAACAGAAAACGAAGGGTTAGAAAGGATTGCAGGAAGGGGACAGCCATAGCGAGAGCGATGGTACATCTGCCACATGCTGTCGTGATGAACTCCACAACTTAATCCCGTTGTCAAGAAGTAGAAATGGTGGAGAAACAGTCGGAGAGGATAAAACTGATAAACAATTTTTTTTTTTTTAAAGTAGTTTCTGAGGCTTTCCAACGGTGGAGAGACCCTCAAGAGGTGAAAGGCATGAAGGGTGATTGACAGGTGGTAACATTAGTTTTACTAGGCAGGTACCCGTGTCACATTTGTAATGTTAATAACCTGCCCACAGACATTCAGCTTAATATTTAGTTTGCCAGGTGTAGCACAGTTGTGATTATCGCAGTGTGTAGCTGTCCTGCCCTGGCAATGTTTGTATGTGAATATGAGGGAGCAAAATTTCAAAAGGAGCCCTGAAGGGAGGGGTGGGTTTGTTAAATTCAAACATCTCCAATGTTTCTTCACAAAAACCCCCCCCCCCCCCCCCCTTTAATGGAATCAGCCGGATGGTAATGAAAATATTAATGCCACCACTGTGAGGATCAATATGTTTGAGCCTCAAATTTTGATGTCTCACCTGAGTCACGGATGGCATCCAGAGCTTTCATTCTGTACAGGTAGTTGTAGCAACCTTTGAAACATAAACAGGTTTTTATTACATTATAAGGAGACAGAAACGGTTCAAGACATTGAACTAGATGAGTTGGAAAGGTGACTGACTGATCTGTGATGCCCGCCTGAGCCTGTCGTCCTCTTCTGACAGGAGACGAGGCTCGAAACGGATCTCCTGGACTCTGGACAGCCTGGAGTCAATCTTTTCCCTCAAACCCTGTAAATGAATTCATGAAGAGAGAACACGGGACTGGTGAGCAGCTGCTGCAGGTTTACACATAACCTGCATAATAACAGTGAGGATTAAGCCTACCTTTGGTGCATTGTGGCCAATAGGCGCATGGGGTCCCCGGCGGGATCTCATTGCAAACCTCATGATTTGCCTTTTGACAAAGATAAACAGCAGCACGAACACCTGCAAAGGAAACCAAACGTGACAGTATTGCGGTTAAAAGGCGTAATAATTACACGATTTAGCTGGCGTTATAAATCACACCTGTGGCTTACTTACCAAGCTGCCGTAGGCCATAACCAGAACAACATTAACCCCCGATAGGGGCGACGAGTCGGCCATCCTGTCTGACAGCGTGTACAGTTCATCCACAGGTCGATCAGCTCGCCAGCGACGACTCCAAAGCGTTGTGTCGCTACGTTTGCTCGGCGGCTAAATGTCGGCTGTCCATTTTCTTTCAAGGATCGCCATTCCAGCAGCACAGACGAGAAGTTGCTGATCACGTGGGATCTTTAAAAGGGTGTTGTTTTTAGAAAAATAAAAAACAACTATGCAGTGACTAAGCTGATACAAATCTTTATGTTTATCGGCAACATGCGTGATATAACGCACTTTGGCTTGTGCTAGCTTTACGCAGAGAGGACGGCAGTGAAGGCTGATTTACGGCCTTTAAATTACCGTAATAGCTGTATTATAAGGACATTAAAAGTTAAACTGTATTGTTTATTTTACCTGTGGTACACTATATACAGTTAAACCCCAAGACCTCACGAGACTCTGAAACCTGGTAAGATCTTCTTTTTTTTTTTTTATAATATAGTGGGAATTTTCACTATATACTGTTTGTGATGAGCAAAACTGGATAAAAACATGATCATTTTGAAAACTGTTTCAAAGTTTCAAAATTAACTTTACGTCCATTTAATTGCCTTTTACTTGACAATTATGACATTATTGTCATCGTAATATGTAGTAGTGACAAAAAAATTAACATGATCTTATTTTGTTATTATCAAGATATACTATTTATAGTACTTTTACTACCAGTTTCATTACGTTTTTATAAAGAAATCACAAAACTTCAATTATAAATGAATATATTACATATTATTGTATCATTACAGTATAATGTGCATATACATAATATATATATAGCATACACTACACAATTATATATTTTAATTCATTTTTGCGTATTGTATTATTATCCATACTTGTGCATGCACTTAGGCTACGTCATATTTCTAATATACATCCATATACTACATGTTATTTTAGCATTATAGGATAGTGTGTATATGCATAGTGTATATTGCATACACTATAATGTCATATAGTTTAATAGATTTTTGTCCACATTGCATTTATTATTCATAGTTGTACATGCACTTACAATATTTAAAGTACACACAACGTGGATTTCTGTTTTTATCACTTTTAACAAGCGCCTGCCTCAGTAATAATTCCAGAGTTGCACAATCGCGCAAATATTTGCACAATTCATAAAGTCTTGGGTATTTCAACGTACATAATAGCATCGGATAGTCTTCAACGTACGTGATTCCAGTTTTAAGAGGTCGATTCAATAATTCGCGCAGCTTCTTGTTATGATCTTGACTTAACCAAACAAATCTGTCGTGCCGCGTAAAGATTGAACGCGCAAATATTTACGCAATCGAACATGCAAAAATCGCTGCCTTCACATGGTTCAATCATCGCCTCGCTTTGTCTTGTGCGCTGCGCAATCCTTGGGGCCGCTGAACAACGTGCCCTTTACAGTCAGTCGGGTCGATGCTATAGAACTTGTATATGAGTGGAGCGGTCACGTGGTGCGGGTCCAGTTTCCTCGAAGCGCTGTTGTGAACCACGTGACGCAGCTCTCCGTGGTGTCAGAGTGGAAAAGAAACAGGTAAATTCAGAGTCTCTCGTTTATTGTGCGAACGAGTCCGCTCGTCTTATTTTCTTCTATTTTTAGTTGTGTAAAAAAAAAAAGAAATTTTTTTTTAGGAAGAAGGAGGAGGAGGAGGAGGAGGAGGAGGAAAGGGTTCGTGGATTATATTTCGTCCTGAATCCGACTAGAAGGCCGACAGCGAAGCCCCACTTGTCGGCCCGTTTTTTTCTTTTTTTTGTAGCAGTGTCTTAATATTGAGCCGGTTGTTTTTTTTTGTTGTTGTGGTTAGTATGTTATTTATTTTTCATTTTCTCTCGGGGGAGGGAGGGAGGGAGGGGGGGGCCCTGCGGGCCTAAACCTTTCAGCCGCGGTGTTTTCTGTGTTACCAGCCCGGGAATCAGACTCTACCGGAGGGGGGGGGGGGTTTGTTTTGTAACTCGCAGCAGAAGAAGCCGCTAATTTGCTAACAGCTATGCGTAAACGACGGTAGTTCGTTACGTTAGCATTGGCTACTAGTCGTTAGCTGCCAAACGAAAGGAGGGGGTGGGTGGGTGGGGAGGGGCGAGGGGGGCATGGGCGTTTTTGTGTGTGTGGTGGTGGTGGTGGTTCGTCTGGGGGGGTGGAAACACGAAAAGCCTCTCGTTTGCCCGTAAACTAGTTGGTGAGTTTGTTGGCTACCAAGCTAAGCTAAGTCAGCTAACACATTAGCAAACCGCAGCCCTCGTCGCTGAGTTAGCTGGCTGGCTAGCTTAGCGGGCTGTTAAAGTTAGCCTCGTCGCCATGAGGTGAAGCCGTGATAAGCGGAAGCCCGTCGAGACCTCCAAAAGCTGGAGGCTTTTTTTTTTTTTTTTTTTTTTTCTTCTTCTTCCTCTTCTTCTTCTTCCTCCCCCACCACCTCCCCTCTCAAGTGTTAGCTGGTTGGTTAGCTCTTTTTTTGGGGGGGGGGGCCATGTGGCTGTCTTTAGTGGGGTCGGTTATGTCCGACGGGCCCTTTCAGGCTTCAGGCTCGTTTGTGGGCTCGTCAAAAACAGGGTTTTACGTAACGTATGTGAGATTAAGGAAGCTGCACGATTACGAGGTTTAAACACGTTTGCAATTGAGCCGGTGTGAACTTGACAGCCTTCGCTATGTTGTTCATACCTTTCTCCATTTTTAATATTCAATTCAATGTAGATCTTGTGTGTGTTATGGGATTAGTAGTCATATCCGGATATCGGAGGTGGGGGGGGATACACGTTTAACTACACACCATCGAGGGTATTTTTTTTTAATTATTATGTGGAAAGGTTTGCATCATGTTTTGGAGAGGTAAATAAGTTGGCCAACGTTGTGTGTGTGTGTGTGTGTGTGTGTGTGTGCGTGCAGCACTCTTGTTTCCCGGGTCAAACCCGCGCCTAGCCCTGGTTTTAGACGTGGTCGTGGATAGGCCAGATAAAACACCCATTGTCAACGTGTTCAGGCGTCCAAATCTAATACCCACTGCCAGCTTCCTCACCACTACATAATTAGTGTACCAGATCACGTATATGTCAGAAATAGGTCATTGTCACAGATCTGTGTAACGCCTCTCTCCCCATCCCCTCTCTCCTCAGGTGTTATTCCTTTGTAAATACTGTTATTTGTATATACTGTAAATGATGACGTCCATGGGCGGGAATCGAGCCCGGGGCAGCTGGGAGCAGACACAGGGCCAGACACAGAGCCAGACACAGCACAAGCAGAGGCCTCAGGTACTCTCACACCCACCGCCTGTCACTTTGCCCAAATGCACTATGATTTGCACCAGGGCTGAATAAAGGCAGATACCAGCAGGCCTCTACTAAACATCACTTGGTTTGTTTTGCATAGTCTCTGGCTTCAAAATTTCATAATACACACCTCAACAGTTGGGACAATAACAGTCAATATAACTTCAAATATAATTTACATAGCTCGACATAATATTTTTTTTGTAAGGGGCTGTGATGGATGATGCCAGCCTTATTATAAAGCCTTTTTTTTTTTTTATCAAATTCAAGTTGACTAAAGTTAGGAATTTGCTACAAGATGATCACAAGTGTTGACACCATCATTTTACAGTCGTGAAGGAAATCCCTGATTTTAGGCTTAAGGCATTACAACTTCAGTCTGAACTACACTGATGAGCTCCATCAGTGATCTAAGTTTGGCAGTTAACATCACGCGAGTTTAATAGTTGCAGTAGTAAACTATTTGGGCAGTTTCTCATAAATGCACAAGACTTTTAGTAGCCCGTGCTTACTCTTTGATGAGATGTAATCATTGCTTGAAAGAGTTTTTGTAATGCTGATTATGAATACAAGTGCTGCAATAATATTATGATAAAATCTGTCCTGTTGTAAATAAAAAGCCCAACTCCTCGCTTTATGAAGAAGCCTACTCATCCAACTCCCAGAGAAAATATCTCATGTAAACTGCACCTCTCCAGCACTTGGTCCATTCGTTTGATGTTGTCCATGATTTTATTTGCCTGATATTAAGTTAATGGGTAGTTAACAGGCATAATATCAAAAATTAGTTCGTATGAGATCCATTAACCTCCTATGAGATATTAGTCAGAGGCAACATGAAACAATCAAGAGGACTGGGAATCACACACTTTTCATATTGGGCCTATTTTTGCCAGTGACAATAATTGTGATGCACTACGGTTTAAAAATTTGCAATGTTAATGAGGTTCAAAGTAGAAGATATTTTCAGTTTACAATACTAACTATATAGGGCAACAAAGCAGGTTCTTTCAGTGCTTTTATGTGCACAACGAGAATTTTTTTTTTGTTTTGATTAAAAACCAAAAACAAAGAGTAAAGTTGTAACTACTTCTGACAGCCCGAAGTGGACCCAGTGTTTGTACCAAATCTGTTATTGAATTTTGTTCTCTCATAGTTACTTTAGAGCTAGGCCGAGAGATTTTATAAATGGCTAAATATGAGTTTCTCTTCATGTTTGTACAAGAATGCAAATCTTGTGCTTCTGTTTGTCGGTGCAAATATTAAAAGTTGGCATCCTCTTGGAACAGGCTACCGCAGAGCAGATCCGGCTCGCGCAGATGATTTCGGACCACAATGATGCAGACTTTGAAGAGAAGGTCAAGCAGGTCAGCAGCTGTACATCATTGTGTCCTAAGTGTATTTTTCCTACTTCTTTGTACAGTAGCAATTTGATTTATTGGTATTGTATTACATCTGTTATGTTTTACTTTGTATGCGTATTGTGTGTCTCTTATGCTTTGTGCTTTATACTGTTTGACAAACCAGTGAACTGCTCAGTCTTAATTCTGTTGCACACTTCATTACTTATCTGCACAGCCGCCAGATAACATTTTGTTGGAAAAATTACTCAAGAGGCTTGGTTCAAAATCAAACATATCGGACATTTTATTCTTGCAAGAAGGAGCAAATACATGCACCCTCAAAGAGAGGTGTCCAGCAGTGCTCCCCCCAGCAGTCCTCTGTAGCAGGGCTCCAGAAGTTCTATACAGCAGGGCTCTCCCCAGCAGTTCTCCAGCATGGTTCTCCAGCAGTCCTCCCCCAACAGTCCTCGCCCCAGCCAGGCTCTACCCAGCCTGGTTTCCCCCAGCAGTCCTCTTTAGCAGGGCTTTCCTTAGGGCAGCTTTTATACAGTTGACAAACAGTAGACCATCACCCCCATTCCCTCTGTATCTGATTTCGTATGGTAATACAGAGTTGGTTGTAGGTCACAAGATAAGGACACAGGGGAGTCGTCAATTAGATGCAGAAAGAATCACTTGCAAATAAGACAGAAAACAAAGGAAACTTTTCGGAGCCTTATTGACAAAGAGACTTTCCGGAGCCACAATGCAAACAAGAGGAAGAGACAAATTATTTTTTTCCATCATATTTCTATCTTATTCATGTAACAAACATTTTTTTTAGATTTAGATTTTTCATAATTTAAAAGAATAGTGCTTGCTGTCACAGCCTTTATAGAAAATGATCCTCATGTTCAAACTTCTGGTTAATACTACTCTTGTTAATGTCCTTACAAAGATGCTGAAACTTCTTCACACCTGAACACACAATTTTTACATTCTTTTTCAATAGAATTACACTTTATTTGACTTATTTTCTACAAATATAATGTACTTTTTTTTTTTTTTTTTTTAAAGCTTAAAAAAAACCAACCACCAAATAAGATGTCACGAATGTGAACCAGGTATTACCTCTGTGTCTCATCTTGATACTTCTACTTTTCCAGCTGATTGACATCACAGGCAAGGACCAGGATGAGTCTATGATCGCACTGCATGATTGCAACGGGGATGTCAACAGAGCCATTAACGTGTTGCTGGAGGGGAGCCCAGACACTGTGAGTATTGGCTTTGTGTAAAGGCTTAGCGCTGTGAGGGCTAGATTCTGGAGAAATCAGTGCAAGACCGGATTAGATAACTATTATTGGACAAACTTTACAAGTTTGTTTGGAGGTATAGGATAGTATGAGCACAGAGAAGGTTCTCCTACTTAAAACAAAGCAACATGTAAATATACAAAGGTGCATGTTAATTTATTTTCTGTGCTTATCCTTTTGGTCAGTTTGTCTCTTTTGAATACCGGTTGTAGGTTTGTACTGACCCAGTAAGAAAAATGTGTGCTTTCACAAAGTTATTGTCACACATCAGTTATGTATTAGGAAGATTGATATTTTTCGTGTATGGACAGATATTAAAGTTTGCTACTGTACGAATTGGGGTTGTGACACAACTACAGCAACAACCCACCTAATAAGCCCTCGTAGTTACAGGTTTGGATATTAAAATGTAACTCGTAGAACATGGGCTGAAACTGAAACCATATAAAAGGTGAACTGCATCTTACCAGCATATTAATCACACCTGATAAGAGGTTATCAGTTCCTTCTATTGTCAAGATTGCGGCTGGTTGGAAAAAGACTTTAAAATGAGCTGATCAATACGGGAATTAACAGCAAGAGGAGCAAGATTTGCGTTCCCATAATAATTTAATGTAGCTGCGCCCACAGCTTTCCCCCTCAACTTCAGTTTGTACCGTCTGTCACAAACTAAGTAGTCAGATGTATCCTTAATAACCCATCTGGTAAGAAACCATAATCTTATCAGAAGCTTTATTTAAAAACATTTTTTTATACCAAGTTGAGTTTCCAACTGACCAATCAGTATTTCCAAATATATGGCGTATTGACTCCAGACCATCGGACAAACCTTTACTGACCTTCCCTATTTTCCATGCGTGTATTCTATCTACAAAATTAAAGGAGCCAACACTGTATTCATTTCTCCAGGACTCCTGGGAAATGGTGGGGAAGAAGAAAGGGGTGTCAGGACAGAAGGAGACCAGCCAGGCAGAAACCGGAGAGGAAGGAAAAGAGAACAGAGAGAAAGGAGGAGAGAAAGATGCGGCACGTCGTCGAGGTGGACCTCCACGTAAGGGCCGTGGAGCCAGCAGGGGACGAGAGTGTAAGTGTTCACCACATCGTTACTGTGGTTTTACTCGTGTCCTTCCAGATATAAACAGTTGATTCCCCAAACTAATTACTTATCATACTGTTTAAGAGTTATGTAATTTAATTCTTGAGTGCTATCACTATATTGTTACTCTGACTGTCATTTTGGCTCGCGTTATCTCTGAAAAGAATCAAAGTGAACACGTAGTTTGCACTCGATCACTTACCGCGGGCCCGCTTTATCAAATTGCATACTTGTGTGTGCAGCATGAGATAATATCCTCCTATAAATTTAGAGAAGTGAAAACAAAGGCTTTATTTGTGATTCATAAATGAGCAAACACTGTCCCTGCAGGGCTCATAAATTTCACTGCAATTTGTGAGTAGCCATCATTAGTTAAATTGGGCTTCTTGGTACTACTTTTAGTGACTTCAAAATAAAAGTCCCTTAGTGGTTTATCCATGCAACACTTTGAAGTAAAGAAGTGTTTGGTGTGCATGAACGATAGCCTGTTATTTTGTGCCCTCTATCTATCAGATTATCTACTGCCTTGATGCAGCTGTAGGTTGCTGCTGTCTGTGGTAGTAGCAGCCTGTTTAGTAGCTGTATGTCAAAGCTCTTGTTTCCTCACGCGTTTTTTGTTATGATTTAGTCATTCACAGAACATCAGTAGATGTTATTTTGGTCTAGCTGAAGGTTTTAGGGGGGGGGGGGACAGTGTGAGCCACTTAAGATTAGTCATTCATCTTGATTTTGAATTAAGGGCGACTTTGTTCTCATACAATATCACTGTCAACAGAATTTCTGTAAATTATTACACATTTTACTTTTAAGTGATTTATCTGCATGCAGCGGGGGGGGTCTTAATCTGATGTCATTGTTTCTCTTTGTAATTTAAGTCCGTGGCCAGGAGAATGGCTTGGATGGAGGCAAAGCTGGAATAGCTGGAAGAGGGGCAGAGCGAGGCCGAAGGGGAAGAGGCAGAGGAAGGGGAGCTGTCGGTAAGTAATCCCTTTTAGTGGAAGTGTATCTAATCAAAACGCGGGAGATCTTGTGTTTTTATTTGCTCTTAATCTGCTGCCGCTCTCTCTTGTGAAAGCAGTTGTCAAACTAAGAAACTGACTCTTATTGTCTTCAGGAGTATCTGGACGGCGAGGAGGCAGGTTTTCGGCGCAGGGCATGGGGTAAGGGAATACCTGTGTTGCCTAAATCCAGAGGGCCTTTTGTTCCACTTTTACCTGTTGCCATGGTCACCAGAGAGCAGGACCCCAGCCTATTGTTAAGGCTTAATCTAAAGGAGGGAGGACATGCGTCAGCCAATGGGATGGAACAACGTGGGCTGAATATCTCTCTTCAGAGATTGCAGAGTCTAAACATTTTATTTAGAGTTAAATTTGAATAGAACCAGTGCTTGAAGAGGGAAAAACACATTTGCCAGTACTCCCTTTATTCACATGTTAGCATGTTTATCAGGTGCTATTAGCAAGTCATTAAGTATTACATTCAGAATTTCTACCGCAAATAAAATATATGAGGAAATATTGCTGATATTTACAACACAAATCTATTTGATCAAGGGGACAGATGTTTTAATTATTAGTGTAACAGTATAAGAGTAAACCCAGTACATGGCAGGAATGTTTATTAAAACGCCAGAGGGCTTTTCATCTGAAACCGATACAGGAAGTCACAGTATTCAGTTGACTGGGTAACTAACTGTTTTCTCTTATTAATTATGAGTAAGTTCATAGGAAGCAGTAGATAAATAGGTCAGATTATCTGATATCTCATATTTGATGGCAAAATAAATTTAGCAAGCAGAGACATTTTTGGGAAGACAAATGGCACTGTTATTCCTCATAGATAAGATTTACTTATCTATTTATTTTACTTATTTATTTTATTTAATTTACTTTTAAGTTCTGAGTTAAAATTTAATATTTGATGACGCGGCCATAACATCAGCAGGCCTTTTCCTGCTAGGAGTGACGGCCTGCATTCAGTACTGGTTGGGTAAGATTTGACTTTCGAAGCTCTGCTGTGTCATCGTCTGACTCCGTTTGATTTGTCTTTGTGCCCTTTTGGAGCCAGGCCAACAATAATGTAAAGTTAATAGAACATTGTTCAGACTATCTGCCAAGAGAAAATTAGGCAGCGAGAACGGGAGCAGTTGGGCGTCACGTGGTGCTCACTGGGTAATGCAGAGCATTTAGGGTCATTATGAATCCCCCAGAAGACCCTGATATGTAGAGGGAAGGAAAGGGTATTGGCAGCTTGTGAGGGGAAAAAGAAAGAAAAAAAAAAAAGTCACAGCACACCGAAGTCTTAACATGTAGATGTGCTGCTTACTGGTGAGTATTGGCCCATTTCAAGCACTGCGTAGAACCACTGAGGGGCATCTGAGGGACCCGACAGGTTAATATTACAGTCTCTGCTCTCTGGTTTGGTGTTGTGGCATTCTTGAGTTTGTGTTTTGCCTGCTCTGTCCCATCAGTTTCTGTGTGTGTGTGTGTGTGTGTGTGTGTGTGTGCGCGTGTGTGCGTGCGTGCGCACACATGAGTGCAGTTAATTGCATGTCAGTTGATCAGTTGGCATCTTACAATGCCAGTTAGATGTCATAATAGAGGAAGTAATTTTCCTCGCCTTTTAATGGCATTATTGTCACATTTCATTGTCATTTTACAGACAACATCGCAGTAGGAAGCGTGTATTTCCTGGATTTGATAATGGGTCGTGAAGTCACCCTGCAGATACAGATTTTTAAGTCTTCTCTGGTCTGCTGAAGCGCCGCATGTGACATGGCGTGGCTTTTCGTTAGCGAGTTCAGGAGCTTAGTGACTTCCTCCCCTGAGAAGCCTGAAGTATTAAATGTGTACTTCAAAGCTTCTGCAATAATGCCATAGATATGTATTTGAATACAGAGGTTTCGAGGCTAAGGGAATAGCTAGAGAGCTTTCTTGCAATGCAGAGATGTTTGTTCAAGTTGTGGTGCAAACCGTAGCAATGAGATTACATAACCACATGCCAGATCTTTAGGGTGCGTGTTCTTTCACCCTGGGAAAATGTCTGACAACTTCAGGCATATTTATCTTGGTGTTTTAGGCATTCATATCCACTTGCATATCTCAAACGCCGTAATATGTTTTTCATACGGCTTCTAAACTGAGGTTGTTTTAGGTGAATTGAGTGATGGGAGATGTTTTCATGTTACCTAACCCCCACCCCCACCCCACATATTACGCCACACAGCAGTTCTGTTATTGCTTTTGCTTGTTGTTGCTGGCACACAGTTTACCAGCGTGGTGTCCATGTCGGTTTAACACATTGACTTAAAGGAGCAGGCGTGATTATAAAGGAAGCAGATAAGCTCCTTGGTCAGGTTTTTACTGAGTATTAGGTGATAGTGATCAGGTTGCATGTGCGTATGTGTCACTGATATTTTGTGCTTTTAAGATGAGCCAAGGCAACTCACGCTATTCACCTCACATACACATCTCCTGCTTTAAAATACATTGGCGTGTACTGAAGCAAATAAATGAATAATGTGAGCTCACAAGGGACACGAGTACCACACTTCATTACTGATGAATAAACGGATGAAAGAGATTTGTTCCAAACTTCATGTAAAACTTAAATGACTCGGATGATGGGAGCAAAATTGCCAAATGAATTCAACAGTATCCTCAAGTGTATGTCATAGCCAAATAAAGCAGGTTATGTTATTATTTTCAGAGAGAATTTTAAACGGCAACTTGCAGATGCAGAAGACTGCATTTTGCCAACAAACTCATGAACTCAGTCTTTCCTTTCAGTGAGCAGTAGGAGGAATGAGGAGATATTGGGTAATTAATCTGATGGATAGCGCTGTCACGATAACTCAGCCAAAATAGCGCACTAAATAAGAAATGGAAGTTGCAACAATATATGTCATGAATCAGTGTTATTACTACCTCACATAGGCCAAATCTAACTGTTGGTAGATTCAGACCGGATGAATTGCTGATGTAACCTGGTGTAAAGATGCTCAACACTACGAGGAGATATTGCTAAGAATGAGAGAACACGGCTCCATTCATTATGTAGCCAGTTGTTTTCATTTGTATCACAGCATTGGCTCACACTGTTTACACTGCTGCCTCTTTGAGATATCTGTGAGCTGCCTTTGTATTTGAATTCTCTTGTCGCGTTTGCGGAAAAGGAACCGAGTGAAGAGAGCATTTCTGATTGGTCAAATACTTGCAGCATTTTATATCAACTGCCATTTTAAAACATCTGCAGCCGCAAGCCAGGTTGTCTTTTTTTTGTTCATTGTGCTTGTACAAATAAACATGGAGTTAGAGAAGAACTCGTACAAACAAATGGAACAGCGATAGTCCAGGTTTTATTTTGTGCATTCATCAGCAAAATCTACCCTGCCACACCTAATGTACCTTTAAGCTGGCATGCCAACCACCATTAAAATATGAAGAAAAACACGTCCGTGTACTAATTTGCCTGATCTGTGAAAAAGCACACAACGATGAGCTGAAGCAACCTTTTAGTTCATGGAACTGGGTGGAAATGCGGCTTTATTCAGTAAATAACAGCGAGACCAAATACGAGACTGTGAGATGTAGATTTCTTTCAATGGTAGAGTTATTGAATGCTGAGTGATGCATTGACAGCAGCATCTTGAGTGCCTGTTCAGAAGTAACTTTGAGCTTTGTACCATTGAAAGTTCAGAGATTTGTTTTTTAGGCATAAACCGAATTAATGAAAAGGATTATTTCATTTAGTCTTGCAGAATTACTCTCTAGCAACAGTTTGTGTGTCTGTGGCTGCATTATTTAGGCTATAATTCTGGTTATCTTGGTTTCTCGGACCATATCTAAAAGCACATTGCCTTGCTTTGCATCGTAGAGTGAGTGATCAGTGTAGAGGGGTTATTACAGTACTGGTACAGGTAGCTTGAAGGCATTTTGCTTATGCTGCTGCTCTGGTTTGTGGTGTGAAAAACAAAAGCTTTATCTTCTACTTATGATTTGTTGTTCGTCTTGTAATTGTTGCCATTATTTTTCCTCTAAAGCCAGATTGATAAGGGGCCCAGATATGATATTGCAGGAGGTGAGAGGTGAGTGCATCGCCTCTGGTGTGTCTGTTATTCTTGCTTTCTGTAGGGAGACTTTTGAGTGCCATAAAACGGGATGATGTAATGAAAGACATTTTCAAAAAAGAAAATTCTGCTCCTCATTCGGATATGAATGACCTTCCTGGAGTTATTTGACATTAAATATGTTCAGGCAAGCCATAAACACATCTTAATTTGCACAAGAAGGATCATAGACAAATAATGAAAGTAGCTAGGCTTGGCTTGACTCAAAAGAAAAGTGTTGCACTTGATCATGTTGCTTGGTTGCATCAGCTGCAATTTTCTTAACATACATGGATGTGTCAAATTAATGAAACACATGCAGTACCAGGAAAGGGAAGTTGAGTAACTACTAAAAGAGAATTTAAATGCTTACTCCCTGCTACTTATTTGTATATACTATGCAAACTCTCAAAGAGTCATCTAAGTTTCTTCTCATTTCCTCTTCTATATTTTCCTGCTATTACTTCAGTTTTGCTGTTAAGCCTAATGATAACAGCAGTATTGAGGATTTATTCAAACTGTCTTAAAAATGCAATGTGCAAGTTGAAAACCAGCTAAATTAGTGACGGTTTGGACCCTTTACAAACTGAATGGGGCTCTGCTTCTGCCTAACGCACACAATTTGACCTGTCGTAGGTAAGTTCTAAGATTTGTTTCTCTGCCATCACCCAGCTGTGGCTAATGTTGTTGACACTCCTTCAGCTGTTTGGGAATGGTCAGTGCATGCACTCGGTTCTCAACTCTTATCTCTGTCTTTCCCAGAACATTCAACCCTGCCGACTACGCTGAGCCAGCCCAGACAGAAGAAAATTATGGAGGCGGCAGTACCTGGAACAACACAGGAAGCATGGAGCAAGAGGAGGGAGCTAGTAAGTTAATTTATTAAGACGGTTTGCCCTCCAATAAGTGAGGTTAATCTTATCCATTCAGCATCTGTTTGCCATCAAAACGGTTTTGAAAATCATGTTCAGCATCCCAAAGAAGCTCCTGCAGTAAAGAGGAAAGGACAGTTCTCTTGTGTTCAAAGGATGCATACTTTTTGATGCCTGGTGTTGGAGGTGTTCTTCTTGAACCATGCTCACCGTTTACAAATACCTGAAACCCTGAAATACTGTATTCCTTTCAGATCTTTATGTCTGGGTGAAGAATCAACACCTCTTTTTGTTACACTAGCCGTTTAGTAAAACACACTACATCAGCTCTGATTTCTCCCCCCCCCTCTCCCCCCACCTCTTGTCTTTGTCTCCAGGGTTGGAATACTCTGCAGGAGAGGGAACAAATTACCCACCCAAGTTCGACTCTGCCCCTGGTAAACCTCTCTCCACTTCCCTCTTGTTTTTATTTATTCTCTATTCTGTTTGAAGCTCTTTTTGCCCAACGTGATAGTATTGAACTGCTTCTCTTTGACTCTCAGGTGCTTGGAGGTCTGCTGCAGAGGAGTGGGGCACTGAGGACTGGAATGAGGATGTGAGTGTTTCAGGGCTTGACCTCATTCACATGTTCCAAATATAAAGTTCTTTGAGCACTTTTGGAGAATAAATTCATCTATAACATTTTATTGCTGTATTAACAATATATGACATATTTCTTTAGTTTTGCATGTTCACTTTTGTTCTTCCAAATACAATTTCTTAAATCCTCTTTATCCCTTCCTCTGCAGCTTTCAGAGACCAAGATATTCACAGCTTCCAGTGTGGCGTCGATGCCTCTTCCTCAGGAGAATGTGACCATCACCAAAGGACAGAGGTGGGTCACTTATGCAGTTTATTAGTCTGACTCTCGCTTTGCAGCAAATCGCTTCTGTGAGAATTGGTCGAGAGGAAAATTCTATTTCTTGGTTTCACCGTTTACTTTCTTTACTGTTACTGTTGGTTGGATTAAAACATACAATACCATTTGCAAGATGCCACCTTGGAAAGTTATGATTGCTATTTTTTCACAAATTTCTGATGTTTTATTGACCAAACGATCAATTGAGAAAATAAGCTGCAGAATAAGTAGTAATAAAAATGACTTGCAGCTGCCACAGTCAAATAAGAGGTTTTAACCTGAGATGCTAATAAAAAAAATAACATTTTAAATGTCTTATCATAATTCCTTTTTCCGCCTTTCTATAGGATTGACCTTGCGGTGCTGCTGGGGAAGACTCCCCCATCTTCCTCCTCTGAGACCGAAAATGCCCCCATGGACGCCACCCAGCCCCCCTCCTTGTCCCAATCACTGGTTTTCAGCAACTCCAAGCAAGGGGTGCCACTCTCCCAAACATCCTCCAGCACCCCTTATACCCAGCACAGCATGGTAAGACTCTTTTAAAATAAATATAAAAAAAAAAAAAAAACTGCATCATTCTCTAACTTGCAGCTACATACACTTTGGCTCATAGAGCGCTGACAGAGGACATCTCGACCACTTCCTAACCACATAGAAAAAGGAAGGCACTATTGACATTGTGTCAGAACTACTTCAGTACAGCACCATGGTTACAATATGTGTTGTATTCTACCAACACTGCAGGTCAGCATGCTGAGCAAGGGTTTCGGGGAAGTGGGGGATCCTAAAGGAGCGAGCACAGGGACCACTGGTTCCCAGTTCCTGGAGCAGTATAAAACGGCCCAGGCATTGGCCCAGCTGGCAGCCCAGCACTCCCAGACTGGACCTCCCAACACAACCCCTTCATCCTGGGACACCAGTGCCACCTCACTGGGACAATACGGTAAGATTACTTTTAAAATTAAAAATGCTTTTCTTTTGTCTGTAAATTGGTATATTTTATAACGGAGATCTTTTTTTTACCCATTGTAGGATAATCAATACTGCTCTCAGGGTTTTCTGTTTTTCTAACTTTAAAATGTTTCCCTCATCATGGTCCAGATATGAAGACTCAGCCGGAGTCTGCGATCCATACGCCCTTTACAAAGCGGCAGCCCTACCAGGCCGCCACTTCAACCTCGTCCATGTTGGATGTTTTCCTGCAGGACAAAGGCCTGCCTCCTTCCTCCTCTGTCTCTTCGTCTGCTTCCTTACCGCAACAAACAACATCCTCGTCCCATGTGGTGCCCCCGCCTGCTTCCTCCCTTCCCAAAATGGTAGCAGTCACTTCTCTAGGACAGCAAGTTTCCCCAAGTTCCTCAGATGCCCATGGTTCAAGTCCACTGCCTTTGCAGCAACACAAACTCAAACAGCAGAAGAAGAGGGCCTCCATTACAACAAAGGTAACATTTAGATTATTATAAATATTTTGTGTTCTAAGTGATTTTTTTTTTTTTTTTTTTTTTTTTTTTTAAGCTTTCAAATGCTACAATTTTTATTTTTGTATTATGTTGGGACCAAAGTAACATGGTTTCATGGATGCCATTTTTACGAAACAATACCAATAACGGACTCTTGAGAATTTGGGACAACTCTGACAAATCCTTACGGTCTTCCTCAGATTCCAGCATTGGCGGTGGAAATGCCCGGCTCAACAGACATCTCAGGCCTCAATCTTCAGTTTGGAGCGCTGCAGTTTGGGTCAGAACCAGTTCTGCCAGAGTACGAGTCCGCCCCTACCACCACGACACCCGGCAACCAGGTTCAGAACAGTCTCTACACCACTCCCAGCAGGTTGGTACATGCCGAAACACAACTCATTCTTATGCAGCTCCAAATACTGGGTTGCGTTGACTTGATTTTTAAATGCGTGTTCTAGTTTTTAAAAGCGATTTTAAATTCTAATTATCATCAGTATTTCAAATTTAAAAAAAAAAAAAAAAAATCAAAAGTGGTCTTGTCAATTTATTACAATCTGCAGTGAGTCGACTCCAGCTCTCTCCAACTCTAGCCAGATGGACCTGTATGATCAGAGGGCATCTCAGACACGTCGTTACCCTCCTTCAGTCTCCTCCTCCCCTCAGAAGGATATGCAGCCCAAGGTGAGGCCAAAGCTTCCTTCTTTCACTTTAGTCGATTAATTATTTAATAAGGCATTGTTAGTGTAGTGCTTAAAGGAGGACCCTTTGGGTTGTTTATATTGTAAAACACAGCTAGGATAAAAACGTTACCTGTAATTAAAACGCTCTGCAGATTAACGCTTCTTGATGATTGTTTCTAAGAGCTCAACACCCTTCAACTTTTATCAATGGCCGGTTTCTGTAGAAACCTGTGAGCTCACCTTCATTGTTGGTTTTACAGAATGGCTTCAGTTCAATACAAGCAACGCAATCTGTGGAAGGTACGCGTCTTATTTACTACTTTTTTTTTTTTTTTTTTTTCTGAAACATATTGTTCAAACTGTCAGATTATATCAGCCACATACAGTACACCTTTTTTCCTGATTATTCTTTGTTGGAATTTGTTCTTGAAATCTCTTCTCCTCCCCCTCCACAGCTGCAGCAGGCTCTGCAGTATCAGTCAAGCCGGCCACTGATTCGGTCACGCCAGCATCTGTCTCCAGCATGAGCACCATGTCGGACAGCAGCTCAGGCCCTGCTTCCTTGTTGACAACATCCAATCAGACGTCCCTCAGCGCTCTGGGTCACAATGAAGACATGCCTCCAAGCACCATCCCCCCTCCTCAGCACAACAAGTACGATGCGGCTAAATAACACACAACTATTAGTACCTGAAGTTGGGACCTGCATGTGAACCCAAGTATCGGTAAATGTGCTGATTTGGCGATAAATGAAATGTGCTCTGAATCTTCCTGTCATGTTTTTGCAGCTCTCACCCGTCACAACAGAACAGCCTTGCTCCATCTTCAGTCCGGACATCCAACTCAAGCTTACTGGTGAGCTCTTTATATGCTCATATCCGTTTCTGTATCGGAAGCAGTCAAATGGCTCTAGCAACCACTGGCATGGCAGAGTAGCATGAGTTGCTTTATGCGGGAGAGTTTATCTCCCTTCTCTGTGAGCCTTTTCAGAACTGAATTTCCTGTGGTGGAAGATGGACACATTAGATGTCCACTCAGTCTAATGGAAATGTAATCTCATCAATCTTAACCGCATCTTCCTCCCTCCGTCTCCACAGCATCCCAGCGTAGACGGTGACTCGAGCCTGCACTCGTCATCCTTCCCTTCCTCTGTCTCAGCCGTGCCATCTTCATCAGTCCCCTCCTCCTCTTCCTCCGTGGCCGCGGCACAGGTGTCCCTCGGGGCTCCTCAGGCTTCCTCGGTGGGCTCCGCCACGGTTTCAGCTCCCTCCGGCCTAGGCGCCGTCAGCAGTCTGGCCATGGGCCTCAACACCGTCTCCATGGGCGTCCCAGCTGCAGCGGGCGCCATTGTTTCAATGTCGACAACGGTATCGACCATTCCCTCTTCAGCCTCATCCACACGCAGCTCTGCAGCATCCTCAGGTTGGACAACACAAAACATATCAGTAAAATATACACTTTGTGTTTGGCATCCACTTCTCTGCAGATAGTTTTGCATCCAAATTATGCACGTGTGAATACTTTTTATTTTGTCCTTGCCCTTCACATTGTCTGCATAGCTTACTTTGAACTATGCTGTCAATATGCAGGAGATTTTACAATAACTTGCTGGTACATTTTTTTTTTAATGCGAGCCTCATTCTGTATATGAATCCACCACAGCTGAAGCTGAATTTAAGAACAAAATGTAAATGCATGAAAGCATTAAGTAGCTGACCTACAGTGTTGAAACTTCTATAATCCCTCATTTTGCATTATATTGATAAAATATGTGTTTTCAACCAGAAGACAAATGATTACCCCTCTAATTGTGTCCGATCTAGAACTGGTGGTTATGTTGGGATGTCTAACTGTTTTAACATTTTGGGTGACCTTTGTGGTCAGGTAGCAGAGGGTACTATAAATACATCCTGCCTGCAGGGGTGCAGCTATGATGAAAGATTGCTCGGAAAGTTGTGTTTTGGCTTGTGATTATCTTTTGAATTCAAAAACTAGTAACGGAATTGGACTCTGTATTTGACCTGGGTACAATCTTTTGTCTGGGGCCTAATGATTTGGTTTTCATTTCCTCACGGTCACCGGTTGGTTTCCATGAGTCTGACTCATTTGAAAAAATGTTGTGCGCGTGTAAAATAGTTTTCGTCTCTGCTCCCACTGCCGGAGCACAGTTTGTCAAGTGATGTATTGCGGGCTGGTCATTTATTGATGCGGCTCAGGGAGTAATTTGTAGCACTTAGTTTCGATGCAATAGATCTGCTCTTGCTACTTAAAATGTGGTTATATTGTGTATAAGTGAGACTGCAATGGGTATGTGCTGGTAATTGTTTGTTATGATTTCACTCTGATAAGCAGAGGGAAAGCATTTTTAGTATTTGTATTTTGCTTAAATGAATGCATTTTATATATTATATATAATTCTTATATATAATATATTATATATTAATTATATATAATTATTTATTTATTTATTTTTATACATGGTTCTGTGTTTTCAGGGAAAGCACCTCCAAACCTGCCACCTGGAGTGCCCCCTCTACTGCCCAACCCATACATCATGGCCCCAGGACTACTGCACGCCTACCCTGTAAGTTCCAGCCAAAGTCACGTTTCTCTAATCTGCGTTTAACTAGATTTAAATCAAAAGTCACACGATTTCCCTCCTCCTGTCAGCCTCAGGTGTACGGCTACGACGATCTACAGATGCTGCAGACCAGAATACCGCTGGTGAGTTTTGTTTTGTAAAGACTGTTAAACTGCTGCTACAAAAACAAAAACGCAGAAGTCCTATACAAGTTTTGTATCTTGTAATTCTTTTATAATATTTTTCTCTTCCAGGATTATTACAGCATCCCATTTGCAACTCCCACGACAGCACTGACTGGCAGAGAGGGCAGCCTGACAAACAACCCCTACTCTGGTTAGCCATCATCTCACTATTGAGTTTATTACAAAACTGACCTACTCTGTGCAGCAGTTAGCTGCGGTTTGAAAAACCTCCAGGCTTACTTGAAGGAGCTATCTGTGATCTCAGACTGAATAATGTTGGGCAAATGCCTTCATAAACAGATTCAGTTAGATATACTACCAATGAATAAGGAAGATTTAAAAGTGGTACTTGTGATACCTCACAACCAGCCAAGCGTTGAGTTTTTGTTGTTGTTGTTCTTTTTGTTTTTATTCATGATGTCGATCTCGTGTGACATTTATCTCCCGACACTCAGTAATTTGTCACCTCCTCCCTCTGTTCCCAGGCGACTTATCGAAGTTTGGTCGAGGTGACGCATCGTCCCCGGCTCCAGCCACCACATTAGCTCAGACGCAACAGAATCAGACCCAAACGCATCACACCACACAGCAGCCCTTCCTCAACCCGGCGCTACCGCCTGGCTACAGCTACACAAGCCTCCCATACTACACTGGCATGCCAGGCCTGCCCAATACCTTCCAGTACGGACCTGCTGTGTTTCCGGTGAGTGAACTTGCCAACCTGCTGGCTTCCATTACAGACCTGCTCCAACCTTGAGTCTTTTTTTTTTCTTTCTTGTTTATATTATCTTCTTATATTGGGAAAATAAGCATATTACCAACAGGAACATTGGGGGTGTTGGTGAGGGGAAGGATTGTAACCGTGACGAGCAAATCAAATTGGACGTGCGCATTAATGTTCCCCAGGGGAAGAGGAGGTTTTGTTTACCTAATACAAGATTGCATTTTGGGGTTTAAGTTGTGAGTATTTGCTGAACATTCCTGTCGTCCAATCGAAATGAGAAGAAAACTGGATTTTTAGTTCCACATGTTTGTGACTTGCTGACATTACGTGCCGTGCTTCTGTTTGTCTCCAGGTGGCTCCTACCTCTTCAAAGCAGCACGGTGTGAATGTCGGCGTCAATGCATCAGCCACACCCTTCCAGCAGGCTAGTGGCTATGGTTCCCATGGATACAGCACCGGTGAGGGAATAAACAATGTCGAAGCGGCATGTTTTTAGAGCGTCATGCAGGTCCTGCTCTATACACTTGCATACCAATAACTCTGTGCCGATTCTCACAAACGAGCCCATTGATTTCCGTTTGGTGTGGAGTGTGTATTTCATTCAAGCGCTGCAGCATCTGAAAGCATAAACACGGTGCTTGTGTAAAGGCATTTGTTATGCTCGTGTCAAGACAGTTGTTCATGGTTTACGTATCATTATTGTGTGCTGATTCTGAATTGTCGACGTCAAAGTTAAACAAAATGTTTTTGACCGCGAGCATGGTTTGTTGTGTCAGAATACTTTTAAGTGCGTCTGCATCTTGTTCAGTTTCCATAGCCCGTACACACAAGGAACATGCCCGAGTAATTCATGCCTTATAAATGTCTCTTTTTATTCAATGGCTTCTCAAGATAAAGTGAATAGGATTGCCTTTTAAACAGAATGGGAAAGGGAAAAGGGGCTTGGACAGTGGCGCCTGGCTACACTTGGCTATGATTATGAAACGGAGGGGTTAGATTATTGGTTTCCTGCTGTCTTCCATGGCTTGCTTTGCTCATTTCAGAAAGTGGAGTTTGCCCTGGGGCTTAACCATCGACCACATCACCTGCACACACCTTCATCTTAAACACATCCACAAATGAAGTCATCATCTTCCCATATTTCTCAATATGACTCTCGTTTGAGCCCATATTCTTTCAGCAGCTTCACATCCCCCCCCCCTCTCCCCTACCCTGACCTTCTGATATCACTTTATACTGTTTTTTTTTGTTGTTGTTTTTTTATTTCAGTAATGCATTTTATGTTCACACTTTATTCATCACTCGGTATCCACCTTTGGTCACACGTGCAACACCTATTTGTTCTAAGCTGCACCATCCGCTGCTTTCTGCCATCACCCAACTCAAGCTCGCTCTCCCTCCCCCATCCTCTCCCCCTCACACACACACACACACACACACACACACACACACACACACACACACACACACACACACACACACACACACCCTGCCTGCCCCCTCACTTCCCTCACTCCCCTCCCCTCAGACTTGGGTCAAATAGTACTTGCAAATGATGTTAGCGTTGATTCTGACCTGCTTGTTGGACCGGACGGACAGGCTTTGCCACACGGACAGCGCAGTTGGTGTCAGAGTTCAGATGATTACAGCAGCGAGAACCCGACTCCGTCTGCATTGTCACAGATCGGTAAAGCCTGTCCGTGTGGTGCGATTTCAAACGAACGCTATGAATTATTTGCGAATACTATCTGAGGCAGGTCTGCGTCCCCCGCCTGGTGTGTCTAACGCTGTGGGCTGCGGCTGTGTGTCTGACTGTTGCAGGCTATGAGGATGTGGGCCAGGCTTCAGGGAGTGGGGATTTCTGTAAGGGCGGATACGGCACTGCCGTGGCCGCTGCCGCTTCCGCACAAAACAAGCCAGCCAGCTCTGTCACCGGGCCTGGAGTCGGTGAGTGCCGCCACATGCCAAATTAAAACGGAAAGGAAAGGAGAAAAAAACAAACCCTGTCCCTCCCGTCTTCCTCCTTGTGTCACCAACCATTCCCCCCCCCTCCTCCACCCCCTCTTTGCTCTCGTTCCTTTGCCTCATCGCTGATGAGCTGCGCCTGTGGGAAAACCCGTCACACTACATGTGCTTTTAGATAGTTTAGCGCAGCCTGCCTCTCTTTGCAAGCCTCGTTTGCCATTCTATCCGTTACCTGTTTTCTCCCAGGGTAACTCATCATCAATCCAATCTGGTGTTCATATTTTGGACGGCTGTGTTGTGTGATTCTCGGGTTTAGAGGCAAAAGCGTGGCAGGTTACAACGACCGTGGCCGCTACGCGCTGATTATGAGTTACTCTGGTCGGGCTGTCCCGTTTTCCTCCTTCGTTGCTTGCTCTCCGCTCATGTTGTCATCGCTGGTGTGCCCCGTCTCCGGAGGAACGAGTTGGCTGTCATGTGAGTGACGTAGGTTACAACCCAGGAGAGAAAGAGGGGCAAAACAAAATGTCTGCGATACTTGGTCAAAATAAGACTGTGCTTTTTAAAAGGGCTGCGTGAACGTGACGTTTTGGAGATCTTCTCATTTGGAGCCGGCTGCATCTGCGTGAACTCGGCCACACTTGGTACCTGAATGACAATCGATTTGTCCCGTTTGAGGTTGTGAAGAGGGGTTTGATCTTCAAGTATTTCTGCACTGGCCATCTTTGGAGTGTTGCATTGTGGCATTTCCATGACTGATCAGAAATACAGAATAACGGTACAGAGAAAGAGGAACTCCGGGATGTGGGCCCATCCTAACCCACCCAAGTACTTTCAATAACCACATTAGCACCTCTATTTCTTAAGAAATGTGACATTGCAAGATCAGCTCTTCGTTTCATACTGCTATAGTGTTTAAAGGTTGAATTGTTGACTCTGAAATTTCTTGCCTTGATTGTTTGGTTCTTACCTCGTGATCGCACGGGGCAGAAACTTTGGCGGTGCTTCTTGATCCTCTTTTAAACATACGACCGTGTCGGTGTAGAAGTGACTGTTTGTAACACTTCCCTTTGACACAAATCTGAATTGAATGCTGCCAGATTAACAGAAGCTCATATAGACGAGCGTCTCTGCAGCCGACAGTGGTCGTTAAATTAAAGGCTTAAAAGCAAAATAGGGCTGAGAATCCGTCCCAGATATGGGCTTTAAAAGAACACAAAATACTCCTCTTCTGCTCTATCAATAGTTTTCACCTCTGTTGTCTTCTAGGAAGGCCAGAACTTTAGATTCTAAATATTACACAGATCTGAAGATCATTGGGTAATAAACAGCCGCTGTATGTCTGAAGGACAAAGCATCACTGGAAACGGATGAATGAATTGAGGAAAATAAATATATTCATCATTGATTAATCTGCAATTTTAGGTTTATACAATTCTGAAAATTCAAGGCGATGTCTTCAGAAGTCTTCGTTTTGACAACACAATCCAATAAGAATTGTTTTGTTTTCATGGGACAAAGAAAAACAGCAAACCATCGCCTGTGAGGAAAAAGTAACTTGGGAATTTTTAGCTGTTTGTTTGGAAAACTGACTTAAAACTATCATTAAAGTATCACAGCAGTGGCACATTGGGCCATTAACTGTTGGTTGACTGATTAATTAGCCATCGCAGGTTTAAAGTGAAGGCAGAGATGCGACACATTATATGTCCGAAAAGAACTTGGTGCAGAGCTCCTCTCTGTTTACAATTGTTGTTGTAGTTGCGATCGCACTACAAAATATGGGCTGCTGCCTCCAGGATGTGAAGAGCGATGGATAAAACATGACATCTCCTTCAGTGCTGTCACGTATGATTCCTTCACATGGTCTTACTCTCAGATTCTGACCCAACATTTAGGAAACTGATGGCGTTTCAACAGCTTAGTCATGAAAATGCCACGAGAATGAAGTCCAGTTTTATTTGACTGTCCGGTGTCTGTCACCAGTTGACCTAGTTCTGCGTCTCCATGGCGATACAGGGGGGTAAGTGTGCGCCAGAACGAGCGGAGCAGTCGCCACCAGATACAGTCGGACCCGGACCGCTGTGGCTGACTGGAACTGATTCACTGCTCCACCATCTTTCTCTCATCCCTCTTCATCTCTTCATCTCTGCTGTCCTCACTGAAGGGAAATTACACTGAAATCATCTATGAACCTACGCTGACATAGATGGCCGTACCTGGAATTTCCTTGTATTCTCTTTTATTTGGATAATTTCTCCCTCATGAATAAATTCTATTTATTAATGTCCTTGTAGTTAATTGACCCAAATAACAGTGAAGTGGGTTAGAATCTGATTAAAACCATGTGGCTGGTCATGGTTTGCGTTATGGGGGTCCCCCTTGATGTGTCCAGTTGACCTGCTTTTGGACTTAAGTTTGTGCTGTGTCCTCTGTCTCTGCAGGAGTCTCTGTGACATCAAGCAACACGGGGGTACCAGACATTTCAGGCTCTGTTTATACAAAGACGCAGGTAAATTACACGATACAAGTGCTCTTTTTTTCTTTTTCTTTTTTAATTCCTGTATTAAAATTACATCAAGTAAAAGACTTGCTCTATAGTTGACAAATACTGGCCGTCCTTGTTGCGTCCTCCCTCAGTCGTTTGAGAAGCAGGCTTTCCACGCTGGCACGCCAGCGGCTTCGTTCAGTCTGCCCTCGGCGCTCGGCAGCGGGGGTCCCATCAACCCACCGGCCGCCGCCGCCTACGCTCCGGCCCCCTTCATGCACATCCTGGCACCGCACCAACAACCCCACTCTCAGATTCTGCACCACCACCTGCAGCAAGACGGGCAGGTACTGAACATGCTTCTGTTGGGGATTCTTCTTTGTTCCCTCTTTTTTTTTTTTTTTGTACTGTTTTTCTTCCATTTACACCTCAATCAGAAATATAAGGATTCATAACTGCAACTAAATCTCATCAAAGATAATGACCGTCAATAAGGAAAAGCACAAAGGAGGCATCGTGTTCCCAAAAAATTAGGGACACCCGAGTTTCACTTTTTTTTTTTTTTTAAATGAGGTACTATCAAAGCTGCATTATGTTCCGTAAAAAAAGTTTTCCTATTGATTCTTATCAGACTGCATAAGGCTGACACTGATCATCTGTGATAGGCCAACGTCGTCCGATAATATCCGCCAACCGATAAATAGGTCGGACGCTGGTGTGTTTAGCGGTGATTTAGCTTTTGACATCGAGTCCAAAATGTAAATATCTACAATCGTGAAATCGTGTGGACGGCTTTCACCACTTTTAACAGAATTCTCTTCTGGCCAGACTTCCAGTATTTTTGCCCAGCAAACCAATCGAGTTCATTTATCATCTTTTGGGAAAGATTCAAATATCAGACCCACCGAGAGTCACGTGCCTCCAGCTGCTTGTTTACTGACGGATAAATACTGCGTCATGTAGCCGAAGCCGATTTGTAGCTCCTGGTCCGGCTTTTCAGTTCAGGTTAACACAAGTAAAAGCATCACGGTAGCTGTACATTTATGTGGCAAGTAGATCCATTTTAATACTCATTTAAATGCCTGTAAAAAAAAAATATATATATATTTGAGTAAACAACGTGGCGTGAATCGACAGCTCACAGATGACGTCTGTTCTCTCCACTGTCTCGACAGAGCGGCACCGGACAGCGCAGCCAGAACGCCTCCATTCAGCAGAAGTCTCAGATCAACAAGTCGGCGTACAACAGCTACAACTGGGGGGCAAACTAACATCCGACGGCCGCCCCTCCCCCTCCTCTCACCCGCGGTGTCGACAGCCAGGGGATGGGGGAGAGGGGCGGAGGAATGGGGGGGGGGGGGGGGGCCTCGGCTCATCACTCCTTCTGCAAAACTGTCTCCACTTGTAAACTCCCCCGTCCCTCCTGTAGAGATGTCCCTCCCCGGTCTCTGGGCCCAGCACTCCTGCAGCTCTGGCCGCAGTCAGACGAGGTGCTGTGCCGAGAGAACGAGCCGCCGTTGTGATGCATGGATGGGTGGGAGGGGCTTAGAAGCGAGGGGAGACCGAGCTATAAAGGAGGTGAAATACTGAGTGTTGGGAATTTGGATCGTGTTTAAACCCCCCACCCTCTCTCTCCTCCCCCCCCCTGACCGTTTTCTTTCACTTGTATGTAACATAGAACTGTTTTCTAAAAGAATGAACATTTCCTGTATGGTCTTTTTTTTTTTTTTTTTTTTTTTGTCTTTTTCCCCTTTTTTTTTTTTTTTGTTTTTTTTTTTTTTCTTCTTGCTGAAGTGGAGGAATGAATTAATATCCGATGGTTGGGGGAGGGGGGGGGGGGGGGGGGGGGCAGGCTGGTTTTGTATTTCTCACCCTCAACTCTCCACTCCTTCATTTTGGTGGAAACTCTTCCCTCCCACACAAAATATCCAAACACAATAAATTGCTGTTGAATGTTTTTTTTTTTTGGTTTTTTTTTTATGTCATTTTAAGTTTGAAGAAACAATTCTCTAAATTGGTAGAGTTGTGAAGTTTATTTTTTACCAAATATAGATATATTATATATAAAGACATATAAGCGAGCTCACTGGCTTGGACTGTGAGGAAAGTGTGTTTGTCATGTGACTGCGTGCATGTTTGTACACACGGGGCCGTGGTTGTGTTCTGTGCTCTGTTTTTCGCCTAGCACAGGATTTTTCATTATCCAACGCTTGTACAGTAACCGTTCCCATGGATTATAAATATGTTGCATAAGGTCCCACCTATTTTGAAAAAATGTTGAGAATGATTTCCGAGGCCAATACACACCCAATCTGCCTTCCAGTGTGTTTTATTTAGTTTGAGGTCCCGTCCCTCCTCTCCACCTGCTCCCTGCTCCACCACCTGTCTCCCCCCCCCACCCAACATTGTAAGGAAATCTGCAGCATTGAATACTGATGGACAGAATTGTACTATGGGTTGTTTTTTTTTGTTGTTTTTTTTTGTTTGTTTTTTTTTGTCAGTGATTTTTTTTTCTTTCTTTTTGTACTGTGCGTTTTAAAAGATTTAAATGGATAAACTTGTCTTGTACATATATAAAAAAAACACAAGTACTGTAGTCCCCGTTTGTTCGATGGCTTTCTCCTCTTCCTTCTCAAATCTTTGCAGACTTGTTAGCTTTTTTTTCCTCTTTTTTTTTTTTTTGTCTCTTTTTTTTTTATTTTTATTTTGTAAAAATATATAAATATTAAGTAAATAAACATGAAAAAGACATTTTCATCATTTTGGATGTGAATGTCTTTGAAGAAACTGTATTTCTCGTGGCTCGTGAATGCAGCAGCATCTCTTCTTCCAGCGGGGTTGGCGGTGACTCCCAGTGTTTGCGTTTTGATTCATCTGACGGTTTGATCATCCCACACTTGATATCGGCTCAACGTTTCTTCTTTTAAGTGTTGGGGTACAACTGAAACAATGTGATTTGGAGGTCTGACTTGTAGAGCAGACTTTAGGACAATCGGCAGCACCGAATCACACCCCAAAACACAGATCTTCTCCAGACGCTTTGTTTTTTGAATTAATATGCATGTTTGCATCCTAATAACCTTTTCGATGTAATTTTTGTTTGTTTGATAGATAGCTCGCTGAACAGGGAAGATTAGGTAAATATATAGGATGTTGCTGAAATACTGCACAAAGAATTCACATTCGTGTTAAACGTTGTTACTCGTGAAGGTTTACTTTATTTAAATATATTTATTTATTCAAAAGGAAACATTTTACTTATAAAAAAAATCCAGGTAAGTCCGATAAATAAAACCACTATAGTAGAAATAATATTTACTACTTTAGCGAAAGAAAAAACGGGGGACATTTTTCGTGCAACACCGTTGCTAGGTAACGGCAGTCCGCTTGTTACAAAACGTCCCTTAAACGTGCCGCGATAGAAAAGAGTACGAGTTAATAATACGGTGTTGAATGACTCCCGTTAGATCCTGCATTCATAACTTTAGCTGATTAAACGCGTAGAAGTATTATCAGCAGTTTAATCGACGGCAACGCATTTTTTTTTTTTTTTTTTTTGCTTTGCAAGTGCAATTATAACCTGCCGTCACCACTTTTGCTGTTTAAAATGTATTCGGGGTTCGAGTAAAACGCACCTCTTCACAGCGAGTGCGTTCATTGTCCCGAGAGGTTAAGAGGTCTTTTTAAAAAAAAAATGACAGACCGGTTTCCTATTTCCTGCTGAGCGTCCGACAGCGCGCTGACTTCGGCGGCGTGTTATTTCTATTCTTTACGGTAGCGCGTCATTACGACAACATCGCGCCACCCGGAAGCATCCAGAACATTTTACGACATTGTTGACAACTGTTGCTGCTCGTCGTCGGTTGTCCAAAACTGCTGCTGATGGTAATATCTCGAGTTATGGTGGTAGTTTTCGACCAAAGCTTGTTACTTTTTTTTCTTTCTTTTTTTTAATTGTGCTTTAAAATGAGTGTTTTTGATTTATTTCGCGGGTTTTTCGGAGTTCCCGGAGGACACTACCGCGGCCGGAGGTGAGTTTTTAAAACGGCGTCGGAGAGAGACGGAGTACGCAGCTGAGCAGAAGAGTTAGTTAGGTAATGAAACGTCTCCATCAAGGACGAGATTAGTGTATTTCTGCCAGGAAAACCACAGGGGTCCCTTTATTTTTTTTTTTTTTTTTTTTTTTTACCTAGCACGGCTGATGTTTTATTTAGACTCGGTGACCTGGAAAGCAACAACACCGAGTGAGTCCTTTTTAAAGGTCCACCACGCTGGGCTTCCTGCTGCGTCTTTTATGCTCAAAACTTGAAGCTTCACAGCTGATTGTCTGTCAAAGTGTCTTTGAAGTGATGCGTTGTCTAACGGCAACACTGCGTAACTTTTCACTCGCCTTTTGTCCACTCTTATCAGGGACCCCTTCTTTGATGCCATGACTCACGATGACGATGACGATGATGATGAGGACGGTGATGAAGATGATGGCTTCCGCTATGACGGCTTCAGGGGGGACCAGCAGCAGGACCCCTTTGACGGTGCCTGGAGGTTCGGTTTCAGCTTCGGCCCGGACGGGATGAGAATCCAGGAGCCTCCGGGTTTCGGCCACGTCTTCAGGGAGATGGAGGAGATCTTCTCCCAGCTGGGCCGCTGGGACGGACCGCCGGAGTCCCGACGCCACGGTAATCGTGTTCCTCCGACTCCTGTGCAGTTTAGCGTGATCTGTTTTACCTCCATTCTGCTGCAGCTCTGGACTCGGGTCTACCGTCTCATTTGGGTTTCAGGTGTTCCCAGCACCGTGCCGCCGCCACCTCAGGACAGAGCAGAGAGAGGTGGAGGCACATCCAGTGGGAACCCCCTGAGAGACTTCATGCTGAAAGCCGCTCGAGGTGACACTCGAGGGCCTTCCAGAGAGCCACGAAGTGACAGCTGGCCTTCGGATGAGTCACCAGAAGATCCCGGCCCGCCGTTTCATTTTTCAAAGGCAAAAAAAAACCCAACATATTTTCTTCTCCTGTTCCCAATTTGATTCTGTTTCAACATAAATTGTTTTGGTTACGTGTGAACTTTAAAGTTTCTTCTTGTGCCCCACTAGTTTAATGATATGTGGAGACAGGGGCCTCACAAGAGTCCCAAGGCGGAGCGCAAAGAAGACCAAGGTCAGTGATGTTCTCCATCTATCAGTAACAGAAACTCGGTGTTTGATTTTTTTATTTTTTTTTTCCTTTGGCCTCATCTCTGTCTAATTTTCTATGTTCACCGACATCTTTCCAAGATCTGGACTCGGCAGTGTCATCTGGTGGCCTGGATCAGATTCTGACGCCACCTGCTGGTCAGGCACCGAGCCAGCCCTGGACCCGGTCGTTCTTTCACTCGGTCATTGTCACCAAGGTGGTGAAACCTGACGGGGTGAGTTACACACAGAGTTCAAAGACAATTTAAACAGCCCAGCGAGGTCTGAAGAGTGGAGCAGGGAAGAGGTGACACTTCCAGGGTCTCTGTGGATCTTTTAACACCAAGTGTCTTACGCAATATAAGTGTATAAAATAGCTGCTGTTTAAAAGTTTTAGTTGTGAATTAATATTGTATTTTTTTTCCTCCTGTTTTCTTGGTACCCGTGTGTCAGACTGTCGAGGAGCGGCGGACAGTCAGAGACGGCCAAGGCAACGAGGAAACTACGGTGACTCGCTCAGGTGGTTCCGGGATGGTGGACGGACCAGATCATCAAACTGCACCTGTGCTAGGTAGGTAGGTAGGTAGGTAGTTCCTTTATTAATCCCCGAGGGGACTTTTTTTTTTTTTTCGCTACAGCAGCATACAGGAAGCAATAAGATAATAATAGAATAATAAAAAGGTCAGCTCATCTCCTCTCTGTGTTTCTAAACTGTCACCCGACAAAGAAATGAGAGTGTTTTTTTTTAACATGTGCAGCATCTTCTTCCGTCATGGATCTATATATTTTTATTTTTTTCATTGCAGGTGAAACACATCGCTTCTCAGACATGCGGGACGACAACTCGTTATTCTCCAGGTTCTTTGGAGGCTTTAAATAACGTGAAGCGAAGTGATCTCTCCGGACCGGCGAACCCGTAGCCTCTGTTCCCTGAAAACAAGTGTTTGTGTCCATCTGTGAGGACACGGGACAAGCCCATATGTGGACAGACAAGTGCATGATCTTGATTTGCCAAATTGAATGCGTTGGATTGAAAGACCGGCTTGTTGAGGATGAAACTGCGATTTCAAACTGACCGAAGACAAACGGAGACTCATCAGACGCGAAAAAGCTCCATGTTTTATTTTTCTCTCGTCCCGTAGACAAGCCTGTATGAATGTGTGAGGGAGGAATCGGATAAAGACTCTTAATATATCGACGTAGTTGTTTGACTCTTGTTTTTTGGGCTTAGTCAGTGCACACTCGGGAGTTTTCAAACAAAACGACTTCATGATACTTCAGTTGACACTGTTGATGGTCTCGCTGTAGCATCGTCACTGTCTGTAAAATACTGGATATTTATTTTATCAACTTTGAGTTAATTCTCTGCTTTTAAGAACCAGAATTGCTGCAGGGGTTGTTTTTCCAGAAACAAAAAGTATTAAAGGATTCAACTTCATACTACCGAGTTGTGTTTTCAGTATGTAGACTTTTGGTATTTCAAGTCAAAACTGCCTTGATAAACAAGCCTGTGTAGTAAATATGTCTGTATTAGCTTTGTTGGGATATTTGTGTCTTTTCTCCTCCTGTAGCTTTGTTTCATTAGCGTCTTTCTGGATATGGAAGGCAAAGTACATTTAAATAAGGGGAGATGAAGTGTGGACGCTCAGAGATGGACACCAGAGCTGTGAAGGATTGGTGGTTAGTTTGTGCTGAAAAAAAAATACAGTAAATACTTTGGTGTGTGCAGAACAAACAGAGCGACACTGAAAATTTAGAAAGGCATTCACTTTTAATATGTTCTAATCCTGATGATAATTTTCAATCAAACATTTCTTGGCCTTATTTTTTTTTTTTTACATCTGTCTGCAATCCACCCATCTTCTTCTCTCCCATATTTACACCGTTTCTTCTTCTCTGCTCTTCCCCAAAAATGTCTATTTAAAAAAAAAGGCCTCCAGAAAATGAACAAGTCTTGAGTTTTCAGTGAATTATTTTTTATTAAGATTAAAGGTTCTTTTTAATATGTGAAGTATCGAAAGAAAAGTGCACCGTTTTTGATGGCACGTTCCCTGAAGAGGACTCCTGCTGCTGCTACTACAACAAGTACAGTGCATCCGGAAAGTATTCACAGCGCTTCACTTTTTCCACATTTTGTTGTGTTACAGCTTTATTCCAAAATGGATTAGATTCATTTTTTTCCTCAAAATTCTACACACAATAGCCCATAATGACAAAGTGAAAAAAGTTTGCAAATCTATTAAAAATAAGGAATGAAAATATAACGTACATAAGTATTCACAGCCTTTGCTCAATACTTTGTTGAAGCACCTTTGGCTTCAATTACAGCCTCAAGTCTTTTTGAGTATGATGCTACAAGCTTGACACCTATTTTTGGGCAGTTTCTCCCATTTTTCTTTGTAGGACCTCTCAAGCTCCATCAGGTTGGATGGGGAGCGTCGGTGCACAGCCATTTTCAGATCTCTCCAGAGATGTTCAATCAGGTTCAAGTCTGGGCTCTGGCTGGGCCTCTCAAAGACATTCACAGAGTTGTCCCGAAGCCATTCCTTTGTTATCTTGGCTGTGTGCTTCGGGTCGTTGTCCTGTTGGAAGATGAACCTTCTCCCCAGTCTGAGGTCCAGAGCGCTCTGGAGAAGGTTTTCATCAACGATGTCTCTGTACATTGCTGCATTCATCTTTCCCTCCATCCTGACTAGTCTCCCAGTTCCTGTCGCTGAAAAACATCCCCACAGCATGATGCTGCCACCACCATGCTTCACTGTAGGGATGGTGTTGGCCAGGTGATGAGTGGTGCCTGGTTTCCTCCAAACATGACGCTTGGCATTCAGGCCAAAGAGTTCAATCTCTGTTTCATCAGGCCAGAGCTGAAGCTCTGTCAGAGTGACCATCGGGTTCTTGGTCACCTCCCTGACTCAGGCCCTTCTCCCCCGATCGCTCAGTTTGGCCGGGCGGCCGACTCTAGGAAGAGTCCTGGTGGTTCCAAACTTCTTCCATTTACGGATGATGGAGGCCACTGTGCTCATTGGGACCTTCAATGCTGCAGAACTTTTTCTGTACCCTTCCCCAGATCTGTGACTCGATACAATCCTGTCTCGGAGGTCTACAGACAATTCTTTGGACTTCATGGCTTGGTTTGTGCTCTGACATGCACTGTCCACTGTGGGACCTTATATAGACGGTGTGTGTCTTCCCAAATCATGTCCAATCAAATGAATTTACCAGGTGAACTCCAATCAAGTTGTAGAAACATCTCAAGGATGATCAGTGGAAACAGGATGCACCTGAGCTCAATTTTGAGTGTGTTGGCAAACTGTGAATACTTATGTACATGTGATTTTTTTTCTTTTTGTTTTCTATTTTTAATAGATTTGCAAAAATATCACCAATTTTCTTTTTCACTTTACCATTATGGGCTATTTTGTGTGTAGAATTTTGAGGAAAGAAATGAATTTAATCCATTTTGGAATAAGGCTGTAACATAACAAAATGTGGGAAAAGTGAAGCGCTGTGAATACTTTCCAGATGCACTGTAAAATCAACCTATCAGGCTGTTATTTACCCTGTTATTTATTATTTTGATTAGGTGGAAGTAAAAAAAAAAAAAAATTCTGTTTTTGCTGGGGTTGTTCAAACCTCACTGGCCTGGAGACTTATTCTATTTTTTAAAAAAATTAAAATTTAAAAAAAAAAAGATTCTCCTGAGTGCCATTTTGACCCTACAGTTGGGGAACTGTTACTGACTGAATTTGAGGATGTTTTTTTTTTATGTGGAAGTTTCAAATCGTATCTTAGGGCTGAAGAAGTTAACAGGAGAGGCCACAGTGTAAAATTCAGCTAAATTAATAGCATTTAAAAGAGATGGAAAGCAAGTTATATCTCTCTGCCTTGCTGACAGAGCTTTTTTTTATTTGTATTTTTTTAGCTTTTTCTATTTGACGTGGATATCCGAACGAAGGTCTAGTTGCCTATTTTTGACAACCTCTGGATGTGACGTCACAGACACTAATATCTGTTTGTCTGTCTGCACTTATGTACATGTCTGTGCTTCAGGAGCTTAGAAAATTATTTCATTTCGTTCAAGGGAGGTCTTTATATGACCGCGAAAGATGGTCAGAATGATGAAGAAAATAAAATGTCATCCATGGAGGATTTGAAGCCACCGGAATATAAACTCAAGATATTGTTCAGCTTCCTTCATTCACATCCTTCATCTTCACAAGGCGGCTGTGTATTATTTTCTAAACCTCACTGCACACGTTTTCAGACCACAGAACAAAAGACAAAACACCTGCTGTGAGATTATTCCATCACGCCGCACTTTGCTTTTCTATCACAACACGATCCGTTCTATTCATTTTACAGTAAATGTCACAAGTGCAAACACAGCAGAAAATGAAAATGTATTGAAATATTATTTTTTTTGTGCAAATGAATACCTCGCGGGAGAGACTTTCTCTTGTTTTAGGGAGAAGAAAGTTCAGCCGCGGTGTGACGTCACGAGTGAAATCCTGTTTATTAAGTGTGGAAAGGGATCAAACCAATCAAACAAGAGGAGCAATCAGAGCTGAGTCCACTCAGCTGGGATCGTAAAAGAACCACCTGCGTGAGCCGGCATCGAGCTCCTCCGTGGTTTGGACCTGGCGTGCTGTGTTTTTTTTTTTTTTTTTTTTTTTTTTTAGAGTAAAGACACTGAACTCCTGCCTTCAGACGCACGCGAACCAACAACCGCCTCGGCTCGGCTGGTGCTGTAAAAGTGTGGTGTGACGTCAGGCATTAAAAGGGCAAACTGCTCCGGTGAGAGCAAACGTGCAAAAGTGAGTGCCGCGTGGGTGAGAGCCACCTGATGAAAGTGTCTCCTCGTCAGCTCTGAAGAGTGCAGAAGGAAAGCCCTGCGATGGAGAGGCTGCTGAACAAGTGTCGGATCAGAAGCCAGCTGTTCAGGGAGTGCATGGCTGAATGCCTCGGAGTCTACGTCCTGATTGTAAGTGTCTTTTTTTTTTTTTTTTTTTCCATTTTTTAATGTTTTTAAAATTCACGAGGCTGCCAAACAAAAAGTTTCCTCCAAATTCTCACTCGCTCAGGTTTCCTACGTGCTGATTCTGCTGTTCCGGAGCAGCAAGGAGCCTCCTCGCAATAGATAACTTTCTGTAGGACTTTGGCCCGGCAGAGTGGCAAGAGAGTGTGACAGGGACGTGGAGGGGAGGATAAAGTACCAACAGAGTGGTGCACGAGTTCTTTTATCAGTGATTTTGGTTGGAAAACCAGGCGATGTTCCTTTTGAGCAGAGTGTGGTTGTTTTTTTTCTCTGGAATTACTATCTCTCCAGGGCAATGAAAGTTTACAGCACGAAGCATAAAACGAGTTCCTCAAAGTCCATAAAAAAAAAAAAGAAAAAAGGAGATGATTACTCCAAGGCAATATTGTGTTGTTTATGACGTGTCAGGAAATCTGTGGTCTGAACTGTACGATGAAAATATAAACACCAAAGGTTGTTTTTGTTGTTGTTGCTTTCTGCACGTTAAATGGATTTCATCAGTGAAATAGACTGTACAGTGTCTCTTTTGCACTATTCTGATACACCTCTTTTATCTCGCGTAATTGCAGCTGTTTGGATGTGGCACCGTTGCCCAGGTGACCACAAGTCGAGAGAAGAAGGGCCAGTACCTGTCAATCAATCTGGGTTTTGCTCTGGGAGTAACATTTGGGGTCTATGTGTCTCGTGGAGTTTCAGGTAAGAGACTGTACAGAGTTATTGGAGGGAATGGTTAAACCTTATGTTCCACTTAATGAAGTGATAAGTGTCCCCTCCTCACCCCCAGGATTACTGTCGTCACTGATTCCTCTTTTGAAGCTTAACACCTTAAAGGAGAACTCCACTTATTTACACATCATAGTCTGTCTACAGGTCATTGGGAGTATTACTTCGCATGTGAAAATACAATTTCAGTCCGTGTTGCTGAGGGCTACGAGTTATATAAACTCTGCCAAATTACAATTCGATATACTTTACGATATGGCATTAAAAACAGCCGAATGGGAGCAAAATATTGGTGGTTGAGCTGTTTTGTGGGTAAATTAGGCATCATGTTTTGTCACGGAGAAAGAATCATTGGTACAAAAATGACATGCATCAGCTCTAGTTTATTTATTTATTTATTTTTATTTTTTTGAGGACCAGTGCTCAGGATTGTGGTGCCACTAATCTGTGCAGAACTGTTGCTCTCCGTATGTAGTGAAGTGAAGCCTTTTCATCCATGGCAACCAACTGAAAGCTTTCTTTTTTTCATACAACTATTTATGTAACTGTAAAGTTTGTTCAATTTAAGATTATAATACAAAAGTAAACTGTCTCCTGCTCTCGCAAAGAAGTCATACCCCCTCAGCCTTTTCTGGGCCCTTTTCCACACACGATGATTTTTTTTTTTCTGCAGAGAAAGAACATTGCCTGTATAATGGTAATAATAATATCACCTTTATTTGTTGTGCAGGAAGCATTTAAAACTTCCTGACAGTACATTATACCTGAATGCAAAGGGTATTAATAATGATTTTATATAACGATTATGAGACAAAATAAATGTGAAATGTGTCATTTCAGACCTGAACAACTGATTTGTTATATATTATTATTATTATTTTTTAAGGAGCTCATCTGAACCCTGCTGTGTCTCTGAGCTTGTGTGTTTTGGGAAGACATCCATGGATGAAACTACCTTTCTACATCTTCTTCCAAGTGCTTGGAGCCTTTCTGGCTGCAGCCACGGTTGGTCTGCAGTACTACGGTGAGCCTTTAGCAGCGATCTCTGCACTTCACACTCTCCGAGTACTTGAATACTTTGCAGTCCATTCATTCCCTGGGAACTATCTCACTTGTTGACTGACGCATATTTGGTGCTCCAGTAAGTGTATCTGGCAGGAGGATGGTGTATGTGGAATAGACCCAAAGTAAAGTACAGTGTCGTATGTCACCCCGTGTTAACAGTGTGGCTCCAGAGGTTTGACTTTTACGGTTTGATTGATGGTTTTTTTGTTTTGTTTTGTTTTTTTACAACATTGGAGCTTCATGTCAACTGATGATGCCTATTCGATGATATGTTTGCAGACGCCATCCGGGCATATGGTGCAGGTGAGCTGACAGTGACGGGTCCTACAGCCACAGCAGGAATATTCTCCACATATCCAGCCCACTACCTCAGTGCGTGGGGAGGTGTGGTGGACCAGGTCAGACAGGCTCGCCGTTCTTTCTTTCTTTTTCTTTTTTATCATGCAATGACCTGACATCATCGTCATAAACATCAAGGTGGAAGATAAGCCTGTTAATCGTTCAACAATATCACCAAGAATCAGTCAGGCTGTTTTTAATTATATAGAGATATGTATATGTCAAGCTCATCGAACTTTATGCCACAACTAAATATTGAGACACGTTTTATTTACATGCTGATATTGTTGAGGGCATTTCTTCTAATTTGGATTTACCACTTTGTCTACCATTTGGAAACAGAACAGACTCTCGCTGCAGTAGATATTGCCTTCATTTTCATCGAGGTACATAAGTACTGAAAAAAAAAAAAAAAAAAAGGTTCTACTCCACCAGGAGATGATGGGGTTTTTCTTTTCTTCAGTCCAGTAAACTCGCCCTGCATTTATCTCGCTACTTCCATGTTATCCAGGTGATAGGTACAGCTGCACTGCTGCTGTGTGTCCTGGCTCTGGGGGACCAGAAGAACAGCCCCGTCCCTGATGGTCTTCAGCCTGTCCTGGTGGGAGCAGCGGTGATGGTTATTGGCGTCTCAATGGGTTCGAACAGCGGATACGCCCTCAACCCGGCCCGGGATTTTGGACCTCGATTGTTCACGTACATCGCCGGCTGGGGAGCGAATGTTTTCAAGTTAGTACTTTTACTCGGGATGGCTTTTTTTTTGTTTTGTCTGGATAATCTTAAACCCGTTACTATTTCCCACTTTATTTGTATGAATTACTGAAATGTAAGTTTTTGTTTTTGTGAACTGTTACAGTGCTGGAAATTGCTGGTGGTGGGTGCCCATAGTGGCTCCCTGTGTTGGGGCGCTGCTGGGAACACTGATCTATGAGCTGATGGTTGAAGTCCACCATCCTCCCGACGCCACTGAGGGCCGGCCGGCGGCGCCGGAGCCGGAGCCGGAGCTCAGGGAACCAGAAGGTGAAAAATCCACTTAGTGGTAAAATGAAGCCATGTTAAAGAAGAAGAAAACTGTCTGTATACGGTAAAGGATATTTAAGATGATGCTGTCTGTGACTGTTTATTTTAGAACAAGTAGATTCTGATTGCTAAAATCTGTTTTTGTGGCATAATTAGACATGCAAGGACAACTAAATCTAACTTCCACCATTTTGGTAAACCATTCTTGGATGGATTGCTTTAAAAAATGATGTTAATTGTTGGCTGAATCAGCGAGTTAGCCAATGACATTTTGTAACTTCCACTGAAAGGATAAGAAAAACATTTTGTACGGATGTTCATTTACAGATGTTGGCATTCTAACAAACTTAACTACTGCAAGATATCACATAAACATTACATTGGCTGATCGTCGCGATGTTAGCGTTTAGCTCAAATCATGCCTCAGCAACAAAACAAAAAAAAAACCCACTGCTCTGAATGGAAGTCTAAACTCTGCAGATGAACCGAGTCAGTCGTCTCTTTTACACATTTATTTTGAAACGGCACAAAAGTGTATGGCATTTCAGCAAGCAGACCACAACCATGGAAAAGAAAATGACATGAGATGTCCACTATTGAGCTATATAAATATGATATGACATATATATATATATATATATATATATATATATATTTAAAAAAGATACAAACAACAAAAAATTCCACTCGTAGGCCTCCATCACGTGACCATGAAGGCTGTTTTTGAAACGTACAAAAAGAAATGTGAGGACAGCAAGCACGGGTTTCTGTCGATTTAAAAAAAAAAAGAGAAAGAACCGTCTCCAAGAGATAAACATTTGTTTTCATACACATTAAGACAACACAGCCCCCACAATCTCCCTCTGCTTTGTAATTACAAGGTATAGCTAACTCTGGGGGACGGGGGGAGGATTCTTTTTTTTCCTTTTAAACTTCAAATTGTTTTGGGGGAAAAAAAAAAAAAAAAAGGGGAACAGTACAAGTACAAATACTATACGTATTCACATTATCATAGCAAGTTACTAAAACCAGAACGCTTTCTTTTTAGTGTAATTGTATGTATTTACATGGCAAAACTCATACACATATACTACTGGCAGGAAGCCTGACCTCTCTTCTTCTAGCTTAACGATTAACAACATCACACATTATTCACACTACACAGGTTACGGGCCTCCAGCAACCTCGCCTCCTACTCAAAAGCCTTCTCGTGTCGTAAATCGCACCACGTCCAGTAAGATTTGACGCAACCGACTCGCACAAATACCAACAGCAGTAACGCGTTTTCGTATAAATAAATATTATAGCAACATAAAAAAAAAATCTGTGTCAAAATTCCCCCCAAACGCTCCCCTTCATGCTTCACGATGTCCTGGATTGAGATCAGTTTTCAATGCCCTCCGGAGGTGTTAAAAGAGCTGGACTTTGAGGCGTGTGAGTTATCACGAACAATGTGGATCTAGGATATCAGCACGACAGCTGTCGGGGGTACAGCGGGAGGTGTTTGTATTTATGTGCGCAGGGCTGGGTATGGTTCAATGTTTTTTTTTTTTGGTACCATTTCAATACCTTGAAATCCATTTTGGCAAAAAGAGAATTACTTTCACGATAGTTTTCATGCAGTTTATAGGGGGAAGAGGGGAACCCAGGTTTTATCCTGTAGCTACAATTTACAGATGGCCCCTAAAACCAAGCTACCGCTAGACCGTTGGTTCCCAACTGGTGGGTCCCAATCCAAAAGTGGGTCGTGGGGCCGTTTTGAGTTGAGTCGACTCTACAGGGAAAAAAAAAAAAAAAAAAAGTTTTATTTTGAAGTCTACTGAATTTTTGCTGCTGCGCTTATTTTAGGGATATACGTTTACCAAAACACAGAGTGCGCGCCTCAGCTGTTTGCTATCAGCGTCGTCGTGACGACAACCAAAATTTTCACATCGGTAGTTAGCTCTAATCTTTGTAGACGGGGTGATAGGATGAGATAAACGTATTCCTATTTCATTGGGTTTTTATACCTGCAGTTGCACTTATTTGGGTTTTTCTGTGTGTGTGTGTGTGTGTGTGTGTGTGTATGACAGCACATGAAGGCATTGTGTATTATTGCACTATTGGCACAAAAATCTGGGTCGCGAATCTAAAATAAAGGACAAATGTGGGTCCTGACTCTGGATCAGTGGAGACCCAATTTACCAACGCCCCCCTAAAACACCTCTCGTAAGCTAAAGGTAGATGCTAGTGTGTCCGTCGCCAAAATTCACTTTCGAAATGGTGAAATGAGGCGCTCTGATGTAAGCTTTACCAAAGTTGGCGCAGATTTCTCCTCTACATGGGCGGGCCGTCGACTTGGGAGGCTGTGTGTGGTAAACGCCGTGGCTCGCGGATTTCCTCCCGTGATAACGTAGCAAAAGATATGCATTTTAAAGCGGGAACATTAGTGTTGTCGTAGCCTCGGTGTGGAAGTTTGGTACGAGAATGACGAGCGTTTCTTCCCAACTAAACGCGACCAAAAGCAAGTTGGTGCCCTAACAGTTTTGAGGTCCGGGTATCCAGCCCTGTGAATGTGTTAACATTTAAGAAACAGGCAGGTAGCTGCAGTCAGTGCGGAGTGAGAGTGGTTGAAAATGGAAGGACCAAGTGTTGTAGACACAGTACGGCTGATATATAAATGCTTTACTCTGGGAACTGTTCCACACTAGAGTCTATCACAGGTGAGTTCAGTTAAGTGACGTAATCAAACATGCAATTACAATCGCACAGAAGAGGTGCCATAGAGAGTAAAACTGTTTGCGGTGGCTTTTAAAAAAAAAAAAACCAAAAAAAACCCCAACTGCGCAGGGGCAGCTCCGTTTCATCGACATTCATATTCTACAGCCGCGACCCTCGACGACTCCTTGTAGATGATCCGTCGGGTCTCGGAACCGCCCCCTCCTCTACTGGGGCTTGTCCGTCTTGTGCGCGGTGAGGAAGGCCATACCGTGGGTCCTGAAGTGGGTGTTGAGGTCCGAGGCCTTGTCGAAACGCCGGCCGCACACCTTGCAGCTCAGATTGCCGTCGCCGTCCTCGCCCAGCGTCTGCGGGGAGGAGGCGGGGGAGCCGTCCGGGGAGCCGTGAGCGCGGGGGGTGCCGCGGTCGGCGTCGCCCTGGTTGTCCCGCACTCGGTGAGTGATGAACCGGTGCCTGCTGAGGGAGCCGGCTGACGCGAAGCACACGCCGCACTGCAGGCACTGGAAGGAGGCGGTGTCGCCCCGGTGCTGGGGGATGTGGCGCTGAAACTCCGCCCCGTCCTCGGTGGAGAAGCCGCAGGGGACGCAGCGGAAGACGTTGTCTTCCTCCTCCAACTCGTTGGGTCCCAACGACGTCGACGCAACGGCTCCCCTGGTTCTCTTTGCCGGACCGACGCCCTCCTCTGTGGCGTTTTCTTCCTCGTCTCCTGCCCTGCCGACGGGAGGGCCAACTTCACCGTCTTGTTCTGAGGAGCTGCCCGGTCCCTCTCCGCCTGTGGCTGCACGCTTCCTGGTCATGGGGGGACCCTGAGGACAGGGGAGGACGGAGAGAGGCTGAACGGCTGAATTTATACCATCGCAAATTACGACCGGCAAGTAGCATCCGGCAAATTCAAACTTATTTAGTACGCAAAAGAACTTTTGAAATAAACGTGCGCTACGCAGTACGGGAACGCTGCGGGACGACAACTCCTGGTGTGGTCTCGACTCACCTGTCCATCTGTAGTTCTGTGATGGAGCCGAATATGTTTGTCCAGCAGGAAGCGACTGCCAAAGGTGCGTTTGCCTTCTGTGCAATATCTGAAAAATAATTCCAGAGGATTGAAGTCACTTCACCCATCAGACGACTTACTCGTCAAGTGATTCTTAAATAAAAATGAATTTTTTTTTTGTTTGTTTGTTTTTTGTTGTATTATTTGTTATAATACAAATTCTTTTTAGCAAAAAAATTAAAAAGACAAAAACAGTATAAACTAAAACAGGTCTATCACGAAAGCTCGCGTGACTCACTGGCAATGGAAGACTCGTTTGTTTCCCTCGTGAATGACGCGCTCGTGACGTCTCAGGCTGGAGGACGTGCTGAACGTTCCTCCACAGATACGACAGGGGAACTTTTCAAGTTGGCAGCAGTAGACGAGTAGACGCCCGGGGGGGAGAGAGGGGAGGGTGGTAGAAAAGATAACACATTAAATCTCGGCTCTCTTCGAATCAGGGTGGATCTTTTTCTGCTTTAAATCAGCCATCAATCTTCGTTTCCTCCCCGAAGGCAATAACCTGATTCGGTACGATCCGATGTAAAAAAGACCCACCTTGCCGTGCTCGATCTTCACGTGACTCTGATAGTCGTCGTTGTCGGTGAAGGTGGTCTGGCACTGAGGGCAGGTCCACTCGGTCGGGGCGCTCGGATGGCCGCTGCCGCCCGCGTTGGCCGCGTGACTCCCCGGCGCTTCGTAGTCCTCGTCGGCGTCGTCGTCTTCCTCCTCCTCCTCCTCCTCTTCCTCCTCCTCCTGTTCCCGCCCCCAGTCCTCTCCGTCGGAGTTGTCGGGTTTTCCAGACGGTTTTGACTTGAGGCCGGAAGGGCCGGACGTGTTGGCCGGGGCCGCGGGCGGGTTCGAGGCGTCGGACTGAGACTCCTGTTTGGCCGACGGGCCTCTGTGAGCCGTCTGAGAGGCACAACAAGTGGATTCGTTAACCGTTGAAAATAATAGTCACTCCACGTTGCGCAGGAGAACGAGCTCGCAGCTGCGCTTTGATTTAATTTAATAAAATGGCATTATTTTGACGGCACGAGCGCTAACGTGCTGCTTTTCAACAGGCTCGTTACAATACTAAGAGATTGTACTTGGTACCGAGCTTAGGACGAGGTCACCGGACGGGAACCTCGCAAAGGCCGATCCAAGAATTGCCGCGTGCCTTCGTTGACACCTAATTCGCCGTAGACGGCAACGAATGGGCAACACGTAAAGGCAAAACACCCGTCGCATGACACCGTATCTATTGCACTTAATTCATCCAGAAACACACCTTGATGTGCTCCATCATGGAACCTTTCTGGGCGTAGAGCTTGGTGCAGTCGGGGCACTTGAACACGTGCACTTTTTGCTTGGCTAAATGCGTGTCAAAGTGCATGTACAGCAAGGGCTTTTGGGTGAAAACCGTATCACACATCACACACTTGTAGATCATTCTGCAGAGGAAGGGGGAAGGGGGGGGAAAGAAAGAAGAACGAATTTAGATGTCGTGGATCTATTTACAAAAATATGACCCAAATTTTCCGACGTGTTCTGAGGATATTTGTCTCCGCGTGGGCTGAAAATGTTCCCTCGAGCGTACTTGGCCTGTCCCCCGGTGAGCGTCGGATGCTGGGTGCTGATGTGGCTCTGGGCGCTGGGGGAAGACTTGAAGGCCATGGGGCAGCTGGGGCACTTGTGGAAGACCTCGCAGTGAGCAGTCTGAATGTGGGACTTGATGGAGTTCAGCCCCCCGAACACGACCTGGCAGCTCGAGCACCTTGACGAAGCAAAACGGGACAAATTACAACTCCACAACCGAAAACGGGATTACGTTTTTTTTTTTTTTTCTTTTTAACTGTACACCGCCTCCCCTGCATGCCGAATGCATGACGGCTACCTCGCTGGACCGCCCGGCGAAGAGACACTCGCTTTTGTCTGTTATGAAAGTCTCTCGACTTCCTGCGCTGTGAAACTGAAGCCCGGACATTAGCGGGGGCAGTTTTCTTGAGACCTTTCGGCAACAATTCCCCGTAGCAGTCACGTGACGCGTTAACATTCTGGATAGAGTCTCCGCACCTGTAACCGATGCGCCGGGCGAAGTGCAGACAGGCCTCCTCCAGGTGGGTCTGGAAGCTGGCCTGCCGCGCGATCCCGCCGCACTCGGGGCAGACATGAGGCGCCCTGTGTTTGTGGATCCTCTGGTGGGCGGACACGGCGCACGAGTTGGGGAGCATCATGGGAGGCGAGCACTGCGTACATGTCTGAAAGAGGAAAATCAACGATCGGCAGCTGTTCGTGACGGCGCGCGCCGGTCGCGGCGCACGCGCCCCGTACTCGTCCTCGACACTCACCGAGTTGGGAGCGGCTCTGATCTGCTGGAAATGGGTGACCAGCTCGGCCTTGCCGGAGAATTGCGTTTGGCACTCTGGGCATTTGAAGTTGTTGTACTGCAGCCCCTCGGCCTTCTTGCAGGGCAGAGGCATCAGCGCTTGGGGGCCCTGGGGAGCGCGGCGGACGGGTCGGGGCTGAGACGCCGCCGGGGACGAGGCGTCCTTCATCGGGCTGGAGTTGGCCGAGGCGGCGGCGGCGCCCCCCGTGGTGGTCGAGGGAGAGGAGACTGGAGGAGAGGAGGACGAAGAGGAGAGCAGGCCTGGTCAGCCGAAGGTGGAAAACAGAATGGGGCGCGTTCGATGAAGACGAGTCGCGAATTGTTCTCCAGACTGATCTAGTTTTGTGGTCGTTATGGCGTCGAGTAATCGACACAAAATGAAATCGACAACAATTCTGATAATTGAGTCTTGTTCTTATTTTTATTATTTGCTTCTTTTTGTTTTTGTTACTTTTTTTCACCGTTTTTTTTTGGACATTTTACAGGCCAAACAATTAATTTATTTGTTGATTGACCAAAAAGTATTTCTTTGCAAATTTGATATATTTAATTGTTGGCCAATTATAAAAAGAAAAAGCCAAATATCCTGTTTCCGACCTTTCAAAATGTGAGGCTTTTGTGCTTTTCTCCACCTTATCTAAATTCAAATTGAAGATAGTTTGAGCTTTTGGACTTTCATTTGGAGAAACAATTCATTTTAAAAACCGATAATTGACGAAATGATAATCAAAATAATCGTCAGCTGCACCTCTACTTACCCCCAATAGGTGTTATGTCCTGCTGTCCAATCATCTGCTCCACAGTGACCGGCCTCATGACGAGGTGTGAGCACTGCATGACCAGCCCACGCTCCTTATGTTCCCTGGCGTGCAGCAGCAGGCTGCACTTATTGAAGAAGGCCAGCCTTTTAGCACAGTGGTTGCAGGTCACCTCGATGCGGAGGGATCGCCGGTCGTAGTGTCGTGCCAGGCTGCGCTCCAGGGCGAACGCGTCCCCGCATTCCAGGCAGCGGTATCCTGTGGCCGGGAGCGGAAGACCCCACTCGGGCGGCGGCGGAGCCGAGAGGTCAGGCTTGTAGCTCGGCAAAAGGTTCTTGCTGTTGAGGATTTTGTTGAAAGCCTCCACCAGGCTGGACTGACTCCGGGAGATGACGGCTCCTGTGCTGTTGACGATGGAGGCGGGCTTGTTTGGCTGCAGGCCGCCGCCGCCTCCGTTGGCCGTTTTGTTGGTGGCTGTGCGAACGCTGATCCCGCCAGCGGCGACCGAGAACTTTGGGGAGGAAGTGACGGCGGGGGTTGCCGGCAGCGCAGCGGATTTAGTGATGCTGACGGCAGTGGCAGAAACCTTCGCCTTGTCGGATGCAGCCATTTTATTTTGGACCTTTGTGGCTGCGGCGAGCATGACGCTGCTGGCTGCGAGGGTGGACACGGGCAGGGCGTTGAGAGCACTTACTTTCTGGGAAGTTGTTGTCATGTGACCGGTGGACGCGTCGAGTTTTTGGGCCTTGTTTCCAATGACCTTACGTTCCCCGGTTTGACCTTTAGGGTCCAAACCTTTCCCTGCAGCACCGCCTTTAGGTGCTACCCTTGTGACAGTTCTGGTGATTCCACCGGTGGAGGTTTTAATGGTTTTTATTCGGACTTTGAGGGGACGGGATGGAGCTCCGGAAGCAGCGGGTGCAGCGACGCCTGCTTCCCCTCCGTCGGCGGACGGAGGTTTGGACTTGCCGTCACCCACCTCCGTATTTTCCTCACCTGTTCTCGCATTTTCTCCCTTGTCAGCTTTGCCATCAGCGACCCTGTCGATCCCATTCCCCACCTCCATCTCTTCCTCCTCCTCTTTAGGCTCCCGCAGTTCAGAGGGAGGTGGGGTCGAGGCCACTGCAGGGCTGGAGCACCTCTTAGCTGAGACTTGAGCTGTCGATTTTGGCATCTCTGGTTCAGGACTCTCTGGCGAGTCTCTCTCCTCGATGACGTGTTCCGGATGTCTGTCCTCCACCTGGGGACTCTCTGTAGATCCGAGCTGGGGGGTTGACGAAGTCAGAGACGCCCCTGAAGGAGTGTCCCCAGGTTTAGGCTGAGACGCAGTCGAGGATGTGGGCTGCGCCGAGACGGAGTCGGACTTGTAACGTCGGCTCAGCTGAGTGCAGGTCGGAGAGTCTGGGTTCTCCTGGATCACCAGCGGACTCCCCAAATCGGGGTCGGAGTCGTCCTCCTCCATCTGCTGGTGTTGAAATCCAACGGGGCCACCTTTGGGAGCTCCGTTGAAAGGCTGAGATGAGTGCAGTGGGTGCGACGAGGGCGCAGAGGGTGGAGTCGAAAGCAGAGGCTTGGAAGGTGGAAAAAAAGGCGAGGTTAGTCCGACGGGGCCGGCGGCGGCCAGAGGAGACGACTCGGCCGACAGAGAGGAAGACGAAGGTAACGAAGCTTTGACCCCGTCTGCCCTCTCCTGTCCCGTATCCTGCTGCTGCTGGTGTTGCTGCTGTAAAAGCTGCATCTTCCTGGCCCGACCCACCGGATCTCCAGATCCCTGGGCCACAAGCGGTTTAAGTCTGTTGAAAATGTTGCCCCCTTGCTTGTGAGACTTGGCCGTGCTGGCACCTACTGCTTCTGAAGACACTTTCGGGGTGTTCATGGACCACGGCGCACCGTTTGACTGAACCTGACTCAGGGGAAGCGGCGTGGAAACGCCAGAGGCCCCGAAACCGTTGTGGTTGAGAGCCTCGGATTCAGCAATCCCCGGAGCGCACGCGCCGAGCCTCGGCCCCACATCCACCCCGGCGATCACATCGATGGGGTCCTGGTCTGCGTCCCCCTCCCCTCCATCTGCGGCCTCCAGACGGACTTTATTCTTCACGATGACACTCACGATCGAGGTGTCCGCCTGGGGGTCCGAGGGGCTCGGGGCTCTCAGGGACGACCCGACGCCCACCACGCCATCGGGCTTTCCCAGGGGTGCGCCCGTGGCTCCGTGGGGCCCCTCGGCCTCATCCGGGGCGGACTGGATGGCCTCTTTGGCATCGATGTCAGGAATGTCAAATGCCGCCAACAGGTCATCAAAATCTGGGGTCTTCATGTCCCCCATACCGGGATTAACTCCTGCAAAAACATGAAAGGACATGGTGGTAGAAAGCAACAAAATACAAAGAGCATGAATCTGACTGTGCTGTTGCCTGTAAACATTTGCTCCTGCCTTACATGCAAAAATGTAAAAGGCCCTTAATATGTTTATATTCTCCAGGTAAAGTCAGCGTGTACATGTCTCCCAGCGTGTTATCAGGGAAGCCAGACAGTCCAGCTATAAGGGATCCAGAGTTAGCACTTAGCCAGCTAGCGCGCTAGCGACGGCGTTTGTGCAGCTCTCCTCTCCCCCCCCAAAAACAAAACCCCCACACACACACACAAAAAAAAAACACCACCTTTTCCTTGGAAACGGGTTCACCACTAATTCACTATGAATGGAAAACACCGCCGCGGCCGCGCTTGTTAAAGCGCATGCTAGTCTCTGCAGCGGTGACCACGTACGACAAGCCGAGAGGGCGTTTCGTTGCAGCGACCTCGGTTATTTATTTTGGAGCTAACGATGTTCCTTCCCCCCGACCGAGGCTGGCGAGCCAAGACACAGAGATGGGGGAGAGATGAGGGGGGGGGGGAGAGAGAGGTGGGGAGAGACAGGTCTTTTTTTTTTTTTTAGCTTACTAGCTTAGCGCTCGCCATTAAGAAAAAGAAGAAGAAAAAAAAAAAAAGCATCCGGCGCTGTTTGCTGAGGTTTTTTTTTTTTTTGACAGCAGTAAACAACCCGGTGCTCGCAGGATCGACGACATCACAGAAAACTGTAGCCGAGATGTGGATTTTTTTTTTTTTTAAATTTTTTTACTTTAATATTTCCACGTATTTTGATTTGTTTACCTGGATATGCGATTCCCGACTATCCTTAGCTCGTTTTTCAGCTGAAAAAAAAAAAATTGCTAACGCTTCCCGTCACGTGACCGCAGACCATCCTATCAGAGCGCTGGGAAGAGAGAGAGAGAAAAAAATTAAAAAAAAAATGCACGGACGGACGGAGGGATGCTGCAGACGACACGTACGGGATTTTTATTTTTATTTTTTTAATTTTTTTTATATATTTCTACTGGGAATGATATAAAACATTAAAAGAGCGTCCGGGACGAGTTTTTTTTTGGACATCGGGTAAAGCCGGTGTGAAGTCGGGACGGTGGACTGTGAAGAGAGCTCGTGGTCAACGATGAGGCTCCGGGAGCAGCAAAATAAACGCACCGAAAAGGGCCAAATATTTACATATAGCTTTTATTGCAAAAAAAAAAAACATAAAGACATGGCAGGAGTGGGGCTTTTCTTCTGGCGGGTCAATTACCATTAATCATACCATTGGAAAGAAATGTAGGGTGAATTTGAGAATAGACTTTTGTATTGCATTTTTTTTTATATATATAATTTATGTTTCTGGGCAAATTATGCAGTCCAAAAAAATACACTTAATAGACATTTGCTACTGTAGTTTTTTTTTTTTTAATTTTCTTCAGCAGTGGTGCCTTTGAGTGTCTTGACGGAGAGGGGTTGTATCAAATGCAAGAGTGCTGTCATGCAGGGCAGTGCATCAGCAATCTTTTCATATAGTATTAAAGAAATCCTGCATTTGTCTGTAATTGTTCATTTCTCTCTAGCTATGCTCCTCATTTCTTCTTCTCTTCGTCCTTTTTTCCGTCCGGCTTGTTTCCTGTCTGGGAGGCCAGGGAGCCCATGGCGTTGCGGATGGCCTCGTTGTTTGGGTCGACACCGGGCAGGTTCTCCAAGACGCTCTGGAGGAACTCCGGGTCCTGCATCACGTCGTAGTCATCTTCTTCCTATTGAATTGCAATGAAAAAGACAAAATCGGTTGTGATCGGGTCGGTCTTCATTATATACACTATATGAACGATATCGGCACCAGTTTGTCACATTTGACACCCCGAAGTGTTCCTGCCTGTCTTCTCTAACACCGTTAAGAAAAGTATTTTGTCCCACTTTTCATTTCAACATTTTCTTCAAGCATCACGAGACCCCACTGGCTAATTTAACAATACCAATGCTGTGGTTGTCACTTTTAATTATTTCTCCTTTGTTAGCAAGAAATCATGTTTTTTTCCCCCATCAGTTTGGTATAGCGGGTGGCTGTAAATACCCGTGAGCTTTAGCAGGGGTTGCTATGGAGAAGAAGCTGGTGTGAATGAACACATTCAAAAGACAAGTATTCATTCAAAAACAATAATGGAAGCTCCTACAGAGGTTTCGAGTAGATCACCTGTATAAAAATTGTCTATGACACGCTAACTAGCTATCTTCAGGCTACAACTTTTCATTGTTTCCTCGTTGGCGCTCTCCTACTTCGTCATATCGTTCGACAATCTGATTGGTCGAAGTTGATGTTGATCAAATCAGCTGCCAAGTATTTTTTGAAAGTGTCTGACCTTTTCCAAACGGTGTCTGATGACGACTTCTCAGATGGTTGTGTAACAAACAATCTGGCACATCAGCTTAGGCTGTACGTTGACTTTTTAATATGACGGCTGCGTGATATTTTCTAATTAAGATGTTCATCCTTTATACTGATCATTTTACTGGGAGCATCGTTCCCATCCAGACCTTTAAAGGGCTCCGACTGTCAGTCAGCTCAAGCTGTCGATGCAGAAATAAGTCAGAATAACTCCTCACTTTACAACACTAGGCAGAGAAAAGCCTGTCGATTTCTCATTCAGTTCTTTTGGTCTGCAGCTCCATCTAAAACATTATACGACGACTCACCTTGGCTGATTCTGCCGTGTCCATGGGGGCCCCCGTTTCCATTTCACCATACTCTGTTCACAGAGAGGACAATACTTATTAATCAGAAAAACACAACAGTGACTTCGAATAATAGCACGAGAATATATTTGCGCGACAATCAAATGAAAACTCACCTCCTCCAGCAAGAGACATCTGCATGGCGTAGGCTATCTGCTCCTCCTCAGTCATGCTGCTGAAGTCAGGAAGCACTGCTGCGCCGCTCTCAGGCTGAGATACCGACATCTTCAATAAGGCTTCCTCTGATTCTGAGATAAAAGACCCCAAAAAAATAAATAAATAATTGACCAAATCCTAACAAACTGTCATGGTGTTGTCTCAAGTGAATTGAACTATTTGTCAAGTGCTCAGTTACCGTCGGCGCTGGGTGTGGGCACGCCTGCCTCCGCAGCAGAAGCAGCAGCAGCTCGGCGGGCCTCTTCCTCCTGCCTCTGTCGCTGCTCCTCCATTGAGACACGCAGGGCCTGAAGCAGAGTACGGAGACAGCACAGTGAGAAACAAAGGCAGAGAGCATCTCTGCTTTTACATCTGACGAGTTAGATTCGTTTATTCTGGCAAAGCCACTCACCAAGTACTTGAGAACTGACTAAATTCACCCAAATGTATGCATGTATGGGGCGAAGCAGCATAATGCATACTGGACACAAGGACGAGAGGTAAAAATACAAAAGGAAATTTAAGGGATAGCCTTTTAAGTTCGCATGCAGAAAAATGGTTCGTCTAAAACATCCACGACAGCCTCACGTGTTCCAGGAAGAAACAGCATGAATAATATGTCCAATTAATTATTTAATTTTCATACACACAAATGAACTACTCCATTGGAAAACTGAGAGAAGAAAGGCTGTCTTTTGCATTCTTCGGCTGTTTCAAGGAAGCCCAGTGCTTCATCATGATCTTTATCAAGGCCTCTCTTGGCAGCAATGAGATCTAATCTATAAAAGTAATGCATTGCTTTATTCCCATTTTATTCCCACCGCAATAAAACTGTAAAATAGCTCATCCCTGGCCAAATCCATCCTACATCATTAGCACCGTTGCACTGTTGTTTAATGTAATATTATTAAATTTGTATCTATATATAATGTGCATTATATATTATATATTTTGACTAAATCCATCCATCTATCTATCTTCAATACTCTGCTGTGCAGTATCATACTGGTTTCCTACGAGTATATCAGTAGTTTCTAACCTCAGACTGAGGCCACATCTACGCTAATGCATAACTTTTACAACATTAATGCCTTACGTGTGCACCACTAAGGCATTTTTGAACTCTTAAAACTGGGTTTTCAGGGGGGTCAAAGACACCTTTTTGGTGCCATAATAACAAACACGCATTTTTACCTGAAAAGACAAGTGGACTTTCTCTATAAAATGGAACTCATAATGTCTTTGTATGTTATCCAACACCCGGCACGTCTATATATTGCTTACCAGGGCCAGCTCTGGATCAGCACTGGGATCCACACCAAACTCGAAGTCGCTGGCACCGAGACCCATCATAGAACCTCCTTCACCGGCCAGGATGGGAGAGGACAGCAGCGCATCAGCCAGACTGGGCCCTGGAGGGACTGTGACCAAGTGGGAGCCCGTCCCCTCTTTCCCGTTCAGGGTGTTTATAAATGCAGTCAGCTTTTCTGTGTTCAACTCCTGGATAAAAAGTTTGAGACAGATGGCAAAGGCAACTGAAGATTCTACTTGTATATAGGGATGTTTGTTTGTTTGTTTATTTAGATCCCCGTTAAGCTTTGCATCACAGCAGCTATTATTCCTGGGGGGTCCTTATAGTTGACCCGGTGGCAATACAAAATACACTCACATAACACATTGATGCACATGTCTGAATAAAATAGTAATGGTTCTATATATTGAGCCGACAGTCTTGGATTTTTGATAAAAGAAAAACAATCGTCAGTAGCATGTCTAGTTAAATAAGTGTGTATCTGCACTAAAAAAAAAAAAAATAGATATGCAAACAAAAAAAACAACCTTAGAAATGTATCAGATTTTTGTTTACTCTGCATTTTAGCAGTACAGCGGATAATAAACCAAAAATTCCTCACCTCTTCTCCAAAGTTGATAATATCCACATTCACTTTCTCTTTTTTCAAGCGCTTTGCCATCTTGACGAGCTGTAGAATCAGCAGGTCGGGACGAAAGCAAGAAAATATAGAAAAAGACGTGAAAGTTTAAAGCCATCGCACGTTCTCGGTTGTAAAACAATATTTCTTTCATTGGGACAACGTGATAAAAGACTTCAAACGTACATCTTTTTCATTATCCTCCACGGGACTCCCAACAAAGGCAATGATCCTCATCTTGTGGTTCTTTCCTTGTCTGTGCTTCAGGGCCAGCTACACAGGAGAGACACTCGAATTATTGGAAACCAAAACCTCTCAATTTTACCAGCCACTCTTCTTTTTAAATTTATTTTCGCGTGGTGTCTGAAACGGCAGGTTTACACACATGAGCCACTCTGATGCCGGTGCAGAAGCAGATCTTTCCTTTGGGCTGGACAGCGTGGAGTTTGGACAGGATGCGGCCAGTGTCTGGAGTCAGTGTGGTGAGGACCTCACAGTTACTGCAGGAACACACACAAAACAGTTAAGACAACCACGGTACAACACACGACCCGGGCCCCGAGGAAGACTTTATCAACTTTGTTTGATTGTTTGTTTGTTTGTTTGTTTGTTTTTAACAACAGTAGAAAGGCTCACTTCGCCATGGTGATGAGGCCCACGTTGTTTTCCGGATTGCTGCGCGTCTTTGAGTGGCAGACGATGTTGACGGCATCCTGCTGAGCCTGTAGCCTGGTTGGTAGGAAGTCTCCGTTCCTCATGTATTCACTGTTGTCCACACTGAGAGGGGGGAGAAAAAAAACAAAAAACATCAAGTTTAATTTGGCACTGAAACGTCAACTTAGCTCACCGGCTAGTTTCGCGTTTACGTGTTCTCATATCTGGACAGGCCTCGGAAGTAGTTTCCATTAGCGAGACATCCGAGCTCCTCTTCGCGGTCAGCTCTCTGCGGAAATGTCCCGTCTTCACCGGGGAAGGAGCTGGCCACGTTAAACAGCGTTTCCAAGATATATAAATATATTAAAAAATCTTTTTAAATAAATCACCATCAACTAGCACGGCTGAGCTAACGTTAGCGAGTGATGACATCAAATCCGTCCGCGGTAAAAAAAAAAAAAAAAACACAAATAAAAGACTAAAATAATCGGTGTTGTCAGTTCATAACTTGGGAGAGAACCGACTAAATTACAAGCGGTGATCGTTAACATTGAGGTCGCATCTGTTACAGGTGAACAAATACTTTTTATTAAAACATCAAATCTGAGCCAACTTCGGCTGCGATGACTCAGCCAGTCGACACTCGGTTAGCCGGCTAACCCGTCATCGGTCGATTAATCGGCCTCCCGGACCGCAACACGTCCTCCGTGTTCGGGTTTGCGAGCGACCCCGTCGAGCGGTGAACGACCGCGTCTTTGTTTGAACCGCTAATAGATGAACGAGTAAATAAAAAAGATATCCGTAGAGCTCTTACCAGACCATTGTACTTTCGAGCCCCATTTTGGAAACTTCTTGTTGCTTTCCGTCGTGATCCTACAAGCTGCCACGCTATTGGATAAAAAAAAAATACTGAGCAACGCGAGATGTGATTGGCCAAGGCTTCGTCAGCAGCAGTTTATTGACAGCGTACAATAGCGTCAAATATTTAATCGATATAATTATTAATTTATGGTCCACTTACTAGCAGTTCCCCCTGAACCTCCCTGTAGTTTATTTTTTAAATCATATTTATAGTCTTTATCTTATGTGGCTTTGCCTAAAAAAAAGGTGTTAATGCTATTACTCCATTGTCATCGAGATGGTTCTGAAGATAAAGAATATATTGAAGAGTACATGATCAAAAATATTTTAAAAGGAAACCTTACTAGGTGTTTTCTGGAGAATTTAACTACTTTTCCCAGGTTTAAAACTTCCTGAGGTATCATTGCCAAAGCCCAGAATAAAATATAATTAAAGTAATGTTTATTGATCTGCAATATTGCAAAGGTGTAAAACACCAAGAAATAAAAGGAAAGCTACCTTATTATAAAAACACAAAAAAGGCCAGGCAAGTTCTTTCTTGTCAACAATATGTATCATCATATCACATGACAATATAGAGGCATAAAAAGATAAAAAGACAATTTGTGTAATGCAATATAATCAAACAAAAGCAGCATGTCTATTTTTTTTCTTTAATAACTTAAGGTTCAAGAGTACAAAACATGACATCCCGAAAAGAGAAAGAGATAGAAAATGTGTAAATCCATATTGTGTGAAAAGGCTTTGTATCGATTCTGGAATACAGGTGTGTACACGTTTATTATACACAATTCAAAGGCAAGTTAAGACAAAAGACAGAGAGAAAATACAGGATGATTTCAAAGTTATCATAAGAATAATAATAGATTTTTACTCTTCAAGAGCTGTATAACTAAGAGACAGGCACATTTTCAATTAATCAGTTGACAAATGTTTTGGAAATCAGATCAATACATACAGAAATAAATACTACAATAAATACAACTATTTACATGTTTGGTTTATAGGCTGCATGTGTAATGGCTTTTGAGTTTTTACAATAAGGCACCATTTCACTTTCAAATGTTGGGATAGTTTGATGTAACAGCCAAGACACTAAAATAATCTCCACATATCATTTACAAGGGGTATAAAAATGCCCAAATAATGCATATTGAAAATTGTTAATCAATTTTATATATATTGCACAGTTTTTTGGCACATACACGATATAAACAAAACAAATTGTTGCATATTGAAACATCTTTTAAAATGACATGTCAGACTAAAAATCTATTCCAATACATTTCTGCATTTTCAAATATCAAACCACTTGGTAAGCATTTCATGTGAGCCAGCCAAGTTAAGACATATTCATAAAGCCCGCCTTGAGCGCTAAAACCATTTTTAATTGAGCCGCTGTCTGACAGTTTTAGTTTACAAAGAGTAGACAAACTGTTTTGTCTCGTTCACTTTTTACACACCAGGCAGCCATCACCATGTTTTCCGGGTAAAAAAAAAAACAACAATTTATACCACAGCAGGGGGCCCGTCTCAAAAATCTGTCTGGAAGTTACCAGCCTCACTGCACCTAACACCAATTTCAAAGAGCTTATACAAGTAGATCAATTAACCCTGGGTAAGAACGGTTATATTATGACTATAATCAATATAACGGATTAATACGAGTATTGTTTGCTAAATACACCAATAAAAAGCAAGCAACCAAATGCTAAAGACAATACATCATAAATCAGTCTGAAAATGTAAAAGTTTTCATACGTATTTGCAGTCTATTTCATACTGAGCAGACACACTGCAGCTAACAAATGCAAATAGTGGAAAAGTGTAAATAAAATACTTTAAGAAAATGCATTACCACCCTAGTTTATAATTTTTCAGTAGCAAAATTACTGAAGGACCCAAACAAGTCCTTCTACTCCATCCTGCGATACATGTAGTTTATAAAACTATTTTTGTATGCTTAAAATGTAAAATGTAAATATACACCATTCATAAAACAAAGTCTAACATAGATCAACAGTCAGGGAGCAACCATGTCTGAACTGCTGAAATAGCTGCAGGTCTGAAACTGGCTGACTTTATTGAGGCCTGGTTTCAGGTGTTATGGCTCATAACAAGACATTGTGTGTCCTTGTTATAGACACTCGGTTGCAGTTATCCTATTTAGCCTGGTCTCACTGATATAAATGCGGTGGACAAAATAGAAACACCCGTCAGTATAACAGACTAATAATAAAATGGCACAAACTGCCCCCAAAAATCATCATAAAGCTGAGTCAACACCTCGCTAAAACAGTTTCAATAAAAACTCAAAATCATAACCTTCACAAAGGGAGGATTTAGTGCAGAACTGTTTGCCTGTATACCCTCAGCTAGGTATACCTAATAATCCAGAGTGTATATGACAGCTTCATATTTTTACATGTTCTAATAATAGCTCATGTTCTCCAGAAGAAAAAAAAAAAGAAAAGAGAGCAGTAAAGAGTTAATTTTTTAAATTGGTATTTACACTTAAAAAACCTCTGGAGTTTCTCTATTTGTTGCCAGCGTGGGTCAATAGTTTAACATTTACCACAACTTGACTTGAATAATACTATTTCCATTATGGTGAATTGTAATGGAAAACAAAGTGATTGTACCAGTTTGTAATAATGTGACACTGTGCTCTTTGGTGCCCGATTAGTGAGGAGGTGATTCCTATGTTCATGTTTTTCTTGAATATTTTTGATTTGCAAGCTTTAACACAAACTACTCTATGCAGGTTTGATCAGTTAGTAATAATAGTAGTTAGTAATAAGTTAGTATTGCAACAACTAAGTTTTCACTCAAGCTTGCGACACCGAAAAGATCAGATTCAATCCAAACATGGCTGGCTAACTCATGAGTGTTGCTTCATGAGACAGGCCCCAGGTCACTGTTTGTTGTGGTCCTTTGACAACAACTGTTCGACTATCAGTATCAGTCACATTTGATCATAAGCTAGACGAAACCAAAGACTGACATCAGATCATAAAATATACAAATATAAAAGAAGAGCCTCTTAAAATAACCCTTTGACCTGAACATTAGCGGTGACGTTTAGGATTCACAGTCTGTGCAGGTCCTTTAAAACACTTGGTTAAATAAAAACCACAAGCTGAGGGTCACGTTCTCCAGCATAATTTGCATTCAGAGTAAGCTTTAAAAAAAACAGCAGCTTACCATGTGTGAAAACAGTATTTTCTTTAAAAATAAACCCTTTAATTTAAAACTCTTTTCCCCAATTCAAATAATATGGTTTTGTGTTTAAGCGCCTTGGTCAAAGACATGTCAGGAACAGTCTCTGGGTGCTGGGACAGACAGAGTGAAGTTTGTATGAGGATGTGCTGCAGCAATTTGGTGAACATGAAAGGGGAAATCATTTTTAATAGGGACAGTGAATTTGAAATAACCAGGCCAGAATTATTAATTTCTTTTTCTCAAATAAGGAAGAGTCCTCATGTTTCACTTCACATCAAATGCTGGTTGAACTGAGCACATCAGTGCCAAGAACAAACTTTAGTTTTGAGTGCAAGCGTTCCTATGAGATCAATAATAGTGTTCAATAACCACAACATTAATGTACCTGCAATTACTAGTGTCAGAACACAAATGCCCACATACATACATACTCATACCGTGTCAAGATTCAGAAATCCCAGTGCAACAAACAAGAACAACAAAAAACATTTAATATCCCACTTATCTTGATGATAACTTCTTTTTTTGTTGTTTTTATTCCGGTACCTCAAACCCCACCAAGCGGGGAGTCGTAACCTTTCAGCCACGCTCAGAACATCCTCCAAGTTTTTTCCAGGCTACGAGAGTCCAGTTATTTTTTTTTTTACACCTACACCTGTAAACCAAAAGCAAAAGACCTGGTTAAAAAAAAACAACAACACACAAAGCAGAAGAGAAAAAATGTGACAGAAGAACTTGAGACATTTAAGAAATCAACTTGCAGAGCATTTGCTGGCGTTGGGAACGATGTCGCTGAGTGAGATCACATCGTCAGCACCGATACTTTCTTCAAGACTCACAAACTGAGCTCTGAAAACAACAGAAGAGCAGAACACAATATAAAACACTGGGGTTGTATGCATTGAAATATATCATCTGAATATAGACACGTGTTTCCTTAAAAGAACTGACGTTCTCATGACATGTTTTCGTACATTTGCATACAGGCAGCAAAGACTTCAACTTTCCTGTGGTTCGGTCTTTAGCTCACACTCATTCACAACCTGTGTATCAACACTTCTACCAGTGGAGCTCCATTTTGGTTACAGATGGTTTGGCATGGGTCAAGTCAATTGAACTGCGTACACAATCAAAAGGGAAGCTCTGCCTGAGGCTCAATTTTGGTTTGTTTGCATGGGTTGGAAAGATGTGTGAACTTTATGGTCATTTTGGAATATGCAGTTAACAGTGCTGTTGAAATAATTTTGCTTTATCTTGACAGATGTTTCTAATATTTTGTCCAGTCCATTTGTATATTTTTTTTTTTACCAAACATCCAAACCACCGCAGTCGTTTCTGCTGTTGGTATGCGCATGAATTTTTAACTGATCTCTAAAGTAGAAAATCAATAAACCAGTTGGACCTGGTCGCGCTGTTTCACACATGTGACTAGACCCGATTCAGTGCCGTCTGCCAACACTGACATGCTGTCGGAAAACACGCCTGAATCGGAGTTTTGGAATCCGGATATACTGTGGAGGATCACTCATGTTGAAATAATAATCTTCATGTGTCTTTTCACCTCTCACCTGTTAGGGGTGCTGTGCTCCTCATCTTGGCTTGATTGGTTGTTTAACTTGGAGGTATCCTCAGAGTGAGGCAGAGGCCGATTTGCAGAAGTGAATCCAGGGTCTCCCAAGGAGGAGGAGGAGGAGGAGGCTGCTGCTGCTGCTCCAGGAGCTCTGCCAACAGCGTCGCTGGGCGGTAAGGTCTTTGGGAGGAGGTCAGGACGACCTGACTGCATGCCTGGGTTGGAGGGGAGGGGAAAAAAAAAACAACTTGTAAAACTCGCAATATACTTGCAGGGGAAGCACTTCACATGCTGGTACATGTAGGAAGACTGAATGTTTGTGGTTATTAGTAAACATAACTCATTTCCCACACTACAGTGGAAGACTGAATTCCTCTTTCCTTACCACTATCTCCTTCACTGTCTTCTCTGGTGTCAGAGCTCAGTTGAGTTTGGAGTGAAGGTATCTGGCTGTTGCTACTGGTTTGGGTCATCAGAAGAGCCCCAGAGCCAGCAGCTCTTTTCATCGGACCATGAGCCACAGCACGGCGCTTCTTAGACGGGGAGGTCTTTACTAGACACAACAGAAGAAAAAAAAAAGTGTTCAGACTCCAGACTGTGAAATGGACATTATGTATCCATACTTGGACTATTTTAAAAACCACTTACATGAAATCTTTTTGAAGACTGTGCTGCACATGAACTTCTGAAATCGTTCTGCATAGAAACCCGGTCTGTGCACTGACACAGTGTCCTGAAGAAAAAGAGAGATTACAAGTTAGCATTGATCTTTTTAAAAACACTACAAGCCAACAAGGTAGGAGAGGAACCTTACCCCATCATGAACCAGAGCTTTCCAGGAGTGTTCAAGCCTCTTTACTAATCTGAAAAACAATACACACAGCCCAGTTTGATCATAGAGGTTACATAATCCATCATGTGCAGTTTCACATGACACAGAGCAGAAACATTAAACAAATCATTGTCTGCTTTTTATTTTTTTTTAGAACAAATAAAGCTTAGCTTTGACTCAGTCTCATTCATGTCATGGGAACCCTGTTTTTCTGTCAGTTGTCTACATGGGCTGCGTGAAAGTTATATATTTGTAAAAACACGACCCAACGTTTTACGCTTCACGTACGACTACAGTGAACTTAGTTCTGTGCTTGAACGCATCCCGTGTAGACACAGATATAGACCTGGAACTACTCCTGCTCTGCAAGCTGTGTCGACATGCATATATACAAACATGTGCACGGTTACCTATAAGACTGCAGTATGTCGATGATACCAATGTAGACCAGCAGCCTCTCGCCTTTTGAGTTCCGTGCAGGGATTCCTCCCGTTCTGTAAAATAAAAACACATTTCGTGATTCATCTTTCTTCTCAGTAAACCCATCATTGTGAGGACAGACAAGGAAGCTGCCCCACACATGACCACTCTGTGGCCGCAGACACACTGTCACTCACTTGTCCTCCGTGTCCAGTGATCCCACGCTTCCTGTGTCTGCCTGGATGGCCTCTATAGCCGTGCTGTACAAGGACTTTTGGCCTTGCGGTCTCCTTTGGTCCGCGGCTGCAGCCACCGCCTCCTCGCTGGCTTGCTCTCGACAGGCCTGATCGACGTTATGAATTCCCACCAGGAGGCTGTAGTCCATAATCTTGAAACTCTGCAGGAGCTGAACAGAAGACAAGAAAAGTACTGCAAGACCAAAAACTGAATTATAAGCTAATTTAATTTTTGTGAAAGTTTGTTGTGTGTTTGTCATAATTTTATCTCAAATGAATTCAACGATATCCCACTTGTAGCATCCTGTTTAGAAAGGCATTTGTCCATAGTTCTCACCAAACAGTCTCTCTGGAGGGTCTTGCAAACAGCACTGTGCTTGTCCCCCTCCAGTAACAGCCCCTCAGACATGTCCTGCATGAAGTCCAGGTCCTTGTACGCGGGTACGGCCTTTTCCCTCTCTTTAGCCGAGGCCCGTCGCTTATAGGTGGAGCCCTTTAGGTCGTACTTGAGGTGCATCCGTACAGCACTCGGTAGCAGATTGTTCATGACTGCAATGCGGATGTTCTTGCCGCCTGCCTGGACGCAGTACAGCCCGTAAAACTTTGGTAATAAGGTCCGCTTGTTCTGGTTCAGGTTCTCAAGAAGAAACAGAGAGGATGGAAGAGTAAGGCAAAACTAAAATAATGAAAAATATCCATTTTACAGACAATAAAGTGACAAATTCAAAATGCTTGTTTTGTCCAACCAACAGCATACAAGTCCAGAGCTCTGGAAATGAAAGTCAAATGTTTAAAATTGTTTAAGAAGTTTTAAGTTTTTGATGGAAAAAATGTACAAACTAGTTACCAATTAATTAAACTAATTACAGATTCATTTTCAATCAATAAACTAATCCATTAATTGAAAAATCATTTCAGCTTCCAAAGTTTCACTGTGACAGCAGCAGTGGTTTCCAAGGCTTGTCACTTGATGGCTACAGGAATTCAGATTTACGCAGTGTCATGAGCACATGATTTCTGCAGATACCATCAGGTCTTACCATGAAGTAACCTGGAAGCAGTTTTTGTAGAAATTCTGCTTCTTTGTGCTGCACCGTCTTAATGATGTACTCATCATCACGAGAGACATAGAAGAGAGATCCACTGGCCCCGGAGTTCGACAGCTCGATCAGCGGCTCGTTACACAAAGAGTACTGAAAAAAAGACCAGAACAAAGTGGTTAGATATTTGATAAAACAACAACAACAGGCTTACAGGTTCAGAAAACAGGAAAATCCGCAGTCGTCATCAGCTACGCCTCTCCTGTGTCAACATTACACTATTCACACTTCCCCAGTTTCCGTCTTTCTGGTTGCTCAATCCCTCCTTTCTTCTCGTAGTTCACAGCACTTTTTTTTCTTTTTTTTTTCCCTGTATGGGCTAGCTGTTTTGCACATTTTCCAAGTCGAACACATGCCGAGTAAACAAGTGTACCATGTAGTCATCTGGCCGGATGCCAAACATCTCCCTGAAGTAGCGAAAGGCGATTGGGGCGTATGTTTTGAACCTGAAGTCTCCATAGTGGTGCGCTGGTGTCAGGTTGCTGCCCTCGCTGCCAGAAAAACACAGAGGTGGCACAAGATTACCTTCCTGTAAAGGAGTACAGTTATTCTACAGGCAAATTGTCCCGACACAGAAATGAAAGCCTCCATTTATTCATCGTTCAAACACATCCTTAATTGATCGTTTTAAAGACTCACCTGGGAAAGAAGATGCTTTCCACCACCTCAAAATCCTGCAGGAGCACGTCTCTCTCAGGTTTTCGACTTAAGCTGCCGACCGTGTGCGTGATGCCCAACTGGATAGCACCTTTCAGAGCTGATGATGTCGTCTGGAAGAAAGAGAAAACCGGCTTATATCGGATGAAAAACGAAGTTTGAAATGATTAATGAAAGATGCCACAGAGGCTGGTAACATTTGCCAGTTGCCACTTGGTGATCCAGATTTTTTTAAATCTTCACATGTAATCTGAATTAGACTGCACATAAACAAGAATTATGGATTTTTATACAAAGCATTAAATCAACAGACATAAACTGCCACTGCTAGATGAGCTCCACGTTTTAACTCCAACCAGTTCAACTCCAAAATAATTGTCATTTAATTAATTTTTTTTATCACAAACAACAGTTGTTCATCAGTCAAGTAGTTATAGAAATAAAAGTTGCCTTTGCTCAGCCACGTAGGGTAACATCACAGCCGACATAAAATAAAACTAACGGTAGCTTAACAGATTCGGACCCCCGAGTCGCTGATTTTAGCTAAAAAAAAGTGGAATTGTAAAATGTCTATGATTAAAATCTAAAAAAAAACAAAAAAACAGTAGAGAGTAAAGTGATAACACTGGACCTAACAGATCAGAAGAACCTTTTAATGCTGAGGAGGAATCGGAGCGGCGCCTTTTTAATTAAGAGAGCCGAATGTACTCTGAATTTAAAACGATAGCCTTGTGTTATTGTTTTTTTTTTGTATTTGTGAGACTATTTCATGGTTAAATCTGTGAATCTTATCTGAAAGTAAAAAACTGTCTGTAGCTGCAGTGTGAAGTGGCACTTTGTTTTGGCTCGTAGTGGTACATTGAAAAGTTTGGCGAATCCCTGGCTTAAATTTGGGGGTTTTGAGCATTTATTTATTATTGTTCTTTAATTGAACAATTGTTTTGACAGTTAATGGAGGTATATAGAGACTCCTGTGAGATTAGAAGTCCAGTACAGCGAGTTGACTGCTGGTCAGATAAAACAAGATACAGGGTGATGAATATTTACTTTGAGGTCTTGAAAATCATGATGGACAGTTTTCAGTGAAAATGTACTTCAGACTGCAATGGCTGATCTCCCACCTTTTTGTATGTTGTCTCCCCAGTTTGATCAATTCCGCGATGGCCGATCGTTTTCTTCATGGCCGGAGTCATGGTGGTGCTCGGACCCTGTCAGAACAAATTGGGTTACAAAAGGAAAACGAGTCACATGGAACACTCATCTTTCACAAGGATAAATAGACGTCATGTCAGCAAGCATATTGGGGAAGTCCAAATCGTTTAAGCAGCAGTTTCCTCACTGATTACACATTTCCTACCAACAAATGTATTTCTCACCTCTGTTGAAGCATTTTTTTGAATCCCAGTCGAATCTGGGGTGAGAAACGTACAAGTTACACAAGAAATACACACCGAGGAAAGGAAATGAGTTGATCAAGCAAATGCAGTTATTACAGTGGGTGCAGGAAAATCGAGCAACACAGCTTCCAGCATTCCCTACTACTGGACACGGAGAGCGCAGCTGAGCTCTGACACAGGCATGCAGACGCACCACGTTCATTACCTCTGAGAGAAGCCAGTGTCCTCCAGAACTGACTCTGCAGGTCTTTGAGTGCAATGGGAGGAATTCAGATTAGTATGCTATTAAAGGGAGTTCACAACGGGCCAATGAATGTCCTGATGAATGTCCTGATAATAGCAAGTTGCATTGCCAGGAGTCTAAAGTCAACATTAAGTAGTTCATTTTTGAATTTCAAGGAAATACACTCTTGAAAGTGAAAGGGCATAATGGTGTCTGCTATTCAGATTGATTTCATTTTGTGAACTTGCAACCTAAAGGTCAACAGAAAATAGAGATGTCATCAGGGTCATCCCATCATGGAGACTACACATTTTAAACAGCATGCGTTTCAAACTGCAGATGTGGAGTTAGAAAGTCGTGGGTGTGTACAGAGCTAGAAGTTTCTGATGAAAAAGATGTTGGTTGGATTATGGGAAATTGGAAAGGAAGTATTTGCCGAGTTTGATGTTTAGAATATCTTGTCCTCGGCGTCTTGTTTTGACCTTTCTCTTTTAAATCGCTGTATTAGGGGCCTCCACCCTAAAAAATTATTAATATCCAACCACATGTTTTAAAAGTAAATACATTTTTTTCAAAATAAACATTCCCAAACAAAGTAACGCAAGATAGTTTTAGGTTCACCCTACAATTTATAGTATTTTGCTCAAATAAATAGTTGACTCAGCAAAAGGATGATATTCTGGAAATATTGTAATTCTTTGATCAAAACCACTCAAATATGAATCTTATTTTAATCCGACCATTATGAATCATCCAAATTTACTGAAGAGCATACTGAGTAAATCAGCCAGTATCTCTTTCAAACCTTTACTGTGCTCAGGTTTATTTTGTATGTTCTCAGTTTATTAGGCACATCCTTTTTATATCAGTAGAGGTTGACTTAATATTTGAAACGTCTCACAGTACAACAGGTCGAAACCAATCTAAGTAGGGTGTGCATGCACACGTGTGATTTCTGTTTAGAAATGATCATTTTGAAATGATAAGAATAAGTTAATAAATGAGTTCATGTTAAAAGAGACAGATAGCTGTAGGTATGTCCTTTGGAAATCTAAAGTCAAATTGATTCATTCAGCATTTCCTTCCATGGTTGAGATTTTTTGGTTTTAAGGATTGCAGGGGTTGTATCGTTATGTTACTGCAATCTGAGAGACCATCCGTTGAATAAATAATAATCAAGATGATGGCATGTGGAATCATTTACTCTTTTGGGAGATGTCGTCGACAAGAATTGAGCCCGAATCTTAAACCAGCCCTCCCGAGGTGAAAGTGGGGAAATCTCCACTACGTGACACAATTCAACAGACCCAGAAAGTATAGTCTCAAAAATGACAAAATGCTGAGTCAACACTTCTCTTACAGTTTCAACAAAAACTGAGAGTAACGCCCCAAACAATTTTATATCCACCAAAAGTTCCATCACGCATAATAAATAAACTATCAATCTCTGTCTAATGAGCCGCTGAGACATGTCAATCCACAGGATCAATAACCTGAGCTGTGTATCTGTATCACTCAAGTGATTAGAAGTAAAAAAAAACAACAACAACAACAACTGATCAAGCACGTCTGATCTGTCACTTTAAATGAGAGGTGGGGAATAATAATAATAATAATAATAATAATAACGCAGTACTTACTGGCAGTGTGGCCCTGCAGCCCGGGAGGCTCCTCTGCAGCTGTGGCCATTCAGACCAGAAACTTATCTCACACTTAGTATTGATGAAAACTCAAGGTCCTGATTCACCTCAGGGGAGTATCAGATCTCTCGATGCGAGCAGGGTCAAGGAAGCGTGGATCTGGGTAGGAAAGCAGCACGCACACACACACACACACACACACACACACACACACACACACACACACACACACACACACACACACACACACACACACCAGAGTGACTTCATACCACAAATATCGACCGCAGCCACGTTGGCCGACGGCAGAATGGACGTTTCAACGGCAACCTCCCCGCTAATGGCACCTCAAGCTGCCGCTAACTGTCTGTTAAATAATGTCATTCAGCAAAAAAAACAAAAAAAAACCGGTGATGAATGGGAAGGCCGGCGCGTGTTGTAACAGGATAACACAACAGCTGGGTTGCGAAATTGAAGCCGACTGACTACGTGAAAGCTAGCTGCTAACTCTGCTTTAACTTTTTTTTTTTTTTTTTTAACTTTAACCAAACGAGTCACGCTAATAAATACCGAAAATCACCACGGGGAAAAAAAAAAAAAACAACAAAAACAAAACGTCAACTTACTCGTAAATACTGCGGAGGAGTTCTGGAAGTTTCCGCAGAAAGACAAGCAAACTTTTCTCCTGTAAAAGTGCTTGTTTGCCCGAAAACACATAAACAAGGAAACAGTGCAGGAAGCGGCCAGTTTGTGCTCGGCTCTTTTAGCCGGAGCAAGAATCACACTTCCGGGTTTTTTTCCTTTCAAAATAAAACAAAATGTCACTATAAAATCAGCTCCACCCAAAAACGGACCTACTGAGACCTTTAATGTTTACCAACTACTTTAAATTTGCCTAAGTTAATGGATAAAATTAACAGAAAAGGCAAAAAAAAAATATATATACTGCTGTACCGCAGCCCTCGCTTTTGAAATGCTTATTACTTTGCGTTTTGTGCTTGCTCGTTTAATTAGGCTACGTGACTGTTCCTCTTTTTGTTGTTGTCTTTTTGTTTTTGAACTCCGTTGTTTCCTTTTCAGTATTATGTTACCTTTATTGCTTAATGACCGTTTTAGTTTGTGCCATAACATCTCTACCATTGTTGTTTTAAGTCTATTGTCCTTGTTCAGGATTTGGGAACATCTACTTGCCTGATTTTCATAAAACTTGGTGTAGGGCTGTAGCCTGGGCCAAGGAAGAGCCCCAAATTTTGGCATGCATCCAATGACGCTGCTGATACACAAACCATTTCTAACCAAAAATAGGCCTGTCAAATACAATGACTCATATAAACACTTTATCAATCCACATTTACAGGTACCAACAATCCCCTGGATACACACGGGGACATCTTTTCATAAGGGAGAACTGTAACTGGTACCACAGCTGAGACGTGAGGTTTTAGTGAGGCATTAGGATATTTTGACGTCATTCAAATAGTTTTGGAAATACAGACTTGTATAAGTAGCCTGGTGCGAACACATTTTCACTACGCAATTTTCAAAGTGAAGAAAATTGAAGCTGTGAGCAGTTTCAGGCACTTTCAGATTTGCATATCATAGAGGAGTGGACTATTGGCTTTAGTGGAGGTGTACCGAATGACCTTCAATTAATCAAAACATTTCCCTCTCTGAAATATTTATATGGACTGCATTTCTACTGATTTTAATTTTTAGAATTCTGCTTTTATTGTGAATGGAAAAGACTCAAACAGGAAGTGTGTTGACTGCTGATTAAATTATTAATGTGGCCTGGGTTATTTTTTTAGTTCTCACATTCTTGGGCAGCAAGCTCAAACCTATATTATTCATTACCAATATTTGAATGTCATATTCAACCCAACCGTGACCCCTGGTGAACAATTGTTTCATTACATAGCCTGTGATTTTGTGTATTTGCTACAACAAAGTGTGGACGTTTAAACACTGATAACTTATTTCATTTTCCTTTTTGAGGCTGTTACATGAGGTCCACTGTAACTTCCATCAATGACAAAAAAACAATAAGGCAATGACCCTTTAGGCTGTGTCTTTATTTCACGTAGAATAAGAATAAAAAGGTCAAACATTTTGAAATTCAAGACAGAGTTATATTGGTGAGAATTTGATAAAAAAAAAAAAAAATTAAATGTATTTTCAGTTTTTGTGACAAATCTTGGTGAAAATACAGAGATGAAAAAAATAAAAGCTGAGTTTTATTGACTTTAATAAACCAAACTAGCATTCCGTGTCGTCTTCTAAGAGCCTGAAACAAAGACCAAATATAGATAAAGTATTAGATAAGCATTATACTGCACATATTTTCACTTCACAATGAACTCTTTTCATACTTTATTTATGTATGACGTTGTGTTCTTTTCACCTCAAGCAAGCATTTGGGTTGAAGGTGAATCCTGGCTGCCCGGGGACTACGGGGGCAGTGTAGCCTGGTGAGGCGTCGTAGTTTGGGTTTGGCAGCTCGCTGTTGAAGCACGTCCACCGAGCATCCGGTGTGCCCTCACAGCACTCATATGGGAGAGTCATGGTGGAATATTCATCCACACAGAACTGGGACAGGGCTTGTTTCCACTGTAAGAAAAGCACAAATCATCCTCACAAACTCTCACCGGCCGTCGTTCACTCAATTAATCCTGCTTGTTTGCTTACGTGAGCACAAAACAACTCTTTTTGTGTAAAATACAGGAATTCCTTTTAGATTTGTCTCTCCCACTGATGCTAATTCTTTGAGATATGACACAGTAAGGGAAAATATATTTTTCTTTTTGTCACCACTTATCTATCACTATGAGTATTGAAAAAGGTACAAATTTATATTGTCATTTAAATAAATTATTTCCTGTACATTGTTAAATACAATGAAATTCTCTTCAAAATCCTTATAGTTGTATATTAGCTGACTGACACTGACAGTTGACCACTGACAGTAAAATGATCTTTGCGAATCCTCTTGAAGATTAGTAATCACAGATGATACTTTTTGGTCTGTTTTTGAAGAAGAAAATCACAAAATAGTATGTACATAAGGAAAGTTATACATTTGATGTATTTTGTTACCCTGCATAAAAACAGAAAATAACTAAACTCATTTTGAATTATAAATTGTGTTTGTACTTTTGTATAAAAAAAAAGGAGTACAGAGCACACTATATGCAATACAGCAGCATACTATTATTGTGAAAACATTTTGTATTATCCCCTCACAATTATACTTTATTAATAAACTGATATTGCACTTTAATTAAGTAGCCTATGATAAATAATAACAGTATCATGCATAATAATATGCATTTTTCTAAGATGGCGCCGCACCAGCGGCAGCCTGTTGCGGCAGCTCCCCTCCCCTTGTTATTAGTATTATTAGTATTTTTTAAGCCTTTCTCCTCTCTTCGGAGTTGATGTTTTTTTTCTTTCTCTCGTGTTAAGTTAATTTTTCCACGTTTCTGGCTGGGGGCTCTGTTATTGTTTACTCTTGTGATCAGCTGATCGCGCTGAGTAGACCCCTACTGCTGCTGCCCGGAGCGAGGCCTGAGATCCCCGTTGAACTTCGGAGAAGACGGCGGGGTTGCAGAGCCGGAGCTCAGCTAAAGGCGGAAAGGAGGAAATACAAACCATCGGTACCGGAGATCTTAATGGGGAACGTGAGGTCGTTGGCCAACAAGACGGACGAGCTCGGCGCGCTGGTAAAGACCCAGCGGGAGTACCGGGAGTGCAGCATCACGTGTTTCACCGAGACATGGCTGCACTCACATCTCCCGGACCACAGCGCGGCCGTACCCGGCTTCAGGACTGTTCGGGCGGACAGAGACGTTGTTCGGAGCGGCAAGAAGAAAGGTGGAGGGATTGCAGTCTATGTGAACGAGAGGTGGTGCAATCCCGACCACGTGTGTGTGAAGGAACGTTTTTGTAGCCGGGACATTGAACTTCTCGCCGTGGGGATGCGCCCTTATTATTTGCCGAGGGAGTTCACGTCCTCCATTGTTATCGTTGTTTACATTCCTCCATCAGCTGACGCAGAGGCAGCAGTGGACACCATTCACTCCACTGTGGCTAAACTACAGACTAAGCATCCCGGTGCATTTCTGTTAGTTACTGGAGACTTTAACCACACCAGTCTGGATAAAGTACTGCCAACTTTGCACCAGTATGTTAACTGCCCCACCCTGAACAATAAAACCCTGGACTTACTGTATGCTAATGCCATGGATGCATACAGTGCTACTGCCCTTCCCCCCCTTGGTAGATCAGACCACAACCTGGTCCTGCTGACTCCCAGGTATGTCCCCCTGGTGCAGAGGCAGCCTGTGTCCACCAGGACTGTGAGGAGGTGGACACAGGAGGCTAAAGATGCCCTACAGGACTGCTTTGAGTCCACGGACTGGAATGTGCTGTTTGGACCACATGGGGAGGACATCAACAGCATGAGGACTACATCAAATTCTGTGAACACACCACCATACCATCCCGGACTGTAAAATGCTTCCCCAACAATAAGCCTTGGATCACCAGTGACCTGAAAGTTCTTCTTAATAAGAAGAAAGCAGCCTTCAGGTCTGGGGACAGGGAGGAGCTCAGGAGAGTGCAGCGCCACCTGAAGGAGAAGATGAGGGAGTGCAAGGACTCCTACAGGAGGAAGCTGGAGGCCAAACTCCAGCAGAACAACGTGAGGGAGGTGTGGACCGGTATGAAGGAGATTACTGGGTTCAAGGGGCGAGAGAGACAACCAGGGGGCTCCCTGGAGAGATCAAATGAACTAAACTGTTTCTTCAACAGGTTTAGTTCACCACCCTCATCTGTCTCCTCCACACCTCCAAAACACCTCTGCTGCCTTCCCCCCTCCCCCCTCTGCGCCCCCTGGTGAACTGCATAGAGCCCTCAATCACAAAGGGCTCTTCCTCCATTGACACCTCGACCCCCCCCCCCACACACACACACACACCCCCCCCCACACCCACACACACACACACACACAGGCTGCACCTGACGGCATCAGCCCCGTGGTCCTGAAGACCTGTGCCGTCCAGCTGGCTGAGGTCCTACAACACCTCTTCAACCTGAGCCTGAAGCAGGAGGAGGTCCCGGTGCTGTGGAAGACGTCCTGTCTGGTTCCTGTACCGAAGAAGACGACTCCATCTGGCCTCAACGACTACCGACCGGTTGCCCTCACATCTCATGTGATGAAGGTGCTGGAGAGGCTGGTCTTGGCCCACCTCAGGCCGCTGGTGAAATCTTCTCTGGACCCTCTGCAATTTGCCTACCAGCCTCATGTGGGAGTGGACGACGCCATCATCTACCTGCTGCAATGAGCTCAGTCTCACCTGGATGGAACCGGTGAATCTGTGAGAATCACCTTTGATTTCTCCAGTGCATTCAACACCATCCAACCACTGCTACTGAGTGAGAAGCTGCGGGTGGTGGGGGTGGATGCGCCCACCGTCTCCTGGATCAATGACTACCTGACAGGCAGACCACAGTTTGTCCGTCTGGGCAGTGTGCTGTCTGATACGGTGGTCAGTGGTACTGGAGCTCCACAGGGAACTGTTCTGTCTCCCTTCCTGTTCACCTTGTACACAACTGACTTCCAGTACAACTCAGAGTCCTGCCATCTGCAGAAGTTCTCTGATGACTCTGCAGTGGTAGGATGTATAAGAGATGGACGGGAGGATGAGTACAGGGCAGTAGTGGAGGACTTTGTGGAGTGGGCGGGAAGAAATCACCTGCTCCTGAACGTGGCCAAGACCAGAGAGATGGTGGTCGACTTCAGGAGGAAGACGACGGCTCCACAACCGCTGAGAGTTCTGGGAGAGGAGGTGGACATGGTTGAGGAGTACAAGTACCTGGGTGTGTCCATTGATAACAGACTGAAATGGAAGACCAACATCAATGCTGTCTACAAGAAGGTGATGAGTCGACTCTTTTTCTTGAGGAAACTTCGATCCTTCAATGTGTGCAGCGAGATGTTGGAGATGTTTTACCAGTCTGTTGTGGCCAGTGCATTGTACTTCGCTGGGGTTTGCTGGGGGAGCAGCATTGGAGCCGGAGACACCAACAGACTTAACAAACTGGTTAAGAAGGCCGGCTCCATCATCGGCTACAAACTAGATAGTCTGGAAAAGGTGGTGGAGAGGAGGACGCTGAACAAACTATTGTCCATCTTGGATAATCCTGTCCACCCTCTCAACCACCTACTGCAGGGACAGCGGAGCACTTTCTCTAAAAGATTCCTCCAGCTCCGCTGTCACAAGGACAGATACAGGAGATCATTCCTGCCCACTGCCATAAGACTTTACAATAACTCACCTCTGGCAAAATCCATCACAGTACAATAACACTGTTGACTGTGTTTCTGGGTTGCTTGTATATTATATATATATAGATATATACTGTACTGTATGGGTATATATATACATATATATATATATGTTGACTGTGTTTATTGGTTTGTTGTATATAATATATATAGATATATAATGTACTGTATATATACTGCATATACTGTGCATTTTATATTTTATATTTTTTACTGCTATTTACTGCTATTTTATTTTATTGCTTTTCTATTATATTATTCTATTCTATTATTTTATTCTATTGTTTCTATTATTGCTTCAGTATGTATGCTGCTGTGGCGAAAAAATTTCCCCTCGGGGATTAATAAAGTATATACCTACCTACCTACCTACCTACCTACCTAATGTGTTGTCCTGTTTATTCTCGGAGACTCACAGCTTGCTCGGCGCAGCAGAGGATCTGGTTGCTCCGTGCCACTTGTCCAAAGCAACACATGCTGTACCACGACTCCAGGAGGTTGATGGCGTTTCCACGGCGACGGAAATGACTGTTACCAGAGTGCGGGAAGAAGCTGTCTGGGTATCTGGGACGACCCTGACCCTGAAGACAAATGGCATCCAGGTTGTGAGCGGTGGGTAGAGCAGGCGGAAAAGGGACATCTGGCTCATTGCGGAAGTACTTGTGGGTCTCTGTGGAAATCAGACATAAAGCAACACAGAGGTTAACAGCGTTTGCAGTTTGAACAGTGAAGTGAGTGTAAATGCACAAGTGATCTAGAAGAAATTACCTCCCAGATTTGCACCATGAAGAGTCATCAGTACAATTATCCAAAAGCCTGTGCAGCCTCCAACTGAAGTCATGGCTGTATGGTGGTATGGTGGGAACTGATCTCTGAAAAGGCAGATTTCTCTCTAAAATGCACTGTGACAGTTTATATGAATGAGAGATGGTGAGGGGCAGACGTGTGGGCGTGAAATGCTTGGAAATGAGGGGTGGGTGTGGGAGTGGGGGGATATGATGGTTTGTGTGGGGGGTAACATAGCTGTCAAGATAAACACAGGATGGGTTTGAACTTGAGTGATATCTGCTGATCCATTCAAGGTTGGTGGAAAAAGTCTGCAGTCATAGTGGAAACAATTCCACCAAGTTCAGGATGATATATACTGGTATAATAACATACATCTTTAGAGTAGATATTTTGACTTTTCACAGCAGAAAAAGCACTACGTCATCACTAACTAACAATAACGATGGCTTCATTGTATTTGCATGATTGAATCTGCAGAGCCTTTTTTTTTTTTTTAACTTTCTTTCAGGATGTGATGAACTTGAATATTACATATATTTTATAATGTTCTTTTTATTTAACTAAATAGTAGTAAAAAAATCTGTCCCAGCTTATCTGATCTTTGCTGACTGGATAAAGCTACGGAGAAACGTGGATCAAACTGATATCTTTTTCAAAACCTTTCTGGTTTCTTACCCAAAACTCCACAGAGTTTACGACAAACTCCCTCATCCCTGTTATTAAAAACTAGATGAACGTGCGTTCTGTTGGCATAGTTTACACTCTGCAAAAATGCTAAACATTTTGTCATGTTGTTTTGTACAAACTGTTTTTGTAGCATGTGACTTAAATGAAGGATGGACCTTCTCATAGTGACTAAATCACTTTAACAGTCTTTTACTCCATAAAATTCAAACAGTTGTCAAAGAGTTATTTTTAATCTACTGAATAAGTGTTGTTCTACTGTAAAACAAACTTTTTTTTTTCTATTATTTGTTTGGTTATTTGTTGTTTTGGGTTTGATATTTTTTTTTAGGAATTAAGTCACTCTATTAAAGTTATCAAACTTTTACATTAATCTACCCAGTTAAGGAATAAGGCACTTTTAGAGTAATGTTTCTCATTTAGAGTATCTTATTATGTTTTTCTAGTAATCTATCACCCAATTAAAATAATTTATCACCCCTTAAGAGTATCTATTACACAGCAAAAAAAATAAGTATTCATTAGAGTTTAAGAGTAATCTATTACTAATTTAAATTGATCTATTTCCCTATCAGTGTAGTATATTACCCAGTTAAAGTCCTTTATTATAGTTTTATAGTAATCTCCTTATTTAGTCATTTAAACATCTTTTGTAAAGCCTTTCCTGACTGGAAAAGAAATGTTAATGAAATCTAGTTAATGTTATATAATACTTAACCACAAGTGATTTCAGTGGGAAAAAAAGGTGAAAGGGGTCAAGGAGAAACCCAAAACGGTTTTAAAGATTAAAATGAAAACAGGATATCACAGGATGTAAGACTACAAACAAATAAAAAATGATTTGTCTTCAGTCTTTGTGCCCTGCCATTTGATTTCTCTGTTCCACTAAAACATTTATCAGCTATAATTTGTTGACACTGTAAGCATTCTGTCCCCACCCACAAAGAAAATGAGTGGCTGCCAATAGTTCAAATGCACAATTCTTCAGAGCTGTTCCTTATTTTCAAAAGGATTGTGTGGAGCTCTTTACTGTTGTCCGGAGAGCACTGGACACACAGTGACGTTGTGGAGTTGAGCCTCTGGGTTTTTGTTTTTATTCTTTGTGTGTTCCAGGTAAAGATTTTATCTAATTGTTTTATTCCATTTATAGGAACACAATGCAGCAGATAGAAGTGTATTTGTTTTCACATGTACTAATTGTAATATTCACACACAACTCACGCATTTCTCATACATGACTGTCTTGTGAAAACTGTTTATCTGCAAAATGGCATCTGTAAATGTAGACAAACCTGTTTTTAGGTTTTAATGGTAAATTACACAACTTACATGGTACACAACTAGTAGAATGAACAAAATGAAAAGTAAAAAAAAAAAGATCAGCCAAAGTCTGTTTTATAATGCTTATAACAAAAAAAAAAGAGAAGAGAAATGATATTAAACTTCATACACTGTATTATAATGATATTAGATCTTTGCAAATATTGACACAAGGGATTCTCTTCTGATTGTGGGCAGTCAGCTATATTTTTCATTCCTCTCCAGTGAAAACCGAAAGACCAGTCAGACCAGAGTTGACAATGTAACATTGTGAAGTATGTGGGCATGGCTGCAAACAATATATGCTAGAGACAACTTGCACAGCAGGATAGAGAAGTATAAACTTATTTGTAATCACGTTTCTGGCCTTGTCATAAATGTCAGCCTAACATTCATTCTTTTTTTTTTTTTAATCTCTGCTTTTGGTCACTAACTCTCTGCTGGTTGGTGCTGAGCAGCTTCTTTTTTTTGCTGAAAACAGCAGCTGCTGACAAAGTTTCGTTCCACCTGTTTTTATGCTTATTTTCAACTTGCTCATAAAAAAATGCTTGAAAGTTTAAAGAATATTAGTTTTAATGCTTCAGTGAGGTAGAAAAGCTAATGACTCAATAAAAATAAAATGTGATTGCGAGCAATGAAAATAAACTCATGAAACACAAGTCAAATCACGATTTATTTGCCAAGTCTATTTGCTAAGTCTTGAATGCCCACTAAGGCTTCACTACAATTGCAGCACATGAAAACATCGGATTTGTAGATCAGTGACGTCCTCAAATTAATCCATGAAACAAAAATAAGTTTCTGTATTTTTTTTTCTCTTTTTCTGCAAGTCTTAAGAGAGTTCTGGGGAACTGTTTATGCTACAGCTGTGCAAATGACACCAAAAACTTAAACAATGAGCCGAAAGTCCCTAAAACGTTCTACAGGGACAGCAGAGTTGGCTGTTAACTATTGGTGCAAGCGATATTGATTACAGCTGCTTCAAAGAATACCTTTATTATGAGACACAATGCATTTCTCATGATTAAATTGTTCTTTAAGCTACCAGCGATCATAGAATTGGGACCTTTCAAGTTGCATCACAGTGTTTTGACTATACAATTTTATTAGGAGTTATTTGAATATTTAATACTTCCTGGTTTTGAATCATTTTCTGGCGTGGAGCTACCTGAAAAAAACACTAGAATTTGATACATAGAAATAGAAATATCTGCACGTGTCACAACACCTGCTTTGAAAAGGTTCCAGCTCCTGCAGCACTTTTCATAGTTACTTGGCTCGGCCCCTCTCGTACAATCGCTAACAGTCCTGATTGGCTCCAGGTGTGATCAATGAGCTCCATTGAGCACAGATCCCGTCCCTGACGCATTCAAATCACTTTGTTTGCATACACTCAGGCGCAGGTACACCTTTATACTTCATCATATTATGCAAACGAGTGCAAAGTGCAACGCTCAACCTGTTTGCGGGTTCAACTTTAGCAGTCAAACAGATAGCTAAGTAAAAGAGGAACCAATGAACCATTTACTGCTGGCAGTGAAGTGAAAGGCTGCACCTTCTCTGTTGAGCTGTCTGCCTGAGGCAAATTAATGAGCACAAGTGAGCAGGGACTAAAGGGAACTATATACAGATAAGGTAAGAAGACATTTGTAAGTAGGATGTTTTAATTCAAATGACTTGTTATCAGAGTGGTGAGAGTGTGTCTTTAAGAAACCTGTCATCCCTGTTTCTTTATCTCTCTCTGTGTTTCCTCATAGCAACCCAAACGGCATCGATGCGACATCTGTGGGTCATTGTCATTTTACCCATCTTGCTGTCCATGGGACTGCTGATAGTTGTTATTGGCCAACATCAAGTGATGGACAGATTCGGCAAGAGGACAGACAACTTGAGAGCGGAGTTGGAGCAGCTTTATATTCGATGTGTAGAACAGGAACTCGTTAAAGTCTCGCTGGAAAACCTATTTGCTGGGGCGGTAAATGGGCTGCGGGATATGAAGATTGCGGTGATCCGACTCGAATCAGAGCTAGAGAAGAAGAAATCAGAAAGTGAAACCTGTCAAGAGGAAGAGGTGAAAATGTTTTCTTCTCTTTTGATGTGGTTTCAGCGTCTGTCTTTCTACTCTGGAAGTGGAACATGTCACCAATGATTTCTTCATATTCATCATGAGAATGAAGCCATTACCGAGGCAGGGTAACATGTTTAAGCAGCACAGAGCATGAATGGTAAAATTCAGGAGGAAGGGTGGAGTTGAAGAAAAATCAACAATTTTCAGATTTGCTATTTTGTATTTCATGTGGCAGTGATGATCCAGTGAAACATGGATCTTTTAGAAAACATTTGAGATATGCACTTTGAGCACATTCACTCTGGTTCTGGACTTAAAATTGTAAGGCTTCTGCAGTAATTTCACCGGTTGCCACTTTATATTTTTTACTGAAATACATTTGAGAGGAAAAAAAAAACTTTTTTTTTTCTTTCTCTATTACCCTCCACTGTTTGACAATTGCAGTATAAGTTATGCTTGACAGGTTTTCAGAATATAACACATTGAAGAAGTGGTTACTGACCTTTTTATCTTGACAGTTTACTCTCTAAATGATGTAAATTTAAATTACTGTCCAAGGGCCAAAAGGGTCAAATTAGCCAACATTTAAAAAAAAAAAAAACGGTTAAAAAAAAAAAAAAAGGGCAATTGTGCAGCATGACTGCCATTAATCACAAGCCTTCAGGTTAGAAACCCCTGGACTAAACTAATTGTATGTGATGTAGTTAAAACCAGTTCCTTCTTTTGCGGTCACAGCGAATGCCTCATGCGTCAGCGTTATTTATCTGCTAATGTACTGCAAAATATGCAGCAGCCATTTTTCTTCACTTCTGATGCTTTCAGTACATTTTACTGCTAAAACTTAAACTTAAATACAATACTTTTACTTGTGTTGCCATATTTTTACATATTGTTGTTATTATTATTATTATTAATTGTATTTTTACTACACTGAAATATCTGAGTACTCATTTTAAATACCTTGGCTGAATGACCTCCTGCTGTAGTGGTTGTCACCAGTTTTACAGGTTTAAGGCAGTTGCAGAGGATTAAGAAAAAGACTGTTAGACAGACATTTCTCCCACTTTATTGCAGAAAACACGAAAAGAAGAGCTTGGTTACACACAGCAGAGCTTCAGCGAGATGAAAGGTACAACGCACAACTGATATGATAAATGCTCAGCTAAGTTGCCAGCGCCACTATGTGGTGTCATACATGAATGACCGTCAAAGGCTGAAATTTTCTTTCTTTCTTCGTCACTAAGTGAACCTGGAGAGAGACAGTGGTGCCTGGAAACAGGAGATCAGTACTCTGAAAACACAGCTGACAGAGTACAGACCAATATGTGACCATGTGAAGAAGGACACGCAAGCTGTGTAAGTCACAACTCGCACGATCAACAAAAATGTATCAATGCAGCAGTTTTGTTTTCACACCTCTTTTTAACGAGTTGCAGTAAAAGATCTGGTGTCCCACCTGTCAGGTGGATGGATTATCTTGGTTAGCTAACTAACATGGATTTAAAAAAATTGGTGAACAAAATTTTAGAGAAAATAAACCTTTTGTGTGCATAAAAGAAGTCTCAGATGTTTTACTTTAACTAAACATAATTTTTACGTTTTGTTTTTGTTAAGTGTAAGTTTCACAACAAATCAAGCTTTTCTGTTAAAAGGGGACATACAGAGCGTAATAATAATAATAATAATATGATTGTGTTTTTCAGGAAGTTATGTGGCACCAAAACTAGCGCTACTGAAGAGAAGTCCAATGTATAAAGAAGACTGCAACTCCACAATACATGTTTTTTGTAAGTACCAGAGGTGTTTTGATATTCAGTGTCATTCTGGTAATTGATATGAAAGTTGAGTTGGTGAGCTTAGTTGTGTGTGACAGTTTCCCTTGCCTCTTTAAAAAAAAAAAAAAAAAAAAGTTAAAACATTTTTTCATTTTTAGTATTTTATGAAGGCACGACATGATACTAAAACTTGTATTGAAGTAAATCGCTGAAATATCACAAGTATTATGCTGTATAGATCTCCCCCACCACCTCCTAAATAGGATTTTTTTTAAAATAGCCCACAGCTTTTTCGGTTTAATTATATCAACACTTTAAAGAATCTTTTTTTTCCACCAAGTCTGGGTTTGAAATATTCGATTTATCTTAAAGTATTTTGAAAATTTGCAGATGAATGGGTTTGATTGGACAGTAAACTATGGATTATAATAACTGACTGACTACAAACTACTGAATATTGCAATGAAAAGCTTTGAGAATTATCAGACGGCATGATGCGTATCCAACATCTCTTAAAATGAGTTAAAACCAGTGAAGCTGTTTGAGCTACGATGTCATTTTCTTCTGTTGCAGGACTCCCGTTTCTCACCGCCTGAGTGTCGACTTTTATCACTCCTTAAAAAAACCTGGAGACCCGGTTCTTTTTCTTTTTGTGTTTGTCCTTGGTGTCACATATCCTCAACTGACATTATCAGTGTATGATGTCGCCATGTGTGGAAAAAGGTCAATACACTGGTAATTTTACACTAGATGGGCAGGGAAAGCATATAAACAACCAACAGAAACTGTGTCTATAGAAGTATTAAAATTCTTCTCCAAAATATAGCAGGGCCATGATTGTGATTAGACTGAATACAAACTAGTGCCCCCCCCCCCCTTAACTGTTGCTATTATTGCACTTTTCATTCATAGACAACATGATTTATAATCATTTTAGAAACGATTTCAGAAAACGGGAGGTAACATCAAACGTATCATTTTGAGTCTGTGACTTTCCAGTTTGGAAATGCTACATCCAGCTCTGCTCTGTTGGTGCACCCCGGCTAAGGGGAAACCTTGTTGCACTATGAGAAGGGACCTCCCACTTCCCATTAAACACCACCTTGCCACTTCTGCCCTCTCTGTTTTTATTATTTACAATGAGGACATTGTATATCCAAAAGTCACCTTCATTGTGACATCAAAATGGTATGTAAAAATGCTGGTCATCCTCATTTTCCTCAATGTTTAAGGACATCCTCGCGTGCTCGTGAACCCACTGTTTTTAAAGAGTCTCTTCAAATTTGACTAAAATGTTCACTGGGACTTGAGGATGAACTGTTTATATTTTGGTGGTCAAGGTCATTGTGAATAGATCTGTGCTGTCTGGTTGAATGTGTGTGTGATGCATCCACGTTTTAAAATTGGTAGCTTCTTTGCAGCAACATCCATATTTGCATTTGGAAGCATTGTCTACTGTTATGGTCACAACTTTGTTTTATCAGAGTCTGTTTTACTGGCCAAATTCCTTCAAATCTTCACTACATATCTTATGAGCTGGGACAAACATGAATGTAATAAGCCGGTACTTCTGGTTCTTCTTCTCTGAGCTGTGTTTTTTTTTTTTTTTTTTTAAGTGTGTCTAATGAAAAATGTGTTCATGTTACTGTCATGTACTGGATTTTTCCATCTATCACAATTTCTCCCTTATTACCACTGATGTTTACTCGCCATTCAACCAGATGATGCATTAAAGAGCTCTACCCGTAACATGTTTAGTTCATTTTAAAAAGCAACTGTTAACTGATAGACGAGCTTTGATATTTGAAACTTAAGAAAAGAGCAGGTCGCCGCAGTGACCCAGTAACTTTAACTGCAGCTTCTCAAGTGTGCCTTTTAGTGTGTGAGTACAGGACACTTACCACTTTAGAGAGTACCTGGTCAACAACGGTGAAATGTGAGTCCAGGGGACAACAATACAATTGGGGGACTGACCTGGTCAGAGACAGCAAATTAACAGGAGAGGGTCTTTTATCTCTGTTGTAACCTTAATCACTATTCAATTATCATTAAAAAAACATTTTTTTAATAAAAGCTTTAATTTTTTACTGCAATTTAGAGTAGCTTTTGTTAATATACTTTTAAAAAGTTATTCATTTCCATCAGGAATATCCTAATTTTCTTTTATAGATTAATTAAAAATATATTATAGTAATTCTCTAACAAGTGGAGAAACAGAATAAACATTTCCATGGTAGCTCCACAAGAAACAGAACGTTTGCCCCTTTTTGTATCAAAATGTGAGTGTCAGCATCAGCTCAGTCATCCAAAAAATTTAATGTACTCTAAATGACTAAGTAAAAGGAATGAATTGCATTTAAAAAAATTAATCAAACTTAAGGCCTGTGGATTTTTGTTGTTCTTATTTGGTCAAAACAAGCAATTTGAAGACATCAAATTGGCTGCAGGTAAATTAGCTGGACATTAAAAAAAAAAAAAAAAACTTGTATTATTGACTGAAGAGCTGCAGCTTTATGGACAGATATGAGAAGGGTTTCAATCTTGGTTAAATCTTGGCAAGAAGACAAATGTATTTCCCAAAATGTAGAGCTTTCTTTTCAGAAACTTATTAATGGATTTTAATTAATGGATTCTCGATAAATTGACCATTAAAAAGACTTGTTTAACGCTATTTGTTTATGGTTAATATTTGAAATTAAAGCCTTTGATATAATATTAAAAGTAGTTAATGTTTTTTTACAGTCATAAAAAAAGGTCTATTAAACTTAAACTTTTATCAATTTAACTAAGAATTTTAAAAAATAACTTACGTTTTAATGGCCTTTAGCAAAACTTGTGCTATAAAAAGTATTATTATTATTATTATTATTATTATTATTATTATAACTCGTAACTTATTGAAAAATGACAGTGTGACTTTGACTAATGAAGGGATTTGTGGGTTTTGGAAGGACATAAGTGGTGGTAATATCGACTTGATACAGGTGTGGACGCTTGTGGTTTCCCCGCTGAAACCTGCTGACCGGTAATCCGTAATTCATTATGTTTCGTTTTCTGCTGACCCGGAGGCTCCTCGTTTTAAATGCGCAACATGACCTGCAACCGCATCGCTGCTCCGGGACTCGCCTGACCAGGAGAGGGAGGAGGGGGAGGAGGGCGCTCCCACTGCTTGCAGAGGGGGTGGGGAGGTGGGGGGACGCAGTTATGCCAACAAGCCGATTATTGAAGGCTACTGAGCCCTCTCTGTCAATTTGTGTCCGTCCTCTTATGATCAGTAGGGAGGCGGACGTCTGCGGCTGAAGTTTTGCGTTTTGCGTGGAGCTGAATTCATTCAGTACAGGAAATAACTTTTTCATGGACGCTGCAACTTTTTATGGATGCATGTTTGAGAACTCCTGTTTGGAAGATCTATTATTGTATTAGCCTTTATAAGAATTTGAAGCTATCAATTTGTCTGTGACTGGTTATCAATGCTATTATTTACAGAATAGCCAATATGCTGTTACATATTTTTAACCTGTAGCAGCTGCATGGTGTTTTAAAGTTTTACTGTTCTTTTGTAAAGTTGTCCATCTTGTTACTTTGGTTATTATTATAAAGTAAGTTAACATTAGAGGAAAAATCCAATGGAAAATGGCATCTGCAGTCAACTTTTTTAGTAAGTGAACTTTAAAATCAGGCCCCAGCAAGCCAAATCACACGGACAGTGAAGCCCCCTCTGCTTTGCTCGGTTTCAAGTGCTTGGTGTAAAAGATGAGCAGCCCCTCCAGGAGTATAGACGGCCACAAAGGCATCAGTGAAAGCCCAACTCACAAACAGGAGACGCCCAGGTTCCGCAGCTGGAGCAACCTCCGCTTCGCCAGATGGAGGACGAGCCCCCCTGGTACCCCCTCTCTGAAGGCAGACAAGAGAGCCGATGTGACCAAGACGCTCTTCTCTCTGGTTAAGACTCACAATGATGACTACACGGCAGATCCTGATGGCCTGCACGACACCATCGGAGAGGACGATGGAGGCGTCGAAGAGATATCTCCGGACCATTCCAACTACTTCCAGAAGAAGTTTGACTCCATGCTGCAGCCCGGGGTCAACAAATTCTCCCTACGTGTTTTTGGCAGCCACAAGGGTGTTGCTGCTGAGCAGGCGAGGGTGAAGAGCTTTGGAGTGTGGATCATCCACCCCTACAGTGACTTCAGGTAATAATGAGTTTCGGTCATCGTCAGAATTTCCACACCTTTAACTCGGTGTTGTTTGTGGGGAAGTTTTAGTGACATTATTTGTGCTAGTCCAGACAGAAATGCAGAATGGGTCTGTGTCATTGTCCCAGTACAAGACTCTCCAATTCATCAATGTTGTCTATAAAGTTCCCTTGAAAGCATTTAGATTTCATCCCACCAAACAGCCTGTCACTGATCGCCCACATCCAGTTTTTCCAAGGACAGACTACAACAGCTGATGTCATATAGTACATGATAAGAAGATGAAGGGATTTAATTAGTGATACAGTACATGGGACAAGATCATCTGGATTAATAATGATACCACTCCCTGGTGACTGTCTTCCTTCCTGTCCAAAAGGAGGGAGAACTGCCTTCTTTGACCCTGTATACTCAGCGTACTCCAATTTAAAAACCTCCAATAATTTCCTACTCTGCTCTGGCTTCACTTTTGGACGATTTGTCGCATCATTCAGCTTTTGGGGCCAAACGGCATTTTAACAAGGATGCCCAATCAATTTGTCTGAGATCACTAATAGTAACCGCCATCAAATTTAAAAAATGTTTAAACATCAGGCCTATGCCAGACAGAGAGGATAAAGCCGTGCATGGGGATTATTGCCCATAAGAATCCCTATAATTCCCATCTTGCTCTATTATGCAATAATACACAGACAGCTGAGGGGGGATTACTGGAGGCCTGCTTTCCTTAAACCTTATGCTCAACCTTCCCTTTTTAAAATGGATGAGTTGAAACAGCACATTTTAGACCAGCCGTCCTTAAGGTTTAAGGTCAGATAGTTGTTTCCCTTTTGAATGGTAGATCTAAACTGATTTGAGTGAAGTTGGTTGGTGATGCTCAAAACTGTAATGTTAGACATGCTCATGTTTAGTGGCGGTAGCATTTACTGTCTTACATGCTAATATTTGCTAATTAGCACTAAATGCAACATACAGCTGAGGCCAATGGAAACATCTTTAGTTTGCAGGTGTTTTGTTGTAAATAAATAGTGAAATTATTTGTTTGTCGCTCCAATCCATCCAGTGGTTGATGAAATAATCGCAGTGTAGAAAAAGTGGTTGACCGACCGACAGAAAGAGCAGGAAACATGGCAAAAACAGCAGAAAAATGGCACATAGCTGTTTATTTTAGTAGGAAATATGTAACCTAGGCTATCTTCCAAATAATTTTAGTTTTTTGTCACTTTAAAAAAGTAGGCCTCCAAAATAAATTTAGCTAAACTAAACTAAACTAGCTAAGTAAGCTAAAAAAAACAACAACTCCTGGATGCAGACGCAACATAAAATGCATTCGAACCACATGCACATTATTGTTCCACTCTCACTCTTAAGAATAGCAGAAGAACTACAGATCTTTTCTGCTTTTCTTCCTCACACCGACGCTGCACCTATAAGTTAACAGCTCATGTTTGACGGCGTTATTAGCGGCAAACAGACACTAATCTGCTGTAACACGAGAAGTGATGATGATAAGGCATGAAACCGGCCTGTCGACTCAGAGGATGTGAGAGATTGACGGCGGGATAAACGTGATTGGCACTGAAGAGCCCATCAATCAGTTCCGTGTCTCCGCTCTGACTGGCTAAAGGAAAAAGGTCGTTTTCTCGCAGGGTTAATATTGCAGTCACAGGAGGGTGACGGTAATCAAAAGTAGGCTGAGTAATATTCTCTTACTGCGCCTCGGTAATGACAGAGGGACCCAAAGTGATTGACAGTTGATGGAAACAATCTGTAAGGAAATCCAAACCGTGTAGCGGTGGCGTATAACGAGACACTGGAGACCTGCAGGAAAATGGAACGTGTATGACATGAAGCAGACAGTGATGAGCGCAGACGTGAGCAGCACGGACGTCCGGGCCTCAGTGCTCCAGCCACACATCACAGGCCGCACATTTCCAGTGGTGGCAGTGATTTAATTTCTTCAATGCTTTCTTCATAGTGAATTGAGCCTGAGGAGGCGAACACCATGCATTTTTAATAGAAGGGGTTCCTCTTGTGACTGAAGCTGTTATGATAGTAAGGGTCACTCTGAAATGGGTCATTTCCTCTACAGCACACTGTCCTCCTTACTGAATGACTTCACTTGGTCTTGGTAGATGTTTCAGATTCTGCAGCTTTAAAGGCCTTTACACACCCGAGGCATGATGAGTAAACTACACGAAGATGCAAACTACTCGCCTGCAAATACATTGTATTTCACATCAAAAATCTTTATCCTGGCTGTGATACAAATTTGCGACAGTTGTTCAAAAAATATTTAAATAGATTCGTGTCTGCTCATTCTTTAAAAAAAAATTATGGATTCAACATCATCCAGTGATGAAGATCTTGTCCTGCTCCTCCTCACTCGATAAAAATTGGAGGTTTTGGTACGTTAGACAAACCTGCTGTGGCATTGTTGCCTGCTCACTAACAACCGTACTACATCTAAACTACTCACTATCCTGGTAGCCTCGTTGTTTGGCGATGGTACTGAATGGCTAGAGACACAAACAATCAACCTGGTGAACAGGAGTTGTGATGACACGTCTCTTCCACTTCAATACATTGTGATTGCCTTTACTTGTAGATAGATAGATAGATAGTTACTTTATTAATCCCTCAAAGGGAAATTTTTTCGCTACAGCAGCATTATAGATACAGGTAAAGCAGAAAAATTGACCTCCTTCCAAAAATAAATGCATCTTTTTGCTCTCTAATATTCGCATTCTGTGTGAAAGTCCTTATGACACAAACAAAAGTCAGAAAAAATATATTGGCATGTGAATTAATTGCATGAAAAGAAACCCCCCAGTATGTAAAGACAAATTCAAATTCTGTAGCTTTTGGACCCAATTTATACCCACTTTTAATATGCAATGCCTTATCTGGATCTGCAACGGTGCATGCAAGCTGTAAATGCAACAAAATGACCGGAATTGGGTCAACTAGCCCACATTGGGAGATGGTCCAGATTGGGACTGCATCTCAGCTGGGCGCAAATGCAGTCTGTGCAGTGTGACCACATCCTTGAGAAAAACAGTGGCCAGCTAGTTAAAAAGCTGACCAGGAAAAGCTACAAGTTGTGATATAAAAATGAATGACATTCTTACAGTGCATTATAATCCCTTGACCTGGGAAGCCTCCATCTTGTTGACAAATCCAGGGAGTAAATGCAAAGACTGGATGTCTTTATCCAGATGATGTTTTTAGATACAGAATACATGTGGCAGGTGTAAATGAGGCCATCAGTAACAACCTTTCCTTAAATGAGAGAGCATTGTCTCTATTGAGGGAATATTATGTAAGTGCTATTCACAGCAAAACAGATGCTTTGGTTGACACCACTGACCCTAAAACTCCATTCATTATGTGAACAGAATTTGAGTATCTCGTACTTAAATTCTGTTCACTTTGTGCACTTTCTATAATATAAAGATCATTTTTAATTAATAGAATCCATGTTTTTTTCCCTATGATCTAGACTCAATAACCCATAAAAATTTCTTTAGAAATCTCTCATTTACAAAAGTATTCAGACCCTTAATTCAGATCTGTGTAGAAGCCTGTTTGGCAACCAGTCTCCGTGGGTACTGTAAGTCTTTACAGGCTTTGGAAACCTGCATTTGGGCAGTTTATCTCATTATTCTTGCCAGATCCTGTCAAGCTTTGTCAGATTGTATAGCAAGTGTCTGTGAGCTGCCGTATTCAGGTCTTTCCACAGTTGTTCTGTGAGCTTGAAGTCTGGACTTTGGCTGAACCTCTAAAGGACAGACAGAGATTTGTCCTGAAAGGACAGACCGATCTGTCCTGAAGCATCTCCAGTGTTGTCTTGGCTCTTTACTTCAGGTCATCGCCTTGCTGAAAGGTGAACTGGAGCCTCAGTCTCAGGTTGCAGGCACTCGAGTAGGTTTTCCTCAAGGCCTTAATCTATAATGCAAAAAAGTGTGAGAAAGTGAAGGGATCTAAACACTTTCTGAAATGACTGTAGGTATAAAGTTTTTAACCTTGTCGAAAGGCGGCGTCATGTCAGTAGAACACCTTTGCCAGGCAAAACCGTGACACTGACACGCTATTCTCTAGCGGACTGGAAGGGGATTACATGCTTTGAGTAGATTTTTTTTTGTCATTGAACATTTGGGTCTTACACACCTTTCAGTGTTTGTTTAGACCTTCAAGCACTGTAAACCTCAACTTTTGAGTTAACTTTTCTGGTTAGAAACACAAGATTTTGTCACACGGGGTGGAAATATGTAGTTGCATCTTTGTTTAATACTGCTGAAAAAACGTTTTTAATTTAGTTGATCAAGCAAATAAAAACAAAATACAAGTGTAAATCTGCGCAGGTTAAAGGTCATAGTCAAATGTTTGGTGCTAAACCCAGCTTTCCACCCCACCTGTTCTTTCCAGGTTTTACTGGGACATAGTGATGCTCCTGTTGATGATGAGTAATCTGGTGATTTTGCCCTGGGGAATCACCTTCTTTGAGGACCAGAACACCATGCCCTGGATCACCTTCAATGTCCTGTCCGACACACTCTTCCTCATGGACCTGGTTTTCAACTTCCGCACGGGCATCTTGGAAGAGGACAGCCAAATCATCCTGAACCCCAAGGAGATCCGCATACAATACCTCCGCACCTGGTTCTTGGTGGACTTCATCTCTTCCATCCCTGTCGACTACATCTTTCTCATCGTCGACCTGGAGTCTCTGCACGACTCATCTGACGTGTACCGCACCGCTCGGGCACTTCGCATCGTGCGATTCACCAAGATTCTCAGTCTGCTGCGTCTTCTCCGACTGTCTCGCCTCATCCGTTACATCCACCAGTGGGAGGAGGTAAAGGATGGGCAGGGAAAGAGCACAGATCCGAAATAAGATTTACAACAGACAGTTAGCAGGAACAGTTAAATATTGTTTGCTCCCTATCACTTCTCCCTCTCTCAGATTTTCCACATGACTTATGATCTGGCCAGTGCTGCGGTGCGCATAGTGAACTTGATTGGCATGATGCTGCTGCTGTGCCACTGGGATGGCTGCATGACCTTCATGGTGCCTATGCTGCAAGACTTTCCTCCAGATTGCTGGGTATATAAAAACAATATGGTGGTGAGTACAGTTTCATAAACATTAATATGTACTCAAATTTTATATTCAGGGAGTAGTCTAACATTTTGAGAAATTCACTTTTTTGTTTACTTGCAGACACTTTCATGTATTAGAATCAAAACCAGAGATCATATTAACTAACGTTCAGCAGCAAGACAACACTTCAAACATCCCAATTCCTGTCATACATCTAGGAATGCCTTCCTGCCATGCTCACCGATTTGTTTCATTTTCTGTACCCCACCTGCTCTCAACTGAGACATTTTAGGGGTCAAAGGTCAAAAGTCAAGATGACTGTGACCGCACGTCTTTCCCATTCTTGTGAATGCGATAGCTCAGGAATTTCTTTAAATCAGGCACAAACCTTCACTTGAACTCGAGGGGGAAACTGATGAGAAGTTGAAAGGTCAAAGGTCATTTTGACCTTATAAAAATGCCGTGTCTACTGTCATGGCTACAACTCTGTCTTCTATCAAAATCAGCTTTATTGGCCAAATTTATTCAAAGTTGTCACACTAAATATATTCTATAAGTCTTGGAAGAAGAATTGGCAGATGCATACAAATGCAAGGATGTAATTCAAATTTGTACCTCTAAAGAAAGCCAGCTAACTGTCAGTCACTGAAGCTAATCAGCTGCTGGCTAGCTTTAACAGAGATATATGTCTCCTGTGTTGGTCCTCTTGTCTAACTCATGGCAAGAAAGCAAATTAGTGTATTTCCCATAATGTCAAACCTTTAAATCGCAGTGACACAATTGGCAACCGTCTCTATTTTCTCCTCTCTACTGAAATTACAAAGCTATTTCCAGAAATATAGAAACCAGGAAAATAAAATGAGACCAAAAAAAGATGCATTTTCAGGCCTTTCTAATTTCCATTATTGCCCTGTACAGTATTTTTTTTCATTGCTGTAGCCTATCAATCTCCCATTGTTTTCATTCTATCCTTCTCAGAATGCTACATGGCACATACAGTACTCCTACTCCCTGTTCATGGCCATGAGTCACATGCTGTGTATTGGATACGGTGCGCACCCTCCACAGGGTACGAGTGACGTTTGGCTCACCATGGCCAGTATGGTCATTGGGGCCACCTGCTATGCAATGTTCCTCGGCCATGCAACCAACCTCGTCCAATCCTTGGACGCATCACATCGCCAGTATCAAGAGAAGGTAATCATCTCTGCCCTGGCTTGAAAGGTTTAACAAACTCAAAGCTTTTCCCCCACAGCTTCAGTTGTTTGTGGACAATGTGACCCCAGGAGCCTCACGTGGATGCTAATGTGATTCCAGCTTTGAAGTTTTAATATCACAGCCATGTTTTTATATCATAGGCTTGCTTGTACTTTATTTGTGGATATTGTGCCAAATGCCTAGAGAATATGTGTATTATCTAATGGATTTTGTGGCCTTACTGTGACCCTTGCTAGGGGATTTTCACAAGATAAAGCAGAGCGGATAATAGACAAATGGTGGCACCTTTGTTTTGGATCACTATTTGCTAATGCCCATCACAAATGAGACTGTAATCCACTTAAAATGGGAGAAAAAGCCTGTAAAACAAATAGAATGAATAATTATTGAGCTTTGGACTAATTCAGCAAACACATGGTAGAAAATGTGACTAATTATTATATTAGAGACTTTCAACTGGACCCTCATGAAGGTCAAATCGCCATGTGTTTTGTTTCCAGTACAAGCAAGTGGAGCAGTACATGTCTTTCCATAAACTGCCAGCGGATGTAAGACAGAGGATCCATGATTATTATGAGCAGCGATTCCAAGGCAAGATGTTTGACGAGGACAGCATCCTTGGAGAGCTCAGTGATCCACTCAAGGAGGTGCGTTATTCATTAAACCACTGACCTCCTGTTTCTCACCTTTTCTTTTGTTGTCTCTCTATTATTGACATGTGCCCTCACGGATGGGTGTGGACGATGAGGCTGAATTTAGAAAAAGCCAGCAACTAATAAATATTTTTACTATTGACTGATCTGAGATGTTGGAAAATAGTGGAAAGTCCAAGGTGATCTCTTCAAATTTCTTGTTTTGTCCAACTGACAGTCCAAAACCTGAAGATATTCAGTTTACAATTTCATAAAAGAAAAGCAGTAAATCCTCAATTGGATACGGTAGAAGTTTTATTTATCTATTTAAAAAAAATAAAAATTAATGTGAAAATGGATCAAACAGTGAATCATTTATTTTAAAAAGTTTATTTTGCCCCTGTTTTTGTCAACTTATCAATTAATCGGCAAATTGTTTCAGCTCAAAGACAATTTTTCCAAAAAGTATATATTGCATATCACAATATGGAACATTTTATTGAGTTATCTGCCAATCATTTTAAATAAGATTCAATGTAGAGTTGGTTCCATAAATTGTCAGAAAATGGTGAAAAATGCCCATCACTATTGTCTAAAGCCAGTCTTCACATGTCTTGTTCAGAATTGTTTATTCAAATATTTTAACTTTACAAAACTCCTCATAAAACACAGTCCAACACAGTAACTTAAATGAGAAATTTGCTCAGACTCATTAACTTGGACGACAAACTATAATAAAATGGAACTATATGTTTATTTAATCATGATGAAGTCAATAAACATACCAGCACAAATCCCTGTCAGTCTGTGTTGAATAAACTGCATCAATATGGACAGTACAAAAAGTGTCACTTTGGCCTTTCACTGAATGTCTTCTATCTTCTCTGTCTCCCCACCATGCAGGAGATTGTCAGCTATAACTGTCGTGGGCTGGTAGCCAACATGCCACTGTTTGCCAACACTGACCCTCACTTTGTGACGGTGATCCTGACCAAGCTGCGTTTCGAAGTCTTCCAACCTGCAGACTTTATCATACGAGAAGGAACGCTGGGCCGCAAAATGTACTTTATCCAGCACGGCACCGTCACTGTTGTCCCACGTGGCAGTAAGGAGATTAAGCTCAGCGATGGAGCGTATTTTGGAGGTAAATCACTTGACACTGACTCAAACCTTCACAAACTAATTGTTTGCACAGTCACATCACAACAATTTTTAGTATACCACTTTCTAAAGGGCCCCAGTATCAATTCCATTTTCATTAGAACTGGGGCTGAAAGTAACAATTATGGTTGTTATCACCGGGACCTTTTGGGACATGTGCTTATTGCTGTCGCACATCTGGCTGGTATTTTCTAATGGAATCTGACTGACAGCTTGTTACTGGTCTGTGCTGGTTTCCTGACAACCATATGGTAACAGTGCTGACCAAAAATGAATCCCCATGAAGCCACAACCTCTCATTTTTACTTTTTGGATTTTGTACTTCTGAAAAACAAGATGTATCATGCTGGATGATGTATGTTGTTTGGACAGAGTCAGACTAGCTGTATCCTCCTGTTTTCAGCCTTTATGCTAAGCAAAGCAAATCAGATGCTTTAGCTTCCTGTTCACTATACACACACATGCAGAATCATATGTGTGTTTACTATTCACAGAAAGCTAAATAGCGTATTTTCTAAAATATCAAACCATTGCTTTGATGCTAAACTGACTCTCTCTCTTTCTTGGTTCAGAGATCTGTCTGCTAACTCAGGGACGACGCACCGCCACCGTTACTGCTGACACCTACTGCCGTCTCTACTCCCTGAGTGTGAACAGTTTCAACGAGGTCCTGGAGGAGCACCCTCTGATGAGGAGGGCGTTTGAGAGTGTGGCTGTGGACCGACTGGACCGGGTTTCACGCAGACCCAGTTATGAGCCTCCCACAACGGAGTGACGCCCCCTTTGCAACAACAGAGAGACTCTCCACCCAGAAATGTGGAGCCCTTTTTTGTAAATTTTTGACTGAACAAAAGAAATTTTCTTTATAAATTTGACTGATTGCTGTTGACTTTAGTGCACAGTGATGGACAACCAGATGGAGACCCTCAGTTTATGTATTAACACATTATTGCTGCTCTTGATTGAAAATATTCTACCTTCAATTAATTTCATTTTGTAACTTGAGTCTCAATAATCTGTCTGCTTATGTTTGTGTTAGATGTTTGTATATTCTTCATGTTAGAGTCACCATACATTTCAGTTACACTGTATTCTTGTTACGTGAGCTTTTTTTTTTTTTTTAAACCAGTGTCACAATATTTTCCCGCTGTAAATACTGCTTAAAGAGTACTTTTCAACGTCCTGCATGTTTCCTGAAACTGCAGTCTGATTATCCATCACATCAGTCATACAGAATATTGAAAGCGTACAGGAGCACCAGCTGGTGATACAATCGTACAGCTTTCTGTGCTCCGATTCCAATGGTCCCTCAGGCCTACAGGTTACATGAAGTGAGGGTTTAGAACAGATGTATGCTGAAGATAAACTGTGATGCAATACCTCCAAATGTAGAGAGCCAGGGTGCACACAGTTACACATCACTGATTAAATTACCAAATTTCACAGTTCTCACATTTGAAGAGGTTTATTTACATGTAAAAGACAAAAATCAGCAGCTGCAGATGACATATGACCAATCTACCCATGTATTTCTATAATTTAATATAAAGTATTATCAGGTGTCATTTTTTTCCCACATATTATCAATAATTGTCCTCTTAAAATGCAGGCAATTTATTAGAAAAAAAAAATCATTCATGAAAATAAACTTCCAGGTGCTTATAGTGTAGATACATGTGAGGAGGTGATTTATAATGTAGAATTACATTTATGCAAAAAAGTGTAGGCCTATGGTTAGTTTGAACTGCTTATTGGTAAACAAAACAATGTAGACAGATAACTTAAGTGAGGTTATACATATATATATATACATGTATACTGTATATATAAAATTACATTATCTAATTACATTAATGACGTTTCCATTACATTTAGGTGTTCCACTAGGACATGCCAGTAACCAACAATCATCAATTAATGTTATTAGTAATTTTAGCAGCTGAAAAGACCATTTATGAGCTATTTATTTTCTGCTCTTTGCTTCAACAAAGAATTGATTCAACAAGATTTGACATATTTTTATTCTACAGACACTGATTAACATTTAGATCATCAAAGAGTACTAGTACTAGTTCTCGGGTAGATTTCAAATGACCTGTTTTTGGTACATTTGATACACAGGAAAAATACTACCTTTTGGAAAGAGCTGCACCCATCACTGGGTTTGTTCATAAATGTCATTAATGTGTTCAAATTTAAGCAAAATGCTTACATCCATTTTATTTATTCTGACTCTCCAGCTAATAAACCTCATACTGATGATGTCATGTAAATATAAATGTTTCTACTTTTGAGGCATAAATATAAAACAATTATTTTTGCCTTTGTAATTGCTTTTAAAGATGTCATTTGTAATTGTGAGCGCAGACACACACACCTCTGCTGAAAGACATGTTAAAATCTCTTACTCAAGTCAAAACTGTAAGACAGCATTGTAAAACAAACAAACAAAAAAAGCTACTTGATCTTTAAAAAAAATAAATCAGTATTGTTGGAAAATTTAACTATTTTATTAATATTGTGTGTACTAGTACTGAAAGCAAAAGTAGGCTGGTCACTGCCCAGGACCTTCAAAATAAAAGTTAATAATTACAGGGTTTGATTAATAAACAGTAAAAAAGATAACGACTAGTTATTATATTATATTATATTATATGATATTATATTATATTATAAACATGAAAGCATTATTTGACTAAAGTGCTACTTTTAACTATTGCAAATAGTAAGTATGTAGAGAATACATAACGGTGCATTAAGCCTGTCTTTTTCGACAAACTTTTAGAGGACATTTTTAGATTTGAACATATGCAAACACACTGACGGAGCTTTCAAAAGCTCTTTCTGACGTTATGAAAGTGTGTGTTTTTTTTTTCGATAAGCCTCCGTGGCGCTGCAGCGGGTGTTCGTCATGGTCGCATCCGGGCTCGACGCTCCACTTCCGGTCTGACTGTGTTTCATAAACTCTGGACCCAGAGAGAAGGTAAGGAGGACCGATTGTTTTGTTGATTAACAGCGCCTCATTTGGAGTTTGATTTCCGTTCTTTCGTCATCCGATATGAATTCACAATCTGGTCAACGTGAGGTTGTTTACGTCGCCCCGTGAATCTGCTGCTTTCAGTCTGACATCACAAGGTTAACTGCAGGCTAACTTAGTTTAGCAGCTACGTGAGCATTGAGGTCAGTGTGCGTACTGCACACTCCAATCAACACATGTAAGCAAGGCAAAAGAGCTCAGATTGAGACACAATTATAAAACTTCTCCACTAGTCTGTTGGCCTGAAACAACCCCCCGCTGGACTGTTGTTTGACATTGGACGTTTGATAACATGTCGGCATTCACCTCACCTTCGTCAACTAACTCTGACATAACAACATGATGATTGGCTTCTTTATTAAACGCCAGAATGTTTTGTTTTTAGTTTACAGGGCCATCAAAAATACTTATTTGGTTATTTAGAAAGCTTTTTAATGCCTGCCATTGAAGATTATTTTAATTATTGATGAAGCCCTCGATATCTTTCTCGAATAATTGATTAGTTGTTTGGCTTTTAAAATGCCATAAAATGTTTTTTTGTTGTTGTTGTTGACATTTTTATTCTGTGAAACTAAATTGTGTGTGAGTACTGGCATATTTACAGTCAATTCTCTTCAGTGTTTCAAATATCATCAATATAAAGACATGTTTTTGGGTGTCCTCAATGTTTTTAATGTGCAAATATTAAATGTTGTCAAAACACAAGCAGCTGATCTTTGCCTGAAAACGATTGTCTAAAATGATGTGTGATTTTGAAAATAATCACACTGTATTATAAGCAATAGCTTTGTGTACCTGTGTTACTGCGGTCTTCCTGCGTACGCTATGTTTGAAAAATGACTTACATTTCTTCTTCATCTAAAGTAGCCTAAACTATCTTGTGCAGCCTCAGTTTAACATTTTATGTTTATGGTCTCCTGTCCCCACAGGAAGGATGCTGTCCTTGTCTCGATCGGTGGTGAGCGTGGTGGCTCGTGCCCCGGCTGCTGTCAGTCAAGGCGGCGTGACCGCTATCACCCGATACAACAGCACAGCACAGGTATCTGAACTGTGTCTTGTTAAAACTACAATAATATCATTTCAAAGCCAACAATAAGTTTAACATTTTGCCTTATTTTTCCAGAGTGCTCCCAAGAAAACAACATTTGGTCCGCTGGCAGATGAGGACAGAATTTTCACAAACCTTTATGGTCGTCATGAGTGGAGGTGACACCACTGATGTTATTCTCATGTGATCTAAAACATAATATCTGTTGATTTGATCAGCAGGAGAAGGTAAAAACAAAAATAAAGAATACAGTCCTGACCTATTCTTATTTGTGCTTCAGGCTGAATGGGGCATTGAAGCGTGGCGACTGGTACAAAACAAAGGAGATCCTTTTGAAGGGAGTCGACTGGATCATCAATGAGATCAAGGTTTCTGGTCTGCGGGGCAGAGGAGGAGCCGGTTTCCCTACCGGCATGAAGTGGAGCTTCATGAACAAACCCAGTGATGGCCGGTCAGTGTGAAGACAGACACACACACACACACACACACACACACACACACACACACACACACACACACACACACACACACACACACACACACACACACACACACAAAAAAAAAAAAAATGTTATGACTAAACTTAAAAACATTGAAGGGTCTTACTTCACTTGCCCCAAAGTATTGGCACAAGTCTTTAAACAATATTTAAAGTGCTTTTAATGGTTATCTGGAAAATCTGGAAGGTGATAAATCCAAACACTAATGTTAAAGACTATAACTGACTACCATTCACAAAAGAAAATTTTGGTAAAAGGTAAAGATTTATTAGTCTTCTTTTAACATCTTTATATTTCAAACTGCTTGATGTTTGAAGTTTTTCTCAAATGTAGCACTTTTGTTTTTATCAGTTCCATCCCTGTAAGACATTTAGATGTATTCATTAAGATCTAATTATGCTGAATTGATTTATATTTATCTTTCTGCTGTTTTTTGTTTTATGCCACTGATTTTTATTGCATGTGGCTGGAGCTAAAAAGTCATATAGAAAGCAGAGTGCTTACAGATGTGCATTAATCTTCATTTCAGTTTTTGACTGATTTAGTTTCATCGTTTGGAAGTATTTCCATTTTTGATCTTTATGGGAATATATAAGACCTTCCATTTAATTGATATTGAAGATGAATCAGAGATCCCTGAGAGTTTGTGGAATCATTCGTTGAATGGAAAATGTTGTGGACATGAGTGATGCCGAAGCCTCAGACTAACCCCGATAACGTCAGTGACATTTTTAAACACTGAAGCAAGTAGAAATTGTCGCAACAATTTGTTAAGGGCATGAAAGCCAGAAATGTAATAGCGTACTTTAAAACCAGCTGCTTATAAAGCCTCAGTTGTCTACTGCTGAATTAATCTGGCATGTTGTCAAAATGTTCCTCGAAGCTTTTCTGGAGCCAAACACTTTAATAGAATTTAAAATACTGTTGGAACTCATCCACCTCTGTGGCTGCTCTGAGGATAAATGAAATGATTTAAAACCCTTGTAATTCCTTATTTTAGGCCCAAGTATCTGGTGGTGAATGCAGATGAGGGCGAACCGGGCACCTGTAAGGACAGGGAGATCATGCGGAACGACCCACACAAGCTGGTGGAGGGCTGCCTGGTTGCCGGCCGGGCCATGGGGGCGCGCGCTGCTTACATCTACATCAGAGGAGAGTTCTACAATGAGTCGTCCAACCTGCAGGTGAAAATGGACTGAGTGAGACCTGAGATTGAAACTTAGACATAATATAGTTTTAAGATATTGTACGTTTCTCAATTCATGGAGAAAGATAGTTGAAAAACACCCACTATACTTTGATTTAAACTTCACTGTAAGCATGTCTAAATACACTCAGTAAATAAGTAAATGCAGGTTGAAGCAAATTGTTTGACTGAAAGGTTGTATTGTAGACGAAACTGTAGTGGATTAAAGTCAGCCTTCCATTTTATTATTTGTTCAGTGACATACTGTACTTCATCATTACTCCGCAGGTGCGTCATATGGAGTAGATAATCGGATTTGATTTTGAAGCTTCTTTCCGCACACATTTGCATATTAATTGACAGCATAGCATTGAAAAAAATTTAAAGATTTCTCTTAAAAAAGCAAAAGTTTCTGACTTTTGGCTTAAATCCGAGATCAGTTCCTTGAATGGCACAATGCTGATGTCATCGCAAAGAAAAATGTTGTTTAATTGAACTGTTAACATGCAGTATTTTTTTTTTTATAGAATCTTTAATGTTTCCTATATTCCTCAATAATTCCCCCTGAGGTATGATATATTCAAACAATGACTCCCAATGACTACAATACATGTTTTGTTCCACTATTTAACCTCAATTCTTATTTTTTTTTCCCCACTGGTATATTCCCATAGCTATCTGAATCATTTTTATGGCGGTAAATGAGAGAAATATGAGTGATAACAGACAACATACTTCAAAATAGGTACAAATGAGACCTTTAAAATGAATAAGAACTAGTGACTTTTTTCAGGTTCAGACTTTATTATGATATTTTCCCTATTGGTCCTCAGGTGGCTATCAATGAGGCCTACGCTGCTGGGCTGATCGGAAAGAACGCATGTGGCTCAGATTATGACTTTGATGTGTTTGTGATGCGTGGAGCTGGAGCGTACATCTGTGGAGAGGAGACCGCTCTGATTGAGTCCCTGGAGGGGAAGCAGGGGAAACCCCGCCTGAAGCCCCCCTTTCCTGCTGATGTTGGTGAGTTTCAGTGCACAGATGGGCTTTATAGCTGTGGGATACAAAAACATGTATCCCCTGCTGCATTCCCACACTGGCCATATTTTCTACAAAATAACAGTAATTATCAGATTACAGAGGAGTACTCTTGTGATTATTGCCAAACGAAAGCAATTCTCAAATGTCAGCGTCGCTCCCTCTGCTGTGTTAAAGGCGTGTTTGGTTGCCCAACAACCGTTGCCAACGTGGAGACGGTATCCGTGGCGCCCACCATCTGTCGTCGTGGGGGCTCCTGGTTTCTAGGCTTCGGCAGAGAGAGAAACTCCGGCACAAAGCTCTTCAACATCTCCGGCCATGTTAACCACCCCTGCACTGTAGAGGAGGAGATGTCTGTCCCTCTGAAGGACCTCATCGAGAGACATGCAGGTACATGTCACTCTAAGAATGTGACACATTATTATTGAGTTATTGATAAAACCGTAGGTCTCGATCTCACAGCTTACTATGAAATGTTTGTGATGTTCTGTCAGGAGTTTTGGCATTTGGCCCAAAAAAAAAAGTAGTGAGTGAATAAATTTGTCTCGTAAATAATTAATTGAAGCTGTAGGAAGACCCCAATGCATCTTACTGCATTTCCACACACCAAGGGGATCATGGACCAAAAAGATCAGGACAGTTTAGCGTAGACACAACCGAAGTGCTGTTTTTTTTGTTTTTTTTCTCAACTTAATTGAAACGAACATCTGTCTGGTAGGTGGCGTTCGTGGGGGTTGGGATAACCTGCTGGCTGTAATCCCCGGTGGCTCCTCGACACCCCTCATTCCCAAAAATGTGTGTGAAGAGGTGCTGATGGACTTTGATGGACTTATTCAAGCTCAGACTGGGCTGGGCACAGCTGCTCTTATCGTCATGGACAAATCTGTAAGTTTCTCAGCGTATTTCATCATGCATATAGATATCATCAAACGTCTGTTACAGTGATTGGTTGGTTATTTTTTTTAGACTGACATCATTAGAGCCATCGCCCGCCTGATCGAGTTCTACAAGCATGAGAGTTGTGGCCAGTGCACACCATGCAGAGAAGGTAAGCGCTGCCTCAGTGTTATTCTGTGCATTTACAGAGCCAGCCTTAATATCTCTACATCAGGTCTCATAAAGAAGTTTCTTGAAACACCATTAACAAACTTCAAAATATGATTTTGTTTCCCCCCCCCCCCCCCATTTTGTCTATTCTGCAGGAGTGGACTGGATGAATAACATGATGTGGCGTTTTGTGCGTGGTGATGCACGGTCAGCAGAGATCGACATGATCTGGGAGCTCAGTAAGCAGATTGAAGGACACACTATTTGTGCCCTGGGCGATGGTGCGGCATGGCCTGTGCAGGTAAATATAAGTGCTGTTGTCGTGCATTTGCACACTGAAGGGATCACTGAAAGAATTATTGGGAAGCTGCCAATAACTCCCTGAGATACCAATTTACTTAGTCTACAGCGAGTTGTAATGTGATGGGCTGCAGGTTGTGGTACTGCTGAAACAGCATGACACTGAAAGACGTTTCCATTGTTTTGTCCTACTATTGACTTTAATTAAAACCTCTCTACACTGTCTTAACAAAAGTGGAACATAATTAATATAGGTAGACTATTGTTGGGCTATTTTTCTTGCATAAGATTCAGCTAGGTGTGACTTTTAATCAGCAAACTCACAAACTATACAACATATGCAGGAACAAAACATGTTCAAATTTCTTTCCTCTTTTTTAGTTACAATTGTTCAATAAAAAAAAGGACTAAATACATGAAGAGAAAAAAAAATATAATTTCTCTATTTTAAACCTATCCTGTCCAAGAGGAACACTTTCAGACTAAAAACAGAACTCACACATTTACATGTAATCCATCCTTTTAAGATTCCCATCCTGTTTTAAATATCAGTGTACCAAATATGAATAAACAAAGTGTCTTTAGTTTTCCCCCAGTAATTAAACTTTCTATGTTTTTTTTTTTATTTTTGTGATTACATAGTGTTATTGGTTTATTTTACAAACCCGCCCATCTTTTTCTGCTTTAATTCAAACATGATAACTCATTTATTTCCTCTTCCTTTGTTTTCCCAGGGATTGATCAGGCACTTTAGACCTGTGATGGAATGCCGAATTGCTGAATATCAACAGCACCAACAGGCCAGGGCTTAAATGGCTCCTTCAACTCCTTCAACTCCTTCAAGTCATTATTTTTGCCTCATATGCCCTTAAACCTGTGTTTGTGTCATTCATGTATTATTTAAAAAAAAAAAAAAAGTGCTGTCTTATCACCTCATCATCAAGTTTTGCATTGATGTGTTTGCCTTGTAGGAGGAAATTCCCAATAAATTCTATGAACCGTAAAATGTTAACTTTTTCATGTTTGTACCTTGTGGCATTTCACTTGTTTGTTTTTTTTTCTTATTTTTTATGTTTAGAAAAAAGTAAAAAGACATTCCCAGCAATCATACTTTTGTTCATATTTTTCAATGGCTAGTTTTAGGGTTAGGGTGCTAATTTTATAATCCTTTGAGCTACAGAGATTGGTAACAATGGAGGCCTGGGATGCCACTATCAATGTACTTTATCTTAGAAACATAACACAAAATACACAAAATGTTCATATACATTATTAAAAGACGAAAGTCAAAAAATGATTGCGGCTTTGAGATAGATAAAGTGCCTTATTATTTTCCCTTTCAAACCCACAGAAACCATAGTATTTCCCCGGTTGAGAGTTCAGTGGAATTCTAATCTCCTCTGCAAACACTGCAGTGGTACATTCCCGGCTAATATGCATTTTCATGATCTCGCGATAACATCCTTTCCCGTGTCACGTGACGTGGGCAGCGTAGTCTCCGTGGCTTCATTTCGGTGGACGCGTCGAATGGTAAGGATGATTTTGAATTGTTTACAAAGACTGAAGTCCAACTTATTCGGAATTGCCCGCATGTATGTTGCTTTAAAGTACCTAGGTACGACACTTAAGTAGGCAGGAGGTAATACAGATTAAAATACTGTTAAAATATGTGACGACACTCGTCTCGCTTTCATTTGTAGCCGTGTATGTCAACCACCGTCCTTCTCCTCCATCCTTCTGTCAGCTAGTTCGCTCAGGCCTGATGTGAGCTGTTTGGTTTATATTTGTTGCATATCCAATCGCTCTGACGCGCATAAGACTCTCTCCTCAAATATGTATTTACTTGAAACACACCGATGCTTTTTGCGCGGGTCAATTTAACGCCGACCTGTCACTGCAGTCCTCTTCCAGTCGGTTTAGCATCACCGGTTAACATAACAATCAGTTGTAACTCTTATCCAGTGTGTTTGCAGTAATGGTGCGTTCTTATATTACAGCTGTATGTGGCTGAGTGGTGTGTGAAATCATCAGCATGGAAATGATGAAGATAGAGCAAGTCATTGTTGGAAGTGAAATGAGGCCCACCTCAACGGAGATCAAGGCTGAGCCCGTGGTCACTCCCCTGCCGACCTGTAAGCTTTCATGTACAGTATATTCACAAATGACGGGACCGTGTTTACCTAATTATGACCAAGTCCCATCTCACGCTGCCCCGCAGTTATATCAGTCCATTCATATTGAGCAAATCATCAAACAACCTGTCATCTCATTGGGATGCAGATCAGCACGAGAGTCTGCAGTGTTTTCAGTGCTTCATCACTTTCTGTGATGCCAAGGCCAAGGAGAGACACATGAGGAAGAGTCATCGGGACCAGTACAAACAGCAGCTTCAGCAGGTAGGGAAAACCACACTTAGAATGCAAATACCAAAACTCTTTAAGTATACAAACTCAGTAATTCATATGCAAGTGTGATTATTTGGGTGATAAGTGCAAGTGCTGTGTCTGTAATTGAAATCTGTTTTCATTGTGGATTCATCTTTAGAATATTTTGTTGATACCTTTTTTGTTTTTTTAAATATGAGTAGAAATGGTAAATGGTTTGTACTTGTAAAGCGCTTTATCACCTTTCGGTCTCAAAGCGCTTTAACATAGTTTTCCCATTCACACACTAATGAGACAGATCACCATGCAAGGTGCTGCCATCAGGAGCACATTCACACCATCGGGAGCAACTTAGGGTTCAGTGTCTTGCTCAAGGACACTTAGGCATGTGGATCGAACCACCAACCTTCCGATTAGTGTTTAACCCACTCTACCGTCTGAGCCACAGCCTCCCTAAATGCTCACTACATTTGAATTTAGAGCAAATTGTCCCAAATGCAATTATATTTACTTCAGATTATGAAAAAAAAAAAAAGCAGTAAATTGTCACATTTAGACAAGCTGGAACCAAAAATTACAAACAATTAAATTATTTTCCATATTATTATTGATTATGTGTATGGGACATTTAACAACGGAAAAACTTGCTCTCTCTTTGACAAGCTGTAAGGGGAACATTATCTTAAGAATTTCAAGAATTTATATTTTGCAGTTTCATTCATATACTTAATATCTCTGAAAAGCCATTGTTGGCTGAGCTGATGTATCGGGTATCAGTCAAGCTCATGTAAGGATGGAATTTTACTTTTAGCCTTTTGTACATTTTGTTTTGGGTAAAAATGGAGATGGGTAAGTTGGTTCACTTGTCTTCAATGAAGAAAGTCTTGAGTTGGGATGTTTTTAACCAATTTTCTTCTCATCATTTTGCAGAGTGACACACTCTTCACTTGCTACAAGTGTGACAAGAGCTTTTCCTCGTCTGACGAGCTCAGTCAGCACCAGTCCACCCACAGCAGCGAGGAGAAGGCCTTCCGCTGCCCTTACTGCTGGAAAAGCTTCTTTACCTTTACTGAGGTGAGGGAACAGCAGGTTTTGTGGAAGTCTGTTTTTATTTATTTTTTTGTGCTGTAGCTGAACAATAAAGTTTGTTTACTGTCCATGATAACTGTTTGATATCTTGCAGCTGAACAAACACAGACGACATGAATGCATAGAACGACGGTGTCCCTGCAGGGACTGCGGCGCTTTGTTCCCCAGTCCCTCACGACTTCGCAGCCATCGGATCGCAGTGCACCCACAGCGCCCGGTAGTGGCTGATGACATCAACACCTTCCAGTGCTGCAAATGTAGTCGTGGTTTCCAGACAGAAGAAGAGCTCCTGCAGCACCAGGAGAGATTTGCTAATACTCTAAACTGTGAGATTAAGCCACAAGGCAAAAAGCGTGGCCGAAAACCCAAGTATGTAGATCAAGGATGGATAGTTGACAGCAAGAAGATAAAACAAGAAGAGGAAGCAGACGGATACAATAACTCTCTGACAGAGGGCTCCTCCTCCACTGAGCTCAAGATTCCCTGTCCTGAAGCAACTTGTGATCTCGTATTCCCTTCTGTTGCAGCTCTGAGAGCACACAAGAAGGAGGTGCATGGGCCCGTCCCTCGCAAGGCTTACATATGCACACAGTGTGATGACAGTTTTGCTCGGGCTGAGCAGCTCAAATCACATGTGGAGAAGGCTCACAACTCTGGATACACCTGTCCCACCGGTGGGAAGAGCTTTGCGAGCGAGAGCGCCCTAAAGGCTCACCAGGACACCCACACTGAGGCAGAGGAGGTAGCAGAAAAGAGATAATATACGGAGAAAAGACTGCTACTTTACTAAATGATTGTCAGTGAGTGTAGGAAGATTTTTTTATGTGAATATTTCAGGGTGAAACTTTTCAAAGCAAGGTTATGCAACACAACTGAAGTACGGAGGTTGTTTCTGGGACACATTTTTTACATTGCATTTAAAAAAAACACCGTACGCTTGTGAATAAAACTATCTGTACATAATTATTATTTACTGTTTGGCCATTATGAAGTCATATTACAAGGCCCTTTTTGCTGTCCGTATTACCTCTATTCTACATAATTTGTTTTATATTCACTGCAGATTAACAAATGAGTTCTCCCTTAATTCTGGGAATGTTTGTTCTTCACCGGAATCAATTTATGTTCAGGAAACCTCATTAATGTGATAATTGCACAGAGAATGTAAATCCTAAACATAATATAATCTGATAAATGGGCCAATTTAGAAGATTCTCTTCTACACTTAAAGTATGTAGTCTCGAGGTCTTATTTTTCACTTTCCAAAAGTAGATAGTCGTTGCATTAAACAATACTTAGATTTCTGTGGTGTCCTTGTCACTTTGTGTGAAAGTGTGAATGGGAGAATGAGAAACAAGTTGTCAAGCACTTTTTTTCCATTTTAATTTCTGTCTGATGTAGATTTAAATTGTTTTAAAGATAGTTTTTGGGCCTTTATTTGTATTGATTATTTTATGGAAGAATGTGATTTTGCTCTCTAAAGAATAATAACACTTTTTTTTTTCCATTAACAGCTCTTAATTGTAAACCACTCATATTGGAACACCGTGTATATACTACCCCACAAACACTTGCTATTCTGTACAACAAATATGGGAGAAAATTTAACCTAACACGTGGACATTTATTGTCTTTATTCACAAAATTGTTTAAGCTCTCGCATGAATTAATATCGACAAGAATGACTGTCAATGCATTTTGTCTGTATTTTCCAATTGTTGTGAGTAACTAAGCGTACTTACTCAAGTGCTGCACCTCGAGTATTTCCATTTTATAATAATAATATTGTCTTATTTTACACCACTACATTACTTTCCAGTTTGTGATTAGTTACGTTTCACAGAAATACACATGCAAAACACATCAGTTCTTAAAATGTGCTGCATTGGAATAGATTTAAATAGTACATAACACAACACTGCTGAAATGGCGCTACGTTTTTAACACTTTAAGTACATTTTGTTGGTTATTTGCTTTTGAATGTAGGACTTTTACTTTTGATGAAAGAAAGCGGCTCTATTGAAGCGACGTTGCCCCGTATGTCGAACAGCGGGCGCTCTACACCGGAGAAGTTCGTTTTCCCATGATGCATCTGTGGTTCTTTCTATCTCGCGCCTTTGCCTCGGAGCAGTCCATCTTGCCTCTCATACCGCTGCAGTCACCCTCCGCCTGCGCGCCGTCCGTGTTGTTGTAGTAAATAATGGCGGCATCGGGAGGCGGATTATCATCCCCCGCCACCGTCGCGGGTTTGAACGCCCAAACGCCGGCCCGGGCTCGCTTCCCGGGCCGGCCGTGCGCGGCTCGCAGCAGGCTGCGGTCGGACAAACGCTCCCGACGCGGAAGGTTGGGCTCGGACGACGGCGAGCTGGCTGCCGGAGGGCCGAGGCCCGTCAACATCGGCCTGGCGTTGAGCGAGGACCCGTCCCTGCTGCGCCTGCTCGGGGTGGCGGATAAGCACAGTCGGCGGAGAGATGCGGGCTTCGACTCCAGCACCAGTGAGGAGGTGAATAAGCGAACCGTAGCGCGGAAGCTAGACGGGGAAACATTACGCTTAATGGGCCGAATAAAGACAGTTTTCTTCAAATACACATTTAAAACATCTGTTTGTTGCTTACAAAGAGCATTTAGCTGACGTACAGCTAGTTAGCAACAACTTAGCTCACAAACCCTAAACTGTCGTTGTAGCTGAGCTTGTTTACCTACAAGGTGTATTTTAAGACTGGTTTGGAAACGTATATTCCAGTCTAGTTAATTTTGCGCACGGTAACAGTCGATTTTTCTGTTTTAAAATCGCCTTTTCGATGCTGCGAGTTTGCAGCAGCCCCACGTACACAAGAGACCAGTGTCCGTGCAGCTGAGTTTGTTTGCATGAAACGGACATTAGGCGGAAACTTTGGCGGCGCGATAACACTTCGTGGACGCGTTTTGTCATAGAAAACCACGAGATGTCTTTGTGTGATCACATCCCCCTTCGCTACGGTTCGGCGAGCTGAAGTTCCCACCCAGTGGTAACATCCTCTGGATGCTAAGCCTTTTTTTTGGTTTTTTTTTTTTTTTTTTTTTTTTTTTTTTTTGTCGTCGTATTTATAACGTTGCTAACTTGGGGACCGACAACTCTCCACGCTGGAGCTGTCAGCTGACTGCTGACTGGTGTTTTGAGCGTCTGCTTTAACTTAGGATGCAACAGGAAGGGAAGCAAACGTTATCTGCACGATCTAATTTGAATAAAAAGAGAAAAGTAGAACAGAGACTACATACTTTTGCCCAGTTCCTTGTGTAAACAGTGTCTGAAATTGTTTTGTTTACAAGGCACCTCCCATCTTCCCGGCATTACATGTTTAGATGGTAACGAATCTGCTGCAGCAGAAATTCTGCCAGCAAAATCACAATGTCTGCATAGGCTTTGATAAAAGTAAAAAAAAAAAAAAAGTAACCGCTACGTTTACTTTAACATACAGAGATTTGCTTGATTTCAGGTGAAGGCACAGCATGGGAGATGTTCCCAATTTAATAGTCACCAGTGTCCTGTCACGTTTTATTTACTTCAATAATTAAGGTTCAGCGTGGGTGATTTTAGTGGTATCTATTGGCAGAAAAGGTCTATGATATTCATAGTTATGTTGTCATTTGTGTGTAATCACCTGAAACATATGGTGTGTTTGGATTGACCCCCCCCCTCTACTGTGTAGTCACAAGTGGTTTGGCTTGTCCACTTGAGTCATCCGTGTTTTCATTACCTTTGCGTGAGCTGCTCATATCTATGTAGGGAGTGGGTGCCTCCCATCGAGCCCACCATGTTGCAACACCATGTTTCTACTGTAACGGAGAACAGATTAACCCAACACTGGCTCCAGACACAGGTTTTTTTTTTTTTTTTTCTTGATTTTTTTTTTTACATGTTTTATCAGTTTCATGGCCATTGTAGATTCTCCTACACGCTTGGAAAGGGAGGTTTTTTGGTTCGTTGAAATCTGCAATTTTACTTCTAGATACCACAAAATCCTGTACACCTTTTAAAACGGACCCACAAAATTTAGCCAGAACATCTTTAAAACAAATGGCACAGCAGAAAGACAGGTTTCCTGGATTATTTGTTGTACATGCCCTGACCAGTCTTCATCTAATTTGAAGGTGTGCGCACAGGATAAAGGCTACAAGATAAAGTGTACTGGTCTCACAGTTAGGTTGTTCTTTACATTAAAGTTTGTCTGGAGTATTGACTGTTTAAAGATGCACACTGTTTGGCAGTTCCTAACCACTACTGAAACAATTATAAATAAAATACGAGTAAAGTAGCTTAAATAAATAGAACTCCAGTCTCTCGTATTGTGTCCGTATTTTCAGTGTCAGGTATCATTTGATATAGTGGTCTGCTTTTAGCCCCAGCCTGGAAGGATGGTTAGATGATAATAATATAATGCCATAATGGATCTAATCATATTATTCAATCTCCAAAGCAGGAGCTTTAGTGTCTGACATCAGCTGGACTTCACTGATGCAATCCCTTTAGAGTGGACTGTAACAGGGTCACATGGCTCATGCTAAAGCTTGTGGGTGCTGCTCAACTGGAGTATTGCACGTCACTCATGTGCTCTGCAGTGATGTGGAACAGATCATTGGGGGAGTTTCGCTCATGACAAATCTGTGGAGTTGTTATTTCATGTGAAGATGGATGTAAGTAATTGGCATGCCTGAACTGAAGCATGCTGTGAGTGTATTTTTAGAGGTTCCTCTTAAACTTTGGTTGTAAAGAGGGTTTCAGTGCAAACGTTCATTTATTTGGCTATAACGAAGTGTCACTCTTTCCAGTAAGAATTTGGCTAAAATTGACAATATTTTAATATCCCTGTATTGCTCAGGTTGTAAATTGATTGCTAAAAAAATATTGCGATGTATCTGCATGTAAATTAGATGGGCACATTGCTGGTGTGGAGCAGGAAAAATCTGCCAAGTCAATACAATAGATTTAATACGAACGCTGTTTCATTTGTTGCCTCATATCTGTACTGATGCAATACTGGAGTAAGGTAGAGAGCAGTGCTGGTGCTAAATCAGCAGCGTCAATACCTGATAATCAAATGATGAACACAGTAGTGGGTGGAAGTTATTGTAGTTCACACTCAAAGAAACTCAACCCCTTTAGTTATCACCATTTGAAACTGAATACTGGGCAGTACAGCCCAGCCAATTTACTGGTGGGCTGATATTGACCCATCACAGATATGTCTCTATCGACGTATATGTTGCCCTATATGAAAACTTTTTTTATACAACATATTGCAGAAAAAGATGCTCAGTGTAAATTAGAAGTTACATTACATTTCATTGAGCTGACACTTTTATCCAAAGCGACTTACAATGAGTGCATTTCAACCATGAGGGTACAAAACCCAGAACAACAAGAATCAAGAAGTTATTCTGTTTTTTATTTATAATTATTATATTCCTAGTGAAGTTCACTTTTTGTAATGCCCTGATGTCTTTTGGACAATAAAGTTTACTGTTTTAATTGTAAAATACCCTGCCTCCATCACATATCTTTTTCACAAGTTTTTAATTACACAAGATATCAAACCAGAATACAACAGGCTTTGGAAAATTGATCAAGCATTTTTTATATTTTACTGAGATTGAGAAAAATAATCTACCGACTAGTCAATAAGGAAAGTGTTATTTTTTTTTTATCCCACGGACATAAAAATCCTTTTTCTAACCTTCAGTTAGACTGTAACTGGTGTTGCATTGTAACTAATGAATATATGCATCGTCTGTAGCAGGTTCGGGTAAAGCAGATCTGTTCTCATTTCGCTTCTTAATATAGTATTATACTGTCTTAAACACAGGTTTTGTTTGTTTTCCTCCAGGAGGAAGATTTCACTGGATTCGGGACAACAACAGTTCGTCCACAGAAAACCTCTGGCACTGTTCCTCAGTTGTCCCCTCAAGCTTCAAAAGCTCTTATTGGGAAAATGGCACCCAAGACACAGAAACCGTCTCAAATTGGAAAAATAGCACCAAGGAACGAAGAACAAGAGGACGATAAGGAGAGCTCAGTACAAGACAAAGAAATACCAAAGGTGGTAATTAAACTACAAGGCAAGCAGGTGGCTCTCACTAGTAAAGCCAAACATGCAGAAAAGCAGGCCTCAGGTACACAGAGCAGTGCGACATCCACTGACGTTATCAGGAAAGCAGGAGGGACCTCATATTCAGGCAGCACGCAAAACCAAACCGCCGCCACGTCTGCTGATGGCAACAAGCAAGATAAGATGGTGAGTGCTCTGACATCAGGCCAAAGAAGGGTCAAAGAGGAAGGCGAGGTGTCGGAGGACTCAGACACAGACCGATCCCAGACACAGAGATCTGTGAGACGCATCAGGGGTTTTCGGATTGGGCACACCAGAGGCACATCTCAAGCAGTCGCCCTGTCGTTTACATCCTTTCACAAAAGGCAGAGGAAGAGAATTGCTAAGGGTATGGGTGCCTCTCCAGAGGCTGGAGCCGAGGCTGGTGCTCAGAGCGGAGAAGAGGCGGCGATGCCCCTCGAGTGTAAAGCTACAGTTTCCTCTGAAAAAAGAGCACACAAACGACAAACACGCAAATCTTTGTTCGGGCACAGGCGAAAGCAATCAAAGAATATTCCAGTCTGCAAACGTCCAAAACTGGTTCATAATCGCCAGAGGCGTATTTTTTACACGTATGTCACAGAGCCCATTCCAGCCACAACTACGCAGGAAGGGAATCAGCAGCAGATCCAAGCTCAGACTGTAACTCCAGCAGATCCAACGTCATTTTCTGAGCAAGTGCACAAGAGCGCCAACAACTCCTCCATTCCTGTAACGAGTGCACGATCCTCTCGGGTTATTAAAACTCCGAAGAGGTTCTTGGATGAGGAAATGATCCCCTTTCCAAAGGGCTCCCTGTCAACATGGCTGAAAAGTCAACAGAGAGAAGAAGGGAAACTGAGCTCATTCCACGGGTCAGGTTACGATGGCAACTCGCTGCAATCAGACAGCGACTCTGTTTTTGGCAGCCCACCTGCTGCGACAAAAATCTCCTCGAAGCCCAGTCCAGGCACGAGCCACGTAGAGATCTACCAGAACCTCAAGAAACTGACCTTAAAACTGGCAGAGAAAAAGAGAGTCCAGTCCGACGTTCAGGGGGATTTCACACATCATGGCGACAGCCTGACCTCCCACGTCAGGAAGAGACGGAGGTCCAAGCTCATGATGGAGGAGATGGACTCTCCTGGGGTCGTGAGGAAACTAGCCGTGGTGGTGAACACGGATGTGGAAGTGCCCTCACAGACACCGTCAGAAGATACAGGCAGCAACAGTAAGGACAACTTCATTTTTGAGTGATTATTTATCAAGATCTTGTGGCTTAATTTCAGCGTGGCGTTGTGTGGTTGCTCTCTGTAGAATGGGAAACAAAATATTTTTAATGTTATTGGGTGAAGTTCAGGTGAAACGAAAAGAAAATAGAAAAAATAAAATGGAAAGCTTTTTTTCTTCATCTCTATTCGACCGTTCAAATGAGAAAAAAAGAGATAATTTAACAAATAACTGTGGTTGCTTCTCCATTCAGTTTATATGCGTGTCCTTTGGTTGTAAATAATCCAACTGGTGTCATTTCATGCATGCTGTTTTGTAAAAAATGAAGCACCGAGCAAGACTGAGGAAAGTCATGAGGCGCTGGAAGTCAGCGGGCCCAGCCATCGAATTGGTCTCAGTGGAGCTAATAAGAGGATGCTCCACCTGCTGAAGAAAGCCAAAGTCCAGCTCATTAAGATTGATCAGCAGAAGCAGCTCAAGTTGTCTCAGGTAAGGTTTTTGTGGATATAGTTTGTGTGTGTGTATGTGTGTGTGTGTGTGTGTGTGTGTGTGTGTGTGTGTGTGTGTGTGTGTGTGTGTGTGTGTGTGTGTGTGTGTGTGTGTGTGTGTGTGTGTGTGTGTGTGTGTGTGTGTATTTATTCATTAGGGCCCGAGCACCGATGGTGCGAAAGCCTTATTGTTATTGGTCTTACTTTTTCGAAAACATTCTATTTATCTATCTTATTTGATTGTATAGGTTTTTGCAATTTCTTTCTTATTGTGTGCACCTTTTTTGGTTTTTTTTTTCCCCCTAACTGCGTTTCTATGCTGCTGTGACAACTAAATTTCCCCACTGTGGGATAAATAAAGTCTAAGTCTAAAGTCTAAGAATTATTTCCTGGTCTTAAAAATGATCATAATTAAAAATAAAAGTTTTTAAAGAACGATTAAATTCACATTCTCCAGTCTGGTGTTTATTTAGTTCATTGTTCATAGTTCTAAAAGCATTATGTATACAATCTCTAGGGCTTAAATGAAAGGTTGATTAATTCATCAGCTATTCTACCTGATTATTGACTAATTGGTAAAGTCATCTTTTTCAAAGAAAATATCTACTGTTTCCGGGCTCTCATTCCATTATGATAATTTGTGGCTTTTCTGTATTTAAACATTACTGTGAACTGAATATGCTTTGTTCGGGACTGTTAGTCAGACAAAATGACACTTTTTTTAAGACGTTAATTATGATGGGCACTTTATAACCTTTTTCTGACGTTGACAAAAACTATAAAAGTTTATATTTAGGAAATGTTATGAAATGAAAAATTGGCCTCATTGTTCAAATAATCTACTGAATAATCAGCAGTGGGAAAAAAAAAATCCTTGAAGTTGGATCCCCAATATTTGTACAAATGTACAAATTTCCACTTGTGACAGATAATCACTAGCTAAGGGACCATCCAGTTTACTAACTAATATCAGAGTTCGAAACGTTTGTTTTTCTTTCCTTTTTTAGTCTGAACTCATCAGATTGCAGATGAACATGTCTGATTATTTAAAAAGGAGTAGTAACATAACAGTGTTATCGCATCTCTTACGTTAAAGATTGTTCTTCTCTCTTGTCTGGGCCAATAGTTGGGCTCCAAAGAATCGCGGGTGCCAGTGAGTGGAAGGAGGAGAAGGAGAGTTGGGCTGTCTCCTAAAGATATCTGTCCTCAGGTAAAACCTTGAAAATGTATCGTTGTATATTGCTTATCTGTGTTTACTGAAATCCAGACAGCATCAGTTCATTTGTTGTCATTACTGATTATTTATTACACGTCTCTTCTAAACCACCGTGCTGGTTTGTTAGTTTGTTTGAGTTTACTGCTTTCTGCAATGACATAAAAACAGTTAAAAACAGGTTGTAAAATGGATATGAATATGCAATATGAGTGCATAAGGAAACTAACTTACTATGTACACATACCAGGAAATAGATTCATGTCCAGCTGTACTTGTGGAGCGCACTCAAAATAAATTGATTCGCCAGCCAGTCAATAAATAGTGATAAAGACAGTAATAGAAATATATTGATTTTCTCTGTTTTTTTTTTTTATTATTATTATTAAAGGATTTGTTTTTATCCTTTGTGCTCAAGTCTTTAATATCAGCAGTAGAGTATTACGTTGATATCACAATAGGGAGTCTATATTCCAGTGGGAGCTTTATTCTACATTTCTCGTAGTGTTCATTGTTTGTGTTTTTTTTTTTTTTGGTGCAGGAGCAGCCTCTCGGTGGGCCGCGGATCAAACACGTGTGCCGGGCAGCAGCTGTGGCTTTGGGGCAGCCTCGTGCCATGGTGCCGGATGATATTCCCAGACTCAGCGCTCTGCCTCTTCACGAGAGAGAAGGCATCACCTTTTCTCCCGCAGCAGAAGGTACAGTCGTCTCCACACGTGTGCTTTTCATGCAGAGTGGAGAAATTGGATTGCGATGCGCTGTCTATGTGCAGTGGTTTTAAGTGAGGCATAATTAGCGAGGACGTTTTACATTTTGAGCAAGATAACTGTCAATCAACGTGGTTTTGATTTACAATCAGTGCTTTATCCATCATGGAAATGTTCTGAGTGACCCATAGAATTAAATATGGACTATCACTTTAAATTAAATTACAAAAAATGAAGCGTAAGCTACACTTTTATTTGGATCTCAAAAGTGCGTGCTCTGTACTTTGGACAAGCAAAGTATACCAGTAAGACAAGAAAGAAGGCAGTGCTGTCATTGTTTATAATGGCATGAAGAGAATAAACAGAAGCTGCTGATGTGCCTACTCAGTGTTTAACTCCCTCTTCCTGGTTGGGATTGATTAAAATTCCCAGAAAGAGAAGCACAACACAAAGGAGGGATCTCAGCCAAAGAGGACTTTGAGTTTAATTCAGTATATCTGCAAATATCTGCTTTGAAACCAGTTTTCTCCAAAAACACCTTCGATTGACACGATTAAATTCTGAAGTCTGAAAGACTTAAAGTGAATTTTATTTAAAAAGGCCGTTTACATGTTATAATATTTTGCTTGCTTTAATATAAAATGTTTTTGAATCAGTGGAGTTGCAGTAGAGCCGACCTGTAGCAGAACTCTCTCTGGTGCCAGTTTTAGGAGCCAGCAAAGTCTATTTTATGACATGTTGCATCATTCAGTATTATTGTATACTGCTGCTCAAACAATAAATCAGGCTGGTTATATGGTCCAAAAGGATCTCGTATCAGATGTTCGAGTGTCTGCGTATCTGCCAGCTCATAAATTACAAGTAATTAAAGGACATAAGTATCATGGATAAGTTTTGAAACAGAGCCACATTCCTGTCCTTTGCTCACAGGAGAGGAGTGTCAAGTTGATTTAAATATTTAGCACAGCACAGAACAAAAATGCACAACAGATTTACTACGACATAAATCGGACTTCTTTCTGTGTAGTTGTTGTTACTACAACTTTTGAATAGTCAGAATCACTTGACGATGGATGATTTATTACATCTTTCTGTAATAAGATATATTGACTTGATCCCGTATGTAATTGAGCTCTCTGGTAGGTCCACGGTTTTTCAATCCAATTTATCCAGAATGCTTCGTCGGTGTTATCCAAACTTTAAATATATTTCTGCCATTTTCTTTATGTTTGACACAGCTGCTCTGCTAGTGTATTATCATGAAATCACTGACGAGCTAAAATATGTATTTAAACTGACTAAACACACAACCTAAAAAAATAACAAATATGTTTAAAAAAAAAAAAGAAGCACAATTTTGATAGCTTCTGGCAAACCTATCATGCTGAGCAAAAAAAAAAACTGCTTTGTTAGCTCATTGTAGTTGTAATTAAAATATTTGCCAGCAAAAATATCTTTTGTCACACACAGATTAGCCACCGCTGTTGGAAAGCTATACCCAACACTGGTCAAGTGAGCATCACTCAGTATGAGGTGAGGAAGTGCTGTTTGACAAATAGACTCACTGAACACATCTAGTGCCAAGCGCAAAAAGTAATTCTTCCACAAAGTTACTCCACTTGCATTTATTTAAAATCATGACAATGTTTTTTTGTCCAATCAGTGCTGGTGGTAAATGTAGTCAATGCAGCTATAAATTCCTCAGTGCAAAGCTGTATTCGCCAAGAAAGCTGAGTCTTTCTGAATTGTGCAGTGTCGCCGACATGTACCAAGGTACATTGCGCATTGACAGTCTTCCATTGTAGCACCTATTCAACAAAAAAACCAAAAACAATAAGCAACCAGACCACATTGCTCGCGGAGACAAAAAATACAGGACAAAAAGGTGTTTATTGTTTAGGAAACTAGTTGTACTGATCATAACCCTTTCTTTTGGCATCGAAGGGCGATTTGAGTAAAGGAACCAGCAATTGCTGTTTGCTCTCGGCAGCTCAGCTTCTTGGAAGTCCACCCTGGCCAGATCTTCTTGAGTGGCCACAGCCTCCCCCTCTCTCCACTGCATTTCTATAGTCATGTGCTCAGGATAAAATCAATTTGATTTGTCAACTAATTACTAAAAAGAAAGGTATCCCTGACTATAACATCCTCTGCACTCCTATTTTTGCAGTTGTAAATGCAGCTAGCTGCAGTACAAACAGAGACATTAAAGGTTTTGTTTTGATTTTGAGTGGCATCGAGAGCGTCCTCCGGCAGACAGCTCAATTTGTCTGTCGTTCTTCTGGCGCTGATGGAAGCACTGCAGATCTTTCAGCTGCTTCTCAGAGACGCACAGAGTTTGACAAATTCTTTCCCTTAAATGACTACATTTACCGTCAACACCGATCGGACGTACACACAAAAAGTGCTGAATTTTCTCTTTAAAATATTACCACTGGGGGATTCATTTAAAAAGGGTTAGGGAGTTTGTCAGAGACTCAAGTTTTCATCCAGTGAATGAACTTTATTGTAGAGCATCTCTAGATTTGCATCACTTCAGGCAGGCAGTCGTAACGTGTAGCTGTAGAAAACCAAGCTTACTTATTGGGCAACAGTCCAGTAAATGCGTATACAGGCATCTGGACTCACAGCAGGCAGATCTGTATCGTCTCCAGCAGACTGAATAGTAAGTTTTGGCATCCAAAGATGTCGCCTCCCCCCCTCCCCCCCAACATCACATGTACCTAATGATGTTTCAAATGTGTATTGTGGCTCTTTGGCCCATCCTTTCTGTCTCTCGCCTGCAGATGTGGCTGATGATGATGATGATGATGATGATGATGATGATGGTGATGATGATGATGATGATGATGATGAGGAGGAGGACAACTCTGATCAGGGCAGAGCCCAGTGGGTTGTCTCTCAAGAAAACATCCAGCGCAGGAGGAGGGGGAGGGGGAAGGGCCGCAAATTCAGAAAACGGAAGATATTGACTCAATATCTACCTGGGGGAGTCCGTTCCCGGCGCTGTGGACACTGCAAGGGCTGCTTGGTGGAGAAGGACTGCGCAAAGTGTATGAACTGCCTGGACAAGCCCAAGTTTGGGGGGCCGAACACCAAGCGACAGTGTTGCATGTAAGTTGAATCAATCATAAATGAAGGTTATTTTGTTTTCTTGAAGACAGGCTGGTGAATCGTCTAACTCCACGCTGCATAGGATTTCTACATTGCATAGACATTTCTCGCATGCTGATGAGCTTTTGATACATTTTTGGAAATGTTAAAAATGCAAAATTGAAAAGGCTCATAAAAAGCTTAGAAGAAGAGCTGGCAGCCGTATAAATGAACCGACTTTACTCTTTCCTGCTTTGTCATTGATGGCATTTCGTGGCAAGTAAGGAAATGTTGCAAGACTGAACCATGTATTAGCTTCTTATCTAACTGTTGGGTTAACTGGTAGCACCAAATGCTCTTAGTTTGCAAGTACAGTTCAACGTTTAGGGAAATATGTTTTCCTTTTATGCCTCCGGTTGAACTGAATAGATTTTGGAAGTCAAAGGTCAACGTCGCAGTGACTTCACGTCGTATCTAAACGGCGCATCTAAGGAACACCTTGAGGGGGGTGTCTTCAAATTTGCCACAAACGTTCACTTGGACTCAAGGATGAAGAGATTAGATTCTGGTTGTCACGGTGACCTCACGTCTGTCCCCAATTTAGTGAATGAAGTATCTCAGGAAGGGCTTGAGGCTGGACTAACACGGATGTGAGCTGCAACGCGACTCGTTCGCAGACGCATACAACCGCAAGGCCGTGTAGTTTGACCCGAGTTCGATGAGAAGATCGATTCCATTCTCGTGTTTGGATGGTGAATGAAAGCAAACGAGCGTGAATCCGAACGTCTGCTTTTTTAGACAATCATCCAGCCAACGTGTTTGTGAAAAGTCATTTGCATTTTTGAATGAGTTTTACAGAGCTAAACCAAATTCAGAAATCTTTTAAGTGGTGCCTAAAATACTGTTTGACTTTTAGGGTAGGACATTTTTGTACATGAAAATACTTTTTATTTCTTTCCTGTAATACATATTAAACAATCGAGTTAATGAAGGCAAGTTGACTTTTACAGTTAAAAACAAACATAGATGGGTACAGGTAAATTTGACCTCGGATGTATACTAACAATTGGCAATTTCCTCTGCCCTTAGATATAAGAAATGTGATCGGATTGAAAAGGTGAAGAGTGAGCGCGTTGTCAGAACATTGAAAGGTATGTCTCTCATTAGATGATGCTCCTGCTCTTGTTTTTATTCCTGAATTAGTATCTCTTGTTCAGTCTGACAAAATGGTTTTGTAGAAATTCACTGAATTAAAAGGAATTAAAGCAGTTCATGTAATTATTTAGTTTGTGTGCATAATTAATTACGAGGCTCCTGTTTCTCAGTCCAGGCAAGGCGCTTGTCGGGCTCTGTGTCCAGCAGTGATGATACAAACTGGGCGTTAGGAGATGCGGGCGAAGGATCATCTTCGATGGCGCTGGGAGTCAGGAAACAGTCGCTGCGTAACATCACACCACGCTCTTACAGCAGCCTACTTAAATCTGAATCTGAATCTGAAGAAGAGGCAGTGGGAGAGAAAAATGCAGATAAACCGACAGTCAAGCCAAAAGCTTCTGCCGTGAGAAACCAAGGTAGCTGAAACTTTGTTTTTGTGACTTCAACCTTTCCGTGTGTCTTGTTTCTTTATTATCGCATGTTAATTTATGTTAAAAGCTTTGTGCTGTTGGAGAATTTCAATCCTGCATAAATGTTCAATGACAAAATCTGTATTAAAACGCGAGGAGCCCCTCACAGCTGGGCACAACTTTTATTGATATTATGAGCAGGTGTCAAGGTGATTTTATACAGGCAGTAGTTTCATAGTTTTATTCTACATATTCCAGCTCTGGTTCCACCCTGTTTTTCATTTTCAGCACGAGACCTTCGGTGCATTTAATCTTAAACTACATGACAACACCAGCTGGAAATTAATGTGTGAAAAAAAATGCAGAATTGCTTATGATGCAGTTGTCTTTCTTCCCATGTAAAATCAATGTGTGGGAAACACTGCAACTGACATATAGCCTTCCAAAAAACACACAGAAGTCCGAAAAGGCTCAGTGTTCTCACTCAGCAAAGAGTATTCTGTTTAAAACCTCTCCGGGGAATCAGAGTTGTTTCTTAGATTTGTCTATTCTGTTTCGGAGATCTTGCTTTTCAAGATGGCGGAGCGCTGCCAGACGACCCACCGTCTGAAGCGGTGAAGCAACGCCGGCTGTTCTCCAGAGGAGCTGTTGGCAGACCCAGAGCTTTAAAGGTAAAAACATCGAGCAGGTTTCCCCTCCTCAACTCGAATTTACCACTTAACCAAACCTGGGACAAAAGGTATTTTTGGAAAATTATTTTTGCCTTTATCGGTAGTCTGCTAAATTTATAATTAGGTCAATTAGGTTTTTCAATTTGTAATTGTACAAAACACTTTTGTGTTTCTTTTACCGTAAATACAACACCTGAAATAATTTCCTAACAATACTTGGCCCATGTGTGCACTTCACTTTGAATCTTATACTTTTCTTCAATTAAACCACGTGTGGTGGAAGGAGGAATTCTACTTACATCTTTCTAATTCACCCATGCTAATCTTCTATCTCTGACTTCCAGCTTCACATTAACCACCCTGCATGCACCTAACCCCATTTATATATTATGAATTAAATATGCAGTTTTCTTGGTATATTGTAGCATGTTTTTGTCCCAGCATGATGTACATGAGTTTGTTTTAGACCGTGCAACATTTTGACATCTTGTGCTTTTGGCTAACTTGTTTTGTGTCCACAAGAATGCTGACTCAGGTTCGGGTTAGGGATTCTGTGCTCAGGTTTATTCAAAAATCCGAAATACAATAGTTTGTAAACGTAACTAATGATAATAGCTTTCGGTAACAAATATGTTGTACTGATGGCGTAATTACATTATGTATCAGTTGTGATTATTATTAAAGGCCAGCATGGCTTCTTCATACCTCTGATTTTACCTGTTTAAAAGCTGTTTCCTTCATCATTACCCAAGCTGTGATGTCTTGATGATATTCAAGTTTTTCAAAACCAATCAAGCAAACTTTCAATTATTGGACAACTTTCGGACCTTGTCTTATTGCACTTTTAATTGCACTTGGAAGTCTCATAACAGACATGAGTAAAGTGTTGACTTTATCCCCATCTGAATTTGTTGGTTTCCCCATTTGGTATGACTAGTCAAGTCTTCATGAAAAAAAATGCAGCTTCTTTTTATTTTTTACACGGTTTGAAGATCATCATTTTATTTTCCAGGTGATGTGATACAAATTTTAAAATCCATAATTTATGAAAAGTCCTATATTTCAAAAAATTTTCTCCTGTTCTCGACCTGTCTGGTTACTTGGGTGAACAGTTTTCACTCACCACGTATGTTAGCAGTCTTGTTTAACGAAGCACTACAAATTATTTGTTAATGTTCAGTCTAAAGAAACTGGATTTCTAGATGGTCGTTAGTTTTTTCAACAAAATACAAGTTGCTTAGTTTTGTGTTTATTATTTTCTAGCAGGTTAGAGTACTTGGTTAGTGTGTACCAACACCCAGTCACACTTCTATGTGTGCATCTCCTTTCACTAACTCTTATTCTTGGCTAACACGTTCCTCTCAAAGCCGTGGTGCTCCTCCCCTTTTTCTGTCACCTTCGCTGCTGCCGGTCGCCGCCTCTGCATGTCACTCGTTTTAGTGTTACTTTGGAAGCTGTCTTGCTGGTTGGTTGGCTTAGGCAGTCCCCTCCTCCACAGGAACAGGAGAAGACGGATGAGACGGAGCCCAGTGAAACTTTCCCTGAACCCAGACCATCCGGGAGCCCAAAGCCGAAGCTGCAGCGGCAGCTCCAAATACACTTATACCGTCTGCCTGATTTTGTCCTGCAGTCTGATGCTAAGACTTTGCTGCAGCAGCCGCCAAAGAGTGTGGATCAGTGTATTGCACGGTCGCATCCACTGTTGAGCCAGCTTGTAGCACGGCTCCCTATTTCACCTCCATCACCTTCCATAACAGACTCTCCTCCAGAATTGACCCAGCCTGAAATGCATCCCGCTCCTCCACTTTTGTTCCATCTCATAACAGACTCTCCTCCAGAATTGACCCAGCCTGAAATGCATCCCGCTTCTCCACTCTCGCCCCATCCAATAACAGACTGTCCTCAGAAAACTCTGCTGTTACGTTTGCACCGTCTGCCCCAGTCTGTTTTGCAGTCGGCGCTGCATTCGCACAAATCTACATCATTGTCATCTTGGCAACATCCACCATCCATACTGCACTCAACTCTGGCAGAGGTTTCGTCACAGTTGTGCTCTCAGGGAAATCCAGAGTCTGAGGTGCATCACCTAGACATTGTGACGGAGACACAAACACATGAAACTGTGCACAGAGTTGAGCCAGAGCTCCCTCAGACTGTCAATCCAGGCACAGACTTACAGGAGGGCACGAAAGACGAGCAGGAGGACGGACGAAGGCAGCAGCCCGAAGAGGACATGGACGACTCCTCTGTAAAAGGGACAGTGCTGAAAAACTGTCCAACAACTGACCCACACTATCTCCTTCGTTCCCAGAATGCTGCAGAGTGTGCATCAGTGAACACCCTGACGGGGTTAACTAATGGATTTCCCCAAAAGGGCCTGTTGCAGAACAAGTACAAGATCCGTGTAGACTTCAAGGTGAGCCTGCGCTAATATCTGCTGCCATGTTAACACTACTACCTCCTGGGGTGTGTGTGAAAATGTCAGTGTATGTTTTTTGCAGCATCAGCATTATGTTTACGAGGGGAAATGAAAAAGTTCAGTGACTGTTCCTGTTGCCCGTGAATAGAGCGCAGTACAGTGATGCCCATGGAGCACGCATGATCCTGACGACTAGTGGGAAACCATTTGAGACCTGAAACTTGAGCAGAGAGCGCACATCAAATTTTGTGTCAACGTTTTTGGTGGTGGGGAGCGATGATTGCGTTGTCGCGGGCAAGAACACTGGTATGTGTGCAATTACAAATGCGCACACACCAGCGTTCACAAAAAAAGTGTGTAACTCGGGTGCTGATGTTGATCAAGTGATGTAATTTGAAATACTTTTGAAAGTTAAAGCGCCCCCTCGGTCTGACCACGTTGCGGTGCTGCGCTACGTTCTCGTGCAACTGAACAGAACTTGATTGACCCTCAAAAAAACGTTCTTTCTAAAGACAACGGTTACTCAGAAAAAGTCCAACTTCAATATTAAAAGAAAAAACGATTTCTGTTTCTGACTCTTTTTTTTTTTATATGCTCTGAACTATTTTGTTTGGTTTTTATATAGAATAATGAGTTTATTTAACTAATCCAGCAGCCTCAAACTAACTGATCGCTTTTCTAATGTTGCTGTTTGCCATGTGTCTGCCAGGAGGACTGTGCTGTCCAGAATGTGTGGCTGATGGGCGGTCTCAGCGTTCTCACTTCTGTCCCAACAACTCCGCAGCCTGTCTGTCTGCTCTGCGCCAGTAAAGGACGACATGAGGTGATTGAGCTCTTTAACAAAACCCGAGTAGTGCAAAATGTATGGAAAGTCTCACTGATAACTACTACTATAAGACAAAGTTTTCTGCTGTAAAACCGCATCCAGTTTGTTTATTTCAATCATGTGGTTGGTTAAAATTTGTGAGCCCATGTTTTCTAACATCGATTCGTCCACGTTTTGGTGCTTTACAATGCCAGTAACTTTGATTTTTTTTTTTCTTCTTTTCTTCTCTCTGTCTATCAATTCCATCAGATGATATTCTGCCAGATCTGCTGTGAGCCTTTCCACAGTTTCTGCCTGTCGCCTGAAGAGCGCCCCCAGGCGGAGAACAAGGAGAACTGGTGTTGCCGACGCTGCAAATTCTGTCACGTGTGCGGCCGCAGAAGCAAGAGCACGAAGGTATGCAAGTTTCTGTGGAGCTTGAACATTTTCTGTTCGGTTTTCCTACACAGATATGCAACTTTTTAAACGCTGTTATAAAGTCCTGAATGTAACACGCAAAATTTGTCACACTCTTCGCCTCTTAAGATATTCTACATTAGATATTGGGATCCTGTTGTTTTGTTTAGATTATTTTCTTCATGGCAAATTTGAGAAAGTGATGACATGGGACAGACATGAAATATTTACCCTACTGATTAACCCATAATTATTCTACTCGTGTGTTTTATTTTCCGTAGCCTGTGTTGCAGTGCAGGAGATGCCAAACCTCCTACCACCCTTCCTGCTTGGGACCAACCTACCCTAAGCCAGTAAACTGCAACATGCCCTGGGTAAATTGTCTAAAAGTACACAGGGATTTCCTTGCTTTGTCTTTGGGAGTTTCAGAAAGAATACGGTTTTTATTGTGGTTTGTGTCGAACCAAGTGTGAAGAATCCATCACACTTTACAACACGGACCTATTGTTGCCTTTCTGTGACATCGTTGTGTTTGTGTAGGTGTGCATGACATGCATTCGATGTAAAAGTTGCGGTGTGACTCCTGGGAAGACGTGGGACTTGGCCTGGAACCACGAACAGGACCTCTGTCCTGACTGCACGTCGCTCCACAGCAAAGGTGAGACCTCTGAGAGACGGCAGGGATTTCTGAAGGGTTAATTAGGAGTTAACGTGTCCCTTCGAGGGACTTGGATGCATTTATTTGTTTATAGTTCAAGGTGTTACGAATGTGACTTAATGCATGGTTTTTTTCCTGTTTTGCGTCAGGTAATTTCTGCACTGTGTGCCACAAGTGCTATGAAGACAGCAGCCAACCGTCACAGATGATTCAGTGTTCAGAGTGCAGCCACTGGATTCATTACAGATGTGAAGGACTTTCAGGTGAGTTATGCTCATAAATCAGATCCCTTGTTGTCAGCTGTAATGTTTTGAATTATTTTAATTGAAAATGTTTTCTACTGTGAGTTAGAGTTTGCGGAAGAATTTGTTATTTGATATGCAAGAGTGAAGCTAATTTTACACAATGAAACCTCTGATTGGCAATTTAAAAGATGACAATTTTTAACTACATCTGAACTACTTCCATAAACCACATTTCGTGTGAAAGTAGTGTGTAAGCAGACACTTGCTAGAGTCAATGTTTTTCATTTTCTTCATTTCTTATTTCTTAATTTATATCCTTTAAAATGTTAATATATTGAACGATAAAAGAGTTTTCATCAAAGCACTCATTTGACCAAACGTTATAAAGGTTGAATGTTCTCGTTTTATCTGTAATTGGAACCAATACATTTAAACAAAAATTAAGATTACGGTTCACTTCAGTTTTAGAAACCAAACTCGTGTTCATGTTACAGAGGAGCTTTTTGGGCTGCTGTCAAGTCAGCCAGACGAAGCGGATTTCACCTGTTCACTCTGCAGTCAGCACCAAACTGAACAAAGCAGCTTGAAGGAGTGGCTGCAGAGCAGGCTGGTGGTCGGGCTGAAGGAGGTTCTCACCAACCTGCTCTCCTCTAACAGCACTCAGCACCTCCTTATCTGTAAAGCGGTAAGAGCCACTCAGAGAAGGTGTACAGAAACCAATAAAAATAGCTTTATCCTTAAAATGTCCAGTTGTTCCATGAAGCTTCTGTCTCCGATATGTTTAAAGAAGATGGTTAAATTACATTATTTGTAATTTTTGTTATTGTCTTTCAGTGTCAGAAAACAAACATCACGCCGTTTATCAGGGAGCAGCAACCAGTCTGTGATCTACAAGCCGTGGGCACGAAGTTTAAAGGGGGCGGTTACGCCTCAATCGTGAGTATATTTGCCCTTATAATCTGCTCATTATGGGATAGTCTTGCTCTTATGCTGTATCTGTTCAAACGCTGTCAGTCTGAGATGCTCCTGACTGAAGCCCTGGTCTCTTTTTCTCTCTCGTTGCTCACTCAGAAAGCTTTCCATGCAGATGTGGCATCTGTGATGAGGAAATGGTTGAAAGAAGAGGAAGTTCTCCCAGAGGATCAGAGACAGACCATTCGGTCCAGGGCACACTATGTCAAAGTAAGCTTCCCTCCCCCACCGCCCTCTCATGCTTTTAGTGTCTTTTTGGAGACCAACTGTCATTGATTTCTAATGGAAATATATTTTGTTCCACTCTGTTTCTGTTTTCATGGTCACCGCCTTGGTTATGACAAGCTAAAATGCAGAGACTATAGACAGACTGTTTGAGTAAAATAAATTGAATCAGTTAGGGCTGCCCCCAACTAAAGATGATGCTAATCAACTTGTTTGTTGTCAAGAGTTGTAGCCCATTTATGATATTTAATTAGGTACTAGAAATACCTGTTACCTACAAGGCCACCTTCCTAAAGGGGAAGACTCGGATAGTAAAAGATGTTTCTGTAAGTTATTTATAACACTCCTGACAAGGCTGCGACTGAATAATCGGGTCAACCCTAGAATCAACGCAGTCCATTACCAAAACTTTATCGCGGTGTACATTTAATCTCACTTTGTGTTTGCATTTCTGACAGGTGATGAAGCAAGTTTTCAGCTGGTTGCCTGCACGCAATCTAAAGAAGTGGAACTCGTTTTCTGAAGAATTCCCAAGGTAAGTGCATTTAACTAAACATTAGCAATGGGTCATGATTTTTTTTCATTTTTGAATAGTTTTAGAAATATTTAATTTCCCAAAGTTTTTACTGCCTTCTGGTAGTAATGCCATACGGCCAGTAGGTGGTGGGAATGCATCTAAAAGCTGTTTGCCAACCAATATTAAACATCAAAAGAAGGATAACACTATGAATGTGGCTCTGAAAAATGACATGGTACAAACAGCAGAAACATGCAAAGACTAAAACCATCCAAAAATATTTAGTGTGGAATTCCTTAAAAAGTAAAAATGAAGTTAAGGTGCGGCGCAAACTCTGCGAGGTAAAGCTAGCATATCATAAATCTATTACAGTTGTGCACAGTCATTTGAGGGCGAAGCTTCGACCAGTGTCGATCCACAGATTTACAATCAATGGCTCACTTTGTTACCAGGTGTGCAGAGCAAACAACAATGCTAATGTCAAAGAGGAAGCTAAAGACATGTTTCCTATCATCCATCCAAGCCAAGGGTTTCTAAGTTTGATGGCATTTGTTGAACCTGAGTCTATCGAGTCAGTGAGTGCCTTCGTAAAAGTCCAATAGTTCACAGCAATTATCATATCGTATTTTTTTTTTTACTTAAAATGCCTATATGCACTAAACATTATTCCTGCAACACATTCATTTTTCCCTCACTATTTATAATTCAGATTTATCTTGTAATATAAACTTTAAGTGAGTGTTCAGTCTAGTGAACTGAAGATTTAAATCACTAATAGAGTTTAAGAGCATCACTCAGGACACTGTTGTCAGTGGACAACTGTCTCAAATGTCTCTGTTCTTATCCTCCTCTGTTTAGTGGTATGCTCCCTGAGGCGGTTCTTCCACCATCTAAGGAGCACAGTTATGCGCAGTGGCTGGAGAGGACATACCAGCCGAGGGAGTCCAGGGGCCCGCAGTCGGGGAAAACTGACTTCATGCCGTCCTCGGTCTCGTCACAGCAGTCTGGTGCATCGCACACTCTTCCTCCTTGCTCATATGGTACGGAAACTTTTGTAGCCTGTTCTCTATCATTTGAAGCTAACGAATGTGATCGGGTCAGAACTTCTGGACTCGCAGCTGCAGGGAAGGCTCGCATCTGTGCACGTTTTGCGTTTACACCTGCAGAAAGATTTAGCTATTTTGTAGGTTTTCTGTCTCAGGTTTCAAACATACGTGTTGATTTGATCCCTCAGAGTCCGCCCAGGCTGAAGATGGGAGGCAGTGTGCCCTGTGCCAACAATACGGAGACTCTGCTCCCAATGTGAGTTTAGCTGCCTTACTGTGTTTTTATTGCAAAAGCTTCAACTAATAGATATTCTTATTATCAGTTCATTTTTCAGATTTGTCATTGATTGATTGTTTTGGTCTATAACAAAAAAAAAGAAATGGCAATTTTCTCTTGTCCAGGTTGTTTTTCTTTAATGGTTTTCTTCAATAGTCAAAATTGTACCAAATTAATTAATAAGTTGTTTCATATCCACACTGCATTTCCCATTGAAAAGAAAACATTAAAAAAATGTATTTAGACACGGCATATATTTGATATAGTTCCTTGTTTCTCATCTTGCAGCATAAAACTTTCTTTCTCTACTGGTTATTAAGGTATATGTCTGTTTGTGCTCTGATAGGAAGCAGGACGGCTCTTGTACTTGGGGCAGAACGAGTGGTCCCACGTTAACTGCTGCCTGTGGTCTGCAGAGGTGTACGAGGACAACAGTGCTCTTCTACAAGTGCACAGTGCTGTCTCTAGGGGGCGCCACCTGGTAAGACGTTATCATCATGGAGGGTCGCAGTCGGCACGAGCTGCGCAACTCTTGAGATCAAACCCTGAAATGTATGAGTAATATAATTCTAATTGTTGTTGTTTTGTCCTGCTCCCTCCAGCGCTGCGATCGTTGCGGGCAGTCAGGAGCCACTGTGGGCTGCTGTCTGGCTACCTGCCAGAGTAATTTCCACTTCATGTGCGCTCGTGCTCAGAGATGTGTGTTCCAGCAGGACAGGAAGGTGTACTGCTACAAACACAGGGATCTCGTCTCTGCAAAGGTAAGGAGATCGACTTTTCTTTAATTAGTTGTTTTTATTGCAGTTATGAATTTCCTTTTCTGTTAGGGGAAAGCAGTGCCGTACTTTACCCTAACACATCTCACACCCCCTGATTTTCTGTACATTGTGTTGGATATTGTTTACGCCAGATGGTGTCTGGGAAAGGGTTCGAAGTCCCCCGGCGGGTATACGTCGACTTCGAAGGGATCAATCTCAGAAGAAAGTTCCTCACAGGCCTCGAGCCCGAAACAATCAACATGACCATTGGTAAGAATACCTGTCAGTTTTGTGTTGTTTGTTTGAGCCACTGGACTCCTGCACATGTTCTGTGTCTCCATAAAAAGGGTGAAATATTCCTGCCGTCTATCTTGGTTCGCTGAACCCCATCTTGTTTTTTCTTTTCCAGGTTCCCTGCAGATTCAGAAACTTGGCGTGTTATCAGAGCTGTCATCAAATGGGAGGATGCTGTATCCTGTTGGTTATCAGTAAGTGGTCCTTGTTGTTATGCAGCCATATTGAAGTGCTTTTTTTTTGTTTGCTTTGCAACCACTTTCCCTTAATGGTATTTTACAAATGTCTATGGATTCTCTGTGCTGTGTTGTTTAAAGGAACTGAGGTACTACAATCAAGACCGTTATTTTACCTACAGTGGTGTCGTCTCAGTGGCCGTTCACAGATTAAAGAACTTGCATTGCTTTATATAAATACATTCTTTCTTTATCTTTAGATGTTCTCGGTTGTACTGGAGCACTGTGGACCCCCGCAGACGCTGTAAGTACACCTGCAAGGTGACAGAAGTAAGCACACCTCTCCCCGGCGAGGAACAGGATCTGCGTTGGGACCAAGAGGAGAACCACACCATCGTCCACAGTCCACACTGCCACAAAGGTGAGCAGGATCCTACAGATTGATATGATATGGAAACAATTTTGATGAGAGTGATGAAGGGCAAATCAAAAACTGAAGCTCTGAGGCAGATATCCAAAACAAAGACTGAGAGAAGTTAAAGTGATTTGTAGGGCTGAACTACCAAGTTTGAGACATGTTCATCCATTTGTAAATACATGTTTTGGCATTTGAACAGATTAAAACCAGCTTTTATTATTGTGAATTTTATAACATGATCAGTTGCACTGGTTAATGGACACGTTGTTTTTCTTTCCCAGATATGGAGTCCCCGGATCGTTTAGGCTCCACATCCTGCAGCCCAATAAAGTCCACTACCCCTTCTCCCAACTCTAAGCTGCACAACACACCTGGATCTAAAAGTCCTGGTTACACACAGACACGGAGACCAGCAGGAGGATCATCTCGACCTCTCCCATCTCCGGGTAAGTCGATTTTGAGGGAAAATTGGGTAATTATTATAATTATGTAATTATGTTTTATGTAGTCTTTTCCTGCGTTCGCATGTCTTGCTGCATTCTTCAGGTTGGACTCAAAAAGTTGCATTTGTTTAACCCTTTATTATTTGATTGTTTTAGGTTCTGCTCCTCCCAAGTCACATCACATCCTGACACTGAGGGACCTGGACGAAACACGTCGGCCTCGCAGGCTCTCAAGAAGCCGCTGCAGTTCCTCGCCAACAGAGAGCGACCCGGCTGGACTGATGACCCACCGCTCCGGTGGCACCGTCCATTCCAGATGTTCCCTGTTCAGCTCCCCTCCGAGATCATCAAACTTCGGATCAGCTTCGCCTCCTCTCTCACGACAAAACTCAACATCTCCCGTCTGGAGTTCCCCTCCTAGATCTAACTCCAGCATTTCTGCCGGGCTATCGCCTCGGCAAGGAGCCGTCACTCACTCCCCCAAAGGGAGGCAAAACTTTAAAATCACCACTCCGGTCTCCGCCGAGGTTCCGCAGGACTTCCTAGCATCGTCTGAGGCAGAGGATGCAGCCGTGGCTACGACAAATGGGATCTCGCTGGCCCCCGATAACCTGGAGGAGGAGGTGGCCCACCTGATAGCTCAGGAGCTGCCCTACACTGTGTTTGACACCGACACAGAGGTAGCGGTGGCCTCCATGCTGAATGCTAAGCTGGAGTTTGACGAGACTCTGCTCACGGAGAATGTGGCGCTTCAATGCGGCGCACAGAGCAGTAGAGGCGAGGTGGAAGGGGTCGTGCAGGAAATGCCGAGAGATCATCAGGAGAACGACTCCGAAGAGGAAGACTCCAGTCATTACTTTAAATTTTCACGCACACTGGTGTGTGACGCGGCGAGTGGCTCGGACGCCTCCGGTCAGCTCCCGTCAGCACAGTCCATCTCACAGTTGGACGGGGCGGACGGCGTGTCGGAGAGCGACGAGAGTGATGAGAGCGACGAGAGCGACGAGAGCGACGAGAGTGACGAGAGCGACGAGAGCGACGAGAGCGAGATGCTTGACGATGACGTCACTGAAATTCACGCCAATTACAATACACCTACTAAACAACTAACAGTTGCTCTAAAGCGGCTGGAGTCAGTTTACACTGTGCCAAAGTCAACCGTCGAACAAGAAACAATTGAACCAGAGCTTCAAGAGGGTTTGGCTCCATCTGCTGTTCTTGACTCGGCTTATGCAAACAGTGACTTGTCAGTTCAGGAGGAAGAGGTCCTGATGACGTCTGAAGCACCGACGTCCCAAACCGAAGTGTTTTTGGATTCTGCCACAGGCCATTTCATTTCCACGGAAGACAGCTCAGTGGTGTACCCAAACAAAAGTGCAGCTGCCGACGATGACAGTACCTCATCAGCCGAATCAGTTGAGGGATTTAAAGATGATTTGACCGATCCCGACTACTCTCCAGAGGCTAAAACCAAAAAATCACCAACTACACAGATGAAAACCATCTTTATAAAGACAAAACTCCCTGCATCAAACCTCAGGCGCTTGTCTCCAAAACCGTGTCTTCCTAAATTAAAACTACCTTTGTCGCCTCGAACTGCACAGACTGCACATAATGTTTCTCCTGCTACTGCCACTTTTTGTACCGTCCCGCGCCCGGTCACCTCCCCCATCGTGATCAATGGCTTAAATGCTTTACCCATTCAGCCTGGTGCCACACGGGGCAGAACCATCGCCATCCGCTTGGACAACTCCAAGCCTGGAAGTCAGCAGGTGGTGACTCAGAATCAGTCAGCTGGCTTGGCCCCATCCCAGGCTCCTGCGCCTCAGGTCCTGCTGGTTAACCGCCAAGGTCAGATTCTGATCAAAGACCCGCGAACGAACACTTATCAGTCAGTCAGCACAAATTCCCCTGCCTACAATAAAATAAGCCAGATTGCCAGGATTCTCCACAGTGGTAACACTTTGCCTCACTCTGTCCCCCGCGTTATTATAAAGCCTCGTTCGACCCCCTCCGCCGCCGGTAACGTCCCTGCTGCCAGTAACCACACGGTGTCGGAAAGAAAAATCATTGTCCGAGTGGTGCCTGTGAGAAGCAGCAGCGCTCCAGCTCCCACCGCTCCTGTCAGCGTGCAGAGCGTTCCTGAAGCTGGTTTCTCCAACATCCAAGAAAGCACCGCCAAGGCTATCATTGACAGAGCGATGGCTGGTGACTGCAACACGCCGATCACGAAACCCAACATCCTGGGGAAAAGTCGGCAGCCAAATGCCAGACAGCGGGGACCGTCCCAGTTTCCGTGCGAAGACGACGATGCAGATCAGCCGTCAGCTGGAGGCTCGGGGTGCCCCAGTAGTTTACTAAATGTAGCGACAGCTGCTTCATCGGGCAACCAGGTGAGAATCAAGAGGGTGTCGTCAGCGTCTGAAAAGCCTTCCAGGAAGAAATCCAAGATGGACTTCTTGAAGGATCCTTCAAGTGAGCCGGAGGAAGTTGATGAAGCCAGGTATTTCAAGATTTTACATCTCTTTGTTGCATAGAAATGAAATGATGTTAAAACTATTTTGAAAAAAATATTGGTCTGAATAATAACAGATGATGAAAAGATTCAGTAAAAGAAACGGATTTCTCCCAATAGCACACTGGCTGGGATAAATCCAGATTAGAGCTGCAACTAATTATATTTACTGCTAAGATTATAGAATGTAATATTTTATATAGCCCTATATCTTTTTTTACTCTTAATGCATTAACCCTGCTAACGCTTTCAGCAGCCTCCAGATGGTGGGAAAGATGGAAAAATGTAAAATACAGTGTCTTGTCTTCTTTCAACAGGCCGAGCGGTGTGAGAATGAAAGCTCCATCCATGAAGGACATTCTTGATCTGGACCAGCAGAACGTGTTGAAGCCTGAACCTCTGAGGATTACAGCTCCACCACCTCCCACACCCTCCAGGTTAGTTCATTTTGAAGGTACAGGCCAACAATTAGTGTCAGGTTGTATTAATTTAGAGCTCAACAATTTACTGACTTCAAAATGTGTTGCAATGTTTGTAGAGGGAAAGCATTTTCCTTTTCAACCATTTAAGAGCACTTCAATTTATATTTCCACAGTATTTCTTGCCAAACAAGAGAGTTATTTCAAACAATGAATGAAATGAAACTTCTTCAAGAAAACACATCTGATTCAGTACCATTTTTGAAACTGAAAATATGCTCAATGTACTCATGCATATAAATAAGAAATGTGATGAAGAGTTTTTTTTTTCCTCAAAAGTCTTATCGTGCTTTATTATTTCTATTCATTTCTTTGTTCTTTCTGCTCAGGCGTTTTGCTCACGTTGAGATTCCATCTTCATCCTCACAAACCAACAGTCACATTGAGGGTAAAACACACACATGGGTGAGCGCCCGCCACGGTGACCTCTCAGAGTGGGGCCCATACTCAGGTTTGTTGCTGCAACAACTCCTCAATCAGCAATTCAGGAGAGGAAACTCTCTCTTTTTTTTTTTTTTTTTTACTTGCTAAATTTATTGGTATAAAAACATTCGCCGACGCTAAAATCCTTGTACGTACTGATTTTGATCGAGCGACGTAACTTGGGATACTCATTCGCAAACAATGCGCCGTGTGTGCTCCACGCGCAGCATTCGTACACAACGTAACGTTTTGATTACCTCTCACAGTTAGCGTGATTATTATAAAGCATCTTTGCGTTTTGGGAAATGTTGTTAAATGTGAAACATTTTTGCCGCTTGCGGCTCCTTTGGTTCTCCAGGTTTTAGCTCAGACGAAGATGCGCCTGCACCGAAACACAGAAAGAGGACATACATGAACCAGCCCCACCTGCGCTTTGAAATCACCAGCGATGATGGCTTCAGCGTCAAGGCTAACAGCATAGAGGGTAAGAGCCGTGTAACTCCTCGTGTGCATCTTGCTGGTATTCCTGCTGCTACATGTTATTTGGGGTCACAAACCGGCTTATTGCACACGACAACATTTTACGAAATCTTTACAACAACAAAAAATCGTTACATTGATTCTCTTTCCTCCCTCAGTCGCCTGGCGCGCAGTGATCGACGGCGTCCTCGAAGCCCGAGCAGGTTTCCATCTGAAGCAGCTGCCTCTGGGCGGGATGAGCGGGCCACGCGTGCTCGGCGTCATCCACGATGCCGTCATCTTCCTGCTGGAGCAGCTGCAGGGCGCCGCGAGCTGCAAACGCCACCGCTTCCGTTTCCACCGCTGTGATGACATTGAGGAAGAGCTTCCCCTCAACCCAAGCGGCTGCGCTCGAGCTGAAGTGTACACACGGTACAGACACATTCAATTACATTGTTACATTTTTTTTTTTTTTTTAGAAACTTTAACAAGGTTAGTTTCAAACATTTTGTTTGTTGCTTTTTTGTTTTTCTTAATCTTATCTGTGTTTTGTTTTGAGCTATACTGCAAATAAATCTTATTTTCCTCACGTTTCTCTAATTAGGAAAGCCACTTTCGATATGTTCAACTTCCTGGCATCACAACACAGAGAGCTCCCAGACGTAGTAGGACCCTTTGATGAAGAGGAGGATGAATTCCCACTTAAATCATCCAGGTTAGTTGATTAAATTCGGGCCACTTTTCTTGATTCTAACAAAGTACACCGCAACATTTACACGTGTTATAAGGAAGTAGGTGACAGCAACTCTACTGTGTCCCACCCACCAGGCGAGCCACCAGCAGTGAGCTTCCCATGGCGATGAGATTCAGACACCTGGAAAAACTCTCAAAAGAGGCGGTAGGAGTTTACAGGTACTGGCAACGAAACACAACAAAAGCACGAGATTTTATTTATGTCTAAAATAATGCTAGAAAATCACCCATTCATTTCCCTTCTAATGTTTCTAGATCTCCAATTCATGGCCGTGGACTTTTCTGCAAGAGGAACATTGACGCCGGAGAGATGGTGATCGAGTACGCCGGCACGGTCATCCGTTCCGTTCTGACTGATAAGCGGGAGAAATATTATGACGGCAAGGTCAGTAACCGTAATACACACCATCACACTTAGAAATAGTAACGATAGAAGAGTTTCTGCCTCATTTATTTCTACATGTTCAGTCCTGTAAGAACAAAACACTGAGCGTTAAGCTGATGTGAGCAACTGTTTTATCAGCAATACAACAAAAGAGCATCTGACTACAGCACGGCCAAACAAACAAAAAATATCAATCAGTAACGGCCTTTTATCCATCGTGCCAATAACACCCACGGTCTCATTTTAGGCTGCACACAGTTGTCTCCAAAGATTATTTTTTTTTAGTCTGTAGCTCACAGCTTCAGTCTTCGCTTTGCTTCCAGTCTGGAAACTGTTTGCATGACGTTTTGCGCAAACAATATGCCCGACCTCTGCAACAGGCTTACAGTTATGAAGGACAAAAAACAGAAACCAGAACTCGCAACATTAATTTAGAAATGATTCTAACTTGTAAGTGTTAAAGCTAAACAACTGCTCCTTTCCGTTATCATCGGTGACGCAAAACATTTCAGGATTTTTACACGCATTTAAATATTCTCATCTTATCGTAAAAAGGAAAAAAAAGGGAAGAAAAATCTCCCAAATTCTCCTGAATCACACGAACCACCCGGCCTGTTTTTCGTGTCCTGGAAATGTGTTAGAAATGGTTGTTTTGTCGCTCCGCATCAGGGCATCGGCTGCTACATGTTCCGCATCGACGACTTTGACGTGGTGGACGCGACGATGCAAGGCAACGCCGCCCGCTTCATCAACCACTGCTGTGAGCCGAACTGCTACTCTCGCGTCATCAACGTGGACGGCCGCAAGCACATCGTCATCTTTGCCCTGAGGAAGATCTACCGCGGCGAAGAGCTCACCTACGACTACAAGTTCCCCATCGAGGACGAGAGAAGCAAGCTGCACTGCAACTGTGGGACGAGACGCTGTCGCCGCTTTCTGAATTAGCGTCACGCGTCGCAACGAAAAAGCCAATCTCGTTTGATGCACTACAGGTGGTTTGGTGGCGTTCTGGAGGCGTCTGTCGTGGCGTGGCCATGAGAAGGAGGTTTCGCGGATGCACGCAGACCTGATCCGCTGGGTCGTCACTATGCTGGAAGCTCAGTTTGTGGACGAGTCGAGCGTGTTTGTTCAGTCCTGTCCTCGGAACTGCTGTTAGCAGCCACAGAAACCAGAATAGAGCCATATGTCGAAGTGTGTGTGACTTCAGACTGCTGGAAAGTTTTTTGCATCCAGTTACTGTTTTTCCATCTCATCCATTAAACTCTTTCGTTTTAGTTTTTTGTTGTTAGTGGCCTCTGCTGGAACTGGGGCGATTACAACCTGATACAAACAGCGCAAACTAAAACAGCCCGATTTGTTGTTATTACTGCGTAAAAGAGGGATCCGTTAATATGCCGAGTGTCTTTGTAAGTACAAAGACGCAGAGAGGGATGAGGATAATTTATTCAGAACTTACTTACAACCTTCTCTGGCAGCAGACAGGATACGTTTCAGAACAACGTAAACATTTTTGACTCTCCTTGTGTAGTGCAGCTGCAGTATAACTTTCACTCTGGATACCACAACTCTTATGAGCAGGGACACTTAATATTTCAGGTGCTGGTGACGTTCATCCCAAAAGCTAGTATATTTGGGAGTCACCCAAACCTCTTTCCTCCTCCAGCCAGTTGACACTTCCTGTTTTTTACTTGTAAAGGCAGAGATGTGGCGATTATCGAAACACTTTTATCCCACTATTACAGTCTGCTCTATGTTTGTTATTTTGTGCAGTTTGTGTATTTTAAGGCCTGTGAGGGAGCGTTTCCTTGGTGCAGGGATTAAAATGAACATGGTCATCTTGCTCTGCACAGTCCCTCGTACATCTTTTTGTATATTTGAACAATAAATGTGTATTCAACCAACTGATGGAAATAAATGTGTTTGCGCTTTTAACTTTCTTTTTGTAAGTTACAGCTGACTAACAGAACTGAAGCTGATGATCTTTTGTTTGTTTGTTTTTCGCCGTCTTGCACCCTCCTCCTCCTCCTCCTCCTGTTTTTGTGTCTCACAATGTGTACTACCTCAAAGGTGTTCTGAAGCAAGATTTAATTTAATGACACATTAGGTGGAAAAACTGCTCCCTCCCTCCCTCACTTACTCGTAGTTTCATCTTTCTAATCATTACTGCTTGATAGAAAATAAATAACATCAATATTATTAAACACTGAAGGGTTACAAGTGACTGCTTTTTTTTTTGTACTCATTTACTCAATTGTGCATCCACACTCAGCTACTGGATGCTGAGAGGCTCCTAGAGTTTAGGCTCAGGGCCGACTGCTTGACTTGACTTTTGTTTTGTAGGATTAATAACGGCATTAGACAGGCGAATCCTTGTTACTTTACGTGCCCACTACGGGACCCGTGCCTGTACATAGTTGTATAAAGAATTTCTAAACTTGTTAAATATTTTTTTACCTACAATTTTCTTTTTAACTTTATGTTCAATAAAAATGTGTTCAAAGTTTCCTTTCCTTTTGCCAATGTTTTTACCATTTGGTATGTGTCAAATAAATTAAAACAGCATTTGTGATTTTTATGTAAACATGTTTGTGCAATACATTAATATTGTGTAGAATATGCCATGTTGTTAGCGTAAAGTTTTCGCAACAAGCTAAAACTAAGTCGTGAAATCAAACAATATGTTCAGTGAACCAAAGAAAAATCGTTCACGATGCAATAATTTACCAATAATGATTGATTTCTTTGCACAAACTTTTTTCTTTTTTTTTTTCCCCTTTAAAGGATGATTGATTGGAAAGATTGGATTTATGTAAATAATTAAATCAGTGATCCAATTAAAAAAATGTTAGCTTTCTCATGCTAATACAATACATGAAAAGATAATAGAAAATATAATTTTCATTTATTTGTTTTTTTGGGCTCTAAAAACCTTGGAAATGGAAACATGCAGTCGAAAATGTTCAAACAGAATATATTCAGTTCACTGGCATTAAACACTTCTGAGTGTGGAGTTACCAAATGTTTGGTAAAAAAATCATAGACTTTTTTTATGATTGAATGATGGATTGTTGATTTGTTTTCTACAGTATTTTCCGTGTGTATAACATATTTTACGATAGCATAAAAGATATGGGAAAATCGTATAACAAAATATTTGAACCATAAAGTTTTTTTTTTTTTTTTTAGGAAAGCAGACAATCCAAGCAGAACTGGATGGTTGGATACATGACTTTGTTTGTTAGGATTGGTATGATGTACCCCTTTTTACTATAATCAACATGTGATCTCTGACATTTATGTTGTGTCCCATTTAGGGGACCTGACCCACAGGTTGGACGATACCCAGTTTTGTCCAATGTTATTTTTGCACTCTTTGGAAAAGTCAGGTTTTCTGTGGCCTACTGGGAAACCTCTCCAATGTTCCCACTGCTGGTTTGAGACCAGTGACGCCTGCAAACTGAGCAGCCATCAGACTTGTGCACAGTTACGGTTCATGTATTTCTAACAAACATTCCCCCGATAAGAAACATCTTCTAAATGACAAGCTCCGCAGTCAGAAACGGCTCCTCTGCTGTGAATATGTTTTGATGTCATTTGCACCCGAATGTGTATATACTGCAGGCTTCAATGGTTGCAAATTGCGTAATTGCTGATTACATAACTTTCAAATGAAAAGCAACCTGATGTAACTGCAGTTTATCATCCAAGGTCTTTATCTTGCCTTCAGTCATATGGCTCTTTCCCATCAGAGCTTTTGCCATTTACCGTCCTGACCTTGAGAAGCTTGAAGTGTTCAGGGCAGGCCGGGAGTACATAAAGAGCTCCACGGTGGGCTTTCTTCTACATGCACACGGACGTCAGCATGAAGACCTTGGTATTCCTGGCTTTACTTGGAGCAGCATGTAAGAGACTAACCGATATTACTTTTCTTTTTGTAACACAACGTTTTACAAACGTATCCTGATGCATTTATTTGATGACTATTACGTTTTCAAAAGAGATCATTCTTGACAGCTTCACGTACATCTGGTGAAGATTTTTGGGACAACTAATTTTTGTCTGCTTCTCAATATTTCCTCACGTCATGCTAGTTGTCCATCATGTGCTCTTCCAGTTGTTGCAGCTGAGGATGAGAAGGTTGTTGGAGGGTACGAGTGTCCCAGACACTCTGTGCCCTACCAGGTGTCTCTGAACGCTGGGTACCACTTCTGCGGTGGGTCCCTCATCTCCAGCCAGTGGGTGGTGTCCGCTGCTCACTGCTACAAGTCGTAAGTACAGGAAGTCGCATTTCATCAGTGCTCCCACTCAAAGCAAATAACGTGCCATGCAATACAGTGGCCTCACAACGATATTTCACAGGACAGGAATAACATTTTACTTTGCGCAAAAACATTTCACTGATGTTGAATTATAAAATTTTGTATTTGTCGATGTGTTTTAAGCCTCAAGGCCGGGGTAATGCAGGTTGTATTGGAGGACATTTTAGAACAAAGCAAGGACCGCTTGTGGCGTTGCATCGGGTTTTTATTGGTCTTCTGCCCTCATGAAACACAACACATGGATTCAAAGTGATTCAAATTTAGAAGATGACATGCTATAAACAAGAGCAGCACTGATAACTATAAATTATCTGTAAGATTTAGTGACTTTGTCCCTCACGGCAGGTAGAAAATACCACCAGTAAAGGATCGATATTTAGTCTCTTTTTGGAGGTACAATACAAAATCAATTTAAGATACAATCAAGTCCACAAAAGTAAAGGGGTATCGCTTGCTGAGTGAAAAAGCCTCTCCTGGGAACTGACCCGTGCTGCTGTTCAGCAAATGCATCTAAATCTATCACGTATTAGAGCTCAATCTATTTATTGGTTGGCAGATTTGATTAGCAGCCATGGTCTATCACAGCTATATCGCCATACATATTGTCTGATGTGAAAACTTGTTATTTTTTATTTTTTTTAACACAACATAAACCAGAAAAATATGCTTGTGTGGTAACTTAGAAATGGTTCTACTTTGTGTTTAATCTGCCCTAACCGGCTCATATCACGACCAGTCGTATCCAGGTCCGTCTCGGCGAGCAGAACATCGCCGTGAACGAGGGCACCGAGCAGTGGATCGATGGCGCCAAGATGATCATGCACCCCCAGTACAACAGCCACAACCTGGACAACGACATCATGCTGATCAAACTGAGTCGCCCCGCCACCCTCAACAACTACGTCCAGACCGTGGCCCTGCCCTCTCGCTGCCCCTACGCCGACGAGAACTGCATGGTGTCCGGATGGGGCAACATGTCCGCCAACGGCAGTAAGTGAAGTCAGAGAGGTCACGATGTAGGATGGCACATAAAGTACCGACTTATCCAGCGACGGACAGCATCCACCCTGCACTCACTGTTGTGAGCGATGTAGTGTTCTGTGAAATGTTTTTGCGTTTGCCCTTCAGAGCCACCGTACTTTTGACTTTTTAAATACTGAATTAATTATAGAAATGGGGGTCATTTCATTTTCCATCAACCAATCAGCTAATTGACGAATCACTACACAATTCCTATTATCCTTAATAAAATGGAGCACGGTAAAGTACCTCCATAGAGGCTAGTGAGTATCCACACAAATACATAAATAATCTGAGACTCGTCTTCCTGCTCCGCCAGACAGCTTCCCTGACAGGCTCCAGTGCCTGAGGCAGCCCATCATCGATGACAGAATCTGCAAGAACGCCTACCCCCACCTCCTCACCGCCAACATGCTCTGCTCCGGATTCATGCAGGGAGGAGCCAGCAGCTGCCAAGTGAGTTGGACTAAACCACAGTGAACACACTGAGCATTTAGTATACCACATGACTAACACATAAACGGGGTCTACTACAGCACCCCCCCCCCCCCCGCCTGGCTCCCCCAAGCAAATATACTCATATCATAATAAATGGCAATAGAACATCCCATATTCATATAATCCTCACTTGGTTTTGAAGATTATCAGGTTATTGCTGGCAACATACTTGAGTGACTTCATACAATCTGAAAATCTCCAGAGGTTTATCCTCTCACCTGTGTGCAGTGATGTTTCCTAGCATCCTGTGACATCATTGCCAGGTGGTTTACAGGTGCAATGAAGCACCACAGCTCACCCTAAAGTGGAAAAAGACGTATAACTGCAAACCAGAAAGAGGCAGAAACATAGTGATTTTCAGCCTGTACTTTTTGAGTCAGTGCTCCATGATGACCCAGCAGACCGTGGATCTGCTGTGACCGCTGAGCGTAACATTAACATTTTCCTCTTCTGCCTGTGTCTGCAGGGAGACTCCGGTGGTCCTCTGGTGTGTAACGGCCAGCTGCAGGGAGTCGTGTCCTGGGGTTATGACTGCGCCATGCAGGGACACCCCAGCGTCTACGCCCGCGTGTGTCGCTACAACAGCTGGATCAGCACCACCATGCGCAACAACTAAACACCCACAGGCACCTTCACATCCACGTACAAGCTGACATTACGACACCACAGTCGGTGATCATCCTCAGTTTATTTGGCACATCCTGTTTATTATTGTGCAACCCAGGTACATCTCATTCACAAAACGTTCAGCAAATACTGATCTGCAAACACAAAAAAATGAAAATAAATAAAAAGATGTATCGGGATCGTTGCATTTGTTTCACAGTCTTTCACAGCTTCATATTTGTTGGCAACGATATTTACATGCTCTTGCTTGGTGATACTGTATTCTTAGCGTTTTTGTGTACATTGTGTTTTGCTGTCACAAAATTCAACATGAATTTTAAATAAAGTGCAAACCAAAACCGCTGCAAACATTCACGTATAATATTTTAGTTCTACTTACGGCTCTACAGACACACGCATCTCTATGAAATGCGTTTTGTGCTCGGTTACTGTGGACACCGGATTGATATGGGAGGCAAGTGAACTTGAGTAAATAAGCAGTAAGGTGTTGCTGCATTTCACTTGTCTGGATTCTTTGCATGCTTCCCTCAGATGGCGCTTTGTAAACTTCGCTGTTTCTTGTTTGCTGAGGCAACCTAAACATACAGAGGAAAACATGGAGAGAGCACAGGGGAGAGTCATGCAGCCATAACAAAACAGGGAAGGCTATATGCTGGTCACAAAACAGATTTAGAGATGTCAAGAAATATCGAACATGGTGTAACTACATAAATACAGAGATTACAGTGCATTTTAATTTAATCAGTGACATGTGGCAATAACTGACAGAACACAAGAGGGAGCCACGCCTACTGGAGGCATACATATATATTTCAAATATGTGATGTGTGTTTGTTTATTTACCTTTATCATGTATGCAATTATGATGTGAAACAGTGGACGACCCTAGTATCTACTAGACACTATATGTTGAAACAACTTTTAAATAAAATATGAAAAGAACTTTTTAAAACATTTGGAAGTTTTTAAACACTGAAGCACTGAAAAAACATTTTAAAACTGTTCTTAAAAATATTGACACACTGCATTGCTTCTGCAGTACAAGTGTTTTTCTCACCCTTTCTGAGTGTGTGTGTGTGTGTGTGTGTGTGTGTGTGTGTGTGCGTGTGTGCTTGAGTATACTAAGAGGCACATATCTGCAGCAGCACATACCATCAGATTAATACAACTTTATATACAGTCTGTGGTCAAAACCTAGTAAATGGCTGGCTGTGCATGAAACCCTTTAGGGCTTTTAATTTGAAAGGATGGCTTTTAATTTGACATGGATGCATAAAGCCGTGGCATTCAGCCCACCAATCATGTAACTGAGCACTCAGGGTTAGGGTGACATTCTCAGGCTGTCTCTCAAAAGCATACAATTGGTAGACAAGCAGGATGCGTTCATATTGAAGCAGCCACAGGAAATGCTGGAAATGTGTTAGCGTGCGAGTGAAAGGTTTAAACATATTTAACATCCAGATATTTTGAGCTCTGTAAGTGGACCGGTGGTCAGTGTGTCTGAAAGCACCAGCAAATGGCTGCAGGCTTGAGGTAACATTATCACTTCACATTCTCCTCACGTTCAATCACAACATTCTGTCTTCAACACCAAAAAAATAACTAAAATTGTGATGTTGCCTGGTTCTCCATGTTCCCCATAAATTTCTGAACATATAGGGGTGCTGAAAATCTCATGTCAGTTAATCTTATTTAAGTCAGTACTGAAGTAATACATACAGTACAGAAGTAATTTTACACACAATAACAATAAAATGTTCTGCTTTATTGTCACATTGTTCTGTGCAAACAGTGTGTGTCTACTGCAGTTTCAACTACCCACCTGACCAGCAATCCTGTCCAGGTCTCTCTGGCCCTGAGGGGTGAGTCTCCGACCACTGTGGGCACAAATGTTAAAACAAAGAAAACTCGGTCACTTATTCAAACTGCCAGCTCAGTGTCACATACTCAAGTCTGCACCTCTCTTACCCATTAGGGTCCTTCTCCACCATCTTTAGGCCCTCCAAAGCTTGAAGGATCTTCCTCGCCACGTTCCTGGAGCCCACGCTGAAGTGGGCGGGGCACACGCCGTTCCTCTGACGGCCTCCGTACATCTTGATCATGGAGCCCACGCCCACCCCTCCTCGCAGGTACAGGTGACGGGCCGTGGACGCTGGTGAGACGTACAGTTCACAGTATATGTTGCAATATGTATTTGTTTTATCATTTTGACTTATTCACCCAAAAGACATGAAATCAAACATTCCAACTTATCTGTTGTGTGACATTTTTCACTCTTATGCTTTTGTAGGGTCAGCAGATAACAGCCACATCAGCGAAGGGGACTGTGTGCTTTTTGTGTATATATTGTGTCAGTTGTTGAAGATCTACTTGTGAAAAGCTCGTCTGATATTATCCAACTGTTTGTGTAAGATCAGAAATCACACAGACACCTGGAAAATGTCTAGATAACTTCAGGAATGATAGAAATGACAGATGAGATATAGAAGTTATGTATATTTCCCGCTGTACTTAAGTTATTTATGTAGTGAAGATCTTAAGATGTTTTATTTCAGAGCTCTATAAAACTGACATTTATGGGATCTTTGAGATGTAAAATGTATAAAATATCATTTAATATTCCCACAAAAGAAGTTGATCAAACATTAATTTCAACTGGCGAATTCAACTATTCACTACTTTATATGTTGTTGACTTTAATCAAACCTTTGCTTGGTTAACTGTCCAGTTCAGAGTTGTTTAGTTTGTCTGAACATTAATTAAGACCGTTTGAGACAAAGAAAAGCTGCACATCCAAACACTGCAGATGAGGGAGGCTAAAATGAGCAGCATTTTTATTTGCTAAACTACTTTAAATGATTAACTATCTGTTAAAATTAACAATCTAACCAAAAGATGTGTTTTTTTTCAGCTGTATGTGGATGAGTTGATGTATGGGAAACCCTTCAAATGTTACCAACCTGCTCTGGTGTAAAACCAGTTGTCGTCGCAGGGAGCCAGCTCTTTGTGCCGGGCAAGCTTCACAGTGTCAACCCACTCGGGGACTTTCAGTTTGCCAGACCTGAAAAATCAATTATCACTTGATGTGATGAGTCAGCTCAAAGAACAGGTGGCCCATCAAAACGGGATCAACACATACACATGATTATAACAGGAAAGATGTCTGTCTGAATTCCAAACGGTGCACTAAAATGTTATGTGAAGACAGTCAGATATTTGTCGATGTCTGTAGATATCGGTGAGATATCTGTACACACTGGTACATACACAGATAGGCAGGTTTAATGGTCTCAATAAAGAGACGAGGCTCTGTTCGTTATATGATTTAGTAGAGATCGAAGATGAAGAGCACCATATATTTCATTGCTCATTGTACGATGTGGTAAGGAACACTGAAACAAACAAAACAGACAAAACAACAAAGTCAGCAAGACTAAGTGTAGCAGTAAGCTGGACATTTTCATATAAAAATATCTGCTCACAAAAGAAGGGCCTAATTCTTATTCACAGAAGGTCTGATTCATAAAATAAGAAAGACTTATCCCATCGAAGGAAAAGTATAACGTCTGTAGAAGTACAACAGATGCATAGTAAAATTGAGAGACTAAAGAAACTATTAAAAGCCTGCTACATGTATATCTAATGTGCATGAAAAAAAAAAAGTTTAGGTGTCATCTTTTCTCTTTTTTTTCAGTACATGCAAGGTGTCCCTTTTTTCTCACCAGTCCAGTCTCATATTATTATAAATGAGGAAGTCAATAATCTCAACTGTAAATGAACAAATATATAGTTTAATTAAAAGCTTTTTAAAAAATTATTATTATTATTATTATTATACTGCAGTCAACAGTTGTTTTTGTGTTGTTGTTGTTGTTGTTATGTTTTCGGTCCCGGTCCCTTAATTAAATTAAATTAAATTTTATTCATAAAGTAACACACTTTTTTTTTTAAAATAAAAAAAACCCAATAAAATATAGGAAATATTAAAACAAACAAACACAAAGAACAACTCCGTTAAAAAAATAAAAAATCAATATACCGAAATAAAAAGCGTTTCCACGCGTCCTGAGTGATTGACAGGTGGCCAGGCAGAGCCGTGCACGCTCCGGTTGGTGTTTTGCACTTACTTTTTGAGGAAAGCTGACAGTGCCTTGACAAACTCCTGCTGGTTGACATCTTTCACCGTGACACCGGGCATCTAAAAAAGGCAAATCGGAGACAAAGGGTGAGTTTCAAATTTCACGTTAAAAGTGGCTTTTTAAGCGTTTTGACGCAGCCGTTGGGACATCCTGTTTGCTAACGTTTAGCTTAGCCGAAGATAGCTGTTGTTACCCGTGAACATAGCTTTCTTTTTTTTTATATATATCCAGCGTCTATCTTACTTTTTTTTTTTTTTTTTTTTTTTTGATAATATATCCCACGGAGCGGACGGTCAAGGCTGTCGGGTCTGGAGGTTGTCGTCCCAAGTTTAGCCGAAGCTAATGCGGCGAAGCAGCAGAGGGGATGGTGCTGATGGTGATGGAGGGATGGACGGAGACATTCATTTGGAAAGGACGACAACCTCCGGCGTCTTTAAATTCCTCCTTAACCCAGCCCTTAAAACTCAAGTAACCCAAACGATAATATTCCCCGTTCATATTTTAATCCCATGTGTCAAATTGACGGTGAAACAATGTTTTAAAAAAATAATAATAATAATTTTTTTTTTTTTTAACCGTGAGGATGCCATGTGGGTGCAGTTCCGGTTTACGTCCAGCAGGGGGCGGTGTTGTGGCGCCTTTTTTTTTTTTTTTTTTTTTTTTTTTTTTTTTTTCTTCTCATGGCCCATTTCTCTTGTTTTTCTCCGACCCGAAGGATTTTCAGAGTGTGGTGCAGTCAGCAAGGAGAGGAGAAAGCAGCTGAGGCAGGAAGACTTTCACCAGAAGGTTAGTAACTCTGTCATATTTTACCCGCCATGATCTTTCTGCATCTGCAAATACAGCCAACATTTTTGCTTTTATTTGTCTGCCATGTGCTCCTTCCCAGGAGGTTCAGCTCCGTAATGGGCTTTTGGCTTAAAATAATTTTTAAGTTTCTGCACATTATTATGCATTTCAAATGACCATGATATAACACTTTTTTTTTTTAATATATATAAAAAATATAATTCTTTGAAAATTGGTTCATGTTTGCCTCAATTAATGCACCAAATAACTATTGTTTTTTTTTATGAGCGATCGATCTGTCCATTATATTCTTAATTCATCAATTTGCTGTTTGATCTTTTGAAATGTCAGAAATTGCTAAAACATTTCGACCAATGTTTTCTAAAGCGTAAGGTGAAGCCTGAAATGTCTTGATTCGTCCCGACCAACAGTTCACAACTTATTAATTTAGTATGTGAAATGTAAAAGTGATAGAAAATGCCAATTGAAAGTCACCGGAAGCAAAGATTTCTTACTTATTCATGCAGCTAATAAGCCTGAGAAGTTGTCATTTTATAGTGATGTGCAACACAGACAATATTTTGACATTTATTTAGATCTGTTTATCAGAATTATAACACCTCTTTATTAACGTGCTAAATAATTAATCACTTATTTTTTTTGCATTATAATACCAATAACTAGCTTCAAGTAAGGAAGTCTGATGTCAAACTGGAGTTTAAAATACAAATGAGGAACATCAGTCAATTCAGTGATTAGTCAATTAAAAAACGATTGCAATAAACTTTGGTAAAAGTGGCTACTTTAGCTATTAACAGCTAATTAAAATTAAAATATCATTTTAGCTGAACCTGCTAATGTTCAAAAACATGGTTAAAGACATTCCTTTGGGCTCTGATGAATTTAAATAAGAATATTATATATTATTATCATAAGTCATTATTTGTGATGTTTTTTGACTCAAGATTTATCCAAAAAAAACAAACAATAGCTGGATGAATTAACAATAACAACATACACTCCTTGCAGCACTAATTATGGATTATGTCATCTGCAAAGCGTTGCTGGGTTCTTCGTGTAGTTTTACAGAAAGAAAGTGCTGCAAATAGAGAAAATCCTGCTGTTTTAATTGTTGCTTTCCTTGTCCTAAAAAAAAAAAAAAAAAAAAAAAAAGTCGTGTATTTCTTTTCTGGTATGTAGGCTAACATCTTCTGCGGATTACCAACCAGTGTGTGAAACACTACATCCAAATCCAAGGTAGATGAATGTGTGTTTACAAATGTGCAGACATGTTCATATGCACAGGCACCCTCAGACACACACACACACACACACACACACACACACACACACACACACACACACACACACACACACACACACACACACACACACACACACACACACACAGCAGCTCTGTGCTCTCTGTGTCAGCCCGTCTAAGCTTCCTCCCCTCCCCCCCTCTCAACATCTCTCTCCCCTTTTTGTCCCCCTCGCCCTCTCCTTTTCCCTCCCCTCCTCCTGCCTGCTAGCACTATTTCAAGCCTCTGCCTCAGAGAGAGGGAGGGCGAGAGAGGCAGAGACACACAGATGCGCAGTTAGAGAGAGAGAGAGGGGAGGGGAAAGCAGACAGGATTTAGAGTTCAAGTGCACGTGCAGAAAATAGGCTGAATAGAGGAGAGACAGAGCAGAAAGGAAACCAGGAAAAGGAACTGCAGGGGCTGTAGACAAAGCACACAGTATCTCTTTCTCCCCTTTCTTTCTTCCTCTCCTTTTTTTTTTTTCTCCCTCCTCACAGAAAGGAGAAGGTATTAGCTTCGGAAGGGAGGTGTTAAAAAATGAAAAGTGCAAAATTTGAATACCATAAAGGAAGAAGAAGAAAAAAATGTATTCCTATTCCTGCCCCCTCCTCTTTCTTCTCCCTACCGACACACTCCTCCTCTATCACTCCCTCTTGGACATTTCTCCATTAACCTCCAGTCTCTCTCTCTCTCTCTCTCTCTCCCTCCCTCCCTCTCTCCTCCCTGGCTCTCCTTTTTTTCTCCCCTCCCACCTCTTCATACACACACTCACACACACATGCACACGCCCCTGACTCCTTCCCACTCATTTCCCTCACGCGCGCTTTCTATCCACTTTCACTGGAGACCGACCGCAATGAGCTCAGTTTTTTCCTTCTTTTTTTTTTTTTGCTTGCCATTCTTTGCTTTCGGTTATGCCCTCATGTACAGAGGCACCACCACAAAGACGCTTCACCCTTACTATGCGTGGCGCCCCTGAAAAAGGCAGGCCGTGGATTGTCCCTGCATTAGACTGCATGCCACAAGCCGCTTGTGCTTTCCTGTAAACCTTTTTTTTTTTCCGCTCCTTCTGCAGTGCTTTTTTTTTTTTTTTTTTTTTTTTTTTTTTTTTTTTTTTTTTAAATCAGAACTTGACTTGTGTTTAGAAGCCTTTTTAAAAAGCCTGTCTGTGTTCTGAAGAGGGAGCTGAGGGTTGAAGAAAGGGAAGTCATGTCTGATGAATGGACACATGAAGGAGACAGAGGCAAAAAAAATGAGGGGAAAATGGAGAGCATGGTCTGTGGGAGAAAGACAGAGAAAGAGAGGGAGAAAGAAAGAGAGAGAGAGAGACATAGGAGAAAGAGTACCGGCACTGGTAAGAAAAAACAGGAGGGGGAAGAGAGGAGAAGGAGGACCAGTAGGGGATAGACTTAAGAAGGAGGGACAGCTGGATAGGAATTGGCAAAATTGCGGGAAAAAGGAGAAAAAACAAAACTCCAGAACGAGAAGAAACTGGACTTCTCTCCCAACTCAGACTCCCTGCTCCCCGGTCGCCTTTGATTTTTGATTTCTGATATGATTTTTCATCACCCTCTCATTCATCCGTGAGTATACTGCATGCACAAGTCCTTTTCCCTTTTCCCATTCACGCATTGTCTCTGTCTTTCCTCTTTTTAGTTCACGGCACTCTTCTCTCCCCCACCTTCACTTCATTTTTCAACTCTCCCCTTTCCTTTTTCCTTGTTTGAAAAATGTGTTCCCTCGTTTGCTAATCCCCTCATCCTGTTCGCCTATCCCATCTCTTGCTCCACCTCTCGCCCTCTTTCACTGTATCTCTCTCTCTCTCTCTCCTCCTTCAACCCCTCTTTATCGCCGGGTTATCACTGTTCTCTTTGACTCTCCTTCAAGGATTACCTCTGCTCACATTTAGATGAGGGCTTTGGGAAGGGATCACTGAGTGCATCCAGTTTTAGGGGAGGTGGGGGGGGGCCCATGCATGGGAGGGCCAGCACATGAAGGGAGGCAGGGTATGTGCATTTGTACGTCCTATCTGTCTGTGTAAGGCATGTGTGTGTGTTAATATGTTGGGGTGTGATTTAGAGTTAAGGGAGCGGGGCAGCGGTGGACAGTCGGTCCTGCTCACACATGCGTGGCTTTGCTCAATCACATTTCAGTTTAATATTCAGGGAGTGATTGTGGCTTGTTTTTTTTGGGTGTAACACGCTCCGAAATGAAAGACAAGATGTTGAAATGAGGCGTAACGAGGCGGTGAAGATACTTTAAGCACCGCAGGGTGTCTTCTTTTTTTTTCCCTGTCTCTTTAGTTTTTTTTTTTCACTCCTCCCATACTTCTCCCCCCTTTTTGCATCCCTTCTTCCATCCTTTCATCCGGGTATCCCCAATCTATCGTTGGTGTGCCTGTAAAGGCAAAACCCAGAGTCGAAGATGCGGTTCGGCATCGACAAAAGGTACGGGTGGATTTATTGCAGGGCGTCAGCTTTAGTAACAAACCGAAGACAAGTTTTTTTTTTTCATTTCTGTAACCCGGTGGAGATTCCTTTTGTTTGAAGTGGTTAAGTTCATGTAGAGACGGAAGCTTTATGGCACTTTACTGCACATCTGCGATGTAAAGGTGCTGACACCAGCGGATTACATGAAATTAGCATTATTATACGGTAAGTTCGTTCAGCACAACGCTGAGCAGGAGACAGGACGCATACGATCCATAAGACAAGTCCGCTATCGTCCATTTGCACTCTATCCGCCGTAACCAGTATCGAACAGGCGATTCCTTTTTCACCGGCCGTATCAGCCTCAGACATCTCCAGGCATCTCTTTCCTTGCTCTTTTTTTTTTTCATCTCCTCTGTTACACATCTACCTGCTCTGTGTTTTGTTTTTGTTTTTTTCTTTAGGTAGCCCTCTGTTATCTCTGCACACATTGTCTGTATCACTTGCCACAGTTTGTTATCTAAATCCAAGAGTGTTCACTGGTATCGTTCGGAGAGCAGCGCGCACATGCGTGTGTTCCTCAGTGGTCTCGACTAATGCGATTCTATAAAAGATCATCTCAGAAAGACCTTTAATTGTTTATGCTAGTTTCTGGTAGTACAATCTTTGTTTAGCATCTTTTGTGAATCAAGCAGGGTTACTGAAGTTATGTGAGGACATAGTTGTCCAATAGGTTTTGACTAAAGACAGTCCGGGCGACCGTCGATAGGTTAAAAGTTATGCTAACTGTGTAGCCGAGACCGTTAGATAACAGTTACTGGCCTAGTTCAGTCATAATCGGCAGAGTCTAAATGTGCGCCGAATCTACTCATATGCAATGATTTGATTAATACACAATGATATGACATTTACGGGCAGACTGCATCCCTGCATTCTGTCATAAGCCAAGGGGGGAGGACGCTTTTGTTTAGTTGCGTCCCGGGGTCAACCTTTCCTTGACCTCTAGTAGAGTTCTCAAGAAAATGAAAGAAAGAGTCTTTGATGTAAAATTTTTGCTGAAACCAAACATCTGCTCTTGTCAGCAAAATCACAGAAAAGGTTAGAAGAGATAAATCTCACTAGAGCCCTCAACTTTCCTGCTATTTGTTTTTAAATTTGACTTTTACATTGACAAACCTGCCCAGCACCTTTGATTTCACTCCCGAGGGGGATTTGGTGGTAATTCCAGTGTGTCGGGACCCCCTGGTTATGAAATATTACTCAGACAGACCCGGTGTTATATAATCTTACATAACTGAGGCGGCAGCTCAGCAGGCTCGTGATCAGGGGCTCTGGAGGAGAAGCTATATGAGTCTGCTTATGGTATGAACTCACTGGCAGGGTCAACACCCTCTGGAATACCTGCGACTTAAAGGGGAAGACACCCCAACAGCATAAAGATACCACAGTATCCATACATGACACCTAAAGGCTGAGGAAACAGGATCGCCCCACTTATAGTTGCCTGCAGGCTGGTGGCCTTATTCGTACACATTTTATGCACATATCCTGAATTAACCCGGTTGAAAACTATCTCTTCCTGCTTTGCTTTAAATGTGTTAAAAGATTGGGCTACACAAACCTAGCTTATGTCTTTTGGCACAATATGTTACAAATATCCAGGATACTGGAGCCTCTCTGTCAGTCCCATGATTCTATACCAGCTCTCTGTGAATCGTGCGTGTTTCTCATCCATAATTGATGACATTCAACCGCAGCATACATTAATGGATCGAACAGACCTCAGGAATTCCCATGCAAGCTGCCATTGTGTGTAGCAGGTTTGAATTTGTGTCTCTCCCTTTTTTCGCTTTTTTTCTTGCTGCAAAGTGACAAAGTGAATAGTGCTCGTACAACAGCAACAACAACAGGCCTGGTGTGAAATACGCCTGCGGGAAACAGAAAGCGTCCTTAATGGAGGGTCAGAACAATCTTGAAAAAACAGGAGATCCTGATCCAAAAAATAATTATATTATTTGTATACACTCTGGAAGTTAATATTATATATATTCACTATTTTCTAATGATTTTTAATTGGAATTAAAAGGTTACTTTTAAAGACACTCTAAAATCAGTTCATGAATCATCCAATAATTATTTACAGTTATACAAACTACCTTTAACATACCGTTATATAATTGTTGAGAGTAATACTAACTCAGTGATATAGCTTACTGTATGTTTGTCTGTTTTTCAGATTGAGCCTGAGATAACCACAACTTCAGGACATGAATTTTATAAGGTAAGGATATATTTTTCTGTCCCCTTTTTTTTTTTTTCCTTTTCTTTTTTTAACATATAAAATAAGAAACAGATTCTGTAGTTTCTGTAGATAATTTAAAGTCTAGTTTATAGTCTGTATAGGTTTTGTGTAAAATGAAGTGATTCACTGAACTGCGTTTTGCTTAATGGCATTCAGCAGTCAGGAACACTTGGTCAGCCATTTTAGTCTGTGGCCCGATCGAAAACGTCAATGCACCTTCAGAATAATTGAATTACTCTGTCCTGAGTCATTCTGTCGTGATTAACATCGCAGACATGTGCTAACCGTTGGGGCCTGCGTGAAAGCAGCAAGCAGACCAACTTTCATTAAAATAGCACGCCTGTTTGGTCCCATTTGGTGTCATTGTGTCGCCTGTGACTTATCTTAGTAAGCAACAAGTGGAAGGGTCATCAGTTGGTCACGTAGCAATTATCAGATATCGTTGAAAAGTGAGAGACTCCGGGTATAAAGACGGGCCTGTGGTGTGGCCTTGCAGCTAGCTTTGGAGATGCCTCACATTACATTTCTGTCTTTGTGCTGATGTCACCCCATGCCCCCCAGACCAGCAGCACCAGAATAAGAGCTACATTCTGCCTGCATGACACAATAGAGCCCTTCTTGGCCTGATATTTTCACAATGTTTTTGCAGGGCCCCGTGCACACACATGCACACTATTCTCCGCAGGCAGCTGGGGCTGTTGACTCGGAGCCGGTCGGCCTGTGCGCTTTACCTGATATTTCAAATCTCGTTGAAGGTGTTTGCTCAGAGATTTGTTAGCACTCCGCTCCTCCTGTCATAAAGTGCGCGGTAAATACGCTGCAGGTCATTTGTTCGATTTTCGGATTCATTCGCGACACCCGCTCAAAATGCCCCACCCCCCAAAAAAAACCCTGCAAACTGTCAGTTTAAGTGACATTTTTTCATGGGTCGGCGACACAGAAGCCATGTAAGCCACTGCGGTACAGTACGGTGGTGTGGCATGGGTTAACGTCTGAGGCTCTGAGGCTCGAAGGAATGTGTCCTGGTCAACAGGGAGAATTCCTCAGTCCTTCGCGACTAGGTCACTGCACTGACAAGAGTCTGCTACCTATTTTAGCATGCACACCGCTTAACCGCCTGCCTGTCCTTCTCTCTCCCCTCTTTTGTCTCCATTTGCCTCGAAGTCTCCCTCTCTTCTCCTCTGTTCTTTTGCATTTCATCATTTCATCCTTTGTTCTTCCTGCTTGCTCTTTGTCTGTCTCTTCTAGTTAATCTATCTGTCTTTCAGTCACACCATCTATTTTGCTGTCCTACTTTGCCTTTGTTGTTCTCACTCTATATTCTGTCTTTTATTTGTCCCCATGCACTTTTTGCTTTTTGTTTTTCTTCGTGCCTTTAGGTATTTATACTCCAAATGTCATTATTCTGTCATTGTCGCCTCATTTATCTATTCTCCAGCGCGTCACCCTTTTATTTTTTTCCTCACTTTTTTCTGTGGCACATTGAGTTCAGTGCTGCAGGTGCTTTCAAGAGGACATGTCAAGAGTGAAGAGGAGGGAGACTAAAAAAAAAAAAAGACATTTACATTCTCTGTATGCTCGGCAATACTGGCCTGCTTGTTATTAATGCAGCACAGTAACATGCATATGGTGCCTGGTGGTGCTGGTCGTGTATGATTTATGTGGTGCGTTCCCACACGCATACTCGGGCTGAGGGCTTTCATACCAGCTATCTGTATCCCTGAGTGGAGGAGTTTGCAGAGCCTCACCTCTTCATTGGCTGACAGCAGGGGTGACAGACAGACCCCCAGGTACAGCGCTGTTTCCGCTGATGGATGATGTGGCGATTTGACACAGTCTGATCCTCGCACACATGCTCACTGAATGGAAGCACGTTTCTTGCTCTTGCACAGATGTGCACAGATTTATACCTCATGCAGAGCATAGTGAAAGCCACATCTGGAGATTCTCATGTTCTTCTGTACACTATAGCCAAACGCATGTGAAGATCACTTGTGGTCTCACTTTTTTAACTTATGGTTTCTCGTTACCTCGGTTACAAATTACTGTACGTTTGCTAGACTACCAGATAATTATGAAGGTGAGAAATTTTAGAAGCAGACTTATAAGTTGTTTTCACATACTTTTCTGTGATCGACCATAACAATCACACAACTATCTTTTACTATCTATAGTATTCTGTTGGCAGTTCTGCCATGCCCTTTATATAGTCCATTAAATAAATTATTAAGTGAAGGGTTTAATTCCATTAAAAAAAATCTACTATGCATTTTGGACACTTATTGCGAAGAACTGATAGCTTGTATTGAAGCATATTTTTATGATTTTTATATCTATCTGGGTTTACCCTCAGTTTCTGGAGGTCCTGTGGTAGCAGTGAGGGGTGGCGGGCATTTGTTTAGAAATGCTACTATAAAAGTGATAATTACCAAACCCTGGTAAAACAAAGCTTGTCGTGAAGCTACAGTTGCTTAGATGTTGTTAAATGACTATTGGGTTCTGCACCTAAGTGTTATACAGGTAGGGAAAAACCTGTTTATTCATTATTGATGATCATGCAATTAATTAATTTTAAGAAAAACGTGTTTTAATTATAGTTTTAATTATTTTGAGTTTTTTTTCTTTGTAATTTCAGTTTATGCCTGTTGGTTTGGGCTTTGTAAACATGCACTGGGGATTTTTAATTTTTTTTAATTTTAAGCATTAACTTAACCATTCTACTAAAACAAAAACAACAACAACAACAAAATCCATCAACAAATAAATCGATTATGAAAATAATTGTTAGTTGCGGCCCTAATGCATCTACAGTACATATAAAAGCAATTTGCCATGCTTTATTGTGATAGACATCTTATCATAGTAAATATTCTGTCATGCTAAATTATTGCCTTTACTGTCCATCTTGTTGACCGTGCTGGTTAAAACTAGCATTCTGAATTATTAAGTGAAGAGTTTAATTACATGGAACATACTCACCTGATGACATGGCAGTGATTTCAGTGACGACTTGTGAAATCCTAGTCACTATTTTAAGTAACAGAAATCTCCAAATTGGATTCAGATTTCACTCATCTCCGACAACACGGGTGTAAATCTGTGCGTGTTCTTCGGGTTCACCGCCGAGCACCTAAAGCCCCGGCAGTTTCAGACAGTGAGGGGAGGTGAGACGTGAGTAATAGCAGTGACTGATGATGTCACAGACAGCATCGCGCTGCTTTAGCTGCCCCCCTGACCCGGCTTTAGGATGGCGGCAGCAGCGCTCAAGCACCCGTGGGTAACACACGCCAAAGCACATTAGAGGCAGGGAGATGGAGAGAGGCGGGGAGAGAACACACAGAACAGAGCTCAGGGGGACAGAGAGAAAGAGACAGAGGCAGACGGGGGGGGGGGGGGGGTGTCAGATTAAAGAGGAGAGAGAGCAAGAAAAGCTGAGAGACATGGCAATGTTTGCCTCTATGCTTTTTTTTTTTTTTTTTTTTTTTTTTGCATCAGACTGTCTGGTTGAAGTTGATGTTCTACATCACTGCCCCAGGTTTGTCTCGCTGTCTCTCTCGCTCTCTCTGTCGGTTTCCCTTCCTCTATCACTTATGGTAAAATACAAAGGGTTCTTTGCATGAAAAGAAATACAGGAAACATTGGTATGCAGTGGGAAAATGAATTGGCCATTATAAATAATTGATTTTTTTTTGTTCATTCCGAGAGGAAAAAAAGTCAAACGTTTGTTGTCCTCAGCATCTCAGATGTGAGGATTTGCAGTTTTTAATCCATTAAATGTTACTGTGAATGGAAAGTATGCGATGGACTTTTTTTTTCACTGTTGTGCACAACCGATAGCTGCAACACCCATGGTTTAAGTATTGGGATCTCTGTAGAATGTCATACCCATCTATTTCTGCCTTTGTTTCTTCTTTAACTGTAGACTTTCAAAATAAAGGTAAAAGGTAACCATAACAAAAAATAATCTACAGTTGATTACAAAAATCAATATAATTGTTGGTCCCTTCCTCTCTCGCTCTCTTTCTCTCACCCCGTTGCCCCTTTTTGGACATTGGATATTTGGATATTTCTATCTTCAGCTCTCCTTTCTCTCCCACTTCATCTTGTTCGTGTCCATGGTCACTGTCTGTCAACCTCTCTCACTGTATGAAATTGCCAAAAGTGAAAATGATCAGTTCAACAAGGGTGCGATGAGCGTCAGTGATGCTGTTCGAGGACTGCTGAGCTTGCTCGTCAGACATTATTCTCCATGTGAGTCTGATAGACTGACTCAGAACTCGCTGCTGGGCTCCGCTGCATCCTGAGTGCTACAAAATATGTAATTTATGATGATTCATGTGAAGCCGTTGTAGCATTTAATGTAGCACAGAGACACTAAAAGACAAAATATGTTTGATCTCCAACCTGACTGATGAAGAAAGCTTTACATTGATGCAAATACAGGGAGAGGAATGTCACAGTGCCCGACACAGTCATAGCTGCACCCAAAATACAGATTATAAAGCCATACACAGTTACAGTTTTATACAAATGCTTAATTTTAATGATTTGACGACTGATTCAAATTTCTGGTTTTCTTAGTAAAGTTTTAGTAGTAAAGTTTTTATCACTTAGATTTTATATATATGCTGGTGTGCTCATTATAGTATGAAAGTTTTCCTAAAAATTAGATTTAAAATAATAGCATTGCACAGGTTCGCCTTACATTATCGGAGTATATCGCACTATATTAAACTGTTTTGTCCGAATCTTGCCAATACACAGCCCGAGTCACAATGTGAATAAAGTGAAATGTTTTTAATGCAAAATAGATCACCACTTAAATATAAGTTTTAAAATTCCAACAAAAGAATATACCGAATTGTGCCTTCCCCGATACATTTTTATGCATACGAATCAATTTAGTTAAATCTTCCACCTGAATATTAAAAATAACAGCTTATACGTTGCACACTGGGATCTTGAAAAACATTCATCAGATTGTTATTTACAGAGGGAAATGGAAATGGCTGGAAAATTTAACCTGACGCTCTCCAAATACATACGGTAGTTAACTTAGAATAACTGTCAATTGCATGATATTATTTCATTTCCTTGCTGCCATTAAATTTTTCAAGGTCAAACTGTGAATTTAGTAAATATATCGCCAAAGGTATCCTATACAATTAAACAATATCCTTCCAGCCTCCAGCATTTTCTCTAAGGTATCATAAATACTGCTCTCAAAGCTAATTGAGGCATTTATCATTGAAATCCATCTTGAGAGCCGAGGAACCTTGAGCTGGAAGTGGAGAGTGCTCGTTCACAGGCACTCAGCACCCGTGTGTTTGTTTTCGCCACTATCACTTCAAAGTCACATTGAGTTCCGACTCCCAAATGGCTCTTGATGCTTTGATCTGACAGCAGAGAGATGAGCTGATACACAAAACCGAGCAATCCTGTTTGCAATTTCAAGGTGATGCTCTAAAGAAAAATAATCTCAAATATTTATTTTTCAGCATGGGTTGAAATCACTGCTGTGATGTATCTCACCGATAAATATACCTGTTATTGATGAATGTGGCAGAGATAATGAATTAATATATAATAAATGTGGTAAAAGAATGTGAACCTGAATATAAAATACCACAAAGTACTTGGTATGTAATGACTAATACAGGTGCAAACTAAGGGGATTATATCGACACAACTGGAGTCATTCACTTGTGTTTCTTACGTCAAAATAATACAACGTATTTTGCCACAATGCAAATGTGATTAATATCTGGTGATTTCGTCGTCACAGTCTTGACAAATGTAGTCGACTGGTGGATCATTTTTCTGCAAAGTACCTCACAGGTGCAGGCAGGCAAGAATATAGTTTTCCACAGGTATGAACATACATTATCAGAGCAGGTGAATCTCAAATATAATTTCTGTTAAAGTCCAATCTAGACTGAAACACAACATTCAGAGCAGAAACAGCTCAAAGATAAGCATCTTTCCATACCTTTCAGTAAAACAATGAGAAACCAGACGTGAGGATTTAAGCTCTTCTCCAATCTGAACATGTTAGCTTTGGCTGCAAATGTCAAACTCCAATTGGGAGGTTAAGTTGAAAGGTCAGAATTAAATCCTCGCTATAGCCTGAGAATTCTTATCTTATCCTGCTTGGTGAGAAAGCGGTGTGTTATTTAGACACAGCATAGAAGTAAAAAGGTCAAAGTTCACTTTGACAAAAGCGGCCGTGATGTTGCTGCTGTGACAGCTGAGATCAAGGTTTGTTTTACTCCACGACCCTCTAAACTCATTTACCAACAGATGAGCTCTGACCAAAAAATTTTTTTTTAAAAAGTGCCATAACATTATAAATGATATGTTGTAATAAGAGTAAAGCAGAATCTACATAAACCATGAGCAAGGAAAACAGTTGAAATAGTGGATGTAGAATAACAAATACAAAGCGATTCAGGTTTTGAGGTTTTCACCACACCCTTTAAAGGGATTTCCCTAAAAAATAAAACAGCAAAATAAAATAAAGAGAATGAAAATATTCTTCATTCAACCAGTGAAGGATCTTGATGAGATTGACAATAGAGATATTAGGAAGGCGTCACACTCTATAGTGTCTTTTCACTACTGCTCTCCACTAAAGGCACCAGCAGTGATGCAGGAATGCTGCTCCTGTATCTCCTTCTGTTCTCTCCCTACCTCGCTTAACCATCCATTTTAACCGTGAATGACCTCAAAGCGCTGAGGTTTTGGCTGAAGAAATGAGTGGTCTTTCCCAAGTGTACAGTTAGTCTCTGTGCTGCTGGTAACACATCACCCTTCCAACCCACCAACACCCCTCCTCCTCCTCCTCCTCTTCCTCCTCCTCCTCTGTGGTGCATCACCCCCACTCACTCGCTTTCAATCTCTCCTTCTCTCTCCTTCACTCCCCGGCTTAATATCGATCTGAATTCATTTGTTTTCTATTGATCTGCCACTCCACCCTCTGCTGCATTGAGCAAACACAAGGACACACAGCGTGCACACAAAAGCCGGAAGATAATGGCACATGCGTTTCTCGTACAAGCCTAGCACACGCACACGTACAAAAGGCTAAAAAGGCCCATTTACAAATCTGTTATACGTAAATGGCTCTGAAGGTTAATATGCACACACTAACACTGCAGACAGACACGGCTGCAATCACACGCTCTCGATCTGAGAGATTTCAGAGGCTGAAAACACGATGGTTCGGAGAGGTCTCAGCTCGAGCATCGGGCAAGCTGATGACATACAAAGGAACCTGGATTCTGTATTGATCCAACACTTCAGGAGTGAGATGAAAACACAAGCAGTCTCGGGCTGCCACCGGCAGTCAGACGTAATTAGAGCTGCAGTTCATTTCTCAGGAATTGTACTTAGAATCATTAGTACGACAAATGAAAGGAATTCATTTTGATGGTAATTGTGCAGAGAGGTATATGAACCAAGGTGACAGTGGCAGTAATTGTTTATTTTTTTGAAAAACATTCATGGAGTGAAATGATCAAATTAAGTCAATCAAGGTTAAAACTGCACTTCGTTCTTTAAAAAAACTCTCCCAAAACTGCATCACAACCAAACACTGAAAAATGTAACAGTGGTATTTATTGTAGTAAAAAACAGGAGCAAAAGCTATAAACAATCACACATACACAGAAATAACTACGATTTATGAACATGAATGCAGAGTTTATATAAATAATGTGGCTGGTATTCTCTGTTTTTCTTGAGCTGCCAAGATAGCTTCTTAAACCTTCCCTCAACACACTTTTCCAACATAAAAAAAAAAAATTACAATTTAACCTTCTCTCCTTTTCTACACCACGATTGGCCAAATATCCAGAAACAAAAAGCATAGAAATTCTCCTTCTTTTTTTTTTTTTTCCATTTGTTGCAGAACTATTTTTTGTTTCTTTTCACATGAACATCCAAGTGTAACACTATGAATGTCTTCCAAGAGAGATGCCATTATTCTCATATTTAAACAATATTGCATCACTCCCCTCCCTCCCTCCCTCTATGACAACCAGCTTTTCACTCCACCTTTTAGTGTGATTGGTTCACAACAACTACAAACTCTTCCTGATATCCACTTCCCTGATTTCCTATGTGATTGAATAACACGTCTTACAACAATGCTTACTGCACTAGTTTATATTTTGTACCCTGTCTGTGACTGCTCATTGGTTTCTGCCTGTTATAGGGGTAAATAGTGCGTTTATTGGGGTCTAAAGTTGATTGGTGATCTAGTAGGGTAACAAATTACAGTCCATGTTAACCGGGATGCAGGAAGGAGTGTGGCGCTCTAACACATGAAGGAATAATATATAATAATATATGAGGCTTTAGCTTGTCACTAGGATCAATTCATACTGGTTGTGTCTGATCTTTCCATCAGATTTTTTTTTTTAACAAATACTCAAATGGCGGGTCTCAGTCTTCAGTAAGCTGTGATAGGTTGACCAACTTTTCTGCAGGCCCAGCAGCCCCTCCAAATTTTTGGTCAGTGGCATCAAGTTGCCATGACACCAGACTGTTTGTCCTGCCCTCTGACCTCCTTTCAGGACATGCTGTGCTCAGTCAGACAGCATCTCATGCAGCGGCTTGAGTTCAAAGGGCGGCGGGTGTGGGGGGTGGGAGGGGGGCGGGGTTGGAAGAAGCAAGCAGGAGAGGCTGTGTTCCCTCTCCCTTATATTAGATAAGGTGCACCACAGGCAGTACTCTTCCTCAGCTCTCCCTAAGTGCACATGGACAGGAACACACAAACCCATACACACATGGGACTTAGTGAGCGCACACCACCAACACAAAAGACACACATCTCTTGTTGTCTTTCATTGTGCGGCAGTGTCATAATTATTACATTTGTACGGCTGACTGCTGTTTAATTTATAATGTAGGACTGTATTTTCCAGCATTATTAATGTATTATTCATCACCATTGTCTTTAACCATCTCCGCTGTACATGTATTTTTGTACCATTCTCTCATTCACGCTTTGTTGATGGCACAGTATTCATTCTCACCATTATCTCCCACTTTGTTCATCCATTTCATACCCGGCACACAGTGTTTGATGATTCTTCTGTGTCCTAAATGCTTACCTTTCTGATCATTTCTTTGTGATGTCTAATACAGGGATCGGTCCATTATGATTTAATTAGCTCAGTACTCTTTAATGATTGAGTCCGGGGCGTTTCTTTGCTGAAACATCACTCTGTGGCCTAGATAAAAGGCCAGATAAAGTTGTGTCTGGATGACTGATTTTATTTATTTGCATATCCCCACTTCATGCCTCAATTTGTTTATTTATGTCCCCCCTTCCTATCCCGTGCTATGCTAATAATCTGCATGATGCTCTGCTGATTTCAGGAATGCCATGGTCAACCACAGATGCTCCCCAGTGAGAAGAGAGCCATGGGAAGCAGCTCCAACTCGATCCTGGTTGTGAGGTAAATGCTTCGGCAACATCTGTTTCTTTATACCAGCAAAGACTCGGAAGGCATTCAAATGAAAGAGAGAGCAAACAGATTGATAGATCAGAGCTACAGAGGGAACATAGAGACACCAACATTTCCATGTCTCTCAGCTTCTTTTCTCTCTCTCTCTCTCTCTCTCTCTCTCTCTCTCTCTCTCTCATCCCTTTTTTTTTTTTTTTTTACTCTCATCTGAAAACACACAAGGCTTTAATTAACAGTATGTACTGGAACAAAATTGTTATATTGCTGGCACTCTAAAGATTCTTCTTCCCAACTGATTTAACACATTCAGACCTCATTTCATGTTATTCGTCATATGGCACATCACATATAACTGCATGCTGGGTTAATTTCTCCTTCAATCTATTTGATAAATGTGCATTTTACAAAAAAAAGAAAATGTACATTAGCCCTCAAAAGCTGCGTTGCATTATTTGTCACCCGCAGAGTCAAACCAGCAATGCGAAAACCAATTTAAAACCGCACATTTTATTTGAAATGATTACATGTGAGATGAACAAAAAAGCCGCACATTATGGAATGAGAACATTAAAATTGTTAGTGTACATTTTTTATGTTCAGATGTGCTGTGTGCATTGTACACAATCTCCTCTCCTACTCACACACAACATGCACATACATACAGGACATGCACACACATGGACACACACACACACACACACACACACACACACACACACACACACACACACACACACACACACACACACACACACACACACACACACACACACACACACACACATTGGCCCACACAACCCAATAGCCATTGACAACAGTGCCCTAGCAACCATTGGGCATCATGCCAAGCCACTGAGGTTGCCTGGTAGTGTGTTCCCATGGTAACATTTTCTGCCTTTGTAAATAAGGTAAGAGGAGAGCGAATAGGGGGGTTAGGGAGAAATTGCACTATAGACTCTCATTTTATCTTGAGAGAGCAAATAATTTATGGTTTGTGAGTAGATGCTAATCCTGTCCCTGAACCAAGCTGCATTCTTACCGAAGAGGTGCAGTAGCATCAGTTGGAGTCTCAGGCCCAAGTCTTCACCACACACAGTCACATCCAGTTATTTTTTTTTCAAAGAGGACAGTAGAGAAGCATGTAGCCTTCATCCCATGTCTTTAAATTACTGCTTTCCTTTCAAATTTTGTGAAAGAGTAATGATGTAGTTTCTGGTGAGGAGAGTACTTCTCTATTTGCTTGTCTATCCACATGTTTGTTTGTTTTTTTGTCACCTACCCTAGTTTTATTTAACTGATTTAATTGGATTTTTTTTTTTTTTTTAGATGTGTTTTAATTAAGAAACAATCACATTGACCCAAAAGGCGAGTATCCCCGTGTTACATCAAGTGGGCCAGCCGTGGTCCTTGGACCTGAGTTTGAGAACCGCTGTCTGAGGCCGCATTCCTGTTGAGCTGGCACTTGCCAGTTTATTTGCTATCACTGGGCAGATTTCGCTCCTCTCTGCCCCTACATTGTTTGGGTGGTGCTGTAGTTTCTGTGCGTCACTTCTCAAAGACAACTGGTAGAGAGCCACCAGAAATCTTTGTTGTAGCTTTAGGGACGAAATGTTTTCATTAATAATTGTGGTTTCTTTAATTGACAGAAATGGCTTGTTGTGAGGCAGATGTTGGCTTGATTTTAGTAATCGTCTGAGCCTTTCTCTCTCCAGTTAGGAAATCACTCACTTTTTAGGTTATTGATGCCTTTCCTCTTTGACCGTCCACTGTTGTTGACGCATTTCATGAATTTAAAATACATTTTTGATGCTTGTTCAAATGACACCAATTCTTTAATTCTTGAGATTGCTATTGTCAGTAATACAAGTTTAAAATGTCATACAATATAGCCATGAATGTTAAATTTACTTTAGGTGAACAAGCAACAAAATATCAGATTTTGACAATTTAAATTTTGAATTCCACAATGAATTCTTTTCTTTGTCGTTTTACTGAGAAACTGTCAAAATTCATATACCATAAATTAGAATCCAACTATACAGTATTTTGTATTAAATACATTTATTTTAAATTATGTGCTGGAGCTGTCAGTTAAATTGATTATGAGGTAGGTTTTGGGGGAAATTAGATTAGAGTAGTAATTTCACTAAATTTAAGGCATTTTCATCTGATGTTAAAAATAGCAAATTTAGTTCTGCTTAGCATCAAAACTTTTTAACTTCTGTTGCATTACAAGCTATTTATCTTTTGGCCATCTTGGAATTTGGCAGTGAGTTCAGCAGTGTTGCTTTTGGGCCAAATTGTTATGTTGTCAAAAACTTTGGTTATCAATACTATGTTGTCATAAGCGAATAAAACATTAGTACAAGAGCTAATACTGAGTAGTTAATGTTGACTTTAACCACATGCTTCATGTGGTATAAAACGCTGCGAGAGATTTGGGTTTAAATATTGTCACTGGGCAAATATTTTGGGGATTATTGTCGTGCAGTAATAATAATGGTAGCGCAGCCTGTTTTCTACGGTTACATTCAAATTGTCACCATGTACCTAGCGTTATACTTTGGTTCAACATGATTAATTTGTTTTGGCTCTCTCAAGAGGGCGAACTATAATTCTCACAAAGCTTCACCTGACCCGACACCAGCCAGGATCCGGCCTCATAAGCCACCCGGGCCCCCAGTGCAGGGGCTTCCCACACTGGCACACAAACACGCCCAGGCAGATTGGCAAAGAGCTGGCATTGGCACAACCATGCCGCATGCATGCGTGATCTGACTGTGAATGAGATGGTGAGAGAGGTTTAAAAAGGGGAGGAGTGGAATCAAGGGGACGAAGTGGGTGGGGTGGGGGGGGGGTAGTTGGTATGAACAGAGAGGTTGTCTGAAAAAAAAAAAAAAAGTTGTAAAAGATTTTGAGGCATGAAATGTTAAGTGATAAAGGACAAATAAGAGGCACTTCTGGAGGCCGGAGGACAGCCAAAGAAAGGACATGAAGGGTAGGCGAAGGGAGGGCTTTCAGACTGGCAGAGGACAGTGGTGAGAGGCGAGGTGAATAGGTTTGGATTTGGAAGCTGGCCAGTAAAAAAACAAAAAAACAATCAATGTCTCTATTAAGCATATGGTGTTTTCAAAACAGCCACTGCCGTAGTTTGTGGTGCATTGTGAAAAGCATTTTTCTTTTAGTGATGGCTAAATGTTGGATCTTCAGCGTGATTATAAGTTTAGACAGTTTACAAATGGCTTTTATTCCTGATAATGTAATTGCCATTCGTCATCTTACACACATTTACCTTTGCTGTGCAATAAATATTAATATGCGGTAGAGTGAGTTACCTTTTGAGGAATAAGTGTGTGTTTGAATCCAGCTCTGTGAGCGAGGCTGTGGCCATCTGAGACTTCGATATCTAAGGTTGTATTTTTGGTGCATTGACCAAGCTGAGTAGAAGGCCCGGCAACTCAGCTGTGCAGCAGCTATCAAGTAATCAATGAGTCCTTCAGGCACACAGGAGCAGTGTCAAAACACAGCCATTGACTGCTAACAACAGCCAATTTGCTGCTTTTGCAGGAGATCACCTCAGCTAGATGTCGAATGTGTGGGTGCGCCCCATTATTTATGGAGTATAATGAGGGAGATTGACTGGATAGTGCTGTTACTCCAAATTGTCTTCCAATTACTCACCCATTAGGTCCTATTTACTTCATTGAAAACTGTTCTACAATGCACCAATTTCTACGTTACACTGAATGTACCTTGTTAAACAGCTCAAGTCAGCTTATCCTGATGTGATGTGCAGACGAGTCTGACACCATCCTGAGATTCTGATGAGGAGAAAGTAAATACATGAACCAGAAAACGTTAACCGAACATAGTCCAGTGAAAATATGATATTTAGATGTGTTTACAGTCTGGAGGTACAAAGTTTCAACTCCTTCATGTTTATTAATTCTTTCATTCATTCATGCATTCACTCATATTCGGTCTATCTGTGGTTGTTAGGAGGCATGGTCATTTCTTCAGGTGACACTCGGCATCATCACGGGCCTCTCCGCAGCATCGCTTCACTCTTTAAGTTGCTCCACATCTGTGATACGGTGTGCCCTTAATATAAAGACCAAAGGCCAGTGAAGTGTTGGTCACTACTGCCGCAAAGCTATTAGGTAACACTCAACAGTCATCTACGCCAGAAGGTCAGTTTTGCCTTTTTAGGAACACGTAGCTTTTCGAAGAATATTTGTATCTACTGTATGTATAGTCCCAGTGGAGGGAGGCAAAAGGAACAACAAAAGTCAAAATTCACAAAAGATTGTCGTTAATTGAATGTCACACAGGCGGATCACGAGTGTGAATTGTTGACATTTGTACGACATGAAAACATGTTTGTAGCTGTTTCAAACGCTCAACTCAGAGAGGAATGACATTCAATAACAATATGAACACATTCGGTCCGTCTGTCCTTGAATTCATGTGGCATTCATGTATTGTGCTCAGTTTTGAACACGTTTAGAGTGAATAAAAAAAATTGCAAACCCTGCTTATTATCACAATGCGCCATAGTGCAGTGGGAATACAAAAAAAAAAAAAAAAAAATCCCAAATATAACTTAACAAAGGCTCCAGAAAACAGAAAAGGCTTAACTCTTGTTCAAAAAGAAGCGAGTTGGAGCCGACCCCATGTTATGTAGGAGTTTGTTACAGATTTATAGAACTGCAGTTCAGACAGATTCACTAGCAGTAAATAAAAGTATATTTTAGTTTGAATTTCATGAAATTTTGACTTTATATGTACCATCAAAGTAGATGGACTATGTTCAAAATAAGTATCAATATACAATATCAGTGGATTTATGCCAAACATTTTCCAATGTGAAAATGTGCTGCTTTTTTTTTGCCTCATATAAGTGAATAATATATCTTTGGATTTTAGATTTTGACATCGACTTGGATTCTGGATATTTTCTCCACTGCTGGACATTTTACTGTCAAATTGCCCAAAGAAATGCACAAAAGAAATAAGTGATGATGAAAAGAAGTTTGATGCGACATTAATGTAATAACAACACAGGCAGGTTAACAAAGAAGTGCTTAACTAATCTGTTAACCTTGTTCAGAGACTGGCAGCACTGGACTCGAACTATTGATTGTGTAAAACAATAACAGGAGAAGAGGACTATTACAGACTTTAACCTCTGACAGACAGCACAATAGAGCTCAGTAGTGCTGAATCGAATCGTTGAGGATATGGAAGATTCCAGCAGCTCCTTTTGCAGAAGTAGGTCAGGCAGACGCCCACAGTAAGCAACTGCAGGTTAAGTGCCTGTCTTTGTATTCAGAGACAGTGAAGGTCTGCCTTGGCCTCTGGTGGGGGGAGGGGGTGTCTCTGTACTGTGTCTACCCACAAGAGGGAGACAAGTCCTCAAAAATACCCAGATTGCATCATATCAGTTCCAACCTTCTCACAGTATTAAACTTTAGATCTCGTAGCGACTGACCACGTTTTTCTTTTCTTTTCTTTTCTTTATTTTTTTCCAGCAAGTTTTATTGTTAGTTTTGTTTCATGTTAAATCAAATGAAGATGATGAAGATAATGTAGTACACATTCTCAGAAGATATACAGTAAAACATAATGATAGTGTTGACCTGAAAGAGAGCTTTGCGATGAATTCATGAGATCATGAATGAAATAGGACAGGCAGGAGGGACAGATGACAGAAGAGGACAGATGACAGAAGAGGACAGACTTGTAAAAGACAAGGAGACGCTGCATGGAAGAAGAAAAGGCTCCAGCGCTGACCCTCCTCCGGTGCTCTGCAGTGTGAGGTAGTTGGTTGTATGGTTTCGCATAATAAACAGCCTGGAGATAACTGTACAACCTTCTAGCTTTCCCTGCGGAGTCACCCAGACGTCACATGAATGCCGTGAGCCTTTAAGCCTCTTGATGTGGTAAGTATGAAGACTGACAGGAAAAGGGACAGGAAGTTAGAAAATGAACAAACTGCCTTTTAGGACCACGGGCAAAATTTGTACAATTCACATTAAACAAGACAAAGTAACAAAGGAAGAGAACGTTTTCCGTTTTGCAGTTAAATTAGACATCTGATTTTATTCAGGTTTAGCAGAATATCCTCTTTCTTTGTGTTTGATTTATATATTTATTTATACACTTTTTCAAGGTCTCCCCTGCTCAGTGCCTGGTGGACGTCTGTGTCAGTGAAGGGCAAATAGAGATGTACCGACCAAAATCACATCCATTATCAGATCCAAAATAATTCTAAATTCTCCTTCAGCAAATTCAATTTCAACCCAGTAATTAGAACCAAGCCACAAAACTGTCTGAGCACTAACTTTAAATCGAATACGTCTGAAATACTAATCAGGTTTTGCCGTCGAGGTCCAGCTAATCCAGACATCAATATACCCACCTTGCTCTGCAGTGCTCTTTGATTTGGTATTTGGTGCAGTCCAATGGGGTATAGAGCCAGCTATCAATAGCGGTTTGTTGCTGTGCTTTCTGAGCACACTGTGCTCAGGAACACCGAATGGCTCCTCAGACGACGTGTGATGAAGAGTCTTAAAACCAGGGAGAAGGCAAATTCTATTCGCCTTTATTCTAATCCAAAATATAACATTTAAAGTGTATATCCGACATTGGATTTGATTTCCTAAAATTTGAAAACGACACAAATATGAAGAATACAAATCTATTTTCTGTTTCATCTTAAAAACCGAGAGAGCCGTGCTGGAATTGAAGCCGTTTTCAGTTTCGTATTTATTCTGTTGACACAAAAGAAAATCTCCAAAACGAGCGATCAGCGTGATCCCGCTGTTCTCTGTAGTCATGGCAGATAATGACAGTGAGCGCAGACATTAGTATCAGTGTGTCCTGAAGCACAAGGCTGTATGTGAACTTGCTTACTGCCTCCTCCTCCTCCACCTCCCCCCCCCCCTTGTCCCCCAGTGTGTCTGGCTAGTGGCTCAGACACCCAGTATCCGCATTGCGTTGCAGTGCTCCAGCGAGGAAGGGAAAAAAAAGAGCACATATCAGCAATCTCTGCCGAGCACTGCTCTTTTCTGTACGCACACAAAGAAACGACTCCCCGGCATGTTCCAACTCAAGAGGAAATTCATCTGTCATGATAGAGCCGCTCGCCTCCCGCTTGTTTTAGAAAATGTGGCCGAATCCTGCATTTTGTTTTTACATTTAATACACACATATCAGTCATTTATTTTTAAATTTCATCATCATTTGATTTTTCAACACAGCTCTATTTTCTCCTTACTTTATTCGTTTATATGTATATATACATTTGAGGCCTTCACAGCCACATGAAATTCAACATTTTTAATTTTTTTATCGAAATTGATTGCAACAAATTTTAAATTCTCACGCAGCTTAAGTTGAATGTAATTTTGGGAGATGCTCCGTTAGGGATGCAAACACGCAGCTTTGTGATTTAGTTTATTGACAGCTTTCTCATTGTATCACCCTATAATAGTGGATATTTGGGGATTTGCGCAACAAAAGGCTGGTGGATTGATGCGTGAACTGTACAGATTTCAGACCGATAATGAAATATGGAAGAAGAGCAGCAGTGTTGTGGTCAGAGCTTCTGGGAGGTTAATCACCTTTGGGCTTGCTGTGGCTTTGATCCTCATGCTGGGTAAAATCCACAGCCTCCTTCTGTGAGCTCCCTTCACTGCCTCCCCCCCCCCCCCCGTTGTTCCCTCCCTCCCTTCCTACACACACACACACACGCATGCATGCACACACACACACACACACGCACACACACACACACACACACACTGAACGCACGCACACACACACACACGATGTATGAGCTGAACACGTTCAAACACACACACCAGATGTATACACACACACACACACACACACACACACACACACACACACACACACACACACACACACACACACACACACACACACACACACAGCATCATGTGAAAGTAGACTTTTTTTTTTTTTTTTTTTTTTTTTTTTTTTTTAAGGCGAGACAGGACGTCACGCCTGGAAAAAAATGTGAGGGGTTAGAGAGTGAGGGAGAGAGGGGCAGAGACGAGGAGGGAAGGAGGAAAAAGAGGGGAAGGGCTGAGACGGAGCAGGAGGAGGCGGGGACAGAGTGATAGAGAGTGTTCAAGCAAGAGAAGAAGAAAGAGCGATAGCTGGAGATACTGCATGCTTGCATAAGTATGTGTGTGTGTGTGTGTGTGTGTGTGTGTGTGTGTGTGTGTGTGTGTGTGTGTGTGTGTGTGTGTGCGCGTGTGCGTGCGTGTGCGCGCGAGAATGTTTGTGTGTGATGTATGTAGGTGACAGATTTATGAAAGGAGGGGCTCATAGCGCTGTTTGTGGTTGTTGGTGGTTGGGTGGGGGTGTTGGTAGAGCACCAGATAATGGAATCAATGCAATTGTCTGTGTGTGTTTTACTGTGCGTGTGTGTGTGTGTGTGTGTGTGTGTGTGTGTGTGTGTGTGTGTGTGTGTGTGTGTGTGTGTGTGTGTGTGTGTGTGTGTGTGTGGTGTACCTGCCTCATAGACATTGCCTGTTCGGACTCTAATCGCCTGGAGAATTAGTGATGTGACTTGGCAGAGGGAAACAGCCACAAAACAGAGCCAGGGACAGCGCCTGGGAGAGGGATAGAAGAAGAGGAGAGACAAAAAGAGGAGAGCGAGAGAGATGGAGGGGTAGCGAGAGGGGAATAGCTTTTCTGTTCGCCGCCGCATACTGCGCTCAGAGAAAAGGAAGACTGCGAAGATTGGGCAGGATAGGTTTTTATCAAGCGCTGTTTTTTTGGGTTTTTTAACCACTGGATTAATTGTTGTTGTTTTTTTTGGGGGGGGGGGTTTGTCTCAGGGGGAAAATGGATCAATAACTCATCGTAAGAGTGCGTTGTGTTGCATGCGTGTGCGCGTACCTGCTCCGCATACATGCACTTGTTGTATGCATGTGCACATGGACATGAGTACAAATGCGTGTGCGTGTTCTTGTAAGGAACACCAGGCAAAAGGCAAATGGTGAGTTCAGAACGACTTAAGCGGGCCGTCTAGCAAACGGAGACGAGCAATTCGACTGACCACGTCCGCCCGCCATCTTCCTTCATGTTCGTCCGCCTTCACGTTCATTCTATTTGATATGGGTTGCCTTTTTTTTTTTACGTGAGAAAATCTCACTTTGTCCTCCTCTTGCCTCTGGTTCACATCCTCCGTTCTTTGTCTCTCGTGCTTTTGAGAGCAACAGAGGAGCTCATAAAACTGGGACAGAGGGAAATATCTCACAGCACAGAAACAAAGAGGAAACGGAGAGAGACAGCAGAAGGCTTCATGTTCTGTGTTCCTTGGTGGAGTCGCATGTTTTCATGCGTGTGTGTGTGTGTGTGTGTGTGTGTGTGTGTGTGTGTGTGTGTGTGTGTGTGTGTGTGTGTGTGTGTGTGTGTACCTGGCCAGTGACAGGTTTTGGGCGTCCAGGACGTGCTCTGGATTGCTGGCAGATGATGAAGCTGTCATCTGGACAGACTTACATGTCATGGAGTTTTTCAGCTGTGGAGCAGTTGTTTAAACCCTGCCTCGTGTTCTTCCTCTTGCGGTATCTGCAGTGTCAGGCTTGTGTGACATTTATTTTGACTAGGGAAGAGTAAATCAGTGTTACTCCCTGGAGGCTGAACATCTTTGTCATGGGGGAGTGATTACATAATCCTGTGAGATCACAAGGCCTGTAGGAAATATAAGACGACAGTGTTGTGTGCAGCGCCAGCCACAGCTGTCTGTGGATGTTACATGTATGTACACATTGTACAAGCAAAAAGTCAACCTGTGTGTGTGCGCGCACGTGCCTATGAAATGTATGGCCGCTGTGTTTGAGCTCATACAGGCCGGATGTTCATTGCATCTGCAAATCTTGATTTATTCATTAAATTTGAGGATTTTTTTTTTTTCTTTCTCTTGTGTGTGTGTCTGTCTTTAAATGCTTTGTCTATGTGTCTGCCAGCAGGGGGCATTTTGTTTCAATGTGTAACTGCACAGACCTGCACTGAATAACAGGCACCAGCTACGTCAGGAGAAAGGACATTGGATGGGCCCTAAAAATGAAAATAAATACCGTGAAAATAATGGATATGTAGGTATTGAACTGTGTGCTCTAACTTATTCTGTCTCTTTTCACAGGATGTGATCCGGTCCGGTTTGTGCAGACGTGACGAGACAAAATATTTCATGTCGGACGGCATCGACATCGTTAACAAACAACGGTAATCACCCCATGTGACGTCCTTCATTTTAGAGCTGTATTTCTCCTAAAGTATAAGATGCTACATATCTTTTAGGAATTCGATTTCTAATTGAAGTGCAGGTTTAATAGTCAGACTTAATTTTGCTCAGCTTATATGACAAAATAACATGAACAAAATGACATATTAACTCTGAAATACATAAGGCAACAACCTCATATCTCATGAAGTAGTTCACCGTGTAAAAAATATCATAACTTCCTGCAATATTAATGACACTGTTGGATTTTACCTGCGGACGAGGCTGGTTTCACTGCCGAGCATCAGCTGCTCCCTTTGGTGTGCTTCTTCGTCCCTGAGACCCTTAACCTGTGATGATATGAAAGGTCACAGGTGAGGTCCTTGGGAACAAGGTGGCGTGCATTTACATCTGAAGGCCAAAACATTTCGTGGTTTTAGACCAAAACAAAACATCAGCCTTTGTAAGTGATATGTTTTAAATCATGACATTCACAGATATCAGAAATATATATATATATTTTTTAATTTTTTTTTAAAATTTGTATTTATTTTTTTAGCTCCACGTAAGAAATGAACTCAGAACCGTCACACAGTAAGACGTTTGGACTGCGTCCGCTCATCTGGAGAGAATTCCCCAAACTTTCCACACCTCGTGGAAAGCCGAGGAGAGACCAGTGTGGTTCTCGGGAGGGGGCCGTACCTCTTGGCCGGCTTTGTGCGCTGAATACGTTCACGTTTCAATAAAAAGACAGCCAAGGGTCGTGACCCCGATATATGATTCACATGGGATTCTTGGTTTCCAGAGACTGAGAACTACACCACTCTAGACCGGTAATCATGAGACAGGGCTGACAACGATGCAGATATTTTAAAGGTCGTCACACTACCGGAAAATGATGTTATAGTTTTGAAGAAAATAATTTGCTGAGAAAAAAAATGTAAAAAGGCTGCATCAAGTGATTATTGTTTATTTCTGCTGCCTTTAAATCTGCTGATTAGGTTAATTAAAAGGCACAGAATAGTAGGGGATCCTCATCACAGTTTCCAGGAGCTAAAAGAGGATTATTCAGATGGCTCGTTTTGTCCTGCAGTCCGAAACGGAGCATTTTTGCTTGAAAAATAACCCAATCAATGAACTGATTATTTACCAGAATAACTTTCTGTTGCTGGACCAGCTGGACTGGTCGTGTGGATGAATGATTTGCACTTTGTTCTGGATGTTTCTTTTCATTATTTAACAATGTGACAATAAAACTGAGCAAACGGTTAAAATAAAACCTTGTACTGTTTTTGTGAAATATGACCTAAGTCCTATAAATAATTATATTACAAAATAAAATGTAATAAAACGAGTTCTTTGACTGGCCTTGCTGGTATCTTGTGGCACACAAGCAGCGTGGGGTACATAATACGTGAAATAAGATGAACTTTTTAGTTAAGTTAGTGAAGTTCAACAGGCTCCTGCAGGGAAGACGAGTTCAACTTCTGAGGTGAATATATTTGGAGTGACGTGGCCCTCTTTCAGGCTCTCGCCCTGACACTCGGCCAGGGTGGCTCAGTGTTCCCTGGCTCTCCGCCCTCTGTGTGTTTGTGCATCCCAGGACAGTTGACATTGATTGTGCAGGAGACAGACTGAGACACATTAGTACCCAGCTCGCTCCTGCTGCTGAAAAACACATTAACTGGCTGCATTGGGAGCCCCGTCTGGTAACCATGGCAAAGCACACAGGCAGGGAGGAGGAGGAGGAGGAAGAGAAGGAGGAGGAGGAGGAGGAGGAGGGTTGAGACGGGGCAGCGGGTTCAGCGCGCAGTCTCTCAGGGGTTGTCTCTCTCAAATGCTTCTTTCCTTTCCTCTGGCCATTTCTGTCATTTTCTCTCAGCATCTCCTTGCCTCTGTTGAGCTGACAGCTTCTCTTTCTGTCGGTCTGTCGCTCGCCTCCTCACACACACACACACATCTCAACACATTTGCATACTTCTTTTTCTTCTGCTGCATTCTTCTTATTGACGATGACCTCATCACTCTGCCCTTACCTCACACTCCACCCCCGCACCCAACTACTCAGTTCAACATAATCTGCCACTCTCTAATTTGCCTTTTTTTCTCTCTCTCTCTCTCTCTAGCCTTTCATGTCAGTGTGGTTCCTGTTTAAGGCGCCATAAAGACCAGAGAGAGTTTAACAAAGTAAAAATGTGGAATAAACTCAGCTCGAGTGATACTGACAGACTATCTGAAGTACGACACATTAGCTTCTGATTATCCACAACCATACTCGTATTGATATGTAGAGTATTGCTTCCATTTGTGGTCATCACACAGCCCTTTTTTAAAAACAATTTTTTATAGCAGGCATGTTATATATTTTTTTTTAATCAAGTTATTTATTATGCATCTTGTACTTTTGCTGCGGTGACACTTTTCCCTGCACGGGATCCATAAAGCTGATACATCACTTACACCCTATTTAGATCAGAATTAGGGCTGTCTTTGGTGGGTTAATGGTTTGTCTTTTTTAATCATACAGTTAGGCAGGCTACCTTTGAGTATATATATAAAGGTACTTATATTTAGGTATTGTACTAAACACAATTTTCATGTGCTTGCACTTTATGTATTTGCATGCAAGAAAACTTTGAGACTGAAAAATATCTATTTCATACTTATTAATTCAATGGTAAAACCTCTAGTCAACTCATAAATTTACTGTGACCACAAGAAGCAATTACAGAAAAAGGGGAATAATGATGATGGTTGAACAGCACTGCAACTGGAGAAATAAAACAAAGTCCTTGCTAACAATAGCCAGCATAAACTGGTTGATCCAGATAAGGTAAGACTGCAGCAGCTAAACACCTTAGTGTACAGTGTACAGCGACTAAGGGTTTGTTTTGTTCCTTTCATTCGTCATTCTTTAACAGCCATGAAAATAAAATGTAACTTTGCACTGAAATATACTTACAGCCCTTTTTTTGTTGTTGTTTTGTGTCATGTACATACGAGGAACCTAAAATATAATTGCACTCGTGCACAATCTGTGATGCAATCTGCTGCAACAAAGACTCCCTTCCCTCAACACAGCTCAAGTTTTTGGTAATCTTCCCACTAAAAGAACTCATCATAAGCTGACATTTTACTCTATAGCCTTTAAATCATCATGTGATGAGCATACAACTTAAAAAGGACTTCTCTTTCTCTTCAGAAAAAGCCACGAAACCCACCTGTTTCTGCACGTGGACTTAACTGAACGCAGCTGTGCACACACACACACACACACACACACACACACACATCTTTGACATTAATTAAATTCCTGCTCACAAATTGATTCAATTCTTCTTCACACAGGGTTCTGTAATTTACTTTACTGTTTGTAATGTGGCAAACATCAGCAGACTTTTCTTGTACTATTATTAATATTAAATGTTATTTCTAGTACTTTATTATCAGATTAGTGACATGTTTCTTTGCATAGAGTGCTACATGGTTACATTAACGTCTCTATTGTACATGTTACACATAATGTGTTGCCCTTCTGCGCACCAATGTCCAATAATTATAATTATTTATGCTAAACAGGTTGGCCTGTAGGGGGCAGACCTGAACCACACTCACAGTACTTAGTTTAGATGGCAACAGTCTATGGTGGCAACAGTTATTGTAGTAAAATACTCCAATTTTAATTAAATAGGATGTGTGTGTGTGTATTTATTCATTTCTCATATTTTTTTCTAAAATAATTATTTTATCTATCTTATTTTATGTACACATATTTGTAATTGTTTCTTATGGTGTGCACCTTTTTGTGTTTCTATGCTGCTGTGACGACCAAATTTCCCCACTGTGGGATTAATAAAGTCTAAAGTCTAAGTCTAAAAAAAACAACCAATAAATTAGTTTGTTTGAGTGTATAGTGAAACCATTTACTCCACTGCTGTACATGTTAGAGGCAAATACTGTAAGATAAATCATGTAATTTATTTGACAGCTGCTAGTTTTCTTCTAGAAAAAAGTATGTTGTGAGAGTTTAAACAAGCCAGAATTAGTGTTTGCTCCAACACCTCATAAAAAAAAACGTATTTTTTTGCTGCTCAGTTGCTGCTTATGAAAGCAGCCCCTGCACAGTTTAACACAGTTAAACACTGCTCACAATAAGAAAAGCAAGAGTAGGTGCATTGTATGCCAAACAAATATATTAATATAGTATACTCCGTACACGTCAAAACCATTCTCAAAATTAAACACAGATTGAAAGTTGAACGTGTATTGAACCAAAAAAAAAAAAAAAAAAAAAAAATTACACGATTAAAAGTTAAATAGAAAAAAAACTGCACTTGAATAAGAGTGAGTTTTTTTGTTGTTGTTTTTTTAGGCGGCTGAGCTGGGGCGGAACTGAAGCTCGACGCTGTCGTTTCCTTCAGAGCCTCCTAAACGTCACGGACGGCCGGAAACGGTCGCAAAATTCAACAGCCATCAACAGCAACAATAAACGCATTTTCACGTCACGGTAGGACCACTGAATCAACGTGATATGAAAAATTAAGCTCAAACAACACTGCGGATTTGTTTAAGGTGAGACACGCACCTCCGGTGACGGCGGAGTTTGTACCTGCCGCGCGGCACGAGCTGCTCCTTTGCTGCGTCGATATTTTTTTTTATTTTTTTTTTTATTTTTTTTTTTTTGAAGCTGACTATCACCTGGAAAACAATCTGTTGTTTTAATTTAGTGCGCTTTTACGTTACAGTCAAGGGTGCAAAGGTTTATTCCGAGTTGCAAATGTGTTATATCTGTAAATATGCAGCTTAGAAAACGCGAGGTTAAATGTCCCCCCCCCCCTCCACGACGTTCACTGTGCACATTATTGATCGGACGTGTCGGCACTTTTTTTTTTATTTATTTATTTTTTTAACGGTTTTACTTTCCCGCGGTTACGAAATTGTGGTCCAGAAAATAGACGTAGCCCCCATCAATAAAATACAACCACGCCGAGTCTGGCGTCATATTCCTATTTAACTTCAAATTAACTGCATTTTTAAAAAATACATTTTTTTTTTAAATCCTGAATTTTAACCATTTTTCACTCCTTTTTTTTTTCTTCTTCTTCTTCTTCCCCACATGGACATGTTAACAGTGAAATTGATTTTGACCTCAAGGGGCTGTTTACTAAATGTCCACCGGAACATAATGCAGACTAAATTGTTTTTTTTTAATAATATTATAATTGTCTCCATTTCCTTTTTAGCAATAGTATGATTTCAGATTTCAGGCTAAAATGTGATTTTCATAATGGAGAATGTTTATAACCGGTCAGGACATCAGTAAAGCATTGGACAGCTTTCATTTCTAGGATATGAATAATGTGCGTGTTTAAAAATACATTATAAAAAAATTAACTCGTCATAATGATGACCTTTTTTAAGAAAATGATAATTATGTTATCATATCGGGGTAATATTGTTGTATTACGGTAAACAGACATGACTTCGTGACGGTAAATTGATGGGATTTTGTGAACTTTCCACGCTGTTCTAGATGTTGTATTATTTGCCCGGGATTATTATTAATTTATCCACATTCTCGATGATTATTTATCAAAAATGTCAACGTGCAAACATTTCATGAAAGCTTCAGTACTCATCCCCACAATATCGTTGCAGGTATTTGATCCCCCAAAAAAATTTGATATTTGATTTTGTCTGTAGTGCCCAAACGTACTTATTAATATATCATGTACAAGAAAAGTCTCCTCTACTATGTCGATAACTAATAAAATATGAGGCCGTCAATCAGGAGGTTAGAATAAAATGTCTATCCATAATTACAAGTGCCATTTGATATATGTCAAATTATGCCCACCAGACTGGATCACAAAATGTATTGATAATCATCTTATTATTATAATATCTAAATGTTGAATTTACTATAATGTAAAGGTGAAAGAAAGCAGCAAATTTAAACATCAAATGTTTGGCTTGAACAATTAATTGACTATCAAAATAGTTGCCAGTTAATGTTATTTTTTAATTGTTGGATTAATGGACAATTCATTGCAGCTCTACTTAAAGGAAAACATAATTATCACTGTAGCATTGCACGACTTTACTGTTTTTGTCTTCCTGTTCTGAGTTCTTGAAATTTAAAATCCAGAATTGCGCAATATTGGTCTCCTACTCGATCAGACTTATTATTATTTGGTATATCCAGTTACATCGTGAAAATGAAATGTGTGAAATGTAAGCATGACCTGTCGATTGATTAGATAATAACTGTACGTTTCTGTTCGACATACAGGCGCAAACCAAGAGAACCAGTCCGAGCTGAGGGCGGCAGTATGGAAGAAGAAACGAAGATGGCCAAGACGGAACAAGGAGATACTGTGAGCAATGAAGGGGAGACCCGAGTAGAAATGTCCAACAGCAGTCCGGTCAAAGTGGGCAGGGGGAGGCCGCAAGGCTCCAAGAAACTCAAGGTTTGTGTTACAGATGTTAACAAAACAGAGCTGCTCGCTGCTAATTCCAACGGTGGGTCCACGCAGCCCCCGAGAGGGAGAGGGCGTCCACGGCTCGCCGTCACAAAACCCACAGAGCAGCGAGGAGCAGAAGGCGACGGCGCCGACAATTCTGTACAAACTCATAGAGGTCCGGGCAGGCCGAAGGGATCCAAGAAACGGGCCGGCAGCGAGGACAGTCCTGTGACAGAACATTGTCCTGGGAAGAGAGGCAGGCCAAAAAAGTCTTCCGGCAAAATCACAGTCGAGCAGGTCGCGGCTGAAGACTTACCGAACGGCGGCTCCGGTCCAAAAAGGGGACGTCCCAAAGGATCGATAAAGCGCAAGTTGGAAAGTTTAACAAGCGGGGAAGAGGATGAAGGCAGTTTAGAGACGCCGAGGAAAAGAGATAAGAATCCAGCGCCGGAGAACGAGGCGAGCAGTGAGGGGAGTGCAGAAGCGAACGGAAGTCTAAACTTACAGAAAAGAAGACGAGGTCGGCCCAGGAAGGTGCGGGCGAATAACGCCGGGGAGACATCGAATGGCATCTCGCAGACACCTCGGAGAGGAAGGGGGAGGCCAAGAAAAAATCTGGAACACAACAGTGGAGAACAGCAAGAAGCCACAGACGGCTCCCAGCCGGGAAAGAGGGGAAGAGGTCGGCCTAAAGGCTCTTTGAACAAGAAATCTACTGGATATAAGGTGCGGGGCAAAGTAGGCCGGCCTCGGAGGGTACAAGTCTCGCTCGCAAGAGGGAAGAAGCGCGGTCGACCCCGACAGCAACCGGCCAAAAGGGGAAGGCCAAGAAAGTACCCTCTGCCGTCCCCTGAGGATCTGAAGAAGCCAAAAGTGTGGAAACCGCTGGGAAGGCCGAGGAAATACCCTCGCGTCGACCCGCCGGAGGGAACTCCGGCGGCCCCGCGCCGGAGCCGCGGTCGGCCTCGCAAGGCCGAGTCTAAGAAAGGCGCTCACCTGCGCAAGAGTTGCACTCCATCCACGCCGCAAATCTCCAACGACGGACCTCCAAGAAAAAGGGGCCGTCCCCCAAGTACTGCAAAAAATGCAGACAGCGCCCCGCGGAAAAGGGGTCGGCCGAAGGGCTCCGTCAACAAAAATAAAGCCAGAAGCGAGCCGCAGGTCGACAGCACGCTCCCCAACCACTCCGCGGAAGAGAGCGAGTCGCCCGCCGCCGTGATGGCGGTGGCGGCGGAAAACGAAGCCGAGGTGGAGGACAGCACGGAGACGGCGATGCCCATCGAGCACGCAGGCGATACTGAAGAAACTCTCATTGATCAGGATCTAAGCTTTGAAGTTAGTAACCAGGCTTGATGAACGATCTTGATCTTGACCAAAAAAAGTTGCTGTAGTAATTGCTGTTTGAAACATAGAATACATTCTTGTCAATGGAGGAAAAAAAAAACAACAAAAAAAAAAACATGTTTTTAACACTTTGTCTGTTGGCTAGTTCTAGATATTCAGCAGCTCTCCTGTTTTATGGACTAACTTGTTCACCCTTTTTTTTTTAATCGTGCTTAACTTTTTTTTAAAAATATTTTATTTCTGTCAACTAAGCAAAAGTACCAATAAACTATTCTAGAGCTGGCATGTGGAAGTAATTATTATAGACTCATTGTTACAGTTTTCATTCAGCTTTCAGATGTAGTGTTTGTCAGTTTAGTCTTTACAGTGAAATGGTTACGGTGGTCCGGGCTATGAAGCAGGATCTATCGGTCGGCGAGGTAACTTCAGGTTTAGCTCCGGTTCACTTCTCACTCGGATACATCGCCGTGGCAACTTCTGCTGCAGACCATCTGCAGCATACATCCCGCTTCGTACTACAGGCCTCTCGGAGGAAAACAATGTCCCAAGAAAATGTTGGAAAGATAGCGGAGAGGGGGGGGGCGACGCACAAAAAACAGCAAAACTAAGAAGGAAAAAAAAAAAAAAGCGTCTACGCCAGTGCAGTCTGACATTGTGCATTTCTGTCATCCGTCTTAACGGTCCTCACCGGGAAAAAGTGAAATGTGTCGCGGGGGGTTTACTTTCCATATCATATGACAAATGTTGAAGATACATAAATGTTGTGTTCACACCTTTTGTTTCCTTTTTATTTTTATTTTTTATTTTTTTTTAAATGGCCGAAAATATAAGTTGTAGCAAGTTTCTGCCGAAGCGAGAAATTTTTTAAACAGAAATTCTCGATAAACAATGATGTTGGAATAACGTGAACTATTTTTTATGCTCCACGACTGAATATTTAGCCTTTTGTGTTATTGCACAAAAATAACACTTTTTTTTTTCTTTTTTTTTTTTTTCTAACGACAAAAACTGTATTGAGATTAAAAAAAAAAAAAAAAAAAAAAAAAGCTCTGACGTTCTTCTTTCTCGAACAGAAGCTGTAAGTCGGTGTTTCACTTCGACGCTCTTATTAAGTATCTGTGAGGAGAGTTTAGGGGCTTTGGAGATAAATAATGTCTAAATGATGTCATGATTTTTTTTAATGATTTTTTTTAATTTTTTTTTTTATCAACGCCATTTCACAAGTGATCATGGCTTCGTGTTTGTTTTGCCTTAATTGCCAAAGCTTTGAATGTACCATCGTTGTCCTGCACTGATCGGCCCCTTTGTTAAAACTGTTGAATGCATTCCTGAAGAGGACGAAAAGCTCTCGTGTCAAACACCTACCTGCTGCTCACAGGAAGACTTCCTTCTCCACATGTACCATTCAGCATTAATGAGTTGACGTCATTATTTCACTACTTTTCTCTAAATGTTAGTGTAGCTGTGAAGCCTTTTCTTTGTTTTTTTTTATGTTTTTTTTTTTTAATGTTTTGGGAATGTCACGAAATCATGATTAAGCAAATGTATTGATTTCACAAACATCAATTTACTTGAGAAGTACCTCGTATGAAGTAGAGCGACGTGACTTGTACGCCCTTATTACCGATATCGACAACTCTCGGTTGAAGTTTATAATCGCCAAATTGTGCCACTGTGAGTCACCCGAGCAGGAGGCTCGACGTTTGGAAAAAAAAAAGAAAAAAAAATTACAATGAATTTGGCTTCGCGAAGTCAAATCATTTTAAGTGTACGTTTGCATTTTTGTGTGTTTTGAACAAGAAGCAAATAATTTGTGAGATTATGGTCGAGTCAAAATAAAATGTTGATCTTGCCGTTTTATTTTCCGCTGCGTGGTGTGATGTTTTGATCCGTTTTGTATTTTCTTCAATTGTTGTTTACCTCCAGAATGTTTACACAACTTCATGATAGAGACAAAATATATAAACCTTTAATTTCCTCTATTTTAGTGTCGGCGGGTAGCAGCTTCGGCCTCACCCGTCCCGTTCCTGATTTACTGATGCACGCGAGTCGCGCTCGGATGAGTCACTCCAAAATATAAAACAAACCCCAAGACAAGTCTGGATCTGTGAAGTAAAGCAAAATCTGGTCACGTCTGCAGATTCTGCTGAAAACATTTTCCTCGTCGTATGAAAAAGAAAAATCTTTGCTTTAGTTCGAGTTGGTTTCCTTCAGTATTGGAAGAACTTTCTTCACACGCGAGTGAGTCGAGTTGAGCTTGTATCGACCATCGTTATTCAATCTTTATCCAACCATTTCAACCGGCCGGAGCCCCGCTGTAAGAGATCGGACCGGAGCGTCCGGGAACTTTGGCTTTCAGAAACGTACCCGCACCCTTTAAAAGGGAAAACGTACGACTCTGGATCGACGCTGGACTTGATCCCTCCTTTGTCACGTCACCGCGGTCTTCCCTTCTAGAGCGGTGCCACAGTCTTAATCAGGATCCTTTTTTAGGACGTAACGGGGAAACAAATCGTAGATGATATATATATATTTTTTTTACATCATTATTGGTGCAACTAACTACACAGCGAGTCATCGGCACAGCGTTATCATTTAAACCGGTTAGTTTAAAGCAGCGGTTTGGAGGAAAGTCTCAACTTCCTCAGACTCTCCGTCGCGTGTCAATACAGCGCAATGCCAAGGTCAACTTTACGCAGCGCCGACTTAAAGTGACGCATGCTGGACTTACAACATCGCATGATGGTTAGAAATGTTGTCCAACTTCATATTTAAGTTTCACTCATGCGTGTTATTTTTTTATTCTTCATTTTAGAGAGCGACATATTTGGATGAATGAACAGTGCCGGTTCATCGACCTGAAATAATGAGGTTAACACTTGTACTCTTAAAATACAAACCACAGCACGGGTTTTCCACGCAGTTATATGAACAAGTTGCTGCTGAGACACGGCTGGATGGATTTTTATGTGTTGGCATGTTGTTTATTGATGATGAAATGTTTCACGGTACAAACCTGAACGTGAAGAGGCAGGTAAGATGATCTATGTCGTTGTAACTTTCTGTTGTAAAGACCTCACTGTGTTCGGAGCTCTAATGTGACTTATGTTGTTATTTGGAGCTACATATTAATAATGGAAAATAAGCTCAAGTAAAAATGAAACGCAAAAACAGCGATATCAGCCACTGTTGTCGGTTAAGGCACGCAACCTGAAGTATAAGGGGTGTAGAATCATAAAGCAGGATAGGATAGGCCAATCAGACAGCAGGTTAGAATAGACCAATGGGAAAGCAGGATAGAATAGACCAGTCAGAAAGCAGCATAGAATACACCAATGGGAAGGCAGGCTAGAACAGACCAATCAGATAGCAGGTAAAATAGACCAATCAGAAAGCAAGCTAGAAAAGACCAATTAGAATGCTAGTTTAAATAGACCAATCAGACAGCAGGATAGAATAGACCAATTTGAATGCTTGTTTAAATAGACCAATCAGATAGCAGGATAGAATAGACCAATCAGATAGCAGGTAAAATAGACCAATCAGATAGCAGGATGGAATAGACCAATCAGATAGCAGGATGGAATAGACCAATCAGAAAGCAGAATGGATTAGACATCTCAGATAGCAGGATAGAATAGACCAATCAGACAGCAGGATAGAATAGGCCAATCAGACAGCAGGATAGAATAGGCCAATCAGACAGCAGGATAGAATAGGCCAATCAGACAGCAGGATAGAATAGGCCAATCAGACAGCAGGAAAACCTCCTCTGGTTTGTATTTTCAGAGTACAACTTATCAATATTTAAGACTGATGAGCTGCCACTGACAAATTTACAGACCGTTTACATCAGTGTTGGACTCATAAAATTAAATCTATGTTTAATAGAAACAGCTTTTCATAGCTTTCTTGCAGGATGTAAAATTACAGCGTGTCTATGTCCAGATGTGAAACTACAGTTTTTCTGTGTCCAGATGTGAAACTACAGTTTTTCTGTGTCCAGATGTAAAACTACAGTTTTTCTGTGTCCAGATGTGAAACTACAGTTTTTCTGTGTCCAGATGTAAACAAACGTAACGTCATGCGCGTCGGTGAAACTCTAAATCTATCAAGGATGAGGAGGTTCACAAACGCACCCAAAGGTGTCCGACTTGACGGCAGCTTTTTTGTTGTTGTTGTTGTTGTTGTTTTCCCCCTCCTCCTCCTCCTCCTCCCCCTGCAGCCACCGGCAGCTCTCGCCGGCCATGAAAAGTCAAACGAAGTCAGCCGCAGTTGACGTCGATCTTCGGATCTATGCGGCGTCGGAAGTTTTTGGCTCTCGAGGCGGAAAGGGACTATATAACGAGGCAGTGACGTCACAGGCGTGGGAACGGGAGCGGAGTGATACATCTGAAAGTGTTTCCTCCTCTCGTTTAAAGGCGGACTCAAAACACCTGGTCTCACCTGCCAGGTAAACTTCTTACTTCACCTGGCGGAAACGAATAAAGTAGCAGCTTTTACGCAAAGTTACGGGTTGTTGTTGTTGGTTGTTGTTGTTGTTGTTTTTTTTTTTTCCGGCGATGTGACCGAAGTGCAAAACAGGTACGTCAAACGTTTACCGTTTAATATTGTTTTCCGCTGACGTATTACGAGACTCGGTCGTGAAGTTGTCTAACAAGTTTGAGTTACTCAGAAACTACATTCCTGAAGACCGCTGCAGACCTCAATCGCTGCTCGACATTTGGAGGATTATTCGCAGGACTGGAAGAGCTGTCGCACCTTTCAAACTTTGGACCACGAAGCGGGTAAACAAGGGTCCCGTTTGTTTTTGAAGAACAACAAACATGACGTTTCGACCCTATTTGCGACAAAGCAGGACGAGTTGGCAGCAGATCTGAAGTGTTTTGTAAACTGGTTTAAATTCAGGATTTATTGTAAACGTAGGCTGTGTTTGTCTCTGGAATCTGTCATGTGCATATATATATATATATATATATATATTATTTTTTTTAAACAATATTCTGATGTTGCTGTTGAAAGTATTCTTCAGTCAATGAAGACGATCCTCGGCTGAGCCCCAAAGTTTATTCTTTTCTGTTTTAATAAACACGATTTGGACTTTGTTCACTTTGGTAAACTAAGATTCCATGTTGTCATCTCGTTCCAATAACTTGGACATAATGTTGATTTTTTTTTTTTTTGTTTTTTTTTTCTTTCCCCACAGAGATTACAGATATATCTGTTGGTGATATTTATTTTGGTAGTTTGGAGTCCAAGTCTTAGTCTTCACCATTTTGTAGTGATTTACAGCCGTCCTGAAAGGGACTTTCTTGATCTTCCGTCACGGAAAACAAAAAAAGCTTCAGAAACTCAAACGCACTGTGTCGCAGGACAAACATCATAGGGCAACACACCCATGATAAACGGTGAACTTTGATTTGTGTGCGTGTGTGTGTGTGTGTGAACATGGGTGTTTCTTTTAAACATGGTTGTATTATTTTTCCCATTCAAAGGGAACTCAACAGACATTCCCAAAAATGACTCCCAGCAGCTGCGAAGTGAAGCTCCGCTAACAGGCCGACTCCTCCACAAACTTTTGTCCGACGACTTTATTTAAAAACTTTAAAAAGATGTCCGGCCAAGGCGGCGTCGTCACAGATTTACATGACGAGCTGGCCTTTTCGCCCGCTGGTCCAACCGCGGCGCCACACAAAGGGGCAAGTCAGAACCCGCCAGACGACAACGGCGTAGAGGAAAGCGAGGGGTTCACAGATGAAGAGGAGGACGAGGAGTTCGAAGAAGAGGAGGAGGAGGAGGAGGAAGAAGTGACCAGCTCCGCTCATCTGGAGCCGTGCACTTTGCCGTGGCCGGGAGACAAAGACAAGAGGCCGCTGACGGACACCGAGGATGGCGTGTGGTCGGAAAGAGGAGCGCCGGAGCCGGAGGAGAGGGACCTGTCGGAGGACCGGGACCTGAAGAGCAAATGGAGGGAGAGCACGCCCGAGGGCGAGAGGTGGGGGGACGGCTCGCTTGCGGACGACGAGGAGGACGAGGAGCCGAAGTGGATCTCGGAGAAAGCTGCTCTGAGTTTCACTCCGCATGTCACCATAGTGTGTCCGTCCAGCCAAGAGCTTCCTGAGGAGAGCGGGCCCTTCGTGGAGAAAGAGGAGACCGACCGGCTGGTGACGGAGCCCGACCCGGCTGTGCCGTTTCACCCGGAGTGGACGGACGAGGACGACGGGTACTGTGAGTATCCAACACCGGCTGGACGCCGGTGCACCTGCTGCCCATATTTAGAAAGATGACAAACAACGTGTGATGTGGAGAATCGGTGCACGTGGTGGTGACCCAACACCACAATGTTGCTGGAGGGGAGGACAAACAATAGCTTTTTTTTTTTTTTTTATAGAAGTAGCCAAATTGAGATTTGATTTCTTAATCCCTCTAAAACTCTTTAAAGTATTCTCTTCTTGTGTTTTTTAATTTTTTTTTTTTTTTTTTTTTAAATCAGTTTTTATTTTATTTTTTGGGAAGAAGAGAGACATAATCCCTCCTGATTTTAAATCAGAACTCACTGTTACGTGGATTTCGCGTTATTTTGTGTTAACGGCCCGAAAACGAACGTCGGCCGAGTGGATTTATGGCTCGAGCGATATCGGTGACGGACAGAAAACTTTGATCCGATTTGTCGATTCCCGTTTGTTTGAATCCGGGTCGGTTGAAGTGTTTTTTTCTGAAACGCGTTTTCACGCCGTAAGAAAGTCCTCGCCCACTTTGCCCCGCAAGCACACGCTTGTCCTCTTTTCTCCTCAATTATATTTTAATACGTAGAATTATGTCTCGGGACGAATCGTGCCGTCGCCTCGGGGGCGGCGTCGTCATCTCTTTCTCGGGTCACGCTCCCGTCCCGACGAAGAGTTACAGACGTCGACTTTCCGCACTTTTGTTAAACTTTTGTTCAAAAGTGATTCATGTATTTTTTTTATTATTATTATTATTATTATGTTTGTTTTTTCCTTCCTCCTCAGACTTGTGTGAGCAACTGTGCGGCGAGAGACTGAGGCTGATTCTGGCGACGGTGGCTGCGGGGATCCTCTTCCCTCTCCTGGTGTGGGGAGGCTACGCCCTCCTCCCGTTCGATTCGCCGCTGCTGGAGAGCGCCCCCCTCAGGGTGGTGTACACGCTGCGCTGCTCGTTCTTCGCCGTCGTGCCCATCCTGCTCGGTAAGGCCTCGCGCGTTCGTCGGGCACCTCGGGGACCCCGAGGTCGAGGTGCCGGGTGACGATTGACCCCCGTCTGTCCGCAGGTGTGGTGGTGCAGGGCGCGGCCCGGCTGCGCTACAGCGTGCTGAAGCCGCTGTATCAGAATAAACTGGTGAACCGGGAGGTGGCGGTGCACTGGCACTACGTCAACGAGTCGCTGGCGCTCTTCCTCTTCTACTTCCTGCAGCTCGCCGTCATGGCATCCTACGTCAGCCAGGACCTGGTCAAGCTGGTGCCGCTGCTCACCATCGTGTTTGTCTTCGGCAGGTACGCGCGTCCTCGTCGCCGCCGGCAACATGTCGTTCACAAATAATTCTGTCATTTTAAATAAGGAAATAGGCCTCATGGGGGGGTGAGAGGGGGGGAAATGTAGGTGAATGTTTAACAGGTTTTAACAGGTCTTTTACTTCCTGTAGCTGCGTTTGCCAGACGCGCTCCACGCCTCGCGGGAGGAAGTCTGCAGTCGCACCTCTTTTGAGCCGTCGCATGAAAAACTCGTTAGTCAATGGGGACGCAGCTCTCGGAGAGGGAGGAGGAGGAGGAGGGGGGGGGGGGGACAAAAAAAACAAACAAAAACAGGCGAGTTGTGTCAGAAGTGCAAACAATGAGCCAGGCAATGCAAATGAGAGCCGGCAACGTCAGAGCAAAGCAGAGAGAGAGAGAGAGAGCTGTAAACAAAAATAAAAGGCCGGTAGCTCACACGGTTACACAAATTATTTATTTACAAGTTTTACGTTTTAGTTTTGATGTGCTCTTTTTTTAAAAAATTTTCTTCTTAGCTTTAATGATAATCTCTCAAATGCTTTTATTTTTGTTTCTCATCGGACGTTAAGACAATATCTTGTATTTATTAATCATGCAGAGTTTGTCTCCGTGACTCGGATAATACGTCTCGAGGAAAATATCCATCTTCCACAACGGCCTCGTCCGTTTCCCTCCGTGCCGTTTCACCGTCCCCGGCAGCTCGCCAAATTGTTCGCCTCCGCGGCTTAAAAATCAGACCCGAGAGACACTACAAGTATTTTTCATAATTAATATCAATTAAAGATCTGGCATTTATTCATCCAAATCGAGTCGATTTTTTTTTTTTTTTTTTTTATTTATTTATTTATTTTTACAAAATGTGCATCAAACAGAAATATGAGCGTCGTTTGCACCCCGCTGCTGTCCCAACGTGTCCTCTTCTGCTCCGCAGGCTCATCTACTGGCTCTGCCTGTCTCTGGGCAGCAGCATCAGGGGCCTCGGCTTCGGCTTGTCCTTCCTGCCCATACTGGTCATGCTGGGCGCCAACCTCTACTACGTGTGCTCCTCGGTCGGACAGGGGGCGGTTTTCGACGTGGCCCGGCCCGCGGCGGCGGCGCCTCCTCCCGAGCAGCGCTGGTGGGGCTGAAAGGAGCCGACGGCGACGAGCTGAAGAGGCGAAACGCCTGGAGCGCCTCGAAACGCGACGACGCCACATTTAACTCGGACAGACGACTCGGCTCATTGTTTACGGTCTCCTGTTTTGTTTTTTTTTTTGGAAGTTGTAATCCCCGAGCTTCCCGAACCGGTTGACTTTTGGCGACACCGGCGGTTACCGTGGTAATAACGCAGCCAACCACTCAACGGGACGCAGCAGCGGATCGGCCGGTCTATCTGTTCACCGTGCAGCTAAGGAAATGACATTTTTAATAATGAAGTCGGCGTAGAAAATAATTAAATACTGATGAAAAAAATTATAAAAAAATTAGGTTTTGTCGAAGCATTTTCGATGAACCGCCGCTCCGCAGGTTAAAAGCTTTTTAATGTGAAGCAGCTGCGGCAGGATGCAAGTTCCACATAAGGAGTGACTTAAACTAACTCTGACGGTGTAAATGGAAGTGAATGGTAAACGGAGGCTCCTTTAATTGACATGAAATTGCTCTGAATTCTATTCTGCCGATGAGTCCACCGCTACCGACAGAAACTCCTCCAACACTGTAATTCTGAATGTAAATACGCTAAATGGTGACCATAAGTGGAGTTAAAAAATTGGGTCCGCCTTAATAAAAATCTTTAGGATTACAACTTTTATTATTTGATACTTTTTTTTTTTTTTTTTTTGGACAAAGAAATCAATCATACGGACCAGGTTGTGGGTGAAATGAATGCTCACATTTTATTTAAACAAAATAAGAGTTTAAAATGTCTAAAAGTTTACACATCCAAGAAATCTGTTCATGTATTCTGAAGATCGTCTCTTTTCACAGCGTGTATGGAAATTTTGTACTATTTATCTGCCATTAGACACTTTTAAACTTTTTTTTTTTTTTTTTTTTGATCTGATGAAGTGGACAGTTTCGGTGCGAGTAGATCCATCCAGTGTTTGGATACGATACGGCAAATAAAAAGAGAAGTAGGAACATCAAAACACACCACTAATATTAAAGGGTAAAATTAGTTTTTTTTTTTTTTTTTTTCTATGAGGTTGAATTATAAGCATCGAGTTTTATGAATTCTATCATTTTTGTTTTCTCGTCACACACGGTGGTAGAGGTAAATCTTTAAACTTTATATTTATAACCGAGACTGTTAAATACATCTTTTTTTTTTTTTTTTTTTTGATCAAAGGCTTTTCTTTGTTTATAGCAGCGAAAACTGCGGTGCTATTTTTGGAGTCTCTTTTCTTTCTGTTGAAGGATTTTTTAAAATTTTTTTCAGTCTATGAATGATGAGTATTTAAAGGGAATATAATAAACATTTGGTACCTTGAATGACTTCAATAAAGCTTCATTATAAAACATGATTCTAAACCGTGTGCAGCAGCTGATGATTCAGATTTAAATGACCGAGACGATTTATATTACCTTTAATTAATTATCTGTCTGGGGAAGAAGGATTAGAAATAAATTTAAAAAAAAGCACAATTAAAATGGAAAGTTATAAAAATGGGTCATCTAAGGTCAGGATTCAGGAGTTAGATGGCTATTTCTGACAAAGATCAACAAAAATAAACAACTTATAAACTAACCAACAGTCTCAGCTTTATGACCTCCAGGGGGACCTGTGCCCCAGTTTGAGAGCCACTATATTTTCCACTAAAAGCTTCCTTTCTACCACACACCAAAACACGGTTGCATTCCAGACCATTTACCTTTTCACTGACACTGCACTAAAACTATTATCGACTGTGACCATTAAACATTTTTTTAGTTATGTTTAAATAGATAGATAGACATACTTTATTGATCCGGCAAGTAGACATTTTTAACAAAAAAGTCACATTATAGCATGTCGTCCAAAACATGAAAAAAGTCATACTATAGCATTTTGTCCACAATAAGAACAAAAAAGTCACATTATAGCATGTCGTCCAAAACATGAAAAAAGTCGAAAATATGAAGAAAAAAAAAAGTCAAACTTTTGATATTATTCAGGGTCATAGTCGAGATTCTCCTGAACGGGAATCCAGTCAAAGTTTTTCGCCAGCTATTACAGCTTATTTGTGATGAATATTATAAATTAGGAAATTTCAATGTCAAAATGTGAAAAAAGTGAACTTTGCCTTCGATTTTCTCAGTAACTGTAAGGTATAAAGTCTTGATATGAAGTAGGGTCATAGTCAGGAGGGACTTTAACAGGAATCCACTCAATGTCTAACGCCACCTACTCAGGGTTTTGTTTTATTCATGTTCAAATGACGGACAAAACACTTTTTGACAATAAAAAAAATAATAATTTGCCTTTAAATTCCTATCCACTATAGCATGTCGTCCAAATTATGACAAAACAGTCATGCTATAGTCATACTGACGTGTTCCAAGTTTCATGAGTTTTTGAGTACGTTAAAGCCGCCAAAAAGGCGATCAAACACAAATAACGAGAAAAACAATAAGGGAAGAATTAATTCCTCGAAGAACAATAGGGCTTTCGCACCATCGGTGCTCGGGCCCTAATTCCTTGAAGAACATATAATAAGACGTCAGGACTTTGTAACGCATCGTCATCCAGTTCACTCAGCTCGGAGGCTTTTTTGCTGCTCCAGTGTTACTTTGAACAGCAGCTAATAAAACATTATCTAACAAACATGACTGCGTCAGTTCAATGACCAAAACACCAACAGAAAATCAATATTCCAGTTCCAATATTCCCATTATTTGATTGTTTTAAATTGTACCAAAAGTCAACATCGTTCTGCTTCTCTTGTTGCAAAGCTCATGAGAGGTAAGGTCGACGGACGCTGCTGGAAGGACACAACGTTTACAACATTTCCCGTCGTCGGACTCGTGAAACTCTGTTAGGTGTGTGTCGGTGGTTTAGTTTCCCATGCGCTGGTCTTGTGCATCTGTGTATAAACCCATCACTTGATATAAAGTTTTTTTTTTTTTTTTTTGGGGGGGGGTCTCATAGATCTGTCGCGACCTGCGCAAGGACTCCAGGTAGCTTTTTCCGCCTGAACAAAGAAGCCGCGCTCGTGTAAGAAAACGAAACACAAACGTTTAAAGCTCCAACCACAGACTTCCTGCATCCGTTGACTTCTTTTTCATTCTCTAAATCACACCATCTGCACTCGTACAACGCACGCAAGTACAACACCACAATTTCTCCTGTAGGCACGATGTAAACAAATAGGTCACAGAAAAATGACTCCAAAAAGCATATTGACTATCTGTAAATCACCTGCACACAGCAACAAACAAAAACAACAACAACAACATTTTGACAACTAAGACATTTTGAATTTAAACACTGGAATGTAACGGAGTGCATTTAAGTGTAGTTTTGAAGTGCTTACACTACACTACATATATTTAATCAGCAGATCGATTTGTTACTTTATAAATTTCGGTTTCATAGACAATCGTTTTGTAAATCTGATGTTACGCATTAAAACCAAACCCAGCAGTTATAGTAAAATTGTACTTGGCTATTTCATCAGTAATAATAAAATAATACAATGGCAATTATTGCCATTACTATTAATCGGCCCTTTATTTTCGGAGAGAATATTTTGTTTTGTCTGAACCAGCAGCCTAAAACGTGAATATATTCTGTTCGTAATAAAAAAAAATTTTTTTTTAAAAAAGACTCCCAGAAAATATTTACATGAGAGAAGTCGGAGCAGCAACATTTGTGTTTCAAATAATGACTTTCTTACTCTAATGGAAAATGTTCTTCGACGTAAGCGCCTAGATTAAAGCTATTTAATAACACGCGTTAAAACACTAACATAATGGTCCTGTGGGAGAGAAAATAAAATGTTTCAGTGCTATAATTCCTTATTCTTTATTCTCTGTTGTTGTTGTTGTTGTTGACGACTCGCTCAAAGAGTTTGCAGCTTAATTCCTCGGAGGTCACGAGATCGGCTAAATTTAGCCGTCTCGTTATCGCCGTTGTCACGGCGCGAGCCGAAGCTTCGTCGCACGTGTTCGTAACCGTGACGATGAGCTGAGGACGAAGAGGGTTACAAAAAAAATAAATAAAATAAAACCGCAAAAAACCACAGCGGGGGACGCAAACGGCTGCACCGCTGCGACGGACGTGGGTGAAGATCCCCGGTGAACTTTTTTTTTGTTTTTTTTGTGGAGATTTCAGCGCCGTCACCATTTCCCGAATGAATCACAGAAAGCAGATAATAAAACCACGCATTCAAATTCATTTCACTCAATTTGTCTATTTAATATATAAAATACGGTAAAACATACGCAAAAAGGATAAGGTTTCAAGGGACTTGGATACTTTGGTACAACAAACACTTTTTTTTTGTAAAAGCGGTATAGAATTTCAATAACATATCAGTGCATACTTTGTATATGAAAATATACACAAATTGTATATCATTCTCAAAAAAACAACAAAAAAAACAAAAAACAACAAAGAAATATTTTCTTTACAACAAGAACCCAAAGCGGACCAGCTCAACACAATATATTAGCTATAAATTTCATCTTTAGTATGTCATATGCTACATTATTCAGAGTAGTTTTCAAACTCATTTATGACGCACGTCCTTATCATTACTGTACGTAACATGTGGTTTTGTTGTTACCTGTATCCCATGCATTTACATGTTTCAAATTTCATGAATTACTAATTTCAGTTGTTTCCCGTTTTTTTTTTTTATAAATATATTCTATATCTTAATTAAAATTGCAGCATTTAAACTGGTATTTCCTTCATTGCGTTTGCTAATACCACAATAACTGATCGTGCAATTTTCAGCAAGTTCTTTAAAAAAAAAAAAGAAAAAAAAAAGGAAACCAGTACTATATGTTTTATGATAAGGAAGATAAAATAAGAGAGAGAAAAAAAAACAACAACAACAAAAAAAACAAGTTGGCTATCCTACACAAAATAGCAATAAAATAAAAAATAAAAAAAAGCTCCATAATAATATCATTATAATAATAAGACGATGGAACTGTCACCGGCACAAATTAATCCAAAAATAGTGAGATTCTAAAAAACAACAACCAAAAAACCCCATTGTACACGACAGGTAACGGGTGCAGGTTTTCATTTCTCATATAGATTGTCTCGTGACTACGCTGCTAGATTGGACAGAGAACCTTTTTTTTTTGTTGTTTTTTTTGTTTGTTTTTGTTTGTACACGAACAAATCGGTGCGGCGTCACATTTCAGTCGACCGTCAGCGCCCGCACGAACACAAAGAGTTCGCCGTGGAAAGGAAAACAAATAGAAAAGAAAAAAGAAAACGTGCGTGAGAATGGAAACGACCGCGCGGCGAGATAAGCGGATCGTTAGGCGGCTGCCGCTCGTGGCGATCTTTACAGGCGCGGGGAAATTTGCTTTTTTTTTTTGTTTTGTTTGTTTGTTGTTTTTTTTTTGGCCGAGAAGCTCGACACCCGGCCGTGTCGGTGGAGTAAATACGAAGCTGCGGAAGGGTTAAAAAAAAAACAACAACAACGCAAAACAAGTCAGCGCCGTCCTGTCCAAACAACATCTGCCGCCCGGCGACTCTTTAACGCTCAATAACTAACGTGATAAAAAAAAAATAAAAAAAAGTTTGAAGTGTAAATACTCAGTTTGTGACGTTGTGGTTGGGTTTAATGTGCCGGGCTACTTCTCGGCGGGGCGCGGGAACTTTCCGTGAGCTTTCTATTGCGTTCATGCAAAGTCAGCAAAAAACACAATAGTTCGTACTGAATATTTGAAGGCGAGCTTTGGCTTACTTTGACGGGCGACATATAAAACTTGTTGGCGGTTTTACTTCTGTTGCCGTGAATATTTTCCTCTTAGAAAATAAACCTGAAATATCAAAACATCACCGGAGGGCCACAACACCCGGCCTTCCGTCCGACCGAGCCCCCCCCCCCCGCCCCAAAAAATTCACATTTACCGCAGAAACGCAACGTCAGTGTCGATCTTGTTGATTTGTCGGAGAAAAGACGCGACCAAACGACAAACCGGGCAGCCGATTTCCTGACTTCAAAAAAACAACAACAACAACAACAACAACAAAAAAAACAACCACCAAAGCAGAATTTTTGTCAGCTTAACATGGAAAAGATTTCGCGCAATTATCGTGAATGGAAAAAGTGTATTTTTACCTCCACAGCTACGCTACAAGTGAACGTCGGCGTCCCGGTGACGTCGCCGCGTGCAGTTTGACTTCGATCGCGGCTTTTTCAAATACGAGACGCGCGGCCGGAGGACGCCGCGACCGGGCGGGCCTCCCGCGGGACGAGAGCTCGCGCGCCGCCGCCGGACTGAAACGGGCCCGACCCGCCGCCTCTACCCCGCACCGCAGCTCCAAACGCGTCAAGTTCACGCTCGTATACGCAAACGGGATCCGCCGAGAATCAACACGTCGCTTGTTTTTAGGGATACCTAGCAAAGTCTATGCAAATATATTCGTATGTACACACGCGCGTCGTTGAAGCCGAAAAGCTGTTTCGCTCCGTCGCCGGCCGAAGCGGTAGAAATATAGAAAAGCGTATTCTTCCTTTCACTTTCTGAAACGCGGCGAAGAGCTAAGGAGAGCTAGAGAGAGCTAAAGAGGACATCGAAGCGTTTGTATAAGGAGTGAGTTTCATACAAAGTCAGAATTCCTACTTCTGGACGACTAACGGACCTTCAAAACTGATTTATTTTTTAGTTTTTTTTTAATTTTTTTAAATACCAACAGATAAAGAACACTCGGACTGAAAGAACCAAATACTTCCCTACTCTCAATAAAAAAATTAAAAAAATTAAAAAAAAAAAAAAAGCCACCAGAGGCTAAAAAAAAAAAAAAAAACCCCTCTTTACTATGCTTTTAACTGGATGGCATCTACTCCTGGTAATAAGCTGAGAGACCGGCTGGATTTCTGGTGCGACGATTTCCATCCAAGTTCCAGAGGAGATGAGGTGAGAGGACGGGAAGAGGAGGAGGAGGAGGAGGAGGAAGAGGAAGAGGAGCACCCGGTCTGTGAACGAAGTGACGGCCGACACGAAGCCTGAAGAGCATCGACAGTTTCTGGTTCTCAGTGTTTCCGTGACGGTGCGAGCGATAAACGTTGTCCCCCGGGCGAGCGCGCGAGAGGCATTTGGCTTTTTTTTTTTGTGTTTTTTTTGAAGAGCTGTTGATATTGGCACTCCGGCGAGGTGCTCGACTCCAGAGCCGCTGAGTGCCACCTGAGGGCTCGGGCCTGCCTGGCTGCATGAGGTTGGTAAGTGCGACAGCGAGGGAGGGAAGGGTGGAACAAAAAAAACAAAAAAAAAAACAAAATCCATTAATGTAGAACTATCCTCACCTAGAAAGACCTCGTCCGAGTCCGTTTGTGTCGTTGCCAGCTCGACGCTCGGTCCTCAAACTCGTCCGGATAGAAGTTCATTTCCAATAGTGCAGCTTGGAAGTGACGCAGGAGAACGGACGGCGCACGAAGCTGAGTGACGTCGGATTTTTGCACGGCGGAAAGTGACTTGAGTCGTGCGGCGGAGGTCCCGTGACGTCGACGAGCCGCGGGTCGACGTCGTGAACGGTGTAAGCGCTCGGTGTGAATACGTGAAGGTGATGCAGAAACCGCGCTGAAAGATAAAAAGTGTTTTTTTTTTTGTTTTTTTTGTGGTTTGGTCGGATCGCAAAAAAAAAAAAGAAGTTGAAAACCTCGTTTCTACTCAAAAGAAAAATCACGATACGGGAGTCAATTCAAGCAAGAAGGTTTTTAAAAATCTACTGTACTTCTAATCGGGGGCCAAAATATCCAGCCGAGCGCTGAGCCGTCCTCCTTCGCTCGGAACGAACCCGAAAGGATTTCATGAATCGTTTTATGGTGTTTTTGGCAGAGCCTCATGAGTCTGGGTGACGCAGCTGAGTCGTATGATTCTGGACAGAGGCAGATGTGTGATGATAGTGTCACATGGCAGTGGTGTTGGGGCAGTGGGGGACTAAGAATGAGTGGGGGTGCGTGTGTGTGTGTGTGTGTGTGTGTGTGTGTGTGTGTGTGTGTGTTTAGGAGACACCAAAACTTCACTGTGGCTGCAGGGAGGTGCTGCTGGAGCCTCTATGTGACCCAGGTGTCCAATCTCATGCGCTTGATGTTTCCTCCCTCCTGCTCCGGTTCATTTGACGCCCTGAGGAGGTCGGCCGACGGGCTGAAGTCGGGCGGCACTGACCTGCTGGCGGGACCTGTGGCGCCGGCCGCGCCTCCGCCGCCGCCGCCGGCCGCGCCGCTGTCATCGCGATCGCTGCCTTCGAAGGAGCTGGCGTTGCTGCTGACGCTGTCCGCGGGCGAGCGGCCGGTCGGGGGCTCCAGGCACAGCAGGGAGCCCGGGTACTGCGGCGGAGCGGTCAGGATGGCTCCCCCCGAGGTCGAGGGCGGCGCGGTAGAAGAAGAAGAAGAAGAAGAAGGAGGAGGAGGAGGAGGAGGAGGAAGAGGGCACGGGGTGCTGCGATCCCGGCCGGGGGAGATGGGCTCCGACTTGATGCTCACGCTGGAGTTCGTGTTGACCGTCAGCATGGCGCCTTGAGGTATGTGGGTCACCGGCCTGAGAACGGGGTCACAGAGACGGGAAGAAAATGGAAGGAAGATAAGGGATAGAACAAAGAGGGCAAGCAAAAAACAAAACAACAACAACAACAAAATGAAACTACAAATGATTTATCACTTGACAAACACGTGGAAAACTGTGAGGCCACTCGTGTCAAGACAAAAAAAAAACACATTACAAAGCACAGCACCAACGGGGAGAAGCCACACTCGATTATTCAACAAAACAATCAATTCTGAGCCTTTTAAAAGCAGAAGCAAACGCCCCGACTGCTCCCAAAAGATCAACAGAAACAGCCGAGGAAGCATGAAATGATTCGTGTGACAGGGCGGTTTGCAGTGAGTCAGCTTTGTGATATGAAGGAAACTACGAGCGACGGACAGAAAAAGAGTCTCGGGTTAGAGAACGTGGCGGAAACCGGAAACTACGTCTCTTTCCTGTTTGACTGCAGACAGCACCAGACATGCTTAAAAGAAGGAGGCAGCCAGAAGCGCACAGACACACGGGGAAAAAGGAAGTGTGATACAGTACCGGCCCAACCACTCATCTCTACCCAAGAGCAGGTTGGACGGAGAGCCAACACTGTGGGGAGAAAACAAAAACGTTGGAGCCCAAACCGAAGGGAACAGGTGGATTAGAGAGACGTGTGGAGAAACATTATTGCGGGCGACGTTTCTCCTCTTTTTCTCTCTCTCTCTCTCTCTCTCTCTCTCTCTCCAACAACAGCAATAATGTCTTCGCATCAGAAACACAATTTTAGTTTCCAGCACACAATGAAAATCCAGACATGAAACTCTTTTTGTTTTCTGATCCGCGAACACACACACACAGTGAGTGGAGCGTTGACACGGGAGTAAATCTTCCCGCCCGACTACAGAGTGGGTACGGTGGCCTTTAAGGACAACAAAGACTAAAATGCAAAAACATGAACAATCTTGATCAGGCTGGGGTTTTTTTGGTTGTTTTTTTTGCATTTTTTTTTTTTAAGACCGTGACCGGGGAAACACCACGAGCATGCAAATGATGTGATTTGTGTTCTGTTATTTGCATCATTTCTATTTTTGAAGGGCATTACTGTTAATGTTTGTCCCTTTTGTTTTTGTATTCACCTTGGCATTTGCAGTATTATATAATCTTGGGTGCTGGATTTCTATTCTTGCATGCGTTTGGTCCTTATAGGCCACCGTAATTGTGTACGTTACAGAGGTGCAGAATTAAACATGAAGAATAAAATAAGTTCAAATGCAGTTTGATTTCTTGAAGCAAAAAAAAAAAAAAAAGGGCTAACATTCTTGAAACTTAGCTGAATAATTAATTTGGCTGCAGATTAAAAAAAAATAAAATTAAATATTACCACTACATTAACTTGTGCTGCTAGCTAAATATAAACAATATATAAAATATATCATGTTGTAGTGGTGGCAACAGTTTAACTGTAGTGAGTCTAGTCAGTGGGCCAACAGCATGCACAGTTTCATGTATTCTGATATATTATCGAGGAATTCATACAGATGCAGTAAACTGCATCACATCTGCCCAAATGAGCTGCATCCAAAGATTCATTAAAAATACATTTCCAATTTTTGCAATACTACGGTTAAATGAAAAAAAACAACTAAAAACTGTTCCAGTCAAGTGCTAATTTACAAAAAGTAGAAATTAAGAAAATATGTAGCAGCCACATTTATGAATATCCAAACTTCAAATAATTGGAGAGAAGTTTAAAAAGCGTAAGCAAAATAATTAAGCTCATTTGAGAAATTAACTTTTTTTTTTTAACCAAATAATTGAATTTTGACTAACTGGAGCAGCATCCTCACTGATCGGTCACAAGCGTTTTAATAAATGAATAATGGCTTCAGGAGGTATATTTTGAAGGCCATTTGGTTTGCTAAACTAAATTCACGGCTGTCTCCACGGCAACGTGCAGTGTACCGCACTGTAGTTTCGGTTTAGACAGAATCCCTTCAGATGCAAAAAGGACTACAAACCCCCCCCCCCACCTACAGACAAGGTTCACGACATGTCACACACGCACACACTAGTAGCTGCTGTTCACCTCAGATTGGCAGCCAGACTGGACACCTGGCTAGACAGCTCGCTGCACTGTTTGTCCACGCCCCACATGCTGTGGACGAGAGGAGAGAACACACTTCAAGGAATCTGGTGTTCACGCTACCAAACCCCACAACCCAAACCCTGCGGCATTCAAAGCAGCTCTGCAGTCACCCTGACGCTGCACTGGCATGTTAGAAAAAGAAAAGAAAAAAAGAGCACTAATCTAAAACAGACGCTTCTCAGTATACTTATTTAATAAATCCTGATAGAGAGGCAGGAAGAAAGAAAAAAAAGGTGAAAACATCTGTTCAAGTTTAATAAAAAAAATGTCCTCAAATCTAAGAGCAACAATCCGCCTGCACAGATCAAGCACTGGCAGAAACGTTCTCTTCTTCAAAGGGAAGTTTTACATCTGACTGAAAATCATCACGAGCAAAGTGTGGATGTGTTTCTCACGTACTTCAATTTCTAATGTGCTCTCAGTGTAAGTGAATCTGCAGTTATATTTCTTTGTAAAAAAAAATGTGGTAATTAGTCAGACAAATTACGTGGATATGTTGAAAAGCTTGTGTTTTTAAGTATAAAATTGCCTCTTTGTGTTTCCCTCTTGGGCTGCAGCGAAAACAGGGCGAGTAAAGGTCACCGTTGAATACAACCTGCACAGAAAAGCCTTTGAAGTCTTTATTAAAGCACCGTTAAATTAAAGCTGGTAATCACATTACACATTATTTATCTAAATGCGCCTAATGAGATAGAACATTCAACTACGTTTCACTGTTTACACACTTATAAAGTTCAGGAGATTATGTGTGAAAAGCCCTTCTTCTACAGTTGGCTCTACTCCACTCGACATTACACGCTTTTGGTACCAGGTACTTTTGTGTATTTTCTTTCCCACTGTAGATGGTAACCCCTCAATTCGTCATCATTACTACAGCAATAAATCCTGAGTCCTTTTTCTTGGCAAGCACACTTGTCCTCAGTTGAGTGGATTTGCAGGACCGTTTGTTGTACTCCAAAGAAACCTGTGGCCACCGTAGGAGCTTGGCAAGTTAACAATGGCGGCTTTGTGCATGACGTCCCGTGTCCTGCACGCAGTGATTGTGGCAATCCTCTCTGACCAATCAGTGGTCTGCATTGTTTTCACCTCAACTTTCAGCATCGGCTCGGGTCGCTTGGAGCCTCGATGAAGGTGACACCAAAAACAGTACCGGGTACCAACCAGAACTTTCGCCCAGCGGAAAACACGAAAGCAAAGAGCAAGGTCGAGTCGAGACAGTTCCAACAGTGGAAGAGGGGCTTCCGTGTCTAATGGGTTTTATTTTAGGGTCTAAGAAGTGTCTTCCGATATAAAATATTAATGTCGTTCTTGTAGCATGGTTCGGGATGAGGGGCACTCGACAGGGAAAACCAAAAACAGTACAGGAAGCACTTCGACAAGAGAAGTTCTGCCTTTTAAACCAACCGAGCCTGCTGATTTCGAGAAGTCTGTCTTTCCATAAATATGATACGTCACCATTTACCAGTTGTCATAACAGAGTTTTAGTTGACAGGGAGAGTTGTGGGTCATAGAAATGTTTGGATTTGTGCAATTAATCTGACACTTAATTGTTCTGCTTCTTTTCCCTGAGACAATAAATCACGTCTTCCTTCCAGACAAAGTTTCACACGGCCGAGTGCGTCAACGCCAGAAAAACTGCTCGTGTTCAGATCGATGTTATGAGAAGGCTGAGATGGTGAGATGCTGGTGAGAGACCTGTTCACTAAAAAAAAGATGTGAATTGCTTGCATATAAGGTCATGGTATGGATATCATGCAAGCTGACTGGGAAGGTCAGTAGTTCAGCGTAAAGAAGGTTAGCTGTTACACAAGGCGGTTCACGAGAAGTTTCTCAGCCACCGCGATCATCCCTCGCAGCAGAGTAAAGGCTCGAGGGAAAACCGACATGAGAAAATGAAGGAAAGACTTACACTAGGTTGCTGAGTGATGCAAGATTAATCTGTTGTTGTTGTTGCTGCTGCTGCTGCTGCTGCTGCTGTTGTTGTGTTTGCTGCTGTTGTTGCTGTTGCTGCGGTTGCTGGGAAACAGCCTGCTGCTGTTGCCATGCGGACACGCTGGTGGGCAACAAGCCACCAGGGGATGCCAGAGCGTGTAAAGCGGTGATGTCCGCACTGGTCAGCTGGTACTCTGAGAAAGGGCAAAGGTCACAACAAATACCTATTCATTTCTCTGTTTAATCGCGTTGGAATTGTTTGTCAGATTAAGTATGATTTGATCCCGATCCCGATACTAAAAGACTACACGAGGTGCCATCAAAAAGTTCCAGGGATATTTCTGTCGCATATGAACAGAGTGCAGCAAAGTGATGCACATGGAGCACATAGAAGCAATAACTTTCATAAGTATTCCAAGTCACATCGCTGGACCAACATCAGCACCTGCTATTTTGTGACCAGTGGGACGTGCTGATCTGTGATTTCTCCACACACCTGAAACACACATCAAAGTTTCAGTCCGATTTTTGGGGAACAGGAAGAAGTCGCGGGGAGCCAAATGTGACGGGGAGCGATGATTTGTGTTGTGAAGGGCGAGAAATGCACTGTGAGCGTCACACTGTCCTGTTGGAGAAGCTGAGGAAGTGCAACTGAGCCACAGTTCAGGTTGTTTGCTGATGCCTCAAAACATCACAGCCGAACTCGGCGTTGACGGTCTGACCCTGGGGGACAAATTCCCGGTGAACAACTCCACGAATGTCAAAGACAACTCGTATGGCTGCACTCCTGACTCTTCGGTGTTGGACAGCGATGTTCTGCCCCTCTTGAAGCATGAATGCCACCCAAAGATCTCACCGTGCTCATTGCTTTATTGGCATCAGTGTTTTGGAAGATTTTTAAGGTTCTCAAACTTTGATGTGCACTCTCTGCTCACGTCTGCTATATAATCACAAATGAGCATTACTCATTACTCATAGGAGTACTAGAGGTCACAAAATCGTGTGCAACACAGGTGGTGATAGTGATCAAGCAGCAAAACCTGGAATACTTACTCATGAAGGTTATAGATTCCTCTTGCTGCGTCACTGTGCTGCGCTCTGTTCGTGCAGGACAGGAAAACTGTCTTTGAACTTTTCTTTTCTTGTTTTTTTTTTTAATCACCCCTTGTATGTATTTCTGTAAGAATCAGCTGCTGCCTGTCATTTAACTAAAAAGCCTACTTTTCACTCCCCGAGTTGTTGTGTCTGGTTCACCTGTGTTGTACGCTGTGGGCATGGCGGAGAAGGGCAGCCCCTGTGCCAGGAGGCTCGGTGTGGCTACAGAGACCACCGGTGTGGTGAGGGTTTGTGCCACCTGGATTCCAGCCGCCAGCCGCTGGGCGTTCTGCCAGAGAGGACCACGGCATGTTAGTCACAGCAGAAACGAGGAATTCAACTTTCACATGTGACTCAGAGCTTAAGACTTACCACAGTAACGTGACATTTTAACATGCTGGGAATGACAATGTGCACATGGCTGGAGTCATAATGATGTTCCACGTCAAGTAAATCTCAAAGTCAGAAGTGGATTTACTGTGAGGACGTTCTTGATGACATGCATCAAAAACAGTTGTTTGGAGTGAGTCATGTACAGGTGAATTACATTAAAGGCAGTTTATTCAGCCCTCTGTTATAATGCTGTATTAAAGCAAGTATATATTTTTCAAAATGCTGCTAATAAATGCTTTAAAATAAGCTGACAGAAATCTTATTAATTATTGCCACAACTGTGAAACACAAATGGAGACAATCACACATCCTGGTTGAGAAACAGGAGTAAAACCTTTCCCACTGTACTGCAACCTTTTATTGATTACGTGATTCCTCTCATGCAGATTGACTGTGCTTCTGTGGTAAACTAAATTTTATTTCACGTAATTTACTTTATCATGCTACAATAGATTTGGTCAAATTCAACATTAAGGGCAATCTGCTGTATCACTGTAATTCTATTTTAGCTGATATTAATCTGGTGTTTTCTCTATACATACGTTGCATCAGGTGATCTGTGCTTCTTTCCATTATGGATTGTTTTACATGTATATGTTCAGTTTTGAAAAAGCATGATAAAATAAAAGTCTGTAAAGCATAACTCGAAAGGAAATCTACAAAACACTACCATTTCTACAATAATGTAAAAGTTTATGTATGTATAAGTCATATAAGCGACTACATGATGCTATTTTAAGACAGCAGCTACTCATTATTTGCATTATCTCCAAGTTTGTTTTGATTAATCAAAGAATTGTTTGGTTTATTAAATGATAAATATCCATCGCAAACTCTTATACCCGGGGCTGTAATTCTTATTCCAACCAAATGTCAAAAATTTAACAATTTACAGTCATAAAATCAAGCAAAACCAAACAAATATTCACATTTAGGAAGCTGTTTTTGTTTTTATTTAAAAATACATAAATATTTAATGAGAAAAGAAATTGTTGCAAACGAATTTTGTGTTTAACGACTGTTTAATCTACTGGTTAATTCAGCTAAAATACCATCGACAGTACTTGGTATTTGGCGTTTTATACTTTTCAGACTCTCCGGTCTCTCTACTTTAAAAATACGACTGTTGCCGTCGTTCACGCAGATTAAACCAAGAGCTGGAATTTATGTGCAACGACTGTGATGCAGCTCGTTTGACGCAATCTAATGTGCAGCTCATCTCATGATCGTCCAGTGGATGTCACCAAAGGTTCTACAGTACGCATCCTGAGTGCCCTTTTTATATTTCTATCATTCACTCCTATAGGAGGCCAGCAGGTGAGTGTTTGTACACCAAGACAACCCTTTACATGACGTGATATTCAGTGTCTCTCCATCACAAGTGCAACAGACATGCTGCCAGATATGTGAATCTGCTGCCATGAGGTTTCATTATTATGTACCTACGGGAGCACAACCCTCCGAAATCTGGCTCAGATGAATTATATCACAGATTAAAGCAAATTGATGATCTTTGCAGGAGAATAAAAATAACGGGTCTGCATAGAAAAGGCAGAAGATGCAGTAATTCTGGTCTGGAATTGCTCTTCTGTGCTGTGAGGCTGATCAACCTGAGAGGAAACATTCAGCAGAGTTATGACTGTAACGCTGAATTTACACAGAGAGAGAGAGAGAGAGAGGAGAGACAGACCGGAGAGAGGAGCCAGATTCAATTATCTGCCTTTGTGAAGAAGTGAGGAGGGGCAGCGGGGTGAGAGTGATGAAAATTAATCACCATCCTCTGGAAAATGAAAATCTTGCCTGTCAACTTTGAGTGGAATTGTAAAAGAGGGGGAACGACAACCGCCACCAGCAGCAGAGAGCAGCGACCGTCATCCGCTCTCTCTGAGTAAATCCAGCTGAAATTAAAAGGAGAGTTTGCAGGAAAAAAAAGCTCTCCATCGGCGAGTTAGTCTTTAATTTTTGTAAATCACTCTCAGGATAAATAACATTTTCCTGTACTATAAATATTTTATGAGAGCATAATTTATGGGGCTGCCACTAATGATTATTTTTATTCCAAAATAATACATTTTGTCAGAAAATTCTGGAATATTTAAACTGCTTGTTTTATCTGAACGGTCCAAAACCCAAAGATTCAGTTTATTCTCATAAATGACAGAGAAAAGCATAAAAAAAAAAAAAAAACTCGAACCAAATTATTTTGCAAAAAAAAAAAAACCCTGCTGGTTAACTTTTATTTCAATCTAATAATTCATCATTCGTCTAATCATGTCTGTATGTACATATTGGTTTTGGAGGTAAACGTAAAGATGCGACTGAGGTAAACATTTGAGTGAAATGCCTTTAATGTAATGCCAGTTTGTTTTTTCTCTCCGATTGACAAGTTTTTATTTTCGGTGGAAGGTGGAAATGAGTCGGTGTGAGTGTCAGTGAACGGGGAACATGCTCTGAGGCGCTTCGCGCCGCAATGTCCAGTGAGGAGACAGCCATGCTTTAAGTGGCATCATACGATGAAGGCAATGGGCCCGATTCAAACCTGACGGGATCACTCGAGGACAGCTCTGATAAAAGCGCTGTGAACTGATGACATGAGTGGAGGTCTGAATTACTTTTATATTTCCACATTATCACTGAGACGTTCATGATTCTGAAGAGATGCTGGAACAACACATCCATGAGCTGTGAACCACATGCAGTCAGGTGGAAACCACAAACCATCCTGAGAAAAATGTCAGTTGAGCAAAAACAAAACAATGAGAAAAACTCCTGCGGAGTGTCGTATTCATGCTAATAATGTGCGACAGTCGACAGCCATCGACTCATGCGAGTGACTGACGTGGGGGAAATCACCTCATTTACCAATTCCAGCTCATCCTCTGTCTGCAAAGGGTGGTAACAGAGAGGGTTACAAGTCTAGAGTGATTCAAAATAAAAAAAGAACAATAATAAAACTACTTACTGCAGTTCGGCAGCGACTTCATCGATGTCGCTGGGCTTTTTTGTGTGGTTTTTTTTGCAAAGTTTACATAGAAATAATTATGTTTGTGTTGATTACTAGATGTGTGGGGTCTTAGGTTGAGGGGTTAGCATCACTCTGCCTGCGTACAGTCGTCATAGAGTAGACCAACACAAATAGAATAACTGGTGTCAACGGTCTGGAGCTTTCAATTATGTCACACAATCTTCCTCTGCAAATATCACTGTTTTAAGGTCAAAAAAGGAACTTTTATGCCTCTATCTGACACCCGGCGCAAAGCGGAGCCATTCAGACGCAGTTGTCATTTTCCCATCCAGAGCTCACCTTGTTCAGATTCCTAATGTACTTGCGCCCATGGGCATGTGGGTCTTAAATAAAGTTTGATCTGGCACATTGTTGAAGCGTTGCTAACTTGAGACGGCAGAAAGCGATTGCGCGATTAACCGTCTAAAACCTGGTTTCATGTCAATGAGATTACTTAAGAGACCAAGTACAACCCATTGCACTACAGACCGTGTACTCAGTGTGTAAACTAAAAGTCCTGAAACCTGCAATATAATTAGAGGCAGTGAAACAGGCTGTAAACACAACCGGGCCGTATTATCACCTTTTACACCTGAAAATGATGTGATTCTGACTATCTTGCAGGTTTGGATTGACGCTAAGGAATTCTACAGTTTAACAGAGCCCTTATAACATACAACAGGTTTTTATTTTCCTGTTATAAACAAATGTGTCAGTATGAAACTGTGGTTAAAGACAGCTAAAGCTGACCCTGAGCCAAAGAGATTGGAGCTACGGCTATTTGTATGAACGCTCTCACCTTCCAGAAATCATAATAAATTCCAATGCAGTGAGAAACATGCAAATGTAATTCTAAATGTAAATCATATTCAGTGAATTTAGAGGTTTAAAATAACAGTAGGTAAGAAGAAAAATGACTTGAGGACGTAAACAATGTGAGGTTGAGGGAGAACTGCAGGAGGAGAAAAGACAGCAGAGAATTATGCAACGGAAACCGCAAAGGAAATAAAGTGATGTGGAGAAGTTACAGGTAAGAGAGTTTAATATAATCGTGTTGCAGAACACATCACTGTTCTCTGTTCTTGAGACTGACAGCAATTAGAGACAATTTCTCTTTGCCACTTTGTTCATTTCTCCTGGTCGAGCCATGTGACCTCGTTGCTGTTTAGCGAGATGTTGCCTAGCAGCGTAAACGATAGCTGTCTGAAACTCAAAACCTTGCAAACAGTAAAGTAAGGCCAGCTTTTCTATTTTTAACATTAGCGACACGTGTAAATTAACAACTGACAGTTTGAATAGATACGGCCTATTAGCACATCTAATGTAATGGATGATGTGTTGGCTGAGGTGATAACTCCCCGTGGGTTTATTGTGACGAGCGACTCTTTTCACAGTAATCGTAGTCGTTCGATCAATGTAAATAGGAGAATTAGAAGAGCAGCTTTTCTATGGAAATTTGTACATAGAAAATACAATAACTGGGCAAACTGAGAAAGATTCTGTGAAGCGAGTGAAAGCTCCAGAACATCCACTAAATGGACCTTGTGGTTGGAATGAACTTTCAGACTCGTGTGAAATAATATTTTACAGACCTAACTAACTGTCGGTGGCTAACATACACTGTCACGTGTGGTGACAAGAAACGTGGATGCAAGTTTAGTTCAAGAAGTTCCGAGAAGCCTCGTCAGCATGTCGGTGGGAGTTGGCTGATTCATCGAGACTTTACTAACTTTGCCAGAGTAAATAATGACATGTTGGACCTCAAATATTTAGCACAGATCTGTCTCCAGATCTCTTCTAAAAAACACAAAAATGATGGCAAACAGCCCTCTCAACAGACTGCTTATCTTCAGTCTAATTCTTGAAATTCATTCGATACTCCAACATAAATTCACAGTGTTTTTGTATAATTTCCCATCTCACTCGTTGGGCACTGAAGAAATACTTTTCGGAGATAAAAATGTATCTCCATGTCCCTGAATGACTCAAAGGTTTCAGCTGTGTCTTTGCTTTGTTGTCCTTAGTTTGACTATCTCAGGTAACTCAACTTTTTAAAAGAGATGAGAGCAGTTATACAGAACAAAGTGAGGTTGTTTGAAAGGGTCCAAGTGTTAACTAAATGGACCCAGACAGGCCAAGTTCGGCTTAGTTAAGCTCACCATCTGCATGAGGCTCTTTCCGCCCTGTGAGGTGATGACTCGGAGGTCTGGCTTGCGGCTGTTGACCATCTGGGGGCTGGGAGGTGGGGGTGGAGACTTGGCCGGAACTACTTTCCCCAGACTGTTGCCATTGGAGACGGTGAGGAGGCCTGGGGAGGCCCTGGCACTGGTGTATCCATTAGCTGCGGGGAGATGGAGGTACGAATGGACAAAATCAATAGGAAAATCAAAGAGGTGAATGCAGACGGTGGGGTATGGTCAGCGTGCGCCCTCAAAGTTGCATAACCCTCCAAAGGTTTCTTTTCCAAACGGTTATTCTGTTCAGAGAGGCGATCATTTAAAGACGTGTTAATAACAACAGAATAAAGGTCTCTGCAAAGCAAATGTCACGTGGTGCAAACGTTGGGGATTATTGGACATGATGTCAAGACAAATCTAGTCCCTCTGTTACAATATTTTGCAGTGTCATCTTTTTAATGTCAACATGTCCTCTGATAATAAATATGACTATTCAACCAAAACATTTTGAAAAGATGTCTCCTTCTTAATCTAAATATCAGAACATTTTTTCCAGCATGAAAATATAATAGTGGTCTATAAGGCTGACTACAAGTCCCAGAGGAAGTGCTGGGAATCCCGTGCATTTCTGTTGTTGTTATCGTTGGCATCCCCTGATCTTTGTAAAATACAATCACAGAAGGTGCAGAGGAGGAGAAGAGGAATAAACACTCATCGGACAGCAGACGAACACTTGGCAGCGAAAATGAAGAAATAAACAAAGGATAAAGCTCAGGTTTTATACAAATACAAATAATACTCACGGACTGGACTTGGACATCCTCCATTTGAATTATTCAAGTCGCCTCCAAGAAGAGCACCTTTTAATAAAAGATTAAATGAATAGAAATGTTGAGACTGAAGGACTAAAACCACACTAGAAGCTTTCACATTTTCTTAAATGAATACAATAAAAAAAGCCCCTGAATGACTAACGAATGTTGTGATATGAGCATTTCCTTTTTATTCTCAAATAATAAACATTTCACCACTAACTGTCAAAGGAAAATCTTAATGTGTACATATGTACATTTTATAGTTTTGTACACTGAAAAATGTGCCGTGCCTGCCAACAAAACTGGGCCAATACATACAGCAGTGTATACTGTGTTTCTTGTTTTGTTTTACCTTATCAATTTATTTATCTTGCATTTCTTTTTTTGGTTCGTATGATTACCCTTTTTCTAAATATCATTCCTGAATGCAGCCTGTTTGATACAACCTCAAGAGCATGTTACCCTCTATTTCACTGCACAAACTGTCTCAGTTTTTGACAAATAAAACCTTTAAATCTTGTATCTTAATCCAGAAATATTAACTGCACTTCTTTCATCCTTATTATTAAGGTCATATAGGTATAAACTAATAATTAAAATGTAATACAAAAGTAAATAAAAGGAGTGTAGGAAATGTCACAGTGCAAATTAGTCCAGAGGAAAGTAAATGCACAACTCCGCTCCGAAATTAAGCAGCATATTATGCACAATGGCATGAGGCCACATACATACACGTTCTAATGCAGTCTGTGATTATCTAACACCAGCGTGCAGCAACTGATTACAGTACATACAAATATAATCGTGTCCTTGAGGAGGTAAACATGATTTAAAGTGCCCCTCCACTCAGAAATGTGATTTATTTTTTTCGTGTTCCTGCACTTGAATGTTTGAGCTTCACCCTGAAGGATGACGTGCGTGAAGAGTTTAAAACTAGACGGCTGTTTTTACATTAGTTCATGGAAGGGGGAGGTTTCTCGGTGGTCACTGAAAATGGGTTTTTAAGGGGCCAGATAACAAGCATGATTTGGGAAATCATCAATTTTTTTTGAAGTCGATTAAGATCCAGTTCAACTTAGACAAGTGTGATTTGGAAAACTTGGAGCTTCCAGTGTACTTTACCATGAAATACCTACTGGACTTGCGTCCAGTCGGTAAACTTTAGGAATTAAATATATTTGCATATTCTAAGATTCAGAATTTATTTTTTTAATGAGTGAGAAAAAGCAGATGTAATTCTAATGATTTTGACAAGATAAATTAACTTTTTTTTATGCAAACGTAGTATTTTACATACATCTTCAAACAAGTCTGGAATGGAGGTTATTTTTAAAGAAGAGACATTTGTGTAAAAGTATAAATATTCCTGAACTGAAGATCATTGACTGTTTGTTTCTGCAGTTCTGCCGTCTTGTCACACTCAGCAGAAGATCACTAGCTCACCTGCACTGGCTGGTCGCTGTGGCAACCCGGGAGACACTGTATTTCTCTGAAGAGCCGGTTGCTGTGGCGACAGGAGGTGGGTATCCGTGAGCGACGACGATGTTACATAGGAGGTAGTTACCAGTGCATTGCCAGGATTACTGAACTGCAGTGTGCTTTGATTGGTTGCCTGGACGGTGACTGGCATGGAGAACGTCTGGGGCGGAGCTGCTGACTGCTGCAAAATTCAGACAGATAATTTCACTTTTAGTCCTCAAAGTACAATTTCCTACTACGTACGACAATCAAAACCAATACATCTGCTACTGTGCTTAATTTCATGATTATATCATGAGAGGTATGCGAATTTTGTTATGAAACGCTAATAAAGCATTAATAACCTCACAAGAATCATCTAGTACGCAACCAAAATCCCTTTTTATTTTTTTTATGTTTTAGTGCAATTTTCTGTGTCTTTCATGGGTTTTATGTTTTGGTTGTTGAGGCTTAAACAAAACACTGATGTGTCATAAGTAAAAATTTCCCCTCGGGGATTAATAAAGTAAATACCTACCTACCTACCTACCTACCTAAGTGTTAGTCTATTTGCTGTGTATAATTTAAAGGCATCAAGTGAGCAGGAGTTATTGACTTTTTGTCTCGTTGACCACTTCAAATTTGTCTTTAGAACTACAGCCAGATGTAACAGTAACCAAAAAAAACTGCTCCTTCAAACTACAACTGTTATCTTTCATGATGATAAAAAAAATTAATAAAAAAAAAAGATAGAGGAACTTCACACTGGTACCAGTTTCCTGCAAAGCAGAACAAAAGCAGACGAATGTTCGACCACCACATTAAGAGAGAAGCAGAACTAATTGTAATTAAAATATACTCGGTATGAAGTATGAGATTATTAAGTAAAGTTCAGATGACTTACTCCGTAGCGTTTGAAGAGAACATCCAGGTCTTCTGTGGTCTTACGGTACTTGTCATCATTAAGGGGACTTTGGTCAATTGAGTCTTCGCCGTCCGGCTCTGGACTGTCACAGCCGTTGAAGCCTTTCTTTCTCAAAGTCTATGAATGTAAACAAGAGAGAAAGTAGTTGGTAAATCAGTCGGTGTGGTTGTTTGGAACGTACACAGGGCACCACGTGGAGGTACAAGTAGGTCTGTCGGTCCGATCGTTCCATAATCGCCTGGTCGTGACAATTTGAGGTGACTGCATTCATTTTGCATAATCGTTTCCATTCATCTGTATAAAATCAGCTAGATTAATCTAATAAAGATATCATATTTCTAGCACTATTTGCACGTTGTTTTCCACCGTTTGAGGTCTGATTGGCGCTATTTTGTTGACGTCATCGTGTTGTGCCCCCTTCTTCTTCTTCTTCTTCTTCTCCTTCTGTGGTCTAATGGCACGAGTGGAGAATTAGCGCCATCAAACTGCAATGTTTATTTTGATTTGTCAGTAATTGATTTGTACATTTCAGTAATAAGCTTGACACGTTGCCTTCCAAGACAATGGTAGGGGGAAAAACACTGCTGTAATAGAGTTGAAAAAGACTTGTATACCTGAAAACTTGTATAAGTCCATAAACCCTGTTTATAATTTCCACTGTTTTAAGGTTAATTCTCCCTGAAGTCAACAAATTTAGCAAAGGGTGCACAAAAGTTTTCAGATCACCTGAAAATCTAACCTTTGCTCAATCACAGTTACAATAACCCGGCCGATGTGATGGATTTACCTCGATGATGTCTGCGTTGGTCCGGCTCTCATGCGGCTCGTTGTACTCTGTGTATTTGAGCAGGACCTTGTCCATGTCGGTGCTGGCGTACTGGAACAGCTTGTTCGCATGGTTGAAGATGATCAGGGCAATCTCGCAGTCGCACAATACACTCAGCTCGTAGGCTTTCTTCATCAAGCCAAACTTTCGTTTTGTAAATGTCACCTGTGAGAGAACAGTGGAAAAGGTTCGGGCAGAGAGAAAAAAAAAAACTAAGACGTGAGTTTTGGTGGACTACTTCTTTTTGACGTTGATCGCTTGGGTTTATGGAGTTTTAAACATTTTTTGGTTTCACAGTTTTCCAATCCCTCATGTTTTTTCTCAGAGTTAACACTTCTTAACAGGCAGGCCAGATTGGCCCCTTTTGATCTATAACATTTCAAATCAATCTCTGCCCAGCATTTTTTACTCAAAGTAATGAAAAACGTTCTCTTTCAGCAACTGCGGCCTTTTATAAGTAATAATTGCATCTGGGAGGCTTTTCAATCTGGTTTTAAGTCATATCACTGCATTGATTCTGCCTTTTTAAAACGTTTTTAATGATATTTTTTCTCATCGCTGATGTTGGTGGTATTCTTGTGTTACTTGATCTTACTGTAGCATTTGATACTGTGGACCATGAGGTTTTTTTTGTCTCCGGTTTTGAGCAGTGCGTCAGTATCCATTCCACTGCTTAAATCTGACGGATAGATCTTTTGTTAGCATGGGTGACTTCTCACAATCTGCCTCAGACCTGTGGGGTACCTCAGGGGTTTATTTTGGTTCCAGCTTTGTTTTCATTATATAAATTGCCTCTTGGATCTATCTTTACAAAAAACTGAGTATTTTCTATTGCTTTTATGCTGATGATACTCGGGTATACCTACATGTTAACACCTGACTGGTTCTTCTCTAAATCCTTTAATAAGTTGCTTGGCCAATGATAAAACTCAACTTTCACAAAATGTTCTCAATCTCAATCAAAATAAAACAGATTTTGTTGCTCATCCCTCTCACCTACAAGCAGTGTCAGTTGATAATAGTTCATCTTTTCTGGGCTCAGTGGCACCATACTGTAAAGAACCTGGGTGTTATTTCCAATTCCTCTTTCAAACTAGATCAGCGGATTACATCTTGGAGCGGTAGCTGAGGCTAAACCCTTGTCTTTTACAGACCTTTAGAAGGTTACTCATGCATTTATCTTTTAGCCTCATGCATTTATCACTTAGACGTTGGACTATTGCCACTCTTTGTGTGTTGAAATGAACCAAACATTTACATCCCAGTTGCAGTTGGTTCAGCATTGTGCAGAAAGTCTCCTGACTGGTACACGTAACATGAGCACATTTCTCCTATTCTGAAATTTATTTTCTCTAGAATTTCCATATTAGGCCTAATTTAATTTTAATTAATTTTTTTAAGCATTATGAAGTGCACATGTATGTCCTTGTGTGTCATTCTGGCTTATTATTGCATTTTTTATTTTTTTTATTTTGTTGCTTATTTTGTCTTTGATGGCTTAAATGTTTCAAGTTTTTGTTTGCTGCTGAGCAGTACTATGGTTGATTCTTGATTTATTTAAAATGTGCTATGTAAATAGTCCTGACCTGCCTTGACTTAATGTGTAGCTATTGATGTAAATACCACAGCAGAGGGATCCTACATGTTTCTCCGTTGCACAGATCTTCTGTGATTCACACACAAAGAGGTCTGGACTTGCAAATCAAAATGAAATTGACAGTTCAGGACAAGAAGGAGCCGGTGACCTGTGAATTTTCAGCTGCCTTGTGATGCAGAAAATAAATACAGTCACATAACTGACAGACACATTAAGTAACAAAGGCAGACACAAATAATAAAACACTGTTTTGTGTATCCCGTGTAGTTCTGCTGTAATAAAAAAAGAGCCATCAATGAAACACAGTGAAGTCAGTTCTCAGCTTCAATACTGAAGCATCTTTGTTTTCATTTTTCTTTACGAGTCATAATTATTGGCACTACAATGAAACAATATAACACTCAAACTCTGTTTTTTAAGCAATAAGCAGTGACTATTCATTTTCTACTGAATTCAAACAAGAGTTTTCTCTATTAATACAACTCTCAAGATTTCTATTTACTGATATTTTTAGCTTCTCTGATGATTCTTATTTATTTGGGCAGACTTGTATCCAAGGAACTTAAACTAAAAATAGTTAACAGACTGCTGACTGATTTCTCTCATTTCAGTCGAGTTCCCAATGCTTCTGCCATTATTACATGTGCTCTGTAAAGTGAGACAGCGTGCTTGAACGATGCATGAAGATTATACTGAAGTCCAACTGGAGTTCACTGTGGTACAACATAAAATGAAATTTTAAGTAAGGTGTATTGGTTAATTTTCAATACAATCACAGCAGTGAAAACCTCTGAGGTTTGGTTGAAAGTGTCCAATTCCTACATTACAGCTTCTTCATGGTGTGCCATGGACCAACTGGTGTGACATGAGCTCAAACTGAATAAAAAATATTTGTCATGTGCCAACATCATGTTAATGCTTTTTGTTTTTATATTTGCATATATTTCTTCACAAAGTTGCAGAGACAAGGTATTTAAGTTATTCAACAATGTTTTCAGAGACAATTTGTATGATATTTACTGTATGAAAAGCTCAAGCGTCTGTTCTTTCTGTGTAAAGTTTAAAGCTAATTAAATTTAAGTGTAAAGTCACCATGTAACAGTAACAAAACAGTTGACAGTCACAGAAAACACACAGAGGAAACAAAAACGACATTAAAAACATTCATGTCAAAGTAATAACGCAGACCTACAGCAGCATGGCTATAAACCTATAATCCTCAACTGTAAGATTCAGTTCAGTTTGATTCAGCTGTGAAGAGATGGAGCTGGACGATATGATAATTTAAAACATTTCTTGGTGGTTCACAAAAACATTTGAAAGGGGAAAAACACCCGAAATAATACCATATCAACATTTTATTTACTCATCTAACCCAACTGAGAAAACAGAAACGAAAGGAGAAGCGCTGCTGGTTGTGATAGCGGATCTATCAAAAAAGAACAATCAACGCAGCATTGCACAAATCTGGACCGTCTGTAAAATGTCCACAAAAAACAGTCATGGAAAAACTGACTATGCTTGAAGATTGAGAGAGAGAGAGAGAGAGAGAGAGAGAGAGAGAGAGAAAAAAAGGCAAAATATTCTGTGCCGTGATGAAAACATAATTGAACTTTTCAGCTGTGATACAAAGCACTTTGTTTGGCAGAACTCAGACTCTCATCTCATCGCTCATCCAGCACCGTCATTACGGTGAAGTGGGATGGCAGCTTCATGCAGTGAAGACTTTTGAGGAGATAAAGGACACAACGAATGGAGCTGAAAAGGCAAATATAGGGAAGAGCCTGCTTTTGAGTACTTGAGGCCTTTAAATCAACTACAGAGCTGTCCAGGGCCGGACCAATGTCACGACCTGACTCCCATCCTGCTGTGCCCTCATGTAAAATCCCCCAAATAACTCTGACTGGTACGAAAACATGACCCCTTCAATATACTCCACACCCTTATCATATTGTTATGGTCTGTTCATTTTTGCTTCACAGTCTGATTCTTTTCATGACCATGTAAACTGAATTTTTCACTAGTTCTTTGGTCAGTCAATCAGTGCTTAAAATGCACATAGTCTTTTACTTATTAACAATCTTCACCATGTACTGCCAGGAGAACACCATCTTTGGTTTGAAAAGCACACAACAGAAGATGTTATAATAAAACAGTATTGTATCATACTCTAAGCAGCTGGATCTCTAAATAAAGCCTCCTTGGGCTCTCCGCTCTCAAGTCAATCCATAAAAAGAATATTGTCTATTTTAAGAACACTTTACGAGTGATTTTTTTCGCAAGAAAACATGGAAAATGGTTCAGTTGGTGCATTCACTTCAATTGTAATGTTGATAGAAACATGCTAAGATTATTTTACTTGTACCATGCTGACCATGGAAATATGATATCTATTGTTAATCCACGAAGCAAACAGTTTGCTTTTATAAAAATACCAATTTAATATAAACTTTTAAGCAAACATGAGCAAGGAGTACTTGAAGTGCTCATAAAAAGTCTAAGCTAAACTCATTTTTTGACAAACTGTGTGTGCGGAGGAAAATAAGGGGATATGACCAAAAGCTCCAGAGCAGCTACTAAATGAAGCCTGAGACTGCTCTGTTGACTGAAACAGAAGTGTTTATGACTCTTAATTAAACACATTGTTTTTCAAATTATCTTTAGAATAATGTGTCTAGGAAATTGCTCGTTTCTTCTTGGTTTTGCGTGGAGCAATTTTGTTGTGTTAATATCGCAATGACAACCTACAGGAGAGCAAGCTTACAGGCTTCTCAATATAAGAAAGTGGTGGCAAGCCAAGGGAGGAGGAGACAAAGTGAAAACAACGTGATGTTACACGTGTTGATGTGTGAACAAACAAACAAAAAAAGACAAAGAAAAGGAAAGCGGACCAATCAGATTTGATAAAATAAGAGAAAATGAGGCATCACCAATAACCTGATAATCAAAGCTCTTTAGCGATTTGCTGACAAGAAAGGCTGCATACCGAATGTCGATATTTTTGTGGCACCGACCGAAATGTTTTGATACTATTTAGTAGCGTACTTCGATACCAAATTTGATACCTCGGCATATTTTCATTTTAAAATGCATAACTTTAGCTACATTGACACAGGACTAAATCTAATCAGTGTCAATGAGCCAAATACAGCATTTTGCATATATATATATGTACTTTCCTTCAGTGGCCTGCTCACATAGATAGAAATCACTCAGTTTCAACTTAAATCTTACATCAGCACATCTCATGTCACTTGTTTCAAACTCTTTGGCCACACACAAATTGTGTGCGCTGTCTCTGTTCACAGCCGTCTACCAATAACCTGCATGTGAGGCATTTAAGGAGCATCTGTAAAATGTAGTGTCTATGGATAGCCTGCACGTGAGGCGTTTAGGGAAAATTGGTAAATTGTTGCGTCTGTTGATGACCTGCATGTGGGGCGTTTAGGGAACATCTGTAAAATGCAGCAACAGAAAACAACCAGGGTTATCCCCTCACCCTCTAACCTGCACGATTTGTACAGTAACGTATAAAATGGTGTTTTTATGAGCAAATTAATCAAAAGACTAAACCTCGCAACAATCAAATATCAGAACAACAATCAGAGAAAAATCGGAGAAAATTTGAACTCACCTGCTTGTTCCTTTCGTCGGTGATCCGTTGGATCTGAATCTTTTTCCTACCCATGATGCTTTGCAGTGGTGAAGACAAATGTAGCGAGTCAAGTCAAGTGAAGAATTGCCTCTGGAAAGGTGAGCGAGGAAGTGCAGCCCGAAAAGACTCAGACACAGTCATGCATCCGAGCACAGGGACACGCACACATTTCTCTGTCCAGGTGAGGTGAGGCAACGCGGTTGACTCCTTGACTGACGGGCAGCGAGTGGGAAGAGTGGAGACGTGAGAGGTTAAGAGGTGGACGAGGTCCTCAGTTCATTGTTTGTACAACAGGGACTAGAGGGACAAAATTCCCTGCAGCTGCTGCTGGTGAGGAGGACGTCGCTCCGACTCCTGCAGGACAGAAAGAGACAAACGTGTTACTCACAAAACCACTCAGACGAACGCCAGAACGAGACGAGACGTACGAGGGAAATGAATCCAGATCTGTTGATGGGAATCGTGCACTAATTAACCATATGCTTGTTGTTTGGAAAGTAACACAGCAACGTGACCTTGCCGTACAGTCAAACTAACTGGAGGACAGAGACAGCAACGCGCTCTGTTTAAGAGAGCGACGACCACGAGCCAACACACTTTGCACCACAATCATACGTCCAACGCACAGGAAGTCTGGGGCTGTTCAAGCAAATAATTCAAGGCAATTTGACAATGTTGCTCAATTTTGGTGCCAAACATTTGGATCGTTCAAACCCTCGCCATCATCCATAGATACCAAACGGATTGAAAGGGGAAAAGGCGCTTCATTAAACTGATTTTTTTTTTTAAATTTTATCTCAATCTTTGAAGAAGACCGTCAAGAGTGAAGTTGTGTTTGTGTCGTCAGCGGGCAAAGCTGCACGAGTGATGCGTGTTACTCTCGTGGTTCTACAACAGCATCGTGAAAAGTTGTGGGTATAAGTAAATAATAAGCTCAATTCAAGAACAGGAAGATGAACTGGTCCTGACGAGGAGCTTATGTCCCTGATCAGTTTATGAAAAATGTAATCAAAATGCGAGGATTTTCTTGCTTTCTCCACAACGGAACACAAAACTTTTATTTCCCACTTAAAGTCCAAGATGTTTTATTAGTTATGTTTATGTTGAAGGGAATTACGATTTACAGCTACAAAATAAGCCGCTAACATTTGTCAATCAACATTTTACCAGCTAAACGATGATTCACTTCAGGGGATTCATCAATGCTAGAACTGATTTACTGCGGCCCTACAAAGAACTGAAGCACTTGAACACGTGAGTCATCAGAAAGTACACGAAAACAGTGAAAATGTTTTTCCTCACACATGATGCCTGCTGAAGCCCTGTTAGGACCGTTCGGTGCCAACCTTGAAACAATCAATATCGTTTTACTTTAAAAGGAAATTCTCCGTGAACAGTTGTCAGCGGAGAGGACTCGCTACAAGCAGCTTTAGACCTTTGATAGCCGATTCAGCGGCAGAAGTACAAGTTGAGGCTGCTTGACAAAGCTCTAATAACTGATCTGGCTTTGGTCCTGGTAAAACTGACAAATTATGAAAACACAGAATATCTCGATGTCAATAACATGAGCCGGCAGTGTTGTTAGCAAATACAGGATAGGGATGTATTTGTAGGCTGTACTCTACTACGATCTCACTGTCACTGTCAGGTATTTTATTTTGATCATATTGGCCTCTCTCCACCGGCTCCCGGTTGGTTTTAGAATTGATTTTAAGATTTTGTTGATCACTTTTAAAGGCCCGCCTGGGTCTGGCCCCGAGCTACATTATTGAAATGTTAGCCCCATATGAGCCAACTCGCAGCCTTGGATCCTCCGGCGGGGTCCTTCTGGCCGTTCCAAAGTCGAGACTTAAATCAAAGGGTGACCGTGCTTTTGCCATTAGGGCCCCTCGACTTTGGAACGACCTACCTGAGGAGATAAGGCTTGCAGAATCATCGACTTCTTTTAAATCACTTCTTAAAGCACATTTTTATAGAATTGCTTTTAAGTGATGTCGTCATTTTACGTCCTTTTATGCAGTTCTTTTGTTCCCCTGTTTTTGTTTGTTTATTTTATTCATTTATTTGTTTTCTAGTCCATTTGCTCGTTTTGGTTATTTGTTTGGTTTTCTTGTATTCATTACCTTTATGGTACGGTCTTTTTTTGCCTCCTGTTTTCTTAAACGTTTACCGGTATTGACGTTATGTACGACTATGCTTTGCTTCTCTGTAGAGCACTTTGTAAACTCTGTTTTTAAAAGGTGCTATATAAATAAAGTTATTACATATTCTGAATTCGTCATCCATTTGTATGAAGGGAGCCACGACTGCATGAATGAATGAATGAATGAATGAATGAATGAATGAATGAATGAAAATAATGGAAGAATTGATGAATAAAAAAATCTTTGAGAAATCTAACATACTGGTTTCTGTCCTTGAGAAACACGCAGATATGAAAATAGATAAACTGGCTTCTCTCTCTATAGTATCAGTCATAACCTGCTTTTTTTATATGTTATAATTCATAATCTTACAGATTAAGCTGGAACTGAAATAACAGTAAGTTTGTCACTTTCACTTTGCTTTGTTGTGCCAAGTGTGGCAGCAACATCATGTACACGGGTTAAAATTCATTGATATATATATATACACGGCCGCACTTATCCTGCCTGAGGTGAAAGCTTTCAATACATCCACAACTGGGATTTATCTTCACAGTGGGGTTGCACAATTAGTCATATATTAGGCACAATTTTAGCATTAACATTTAATTAAACACAGTCAGGTGCAATTCTGACGCTTTGCATTCAGCTTGGCTGGTCTGGTGCATTAAATCAAGCGCTCCCTGGAGCTGGAAGGAAAAGTTGTTTGATTGATTCATTAATTGAACGACAGAAAATCCTCACACTTGAGAATTTGCTGGTTTTCTTTGTGATCTTCAGTTTTTGCACTGCTGTTCGGGTGAAAACAAGGAAGGAACATGATCATTTTTCTGTGTTTTTTGACATTTTATGGACAAAATAATCAATCAAGAACATAACTCTCAGATTAACTGACAATGAAATTAACATAGTTGCAGCGCTATTCACTTATAAACTATCAACCAGTCTTAACCGACCCTTGCTTCCACTATGATTGTATGGTGAGTGGAGTTACACATTTTCACGTATGTATTGTTTCAGGTTTTATTACGGACATTTTTGTATTTGTGTGTTAAATATTGTAAATAGAAGCAAACACACACGTGCGAAAATGATAATGAGGTGGTGACCGCAAATTGGATCTCAACGTCTCTTTAACGTGGTGAAAACATACACTATTTTTTTTTTTTTTTACATCTTTAACTCCCAAACAATTTCATCTCCAACTGATATTTTCTAAAACACACGAGCTAAAAATCCATTCTCCTGCCAACACGTGGACTCAGCACTGTGGCAATTGTGTTAAGTTTTCCCTGCAGTCTTGACCCTCGACATCCATGCTTTCCTGTGGGACTGTTGTTAGGCCAGACGGAAAAAAATAAATAAAAATGAAAACACCACTGGAGTGCACATGGGGCCTCCACAAATCACATTTCAACACATGTTCAGCTTGAGAATTAATCAGAGGATGTTAAAAAGTCCAGCGTAGCGGGTTCCACCTCCAACGGAGGCTTGGATGGATCCGAATTCATACGAGACGTGATGATCTGGTAAATGTTTACTTTGCTGGGTTTTTATTTATTTATTTTTTTACTTTGTTCGTACTACTGCTGCTACTTGGACAGGCAGCAGCTGGCTCTTTACGACTTTTCTGCTTGTTAGCTACGAGAGGATCAGGTGTTTGGCGTACGGTGCATTTTACTATAACATAAATTAACTCGCTGGCAGTCGGCCATGATTGTTTTAAGCAACAACGCATCCTCGGACTCATGTAACCTCACGTGAAAAACCAGACTATGCAATTCCTGGAGAAATTGCGGTGGGATTGCTGCTACGGCCCGTCCCTAGTCTGTCTAGCACCAAGTCTAACATTAATGTTAGCTAATAGTTACAGTAGAAGAAACGTTAGGTAATGCTAAAAAAAAAATCATTAGCTTTAAGCAGCGTTAGCTATTATTAGAAAAGTCAGGATTGGCCTTTTTAGCTATTTTTTGGGACCTTTCATTGACCAAACACTTAATTCTATATATTGGGTGACAAAAGAAAAATACCAAATGACCGTCACCATTTCAAGGAGATCAATTTGATTACTTAAAAAATGTCTTGATTTGCCTTATAAAAAAAAAAAAAAAGAGAGGGGAAAAAAAGGCAAAAACCCAAAGATAAGCACTTCTGTGCTAGATAAATATCTGGCAGTTTTACTTGATTAATAATAACTTGCCATTGTTGATGATTAATCAGTTAATTTTGAGTAATTGTTTTAGCGCAATATCATAGCTGCTTTTGGCTCAAATGAACTGCTGCACAATCTTTCCAGGTACCCCGTGCTAACCGCTACTGCTGTTAAAACATGTAACTTCTCCATACAAGTAGAGTATGTCCAGTTAGGAAAGCATTTACATTTCAGAAATCAAATGCTGTATGACATTTACGCAGCAATTTCTTGCGGCCAAAAATCAATAATGGCATCGATAATATGAGAACATACCCTGTGATGATGTCCAGTATTAAACAACAATATATACAGACCCGCAATAAATCAAAGAACCCTCCAAACTAACACGGTACTTTACAGATATAGTTATGTGTGATCTGAGCTTTGCTTAGGTGGAGCTTTTCATACATGAAATCAGTATTCACAGCAGTGCTGCACATCATCCTTCATTAGCTCTCACTGTAAGGCACCAACTCTAAACAATTACCACAACATGTAATGTAGAGATACCTAGCTGCTAGAGCAAAGAATGATTAAAAGAATGGTCTTCCCTACTGACTCCGCTAACTCTGCCACTGTCAGGCTACAATATTATCTTTGATTAGTTGTGAATTGACCAGAATGGGTCGACACCGCGAGGCTTCTGTCTGGCCTCCCTCTCCCTGACTGCCCTCTGCATGGCTGCCCCCTCATTACTGTAATTGACACGTTCATCCTTTCTCTTCCCCCTTAAGGCGCTGATGGCTCAATTAGGAGCTGGCCAGAGGACTGATTGGACACCAAGATAACGAGGTCGCTGCTTGGCTAAAACTGAGCCCTGCATCCAGCCAAACCAAACTCGCACGTTGAAAAGACGAGTAGCCAAAGATACCGAAAAGACAGTTTACTAGTCTAAACACATGCTGGAATATACGACAGAAAAAGAGTATAATGGTGGTCAATGAGTGACTTTTGGCTGAACCGAGTTTACAAAGCATTCGGGCATTGTGGTAAAAAGAAAAAGAAAAAAAAAAAAAAGATCCACGCATATGTTATTCGAATCATCTAAGTGATGGTTATGCAACCCTCAAATATTCTTCTGATGAAGGAGAACGCAATCAAGCTCAGGGTAGGCATCTGTCTGTTTTGGAGTAGTGTAATTAGTGGCAGTGACCTTTAGCAGATTATGCACTGGCCAATGAAATGTGCCAAAGCCCTGAGATAAATGGTCAGTGCCCCAAACAGGACTTGCAGCGGGGTTTGCCCGTCCACTGCTCTCAGACAAGGGTTTATGACTTAATGGCTCAATCTCGGCTCGTCAAAGGTGGACAGCGTTGATTTGTGCCCACAGTGGAAGGTCCTGTTACTTTGCATCAACCTGACATCTGACAGTATGAAGCAACATTCAGTCGTGAAAGGTTAATATATTCATGTTGGCTATAAGCAATACGAGCTGCAACTATTTCACGACCAATTAATATGCTGACTATTTTGAATAGAAAATAGAGAAAAATGCCTATTGCAATTCTCCAGAGTCCAAGTGGCATCCTCATTTTCAACATTTTATCCAGATACAAGAAGATCAAATCCAGACATATTTAGTTTACCATTATCTATGACCAAGAAAAGAAGAATGTCCTCTCATTTAAGGGGCTACATTCAAGGAGTATTGTATATTTTCGTAAAAAAGGTTTGACAGAACTTTTTGTCTGTCGACTCTTTAATTAATGAGTCGTTTCAGCACCACATGGCATCAACTTTAAATAAAACTGCCAGTTTTCACAAAACATCCGGCTGATTGAGCCTTGAACCGCTGACTAGACAAGATTGTTAAAATTATATACTGTAAAAAAATTAAATTTAAATTTGCATCTGGATAATTTCCTCCTGTGTTTTTCTATCAAGTTATAATTGGTAAACAAGTCAACATTTGACCTTTCGAACTGAATGTCCTGTTCTCCTTCAACATGACAAAATGAAAAGGAGATGTAAGGAAAGTAAATATCTTCAACCTGGCAAAATCTCTTGCCGAAGCAGACTTAGCAAAAAATATTTTCCGTTTTCGTAGCATGTTTAGGAGTAAAATGCTAACGATTAGCACCAAATTTCTTAAAGGAGCGGTGTGTAAGATTTAGTGGCATCTAGCGGTGAGACTGTAGATTACAAACAACTGAATAGCCGTTACCTCACCCTCTCCTTTCAAGCATGCAAGAGTGATAAAACACTGAAGGCCCCCTCTAAATCCAGTGTTTTGTCGGTCTCTTCTAGGTAAAAAACTTGGCAGTGCAACATGACACATTGTGTGGTGGAGGACACGCTCTCTGTTAAATATTAAAGACTCATTTTAACGTCACGAAAACTCAACGGTTATTAGTTTCTGAATATTATATTCAATTTCTGCCTAAAGATCCCTTTAAATCCTGCACGGTGAGCCTTAAAGGGGAAGTTCAGGGAAAAATGCAAATTTCCATATTGTGAAAAATGAAAATAAACTACAACTTTCTCTACATACCTGAAGGATATTAACAAGATAGAAGGATGAAAGTTGGAATGAAAAATGCTCCCACTGTATTTAATGTGCACTGGAAAACTCTACATATTTCTGTCTTTTCAAAAAACCTACATATTCTCAGCTTCTCTTGACCTTAGATATAAATTGAGCTGATTTTTTTATTATGCATTTGATTTCCATAAATCAACAATATAAATCTGTGCTAAAACATAAAATATTATTACCCGTTTGATTTTTTTTTTTTTGAACAGCGGTAGACTTTATCTGACATAAGAAGTAAAAGTTTAAATTCCTGTAGCATAAATGATGCTGATAACTCAACACCTGGATGCTGTCTTAAAGAATTGTTGCTGGAGAAACTGTTTAATTCTGTTCATCTTGGCAACCGCTCCCCGCTTTGTCAGCTCAAATCCTACCACAGAGACGGGAAGGTTCGACAGAAATATTGTTTTAAGCATTTCAATAAAATATTTTCTTCGACGATAGCGAGGTTTTTGGCTCCCTAATATGTTGATCCTGCCGAGACGCCAGTACAGAAACATGACTTGGGAGTCTTTGCAATTCAAACAATAAGGTGACAGTTTGAAACCTTTAGAAACAATGATTTTGAGCTTAATCCAAGGCACATAATAAACACTGCAATAAAGCGGCTGGTGGTAGAGATATTATTCGTGAAACCAATGCTGTTGATTGCTGGGACTGTACCACCTACAGATGTTGATATGAATCCATCTGCAGGGACGCCTCACAGCGGTGGATCACCCTGTCAAACTGGCCTACTTCTAGCCCAGCAGCTTTGCCATCTACCCTGGGAGGACAGAGAAAATCATGGCTGCACAGGCCAGCCACTGAATACATGCAGCCTCATGCTAAACCATCATCAGTGCCCTCGTTTGTCTGACTGGGGATGCTCTTAAGGTACAGTTAAAATATACAGTAAATAAGACCACGCAAATGTCAGCATCACAGCTTGGCCCCTGGTGTTTTAATATTTGTGTCTCTGGTACAAAACCTAAGCCAACATCTCTTCACACACTTAAAGCAGAACCGGTGCAGGGAAATATTATAATTTTTCCTCAGGCTCTTGTTAAGATTGAGGCTTCAAACACTGGAAAAATGCAGCCGGGTGAACAAAAGCTCTCTTATATATGTGTGGTTACTGTTCTCTCCTTAATGTCATTCAAACTAATGGCCATGTCAGATCTGGTACGTGGAGTTCCCATGAGGTTAAAATGATATATATATATTATTTTTTTTAAAACAAAGTGGCAGCAGTGGTCACAGCTGTATCCTACAACCATGATGACAGATGGAGGAGTGTGGAGACTGAGCAGGCCCACTGACGGCAGACAGGTACCCTACAGGATCTAATCTGACATCTGAAGCCGAGACTGGTGTCAGATGGTGTGGGGTTGGTTGTTGGTTGTTGTTGTTGTTTTTCTCCAACCAAACCAGACGTACCCCTGTAGGACAACATAGCCGGGGTGGGTTTACAAAGCAAAGGACGAGCTAATGTTACTATTCACAGGCCATTTCACAATTTTTCTAGTTACGAGTCCGACCGACAGCCATTACCTTCCTCTCTCTATCTCTCTCTTCTCTCCATACAACTCGGCTAGACGAGCTGGAGTACGCACTACTTTAACTCGTATTATAAATATGTTGTGTTTACATGAAGACTGCGTGTGACAAACCAGTACTGTGTCGCTTATTACTTCGCTATATTTAAATAATAAAGCAATACGTCTGGACCCCGTGCGAGGAAAAAGACGCAGGAAGGAAATGTATCACTCCACTTACCCTGAAATATTGCTGATAAACACCGACAATAGGCCCTGCCACCGCCCGCTCCAGAGGTCACCCGCGTTAATTAAGAAGCATTAATTAAATACGCTGAAGCGACGTCTCTATTTACATGGATCCACGGCATTTTATTCCATTTAATGTTGAAGTAACTATACTGTCCACCCAGGCGACACAGCGTACCCAATGCACGATCGACGTCATTGACATTAGCCCGTGATTGACCCATCGCAAATCCAATAAGGGGCTGACGTGCGAACTTCTCGTCCAATCGCAGATCAGTGTCGCCTGAGTGGGCGGGTCTGCGAGAGAGGACATGACGGAGGTGACGGCCATGTTCTGCAACAGTGTTTGTATCCCTCCGCCTCAGTATTTACCTTTTGCATGATTTTGCATGTGGGGAAAATGTCACTGTAGCCCCACTGTGCCCTGCCTGCTTTCCATAAGAGAACCCGCTAGGCCATTTGTTTTTCCGGTCTACAACCACCACAGACCCGTAAACGGCGAATAAGCGCCTGTTAAGGCATGTGGGGGTTCTCAAAGAGGAAAATGTTGAGCTTTGCGAACCGTTTATTGTCTAAATTGTTATTTTCACGGCACCAGACGCTGTTGAACCGTAGTGTGGTGAAATGTCTATGGATCTTTTTTTTTTTTCTTTTTTTTCAGCCCGTCGAATTGTCACATGTAGAGTATAAATTTTAAAACACACAATCATAACACCAGCCATGAAATATATAAACGTAAGAATTGCAATTCAATCAAACAATAAAATAAAATAGAATACCTTTGCTTATGCTACATAGGCCTAATTGTGCAAAACCGTATGTCTACTTTTAGTGTGTATAAGCTTGCAGTACATAGGCTACCTACACTGTACTCACGCAAATAAACCCACCTCTGCATGCAGGCTAATTTATACCCCATCACAGGGCCAGACCCACACCCTAAAACGTCCTGAAGCCAGTCATTATTACAGTCCCCCCAACCCACCTCCCCCTTCCTCCCAAGTTAAATTCATTCAGGAATATACTAATATCAACAAACTGAAGTGATTAAAACTCCAATCTGCTTTAAAGGTGGATATTTCCAAATTAAATGTCAGTTAATCAAATTACCACAAAGTAATTGTCAAACATTGCATCTACTGGGCCCCGTGAACAGCACTGACCCAGCTAAACCAACCTCGAATGTGTATTACAGCATTTACACTGCAATAGATTCTTGCAAAACTTGCACTATAACCCTGTATGTACTGTAACAATATGACCTGTAGATAGTTTGTCGTCCAGCTCTTACTTGTAATATTGAAAATGTTCATTTTCACTCGTATATGAAATTCGTTTTATTTCATTATACAAACACCTATATCTGATTTAGAATACAATGGCATGCAAGTTCCTTGCTCTGTATTACAGTTATTTATTTACATTTATATAATCTATCTAGTTTTGGCACCTTCACATCAAGACAAAGCCATTACTTGTGTTGTTTTGATTGCAGTTTGGGACATAAAAAACAAAAATCCTCTGTGTTTCCTTGTCAGCTTACAAACAGCTTGTTATCATGCCCAGTTTCATTCAAATGTTCTCTGCAGGCAGCAAGCAAGTGCAGCTTGTTAGTTCGCTGGCAGCTGCATCCATTCTATTCTTTTCAATAAAAAATCTTGACAGGCTCTTTAAAGCAGTTTTGCACAACATGCCAGGTGAAGAGAAACCTACTGTTTAAACTCCTGCCATTGTCTCCCTCAGTTTTTTTTAGAGGATGACTGCTTTTAAAAACACTGACATGCTGGTATATATTTTCTCAGAATTGCAACAGAAGTGTCACTGTCCTGAGAACAAGAACATTTATCCACTATAAGGCTACTGATTGATTCCTGGGCCTCTGGGTGGATGGTGAAGCCGTCTTGGTCTGTTTCTGCAACTGACTCTGAATTTAAGGAAACAGTTTAAGTAGACATGCTAATGCAACTAGAGTCAGCAGGTGGTTAGCTTAGCACAAACACTGGAAATAAAGTCTAATAAAGTCTAGGTCTAAACAGTCTGACTCAAACCAAAGGTTAGAAAGACATGTGCCTGCACTCAATAATCAGTATTTTGTTTGTTTGATATACATAAAAAGGATCTAAAACAAGGAAGCAAATAAGTTTCCTTCATTGGCGATTCAGAGGGGACGGTTCAATTCATTTTTTTCATTATTCAATTATATGCCGCCAAACCACAACACAAGTCATCTCAAGGAGCTTAACATAGTAAATACCTTACAACAACATTACAACAGAGAGGAACCCAACAATTCAACAATTCCCTCATTGAGCGATAGCGAAAAGAAAAACCTCCCTTTTAACAGGAAGAAAACCTCAGCCTGACTCAGCAGTGGGCAGCCATCTGCCTTGGAGAGAGGGGAGAGCAGAGATAGAAAATAACAGCAGAGAGAGAATAAACATTGAGTACGTTGCTAGTGCCAGTAACCGCAGAGCAGAAACATGCAGCTCCAGAGCCAAAAAAAAAAAAAGCACAAAACTACAAGAGCAAAGAGAATTGCACAACAAACTAACAAAACTACAGGAGAGAGAAGACATAGTTAGTGAGATATTGTTGTGGCATATCAACGCATGGAGAGTGAAAAGAGAGGAGAGGAGCTCAGTGCATCATAGGAGGTCCCCACGCAGCCTAGGCCCATAACAGCATAATTGAGGGATGTTTCAGAATATAAATTTTATGCAAAAGGAACATTTTAAGCCTAATCTTAAAAATAGAGATGGTGTCTGCCTCCTGAATCCGAACTGGGGGCTGGTTCTACGGGAGAGGCCTGAAAGCTGAAAGCTGAAAGCTCTCCCTCCCTCTCTACTTGTGGAAACTCTGAGAACCACAAGTCAGCCGGCACTCTGAGAATGAAGCGCTATATTAGGATGATGTTGTACAATAAGATCTTTGAGAGGAAATGGAGAAGTGCTAACAGCTTTGTAAGTCAGGAAAAAAAAAAAAAAAATTCTAGATTTAACGGTAAGCCAATACAGACAAGCTCTTTATTAGATCATTGTAAAAGTCCTCTCGCTGTAGGATTTTGGATCAACTGCCTGCTTTTTCAAGTTATTGTGGCATCCTTATAATAAGGAATTATAGTAAGTCTAGCCTGAAAGTCACGCTTAAACAGAATGTTCCTGATTTCATTAATATTAATATTGACAGGGATAAACAATAAACAGGTAGGTGGTAGGAGGTCAGTGGGAGCTCATGTTTACCCCGTGGGCCTTTAATAATGTTAACCCAGTCATGGCAGCTGGCAGTGATATACCGGTAGGAGACCGGTAGGTGTGGTTCATCCTGTAACTGAGATCACACTGATCTCTGAAGATTTCTTGAAACATGCTGCCCACATCATTCTTCTTCCCTCTGCCTTTCTAGGCAGACACGTGTCCTAGTTTAAAAACAAATGCTGTATCAGACCCAGTGCTGGGGACCACTGGGAATAGAGAGGCTGACAGAGATAAAGCTTATGACATCTTGGAAAAATGCCTCATAAGGGGCATCTTGGACTAGAAAAGCAGTATCAAAGGCTGTCTTGATCTGTTGGATTCAAACCCCTTACCTACAAATAGGCATAGAGATGAGTCATAGTCAGATCTCACAAGAACCAGCACAGGCGTGGACATCACTATGGACGACGAAAACATAAAAGTAGAAGAATTATTTAGCAGACAATAAGAAGAACCAAATCTGTCCTGTAGATGGAGGGAAAAAGTCATGTTCATACATCAAGAAAAGCAGACAGGGATAGCAGGAATGACCCGTAAGTTTCGATGAAGTCATAGAGGACATTTGGATAATGTACTCTGGTGTTCAGAGGCAGACATAAGAAATTAAAACTGCTGAAAAGGATCCATCAAACAGGAGTAGAAGATGTAGTTGACATGGGTGGGGAGGATTTCTACTGTTCTCTCTCTGTATTATTTACAGTCTTTTTTTTAATGTCTGAACACATTATTTTTTAGAAATGAAGAAATAAAAGGCATGCAGGGTACAGAGAGTAGAAAGACCAGCCACCACAGGAAGGAAACGTTCAGCTTTAGAAACAACTGGCCTTAGGCTCCTGAGGAATGTCCGAGGAATGGTTGGAGTTGCTTGAACTGTTTGTTTTGTCGGCTATACATTTGTTGGTGGAGCAGGTTAATTGCTTGGAGGGTGGTTTGATGGTCGAGCTTCTTCTTTTGAAGTGTCCTTGAGCCTAATGGAGGTTGCAGAATCCATGATCACTCACAATAATCAAGTTGTCTTGTTCACATGAACAACCTCAACAAAGGGCAGCATAACAAGCCAGTCTATTGATGGAAAACTGTGTCTCCATCCACATGACTGACTAAACCTGAGAGCTCATTAAGTCCCATCTGCATGGCGAGAAATATGCTTCACTCACTGTGGTAATGACAAAAACAAGCCAAAGTGCTCTCCACGCAGGTCTACCCCACTCTGCTGCCCCCACACACTCCACTCCACCACCATGTTACTCTTTTATGATTTGATCTTATCATGGAGACTCGAGCTATACTTGTCACTGTTACTGCGCACGAGGCTGTTCTCTAGCGCTGGAAATTTTTTAGATGGAATTTCTGCCACGATAAAAAGAGTAAATACTTTGTTCTCTTTGTTAATAAGATACAACGTTCAAGTTATATGAGATAACAGCCACGCTAGCAGCTCTGCATTTAGGCACAGCGGTGCTTAATGCCAAACATTAATGTCCACATGAGAGCACACATGAGAGCAGCCTCATTTCTTCTCTCTGTTGTGGGAACGTTGTCTGGTTCCTTTTGCTTGGCGTCTGATTGCTTTAGTTTTGCTTCTTGTGCATTTGTGTAGTCTGTCCTTCTTCCAGGTCTTCATGGCGGTAAGAATTTAATGTGGCCCAGATCCTGCTGCTGTGACACCGGGAAGTTGTTTGACGTCGTCCTGGATCATGACACACTCCCACTTTTGCCATCTCGGTTGCAGTGTAAATTTGTTATGTTGATTTTTGTACAAACAAAATCTGTTTCTTCCTTCCTGGAAGGGGGATTTCTCCTCAGTTGCGCTTCCTGCAGTGCCTTCCAGTTTTTTCCTACTAAAGGTTTTTTTTGGGGGGGATTTTCTTTGCAGACAGAGGGTGTATAGATTGTTAAAGTACCTTCAGGCAAATTTGTGGTTTGTGATATTGGGTGAAAAAATTAACATTAACTTGAACAGAAGCACCAGGAAGGCAGCGGTGCATCGAGGAACGCCTCGGGCATCCAAGTCTAAGAATCCCAACAGTAAGCTTGTTACATCACTTTCTGCATCAGCCTCTGTTAGAACCAGCTTTAATCTTCCTGTTGTATGAATAAAAAGTGCACTGACATTTTTTTATGTTCCTGGAGGAGGTGGTGGGTGAGTGAGTGAGTGAGTGAGTGAGTGAGTGAGTGTGTGTGTGTGTGTGTGTGTGTGTGTGTGTGTGTGTGTGTGTGTGTGTGTGTGCGCGGTCACAAGGGTCGATTACCAACTGAACAAAGTGGGCAACAACCCGGGACCCCTCCAAAAAAAAAAACCAGATTTACTTTTTGTCTACATGTTTTGATTAGTTGCAAATTTATCAGAAGATCATCATTCAGTCACTAAATTACTATAATTTGTATTGAGCTCATTTCTTGTCTGTCAAGTATTTAACACACAGAAAACCTCAAGCAAAGGTTATTGCATGATAGAAAAACTGTAAAGCTACAACCATCATTTATCATCATCTGATCTTTATTTAATCAATTGATTGCATATCAGTATATGTCATAAAATACCCAAGTCAATATATTTAAATTGTAGTGTTTTTCTGATCTGCTGTCAAAAACACACAAAAAAAATTCTGTTTGCTATCATAAAAAAAACTAGAAAAATATGAGAACTCCACATTTAAGAAAATTAAGTTAATTTTTTGAATTGTTACTTTAAAAATGACTTAAACAATCTGTTTTGGGCCACTTAATTTACAAGAATTACACTGGTTGGTTTCTGGGTGCCAGGAGGAATAATGACATGGTCAGAGTCTATAATGTAAGACAGGGAGGGCCAACAACAAATTTGTCCTCAGTGTGTGTGTGTTCATGACAAAGATACTTTAGACAATTGAAATGGTGAGTCAGTAAAAGCGTCCGTACTTCTTTGTAAATGTGTGAAGTGCTGCCAGAAGAAGGCTCATGTGTCCACCATAAAACGCTGAACTGCTGCTAGTTGTTTCTGACAGGCTGACCATGACCTCTGACCTGAGGGCAGCAGAGCTTTTTGAAAAAAGAAGTAGCAGAATGTGTTTGAGTGTGGTCAGGTTTGCCAGACCTCAGTGACCTCTGTGTTAACAGTAAATATCATCCATACCGGCTGCAGAGCAGACATTAGAACAACTTCAATACTGGATAAAAATTAAATTAATATGAGACTATTATGCTTCTGCTCCACATTTAAGAATAAAATAGTAACTAATGAGGACACTGTCAGTTAGTTAGATTAAAGCATGATTACGGGTATAGGTTTAATGTTTCCTGTTTGTATCATGACCAATAACTTGTTGCATCGGCATCTATTATTTAAAGGGCTTTCAACTGCAAACACCGATAGAATGATTGACTTTGTATTAAATTACATAATAATTCAATCCTCTCCATCCGAGGCAGACAGACTTGTGTCAATAGTGCTTCTCCAAAGTTGGGGTTTTAACATCTTGAGAAGTTTACACATATGATCTGTGGCATTTTTTAAAAAGGAAGACTGTGGAAGGCTATTTTTATTCTAAATATCTTTGAAAGAGTGTTGTAATGGGACTAAAGCTTTGTAAAGACCTTAAAAGACGATCGTCGTTTGATGGAGATGATATTTACAGTACAGCACATGCACTAAACAATGAAGTGTGACATATTTTGTCCCTTTCTCTGTAAAACAAATGCGTGTTCCTGTTTTATTTAAAGTGTCTTCAAATGTTACAACAAACCGAGCACATGGTGCTCAGTTAATGAGAACAGTGGAGCAGATTTTGAAGAGAGCTGTGATTTTCATTCGAGTCTGCAGGAAGCATTTTTCTCTGAAGGTAGCACCCTCCCATTATTACTGTCACAGCTTGGATATGAAGGCAGACTGCTTTGGTTTATTTTGGCAATCGTGGTTTATAAACTGGCAGTGATGATGGGGATGTCAAAGAAAAGAGCCGAGGTATTGCTGTTCAGTGTCTGTAGTTACTGATAGTTCATGAGGATACACGGCGGTCCACATTCCTCCAGCCTAACCCCACCTGGCTTAAATGTTTGAACAAGCCAACAGAAGACATCTAACATTTCCAACTCTTTCTACTTTAAAAAAAAAAAAAAAAAAGTTTTTTTTTTTTGTTGTTGAATAGCTTCTGGCAAGCACATGGATGCTGGTACATGGATAAAGATGAAAAGCTTAATTAAAAGATTACTGTACCAGTGAAGTGATATAGCCTGGTGTTAATTAATGTATTAATCACATGCTGTGAGTAACACTCTGGGAACACCAGGAAATATCCTATCTGTGTTATATTTACTTTTTGCAAAAACTGTTAAAAGCACAATTACACAAACATGTCAGAAACAGCTCTCCTGTTTAAACTGTGTACAGTTTGTGATTACTGAACATAAACAAGCTGTTAAAAACCTCCCAAACCTCCCAAACACTGCTCACCACCGTGTCCTCAGGTGGCCTTGAATGTTGTTGAGCCCAGTAACCAAATTATAAACACAATAACTCTAGTTATCAGGGGTAATAAAATTAAAATAGGGCTATTTGTGTGATTATTGGTGTTTGTTCAGTCCAGAAGTTTCTTTTGCTTTACATTCTTTGGCCTGGAGGGGCAGCAGATTATCAGAAATCAATCAACCATGGTGGTCTGCATGTAATACATAAAACGGCCACATGATGGCAGCATCAGAAAACAAAACAAAAGTTCTGCTGCGATGGTTTGTGCTCTGCTTCATCTCACCGAGCTCGTTTTGTAACAGAACAGGTAAATTATTGGGGGATAAATTTTTGGCTAATTAGTGCATTGATATCTGTTAATATTTACTGAGTTAAAACCTGTTTAGCCATTAGACTTTTACTAGCATCTTGTCTGTAAACACATTGCTGTGCCAAAGCATTGAGGATGCATCAAGGAAGATAACAACTGGTTCTCAGACCCGCTTGATTTGCCATGTAACAACTACATTTTTGTAACCTGTAAGATAAACTACAGTACCGGGTAATAATGCAAATAAATGTAAAGCCACGTCGTAATAAAGATTGTTCTTTATCACGTAGGCTAATCTAAAGATAATTTTTGCGCTGATTTTGAACCCTAAAATGGAAAATATTTGGCTGAATTGCACATCTGAGGATCGATAAATTGAGTTTTGTTTTGTGATGTTTTTATTTTGAACTGTTTTCTAACTCCTGCTGATGTTTTGTGCACAAGATGAAAACATCTAAAAGACGCTGCAGCTCTAAATATTTTCAAACATGATCAACAGACAATAAAATTACGAGACAATAAAGCCAACAAATTTTGAAAGGTGAACTCTAATCGCCACTATCCTTCATACAACGTCTTTAAAGGTAAAGCAGCCTTTTTGACAGCAATGTAATTCACCTGATTACATTTTTTTGGCCTTTTTCTGTGTACTTCATGAAGGTTTGCGGAGGAGAAATTAAAGCGATTTAAAATCAAACTCAAAATAATATAAAGGCAGTCTCATCTGAAATTTGGGCACTATTTTAGCAATTTCAGAAAAAGATAAAATACAAAAGCCGCGTTGAGAATGAACAAAGGATTTTAAAGTCGTAGAGTCGTTTAAAATGCAGATCCTGCAGGCTCTAAACTAACACGGTGAGGTTTGTTCATTTCTCCGTGTGGTCTCAATTAATTGAAGAGCATCCACATTAACAGTTAACAATAAAAACCACTAAAGCTTTGCTAAATAACTGAGAACGGTTGGTGTGCGTGCAGAAATAAATTCTCACGATATTTATCTTAGAACTGGACTTTTAATGTACACGGCATGTAATACAGACAATTAAAATGATTTCTGTATATATCTGAACCAGTTGTCCAGTTAATACATCTGTGTTAGTGCAGATTTTAAAATGTCCTCATCACCTTAATTATTCTATAATGACCCGTGTAGCTCAGACTTTTCCTTCCTGACCAGCTTAAAGCAAACAGCCTGTTGAATTTCAGCAAAACTGGACATTTCTGTTCATTCACTCTGTTTCTACAAAGTTAAAATCTGTTTTTAAATTAAGCTTATACTTGTGTTCACTTGTTGCAATAAAGGGAAACTGCTCTGTTGGTTTTTAAAAGTTTGTTTTGCAATTTTTACAGCGAGGTACAGCAAGAAAAGACTTTTAAAATGAAATATTGTATTTCTTTTCTCTGTACAAAACAAACAAACAAGTACTTTAAACACAGGTCAAGTTGACACTGTTGTAAAAATACAAATGTTACAAAATGACTTTCTTGTTTCACTCTTCATAGTGTTATAACCTACAAATAACTAAATGCTAACTAATTATTTTACTGCTCCAAATTGTCTCCTCATTCATGCGCCGTCCTGTAAACTTCCTCTACCAGAGACTTTAGACTTTAAAAATCAACAACAGAACATTTTACATTACGAGAATTTGCATTTTATCTGCTGTGATCATTTAACTAAGAACTACCCATCAATATCTTTGTCAGTCTAATTTGGGACTTCATATAATCAGTGTCTCTGGGGCGTCCATACCCATAACGCATTTATCTATCAATGCACAATCAGGTTAAAAGTTGTTGTCAGAAGACTGAGATTGATTTGTGCTCTACCTTCACATCATGCATGCACGTGAGCCAACTATTCAGGCAACTAAAACCTTACAGCAATTGTATCGTGTAACAAACAAGACTGGTTAATAATCCTTGTACAGCGCTAGGAAACATAGCTTCTGACCAGAATACTTCAGTCAAATCTTGTTACCGTCACAGCTCAAGTAGCTGGTTCTGTTGTTTGTACCATTTGGTCTTTTAGTTTGACATTTTAGTTGAACTTTGTTACGAATTGCTTCGTATGTTCAATGTAATTATGTCCATGTGTGTTTGTGTGGACCTTAAGACGAACTAATTGTATTGTCTTTGTCAACAAAACTCTCCATTAATAAAAATAGATATGCTGCATATGGACGATGTGCATTTTCAAGATTCTTAAAGACAAGAAAAAGACAAATCTTTCTTTCCCTTCAGGAACTCTCAGCTGCAGGTGAACATGCACAATGGGTCAACGGCTGCACTAAATCTCTTGGCTTAGATTTTCTGAAGCAGTTCTTGCAGTACAGGAGTTTGTACTGAAAATGCATCACTCTTCTCAAAAATCAAGAAGCCAGAGAGAAAATCCTTGATTTATCAACGTCACTGAGATGTAAAATTGTGTCGTTTTTGTGTTTATGGCGCCATTAGTTGTCTTGGAAAAAACAACAACTAGAATTCCAGAAGAAAGAACAAGCAAAAAAAAATCACCAGCTGTAGTTTCTCTGCCACTGAAGCACAGCTTGGCAGATTTTACATATAGTAAAATCACTAATTCCAGAGCCAGTTCTCTAGTCTCTCACTTTCAGATTAAGTCTCAGCTCAGTTGGCTGATTTGTGTAAATTTCAATAAATTATCTACAGTGGATTTGACAATTCCTCTGAACCGTGAGGCCAATGGAGAGCTGGTGGTCCTTTTGATGTAACACCAGTTGAATTCATGCAAACATCCAAACTGCTTCCCACTGCAAAGAAACCCCAGCTTCTGCTGTCAGGTAATTTATGGACTGACCTGCTGGCACCAGCACATTTGTCTGACTTCAAGTCTTTAAGGTTTTGTCATTTTGGGATGTTTAGAAGTGTTTTAATATAAAAAAAACATAAATTAAAAAAAACTGCAAATAACTTAAAATAGTCTCTGCATCTCTGAAATAACTCCAGAAATTCTGCAGCCATGACTTCACCCTCACGAAGGACCCCCACTTTCATTTAATATACACCACCACGTCTCATTAAGCTCCTATTCAAATCAGAGGATCCCAATTTGAATATTGGCGCGACGTGGGGGTGAAAGGGTGCCAGGTCTGAGTCCGTGCATGCATGGGCACAAATACACATACTGAATCCTTGTGGTCAAGCAAAAGTATTACAACTCATATTTACAATAATATAACAGGTGAGGCGTCGGGCACGCCAGTTGTCCTTTACGCCGCCCGTTAGCGTGCGTAAAAGCTGGTTTTGCCGCTACGTTCGCCGCCTTTCTGTTCAGTGAAGCGCTATACGGCGTCTGGACTGGCAGCAGTAAAACAATGGAGGGATGGTGAGGGTGGTTTACTGCTGTCGGAAGGACTGAGACAGACCTTGACCCAGCAGCCAAAAGACTGTCTGCTTCTCACGGCCTGTGCAGCGCCTTATAAGGAGGAACAGGGCAGATAGCGATATTTTTTCCAGTTTTTGTGACTTTGTCGGGGGGGGGGGGGGGACAAATTGTTGTAAATCACACTTTCACAGAAACAATTCTACGGCGACAAAATTGGATATAGGGGTCGTTACCATTACATTTTTTTTTTCTCGATGAGTTTATTACAATAACGTAATCATTTCTTGTGGGATGTTGTGGAGCCCTGCTCCTGTATCTTACGATAAATGAAGCCTGATGGCTTTAAGATGTGTAGTCAGAGAGCTCATCACCTAAACAAAGTTCATATTTAAGTCACCTTTTTATCGACTGGGAAGAGGAGAGGCATGTACAGTAAAGCTTTGAGGTAACCTTTCTTTTTTCATTGTGTCGGATGTGACAGGCCAATATAACGCACAAATAAAATACAGTGTTGAGACAGACTCGGCAATGTAAAATAGTTTAAATGATCTCCATCCCTACCAACAACAGTAAAATGCTACATATTACACCAAAAATAATAATAATAATAATAATAATAGATGAGACTCAAAAGAAGACTTCTCTTACCATCCTATTTTCTGATAGGACTGTTACCTTTTATTTAGGTCTGATTAAACCTAACAACGTGTGGGACTACTTTAACTTCTGAATGTTTCTTTTACCACTGGAGTAGCCTGGACATATAATATATGAACACTTTATAAAGGTACTTAGCAGCAGCCTTCTAACTGTACTGTACATTTTGGCTCCAGGCTGCATCAAGTCAGTCGGCATGTTGTGTCTTATACTTTTGCTGTCGACCAGTTGATGCTTCAAGCGTGGTATTGTGCGCTTTTTCTTTTTCTGCGGGCCTTGGATGTAAAGTAGGCCAGCTGTTCTGTCTGTTTTGTAAACTGTAGGCAGCGTCTATGCGTCCAGGGTCTCTCCTCTCTCCAATCTCTTACATTTTTCCTGATGTTTTATGGAGGTTTTTCTTTAACTTGTGCCAGCGAGTAAAAAAAAAGTCTGTGATCTCAGTTGCAAAGCGCAAACGTGTCATGTTGGGCTGTAGCTATAACCCTGGCTTTACTTGGACTGGTCGCATTTAAAGTGGACGTTGGGCTCGTTTCGTGGACCAGAGAGCTCAGATAAGTTGAGTTTAGCATAGAAAAATAACATAATGTTGACTTTTAACATCGTAAAGTATCATAAATTAGCCACGTTTGTCTCCTATTCAGGCTTTAAGGACGCAGCGGCGCGTACAATGGTTTCCTGGCAACGAGGCGCGCGCAGCAGTGGTTGTGAGCGCGCCTCTCTGCGCTGCAGAGAACTTATTGGAGGGTCTCTGTCGGTAATAAACCTGAATTATTTCCTCAGAGCTCAGTAAACATGTCTGGATCTGGTTCCTGTGAGCACAGCAGAAAGGACAACATGTCTGTCCTTTTTTTTTTTTTTACAGAGAGACTGAGGAGCTCTGAGATCTGCTGGTTCTCAGAGTGTCATCAGTGAGGAAACTACAAATCTCACTGTTGGGGAAAATCTGCAACATGGAGATGAGCTTTCACTCGTTTCTATAAGGTAGCTAGATGTCGAAATGTTGCACAACACGCAAAGACATATTCAAGAATTTATTATATGGCTAGCTAATCAGTTTATTGAAATTGCAAGTTTTTCCCCTTAAAACATATTGTTACTACTTTCTAAATTAACACCAACTAGCCTGTAGAGTGTAACCATAATGGCTTTATCAATGTTAATAAATAAAGGTTTAGGTTTTACACGCTGATGTAGTCCAGACAGAGTAACATGACTGAGTTAACTTTATATATGCAAATGCTGAGCTAGGCTGTGCATACAGACATATTGAGAGCCTACACAATTACGTTTGAGAGGATTCTCCTCTTTCGGTGATTCAAAAGCGTTCTGCTGTGATTATCATGATAATTAGCCAAGCTGGAGCGCCTCTCAAGTCTGTCTACAAGTTTGAACTGAACACACCAGCATCTTTGTTATATTTTTTGCACTGGGGGAGAAGCCAATCTCAAATACATGACTTTCCATATATAACCATGGGAGGTAGGCCTATACTGTTCCTCCTTCTGCTGTATTGCAGGCTGCACTGTAGCAATGAATGAATGCCATGCAATCAACTTTAAAAGATCTCATGCCTTCAAATATTGCAGCATATAATGGCCTAAATATTCTGGGAATTGGATGCATGATGTTGATGAAAAACACAAGAACATTATGAGCACTTTAACACCATTAACACGTTAGCTGCGTTCCTTGGAGTATCACAAATACAGTGAAATAATCTGAGCAGACCTACAATAGCTCTTTAAACTGGCAATGGAGCAAATCTTTATAAATTGTATTGCAAGAATATTATGGGGATAACACCCGCTCAGTAAAATCATGCTGAAACACACACACACACACACACACACACACACACACACACACACACACACACACACACACACACACACACACACACACTGCTGTCAAAGCCCCTACAGGAATTACAGGGATGTCTGGTGGATAGATGAGTGATGGTGCCACCATGCACTTCTGCATGCGTCTGTTGGGGGGCGTGAGAGGCGCTGCTATAGGTCCTTATTATAATCACATCGTTCGTCTTGCATAATATCAAAAATCTCAGAGGGTGGGAACAGTGTTACCTCACTGATTCACAAGGGGGTGGGCCTTGGACGGCGTATATGACTTTGGACAAATGAGACGTTAAACCATATAGAGACAACGGTGGTGGAGATGTAGTCATCCAGGCGGACAGCCCCAACTCCCCTGATTTCTGTGGGGAGGACCGGGGCTGTGGATGTGGAGGACAGCCGTGTGACGACATGCGAGGGAAAAAACAAGAGGACCCGTTAGATTAAAAAATGGACGGTGCCGGCGGGACGTCACGATGCGCCGTCGCCACAAAGCTCAATACGCCGCTCATGAACGCGCTCATTTGGCTCCCAGCATGCTGCACGCCCGGAGGGACCACTGGTTACCAGGAGCTCAACTAAACCCGGCGCATCCCACCCTGCTGCACCCGATGATGAGGAGAAAGTAAGAGCCGTGTTTCGTATTATTAGGGATTTTGTGGCGCTGCGAGTCCGAGTTTAAACAAAAAAAGCTGCTGGAGCGGCGCAACAGAGAGGGTTTAGTCTGGCGATCTTAGGCGCGTTTAGAGTAAAACATATGGTGTCGTGTGTTTAGCCCCTTTGTGAATAAAGTGAGGATTTGTAGGCCTTGTGGAGGGTTCGGATTAAAACCTACATTTTTTTTTTTTTTCCCAAGTGTGGCTTGTTTGTTTCCAGACCAGTTTAAGATGCACGGACGATGCGCAGCAGCAGCAGCAGCATCTGAGATGAAGGCTCGAAGCTCATGTGATGGCAGCAGCACAGACGTGTAGTTTCACTTGTGGCTGAAAACACTTTTGTTTGGCACTGTGGCACTGGGAGTCTTTTGAAATCACAGGAGTGTGAAGCCGGTCAGCAATCTCAGCACTGAGTTTAGAGGCTTTTCTCTGACTTGTCACAGGTTGGTCACATGTGATCTCCCGTCTCCCACAAGGCCCTTTGATTAGTTTTCAATCGCCTTTATTGATACTAATGTTAACTTTGTGCGCCAGAGAATGAAGATCTTTCAATCATCATTCAAACTCCTTCTCTTTCCTCCATCTCGCGCATCCCTCAGGCTCTTTATCACACATTTTACAAAATGATAACTCCCAGAAATACCTGACTAAAGAGAGGTGGTCTTTTCTTGAAAAACTCCCTTGGCAGGGGAGGGTTTGTACTTATTGATGCTAATGAAGAAAGGCTTAATTTACATTTGAATTTTAATCTTTCCAGTGATGCTGACCCCAGATCAGCCATATGTTCTGTTGTTAATTCCCCAAGTATTACATAAATTCATGTTGCGCCATTTTCTCCAAGTCACAAACTGTAGATACACTCTGCTTCCTCTCCTATAAGTAACCTCATTGCAAGTTTATTGAATTTTAGTTTTAATGTTGCAGTGGGTCTGTAACACAGGCCTGTGGTGGCGGTGTCGGAGTGGCCTCGGGCGGTGCAGCCTGTCACAGCACAGTGTGGTGTTCGGCGTGTTCGCTGCCAACAGATTACGCACTGTATGGGCTAAACAGGGGGGAAGCTTGGAAAAAAAAAAAAGGCAAAAGGTGATTATTGTACATGAACCCGACAGTGTGCGGCTCCTACATAGTTTCCTGCAGCCTGGGATTATACAGTACAGTGCCAGCATGTCTCTGCATGGAGAACTCTTACATAAAGCCTGCTTAATCTGTGCGAGAGGGAATCAGACCTCCCCCTCATGCATATGTAAGCTATAATTCTCCTTTTTTTTTAAATTTTTTTTTTTTTTTACTTTCGTCATAATTGTTATCTAATACTTAATAATATTGAGTGTACTGAGAAAGTGAACATGGCAGCTGCGCCAAAGTGTAGCTGCATGACAATAGGGACGCATTTCAGAAGTTCCGGTCTATTCAACATATTTTTGGACCTTCTCTATAATAAAACTGAGAACTTATTTGCAACAGAAACACGCATTTTACACGTGCGAGGGATTACTGAGGCTTTTGAGTTTTGCTTCATCACTGAAGGGCCTGGACACTACACGCCTCTCGTAAAGGGCCCGGGCCCGAGGACTCGCAGGCCAAATTAGTCGGGTCCTCCCCCACTATATGTTGCAGCGGGACTGTATCACGTGCAGTAAATATATGACACTGCACTTCAGACTGAACAGGTGAATCCAGGTAGAAATATGTGACACAGTGTTCACTGGCCTCTCTCATTAAATTCCCCTTAAATCATGACTTAGAGACAGATATGGATCAGAAGTGCGAAGTTACGTCGAGGCAGCTGAGACTGTGCTGTGATTCACAACAAGCTGGCATAATTTGAAATGGGACCGCTGTGAGTCTGCAGCAGAGTCTCCTGAGCATCGCTGCTGCAGAGTCAGGAAAGCTCCGACTGAAGGATTGTGCTGAGCAACACAAACTGGACTAGTTTGGGGCTATCAGTGACCTATTAGGCAGGTTTCCCACGTAAGGTGCTTTCCAGGGATTTTCCAGGGAGAGAGATCCCATCACGTGGAGGAAATGTGGAGGTCATGTGTTTGTATTTTAGCCTGATTTTGCCTTTAAAGTCAAGTTTTATTCTTACTTTCAACTCGTTTTTCCTTTCTTTTGTTTTTTTCACAGACTTTGAAGCCCAAGATATGAAGATCCAGAGCTGCTCCAGCTTCAAGGTGAATATGAATGGCTCCAGTCTTTTGGCTGAAGCCATCGTTGGCACACGATGACGCTGCATGCAACTTTAACCGGACTACACTTCTTATTGCGCTTCAAAAAAATATATATAGACAAAACAGCGAACAGTCCAAACATCTTTGTGTCACTTTCGCGTGCACTCACACGAAAAATCTAACGACCACGCAGCAGTGTGGAAGTGACTGACTACTCCTGGAAATCATTATTAAATCCTGTCGGGATCCTTCTTGTGGACCTTTAAATCATGTAGGCCTACCATTTACGGCAGCCCTTTATAATCCCGACCAACTGTTAAAGCAGAACATTTATCACTGCGTCGCCGCTAAGTTACCTTGAACAGAAATTTAAGTGTAATTTCCCTGCAGGGACTTGAGGGTCAGTGGTAATTTCAGTCTTTTTGGACGCAATTATGTCGTTTTCCCCCTCTTTTTAATCTGCAATGCATTGCTTGAATCCAGGAAATACATTAAATATCCAGATTAAAAGGAAAAAAATATTTAGTTTTTATTTAAAAGTCGTCTCATTACTCACGGTTGACAGTGCTCGGTTGGCCTAAACGGACGTTGCTTTAAATCACCAGTGCTCAGTGAAAATCCTAAATGAACACCTGACAGACAGATAGGAATAACTAAAAAAAATAATAGGAATTAAATAAATACATTAAAGTAGACAGTGTCACAATAGCCTAAACACGAACTCCACAGTCATTTTGTCAATTAATACGTTTTAGCCTTTGAAGCCGCTGCACACATCCTCCTTAAATGTCATGCAATTGAAAAACGAATGTCTAATATTACGATTTTAAAACGCACTCTCATAGACTTGATTGGGACTAATATATGTGGCATTCAATTTAATTCAGTAGGCTACAACTTGATTACCTATAAAGGCAATAACAATCAGCAGCTCGCCGCTCTCAGATACACATGCAGTGGGCTATATGAAGGGACGAAAACCACACACTAAAATCATTCAAAGGCTTTAACCTAAAGAAAATGTGGACCTGATAATAAATGCCTTAATAAAGGAGGGAGCGCTGTCAATGTGGGAGTTTAGGTGTGAATGGGAACCTTGAGGTCGTGTTAACTCGTGTTAAAAACGTGTGTCACGGCCTTAAAGCAGCACGGTGATCTCCACTAATGGATGTTTCTCTGGCAAAAATCCAAAACCTGCGTCTAATTTACGGGAAAGCTTTCAGGAAGCAGCTGCTAAATTAAATGTAAAGCAGGTTTAAATATAAGTAGAACATTTTTATTTTTTTATTTTGTCAATGTTCCTGAAAACACCCCGCAGCAGCTGTTTATTCAGTGTTGTGTATTTTACTGGCTGTAATGCGATGGGAGGGAGGGAGGATGGGAGCTGTGGCCTATTTTCACCATGTTGTAAGAAAGAACATTTTCTCCATACTGGCATGTTTCAGTGTGTGTGTGTGTGTGTGTGTGTGTGTGTGTGTGTGTGTGTGTGTGTGTGTGTGTGTGTGTGTGTGTGTGTGCTAATTAGGCATCACACCTCGCTGCTAACGCATTAATTGAAAGCCAGCGATGCCAGTGACGTCACTCCCCTCTCTCACTAAAAGCCAATTAAAAACCCCAAACAACAACAACAAAGAGCTCGTAAAAAAGAGAGAAAGGCTTCTTTTTTGGAGATATATGATTTTAAAGAGAGACGCACTATAATATATTAATTATCTGAGCATCTTATTATTATTATAAAATTATATAGGAATATAAAATGTAGAATGATGACAATTATGATTGAATATGATTATTATGAGTTTAAATACAAATAAACTCGAAGATGTAACATAAATATGTTCTATTACTTAAAATAAACATGTAGGGTGGAAAGTTATTGCCATAAAAAAAGCAATAAATGGCACAAATTCCAGGATGGTTATTGATTTAGTGTACAATATTTTTCTAATCTCAAATATGTTTTTGTAATCAATATTTGAGCTTGTAAAGTTACACACACGTGCTGAGCATGAGCATTTTTTTTTTATTTTTTTTTTTTGCATATTAACTGCAGCATAATAACAAAATATTTCCTACTGCTTTTAAACAATATACTACCAGGTAATATTTTGATTCTGTAAAACTTTATGATTATAATATTTGAATAATGTTCTGAATAAAAGCAGAGATGTGTTTTTAGATTTTAAAACCATCTGGAAAGCACTGAAAAATGTACATCTTTAAGAAATATGAATGGTTCTGGGATTTTTCTGGCAATGCAACTGCAATAATTCCAGATGAGCCTTTGAAATAAATTGAATAGTTTATCCACACTTATATTGTAATTGAGTCTTTACCTGCTGTAAAATGATTGCATATGTTACATTTTCTGGGGATTTCCCTTCTTCGCTCTGCCATAATATTTCTTTAGAGAAGTATTTGTGTAAATTATTCCCCTCAGTGCTGTTTTATATCCAGCTTCTGATGCTCTCATAAAGATTTTTATTGTTGTTGTCTTTACCTCACCGGATGGTTGCCTGTAACGCTTTGTTTTGAATTCCTATAAGAACCCGTTCACATTTCAGTCGCATAAAAAACACTTAATAGCTTGGAAAATGTGTTTTCCCAGCAGTATCCCCTGTGAATCTTTAGTCATGCTGGTTTTTCATATCATTTCACTGAGGTGATTTTTTTACACCACGTGATCAATCATCTGTATTAACACGACAGATGTATGACTTTTATTCTCCTTATTTCCACCTCTGAATACGTGCAGAACAGTCAGCAGAGTAAATTAGCTTTGTTTTGGTGAATTAGCCCTTTACGCCTTCTCCCCTGTCATTGTTTGTCCTTCCAGGTGTATCAGAGGTTGTGTGTGTGTGTGTGTGTGTGTGTGTGTGTGTGTGTGTGTGTGTGTGTGTGTGTGTGTGTGTGTGTGTGTGTGTGTGTGTGTGTGTGTGTGTGTGTGTGTGTGTTGCTGGCAGAGAGCTGTTCGCAGGCCTGAGGGGTTGTCTGTTATCTTTGGTTATCTAGCTGTATGAGTGACGTACATTCTTCATAAAGCTAGATAACCGAAAGTAACAAGAATCCCATTACACGCCTGCGCGGGAAAAATAAAACAACAACAACAACAAAAAACATAAAGAAGCAGCACACGGGACCGGAGGTGGATGATGGATGCGGCTAACCAATGACGTGAAGGTATGATGCCGTGTTACATAAGGGATATTGAGATCGTCAGATCTGCTTGCTGTCAATACAAACACTGCAGTGGCGAGGTGAAGCTTGTGCTGCCATGTTTAATTTTGTGTTGGTTGGCAAGATGCAAGTGAGTGTGTGTTTGTTTGTGAATATTTCCTCACATCATTTTAAACTGCCACAGCGCAGACTATCGTTCAAGGATGAGTTCAACATTTAATTCCCCTCTGTTTTTCTTAAATATGCAGCTAAAGTCACACCAGCATGAAAAATGACTGATAAAGTTAAATATGTACATCTTCTGCTTCTAAAAATGATACAGCCAAAAATGACAAAACAATCTCACAAGTTTAAATACAAAATGCACTTTTACATCCTGGAAAACAGAGGATCTTAAGTTTAGGAAGTGAAAAGCTATGAAGATTAATTTCACTGCTACTTTAAACATCTCTGCGGTAAGTGATGACACAGGGCTGAAGCTTTTAGCTAAAGACCATATAGACAGTAAAGATCACATTCAAGCATTTTTTTACTTTAACCCTCTTTTAACATCTGACGGTCACACTTGAGGACTCATTTTAGAGTCGGTTCTTGGGGCTGGTCTTAACTTGGTCAGATGAATTAATTATCTCATTCAGACATTTCAGATAATGTCAAGTATGGAAAAGATAGAAAAGTGGCTGTGACAGATTGTGTATAACTATTTTTGCCTCTTCTTGCGTGGCTAAGCCCACACAGCTAATTATTACGTATTTTACACTCAGTCGAGGAGGTTTACTCCGTGTGCCTCATATTTATGACTTTCACCTTTTTGTATCTCTTCTTGCCTCTCCAATTGATCACAAATTAATTCAAGTTTCCTGTTATAGTCTTCATATAGTTGTGGTTTAGTGGTTTTGTTTGTGTAAACTTTATCATAAAGCACAAATCAGTTAAAAAAAAAAAAAAAAAAAGGATGCAGTTCAGCTGCATAAGTTACAGTTATTTAAAGAATAAGAGCACAAACAGAGTAAAGAGTTTCAAAGAGATTAGAAAAGGTAGTGAAATAATACTCACTGTTCCCTGATCTCAAAAAGTAAATCATGATTTTAGACTTAAAAAAAACAACAGCCAAAAAACCTTGGACGTTATCTTTCACTCTCCCTTTTTCACACACTCGGTACTCTCTAGAATTTCTTTGTCTACTTGCTTTTTGTTTTGGGTAAGAATTTGCTCAGTGACGCCGGATTGTTGGCTAAATTTCTTCTTGCCTGAATCCTTTTTTTTTTTTTTTTTGAGGAGGTACATGTTTCTTGTTGTATTAGATGAGGTGTGAGGGTTGATGGAGCTCGAGCTCTGTCCATTAAGACACCTGCTAAATTCTGGCATCTGTAACTGGCGAGCTGGGAGAGATTCATTTACAGTATCTCCCAATCCTCCTCACATAATGGCCCATTTCATATTGTATCATTTGAACATGAATACAGAAATTAATCTCCAACTGAGAAATCTATACTCATTAGAGTTTGGCCTGATTTTGCTTTTCTTTTCTGGAGTTTGGATGATACATTTCATAAAGGCTGATAATGTGATTGTAGCTCTTCTGGGGTTTTAGAGAGCACGTCCTGCAGATGCAGTGGTGGTGAGAGAGGTGAAACAAAACAAAGGCCACCATGAGAGGCAATTAGCAGCTCTTTGCCATCATTTGGAGCATCTCCACACTAGTCGATGTTCTTCTGCAGTTGATTTTATGCTTTTCCTGCTGAAGAACTAAATGGTCACAACGTTGCTGCATCATGGCAGAGATGAGGCAGTAAGGAGCGTGTGTGTGTGTGTGTGTGTGTGTGTGTGTGTGTGTGTGTGTGTGTGTGTGTGCGTGCGTGCGTGCGTGCGTGCGTGCGTGCGTGCGTGTGTGTGTGCATCATCCCATCTCCTACTTTCAGTCTAACTTTGAGAAAATGCTATCGAGGAACTAGATATCTCAAACCATTAACACTCCATCAAGACTGCATGAACAGCAACTCTGAACTGTCTTTAATGAGACGAAGCAGAGTGTTTTCATTCAGAGAAAATATAGCTGTAAGATTCTTTTAACTGAATGGATCCTAAAACATTGTAGTTATTCTTCCCATTCATCAATATCTCTATTATTTTAGTGATACCGCCAGCTTAATTGAGATTTATCTCGCCTTTTTTGGTGGCCAAAGAGTATTTATGTCCAGATAAAGCAGATTACAATCTAGTTTCTGTTGACCACATGCTCTTTTTGCACCTCAAAGTGACTCTGGACTTTTTCCACTCCCCAACATACTTCTTCTTTCTTTTCTATGCTTTCCCCCCTTATTCATTTAATTTTATTCTTTCTGTTTTTTCCCAGCTTGGGTTCTCAGATGGTTGGTTCTGATTTGTATGCATTTGCATAATGAATGTCATTTGCATGCTCAGGGGCAGACCATACCATGAGAACGGCTGTGTTGGTTGTTTGTGTGTGTGTGTGTGTGTGTGTGTGTGTGTGTGTGTGTGTGTGTGTGTGTGTGTGTGTGTGTGTGTGTGTGTGTGTGTGTGTGTGTGTGTGTGTGTGTGTGTGTGTGTGTGTGTGTGTGCTCATGCATGGGCACATGTGTGTGCAGTGTATATTAAGCACATGTAAATTACAAGTTTTTTTCCCCCTCACAAACAGAGTGTTGTGTTTTGCGTCCACTGTATAAACACTTTGTTCTTCCTCTTTGACGTGTGTGTGTGTGTGTGTGTGTGTGTGTGTGTGTGTGTGTGTGTGTGTGTGTGTGTGTGTGTGTGTGTGTGTGTGTGTGTGTGTGTGTGTGTGTGTGTGTGTGCGTGTGTGAGAGTCTTTGTGTGTCCATATGTGGGAGAATTCTTCCTCTATGTGTGGTGCATGTAGGGCAGCAATCTGACTATCATGCCTCTTTCTCCCTGCCTGCCTCTCTTTTCCCCTGTCTTGGTAACCGTTCAGTAATGCACCATCTAGAAGAATGAAAATAAGAGACTCCCTCCTCAATCCCATAATCCTCCTCTTCTCCGACCCCTCCCTTGCCAGTTTGTCCTCCTCTCCCACACGGCAAGTCACAGTCCTGCCACCATCTTAGGTGTTAAGACTGGCACAAAATGGCAGCTGAACAGGGAACGTGGACAGCCAGCGCTGCACCTTCCCCCACTTCATGTTGGCCCAGATCCTTTCCGCGCCATTGGTTGCCTCAAGACAGTGTTAATTACTGCCAGTGTGTTAATTGTAGCGATCGCCCCAAGAGACACATGGGAAGGGATGAGATAGGAGGAAACCGTGGAGCCAGCGGCTTTGAGTCAAGCTGGCATTTTTAAGGGCAGCTGCGGTTCCTGCGTCGCTTGCCCATCGTCACGGTGCAGACACTGGCGATCGACCATTTTGTGGAGATTCTCGAAAGACTCCTTCGACTGCTTTGCCTCTGCAACATTAATTACATTATTACAGTGTTTTTTTTTATTACAAAGAGTTATAATTTGCACTACTGGCAGTAGTTCTGCATTTGGAGCATCTGTACAGTTTTTATGCCACATGCGTGTGCAGACAGCCTCATTTGATGATGTGTGGGGGGGGGGAACACCACCTACATGCTTTCTCACATCCACAAGGAGTCCTAATTAGCAACACAGCGTTCTTCATAAAATCTCCACTTGTTATCACTTCAAACAGTTCTCTCACATTTGCGATACATTTCCTATCTGGCTCAGAAAAAAACGTCTTCCTGTTTGAAATATATGACACTGTCAATAACTTTCGCTGATTTCTGGATCACTTCTAGATTCAAGTGTGAACTACACTTTAATAATCAAAATTTGGTGAGATTTGACGAATAATAACTCCCATCTTTTCAGGCTTTACTTTGAGCTTCAGAAGGACGCATGATGAGCATCGTAATGGCAACCATTTGGTTTCGACAGGGTGTGAGAAATGTGTTAACCTTTGGTGTGAAAGTACGACAAAGAAAATGTTTTGCAGTACAGAATATTTGACACATTAGCTGATTCCTGAACCACAGAAAGATGCAAACTTTGAAATTTTAAGTTGAAAAAAAATTCTTAAAGGATCTAAAAAAAACAACAACAACATCATTGCTTACTGTAAATTTGTAGCTGTTGAATGAGCCCATTGGATCTACATCAAATCAACTCTTCTGGCCACATTTTTTAGCTTCATGAGCATCTTTCAGCTGGTGTGATGCCATATGAATTACTTGACATGGTATAATTAACTGTCGCTGATTTCTGAATGGGAGGAGGGTTTACCTTCCAGCTTTTACTGAAAATGACATTTAAATGTCTTGAATTAACTTACATAAAATTTTGTTTTAATTAAGTAAAACCAACATGCAACTTTTCTAGCCTTATTTATAGTTTTACGTCGCTTTGACCACAACCATTTGGTTTTAAAGAGGGTCAGAGAAATGTCTGAAATACTGCAGTTTTTCAGCTGGTGTGAAAACGTGAGCAGTCACTTAACTTGTAGTTATTTTGTGTTTCTGCAAGAGTAGAAATTTAGCCAACATTCAAACAGGAATTCTGACTGACTTGAATACGACCACTGAGGTCACAACTCAAGCCACAACTGGCCAAAAAATTATGAAGCCACCTATGTGTTGAAAAACTATAAGGAGTGAATAAGTGAGGAAAAAAAAACGTCAGGAAGAAGGAGGGTGGGTGGGGGGCAGACAGACAAGGAGAGAGAGCCTGCGACAGTGAGATCTCAATAGTGAGAGGCCTTCTTTGTGTTTCTGTATGAGGTTTATTTTGGGGGGCGCAGGGGGAGCTAAGAAAGGAGGGGAAGAGGAGAGGGTGGGGATCCTACCCTGGGCCCTCAGACAAGCAGCACATTGTCCTCCCCAATGTGTGGCGGCACTTGTGGCGTAACGCCATTATTTAGGCCAGTGGAGGGAACGGGTCTGGAGACCAGCTTAACCAAAACGCCAATTAGAACCAGATCGTCCTGATTAATGGACGAGGGAGATTGGTAAACAATGCTGACCATTGTTAACATAACCTCCCCCCCCCCTCACACACACATATACAAACCCCTACCCCACTGGTTTCTTTCACACAACAGACCCTCCATCCCTGTTGCCTCTGACTCACACACACACACACACACACACACACACACACACACACACACACACACACACACACACACACACACACACACACACACACACACACACACACACACACACACACACACAACATGTCTGTCATTTCAGTGTGCAGAGGCCATTAGCATGCTGTTCTTGATTTATTTATTTTTTCTTCACAGCCTTGATGTAAAGTTTGGATTGATCATCGCATGCACATATTTTTAGTTTTCCCATAGATTAATCCGAGTATCTAAAGTGACAAAACTGAATAAAAAAAATTATTGCAGTTGTAATTCTTAATATATATGCCAAACATACACATGAAATCGGACTGAAAATGTAACATTTGAGCCACTAAAATTGCATATTGGTTGTAGATGAAGTGGTGAAAGTGAGGCTTCTTTCTTCAAAAGCAGTGCTGGGCTCATATGTTAATCACACACCATGCGATGCTCGGCTCTGCATTTCAATACGTCCTACTTTATTGTTTTTTTTAAGCATATGCACTGAATAATTAGCCACCACATACTCCAATCAGGGGCATGCCAATGTGGGGTTGCCATGGCAACCCCATCACACACACACCCACCCACCCCCCACACCCACCCCTCTCCCTCCCTCTCTTCCTTCTCCTCCCCCTCCTCCTCCTCCTCCCCGGCTGCAAACGGGACAGAGAAAAATAAAGCGTGGGAAAAAAAAAAAAAATTGGTGGCTCAGACAATGATGGTGGGATGACGGGACGGGAGGAGAGGGGAGGAGAGGAGAGGAGAGGAGAGGAGAGGAGAGGAGAGGAGAGGAGAGGAGAGGAGAGGAGAGGAGAGGAGAGGTGTGATGTCGTTGATTAGAGGAGCAGCTTGTGTCTAGACTGATTGTTTGGGAGTTTGGTGTTTTGGGGGTTGCAGGGCATATTTCACCTTGTCAGTCTGGGAGTGATTGTGTGTGTTTGTTCCTTCTGTTATCAGTGTGCCATCTACAGGCAGCGCCTGGGAGCTTACAGTACAGTGTTAGAAGGCGATACAGTGAAAGCTAACACCTGATACATTAAGTCCTGCTTAGCTCACAGTCCCACAAACATTTGAGTCTGTGCCCATGATCTGATACTCAAAATCTGTCGCCATATACTCAACATCTATAGGGGATTCAAAGTCTGTACAAAAAAAAAATAGTTAAAGGCTTTAATAAGGAAATGCTTCTCCTGCTGTTCCAAAGTCGTATGTGTTAGGTTGTTAATTTCATGTGTACATGCAATACTTTCAGCCTTATTCAACCAGGATTTTCTCCTGGGATCTACAGCCTTTACTCTCCTCCAGTTTTACACTGTAAATGCAGTAACGTAGAACACAGTAGAATCTCGGCAACTGAGGGACTGGAGGGATTTAATGAATGATCTATTCTTTTAATGAAGAGAAAATATGCTGTTGCTCCCGCATGCAATAATTGTCCAAGTATTATGAGTTAGGAACAAATCCAACAACTGCATGTTCAATTAGGAAAGCTGATAATAATAGTTATTAGATTATAGTATAAAGTTTGAACTGTAGATAACCATGGATGTGTTTAACTCGTACCTTATTAGTGGACTGTTTTTAATGTCTTTTCTATCTCTTCTTTTAGGGTTTCTGATCTACCTGAAGTTGGGAGTCACCTGACCTTTGGACTCAGTCAGTGATGCCCATTTTACACAGGACTACAACATTGTTAACCACAGTTACCGACCTGAAGAAAAGCAGCTCAAACACAGTGACAGCTTCTCTCACTGAACAACCTGATGGTGGACGACGTCTTAAAATGTGAACACAGAAGTCACCGTTTGTGGTCTGCTACAACAGAACATCTAAATCTGAATGACGACAGAAAGAAGCACCAACATTGTGTTCTGGGGAGCTGCTCTGCACAGCTGTTCAGGAAACATCTGTACTAGATTTCAATGTAGGTCAGAGATTAGATCACGCTCTCCCTTTCACACATACAACCCCCTCCCCCCCCAAAAAAATTTTTTTTTTTTAAAATTTTAAAAAAAATAGTTTATGTTCATGTGCAGGAAGAAGGAGAAAAAAAAATTAAAAATTAAAAATTAAAAAATTAAATACTGGAAAAAGTAGTGATTATTATCATTATTAGTTATTTCAACAAATTATCCTCCTTTAGATGAATTTTATCTTAGAAAATTTCAATGTGTTTTTTTTTCATTTAAATTTGTCATTTCTTCTTACATCGCTTTTTATTCTTCTTGGCTTCTATTTTAGATAGAAATTAAATTTGTCTCATGTAAAACTTTGAATGTTTCAGTCAGATTATTGACAATCTGTGTGACTGGTTGATTTGAAACATCTAAATTTGAAATTTTTCTCGTGCAATGTCAAAAGTGTTCTCTAGGCCGGATGCATCAAGTATGCCTTTTATATCAATTTTTCAGAATATATGACATTTCTTACATCAACAGTGTACAGTATCCTCCTGTGACCATACATAAAACCCCTTTTTAAAGTTTTTTTCATGACAAAATGGTTTAAAACATCGTAAATAATTTGGATTAAGTATGGTCTTAAAAGGTTCTTTAAAACTTTTATTTACATTTTATATTGTACGTACAGTGCGACCATAAGGCTGAAGAAACTCAGGAGTCTTTTATAATCTTTAAATTGTACTCTTTCATAATACACTCTTTAAATTATGATGACAACTATCATGTAACTATTTTGCCCAATCAGTACTATATACTTTTTATCTATGCAAAAGAAAATGAGTGGTTGATGTTAAATCTGCATCATTTGCACAATTGTTTGCACACAAGTGCTGTTGTTAAGTTTGCACATTTGTAGCTAAATGCATGGATTGTGAGTGAAATGTGTTGAATTGTGATGTTTTACTAAAATGCACTGTATGAGCACGGATGCAATGATGTTGATGGAATGTGGATTTTTTTTTTAGTGTAGTGTTTTTTGTGTTGGTTTGAATAGAAACAGTTTAGACAGTCATGTGAGTTGATTTATTGCTTTGTCGGTCTCAGAGACTCAAATCTGCGCTCGTTCCACATTTCATTTGTGTCCAATCAGCTCTTCTGATAATGTGATACGACTTGACTGCACTTGTTTTGTTTTACTGTGGAGAACCTGTGTGAATATGTGCAATAGATTGTAAGCAGTAGAATACTTTTTAGAGGAAATGATGTGATTGATTATAATGTAATGCACTATTAAATACTGTCTCAGGAGTTTTAAAAGCCTGATTTGCACGTGAGCTACTTTGTACTATGCAACTGTTTCCATTGCAACTAATATAATCAATAAAAGTATTAATGTTTACAATGAGACAAATACTGCCTGTGTGTGGATTTACTACGTCTACTATAGCTTTCATCTTTTGCTGTGTTAAAAAGGTACATTAGGATCAGAAAGCAAGCACTATACAAACAAGATTAATATTAAGCTGAATCTGATTTACTTATTTACTGTGGCTGTGGTTACGAGGGTTTTTAATAGTTTTTAGTACACATGTACACATGTACATACATGTAAATGCTATTTTTAAAATTAGCTGTGGTTCGGATAGTGGAAGGGGTTGCACACTAATGAAAAGGTTGGCTGTTCAATCCCCGGTTTCTCCTGTCCTCGGGAAAAATACTGAACCCCAAGTTTCTTCTGATGACGAGCAAACACCTTGCATGGCACTTTGCAACCCGAGACGGTAAGAAATATGTAAATACAGACCACTCACTCTTTGCTTATTCTGTGGAAGTGACAATGGTATTTTTTAATTTTTTTATTTATACAATTGATTCAGTAACATTATCGCAGTTAATTCACAATGCTATTTGTTCAAATTACACAGGTAATCTGGAGGATATCAGATTATGGAAATTTAAATCATATTGTAGCGTCCCTCCTTTAGAAAGGTGCCAAACGTTTTCCTGTTTGCTGGGAGTTTATTGGTGAACATTACACAGGAGACTGTGGGCCACAATGCCAACTTGACAATTCCATTCCCTTTACATTTAGCTGAGAACTAGCCTCTCACGTTCAGCTCTCACCACAGACTAACTCCCCTTTAACAACTAGCAGGGAAAACAACAAACACATCCTCCCTGACTCTGCCAATCACAATCTTAACGCAGATCACTGTCACACTGAAATGACGGACAGGATTCACAGCTTCGAAATTTACGACATGTTCAACGGCACTCTGTAAATCTCAGCATCTACAACAAGACTGTTTTTAATCTTCTCTGACCTACTACTCTGAACACAGTGACATTCGTAACACAACAGTCAAAACCAACATGTCACCCAGTCCGTCACAATATAAATATATATATAGAATATATATTATAATACTGATCTACCCTCGACAGTAAAGTCATCTTAAAGATGTGGTTTTACAGTGAAGGTATCTCCTGAGGTGTGTAATTAATCAATTTATAAAACAAAAAGCCCTCGTAAAAACGTCTGGAGATGGAAACCCTCTGGTGCCGAGTACAGATAATGTGTTCATAACAACATCGAACACAACCACTGATCAATGTTTACACGCAGTGCACATTTGCTGAAAACCCAAGTCACATCTGGATGATGTGTCGTGTCTGGGGCAGCGTGGCACAGCTGCTACAGAGAAGATCCAAGCCAGAGGATCCAGCTGCTGCTGCTGTGCTGTGTTGGATACAGCCTCTGAAAACATCTGGAGGAACGAGCACCGCGGTCGGCTCACAAACACTCCGGGGTTCAACGAAACGAGGTTTCTGTGTTTCGTATTCATGCATTACAAAACACGACAGTTACTTAAAAGTATTAATCAGTTACCATCTAAAAGGTCTGCAAAAACAGTGCGGCACAACTCGCCTTCAGGTGATGATACAAGACAGAAGGATGACGAAGATTAATCCAAGTTTAATGATAAAAAAAAGACAGGCAGACAAGAATTTTTTATTTTTTTTCGTATTCTTTATCACAAAGTTTTACATGATCCGATATGTTAAGTTGCCCGTCAGTGGAGGCAGACAGAAAGACACATATTTCTAAAATGAAAGTGTATAAATTATTATCAACCCTAATTCACAGTTTTTAAATGTGCAACTAGATGTGCTTTCAGTTTCTTGAAGAGGCTTCACCTTTCATCCAAGTGGAAAAAAAAGAAAAGAAAAGAAATCCAGTTAGATGGATCTTGGCTACTAAAAGCCTAAATTAACTTATCATAAGCTAATAGCTTTGGCTGACAGTGACGTCCAGGCTTTGCTCAGGCGGTAAGAAAAATAAAAAACAACAACACAGGTTTAGATTTTAGGGTTAAATTTGTAAATGAAATGGGTTTTTTTGTTCCTAATGAATTTCAAAAAATACTTTTAGTAACATAGTCTGACAATAATATGTCTCAATAGTCTTTTTTTAATGATTGTGTTTAAATATCAATAAGTGTAGTTGTATATCGGTTCTAAAATACTTAAATTGTAAAACATTATTGGTGAATTTAGTCATGCTTATAACTGACTTTTACATGAAATCCCTTATTTGTATAATGAGGAATCATAATCAGTATAATCAAAGTAGAAGACTTCAATTTACAACCGATGGCACCACGTGCTTAAGTGGGTGACCTTTCGCACACAGACTTGCCTTTAGTAAGCTTTGATTCTATACAAGTAATTAACAGGTACATTTAAATTAGAAAACACTGAGCAGTCATAACTGCTGCAAATGTCAAATCAATTATAGAATACTTCATGACTGTATATGACCTAATCTAGGAAACCTTCACAATCACAGCATTAGTATCATGGAAAAGTAATGTCAGAGAAACATTTTAATACTGTATCTTTAAAATCCTTCACACAGTTTGTAGTTTGTGGAACTATTTTGTTGCATCTGTTCTTCTGAACCACTGACATTCTTACGATACACTGCAGGTTAAATAAACATGAGCAGTTCTACAAACTATATGACAAATGGACTGATTGTAAAGCATCAGTCAGACCCCTTAATGTGAAAAACACAGCACTGGAAATCATGTACAGCCAATTATACAGTGTGCTGTGTCTTAAATGAGCCTAATTACAGAGTGATCAAGATCAAGACCTATTCTAGGCCGAGATAGAAATACACTAACATTTTTCAGTTCATGCACTTTCTTACTTCAGGGTAGAGAATTTCCACAGTTTAAGATCTAAATATAAACTGTAACATTTAAGGTGTCAAAATCATTACATCAGTGTATTAAAGGGAAAAAAAATTCAAACGTCTGTTAAAAATCCCACCATTACTGCAAGCATAAGTACTCCTAAAGTTGTGGTTAACATGATAATTCGCAGTGCAGACGCTGACTTTGAAGTAAAAGTTAAATCCTGAATGACTGTGCCATATGAAATGTACGGGCCCTCTGCTTCAGTCAGGGCTGCAGAGTGGCCTCCAGACAGCAGGAGAGTTACGGGAACAGTCTGATTATGATGGAATCAATGACAAAACAAAAGCTCATGTCTGGGAGGAAAATCGTGGGAAGTGCCGCCGAGGGCCTGATTAGCATTCTGTATTGCGAGTCCCCCGTAGGCCGTCTCCTGGAGCCCCCCGACCCAGAAGTGAAGAATGGCTGCGCGGGAGGGGAGGGGGCAGAGACGGGGGATAGGTTGCAGAGGGCCAGACGGGGGATGCGGAAAGTCAAGGAAGACAGCCTCACAAAGACAGGCATGGTGCTGTGGTGGTGGTGGTGGACGGGGGAGGTGCTGGAGGGCTCGAGGCTGCCACCGTGAAATCAGGCGGTGTGAGGGAACTGGGTTCAAGTTCAACGGCAAATCCTCATCTGCATGTCGAGGTGATGAAGATGAAATGTCTCTTGAAGAAGTCTGGCCAACTTAAACTGACTACATCATGTCTGACCCCATCTACGTCTGTCTAAATCTAGCTGACCTGAGAGAAAACTGCTAAAAAAAAAAAATCTCAACAGTTTCAGCTCTAAACAAAAGCCCATCAAAGCCCTTGAAGAAACCGCATGAAAGCGGGACATCACTAGCTGAAGACGACTTGAAAGCAAAGCCAGTGACTGAGAAGAAAATAAGACAACACAGTACATCCCATAAACATCATTAACTTTGGATAAAAGATATGTTTGGATTCATACTCCGCGGTGGTTCTGTAACCGTGTTTATGGAGACGTAACCAGTTGCATTTGAATACACTGAACCGCAACAGACTCGGCATCAAATATTTACTCTGATGTAAACCGATCTCTACTTCACACATGTAGCTCCATCTCGAGGTAACAACTTCTTCAAACTTTTAGACAGTGATTTTAGGCAAAGATCACATGACAAGCAGCTGATGCACTGAAGATACTACTGTAAATTGAATGCTGATCAGGAGCGATGATGCTTTAAATGTTCTCATTCTTTACAAATCTGGCCTTTTGCCAATAGCCAAATACCTAAAGTACATACAACTTAACTGAAATGGTTTCATTCCCAGCACATCTCCACTTGCTTCCTGTCTCTTTACAGACTGAAAATAAAGTTAGATTTTTCACCATGTTTGTGGTTTTTTTAAGGCATCCGAGCTCATTCTGTCTGTTTAATATTAAACAATTTAGTGAAAGTAACACTGAAGAGAAGTACGTTTTTCGCCCTTCTTTGCTATTTTTTAAATCAGACAGTTTTAAAGACTAGTTTATTAAGAGAATTGTTTTGTTTTTGTATCTGTGCCAAAGTGATTAGTGTTAGTATATAAATAAACAATAACTATCCCTAATGGGAATATGATGTACTACTTATGAAGCAAAGAAACAGTCCATGTCTCACAGTAGAGACGATTGTGTTTGCAACAAACTATTGCTAATAAATTATTGCTAAAACTGGTTTTGTTCGGTGTTGACTGCCAGTTGTTTTATTCTTTTTGGAAAAAGTCAAGCAATATAATTACAAACTGACTGTGTTTGCAAATAAATTTGCAGTTAAAGTATATTAAATGTATTGAATATTTGTTTCTTTTTATCTTATTGGGAATGGTCCATATCAGCATCACTACAGATTCCAGCAACAGACTGACACAGTTGTGCTGCGATTCTAGATATTTATCCAACCAAGTATACCAGCTTACTGGATGCTATTTATCGAGATGACATTGTGGAAAAACAAACACCTTAAAACTCAATAAATCAAGGTCAGAAATTAAGTGTGACATCAAGATATCTGACCTCAGGGCGGAGGGACAATGGTCACTTCCTCCCTTGTAATTCACGACCTCTCCACAGTCACACAGTCAAGTGTTTACATTTGTGTGTGTGTGTGTGTGGGGGGGGGGGAGGAGGTCACCTCTGTGTGACCCTCGTTGATGGCCTTTTAAATCTACAAGTTGTTTGACCTTTGATCCCTTTTGATTGTTGTTCTGCCTCCTCGCAGGCCTCTGGGATTTCTCCTAAAGACACCTGTGAAATCCTGATGGTTAGTTTTTATGCCGGCACACCCTCCTGATTTAACACTATTAATTCTTGCTAAAATGGGCAGTAAGCGTTGGAAGAGTTACTCAGACCCTGCACAAAAATTAAAGTGCCACAATGAAGTACTCAAAGTCGGACTAAAATTCCTGCATTCAAAATCATATTTAAGGAAAGTTACAGGAGTATAATTTTCTTACCATGTCAAAATTTATTGAAATAGACACGTCATTTAGTATTTTTTTTATTTGTATTTATATGTATATATTTAGTAAAACAATCAAAGAAGGTCCTGTTGAAAGGGCAGACTTTTTTTTTTTTTTATACCAGGAGCTCATATGAACACAACCTATTTGTGCATCATCAAAAGACAAAAAAGCTGGTGGAGGATTTATAAGATCATTATGAGGTTTATGAAGTCAAGTGTTACCTGAAATGTAACTACAGTTGCCACATAAATGTGAGAGTAAAAATTACAGTATTGAAATGTAAATATTCAAAGTTCAAGAACGTCAAATTTGTACTTAACATATGTGGAGTAGACAAGTGAATGCACCAAATTGCTGACAACCACTGAACAGTTTTAACATGGAAAGAAGCAAGAAAAACAATACTGTACATTTACAGTATGTTCAGCTTGTTTGCAGTTAAAATAATCTGAGATCATAAAGCTCTTGACTTGAAAACAGTTTGGTGAAAGATTAAATAAACAAGATATTTTTTGAAAATATTAAATGTCAGAACCATGCTCCCCGGTTCATTCCTAAACTCCACAGTGGGGGAGCAGGTCAAGAAGGTCGAGGCTGGATAAAGAGGCTGTTGACCTGCTGGTTTGCTGAGTTTAACCTCTTGGCCTCCTTTTTGATGAGAGCTCAGAGGTCAGGACTCAGCCAGGAGGGGAAGTCTTTTCCACGGACAGTCAGACAGGAGGAGGAAGTGTGTCGCTGGTCCCCAGCGGACCGTGAAGATCTACTAACACACACACATACACGTGTGCTCAGACAGACGCACACATCACAACTTAACAGCTCATTTCTAAATGTATGCAGACTGCTGCAAAAACAAAACAGTCAGGTTGAAAAAGAATCTCCTGACTTTTCCTTTTTGTTGCGTTAACACACATTGTTAAAGATCAAGCATGGGAATGCTCAGTTGAACGTCTCCCAACAAATGTACATTGTCTGAAAATTATTTCTGTCTCAAAGCCATTCACTCGCTGGTTTCCCACAAAAACAGTCTAGTGGGTCCTATTGCACATTTTGTGAATTATCCCTAGACTCTCTCAGACCATTGACAGAGGGGCGCCGAGCTCGATGGGAAAACAATATCTCGTTGATTGCGATAAAAAAAACGATCCATCCAGGCGAAGACACAGGCACAAAACATGGCTAGAAATCAGCCATGAGTATGTCATGGCACGCTGGAGGGTCTGACTACTTAATTAGACATATAAAAAGGCTGGGTCAGACGGAGCAGACAGGCAAAGAAAGGCAGGCGAGATGAGGCCCTTCAAATCGTCTGCATCACACTGTGTGTGTGTGTGTGTGTGTGTGTGTGTGTGTGTGTGTGTGTGTGTGTGTGTGTGTGTGTGTGTGTGTGTGTGTGTGTGTGTGTGTGTGTGTGTGTGTGTGTGTGCGTGCGTGTGTGTGTGTGTGCGTGTGTCTGGATGGCGCTGTGAGAAAGTGTGTGCCATGTCGTTTGCATGTCTGAGTCTCGGCTGTGCAGGTCTGTGTGTCTGACCGCGTGCAGGAACGCGTCTGTCTGCCACATCTGTGTGAGTGTTTGTGTACTCCTGTGTTTTTATGTGCAGTGAATAAATGAATGAACATGCTAAAGGTGCGCTGTGGTTCTCTGTGGTGGAACGGAGAAACAGTTCCTTATGTCGATCGCCTAAATCTATGAAAATGATGATGGCTTTCAGAAGATGTGTCAGGTTGTAAAAATGTGAAATACTCTGTAAAGCACATACATGCAGCTTTTAGGGGCATAAATCATGCATAAGAAGCTTAGAGCTACATATCGGTAACTTGTGTATGATATAAAAGACTCTCGAGCACAAATGATCCAGAAAATGCACAGATGCTGAGCTCTGTGCTAAACATGTTATATCACAGTGTAAGCCAGTGGTTCCCACCCTGGAGGGTTGAGAGGATTTAGATGCACGAGTAATGTAAAAGAAAGTGCACAATATGTCAAAAAATACTTTTTCTGTCAGATATTCCTCCAACCTTGGCTTATTTTCTATTAGCATCCCTGAATGGTTTTGCCATTAAAAAGGATTTATATTGCACAAGATATAAAAATTTCTATTTGATTAAATTGCCCACACAAACACACACACACACACACACACAATCAGACACTAGCGATCACACAGACACCAATTTTACACCGCAGAGTCTGTTTACAGCAGCTGGGGAGCACCGCCGCATGCATGAAATGTTGTTGCGTCTCCAGAGGCCTGAAATCATGCCAACATCGGTTGAGGCTAAAGACTACGAGAAAAAAAAATGAGCGTGGAGTTAGATGGAAATAGATGACCAGACCTCTGTTACCTGCTCCTTATCTCTGCTCACAGCTACATTCGCTGCTGAAATCGACAACAGAATCTCAGATCTAACTGTCAGCAGCTCTGTTGCATTGTGGGTACTGTGTCCAGGTTTCGTCAAGGAATCTTAAATCAATCCAACTTTGTTTAAAAAGCACCTTTCAAACAAATCAAATGTAAATCAAAATGCTTTACAAACGACTGATGAAATGTAGGATGTTAAAAATTGATTAGAGACCAAGGAGGGATAAAAAGACGATGTCACCAGTTCTGCTGCATTGATTTGGATCCTTTTTTAAAACGGACTCCATGTTACAAGCAGAAGTGCAATGCTCTTCTGGTTGGAAGTTGTGAACAAGTCACAAACCAGATGGAAAGGGAACACTGGTCTATCCTCTGCTAACTATCTACAGTCTTTGTGACACTGAAGAACCGAGTTAAACGCACCGAGTAAAAAACAATGGCTCGTAGAGAGGAACACGATGGCACTCTGCGCTGATTCACCGAGGAGCATTTCAGTAACATTTTAAAGTCAGATATGTAGCTTTGTCAGCACTTGAGTCCAATTTGATTGAACTTAAAAAAAAATTAAAAAAAATCTCCAAAACCTTTTGATTCTTCAAAATTCATCCATTTTCTCATTAAATCCATTCATGCTTTTCTAACCTGTCCAGATCTCTTGTTACAAACCAAACACTAGCTGGTATCATAAATACTCTTAGATTATGAAAAAGGTCCACTTTTGTCATCCATAAACACAAGGACATCACAGCGCTTCCATCTCGACAATTACCACTGCAGATTACCAACAACTGGGAGCAAAACCCCATGAAAATAAAACCACAGGTCAAAACAACATAAAGTGAAACACGAGAAAGAACCAGAAAATTGGTCACATCACTTTCATATGCCATAATTCTGCAGTTCGATGTGCGATTGTCAAATATAATATATTTCTAAGGTGGTAAATGATGAAGGGGAATAACTTGACTATTGTGAATAACTTGACTATTGTAAATAACAAGCAAGCAGGAATAAAGGCGGATTTGAGCTGTTAAACAGAAGATTTTCTCATGTTTATTATCCTCCTCAACAAGCTAACATGACAAGCTTTCATTTGATATTACATTTTTCCTGTCATTTCAACACAGCACCATCTGCAGGATGTCTGCTTTCCTGTGTAGGTATTAATATTAAATTCAGGTTTTTTCTGGCCACCGTGGTTTGAATTTTAGTCTCCACTGTGTGAGTCTGCTCAGACTGGTGTTCAAACTATGTTAAGTGTATAAGAGAGGACAAAGAATGTGCCTCAAAAAGTCATTAATGGTCTAAACAAGTCCGAACCACTTATAATAATCACTTATTCTTACTCACTCAGAGTTGCTTGTGAGCAGACATGCCGCAGTCAGTCTGGACTGGGGTCTGTGGGTGAGAACCGACTGGGAACCCTCCATCCCAGCTGCAGCTATTTGTTGTCTGCAAGACATAGAGGAGAGGTCACAGGTCAAATAAGTTCACAGGAACTCGGGGCTTTCACATGTTAATGCTTCAGAGCGACACCAGAAAAACACAGTGGTGATTATAACCTTGTCAGGACACTGTTTATTTAAATGCATCACAATCTCATGTTTGAAGGACACATCTCCCCAACAGGTGGATATGAATGACTCTGGGTTAACAAGTTTAAAACCAGAGCACTTCTTGAAAGTGACAAGAAAATACTGACATGAGCAAACATGAGTGAGATGGTGAAGCTGCTGCTGCGTTCAAAATGTCACTAGAAGCCACCAAAGCAAACAAGAGTCACATCTGGTTTACAAAATGTGTTTTATGAATAATTATTTTACTGTGTTATAGACAGTGGAGGAACCTTTTTGTGAGCTCAGCTACTAAACTTGAACTCGAGGGGAGAAAACTGTAATTTTTACTCCACTTTGTGACATCTGATGTTACTTTAATTAAGATTTTTGTATGTTAATAGACTGTCTCTTAATTTTGCAGACGATACTTAAGATTTTTTTGTTCTTCAAACAGTATTTTTACATTGTACAAGGCTCTGAATAAACCCTCTACTACTGGTTGTGTATTAAAAACTTGCCACCTCCCATCCTTTCTATGTATTTTATTGTGCTACTGTATAATATCTTGTATATCTGATTTATAACTGTTCTTTTATTTCCATTTGAAAAGCAACAAATAAATATGAAAAATAAATATGGGAGCACTTTTAAATGCTTTAACAAGCATATAGTACTATGTTAATGTATTCAAAGACTGTTGTAACTCAAGTTACACACTAGAATATCACCGGGCGTCCTTGGGTCTTTGGTGTTAAGATGCTGACCATGTAACGTCCGAGATTCACCAAGGACCTTTGTTGCATGCCATTCCCCTGTCTCTCTTCTGCCACTCATTTCTTATCAGGTTTTTACTGTGCTCTATGTATTAAATGCCAACACATCCCAAACTACTCTAAACAAACCACTAATGCACCGTCTTAAGTTCCCATGTGAAGAAATAGTGTTGTTAAGTTCTGTTGTCAGGACCTTAAGACCCCTGAAATAACTTGTGATGTAAGTTGGCGCCATATATAAAAAAATCAAATTGAAAATCTATTTTCTTTTTCTATAATCAAAACCTGCGATCATTTAGCACCATCTGAACACTGAGGTACGGTTACACACCCTCACATGTACACCTGAGATGGGAGATCAATCACCAATGCAGAAGAATAGCTGTGAGAACAAGAGTCTCACAGAAACATGCACAACATGAGCGCTACCAATCAGCCTCAGGACTTATTCCCACGTTGTTCAATCACACCAACTAAAACAGAGGCTGAACATCGAGAAGTGATTCCCATGCAGTTATTTTGGAGCTACAACTTCAGTTCAGAGTGCCCCCAGCTGGAGCTCCGCAGCACTGCAGCTGCTGAGCATCATCAAGATGCTTTAACTCACAAAATATGACCAAACAACTGCATGTTTCTCAACGTGATGCTGCTTTTTTTTTTTTTCTAATTATTTACTGATTTCCAACACAGAAATCTTTGTAATTATCAAGTCAGTCATTTAATCTGTAATGAAAATCGATGACAATATTGTTAGAAGTACCTTTAAATACTTGCAAACATGTCCTCGGTACTTGGATGCTTATTTGCCATGGAATCAAAAACCAGGTTGGCTTTTGTTTGTTCAAGTATAAAGGAAAAATAAACCCACATTGTTCTTTTCTTTAGAATCTGTAATTTCCAACCTGCGGCCAAGATAAACCTGACAGGTCAAGAAATGATTAAAGCAAATTAAAGAAGATCAAAATCTCTCTCTTCATTTGTTATTTTGGTGGAATCTAAAATGTATTTATGTGAAGCAGTCTAAAAAAAGAAATACTTAAAGCTCAACACCGTGTCCAGACCAAGATGAGGGTTTTGTTTTAAGGGGTCACAACTCAAAAGAATTGGGGAACCATGCTAGAGGAAATTAACATTAACATACAAGGGGTTCTTTATACAGAATTTTTTTTTAAATTACAAAGAAATATATGAGCTCAATTAGATTTTTAGAACGACCTAAGGGGTGCAAATATTTGATTTGATGAAATGCTACCAAATGATTGCTCCTAAAGGTTAAAATCTTTAGTGACTGATACTCCCATTAATGGTTTCCCATGCAGGCTGCGTCCTCCATATTGCACCTCCATGGGTTCAAATTATAACCTATTTGTCTCTGTTGTTTTCACACGGCTGCCTGTCAATCAGTCCTCCCACCCCCAGCGCAAATTGGTGCGGTGTGAAAACAGCCACTCGGTGCCCTGTGGGTCTAATTGGCTTGGATTTAAGAAGCCATTATATCAGTGAGGCTGATCTGAAGCTGAAGCTGCTGACTGCAGGCGGCCCACACTTTTCGTCGTGCCGAGAAGCGGATGCCGCTGCATCCAGCTGCTGCAGCTGCACACTCCCTTTAACAAAGATTTCTTACAAACACACTGTATGAAGATGACTGTCTGAAGGTGGAGTTGCACTGTACTCCATCACATGTAAATAATAAATAGTGAGTAATATTTGTTATTGGCTACCAGTTGATTTAACTGTATTAACAGACTGATTTTAAAAGGAATACATGCTGATTTATAATTATAATTGACAATCATTAATATTACCAGTGTAAATGTCCTGTAACAGTTGATTTGTAAAAGTTTATAATGACAGAAAAAGATGCAGTAAAGCTGAAATAAATTAAACATCACACAACACAATTCTTACAAGATTTACAATAAGATATTATCTCAGAGGTATATATATATACTTATATATATATACTAGTGCTTCATATTTATAAGAAATAAGAACAAAAGTAAATATGGCACAGACACGATATTCTTGTTCCTCATCTGTTCAACACGTTAGAAATAGAAATAGGAGAACAGGTCACTTTGTCTGTAACGGTCTTCACTGGCAGTTAGACAAGTCGGTTTTAAACGAAATAATGTGCAGTTTCTACAAATACTATTTTCTTGAATATAAAAGGGTTTTTCAGTGATGTTCCTTAAAAGTATCGAGATGGCGATTACTGTATCAGTAAACTAGAAGTGAACCTGAACTTCCGGGGTTTATAGTTAAGTTCATGTTCTGTACTTTCAGTGAACAGAGAAAAATATAATATTATTTTATTTTAAAATCTGTTTTAAGATGTTCCTGACCACAAAAAAAAGGATAACAGAGTTTTCCTCTATCAAAAATGACAGATCTCTGAAAAATGTAAAAATGGAAGGAATTTGTCATGATTTTTTCAAAGTCAAATTAAATGTAGAACTTTGTAAGGTTAAAGAAACTTTAATCATTTAATATCATGTTACCTTTATGGGGGAAAAAAACCACTTCATGCTAACTGATTGGAGAAGACTTTTTCTGTGACTGTGGTGTATGTGCGCACACACACACACACACACACACAGACAGAGAGAGAGAGAGTATATTCCTGCATATTGTAGTATAAGGACCAGAAGAAGAAGGGGACACCGCTCAGACCCCAAAAACACAAAAACAAACAATAAAGTCCAAATTGGAATTCAGTGAGGAGTGAAGCCACAAAGGTTGTTTGTGTCCCAGCGAGCAGCGACAGTGGGGTGAAGGGTTGTGGGTAAAGCTCACTTCTGAGGTTCCCAGCCAACTTGGCACGCCTTTTCAACTTCTCCTCGCCCCTCTGTCTTCTCATTGTGCGGACAAAAGCAATCTTGTTAAGTCCTGAACCGACTGTTCAGTCATTACCGATATGTTTTGTGTAAATCATCATCTGTTTCCTCTCAAATTCTGGCAGCGGAGTCATCGCACGACGATTCACAGTATGTAAACTGTGCCGCACGCAATCTGGAAAAATGTTTTGTTTACGTCCTATTACAAGAATCTGGAGAATAAAAATTCATTATTCTAACACAATATATTCCTGTAGTTTCATCTGAACAAAAAGATCATCTTGTGCAGGTTGTGAATGTGAAATTCTTTAATAATTAATTTAATTTGAATATGACAACAAAGTGCTGATGAACAGAAACAACTTTGAAATTAAATTTATCATTTAGGTCATATATCAAGTAAGACTGACACTATTTGCTGGTTAAAGCTCCTCAAATGTGCATATTTACTAATTTTCTAACGTTTGTATCATTATAAATGAACTATATTCAGGTTTGTTTTACACTTAATTGATCAGTTTGAAAAAATAATTTTGGGTATTTTTAACTATTTTCTGACACCTAATAGACTAAATAATTTATTAAGCAAATAGTATAGATAAATGTATAATGAAAATATTCTTAAAGTCTTGTCCTTGTGGCATTTTATAGACTAAAATATAATCTACAAATCTCAAAAATGACCAGTAAAGTAATCCATTATGAGAAAGTTTAGCAGCACAGCTACGATAATTACTCCTCACTCCTCTCCCTGCAGTTCACACCGGCAGTCATTTTCGGGCGTCAAGCACCTCACACTTCGGGTTTGAGGAGGTGGGCCCTCAATTAGTGAGCCACGCGTCCCGTGGAAGAAAGAGGAACTCCATAAGGAGTCTGTAAAGACTGGCCTCCGTTCACTCTGCTTTGACCCTGCCACCTCGGGGTCACAGGCCACAACACACTCCCATCTGGAGCCGTGTTATCGGCTCTATGACAAAGAGGCCGGACACCGAACTCCTGCATTCAGGCTGAGCTGTATGAGGCTATTCAAGGCCTGAGAACTGTGGTCTTGCTCCAGCAGAGACACTTCTCTGCACATCCACCCAGCTCCACGAGTCCAACCTCAACCTCTGATCAGCACAGATAATATGAGGCTGTCTTTTTTTAATTGAGCTGAAACATAAAGGCAGGAGGGCTGCACGCCTATACTGCCCACCGGGGGAGCAGCCTGGAGCAACTATACAGCTGTATGTTTGACCAGTGAGCAGCACTAATGTGGAGCTGTTCCAAGATGAATGCCTTGCTCAGTGGCAGAGCTGGGGGAAAAAAGTGCTTCCCATTCACCATCTGAAACCAGTGAAAATACAAAATATTAACAATAACAACGTATGAGAAGTTTTTCGCCTGTTTAATGCAGATCTTAAACTTTTTATTAACTGATTACACACTCTCGTCAAATTTGAATGGATTTCCATTTTATTATACTTCACAATTCAGAGGTAATTATTGCAGTTTTTACTCTGCATTTATTCTAATAACTTTGGTGACTAATATCTTGACTATATTCTATATTATTCATCAGAATTTTCATATTAATTATGATGTTTTAATATCTGTTAAAATGAGACTTTATTGATCCCTGGGGGGAAACTTACAAGCTACCCTGCAGCCCTTCTTTCTCTGTTGCGACATCAAAGTAACTTGCATAAATAATTATAACCCAATAATATTCTTACACAATGACACAATTCTGCACAATGAGTACTTTGACTTTTAGTACTTTTAAGTAGAACTTTGTTCACTGAACTTTTTTCACCACTGCACAAAACACAGACATTTCAGGGTTAATGATGCAGTTGGGAATTCATCTGTTGAATCGCCTGGCACAAACAGACATCTTTAAATCATTTATGTGCAATCCAACCCCCCACCCCCCCAATTTTTTTTTTTTATTTTTATTTTTTTTTAAATTACGTTTTCTTATATAAACAACAGATGACAGCAGTGGACTCTGCTTATTAAATAATTTAATACAACAAAATGGGAGACTATTTTTCAGCTGACCTAACAAGATTAATTGATTCATGTCTTAAGCATAAGCAGCAGAACTTCAGGCTCTGGCATTGGCTGATGTTTAGTTGACTTTCCATCTTTAGTTACAAATTAAAGGGATTAAAAAATATTTGATAAAGAATAATAACAGGTTCTATGTCAAGTCTAATATTATACCCAGTTGTCTGTATGTGGACATAATGGAGCAGGCTGTTAGTATAACTGTTTTATATTAGCCAGGGGGATTCTTTTATTTCAGCTGCAAATTATCTCATTCACTTTCATCACCTACAAAAGACTGCACATTTTATATTTGGTAAGTAGAGAAAGCCCACAAAGAATCACAGCACACCCAGTTACAAAAGTGATGACGCTTGTACAGTCTAATACCATTTTTATGCAACTGTATGCAGCCAGTAAGAAATGCAAATCAAAGTGGGCTCCAAACAACATATATTTAACCTAAATCTATTCTCCCTGATAAAGTCCATGTCTGCAGTGTCTCTGAGGAACAACTCGTGAAACAGGCATGTTTGTTTCCGCTTTTCTGTTGTTGATATGGCAGTGATCAACACATTTTGTGAGGGATCAGCTGTGAAGTCAACACGTTCTTCCCTGACATTTTGCCATCCAGTTTCGTACAAGTCCAACAAATCGTGGCACAGTGATGCCATCTGGTGGCAGAATAACCGTTGAGGAAAATTACTTGTAAATCTGTGCAGAAATATGTGAAGAATTCAGGATGAAACCTGAACAGGTGCGTGGCCTCAGCATGGAGCACTTGGTGTGTCAACCAGGCTTCTCTCGGATAAATATTCATTATTACTTTATCAAGCAAATTCGTAGCACTGACAACGTCATGTTTTTAAGCGACCATTCTCAGATGTGCTCAATGCAGGACCCTGTTTTAATGCTTTTCTGCCTTTTCTGCACACAAACGCTCACAACGCCAAAGGACACTTGCCTTCCCTTCTCCTTTTTCACTACACACTTAATAGGTGTTGATATTTTGACCCGCGACAAACTCACGTTTACAAACATAAATCTACTTACTTTCTGCGTCCCTCCTGTTTTCCCTCCATTTTCCAACCAAGTGACGAAACCGTGACGCAACATTCGCGCGGCTTGTGATTGGGTGTGGGCGGACCTGCGCACAGGTAGATTGATCACCTTATTTGACTTGGCATGTGGTTGTTGTTTAACGTCAGTTTCCTCTGTGACTGTTATAGTCTGTGTGAGACTTAAAGATCCAGGTTCACTGCTTCTCAGTTTTTATTTTGTAAATTTACAAAAAAAAAAAAAAAAAAAGTACAGCATCAGCTGAAATGGGTCCTGAATTATTTGCAGACTTCATGTCTTATAAAACTGTGTCAAAATAAATTGCACCCAAATGGTGTAAATTCCTAAAGGTTGTCAAATTACCACAAACTAACACAAATGTATTATAATTTAAGTAGAAGAGTTCTGGTTTCACTGACCTTGGAGGTATCAGGATATATGTTACAGAAGGGGAGATGTGGGGTTAACAGGTTAACCTGTATGAAAACCTCAGAAAGTAAGCTATGTCTTGCTAAAAAAAAAAGTGGGACCAAGTGATCAAATGGGACACAGCTTTGGAAACACAAGGGGGGGGGGGAGCTTTCTGGGTGCAGTGGCCACATAAGACACCAGACAATACACAAAAAAAGATATAGTACAGTAGTTTATGTTTACACAGGGCTCGGTTATATATTTATAATGTCAGTGTTTGGCAATTAATCCACATGAAATGAAGCCACCACACAGTGCTGAGGGTAAAATAAGAGCGTGATTTATTCTTTGCTCTGTTCTACAGAACTTTATTACAACATAAAGCTGAAGAACAAAACTGTGTCTGCTGGAAATCAAAGGTTTCGCTGAAAAAAATGCGGACAGCAATCACAAGTGTGAAAACTACTATATGTACAGCATTTATTGACCGTTAGTTTTAGATTGAGTTTGTACTTTGGAGTTGTAGGATTCTTTGATAAAGTAGGAAAATAGGAACATGTTACAATAAAATTTAAATTGGATGAAAGTGTCTTGAAGATTTTAGCACCATGAGACACAATGAGACCGGTAATTGATGTAGATTTTGACCTGACAACATAGTAATAAAGAGTCCACACATTTACTTTAGAGTCAAAAGGACTGATCGGGTAATCAGTTTAAGTGCAATAACCATTTAAAATCTATTTAACCAAATACAGTAAAAATATCTTAAAGGACAAGAAATAGGAACGTTTAACTTCCTGTCTGTGCTCAGACTCACTCTGATTGGCTGATAAGAGGCTTCAGTTTGTGTCTTTATTCTTCTGTGGTTCATTTTGTCTTGTTTGAGCATTCATTGGTAAAAGAACTTGACCCTACACCTTGTCGTGTTACAGTAACAGAGTTGAAAGGAAACGAGTCAAGAGAAGCAGGTCTGCCTTTTAAAACCTGATGTTCCAGTACTGCAGAATATCTTTACTGGCCTCAAAGTCATCTTCAGTTGTAGCAAAGTTGATGTCGGTGGGTGACGTCACCTCAGGGTCCAGCGTAGGGCCTCCAGCCTCTGAGGAGAAAAAGGTTTTAGTGTTTTAATCCAGTTTCTTTTGTTTTGGTTTTCTTCTTCTTCTGAATCTAATAATCAATTCACATCAGCCACAGAATAAAAGAAGATTATTGATGGTTCATTTCATGAAGGTTTTTTTTAATGGATTATAAGGATAATCTCAGATTTTACCAGCGATGCACTGGATCTGTGGTCTCTCCCAGTTGCCTCCAGACAGACATCTGACCAGAGGGTTTAGTCGTTGCTGGAAACCCTCTGTGCAGTGATAACGTACGACCGCATTGGTCTCGTATCTCTGTCGAGTTTTTCCGAATGTGGAGGTATTGCGGACCTTTGGTGGTGGACCACAAGAGGCTGTTGGAAGAGCATCTTTCTTTAGGCCACATAAAGAATTAATCTCTGATCTATTATGATGTAACAGCTCGAAACAACCACACGAGGGAGATAAAACCCTTCTGCAGTAAAAGAGCTGTAACATGCGTTTTCATCCTCATTAATGTGACTCACAGGTGCCTTTCTTGCAGGTGTATGAGAGGTGATAGTTGCAGGGTACGTCACTCCAGCGCCCGTCATCGTGCCACACCATCACCACACAGTCTTCTCCGGAGAGGAAGTAGCTGTCTGGCTGCCCTCTATACCAGTTCTCATACAGCTGTAAAGATGCAGAGAAAATATATGATCATAGATTTATGTACTTGCATGCAATAATTAGAACAAAATGTATGGAAATGTAAAGTGTGTCCATGTTTATGTCAGGCAAAAGACATTCTTTACAATTCTCTGTTTGACAAAATGAAATCTATTCAGCTTTGTTTTTGTTTAACAATAAAACATGAAAGATAAAAAAAAAAAAAAAGGTACAAAAACAATATAATTAACCTGGATGCAGGCTTTCTAAAGGGCTGAATTTTTTTTTTACAATATCCTGTTAAAGTAAGTAAAAAGTAAATGAGAGCAACCCCACAAATACTTACTCTCAAAAATAGGAAAAATTGAATAAATTAAATGAAAGTGCAAGTAAAAATATCAAACGTTTGATTTGATTCGATGAGTTGTTTTTTTTAATATAATAATCCTCTGCTTGGACATCCTCCTTTATCTATCAGCAGTGTTTATCTTCTGTGATGTAGTATGCAATTACATAACTGTAACCTGCAATCAACTGTGTTTCTATGACATTCCTCACCAGTGGGTTGCCATCAGACCAGCGGAAATCATCCTCAATGGTTTTATCATTCAGGCCGGTCCACTGGTATTCTTTGTAGTTGCCTGATGAGGAGGACATAACATTCAATAAATTAATAAATAAAAATCCCACATTTATATCAAACCATGTCTCATTTCCTACATGTATTTGTTGGTCTCAACCTACTGTTGATGTAACTCTGTTCCTCAGGGGTCATGATGGAGACCAGATGAGCTCCCTGCATGCGACACTGCTGCTCTGCGACCTCCCAGCTCAGACGCTGGCTGAAGTGTCGGTAGCAGAAACCGTGAAATTTATCCCAGCCTGTTTCACATCGCTCCAGGTCTGAAAAAAAAAATCCCACAGCAGGAGACAGGTCAAACGAGACAAACAGTCTTTAGATGTCTCAGTAGGTTACGACCCCTCCCTTTCTACTTGTTGTGGCTCAAGCGGCCTCTTGAGCTGGCAGTCAGGGAGGCTCGTTAAGGTGATGTGGTGGTACCTGTGTTGGCCTCTACCAGTGCTACAAATACCAGCCTGGTTTCATTGTGTCTCTCTCTCCTCGGCTCCACATCTCCTGGTTTGGTTCGGTTGACTTAACCTTTCACCTTCAACACTTGCATACATATTTATCACCCATCCATGCATTACATTCACCACTGATGCTACTCATCTTCACACCTCATGTTTCTTTTATAGTTTAACTTTGTTAATTTTAAATAAAACTCTCCATTGGCATTTCAACCTGTCTCTTCTCCCCTCCTCTTTGTCGCAAGCACTGAGCCGGTTTGTGACATGTCAGTTTAGTGGAAATTGTTGATTGGTTTGAGTTTAACAGCAGAGAGCTCACCAGTCTGACAGAGGTCTCCTCCGTATGTTGGCAAACAGAGACATTTAACCTTCCCACCTCGGTCAGTGCAGGTACCTCCATTGAGACAGGGGTCGTCCAAACAGGCGTCTGAAACACAACAGAGGGCCACTTCAGATCAATCTACAGCTGAAACCATATAGCAGAGGACGTGTATGTCATTATTCAGACATATTTTAATTTCATGAAGCCTGTGAGTATAATTAGTGCATCAAAAGAAATTTGAAACAATATTTAATGATGTCTGAAGCATTGCTAATCATTTCTGTGTGAACCACATGGTAAGTTAAATGCTTATATATGCTTACATTAGTTAAATGATTGTAAAAAATAATAGTGTTTCGCTAGTGTATCACTGGATGCTTCTACAGATGAAAGGACATCAGGATCCATGTGAGCCAACAGATGGCAGCAGAGAACAAGCTTTTCAGCGTCACACGAGGACAAAGTCCTCAAATCCTCTTCTGGCTTCTTTGGTGCATCCCTGACACTTCTGTGTTCATTTCTTCTTTCTTCTTCTTACACTCTATATCAATAACAAACCTTGAAAATAATTTTTGTGTGAGGTGTAATCCAGACATGGGGCTCCTATGGCTCTCTGATCAATTTAAAAAAGGCCACTGGTCAGTCCAGGAGATGTTCGTCTGATTTAAAAAGGTGTGGCGACTTTAAAATAAATTGTATTTTGTTTGCTAAAACATAACATGTCAACAAAGTATGTTTGGAAAACAATGTTCCTTTGTAAATGCAAAGGCATTTTGAATAACCATGTTTTTATCTTCTGCTCTCCATTAAAGGTTCAGTGTTTAGGATTTAGAGGGATCTATTGGCAGTATTGAATTATAATCTTTATGCTTGTGTTTTCATTAGTGTATAATCGTCGGAAACTAAGAATCTTTGTTTTTATTTCCTCACAATGAGATAACAAAATCATATCTACACAGGGAGCGGGTCCTCTTCCATGGAGTGCGCCATGTTACACCACCATGTTACACCGCCATGTTTCTAAAGAAGGCCTGAGTGAACCAAACACTGAACTTCTGAGCTGTTCCTGTGCAGAAAGAAGCTATTGTTCACTTTGGTGATGGTTATTACAGTATGTCAACTATTGGGACAAAGGCTGATGGCATTAGGTGGTTGGTGTTCCTATAGAAAATCAACTGATGACATTATTTTATTTTGATTAATTCCCACTATTTTACCTTGTAATTCACAAACAGAGTTTTGCATTAATTCTTTCACAAAAAGCCCCCAAAAGGCCCACACAGGATTATTGTTTATTTTCTGATTTTGGTTGCTGCTGGTTATTACAAAGATCGTAATTTGGGAGAAATTCATCGGTCACCTCATCTGACAGCTCTCCCATGTGTACTCATGCTGGAGTGACCTACTTCGACCCTTTTCTATGTCTTTATGTTACAAACCCTCTATATGTATGAGTCATTGTACAAGAGAAATACAGCACCTCTTGGCTTCTGGCTATGTGTCACCATCAGATAACAGTTGTTTAAAGTCCTGAGGAGAAAAGATGGGTTGGAGTTTCGTTTTGTTTTTCTAAATTTGTAAAAAGAAGGTAAAATGAAGGCATGTGTGTCCAAGCTGAAATTAAACATTTTACAAGTGAATTTGGTTTATTTTCTTCCTTTGACACCCTGTAAACACAGACTCTGTGTCGTCTGTCATTATGCCCACACTCGCATGCTGCTCTTTTCAGAAACCTCTGTACGGGTCAGTGTGTGTAAGAAAGGTAATCACTGCTTTACACGAGTCAAATGAGAATCAGATGCAGTCAGAGAAAAAACGTCATTCTATTTTGCTGAAGAATACACAACTGGTGAGAGGAAAACCATTGAGGAGCCTTTTAAGTCTTAAGTATGAAAAAATTATAACTTGGACAGTGACCCATGTTGGCATCTCTATAATAGTCAAAGATTGTTTTCATTTACATTTCAGCAGGGACCCGGTTTCAAATATATATTTACATTATTCCTCTCTCTTCCATTCCCTTCCCTTCCCAAAAGCACAACAATAAATTGCATGAAGGTGATAATGTGAGGTTGGTAATTTGAATTACTGAATGAGGGATTTCTTTTCCATTGTGTTTTCTTCCGCTCTAAAAACAGCTGAGTCTCCAGCATTTTACACCATGAATAGTCCAACACATAAAGGTCACTGCTCCCCAAATTAAGGCTTAATGGAGGTGCTGATTAAATGTGGAAAAAAAGGAAACGCTTCTGCATGCTGCAGTCTGTGCAATACTTCTGAGGCAAATATTTTGGATGATTGAAGAATGTCTCATGAATTGCAGTTTAATCATTTAAATTGTATCAATTAGAGAAAGCAGACACAGACTCACATTAGAAATGTCTCCTGCAATAAAAGTATTAGTTTTACAGTGATGGTAAAAAAATTGTGAGGTGGCTACGTTTGAGACTGGGTTGCCAAACAAGGAAGTCAGGTGACGGAGTATGAAGAGTTGAAAAGTCCAAATGCGTGGCTTTCATCTAAGAGAGTTGTTTGAGTAGTGTACGTTAAGCAAGTAACTCACTATATCTAACGTACCTTGACATAACTGAACCTAATTTAACGTACGTAACCTAACCAAGTACTTTTAGTGCCTAAACATAACCAAACTACAACTGTGTAAAGACAAACATAGGCATCTCACAATTTTAGAGCGCTTATTGTGAAAGCAATACGTTTTGCGCTGTGCACCAATGTAACTCTTACATATTTTGATGTGAGACTGTGTTGTGATATGAGTAAAACAATAACAAATAAAGTTGCACTTCAACATTGGATCAATCTTAGCTGGATAATAGTTTTAAGTTTCACCAAGCAGCAGGTGTCGATAAATCTGACATTGTGTACAGCATCTTTCCCATGTAGAATGCCTTACAACATTTTGTTATATTAAAAATAATTCATGTCCCAAAATACAGGATATTTGCTGGATTAAATATATGCTAATTTACTGTGTATTGTTTTGTCAACAGATGTAAAAGAACTTCTCCGAAAATCTAGTTGAAGTTTTTATAATTCTTCTAGTCTAAAATATCAACAACTTCTTCAAATGACACAAAAAACAAATTGTATGAAAGCCAATTTCTGCACACAAATGAAGTGAAGAAAATTAAATTAAGTTTGCATTCTAGAATCAAAAATATTAAGTTTGAATCAAATTGATGAGGAATGCAGTCAAAATTAACTATGAGAATTTTTAGTCTTTTCATTATTTTTTTGGTTATTGTTTCGGTTTTGTTTTCTTCTCAGAAATGAGCTTCCATACAATGCATCACTGTCCGTAGCTGCCCTTTTGGATTGTATGTGTGCAGTAGATACTACTCTGTCATTTTTAAACTAAAACGCAGAAACCAAAGGAAAAAATATTAAGAATAGATTAATCAACTAGTGGTGAGACAAGAAACAAATATAGATTAGTTGTCTTTATCAGTATTTGACCTAAAAACACAATACAAATCTTGAACGATCATGATTGAACAACAGATCATGACTTCAGAATGGAACATTAATGACCAAAGAACATTTCTAAACATGTTACTAAATCCCACCTCTTACAACAAAGCAACACCGAACATATTTTGTGCTTTTAAACATAATAATAATCTGTGCTTCTGGTACTAGACTGACTAAAAAAAAGTAATAAAAGTAAAACCAAAAAATACCAAGAAAGACAACAGTTAACACTTAAATGTAAAGTATTACTGCAGTTGCATTGGTCAGTGCTGTTAACATTCAATGTGATTGCTGCTACATTCCAGAGACAAATCAAGTCCCTTATTGAGTTACTTTCAGATTTATGGAAAGGACATTGTTGGATTTGATACTTAGCAGGAAGAAAATTATTGCAGAATAATTTGCACTATTTTGGAGCAAAGATCGATTATTTACAAATAAAATCTAATGATCAACATCCTGATTTAAGGTTCACCAAGGCCTATAACCATCACTCTCACAGGAAAAAATTGTCGAAGAAGCGCTAAAATACTCATACCAGTATATTACTTCACAGAAGTCAATCTTTGGATGAGGGAGACAACATCATGCACAACGATACTGGACTGTCGACAAATGTCAAATGGGAGCTGTCCCAGTGTGAGTATCTTGGAGGGTAGAGTGGAGATCACAAGGAGAGCAATGAGGAGTGTGTGAGGGTGAAGCGGGAGGAGTCAGAGGGGTAAGTGGGCTTGCTGAGACAACAAGTGAAACAAACGGGGGGAAGTCGTTTGAAAAGCAGGAGGGGTGTTTTACAGAAAAATGGAGTAGAGGCAAGTTGGGCAGAGGACAGACCAGGGGATTTTAGTGCATCATTGCGTTGAGTAGGAAGAGGACGGTTAGGCTGATGAGAGTGGCTTTAACATTACCTGAAGATTTCCCTGTACCGCCTACAGCTGCCCTCTCATTGGGCAAGATAAGCAGGGTGGGTGGCTTGGTGAGACTAATCTCAAAATCCACCAGACCGTGATCCACTGGTGGTATGGTCATCTTCTCTGGTTCAGCTGTCTCGTGGAGAACTTTGGGTGTCGTCGTGGCCGGACTCCATGTTTGTCTAGACCAGTGTGTGGTGGTGGTGATGGTGGTGGTGGTCGTCTTCGCGGAAGCAGCAGTGGACTTTGTACTCAGGGAGGAATCTGAAGCTGCAATGGAGGGGGTTTTACGGCTGTACTCATGATCGTTCAGAGACTCTTGGGGTCCAGCGGCGGTGGTCATCAGAGCCCAATCAGATGTTTGAGAATTGAGAGGAATGACGGTAAAGTCCTCAAGGGTAGGGGAATCATTAACGTCTCCTTCAAAGGTTGGGGCAACATTAAGGTCTTCTTCAAAGGTTGGGGCAACAATAGCTTCTTCATCAAAGGTGGGGGCAATGTTAATGTCTTCTTCAAGGGTTGGGGCAATGGTAATGTCTTCTTCAAGGGTTGGGGCAATGTTAATGTCTTCTTCAAGGGTTGGGGCAATGGTAATGTCTTCTTCAAGGGTTGGGGCAATGGTAATGTCTTCTTCAAGGGTTGGGGCAATGGTAATGTCTTCTTCAAGGGTTGGGGCAATGGTAATGTCTTCTTCAACGGTTGGGGCAATGGTAATGTCTTCTTCAAGGTTTGGGGCAGCATTTGCTTCTGCTTCAAGGGTTGAGGAAATGTTAGCTTCTTCAAGGGTTGAGGAAACGTTAGCGTCTTCTTCAAGGGTTGAGGAAACATTAGCGTCTTCTTCAAGGGTTGAGGAAACGTTAGCTTCTTCTTCAAGGGTTGAGTTAGCTTCTTCAAGGGTTGGGGCAACCTTAGCTTCTGCCTTAAGGACAAGATTTGGGATAATTTCAACTTCTTTTTCCACTGAAAAGGAAATGTTGGCTTCTTCTCCAAGAGTTGGGGAAACTTTAATTTCTTCTTCAAGGGTTGGAGCTACTTTAATGTCTTCTCGAAGGGTGGGATTAATTGTACCCGGTTCAGATCCACTTGCCTCTTCATAAGCACCGGTCACAGTATCCAAATACACTCTGTAACCTGATGTTCGATACCGTGCTGTGGTGGATTCAGTAGGTGAGTGAGAGGTGTTCGAGACCACTGGAGACTCAGTGGTAGCTAAACTTACTTCAGAAACTAGCTGGTCTTCAGACTTTGTTGAGTGCAGATTTGTTTCCTCACTTTCCATGTTGAGTGTGTCTTCAATTTCTAAGCTTGTACTTCCCTCCTGTCTAGAAATGGGAGACTCCCACAGCTGTGGCGCTGTGGACAGGACTTCCAAAGCAATTTTGTCAGAAAGGCGAGACCCAGAGGACATGGTTGCATCTGGACCTGCAGTCAGGGGTTCAGTCGGAGCGCTGCTAGCAGAGACAGAAGAAGATGGGTAGGAGTTGACACCGGAAATGGAGCTGACTGCTTCCACATCACGGTCCCTCTCTGGAAAGGAGTACAAAACATTTTTGGAGTTGTAAATACATATATTAAAGGAATAACAGGTAATAGGAATAACATGCTGGTGGCAGAGAGTAGAAAATCGTGACAAGAAGGCAATTCTTTTAAGATAGTAATGTTTGTCTTTTTGTTAGACTCAGAAAAGGCTTCACATACCTTGAGAGGTATCTCCAGACCCATCCATGACGACCCACGTTGAGGTTAGCGCCTCAATGGTGAACTTGGTTGTTTGGGCTAGTTGTGTGAGAATTGTTCTTTCTTCTTCTGAGGCCTGAGTTGTGAGTGACATCTGCAAAGGATCTTCTACTGCGGCCTCCTGAAGCAAGGGGTCAAGGGTGATAGGGGTTCCCGCCCAGAGAGTCTCCTCTTGAGTATGGTTGCTGTCTGTCTCAGTGTAATTTTCTTGTGATCTGTTTAAAGTCAGGTTGGTTTCCTGTACTTCTTTGGCCTGTATCAGCTTCTCTAATGGCTCTGTGTCTAGGATTGTCTGGTTCTGAGTGTGAGGTTCATATGTGGTACTTTCCAGCTCAGATTGGTGAAAGGTGAAGCTCAGGTTCTGGTGGGAGTCTGTCTCGTTGTAAACACTGGGCAATAATGACTTGTTTTGTGGAGAATTGTAGGTTTCTGTGCTGCTGATTGTGCTGTTCATCAGTGCTGTGGGATGCTGGGAATTGTAGCTCATTTCTGTTGGAGGTAAAGTTTCGTCAGATGGCTGAATGAGATCCAGCGTAGATGTGGTGTTGATGGGAGACTCTGTGATGTCTGATATAATTGTTGAGTCTATGTCGACTTGGTTTTCTTCAGTAAAAGGGACAGGGATCAAAGGCAAAGATTCAAGCACACTTTGGGCCTCTCGCTCCACTTGTTCTTCTTGTTGGTTCAGATGAAGTTCTTGATCTTTTTCCAGCAGAATAACAACATTTTGTTCAACGTCTTCAGGTTCTGTGGCCATGTAGTCCATCGGCGAGTCAGTGGAAGTGTTTCTGTTTTCTGTATAGGGTGGGTAAGCAATTAAAAATCTGTTTTAAGAAGGTATGATTATGACAATTTTGTCCATCTCCTTGAAGTTATCTTCAAGCACGGATTGCTTTAGTGTGACGTGAATAGTTTTCTATTATGACTAGTATAACTGAGTCATAATAAACAGTTTGCATTTACACCAAATGTCATTTTAATGTTATCTAATATAAACATATTTTTGAAGCACGAGATGCTCACCTTTGAAACAGTAAACGTCATGAAGGCTGGACAGCTCTGGGAAACCAGTTTGGTTGCTGAAGCGGTAGACAGTTTTGACGCCTGCCTGAGACCCTCCGCAGCGGTCCCTGGGGGTTATGATGGGGTAGCGCACGCTGCCGTCAGACAGCCACCCGGGACTGCAACGGTCCAGTCCTTCACTCCACGCCAAGTACAACTGTGCTGTTGTAGCCAGCTCTGCCCCTGCAGCTCTGCAGTAGGACTGTGCTTCGGCAAATGATAAGTGCTGCGGGATGTTCTCATGGAACATCTCCCCTACAAACACACAATATTTTCAATATTTTTTTTTACCATATTTATAATATATTGGACACTAGCTTGGATCATCAAGTTTATTGTGTTTATAAGTCGATAAAGTCCAAGCAAAACTTTGGGGTGACTGATTTTAGCTTATCACAGATATATCTGTACATAGTGGGTGGTATGTTGGCTGATGAGAAACATGAAATTGCAGCACAGGAATGAAACACAATTATGGAGATTGTCCACCACATATCATTAAGGTCATTTTGCAAGTGTAAAATGTCCTATGTAATTCACATCTTACACAAATTTATCACACTTCTATAGTAAACAAATTAAGAGAAGGGCAAAAATGTTTTGATAAATCATAGCAGATATGCGGTTATTGTAGTTTTTAGGTTCTTAAATACTAATATCAGTACTGGTTCACAAAAATCTAGTATTTAGTAGTGAAAATTATTTTAATATTATGATTCATACCATCAATTTTTTCTATGTAACAATAAGCATCAAATAGATCATCTGGATCCATTGTCCCATAGTTTCTCACTCCTGGTTGCCCTTCCATGTCACCGTGGCAACCTTCACGGGGCACTTGGATTGGGTACCTGCACGAAAAACAAGCAGCTTTTCTTACATGAAAGTAACATGTGCAACATACAGCTACAGATGTTTCTAAAGACAACAGGTGAATCAGACAGAATGAACAACAGATCTAGTATATTGCCAAGATCAGGTGCAGTCTTCAAAGCGAAGGTTTGAGTATTTGTGTAGTTTACCTGACAGACTGGTCTGCCAGCCAGCCTGCATCACACTGCTCGTATCCATCATAATAAGCTGCCAGCAGCTGGTCAGGAGTGGCAATTTGTGCCCCGATGGCTTCACAGGCCCTCTGAGCCTGATGGAAAGTAAAGGCATACCTGCCCAAAGCATCTCTGTAGTGGAACACAACACCTAAACACACACAAAAATGTACATATTCACATACTAACAAAATTACTGCATATAAATAACACGTGCAAAATCTGATCTCTTAAAAACAGCATCTTACTAATACGACAGACAATTGAAAACAGCTAAGGACACTCAAAATTATAATCTCTCCCACACTTTAATGATGATCTGTGTTTTTCATTGTGCTACCTTTGACCTTGAGTTGCATGAGGTCGCTGGCATCCTCCAGGCCCTGCTGCACCTCACAGCGATAGTGACCCGAGTCACTGGAGCGCAGATCTCCCAGCCAAAGTGACAGATCGTCAAGGGAGGAGGTGTAGTTGAGCAATGCGGCACGGTCCCGGTACACCTCGTTGACCTTCACCCTTTGATCCCGTGCCACCAAGATCAGTGTCTCCACCCCACCGGACACCACTGTCCACTTAACCCGCGGTTCAACAGGGGAGGAAGAGGAGGCGGTGGGTATGGAGGACAGAGACACCATGCAGGGGATGGAGATGGAGCTGCCCAATGGGGCAAAAACCGGACCTGAGTGGGGGATTGTCACCTGGAGCTGCCGCACCTCATCTGCAACCAAAAAAAAAGTCCCAGTCTCTGAGGAACAGAGCGGCGCTGTACATTTGCTGAAAATAGTGAATCATGCTCTAACCTTTAAATGTACTTTTGTATTCTCTGCCTATGAATAGTATTCATTTGGCATATTAAAAATCATGAAGATTTATATGATGAGAAAGAGATAAGGGGAAATGTAGACATACCATAAGCAGATGGAGTTTGGGTGGGAAAAGCCAGAGTAAGACAGAAGACTGCACAGAGAAGTGGAAGAAACTGGAGATGTCTATGGAGAAAACAAAACAAAACACAGTATGAATTCATATAAAATACAGTTGAAACAGATAAAGATTAATAAAATAAATCCTAAAGTAAACTCAAGGAGCAAATGACACAAAGTCAATTTTCAATTTCCACTTTCACACATAATTAACCTTAAAAAGGCAGAGTGATTTCTGTCATTGGAAGTCATGTTTTGTGTTGGTTCAGCTAGTCTAAGCTTGAACACGCTCCATTGATCTCACTAAATTGATATATTGTGATATTAAAGGCCACAACCTTTGTGTTCACCACAGCTTCAACCTACTGTGGTTTAGTGTGGTACACGTGCAGACAAGTAGCTGGGAAATAAGAAAGTCTCGTTGCGATTGTTAGCAAATCTTCTTTTGCAGTTTTGTTATTTATGTTTTCTTTACATAATAGAGTTTAGTAATTCATCTTACCACACAGTTTACATAAAAAATAAAAATGTACATACAGAAGGCAAAAAGGGCCATAAAACAGCAACTATAGATTTTTATTTAAGGAAAATTAAGAAAGAAATGATCTTATATCTTTCTCTTTTATCTATAATATATTCCCACCATAAAACTTGTATTTTTAGGAGATATTGTTAAAAACAATGACAAGCCAATGGCCAAGCTAGCAGCTCTCTGAGGCTCTAATTAGAGCAGCCTTAGTTTAGCTTGTTAGCATCTTAACAAACACTAAAACTGAACGGGAAAGTCTACAAAATTTATTGGTGATCCATCCAATAGTTGTTGAGATATATCAAAAAATAAATTAAAAAAGCTCCCATTTTCAAAAACAAAAACCAGCATGAAATGTATTGCAGGTCTGTAGCTATTGCATTAGTTTTAAATAGGTGTACCTAATAAACTGGCAACAGAGTGCAACCATTATACATGTAGATAAAAAATGGTGACCTGCCAGTTTTGCCTGAACGAAACAACTTTGGAGAAAAATCTCTGTATAAAACACACAAGTCCCACAAGATAGTACAAAAAAAAAAAAAAAAGAATCTCAGAGTTCAACCATGCAACATAAAAGACCAACTTCTCTGGTTTTCAGAGGGAAGCTGAGAGCACAGACTCCTAACCACAAGCCATTCATCACCTCCGGGAGCTAATGACATGGCGTCCTAGCCCAGCGGCACCGTGCCAGCTCTCCGTCACCAGCCTGGCCCTGTTATTAACCCAGTAGGCATGGCAGGACTTCCACAGTGACCTCACGCAACCTCCTAAAGGAGCCCATGATGAAGCTGCAAATGTTCATCCGTCATTAAAAAGTAGCATTCTGGCTCCAGGACTTTTCAGGGCTCAGATAGCGAAGAGTGCCTTTATGGTTCTGAAATGTGGCACAATTTTAACGTGTATATCAACACGTACCTTCCCATTAATCCTTGTTTATAATAATTATGGCACTTTTACCTTCAACTTAACATTGTATGACCTTTCAGTGCTGTCAAATATTCAAAACTACTGAATATTGGATATGTATTACTCAACCATCTACATCTACAGCTGAAATCAGAGAGTGAAAGGTTGCAAGGTTGCATCACAAAGTTAACTGACCAGCAGCAAATTGACTCCTGGTGAAACTAATTCTAAATAAATTTTCTTTATTATTATAAAATTGTGAAAAATGGGAACAAATGGATTTAAAAAAATAACCCAGGTCTTTACTAAAAATGAACTGCACACAGTTTGTACTTTACATATAAGAAATCAACATATAAGCATCAGACATCAAACTACAATTTTAGAAAGCTTCGTTTCATTAAACATCAAAAATGCTTTTCCAAAATCATAACAGCTTAGTTTTATGTTGTGAGTGTTCTTGAAGGAATTGGTTTTAATTTTGTCCAGCTGTGAGAAGCTCTTCTGTTTCTTTTATGCATTGCAGGACAGTTTTATTTTTAGTAAGTATACCGACTGCTTTGAAAATGCCTTATTTTTTTTTTAACTCTTCCAGGTGTGAACACACCAGAAAACATAGTATAGATGTGGGACACAGCAATGGGGTGTGAGAATGAGAGAGCAGCTGAATATAATGAAAATGCTCCTGATATGCCCATGTTGTTTCGAGGAAGTCAGCTAAAACAGTTTTAAACAAGTTCAGACAAAGAAGTTTCAGATTGTTTGACTGTTGCTGATGCCACCAACACAACCAAACTCTTAATGGGCACAAAAGAGGCTCGAAAAAAAATCCATAGCAAAGCTGTCTGTGGGTCTAGGTGAGGTTTTAACACAGTTTTGGCACTTGCACAGCATGAGCTCAACATGATAAAACATTTGTAATTACAAATTATTACAGTAGCTGTTAATCATGTTAAAGCTGAAGAAACAAAGTAAATATTACCAAGGTCAGAGCCGCTGGATCGAGCGAGAAGTTTAACAAGTGCTAACAAAGTTGACCTTTTCTGCATCTGTAAATCAAACACAGCCTTCGTAAGGAGTCGGCACCAACACAGCTCACTAACTTGTGTCAGATTAAATGGCCTTCTTTAATGTCAGAATAACTGTTGTCTGTTTCCTCTCCAGCTGGGTGGACTCCACAGGGCTGGCATCACTATTAGTATTCTTGACAAGAAAACCTCTCACAAAAAGCGTGCAGTGGGCCAAGAGGACAGCTGCACACTGTGCTTTCACTTTATACCCACTCCCTTACAAAAGGCTTCAGGGAAAATTAAAGGACGAAGCACTGGCACACTCGCCTGCTTTTTCTCTTTTCTTTCTCTCGCTCTTTTCATGGATGGAAAAGGAAGTTTTAAACCACTGAGAATCGTTCTGGAGGAGGCTTTGTACAAAAGAAACGGGCCCATTAAGACCCTACACACTGATTCAAATGATTACTGTTGTGACAGTGTGCCTAAATATCGGCTTGTGCATTCAGATCGATGACAGAGGAGAAAACCCTGGTCGCTGCTGGTTATTTTTGTGCCGTTGTTTCGCTGAGGTCTTTGGCCTCGCTGTCACCAGGCGCTTTGTAGTCCTGCTCATTTTAACGAGAGTAACAATGAAGAAAAGTCAAGCTGAAATCAATGCCACCCACTGCATTTAGAGGTCCGCAAACTGCAGCTAATGCATTATCCACAAGGAGGACTAATCCAGTCTCCTCCTCCTGCAGACAAGTACAGTGAACAGCTGCGGACTAACATCTCGGTCATTAGTGGAAAAATACAAATCTGGATTAAATCTGCATTTTCAACTTTAAATTTGAATGGAATAAGTAGTATTCAAGGAACATAAAAATTATGCTAGGATCCCTGTCTGTGCTGCACTAACAAACTCGTGGGTGGCCTCTGCAGTGCTCTGCATCAGGGTCAATACAGACAAACCTCGTCTCCACCAACAAACCAGAAAATGACTCCCGATTCCAGTTTAGGCAGGTCAAACATTTGTGACTGATGTGCTGTGAGCTCTGGAGAGTGCTGAGCTGGATCCATCTGTTTTTACCTTTTAGATTTCAGGCTTATTGGCAAGACTAAAAACTAAATATACACCAGGAATATGCATCATAAGTCACTTAAACAAAGTTACAAGATTATTAAAGAAGGCACCAGGATAAAATTAACTTTCGTCCTATCCAACAGCACAATTAAAGTCAACATAAAGTTGTACTCCATCTTGCAGTTACATTCTAATGTAACTATCGTAACATTTAGCAGGATTAGATCATTTTGAAACTTTGCAAACAAATCACTGTTTTTATATCTTCTTGTTAGAATTTGACAAATAGCTGCCAAAAAGAGCTTATTTCTTAGTTCTGCTCCTGTATGTCTGTGAGGATAACGGTCAGATTTCTAGTGAGCAGCTAGACTGATTAAAAATGTGTAAAGAGGGCAAAATAATTGGCAACAACAATGATCAATTCCTTCCCCTATTTACCTCCAAAGCAAATCCTCCAAATCTGTGTATGCTGATGACATTTGACTAATAACCCAGGACCAGAAAAAAAAAAAAAATCACCAACTAGCCTCCTTAAATAAGAAAAAAACCTGAACAACAATTAAAAATTCAGCACAAATGAACTAAAGCTCAGGCTTCACGTAACTTGACGGGAGTTTGACGGGATGAAGTCCTTTAAGGTAGCTGAGCTAAAGATCAGAAACAACCGAAATCCCCAACTAAGCGTATCAGGGCTGGCCTGCTGTAAACTTCGGTGCAGAGCAGATTGGCCTTTTGTGCTCCACGTCAGACTATTCACTCAGCACCACACCTCTGACTCCCTGCACCATCAAACCTAACACCTCCACACAACCGAAAGGTTGCACTTACTCACAGCAATCCCCACACTATGCAGACTTCTCCAATAAACCAATCGTCTGTCTCCCAACAAGATGGCTGCTTTGGAAACACCACCCACCAGGTGATTCATCACCACCCAGTTCGTCTGGGAAAGAGTCAAGCGAAGTTTCAAATAAACATCTGATCCCAGACCTGACTCAGCAAATCCATGGACAGACCACCGCATGTAGATGACTGGCCTATTATACCCAAGAGGAACCTTTCTGACCTCCTGATTAGATTATGTGACTTCAGGCTCAGGTGGGCTCTGCTTCGGAAGACCGATCACTTTCTCAGTTCAGCACCAACATGGCTACAATTAGGTACCTTCGGTTTTAAATCATTTGTGTGTTTGCTGACAATTAAACCAAGGTAGCGTAAAAGAGGTAGCTGTTGGCAGAATGACTTTCCTTTAAGCAAAGGATTGATGTTTTTATTGCTGCTTAAAGCTTTCCATTACTTGTAAGTCATTCCAGTAACCTTAAACCACGAAAGAGGCATATGCTACAACCCTCGCTGCCTAGCTCACATTGTTGACTTTGGAGTTTAATGGGCTGATCCCAGTTTATTTTCTGGGATTTTTAACAACATTTCCACAGTGAGTGTGAGCTAGGTGAGCTTATGTTTCTGAATTTCAACTCCAACGTCTAGAAAACAGAAAGAAATTGATAGACCATTTTCTGTGTAGATTAAAAAAAAAATAATAATAATAATATGCATGAGTAATATATAATACTCGTTATCGTCTTTAAAGACACAACAACACAAAACATTTCCAACTGCATCAAACTATAATTACGTCATGAAATTATCATTAGTGAATTAGAGGGTTTTTTTTTCTGAACACCCTTAGATACAGCAGTGTCATTGTGTTGCTCTGCCTCATATTTGTTATCCTGATAATCAGGCTGAATTTCCATTGTGTTTTTGATTTCATTATTTATTCTGAACATTTGGATGTGGGCAGCCAGGCTTTAAATGTAGGTCTTAGTCTAACTCTAGCAGCTACAGTCACTGCAGTTTCAGCCACACTCACTACTAATGATCGAGTATCACCAGCTGTACTTCACCTTCATTTCTACAGACTGCCTCACACTTTCTACCATGCTTCATGTTTATCGTTGGGGCAGAGTAACATTTTGTCTCCATTTTCATATGAAATTGCAAGACAACCAAACCAGTGCTTTTTCTTGCTTCACCGGTTAATGTCAGACCAAAGAGTCACAGGACCATCAAACAGAAGAAAGGAAACCTTCAACGTCTGCCTTGTGTTTCTGTGTGCCCTCTGTCTCGCTACCTGTCTATTACTGGCATCCACCCGAGCCCCGAGGTGGACCACGGAGAGCGAAGAGTCTACATAAGCACTTAAGACAAAAAGCAGGTTCCTGTGTCTGAAGGGCACATGAAAGCATGAAAAACAGCATTGAAATGCACTTTTGCAGTAGACTGGATCACATGGTTGCTTTCAATAAATGTAGAGGACAGTAAATCGATTTTAAATAGACGTCATCCTCAATTTTCCTTCATCTCCATAGAAATATCCATGCACATCTATTTGAAAAATCATCACAGGACTCCACAATCATTTCACAACCAAGGATGCTGATGTGGAGAAAATCTTTTCAAAAAACATTCATCTGCCTTAAAGCAGTGTAAGAAAAGAAGATAAAACATTGAACATAGCAAGACATTTTTTTTAATAAAAAGTTATTCTTAAGTGAGTTGCACCAGAACCTGAGCAGGACAGCAACTACTCCAACACGGTTAAGTACAGAGGGTTGCTTTCTGAACAATTTAACATGAAACTGATTTCAAAAGAACTTTGAAACGATCAAACCGCATCAACTGCGCATCATTAAAACAGCAGCTCAAACACAAGCCTACCGGATTGTTCTTAGCAGCATTTCAGCTGATGCAGGATGGACGGACTTCTTGGATGAAACAAGTATTTTCCGTCAGTTCCTCTCAGCTTGCTGCAGTGCGACTGTCCTGTCAGGGGAGAGCGGCTCTCTGGATGCTGCCTGCCCTGCACAGGTAAACGGAAGCTGGGGCTGCTGTCGCACCGACGGACTCAGAGGCTCGCGGAGAAAGAAAGGAGGGAGTTGGGAGAAAGTGACGCCAGATATGAAATCCTGAACTGCCCACTTTTTCAACCAACAATCGGGATGGAGATGACGCATGCCTGTCGGGGTGGGTGGGGGGGTGGATTGGGAGGGATGACATCTGAAACAACCGATGTTATAGGCTATGAAGTGAAGCCTCCACTCAGGAGATGACCTATATGGTTTTTTTTTTTCTGTTTTACTGCAGGGCGACAAATACATTGAGCGTCATTTGGATGAGCCAGGGTGACTTGAGTCAGCGCAGCAGCAGTCCGGAGTGAGTTGCTGATGCTGCTGCAGGTACTAATAATGCAGTATAGTCAGGAAGGATAGGGAAGCTGCCTCTTTTCCTGACTCTGGCTCAGTTTTGAGAGACATTCATACCTTGAACAAGTTTGCAAGCAGTACCAGTATAAATGAGCAGTTTGAATCATCCTGGGGAGGAACAGTCCCTGTAACAGGACACAGCTGGTGCGCCAGCATTTACTCCAATCTGCAGGATGTCTTTGATCAATAAACTGAATGCTGTATGTCAAAGTTTATGAGCTATTAACTTCAACTAATATCGAAATGCGTGTTAAAAGAAATTAAATATACTTTAATGTAGCAAAAAAGCAGATATATATTTCTGACACAAATAATAAATTGATTATATTTTTAAGCGGATGTTAATTTCTTGTTTTCACAACTGGGAAGCCTAAAAAATATTGATACAACTGCTGTTGAAAAGGAATGAAGCTTTCGTGACCCTGCTCAAGGTCAGATTAATCCCAATGGAGCAAAAATAAACACTGTGCCTTTTGGGACGACGTTTCTCCCGACATCACTATAGATCATGTCATCTCCAAGTAAACAAAATCAAACACAAATTTATGCAGGCAGGCACACAGTGGCCTAATGGCGTGGCACATTACTCATTGACTCTATTTTAAAACGTATATAGGCTACATTCTGGGTCTGAAAATTGAAGCCGATGGAAAAGTGCCCTTAAGGGCAATACCACTGATAGCCACAAGGGGTTGGCTCCAAAAAACCTCTGGCTTCAACAGACTCTCATTCAAAGGGTGCCAACTTCTCTCATTAAATATAAAGTCAGTCATTTTTTTTCACAAATCATTATAGTGTCATTCACTAAATTCACTCTTTCTGATCAGTGTTTCTGGTGATCCAGCTGAAAATAATTTCAGATTGAATTAGATATCAAGCCTCAAAGAGAGGTATGTGTGGGGGATGTCGGGTTTGATTCGACATGAATGGGGTGAAGTAAGGTTTTCAGTATAGGTATGTGGGTTTAGCTCGTCCTAATATGGTCCCATCTGGTTTCCAAGAACCAATATGGCACCAGCCAAAATGCCAAACCCGAGGCTTTAATACGACAGCTTACAAACCAATAGGTGGTGTCACGATGGATTTCTTCTTGGCATAACTACATAAGCGTCCATGGTTTGATTACTGGCCAGCTGGACCTATTGTATGTCACACCCCAACCCCCCGTCCCCATGTTTCCTGTCAGTATCTCCACTGTCAGCACCAATAAAGGCATAAATGCCACAACTACGCACATAAACTATCTGACAAACACTGGTTTATTCAAAACATATTGACATCTTTCCTAATTCAGTTGATGTTGTAATTTTATGTTACATTTTCACAAACTAGTTTCGTAGATTTCCAGTCCATAAAACAGGAGAAGCAGTGTGAACCTGGAGCAGGTGCATGCTTTGCACAGTTAATAATTCAGCTGAGTGGGGTGAGCACTGACTCACCTCAGTCAATACTGTGTGAGATTTGTGGCCAAGCTCAACCTGTTTGAGTTACGAGTTACATAAAGTACCCTATATTTTCAGGAATCTACTGTACCTTCCCATCTGTTTATACTGTATGTAACAGACACACACAAAGTCGAGGTAAACTTATAGCCGTGCCCTCTGCAGACAGCGTGAATGGTGCTTTATAGTGGTCTTCCTGTGACTCGGCAGCAGGGTGGTGCTGCACACCCGAGGAATCTCACACCCAGATAACAGCAGGAGAAATGTCAGATCTCAGAGAGCAGACGCAGATCAGAGGTGTGCTTCCAGCGATAAATGACTGTCAGAGTGACCCAGACTGATTCACGTCCAGACAACAGTTAGACATCATTCTCTGCTGTCATTTGGACTTGAGCAGTCGAGGAGTAAAGTGAAGAAAAAAGCCGGCGCTCAAGCAGAAACTTCCTCCGTTCAGAATCCATCCTTGGGCAACTTTCTTCACCAACAAATTATAACTGACCATGACCTCTGACCTTTTGTCTGTAGAGTTGGCCAAAGAAGAAAAGGTCTTACTGATGAAGATCATTTTTGACACGGAAAGTGTCAAATTGTTAACTGGCTTGTAAGAGTTTTTCACCATGTCATCATTTTATCCTTTTAGAAATGTGTAAAAATCTTTCAACATCACAGTGTGAATTCACAAACAGTCAATCAATCTTTCCTATAGTGTATATCAGTGCAAATTTGCCCTACCTCACAAATGACAAGATTTAAGTGCTTTTCTGCATTAATATATTATATTATACTGCACAACAGGCAGGAATCATAATGGTTGTTGGAAACTTCAAGTTTAGTTTTACTTCGAGAAAGGATATAATTAATTCTTCCACCGCTGATGTCAGTGACACATCCTTTCCAGAATGTTTAAAAATAATAATGTTAGAAACAGAGTGGGCTTCACTCCACTCCACTTCCCAGGGTGTAAAATCCTTTGATGCCGGATGAGACTTTACTGATCAGGATTTAGAAAGAGGTTATGAAGACACAAAGGATTTGGTTGGGCTCACAAAGAACACTTTTATCCATATGACTGAACAAAACATTGTTCTAATAAACACGAATTGAAAAGGATATAATTGCAGCTGACGTCTTAATATTTTGACTGACATTTCTGAGAAATCTGATTCTCAACTGCAGGATAATCTCCAGTAACATGTGGAAAAGTGTCCTATGAAAATGAAATGTTCATGTTTCATACAACATCTTACACTATATACGATACAATTTAACTTTTTTTTTTTATGTGAACGATATATTTTCTTTTAACAATTTAGTTAACATGAATATAGGACATGTAAATCAAGAGTGAATGATTCCAAAAGGAAAGGTAAGCACAGCATTTTACGGTCCTTTTCAGCTCCTAACTGTAACATATTGAGGTCATATACAAGAATCCACCGGGAGACGACCAAATTAGACCAAACATAGTCAAACATGCATGCAAGCCATGCCTCAAGACCTGCATACAAGCTAACGTTACATTTTCCAGCAGCCTTCAAACAACCAGCCTATAATTAGACACTATCATTACATTGTAGCTGAGCTTAGATCATCAAGTGAGTCAAGAGCAGCATTCAAACTTAGGTTTAAAGTGCCTTTAGATCCACAGGAGAATTTAGAGCTGTCGTTTACGGAGAGAGGCAGCGAGCAACTACAAGCACTTACTGAAAACAATTGAAAGGACTTTTAATGTAATCAGATTCGTTAGATTAACGAACAATAACACTTCTGCGAGTGAGTTGGACTCTGACACGTGAAGCCTGCGCCACCAGGTGGGACTCATTAGTTCATGTGGCTGAGAAGCAAATGTGACTCAGCTGAAATGCAGAGCACAGCCTGCAGTTTATTTTTATGTATTCCTAATCCTGCTTGAGTCATGTCAGTGGTTTCGTTTATCTGGGTTACCAGAATTGCTGTCAAATTACCACAAAGTAGAAGTTACAAGATGGCCAATCCTTTAACTCATTCTCCCCTGCACGAGTGGAGACTCGCGTAAATCTGTGCTTTTGTGTGTGAATGGAAAAAATGAAGACAAACGAAGCAATACAAAAGGTTCCACTTCACCAACATTACACTTCACCTGGCTGCAGCTCCAGACTGAAATCCACACAACACGCATGCAATGGCAGGAAAGACGACCAGCCTTTGAATAATTTTTCCTCCCATAAAAGCAAAACCTCAAAACCCTGTTTCCGCTGACTGGCTGCTTTTATTCCCTGTTGGATGAGGAGCGACAAAGGCAAACTGGTTCAGGAGGAACGAGTCTGGGAAAACTGCTGCATTCATCGACTCCACCGGCCAAACCGACGACTTGCCATGCTTTCTGCATGATGTTACTGCTCTGACCAGAAATTAGGGTCCAGAGAGCCACTGTGAGATTTTGATGCAATTACTCTATCTGTGACACATCATTTTTTGGGTTGTTTTCTTTTTGTGTCATTTCCTGGCATAGAGGCTAGTTGCTTCACCAGCTGGAGATCTGGCAAGTTAACGTTCAGTAAATCTATACATGTGGTTAACCGGTGAGGAAAAACAGACTTGATGTGCTTTATAGGCCGCCTCCCTCGTATATGACAGATAAATGTAGAGCTGAGGATGAGCTCAAATAAGACTGGGCACTTTATAGATAAATCTGGACATTTATAGCTATAATGGGATGTTTTAAGTGTTTTTTTTATGGAATAACCATTATTTTTAAAGTAAGAGGTGCAATTTATTCAGGACCATAGTGAAAACCTTAGATATAAAAAAGAAGCCCAAATCCTGCAGTTCAACGCAATCTACAAAAGTGTAACTCAAAAAAGCCTGTAAAATTTCACAAAATCTTTTCCTAATTTTCTTAACTTGTTTTTTTTTTAACATATATTTCTTTTAGGTTTATTTCAATCTCCCTACATTATGTTCTTAATGCTTTATGACACTCCCAAGATACAACTCTGGTTGAAAATTCCAGAATAATTTTGAATCAGTATCATATTTCATTTATTTATCTAAAGTCTATTTAACATAGTTATTGTATTAATTATTTTTTTAATATATTATTCTATTATATATTTCCAAATTATATCTAAATTAGTCATCTGTGTAATTACAGACTATAACTTCTCCCCAGGAGGCCAAACTTCTCCAAATATAGAAAACATTTAGTCCTGAATTTAAATGTTGACCAACTATCTGTATTCACATTAACCCACACAGCCATGCAGGTGTTTTTTTTTTTATTATTATTTTTTAAATCTAATATGATACCAAGCTAATAAAACACTTTTTTATTCTGATGTCATCTCAACGTAACACCACTGCAGCTAACCAGAGGATCTGACTGGTTTGTTTAAACCCCGATTATGTGGCACCGTTGTTGGATCAAAAGTATGGAAAATGTGGGGGAAAAAAACTAAAGCACCATCCCCCTTCAGCAGCTGCTCCAAAAATGTCCTTTAATATTTCAATAGGCCTTTATACTAAAACACAAGTGAAAGCCATAATATTTAATGATGGCTCTGGACCATTAAAGCGTCTCAGTAAACCCTGTGACGGTGAGCCAGCCAACACTGGAACCCGTGCACATGAAGGACATGCCGTACTGATATTAAGTCTGTCGGAATAGTAAGGATGAAAACTTCTTTCTAAGTATCATATGAATTCATTCTTATCAAATTCAAATCAGTTTTATGTCCCCAGAGAAACAATTGCATCTTTTTAAATGCTTTTCCACATTTTAAATACAATTTACCTTTGAATATTCTTACCTTTCATCTTATTTTCACCCTTAACATTTACTTGTAATCGTCTATGGGGGAGTGGCATGGGTTTAGAATAAGATGTTCAGAAAACAACATGCCTGCTTGGGGCGCTATGGGGTTAATTTTGGGGAATGTTAATGGCTTTGTAGGTTGATTATATGGGAATTATACAGGAACTTAAACAAAATGAAAGCAAGTCTAACTGTCGTGAAGAAATTGACAAATTAACCACTGTACTTAGCATGAAAAGAGGGTAAAATATACAGTAATATTCACAGTCATGCTGTAAGGGAACAAACTACCCAATTTAAAGTGATATTTCCTTCTTTTTTTTTTCAAATCTTTTTTATACCCGTGTTATTTTCTATAGCGGCTCATAAAATTAATAAATGATATCAAACTTGAAATCTGAAAAACTGTTACACAACACAGGTAAAACACACAGTGCCAAAAGTCAAATGAGGTCAGTGAGGACTGAAAGTAACCGGTCTGTGTCGTCTCCTCCCGAGCCAGTTCTGTCTCCACAGTTTCCCAGACACGTTGGAAAGACCGACTCATTTGTCTAAAGGTTTTTACTTTTGGAGAGCTGCATGTCTGGGCTTTTGTAAAATAATATGACTACTTTCAGCCTTATGAATGATCCAACAAGGCAGCAACCATTACCATTTTTAATCCTGCCAACACCAAGAATAATGTTACTTTTCCAGTTATACAGACTGTGTATATGAAGCTTTGTGCGAACCACTGGTATTGGCTTACTCAACATTGTCATCTCAGTTCAAATGCTGCAAGTTTCTAAAACCTTTCATGTTTTACTCCTGTAAAGTGAATATTCGCATGGTGTGGGAGAAAATTTTCATTTTCTCTTCCCAAATTACTGTATCTTGATGTTGACATATCAAATCCAAACTAACTTTCAAAAACTTAAACATGCATTGTCTTATTCTTTGGCAATTGAGGGCAACGAGTTATGAACAACACCAACATCTGATGTTGATATGGTGAACAAGTTAGTAAACAGTTACGTTTAAACATCCAGTAGACACAGTTGAGTCGAATCCAGGACAGTGCAAGTCCAGTGTTTTACTTTAGTTTTTTACTGTTTTGGTCTCCATTAAGTCCTGAAGGAAATATCTGTCTGTTTAGCTGCTTAATGCTAGATTATGTTCAACAGGTAGTCTCTTATTTCATCACAGACTTTTAATGAAAACCAGTTTGATGAGAGCATGCAGTGACTATCAAAACATTTCAGTTTAACCAAGCGTCGACCTCCGGGGCTGAAAAATGAAGCCAACGCAGAGGTGCCAAAACCTGCAGTTCCTCACATGACCTCTTGAGGCTGGCTGTAAAAGCGAGTCAATCCTCACAACAACAAAAAACACAACCAACTTTACAGCAGAAATAAACAGGTTTACATTCGATAGCAAAACACACTTTTGGTCTCTGTAGCTATTTTTTGCCCATACATGAAAATGATGTGGGGGATGACATTTTTTAACAACTCATTCATTTAAATTGGGCATAAATAAGGGCAGGGCAGCCTTGAGTGACAGGTGGGTGCCATCACAGTAAAGTTTCAACCCCCACGCACAACCTCTTTGCCCATTTTTGGAAGGCAGAGTCAACCACTGCCGAGTTGGCGAAAAACTGCTTCAAAACTCCTCTTCACAAAATTGTGTGATGTCACGAAGGCTACGTCTATTTTTTTTAATAACACCAAAGCGATGAGCTGAAAGAGGCGAGAATGATTAGTCTGATTTCACCTTCTCATACTGTTTCTTTAATGTCTTTAATAATTTGTTTGTTGCTACAGTATTTTAAAGTCTATACACCTTTCTCTTGGCATCCTCTCAGTCTTTTTGCGAGTTGCCCTTCAGCTTGACTCCCTCCAGAACAAGGTCTGTTCAGAGTCCCTGTGAAAACTGGACAGCACAATAAGGAGCCTTAATGTCTCTGATTTGCCTGGTCAGTACCAGTAGGACCTTTTGTGCCGCCTGTTCTCCTTGATACCCAGTTTCTCCATGACTTCCTCTTCCAGGGTTTTCAGAGATGGTGCGTACGTCTTTTCTAGAGTGTCTTCGGGGCTGGTATCTTTAGGCCCATCTGTAAAGGCAAAGGGCAAAAACAAATGAGACATTTTTAACAGTATAAACATATAAAAAAATATTAAGCTTTTAGCATAAAAACTTAAATTTATACACAATGCAAGCAACAGGAATGACATCATGGGAGGGTTGTTCAGCAGTGTCAAAATTGAGCATTTCCCATGTGTCTTCTAGTTTGGATAGAAATATTTCCACTGTAAAACAATCAAACAGCATGACACAGAAAACTATTTTTGGTATCCAAGTCTGCACAGGGTTTAAAAATATACAACAGCTGGCTTTAATGTGCTGACTGTCACTTTCACATGGAATAAACTGGTTACTGAAAAGACGACCCCTCCAATCAAAACACACGCTCTCACCTTTCCACTGCTGTGGCACGATGCCATCTCGTCGCTCCACAACAGGTTTTGGGATGATTCGACCTGTCCTGGCTGACACTCGAACCCTCTCGCCCTCCTCTGTGAACTTCCACTCCACCTCAGTTGGCTTCCTGCAGTATTAAGATCATTCCGACAGAATTGGTCTGTTAACATATTAAAGATCTGGTGCACGTATTTAGGAAATGCTGAATTACTCTTTAGCATTGCATTGCTGTTTACTTTAATGATGATGTGGAGGAAAGCTAAGTATTAAATACAGCACGTGAACATTACAGATGCACAGAGAATACAGACGTAACACAGATGTAACACCTCAAAATATCACTAGGGAAAGTAAGATGTGTCAGACTCATTAAAGACGAGCTCTTACTTTACTATTTTAGGTTTGTCGCTGTTCTTTACCTGGTGTTTTATTGTACGAACACCTGGAGTTCCAGCTTTTACTTAAGAGTTTAAATTACCAATAATTTCAGACCATCTAATAAGAAGGACAAACAATCATTTTGACTGCTAACCTCCGGTGCACCTATTTTATCGTCCTTACATGGTTGTGTACAAGCATATCCACAATTTGAACCAGGACTGTGGTTCAGCTTGCCGTACCTGTCTGAGGGGTCAATGAGGGCGATGTCGCCCAGCAGGATCGGAGCCTCGCTGGCGATGTAGGTCCCACGGTAATCCAGCGTTTTTCCAATATACCTGTGATGCTGAGATGAAAAACAATAGTTCACAGTTCTCCAACTTAAAAGGTAGAAAGGCCAAACAGATCATGGCCAAATGGCTTTCTGTATTCGCTGCACCCTGATCGCAGACATCTGCCTCCATCTGCTGGTGCTAAAGAATAAATACATTGCGTTTTAAACGCTGCAAAGTTGTCACTGTTACCTTCATCTTCTGGTGAAATAATAGGTTTGGTAACGTCTTCTCTTTGAAGAGAGTGAAATATCAGAGAACAGATAGCTTTTCATCTTCTCAGCAGCAACATCATGCAGACTTTGATGCAATCAATTCATGCACTTACACAGCCAAAACAAGTCATTATAATCTTCCTGTTGGATAGCAAGACAGCAATCAAAAAAAATTACAGAATCAGAATAATTCACAGAAGATATAAAACTAAATGTTCTATAAAATTGAACATGTCGGTGCAGTTTCCTTACTGTGTTCAGTCCCTCCAGGATGACCCAGTTTCTGTGTCTGAAGACTTGGATCACTTTTCCCTGCTTCCCTTTGTCTTTCCCAGCAAGAATCTCGACCTGAGAAACAGATGAAAAGCCGATACTGATTTCTGTGCAAACAAAATTAATCGATGCACTTTCATTACATTATTAAACTGAGATTGGCCCAAAAGAAATTGAGTTTCACAGTTGCAACCGGCAGATTCGCTCTCAGTAGTCCTCATGCATTAGTTACAGCAAATGGATCTTACTTTTCATGACACGAGCTTAGTTTTCAAAACACAAAAATAATTCAAGCCAGAATATTACAAGCACCAGCTGTATGTCCCCTTAAAGTTGGATCAGCATTTTAAGTGTGTAGGTTTTAGGGGTTCTTTTGGCAGAAATGGAAGATAACATTCATAATTAAATGGTTGTCAGTCTTTCTGAGGGACTGGCATCCTGTGTCCAGGGCGTACTGTGGCTTCACCTAAAGTCAGCTGGGACTTGACCCTGTTCAGTACAAAGCGGGCATAGATAATGGAAAGATATCATTGTAGTTATGTTTTCATTAATAGTCTATTCTTCTCTGTTCTATTGATGCTGTGTGATGTTTTGTTGTTTGGTTGTTTTTGTGTGAACCCCAGGAAGAGTAGTGACATCTTTGTGGAAGAAATAAAGAATAACAAGTAAAGACTAACTTTTGCTTGATTGCTCTGAGACTTTACTTATTTAAGACCTTTTTAGACTTAAAAGCAAAACTTCTGACCTGCTGAAAAAAACAACAACACAGTTGCACTTAAACATCTATATACCTTGAATATTTAATCGTTACGAATACGGTGGTGGGGGGGGGGGGGACTCCGGGTATAAGAAATCACTTATAGCTCTGACAGAAAAATGTACTCGTATCATTTCAGGTTTGCTTGCAAGTCCTGAGTGTTTCTCACCGTGTCCCCTCGGAGCACCGACCAGTCATGTGGCTCCAGCGGCTCCACAAACACCTTCCTCCTCTTCTTCCCCGGAGGATTCAGCCTCTTTGCAGCCGCCGTCCACGGTCTGTTGGTGCCGTAACGGTAATCTTTGGGCACGACGACCCTGGCCGCCATCGACAGGAGAACGGTCAGCCTCATTGTGCTGCAGGGACCTCATCAAATAAAAAAAAAAAAGCACGTTTTCCGTCAACACCGCCAGGTCACAATAGCAACACCAAGCGAAGCTAACGTTAGCTTCCGGAGACGCTATCTTTAACGTTAGCTCAGAGTGGCTAATCAGTCGCCATTGTTTTCTCAAATACACAAAACTCAAATGAGACTGATATTTATGTTTTCAATACAGCCAACAAGTCAAAATGTTGGAATAAAAAGAAAACGGAGTCATGGACATGCAGAAAGAGCTTACCCCCTTGTTGGTGTCAATGTCACATGCAGCAAGGCTCGACACTCGCACTAAAAAAAAAAAAGGAAAGAAATCCGCCCGCAGCGCCACCTGCTGGATAGGAGGGTCAGAGCTGTCTTCACGCATGCGCACTGGGAAAATGTAGTTTGTAGGCAACAGCGATGACGGGTTTGATTTGTGGGCGTGATGCAGGCCGCTGAGGGAAAAATGACCTTCACACTACTGTAGCTGTGTACATCAGTGTATTCAAACCATAAAGGATTACTGGGAGGTTTACAATTCACAGAAGAAAAAAATTACAATGTTTTACTTATCTGAAATAAACTGCTCAGAAAATAAGATCACTGCTAGAGGAAAATCATTTTTGAATTGGAAAAATGAATGGTTTGAAAGTATGAAAAACCCTTTAGGTTTTTCTGCTGTCGCTATATATATTAAACTGTAAACAAAGTAGTTCAAAGTAGCTCTAATTTCAGCAGCTACAACAGTAACATGATGCTTACACACTGATGCTTCAGTATTAATAATCTAACGATGTCATATAATACTACATCAATCGGAGGTACAAAACCAATCATTTCTCTTTAATATTTTACATTTATTTTGCTGCTATAACTTAAACTAAAGTAGGATTTTTAATGCAGGACATTTACTCTTAATAGAGTATGTTTTCATTGCTGTATTGGTACTTTTACTTAAGTAAAGGATCTGAATACTTCTTCCACCACTGGAAACAGATGCACCAGCACCCACACAGATCATTTCAAAATCAATATCAAAAACAAAATGGAACAACAATTTTCCATTCAGCAACTCATGAATAACATTGTGTATATGCACAAACACTATGATTAAAGAACTCAAACTCAACCTAACCTCATGACAAATTCAATGCTGTCAGGACGTGTTGCATAACACCAAATCTAGTTCAGCTATGGCAGCCTTTGGGGCCAAACTGTGCTGTAAGGCTCTCTGGGGAGCAAATTATTTGTGACAACTGCACACAGACACACAAAAAGGTTCCATTGTTAGTGTCATACATTTGCATCAGGGAGGTACTTGGTTTAGGAGGTAATTTACAACTCATGATACTGATTTAAGAAAAAAAAAAAAAAAAAAAAAGTGATTTCAAACAATGTAGTTGGTAAAACCAAAAACAGTTATTTTGATCTGACTCTTTTAGATTCTTTCCAAAAGTACAAAATGTTTAATCTATATTAAACAAGCAGGGTTTGTTGGATCCAAACATGACAGAAACAAATGTGTTGTTTTTTTTTGTAATCAACATGTTTATTAAATGGACTGGCAACTACAATAGTAAACTAAGCGGCAGATTAAGATGGATGGCAGCTTTCAAAAGTAACAGAGAAAGCTGAACCAAAAAGTACACTTTAATAACAAATTAAACGCTTGGATTTAGCTCCAGATCTGAAGTGGCGCTTTGAGCTTTGACCATTATATAATCTGAAATCAGCGGTGTGGTGAAGGAAATGTGGCCGTCTGAGACACAACATTCAGAATTATTTTTTAAAAGCTGTGTTTTCCCTTAAATTCACAACTTGATCAACTGCAGGCTAATGTTTCCAAATACACGAAAGAACACTGAAGCAATGACAATGACATCCAAGTAACATGATGGAAAAGCTTGAACCTTTCAATTCAATTTGCACCAAAATGATCTACGGTGGAAAATAACACCATATTTTTGACCATGTTGTCTCAACAAATGACTGAATGAAACATTAAAACATCACAACTTTGTTTCACAACCAAAATAATAAGACCACTGAAGTAAAACAGACTCATATTCCAGTTAAGAGGATGGGAAAAGAAAAAGTCAGATGGTTCCCTGCACATATTCTTTCTGTTGAGTTTCTCCAAAAAAAAAAATCCCACTTTGTGCAGATCAGAGCCAAGAAAGAAACATATTTGGTACGATCAATTACTGAATGCAATCAAGTGTTCTTGACAATCACATCTCCAGTTTTTAAGCAGCGGTGGCACTGCTGAGCTAAATAGAAATTTATAATAACACGAAAGTAAGAGTTACTTTTGAAAGAATTTGTCAGATAATTTCTTCAGCAATGACTTACTTCCCCCCACAGCAGTTACGAGTGCTCTTCCCCGACTCGAGCTCAGACACAACAACATTCAGGAATGTCTTTCTGCTTTCAACGATGCACATCATCAGCTAAATAGAGTTAGAGAGCGGTTTCTTCTCAGAGTAACTGCAAAGTAACAGTGTGAATCCTAAAACAGTTCTTCTCAAATGGGGTTTTACATATTCAATATGTTCAAAAGCCAAGTAGTCCACATGTGGGATCCTGTGAAGTTAACCACATAATTTGGTCACCTGCATGAAGCAATACACACCAAAGCAACAAAACCAGTGTTGCATAAAAATGTCACAGAGCGAACGAGACAACAATTGATGGGGCAGAAAAAAAAAACCATCTCGAAGTGCAACTCATCATGTATCCAATGACTGAATAAATGACTTGAATTAGGCTGAGAAACTAGGTGATACAAATGGAAGAAAACCAGTTAATCTTTGAACTAAGTCTGAAAGCGTTGGTGAAATTTTTTTCTTTTTCTGTACAATATCTATGTTTTAAAACCAACAAATGGGAGTATGTCAACTATTTATTTTTTTGTGATTTAACTTTTTTTTTTTTTTTACATTTATTTAAATTCAGTGTTTATTCCCTCTCAACTGAAAAATGTTTTGACACCTAGCATTCAGTCTTTGTACTTATGTAATTGCACTTAGAAATAAAAAATATATACACACCAAAATCTCATTTATAAATGAGCCCTAAAATGCTCGCTTCAATTGTTTGAAATCAGATTAGCAAACTTTTTGTTTCTGGGATATATGATATCCCAAAAATAGCAAATGAGGACTTGTTTGTCTCTCAATACAAATTCTCTTATTAATGGCTGAAATGTGGCATCCTGCAGGTAATCATGGTGATGCTTAAATTCCAGAGAGAAGCGTCAAAGGTTGTTGGTTTTCTTCTGTGAGTTGACGTTAAGCACTGTCTGTCACAGGCTGCAGAGAGAACACGGAGAAGCAATTAGAGGAAATATTTAATCAATTTTCTCTTTCTCTTTTAGACACTACAAAAAACATACATACAACTCTCACAATTTATTTTTGCATTGCTGTAAAATATGTCCATTTAACATTACTGCCACCCATTTATTTATTTATTTATTTATTTATTTTAAACCATGGCTTGTTATAACTTCCATGCATCCACTGTTCTCTGTGCAGTGAACGTCATGTTTTTGTTTTAAGTGTTGGTGTGTTTGGCGGTTTGTCTGCAGTTTTCACATCCACCTGCAGAGCATCGGCTGTCAAACACGGCACTTTTTAAAGCAAGAAATGGCCAAAATGTAACCGGCGGCACGGCGCTTTTATCTCCCCCTTTTGCCAATGGCAAGAGATTACAAAAACATTGTTGATGCTTGCTCGTCGTTGGTTCCTCCTTTGCTTGCTCCATAGATACTCTCGCGAATATGGCAATTTAAAACATTGGATAAATTGTTTTGAGTGCCAATCCACCCCTCCCCATGCTCACCACCACCACATGAACATTTGGAAAGTCTAGGAAAGCCAAATGCTTTTATCGGCATTGTGAAAACATATTTGTCAAGGGCTTGAATACATTCATGTATATGTAAAACCCCCGCACTATAGGTTTAAATTTGGGTCCGAACAGTTTATAGACCCATCATAGATAGATCGGTGTTGACATATGTGCTGGCCAATATAAATCTTTTTTTTTTTTTTTTACAGAACATTTCAGAAAAAGAAGCTTGGGATAAATTAAAAATTCTTCTATTTGTGTTAGTTGTTTATATAGTTTTTTTTATTACTATCAAAGTCACAGTGAAGTTTACCATTACAGTGCACTGATGTCAGTGTAGACAATACACTGGAAAATATGCTGCCTCCATTACATATATTTATCGCAATTGTCAAAACTAAATAAAACATCTGTGTCCATGTTTATGTTTATCATTTTTTACTTCTGGTTCTCATTTCTCAACAATTAGAAGATAAAAGTACCATTCTGACTCAAATATACAACAGTAACAATTAACACGTTTCATTCCTGGAAATCATGTTTGAAAAAGTGAGCTTGTCCATTTATGAAGTTTTTCCTCTTTCAAAGGATTTCAAAGTATTCTTCTAAAAAAAACATTGTCCTAAAATCACAGTCACCTACTTAGCCCAATAAATAGTAAAGTTTTTCTAGACTCACCACTTAAATGTCAGAACTTCACACAAGGACATAAATACAACTAAAGAAAATTAAATGCTCACTGAGAAATATAATACTTTACTGGGATGAACGGCAAACGGTGGCTGCTTGGAAGTAAATGAGGGGGAAAAAAGTAAGAGAAAAAAAAAAAAAAAAACACCATCGTGGTCTTTTAACACCCAAACTGAGTCCTAATCATTTGATGTGTCCCAGGTAACCAACATTAGTAATCACTGTCTGACCTTATCTGCTGTTAGCTGGCCCCCTGCTGGAGCATTTTCCTGGGCCTCTGGTTTTGACTCGCTCAGTGAGGAAGGAGCTGTTGCCTTGGGTCCAGCCACATCGTTGAGCTTGGCCTCTGTCTTAGACTTGTTGCTGTCTCCTTTAGAATCACCTTCCGTCTCTTTGTCCTTTGGCCGCTTGGGAGATGCCTGTAAAAGGTTGGACCAAGTGTCGGAGGACCAGTTAGCGTCACGATGAACTGACCACGAAGCGCTCTACGTGGACTGACTGACTGACAGGTTGGAACTCACCTCTGTGGACTCCTCCGCTTTTCGTTTATTTCCTCCCCTCTCATTTTTCTCGTCGATGACCAGAGCCCCTTCGTCCTCGTCGCTGCTGCCTTCAGCATCTGCCTTTTCTGAACTGCCTGTATCGCCTGCTCCTTCTGACGCGTTGTCCTTCTTCGATGACTAAAGGCAGATTATGACATATCACCTCATTGGTCTGTCTGGGTGAAAGTATATGTACTCGCAGTAGATCTCAATCTAGACGTAGACATCTACCCACCTCGTAGCCTTCATGTGTGACGGTGGGGTTGTTCTCGATCTCCCAGAGTCCCTCAGCAAAGCCTTTCCTTTTGTTTGCTTTTCCAAACTTCTCCTTGCATTCATCATACGGGAACAAATCCTTGGCCCCCAGGAATGCCCTACAGAGGTCGAAACATTACCTCGTGCTTTTTCGGTAAATGTACATCCAAATATGTCTATTCTCACACCGAGATAAATGAGCACGCTTTACACTTAAGTCACGATGAAGTTTAGGGATGAAATGGTTCATCATTTGTTACAATAAGTGAAGTTACAACGTTTAAAAAAAAGTCCACAGAGAAATCAAGAGGTCACCCAGAACATCAACAACATCATGTTTCATTTCGAGACAGTAAGTATTCACTCTGAAAATGTACAATTTCATGATAATCTGTCCAGAGATCACTAAGATAACTTGTCTTGGACAAAGGTTAGATTCAATAGTGCCTAAGAAAGGTCACGGAGTAACCAAAGTTATTATAAATAATTCTTTGGTTAACATATTTGCAATTAAATAACACAGTGACCAGCAGTTGCCAATATATATTTATCTAGATTTGCACATCACTTTGTCTTAACAAATAAATAAATACTTCAAAGAAAGTACAAGCTGCAATTAAATAACTTTCTTCCTAGAAATGTATAACTCACATCAGTGACTGGCATTTCCCAGATAGTAAAACATTGGTGTTGTTTTGTTTTTTTTAGCTTCGTTGAATGCTTCATGTTTCTGTAATCTTATTGCATGTGGAATAACACATGAGCACATATTACTCACGTTTCATGTGTCCCAAAAAAGAACACTTGGTACTTGTTTGAGGGCGACTTCACTGCTCCTTCGGGTAACTCGTCAATCTGTGAATTAAGAAGACAGCTTCTTAAAACAAAAGATGTTTATTAATTACAAAAAAATCGGTCAAATGTAAAACAGTAAGTCAAAAGTAGATTCTGACGTGGATGTCCCTGACAAATACAGAACCACAAAGTAAATTAAAAAAATTAAAAACCTATTCACAGCTGACTAATAACTGCAAAGGTTTAAGCCATTTTTTTCTGAAAGTGTTAACTGACACATCAGACAGTCCAGACTGGATGGATTATTTTCATTGTTGATTCATCTTTTTAATGACTTCTTTTCTTATAATCATAGCTTCTATGAATCATTGTGAAAGTATGTGAAAATAATGACGACAAGCTCATCACGAGGTGTGAAAGCTCGAGATAACATTGTAAAGTTGAAAAAAAAAAAAAAAAAGGTTTACAATTTGATAACGTGAGAAGAGCAGCAAATCTTTGCATTTAAGCAGATATAAGTAGAAAATATTTTGCGTTTCTCTTTGATAAATGACATTTACCTGATTATCAAAACTGCGGTTCATTAATTTTCTGTAAATCGACCAATGAGTGAACAGTTTTAACAGTGAGGGTCTTAAGTTTACTTTCAGTTAATGGGACTGGACAGTTACGCAACACAATGGGAGTACTCTCCACAGCTAATTAAAATGGTTTTTGAGATGTTTGATGTCGTGCAACCAGCTGCAGCGTAATTCCCTCTAACTTTAAACTCCCAACGAGGCCGATGGGAGCAGGGGGTCGCTGTTTAAACACCCTCGCAGTGCTCTGTTTGGACCCCACTACTCTGCCAATATTCAAAAAGAAAAGAGCGAGACACCGCGGCACACGAAAGCGCTGTTTTTGATGGGCAGGCACGGCGTCCGTTATAGCCTCTGCCAGATGGGCCTTTTGGCATTCCCAGATAGGACCGGTGTCAGGACAGGCGGGGCCGGGGGCCTGTGGCCTGTTGACATGAGGCCAAGCTGATAAGACTGAAAAAGGAGGGAACAGGCGCAGATCAATATACCGACACTAATGTCACTGCAGAGGGCGAAAGTGCAGATTCATAGGTGTTTGAATTCAGACGTGTCCAATAAAAACAAACAACAACAAGAGGTGGGTGGAAGTTGTTCATTCAGTTGTAATGAACGGTTGTTAACATCAAAGCTGAAACCGGGATCCAGTTGTTCCTGTTCAACTGTGCAAGCCAGATGTGGTGTTATTTTTGGTCGCACACTTTTTCTACAAAGCACTGCTTGATTTCCAATTCCTTATTTTATGTATACGCGCATGAAGTGACAAAAAAAAGATAGAATAAAAAAACAAATAAAATAAAAAGAGAGCTTAAAAGTCCACATTTCCTGCTGCTGAATTATTAGGAAACACTTGACAGGTGTGTTTACGGAGCCGGTAGACATTACTGTTTTTGTTTTATTATTATTATTATTAGCCCGGAGCAAATTCAATTTCAACGTTACGGGCGCAAACGCTGTTGTCATCGTCTCGCAACAAGTGCGGGAGCGGGCGTGTTTTCCAAAGTGTTATAAAAAAAATAAAAAAAAAAAAGTGTGCGGGCTCCACCAGCGGCCGTCGGTCTGTAATCCAAACGGTTCAAAAAGGGGGAAAAACAAACAAAAAAACAACAACTTATTAAAACCGCGTGGGTCGGTCAACTCCAACGGTCCTTCTCCGTTAACGCTGACATCACCGTTCATTGTGTGAGCCAACGTTCTCTTACCGATTTTTAACGGTTACGGAAAAAAAAAAAATAAGAAGCTTTAAGTTAACGTTAACCTAACGGCCTCCCTCCCCCCCACCACCACCTCCTCCTCCTCCTCCCCCCTCCCCCCTTTCTCCCGAAAAGCGGCACGAAAAAAAAAAAAAAGCAGCATTTGTTGGCAAAAAAAAAAAAAAAAAAAAAGAGACGCTCGCAGGCAGCTTTCGGCGTTTTGAGTCCGCTCCGACGAGTCTCCGACACGACGAGTCAACCTGGAAGAAAATGTGCGAATGGCAGCAGCTGCGTGGTGCGTGAAAGGGGGTGACGCTGGCTAACACGACACAGCTAACGCTAACTCATGGTGGCTAACTTGCCGTTAGGCCTCGCAGGTAACCGAGCAGGGGAGGCGGGCGGGCGGGGAGGGAGGGAGGGAAGGAAGGAAGGAAGGCAGCCGGGCGGACATGAACACCAAAACATGAAGCTAGAAACAAGATCTCTCTCTCTCTTCCCCCCTCCCCTCCCCCTCGACGGGCGCTTACCCTCGCAGGCCAGTGTGGATACCCCTTCATTTTGGCAAACACCAGATCTCCAGGTTTGTACTCCTTTTGCCTGTTGGACCGCGGCATGTCTCCGGCAGAAACGGCTGGTTTATTGTCAGATGTGTGTGTAATTAAAGCACCGTCACGCCGCGCTTGCTCCGGTCTCCGTCGCGGTCACAAACCTGCAGCAAACAAGCCCGAGTGTCGGTTTCTCATCCAAAACTGGAGCGAAGACGCGGCGGGCGACTTTTTTTTTTTTTTTCTCCTCCTTTCCTCCTCTCCTCTCCTGCGGATTCAGTTCCGCGCACTTTCAACAAGAATATTTACACGGTTCAATCCCTCTCCCCGGATACACGAGGTAAAATGCGCTAATCGGCATAAACGTTGTCCCACAGTCAACTGGCTCGTCCCTCGGATTATTTGGGTTTGAAATTGAAACCCGCTTCCCTCTTTGCAGACGCGCCCCCAGCTGCCTGAATCCGCAACCGGCAGCGCCCCCGTTGACCAAAACATCTCGGTGCATTTGCTCAAATAAAACAAACTCATCTTTAGGAGGGCAAACTCAAAACTTTCAAAAAGTAACATGTAATTTGGGCCTCGAAGGGATTCACCCAAAAGTAAATTGATTGAGTTAATTTACGGCGATTTAGTCCTCTGCTACCACTTTTTTTTTTTTTTTCCCCCATGCCGGGGGTCTATATAGCCTATGTTGTGTGATAATGCTTGAATAAACACAAATTTATGAATATTTAAGATACAAAACCAAAAATTATAAAGGTCTTAAAATAAATTGTTGACGCGAAGGCCCTCTTAAAACTGGGACTCAGTGGATCAGTTCAAATAGAAGTGGGATTATATGATGTGGGTTACTTAGGTTAGGTATTTACTTTATTAATCCCCGAGGGGAAAAAATTTTTCCCGCTACAGCAGCATACAGAAGCAACAAGATAATAATAGAATAATAGAAAGTAATAAAATAGCAGTCAAATTATAAAATATAAATATAAAATGCACAGTATATACAGTGTATACAGTACAGTATATATCTATATATATTATATTATATACTTATCCATAGTAAATGTATTATTTTCAGTAAATGGGGAGGTCAGTAAACCCCTCAGTTTGAGGAACTAGGCAGCTGAATCGGTCATCAACAAATTGTATTTTAGCCACCTAAAAGAAGGCTCACCCCAAAAAAAATAAAATCTAGATCCGTTTACATTTGGGATGTTTTCACCACTTCACCTTGCTGTCATACAGCCCTTTGTGATGGAGAATGGACTTTGGTGTTTTCGTTTGGATCTGAACATTTCAAAACACCAGTACTCACACAATAACACAAACGTATATTATCTTATTGCTTCTGTATGCTGCTGTAGCGAGAGAAAAAAATTCCCCTCGGGGATTAATAAAGTAACTACCTAACCTAACGTACTCATGAAGGCAGTAGTAGGCCGGCAGCTCCTGTATTTTGCGAAGTAAATTCACTGTTTCCATCAAGTGACTCTGGTGCTTTGTAGTAGTAAAAGTACATACTGCTGCTTGACTCTCCATAGGGGGGATGTAAGTACCTCACACAACCCCTCCTCAAACAAACCAAACTACACCTTTATGGCCCAGAACATCAGTTAATGTGCTTTAGTGGTGCATTTTTTTCTAAACAAATTTCCGGCCAACATTGAAACAAACCTTTAGCTTTTGGGTTCTTATTGTGGTTGGCAACTTTGCAGTCAGTCTTTTTTTTTTTTTAATCCTCCAAACGTAAGCCCTCATTTCAGTCATATGTAGAATAAACATTTTTAATTGTTTGATGTAGTTATTTCAAATGTTTAATGAGATACAACTGGTTAAAAACAAGAACCTGTGCAATGCGACCCGTCATCAATCAGGGCACACATATCTCACACTTCTTTCATTTTCTTTCTCATGAAAGGGTCTTTTTTTTTTTAAAAATTGTTCCCACAAAGTTTGAACAACTATTATTATATGCAGTAACATTATTCTTTTTTTCCTTCCTTAACTTGAACACATGGACAGGAAATATCCTGTGTTCAATAATGTAGGTCTACAAATACAGTATCACTCAGCTGCATTGTCATAATTGTAGAATAATTAAAACAACTTCACTTCGTTTGCTAAAGGTTTGCTACATTTTTTTCCTAAAAGATACTGCGATCATGACCACAATGTCCTGAATTGTTGCTACATTCCTGATCATCAAAGGATTATTATAAGAAAATAGATTTTGCAGTCGCTGTAAATTGATGTTTATTTACACTCCGTCCGCTGGGGGGCGCTAAAGCCCCGAAGTTGTTGACTACCTCACGACAAATAGGCGAAGAAAAGAAAGCTGCGCACAAAACTGCGCAGTTGTCGTTTCATTAGTCGCGAAAGATGGAGGCGAATGTTTTGGTGGAGTCCAGGAACTAACGAGCCCAGTTCATCGGCGTAACAACCCACTAAAGTGTGGCATTTTTGTTGTAAAACAACACAGCTGCCGCATCAGGTGGTGCAATTTTATGCGCAATTATAGTTTTGAGACGAATTTAACTTTTCGAAGGAAGAAACGGTGAGTGAGCTGATGCTGTTTGCTGTGGTGGCCTAGCTAACACCAGCTAGCTCTGTGAAGTTGGACAGTCCTTTCAATTAATCGGCTCACCGGGAGGTTCTCCTTTAACCTGCCGTGTTCCCGCGACACTACAGCTACACCGGGGAACTATTTTGAAACCACTGTGCAAAGATTATTATTGTTGTTGTTTTTTTTTTTACCTCTTAATTGAAGCCTGTGTTGAGCACGGCTTCTTGAGACCCAATTCAAGAAGTGCTCATCCATGTCCACGAGTTTCTGCAGAATATTAATCCTCAGTAGAATCAGCAACCATGTCATTAGTCGCCTACGGCAGCAGTGATGAGAGCGACTCGGAGGAAACCTCCATCCCCGCCGCGGCGGAGAGCAAACCGGGCGCCGGGGGGCTTTTCTCGCGCCTGCCTGCTCCTAGGAAGACGGGATCGGCAGGAAGGTCCGACGGACCAAGCCATGAAACGAGAGCAAGCCCTTCAGCGGCGGACAGCCAGACCGCCGACGACCTAGATCCTCAGCCGTCGAAAGGAGGCTTATTCTCCAGTCTGCCCAAGCCGAGGAAACGAACAGAACCTGTAAAGATAACCGTACCGCAGATCCAGAGACGGGATGTGAGTACCGAGTCAGTTCAGACCTTCGCTGGTAGCAGGTCGTCTCCGCTGTGACAGGAGATCAGGTTGTAATTCATAACCTATTCATTTATTTTCCGTAGTCTGACTCCGATGACGACGAACCAGCAAAGAAGAAAGTACAACCTCAGGTAAGTAAACGGTTGTCGCTCTGCCACTTCCCTCTTTTGTGCTTCTCCGTGATTCTAACCCTTTAAATGAGGCTAAAAGAACAGATAAATTAGGACTTGTAGATTGACAATATGCTATTATTATTTTTCTCCACCAGGGTGCGAGCTCAGGCCTGTCTTCCCTTCTGCCACAACCCAAAAACCTGACGGTGAAGGAGACGGACAGACCTCTGATCCCTCATGCGCTCACCAAACGGCAAGAAGCCAAAGGACCCAAACCCGGAGCTCCTGCTCAGGGTCTGCTTGGTTCTAGTGCGTCTCCCTCTGCTATTAAAGCTGCAGCCAAGTCAGCAGCCCTGCAGCTAGCAAGACAAATAGCCACAGACGACCAGGACGAGGAGGACATAACCCCACAGAACTACTTTTCCCTCAGCGAGAGCTCCCAGCCTCTCCCCGCTGTTGTCCCAAGCTTAGACCCTGAACCAGGAGCCCCCGCAGCCCCCGCAGCCTCCGCAGCCCCCGCAACCTCCGCACCCCCCACACCCCCCACATCCCCCGCAGCCTCCGCATCCCCCGCGGCCCCCGCAGCCTCCGCAGAGTCCCTCCCCGTCACAGCCGCCGATGAGCCGGGACAGTCTGACGCTCCTCTCGACTTTGGGGGGAACCATGAGGCTGCTGGTGCATGGGGAGGTCAATATCCCCAGGTTCAACAACCCATAGCAGGCCCAGAGGCTTTCCCTCAGGTAACAATGACTACATTCTGCATATGACTTTCTAAACCGCTTCAGGTTCAGGCCACACATTATATTTAAAATGTCGTCCTCCCTTCAGGTAGCTTTCGGTTCGGTTCGCGGCATGCCTGCACTTGAATTCCATCCAGCGACATACCTTAGACACCGTTTACAGGACAAACGACACAACGGGCTCCGAAATACAAGAGCCACGTAGCAACATGCAGCGACACCCGCACTGCCATCCAGAACAGACACTATGCTTCTTAATCTATAGTCCCGACTGTGAAAGGCACTTACAACAATTCAGGAAAACCCAGAGGTCTCGCTGTCAAAATGAGATCATCTCCACGGTAAACCAACATGAATGAATTTAAGTGACCTTGTACTTTGTCCTTGCCCTTTTGACAGGGATACTACACTGAGCCATACTACCAAGATCCGAACAGCGGACAGGCAGAGGCTGAAGAGCCTGGGCAGTCCGCCATGTTTGACGATGAAGCGGTAAGAACTGCGCTGCTTCTTTGCCTCATTTTGCTAATTGTGCACCCACGATCGGTCCCGTCATCACTCTCGAGTTTAGGCTCAACAGTAGCTCCTGCTTCAACAGAAGTATATGTGCGTTTGTCCAACTGCTCTCGTCTTGCCGTCCTGCAGTTCATGCGGTTGCAGGGGAAAAGAAACAGAGGCAAAGAGGAGGTGAAGTTTCTGGAGATCAAAGGAGACGACCAGCTGAGCGGAAACCAGCAGTGGATGACCAAGAGCATGACGGAGGAAAAGCAGAACCGCCAGTCCTTTAGCAAGGTGACCTGACCAGCTTTGTGTCACTCAGTGTTTTGCATGGAAGCCCAGAAAACCCGACGAGGGCTCTCGGGTTCATGTTTGTTTGTTGAATGCGAGAGGAAAGAGGTGATGTTGGCTTTTGTGCACCGTGGATTTAAACTCATTTTAGACTGGGAACAACTGAAGCTGTAAAATATTTGATGGCCTCCAATGGGAACATTTGAAGGGGAAGGCAACGCCTCTCGAGATTCCTACAAAATAAAACAAATTGCCGGTGGGCTTGATACTGGCAGGGTTGTTACGTGAATGATTTGATGCAAGTCAAATAGCATGTGAACTCTAAATATGCGAGGATGTCAAAGCCTTTTGGATAGAAACAAATGATTCATTATTGTTTAAGTGTGAAGGTCATGAGACTGTCAGGAACACTTTCTGTAATTTAATGCATCTTTTTCTCTACTTTCCTGCAGAAAAAAGGAGAACAGCCGACGGGACAACAGCGACGCAAGCATCAGATAACATATCTTATTCACCAGGTGAGCCGTGCCGAAGCTCGACTTAAATCTTTCAGCGCTTGCATGGTGTAAATCTTAAGGATCGCACCTCATATTTGACACGAGCTGTTTGGTCAGTGATATGCCGCACATATTGTACCACCAAAAGCATTTCTCATCCCTCTGTCATGCGCAACTGTCAGTACAGTCGCTTTGTGCCGATATTGATTTAACTAACGGAATATATTGCAGCTCGGGGAGAAGAGCTCATAGTCCCGGACTGACCTAACAAATAAATATACCAACACTCTTTGAGCCGGTTTTGAAGGCGATACAGAGCAGGGTGGAAGTCAGGAGTTTCTAGAAGTCCTACACTCAGTGTGACCCGCATGCAAACATCCAGTTCCAGGTTGCCGGCTGCTTTGCCTGTTTGCACAGAGCTAACCTCCAGCCTTGTGTCAATTACTGTGTGCCAGTGATTTTATACGATAAGCTGCAAGAAAACTTCACCACAACTCCTTAAGTTTACTCAAAGCATTCTGGTAAGCTAAAAATAAGTCAAAGGTATCTCTTTGCCAGAACTTGTAGATTTCAGTGCAAATGGCTATTTAGTATATCATTTTGAGTGCTCATCATACAGGAGGCGTGATTTGATGTTATTCAAAATCTGGCTGAGCGCAGTGGGCGGGGATTTATTTGCATTGTTCACAACTCGCACACCTGACTTTAGCTTCTCTGAACCAAGATTTTCCCCTTTGTTTCTCTGGTAGTCTGACCCCCATGTTAAACCTGCATACCGATAACAGATCCCATAATAGTGACAAAATTATCACGCCTAAAAGTTTATGAAAACAGATGTGGCTGTTTCTTCTATTTTCATTTGAAAAAAAATTGCTCCAAATGATGATGAATTTTTCTCTTTGTTCTTTTCCAGGCAAAGGAGCGTGAGCTGGAGCTAAAGAACAGCTGGGCAGATAACAAACTGACCCGCCGGCAGACCCAGGCCAAATATGGTTTCTAAATGTCATAACTGTGGACTCTGATGGCATACAGAAACCCTGCAACAGAAATTAGAGTAGAGCTTTCCACATTTACCCACATAAAGGGAAAAATTGTGTTTAGTTTAAGTATACAAACCTTCAAACTGATTATTTTCTTCCTGCCCTTAATCCTGTTATTTGTGTTGAATTGTTAATATTCAGTAGTTCTTTTGGTCAATTGTTTCATATCTTATTTGTGAAAGCAGTCACAGCCTCTCCACTCTCCACTCTCCACTCAGTAATTTACAGTAAATATAGGCACTATTCCTCCATGAGACTGAAACTGAATTTTTTTAAAGGTACCTTTTGCGAATCAGTGGCAAAAAAAACATGCAATTTGATCACCGTAAATGTTTTTCCTTTGAATGTTGTTTCCCTCCTGTTCGTGACGTACTTTGAGGTGTGACATTGTTTTGGTGGTCAAACACGACTCTACTAAAAGGTTTGGTTCTCTGGGAATTATACAGTTACAATAAAATGTCGCTGTTGATCATGAGAAACGAGCGGAGGTCAAAAGAAAGCGGTGACGTGTTGCATATTTTTACATCAAATCAACATCTTCGCAATGAATATCAGAATATGTATGTTGCAGTTGGTTGTTTCTCATTAAATTAAAATTTAAAAGTTTTGCATATAAATGTAGCCATTTTCTTCTTTTTTTAATTAATTTTTTTTCTATTTTTCATTTCTTTTGGCAGAAAACTGAGTTCACAGGGAACCAAACATTTTCAGCTGCCGTAGCTGTATTCAAGACCAGAAAAACATCTCGAGTTTTACCTGCTGCATCCAGCCAGTGATGCTTCGTTTCAGCATCCTGAACTGGATACGTGCATAATTACCCGTTATGTACCGTGAATATTCTCCAAAAGGGGATGGCATTCATTTTAGGTTGATATCTTATTCTCTGGTATGCCCGAATTCCGTAACTGCAGTTTTCAATATGCTGGGTCAGCATTTTCTGTGTTCCTGACCTGTCCTTTGCCAGAGAGCCCGAGTGTTTTGAATTACAAAAACCTTTGTTTGAGGAAACGTTCACTGAACTGTGTCAGAAGGTCAAATAAAACACTGCCGTTCTCTTCTGGTTTGGAGAAGACTGCGGTTTTCTTTTCCAGATGGAAAGAGGTCGATCTTCAGACTTTTCCATACTGCAAAGTTGTCTTTTAAATGACTACTGAAGCTTCGATATTTTATTATTATATATTATTATTATTTATGTGGCTTTTCACCTTTCCGTAAACAACCCTCCATCGGTATTCTGTTCGTTCTCAAAGAGCAGCAATGTGAACCCACAAACCAGCTTGCATCCAAGTGTAGTACTCCCCATACCTGTTGGATTTTCCAAATATGAACTGCCGTGGGCGGCGGCTCGCTGCATTAACACACGCACAACCTGATCTGCCTCAAAGCTTCGTGTGTTGGGCAGAAACACAACGCATCCAAATGTTATGCAAACGACTGCCAGCGCTTGTGTAAGAGTGCATTTACGCACTTGGCACGGAGCCGACGGTCAGATCACATATCCTCACGCGTAACTTTAACAGGAATAAAAGTCACAAAGCTTAAAACTCTTTGACTTCAGGTCTCATGTAAAGTCTAGCAAAACACACACACACACACACACACACGAGTGTATTGGCACCCAGATTCTAAATTTATTGACTAATGTAGTTAATGGCGTTGCCGGGAGCGCCCGGTTTTGTTTCACCTTCTGTTTTTATTGTGCAGTTAAAATCGATGAATAAATCTTGGATTTTCTTGCCTCCGTACCTGCAGGGCAGTTTACTGTTGTTTCACAATAATGCAGGGAAAATAATAAAATATTATATTATCCCACAGTTCCCTACCTACCCAGCAGCTAACTCTGTCCTTCGATGTAAAACCTTAAAAAAAGATCCTCCCACTATCAAACGGCCGATGACCTTTTATTTTACTGCACAGTCTATTTTTTTCCTCTGAATTCTAAACTGGATCAAAGTTTATTCTTACATTTGTTCCGACACATTTAGATTACATTATTTTAACGGCGCACTAACCAGCAGGAGAACGCACCGAGAGCGACGGGCCAGATTGTGTTGACTTTCTAAATATTTGTCCGGTGTATTTTCTGAGAATGATCGCACAGACACAGTTGTTTTATGCACGCGTGTTGTATTACAGACAAAAACTATCCACTGCAGTTTTACGGACGCGTTCATTTGGAGTCCCTCAATCTTTTTTGGGGCTTTCACCCGGTGGCGCCGCCGTGTCTTGCTCCGCCCGTGTGGTTGCTGCGGCTTCCTCTGCAGCGGAGCTTCCTGTTGAGGTTGTAGCCGGACTCTCGGCGTCTCCACCGGCCTCGGCCTCCGCTGCTGCGTCAGAAACGGCCGTCAAAACAGCGTCCCGCTCATCAGCGGCTTCTGAATTATCTCCGTCTGCCTCCGGATGGCTTTGTGCTTTCTGCTGCCGCTGGTGGCTGGCAGACGGTTCTTCATACTGCACCAACGACATGGGCACGCGAACCGTGTCCAGTCCGTTGACCTGGAAGAATACAGTGTGGAGAATAAGCGGTCTGCTTTTTGGTAAACAACAACCGTATTTGAACATTAGTCACTGTTGTGCTTTAGTAAATGAAATACTTAAGAATGGAAGAAAACCAAAAACGAGGAACACATATTTGAACGTGAAATGAGTAGGTGCTTTTGGTATTATTGTAAAAACACTAAGAAAAGGTAACTCCGTCCCAAAGAAAACTTAAGTACTTGTAAAACGCAGCTGCTTTATTTTGCAGTAATAACAGAAAAACACGTATTTTTGTGTGCAACAGCGTGAAATACACAGATATATTCTTACCGTAACGTCACACCAGTAGTCGCCCAATTCCTTCACCGGCTCAAATGGCAGATTCAATGCATGAGGAGGCACAACGACTCCCAACTAAAGCAAGGTTATATTAAAAAAATAACAATTGTATTGCTTTTGTGTTCATCAGAATCACTTCATATAAACAAAAAAAATTATTCAATTCTATTCGAAATAGAAAAGTAAAGAGGATAAACGCAGAGATAAAGAGCCATACCTTCTTGGCGAACTGTCTACAGACACCTTCTTTAGTGAGCTGGAAATCAGGAGAAGGCATTTTGATCATCTTCAGCTTGGAGCGTTTAAGGAACTCCACCGTCTGCAAAAACACCAGGAAACATTTGTTAAAAAAAAACTAAAAAAAAACTGACATCTGTTAAGTCTGTTGTTCCTTTTACTACTTGATGATTTGTGACTCAGGGACCTGAGTCGTGAGGAAAATCCTGAAAAAAAAGAAAAAGAAATCTCACCATTTCTCCAGTGCGGGTTTGGATTCTGTCTTCTGGCCTCCCCTCGCGCAGGAGCTGCGTGTAAAAAGAGGGCACGGTGACGAAAAGCTACACGTTGTTATCCAACCCGCGTGAACTAAACGACATCATTTAAAAGCAGCACATACTCTTAACTCCTCTGCGAACATCTGTTTGTTCTCCGGCGATGGATACACTGCGAGGCCTTGGGGCAGCAGCTTATTTCGGCCAACGGCCTTCCTCACCAACACCGTGTCCCCTCGTCCACCGAGCTCTGTCAACAAAGTTGTTTCCATTATGTAAATCATTTAACCGGTGCAAAAAGAAAGAAGAAAAAGTTTCTTAACTTCCTGGGACACTGAAGCTACTCACTTGGTACCGTCTGAGTCAGTATGAGCTCCATCTGGTCCTTGGGAGCATGTTTGGAGTCTTCCACCAGCTTGTAGATCCTGTGCCTTCGAGGGTAAAGCCTCGGCGGGCTGCCCACTTTGGACAAGGGCACCTGCCACCATCGCTCCACCACAACGGTGCTCTACGGAAAGATGGAGCGACCGGAGATGAGTTCACAGACCTGTAAGTTTGCTGTTGTGGCAAAACACACGTAGTTAATGTAATTGTTGTTATAGCTCTGCGGAAAAAGAAAACGGTTATGAGTTGGGTTTTTTTTTGGATCGTTCTACTTTATATTTATATTCTTAACCAATCTGACCAAAAATCTATCTTACTATAAGATGCATCGGAGAGGACATTTGAGCTTCCTTTATAATCAAAAATGGCGTTTAAAATTCTTCCCCTAATATACAAAGCCCTTAAATGTATAGCTCCATCTGTTAGTACAGATCTCAGTGTACCTTAGTATCCAACCTTGTGGTTCCTTCCTTCCCATCCTGTCTCTCTCTCTCTCTCTCTCTGCTGTTCTTTTCTCTCTCCGCTCTCCTCACCCAACACCTCCCGACACGACTTTCGTATTGTCCTTAGTTAGGCGTGTCCGATTAAAGCTGTCCATTAATACGCCGGGACCCCCCCCCCCCCCCCCCTCATCATCATGTCATCCGTCCGGTTTGACCGAGCGGAGACACCGACTGACCTGAGCAGCCGTCACGGAGAAGCTCCGGACAGCCGGCTGGCCGAGCAGCTCCTGAAGGACACGGCGGCCCGAGCTCCACATGTTCGTTCGGCAACCGCAGCTCCACCACCTTCAACAGTTTTGAACCGCACAAGTCGTTTCAAGAGGTCCAGCGCAAAAAAAAACAACCTCGCTTGGGCACCGCCACTATTAATTTATCCCCGAACCACACTGTCGATTCGCTGCACGCACGCCAGCAACAAAGATAACTTGCGACGCTTGTTGTGTGACGTAAAAGGACCCCACCGGTTGCGTAGTCGTCCAAAAATAAAGCCGGAATCAAAAAGTCCTGTAATTCGAAAGTCTTACAATCTATAGTCGTAAACTTCGTTTCTAGCGTCAAGATAAAATAGAATTTGCGGCGTGTATACAGATAGATTTGAATATAGGTTGAATGTATTTCATTTAAGCAGTTAATGTCATATGTATATGTCTATGTACACGCACGTGGGCTCTATATGATAAATGTTTTGTCTTTTATGCTTTCTCGTTCAGTTATTAAAGTAAAAATCTATATTATCTGTACAGAAAATACTGTGTATAAAAATGTCAACAAACTCGAACCTTTATAGCAGAAAGAGTACCCGAAGTTTTAGCAGACTATTAGGGTACTTTTTTTTGTTTGTTTATGGTCATTGAAACCTTTTGTGAAAAACTGTTACAGAGCATTCATTTTCAAGTGTCAATACATAATACAGAGGCAAAAATAAACATTTTCTAATCATCACCTCAATCCAAATTTGGGGATAGTAAAAACACAACCATAAAGTCCCTCAGTGCTTAATTTTAAACACTGAAATATCATTAAAAAGAAGTTATGTAGGAAATAGTTTCCTTTTTTACACAATTTATTTATGCAATAAAACACATTCATCTTTTATTTTTAAGCAACGCACTTCATTATTACTGCACCATCTTAAATGGTACAATTAAGAAATGTTATTCCAACTGCAGAAACACATTTGACAGACACATAGCAGAGTTGACTATATAAACATTTATAAACAAAACTAATTACTTATATATCTCAATACTGAATCAATATTAGCTGCCACAAAAGATTTTACAGGTCGTTGTCTTCTGGCTCAAAATATTGACAGTTTTACAAGAAGCACAAGTTCTACAAGAAGCATCTGATCTGACAGGAAGTTGATGTTTCAACAGCTCTTAGATTTCAATACATCAGCTTGTTAAGCAACTAATGTTGAATTTATGTGGAGTGCTGGTGCCATGACATAAGACAATTTCAGGAAACCTCCTTTCTTCAAGCATTTATAGGAGGATTGCAGAAAAGAAAATCTATCTTGTAGCAGTGTTTAGATTTGCAGGTGCCTACTGCGTTAATACCTAGTGTACAACTTTAATAACTACCACAAATAATACAAAAACAAATATCCTTAGCACCAAGAGCGAAATCTGTCAAAAAATTCCACACTTTTGAAAGCCAGTGCAAAGTTAAATTCCTGGAGATATGACCCAGGTGTTAAGTCACACATCACCATAATCACTTGTCGCACCGTAGAAAGAATTGCGGCCGGGTATCAAGTGGCGTGTCGCAACTACAGTCATACAGCAGGTCAGCAGAGCGAAGCAACAACCAAATAAAACCAAGACCGCCAGGGTGACCCACACCAGTGTCGTGATAACAAAGGCAAACTGGTAGGTCGTCCTCTGGCAGTACAGATTTGGTCCGTCTTTTGAGTAGTTTGGAGGATACACCGAATAAATCCAGCTGGTGCCTACAGGGTGCAGACAGACAAGGCATACAAGAGAACATTTCAGTTCAGTTTAGAGTTGAAACTGTCACTGGACTGAACTTAAAGGCCGAGAATATCTGCTTTATACCATGACTGATGGGGTCCAACTTCAACAAGAATTTTCCTTCCAAAGTTAGAACAGCTTTGCCTGTCTGATTTCCATCTATGTTGCTTTCATTGGGTGAGGTTTGATCAGATATCATTGACAGTGACCAAAAACCCCACCAGATGTCATCTGATTCTGACTCAAATAATGCTGGATCCTGATTGGTTGCACGGAATTAAGTGACATCACTTTTTTCTAAATGAGCTTCACCCACTTCAAAACATTAAAGGGTGCACAGAAAAGAAAAGGAAAGTATTGAAAATGTTAAATGACGAAAATTAAAAACGCCGGATCCAATCAATCATGCTAACACAGTAGGTATTTTTTGATTTTTGCTGCAATATGTTTCCAAGTACAAATACCTAAGGCACTACACTTAGTTTCTTTCCATCACTACCTGATTTTAAGCAAAAATGTAAAATGTGTGGAAAGATTCATTTTTGCGCTCACCTGCTATGAACCAGCAGAAACTGAAGATGTGCAGGCAGGTCATGCAGACCGTGCTCAGGATGTAGACGCTGCCGTCCTTGAACATGGACATGGTGTAGGCCATACACAGAGCGAGGATACTGCTTGCTCCCAGCACTATCAGGTAGATGGGGATGTAGGGGTGCAGAGGACAACTTCCCAGATGTGTGATCCCTATGCAGCCGAACAATATCAGATACAACCATGGTAAACATGAAAAAACATACTGAAAGCTGCATTCACAAAATATTTAAAAATGTAAGTTATGGTACTAGTACAAAAGTAGACCGACCCAATCCAATGGCTGCTATCATGACGATCCACCAAATCATGTTCACCACAACTACAAAAAAGAAAGAGGCAGAGGGTCAAGGATTGGTAAAACAGCAACGCAGATTCAAATAACGTAAAAGCAAGGCATGAATTTGATGAAGAAAAATCATCGAACCAATTGTTGCAATCAGCGTGGCTCTATGAGGCCTGGGCTCCATCTGCGGCGATGGATTCATATCTACAGTCAAGACAGAGAGAGTCCTGTCACACTTATACACAAACAACTACGAGTAGAAGAGCTGCAGCAGCACTGCTCCGTACTGTACCTGTCCAGCTGTGAATGGAGACACTTTTAAAAGCCGTTTTCCTCTTCCAGTATTCACCAAACTAGAGGAGCACCATGCGTGAGTCAGCGTCAGTCACTTCTTAACAAAGTGATAACTTTGTGAACATCCTTTGCCGTTTTGACAGGATGTTAAGACATACAGCAAGCGTTTCAACAACTTGTGCAATCCTCTCTGAGTCCAACGAAAAGGAAACAATGATAAAATCAGCCACCGTTATCTGAGATAAACAAACTGCATGCAATATAGGCTGAACAGCTACTGTACATCCCAGCTATAACTGTTTTGTTCTAAAGAGGGTCTGTGAAAATTATGCAATGACCTACCAACATTTTCAACGGGTTTTCAGGCTTTTGACATAACTCATCGGACTTGTAGTGTAGTTCCCTTTTTAAAAGTGATAAAAAATACATTTTAAAACCAACAGGAAACCGCGCAAAGATAAAAAAGCCGATGTGCAATTAGTTTTCATTAAGACTGTGGTTCTGTTGTGTGACAGCTGCAGTCATTTTGTGTTGCAAATGTTGACGCTGCATGTTTCCTACAAGACAGCTTAAGATCAGGATGTTGGTGCCAACTATAGAGGTGCCAACACAACCTGCTCCCATGTGTCTCTGCAGCAGCACTGCCACCCTGTGACGAACATAAACATGACTGTTCACATCAGTCCTGGATAAAATATGACTCTTGACAGCCATTCAAAGGGGTAAAGAAACAAAGACAGCGACCTCTGCCAACGTCAATATCAGCTTGTTGTTCATTTGGATTGTTTCAGGTTTATCACAGCTACCAAATTACCTGACTGGTTTTTAACTGACACAACGTGTCATGACAGCACTTATTATAACACACTTCATCAGTTTTCACAGCAGTTTATTGCTGCACAAAACTCCACATGTTGCCATTTTTGTTTGTTTTTTAATCGACATTTATTTTGTTCTCAGTATCTTTTGTGAGTGACACAAAGAGTTATAATTTAAACCATATTCCTTTTACTATGGTTGAATCTGAGCTACAACGGCTGTCTGGCTCAGACATCAGCAGTAAAATGTTTGATCATCCTCTTTGTAAGTGAAGTGAAACCTGCGTTGCTATGTATCGGGTTAAAGGCCTGTCCTCTCTTTATGACCACTTTTAGCTGGAAGTCAATGATCATTTGAATAATAGGCGCGGCGGGGAAGTCCATGCATATGATTCCAAAGCGCTGGTTCAGGTCTGTCTTGGCTCTCAGGTAGTCATACAGTTGTGCATTGATGCGCTGTGCGACGGCTCTGGGGTATGCAAACAAACCAGCTCCACTGCTGTAGGTGAGAAAGATCTGCGCATTGTTTCCTGCGGGGGCAGCCTCGAGGTGTTCGTAGACACTCTGCCATTTCTCCTCCACATGCAGGAGTGTGGGTACCTACAGGGAACAGCAAAAGGTTTTGTGGTTCAAAAGCATTTTGGGTCAATTCAGAAAATATTTCAAGCATCACAAACTGTTGTACAGATTACTTTAAAAGAGAATGGGAGGTCGATATACAACATATAGATGATATTATATCAGAGGAATCACATTTACTGTTCTTAGCTTAAATATTGTTAAAGACATGAATTTACAATACCACAGAGGCTGTAGTTTAAACATGTTACTGAGAAGCATTTTTGCCTTAAACGCTCTCGAAATGTTCAAGGATACTTATTAGATAGACATTTTGAAAGGTGAAGAAGCAATCTTTAGTAGAAATGATTCGTACACACAACAAATCAAAAAAGGACCACAATACAAAACTAGAAGATCAGAAAATTGTTTTTGACCAGAAAGGTCATCACTTTATCATTTTATCCTACGAGACATTTGTGTCAAATTTTGTCATGATTAGTGTATGGGTTTTTTCAGTTATGGCTATAAACATGTTCTATGAGGTAACAGTGACTTTGACCTTTGACATTTCACCACCAAATCTAATCAATTCATTATTGGAACCAAGAAAACGTTCGTGCCAAATCTAAAGACAGTCCCTGGAGGCCTTCCCGAGATATCACGTTCATGAGGATGGGACGCATGTATGTACGGTCCACCAAAAAAACACATAATGCCTCCGGCCATGGCTCTCACCAGTGACAAGGGATTAAAAAAAAATTATAATAATAATTTGTTATACCTTCCAGTCATCAGCTATGTCCAGGGAACCATACCGCATCCCCAAGTCTGGCCCAGAAAAGTCTTGCAGGATAATGAGTTTCCCTCGGGCCTCGCTCATGGTCGGCATGAGTCGGCTGTGCCATAGCAGGTCCCAGTGAGCGTAACGATGGATGAAGTCCACCACAGCACCGTAGATGTCGTACGTCTCACTGAACTCCTCTTTCACACGCATCAGCACCGTCTCACTTGGATACTCGCGCAGGAAATCAGCCACACCCTCCAGGACGTGACCAAAGTGCGCCCGCTGGTAGGACACCCCGTGATGGATGGTGAGGTTCCCCTTGACGTGACGCACACGGACGTCTAGAAAGCGAACACCGGCGCGGAGCTGAGAGGCCAGGCTCCAGGTCTGGCACTCAGCGTACACACCGCCATACAGGGCCATGGTGTTGTGAGTCCCAGGCATGGTGACCTCAGACAGCGGCTGAGCATCAGGGATTTTGGCCATCCAGGACGGGTTGAGGAACTCCGGGTTGGGAGTGTCATCATAGTCAGGTCTCTGAATCGCACCAGAACTCAAACCAATGATTCTAAAAAAAACAAAAACAGACAAATATGACATATTTAGTTTATCAGCCTTTAAACATGCCAGACGTTCATGTGACTTTTTTTTTTCTTTACTCAGGCACGACTGGAGTCTTACCATTCTGATGTGGGTGCTTTAAAGCTCTTTGATACTAGATAGCTGTTAATTGTGATGGCAATAAATGTTTTTATAGGTATATGTAGAGAACAATATCTCTAAATCACAGTAATCGTATGGTAAAGAATATAAATACAACTAATAAAAAAACAACAACACAAGTGCGTAGGCAATTTGTTCAGAGGTGCCAAGAGCTCAGTGCGCTGTGACGTATGAAAACACATGCGAGTATAAAACATTATGAGAAAACACTTCCTCTAATTGAACCTCATATGCACAGCATTTAGAAAAGAAGTGAGAAAACACACCTAAAGATTGAAATGTGATGCAAATACAGCAAACGAAACCACCATAGTTGTTTTTTTTCTGCTTTTGTACAGCTGCGTTATCTTGTATGGGTTTTTTTGTAGAATGTTTTAGATATCTAAATTTACTTTTCAATGCATTGCACACAAAGTTGCTCTTCAGCTTTTGATTGCTTCCCTTTGTATTCTCTGATTCACCGTTTGCACTTGTTGATCTGAACTGTCTGTGCAGGAAGAAATAAAAGCTGAATTTAAATAACCTAAAACGGGAATTTACAACAATATATTGGCACGCAGTGTGTTAGTCTGATTATGTGTTTAATGTATATGCAGCATGGTTTTTGTTTTTTGACATACTCACCCCAACAGGACAGTCAGGTCAGTTAACAACTTGTCCATTTTTACTGGACCTTGTCTTGTGTTGCTCCTCATGTCTGACTTTCCAGTCCTGAGAACAGAGAATGATTTAGAGGCAAAGGAAAGAAAAAGAAACAGAAAAACAAAAAATGTTATTTAGTTTAATGTACTAAGAGCAACTGGCTAATGAGACGATCATTTAGATACAGTAAGCAGAGCATCAAAAGACAAGAGATCAAGTGACAAATTGCCAGAAAAGTGAGAGAAGTTATCCAAATACTGTATCTATCCTGATGATCATAAAAATAAAAAAAAATCACTTAAAAATACTGTAACAAACAGGTAGTGATAAAACAAATGAAATTTTTGTTCTGGTTCAGTGAATGTTATTCAGTATCTTGCACTGTTATAATGGCATTGATGCCTACACTCCTGATTACAGATGGCAAGTTTAAGCTATTGTCTCAAGTTTACATTTATCGCAGAAAAACAGCAATATTTAAAGAAAGGTTTTTAAATCAATATTTGTTCACTTTTGGTTGAGAAATACATAAAATTAAGAGGAAACAGAAGCTAAATAAATTTTCAGCTCTTGTAAAATTCACTTGCTGACAAGAAAAATAAAGAACACATTAATTTCATGAGAGTGTGTCAGTCTATCAATTTGATTGTGGTTGGGCCTGAGGTCGACCTCACCTCACCCCTCTGCGCCAATTCAATGGCGGGCTTAAACCCATTTAATCCCAAAACTGAACTAAACCATCCACCGTTGCTTTATCGAACCTGCTGATGTGCTGCTCTGTTCGCTTCATACCTGAAACCAGAGGGTGTTCGTCCTCAGTCCAGTCCGGGTGCCTGGGAGATGGACGGCGGGCAGAAAGAGAGGGAGAGAGAGGAGCGGAGGTATCAGAGACAAAATGACAGCCAGCGTTTCGACCTGGGATGTTATTGTGGGAAATACCAGAGGGACGCAGCTGAGCCCTACACTACAGATCTGGGGTGGGAGTGCAGGGGTGTGTATGCATGAGGGGGGAGAGAGAGGAGAAAGGGGAGAGGGGGGAGAGGGGTATTCATCGGATCACGTCCCTAACCTACTGTGGTACGGAAACATCAAATATCCACGAGTCACATCAAGGAAGTAGATCAAAAATCCAGTATTTAATAACTTCCTTCAGTTTATGTTGGTGATTGCTTTGATATAACATATATACCTCATTCTATTTGAAAATAGCATGCAGACAGTGATTAGAAGGTGAAAGTCTGGTAAAGTCAGTAGAATCTTCTTATCATCACTTAAATAATGAGTCACTTATTATTGAGCAAAAGCAGCAAGTGGATCCTAAATCTGCAGCTTTTCTGACAACAAACAATAAACAGAAGTGAAGCTGGATCACAGTGATGAACTTGTGCTTCAGCTGGACTTCAAAAAAGACACAGTGGCTGTTCAGGTATATGCAAGGCAGACATTGCATTCCAGTTTCTCCCCTTTTCTCAGGTTCAAATCCAGTTAAATACCTACAGAAACCTCGACAAATGTCTCTCTAACCAGTTTTAAACAAAAGTTAACAATAATTTTCATTACAAAATGTCCTCTACGATGTGCGATTAATGTGGTCATGTATTTTGAGGTTTACGCTGAAACTCTTTTGTGATGTGTGGACTTAAGTTATCATTTTGCATTGCATTCTGCATGTGTAATCGATGAGCACTTGACATGTAACTTTGCTGCCTTTCTGGCCAGGTCACTATTAAAAAAGATTTTATTTCAAATGTTTTTTGACCTGGTTAATAAAGGTGAGACATATTTTTTTTAAAAGCTGCTTGAAACCTCCATAATTCAGTAAAATTGCAAGAAAGATGGTTTCTGTATTTCTATTATTTTGATGTGCTAAACTATAAAGTCGTGATCTGTTGGCCTTTTATGGCACAATGTAGCGAATGTTATGCACAATCAATCAAATAAAACAAAGTTGAATTGGAGGTGTTTTACAGGCAGAGTGGAGGGTGAATAAAAGCACAGCCTCCTGGTTCGAGTAGCAACTGTCACATTTCAAACATGTAACTTCATGTAACTGTAATTGTCTTTCTATCATCGGTAGAGCGTCACCAAGAAGGTCGGCAACGATCTACAAAACACAAAATGAATCTTTTTACACAAGCATCCCACACAAGAATTCATCTGGGTCCCGCTCGTCCCTTCAGAGGGCGCAGGCTGAGAGGAGTGTGAAGTCCTGAGTAAGGAGGGGTCAGGGCAGTGTGTGTGTGTGTGTGTATGTGCGTATAGTACTTGGAAAAATCTGCAGATGTTTTCCAGTTTTGTCTCATATCACTACGGGGAAAGTCAAATATTACACAACAGTGTTGTCCTTGTCCTGTTGTATAATGTTTGGTTAGCTGCTCCTACAGATTGTATACCCAGAGGGTGCATGATAGAAATTCCGGCAGTTTAAAAATAAATAAATATTCAGGTCAGGTGGAATCCAGGAAGCAGAGCAGTTTTTCTTTTACTTCCCCAGTGAACCACAGACTGGTAAAAACATTTACAGTTTATGTAAAATACAACTAATTAATGGAAGTGTGTGCATCTGCATCTGCCAATCGGCTTGTCGCTCCCTCACTGCGAGCTAAACACTCTACAAAATCACGACTGTTTGCTGTCCCGGCTCCTAAATGGTGGAATGAGCTCCCCAACGACATCAGGACAGCGGAAACTCTGTACCTCTTCCGCCGCAAACTAAAAACACACTGCTTCCGACTTTACCTTGAATAGGTAGCACTTTAGTAGCGCTTAAAATGCCACTTACTTATAGCACTTTGTAGTTTGTCTATCTTGAAGAAAATTGTACTTTCTTAATTGTTGTTGTTCTGAATTTGTACCCTCATGGTTGAAATGAACTTATTGTAAGTCGCTTTGGATAAAAGCGTCAGCTAAATGAAATGTAATGTAATGTAATGTTGTTGATGCCTGTATCAACAGTAATGTAGTTAATTTAACAATTGCTGTCTAAAATGTCTGACATATGATCGTTGGAAACTGGAGTTTGTTATTCAGAGAGAAAAAAACAAAACAAAGTCAACCCATCACTTATCTACCCAGCCTAATAATAGTCTGGGATGATAAATGGTGAGGGAGGTGTTCAGATCTAAACACTGCAATATAAAAGTACTCAATAAGAAGCAAAGATATTTGAAATATCTAATAATGTAGTTGGTGGAGGTGGACCTATGCTATTTTAGATTTCCCTGTAATCTGCAAGACTAAATACTGTTTTAGGTGCTGATTTTTATTCAGTCTATTAGACTTTGTAAGGGGAATGGACACAGTATTTGACATCTTAGCTGGTTTGTTGTACAATTGGCATCACTATGGGAACAATTTTTAAAATTCTTTTAAAATCACTTGTGATGGTTACTGAATGGGAGCATTTTTATTTAATGTGAGCTCACCAAATCAAATTCCTATCTGATATGTTGAAGTGGCAATGAATTGAATATAATATATTCCGTGCAGAAGCTCATTCTCAATACGACCGCCTGATGGAGCCAAAGTAAGACATTTTCAAGTGTGACGCTTTAAAACTCCTTCTAATGAAAATTTAAGCTTCTAACCTTGTTAACATGACAGTCAGAGTTTCATCCATCACATGCACTGTGAGGCCTTCCACATCATCGAGCTGCAGGCGAGCCATTATTCTTTTAATTCTGTTGGGGCTGCTGTTAGTTTGGCCATTTTCCACAGCAGAAATCCAGATTCATCTTAATGAGAGAATAACATTTACGATGCCTCCGTTCCACTCCCAATGAGCTGAGTTTGTATTGTATTTAATATTTCATTTCTATATCAGAACTATATTGTAGTATTTCAGAGACGGCTGTGAAACTGCACTTGGGATCTTTTGTATTGACAAGTCAAAAATGTCTTTAGGTGTTGGGGAGTCTCATGATGTCCATATCTCTAATGCTGTATATGTCTATGCAGCTTTTGGTCATGGGATTTTATATCATGTGTGTGGCCTTTTTCTCTGTTGGAGCATTAACTTTTAGGTAATTTAAAGGGTCAGCTCACCCAAATGTATTCAGATTTTCTCTCACCCCCAATTGTGTCTAGCTGCAAAACTCGTCACTTTCTGTCATCTTTGAACTGTTGACAGCATTTTCTGTCAAGACATTTTTCTTCCTACATTTTTACAACCACTATAGCTACCTGAAAAGTGCTGACAGCTTTTTCTGTGATACTGTATCTGCAAAGAATTGCTGAAATTTTCTTTTACACTGGCAAACAAAATAAACAAATCTATCTCTTTGGTAAGAATAGGAACAGACATGTGAATAAACATTTTCTTTTGTAATTTGGGTGAAATGCCACTTCAATGCTCTGTATGTGTCCTTTCAAAAAAGGATTGAATATGCTTGTCTTCACTGTTTGAAAATTGTGATTAAAAATAAATCAAAGTCTTCTCAGCAGTATCGGTGATGCTCACATAAAACCACAGACAATATGAAGTAGTTTGTTTCCTGATTTTTAAGTGTCACATTGTCAATCACCTACGCTTCCTGAGCATTTCTGTGGTATCTGGTCATCCAAACTGGTTAGGTGGTGTGGAACTTTACAATTAAAACAAAAAGAAACCCACTGTCAGTGTTGCAGCAGCCTGTGGTTGGAGCTTCAGCCACAATGGATCTGAAAAATCTACCCTCATCCAATCAGCACAGGGCATGCCTGACTCACTTCCTGATGTTTAATCCCTTATTTGGCAGGAAGGGGCCGTCCTTATTTGACTAGGGTGGAAAATGGTGGAAAGGAGAGTCAGACGGCTGCAGTAAACAGAGGGATACCAACAGTTTTATCTTTGGTGAGTAGACATATGTCGCCTCTGTGCTTTATAATCTCTCATCTGAAGGATGTTTAATCTCTGTGTGAAAGATGAATCAGCTGTATGGCACTGATAGGAGCACGAGTGGCTGATTCATGTGAGTGACCCGGAATCAGGAAATGAGAGAAAGATGCCTGAAAGCAAACAGAAAAACAGCCAGCCAGAATTTAAGATAAAATACCTGCTGGAGGTTATTTCAGCTGTTACAATGATACTCTGAAGGGCAAGACCTGTAACCATTTGTTTGTGTTCAGTCTTTCTTGTGTTACTACAAAATGAAGACACACCTATTGTTGTCCCAGAGTTAATTTTCCAGAAGGACAACATTGAGAAGGATGATTAATCGCACAACTATGAGACCGATGAATTACAATTAGATTTGGGTCTGTGGTCGTTGATTGCTGCGTGTCATCAGAAACACTCCTTTTAAGTGCTTTATTAATAACAATATGTTTTAATTGAGATTATTTACTAAAACACTAAACAAAATTCAGTAAAAAAAAAAAAAAAAAATCTAAATTTGAGAGATGTTGTTTTGCATCAATTAATTGTGAGTCATTGAAAAAAAACAAACTTTTCTTTTATGTTGATTGATTAAGTCTATTTTAAAGCTAAAACATCAAATTGTGGTGGTTCCAGCATCACAAATGTATTGGCTGTTCTTCTTTGTGTTCTGTCATAATGAATAAAATATGTTTAGGCTTTGGAATGTTTTACTAATATCATCATGAGCTTTTTTCTTCCTTTTTTCTTTTCATATTTTATGGATCAAATGAATTGAATAATTGGGAAAACAAACAAACAGATTTATCAATAATGGAAACATTGTTACCTCTATGCATAGTTATTGAAGGTCTGTGTGTAACATAGCATGACCCCTGTTGGTATCATCTTACAAAGTATGGAGTACAAGCAGCAGCTGCTGACATGTGGTGTGTATGCTCAACATTATGCCTTAAGCTTGATTTTTGGAGTCATGGTAGATGAGGCAACATTTGAGATTCTCTGTGACCAAGTTCTAAGTAAAAGCTCTTGTTTCCGACATCCAAAACAGTTGTGTTTTATGGTGCATTTTGTTGCTTTTTAAAATTTTTTTTTTTTTTTTTTTTATCTCTTCAGCCTTCAGATTCACTTTGTGTCGACCTTACCGTGGCAGCAGGGATGGCTGACGCAGAGCAAATCAAGAAGACTGCAGCCAAAGTGCTGTGCTGTGTGGAGAAGGTTTCCTCCTTTGCCTCCTCCATCGACCCCATCTTTGGCATTGTCTCCTCCTTGGTTGGGGTGGCTCGCAAGGGCCTGATAGATGAGGAGGATCATGCTCTGGACAAGGACTTCAAGGAGATCCAGACCAAGCTGGAGACCATCTCTCAAAAGAACCAACAATGCCTGAGGAAGATCCGCATTGATGAGGTGAACGAAACTTATGGGACGTACGAGGAGCACATCAAACACCAGTACACTGCGTTCAACAGCATGGTGGCCCAGGTGAAGAAAGATCCAGACAACACATCGCGCTACATGGAGACCTTTGAGAAAAGTTATGAGAGAGACAAGAGTGACATAAGCCTGGATGTGTACTACCGCGGTGTGGTGAGTTCAAACACGGTGTTTGGAAGATCTCTGCTGAAGGTGTATCTTGACAACTGTGACGGCGACCGTGAAATCATGGAGCGCCGCTGTTCACACATCGTCCACCTGTTCCACATTGGCCTCATCGCCCTAATGGCCTACACAGCTGTTACACAGGATGACGAAGACGACGTTCGGGTGAAGTGGGCCAAGAGGGTGCAGGAAATCCAGAAGAAGATGGAGGAGGTGCTCAGTCAGTGCAAAGACAAATCGTCCTGAACATGGACCTGCTGTGAGAGGACGTCCTGCGGGTTTGGTGGCGACAACACGACCAACGATCTGCGCTCTTAGCTGTGGACCAATGAAAAAAGACAAATTATGTTATAATATAAAATATATATCAAACCAAAGCCATGTTGATCTGTATCTGATGTTTGAAATGCAGCGTTTTAGTTCTTGGGTGTTTGTTATTTTCAAAGTCGTCATCATAGCTTTCAGCTGCTTGTCACACGTCAATAAAAGCTGAAGTTTTATACAATCTTCTCTTCAATAAAATGCATAAATGATTACGATGTCAACTTGTATATTTGTGAATTTCTGTCACTTTATCTACGCTAAAACTAGCCATTTATATATAAAAAAAAGTTATGCATTCCATAGATATCCACTATACAGTACAGTCCTCAGGTTTTATCCACTCTTCAAGGACATGAGTTGTACTTAAATTAAGGAAAATATAAATATTATTGAGCTCAATAAAACATTCATGTCAAACTAATAACCCTCAGTTCAGAATCAAAACGTAAAAAAAAAAAAAAAAGTGTGGATAAAACCAAATATTTATACATAATATAAAGGACAAAGTAACATTTGTAATTAGACCCATGAGACCTTAATTCAATTTGTATTAATACTCACATAACTTATAGCATCGATAAAGACATGAACGAAGCTGATCAGTGTTGAAAGCATTATTCTATTGAACAATTAGTCACCAAAATAAAAATCCCAGCTGTTCTTCTATTCCAGTTTACATGTGATAGTGTGTGCTAATGTTTTGGCTTCCTCAAGTCTCCCCTGGTTGCCAAGCAACTGCGCATTTCTTTAAGAGGAAAAACAAAAATCAGTAAATAGTACAAAACCATTCATGTAAATGTTTCTATAACTGCAATTAACCCCTGAATATTTTTAAACAAATAAATATATATATATTTTTTAATTTTTATTTGTTTTATTTTGTTTATTGCTTGCGAAATGGCTGCTAAATTGTTGCTATTGCTTGCAGAGTTACGCAGCGAGTAGTTCCGGGCTCTGTTAGTTAACGTCGCACCGCCGCTTGGTTGCGGCGCACCGGGTCCCCCTCGCCGCCAGAGTCCTCTGTTGTCCAACCGGAGCTGCTGCACTGAACGTAACGTGATTCCTCTGTTCGTCTCTGCTGCCCTGCCCCGACTCAAAAGGGCCCGAAGGATACTTCAACCCATGCTCGTGACCGTAAACCTGGAGCAGCCTCCGGGCTCCGGACTCTTCATGTGACGCGCTGAAGACCATCGGGAAGGCGACGCAAGGTGCGTTTGGGTCTGTTTGAGACGCAAGTCGCGTCGCTTTCGGTAAGTTTCGGGCGGCTCGACGAGCGGAAAAGCGGTGATGATCAGTGTAGCATCCCGGCTACTGCTGCTGGTTCAAACTTCAAACAAACCAAAAAAAAAAGTTGACCATGTTTACTGTGGACGCGAATATATAGAAACACCGGACGTACACGGCAGCACGGCGTGTACTGCAAAGTACAAGTATGTAAAAGACTTCGTGTAATAACTGTTTAAAGACGGCACAGTCTGGTTTCCGGGGCGTGACCTTCCTTTGAACTCAACAAGTTGATTTCTGAACTGAGCGTTATGAATGTTGATTATAATGTACTGTATATTAATCCTATTTCACTTCATTTGTGTACAACATCCGTATTTAAATATAATTCGATTTTAAATGCACTAAAACCATTCATATGTGCCCCAATCTTTGTTTTGCTGCTTCTTTTCAAGTTGCATTACAATCAAATAATGCCGTTTTTACAGGTTAATTGAACCTTCAAAGTAAGAGAAATGACAAGTGACTTCTTTCACCATTAGACCTGCAGTGATTATTCAATATATTTGAACGGTTAATAGATAATCCGAATAGTTGCAGACACATTTCTGTTGTTGAACTACTTCATTATTCTAATTGCTTCAGATCTTGTTTAGCTCATCCCAAATGGTGTATAAAGGATTTAAAGATATCATAACATTCCTGGTATTTTTCTTAATGGCTGAAGCTCTTATTTTGTCAGATTTGTTGAGCTTAATGATCAGTGTGAACTAGCTGCCTCTCAGCATTAAATTACTTTTCTCAGCAATCACGATAATATTTTCCCTCACCTGCGATCTTGTGTTTCAGGCATGCCTCTCCACAGCATCTGGCCCCTGTGTAGGATACTTTCTCGGGTCTGAGGAAAAGAGGACACGATGGGCAACGAGGACGGCCTTGAAGATGTGTTCGTTGCTGTCGTTCGTCCGAAGAGTCAAGTCAGCCTGAGCTCGAAGGAATACAGAGCCAAAGCCTACGAGGTATGAAGAGAATCAATCACGTTCTTGCCTCAACATCTAGTGCAGAAAATGTTATATACAGAGGACAATGTGATACAAAATATACTATGAATAAAAACACTCGTACAAAATGCCCATTAAGTAAAAAAAAAAAAAAGCTAGATGGGTGCTAACATAATTACGGTTAGTTGTCACGGCTGTGTGCGTGAACCAGTTAACAGCTCAAACGAGAACAGCTACATCTAACCAGATCAAACTACCGCCAGCACAGAGCTCGTGACTCACTGTCAGTTTCCATGTGTCCTGTGTGAAGATCCTGTTGAAAGAAGTTCCTTTGGAGGCGAAGGAGAAGAAGAGAAAGAAAGTCCTTCTGGCAACAAAGATCAAAGCAGGGGGAGACAAATCCAAATCCATATTGGATTACGTCGACGAAACGATACGACCGATCTCCAATAACCAGGGCTTCATAGGTGAGACTGACATGAATACGAGTCGCAAGCAGTGCAATCAAAGACTTGATATGATCTGACGGATGGCTTAACCCTCATCGTTTTTCGAGTCTTGGGAAGCACTGATCTAAGCACAGTTTTGGTTTGCAGGAAAGCGCGTGGTGTATATGAAGAAATTCACTCTTGAAGGATACAATGAAGGGAAAGAGGCCTCACTTTTTGTTGTGCCAGTCAGTGTTAAAGGTGAGCGAACTGGCTCTGTAGATTCTGTAAAACGCAGTTTGAGCCGTACATGCGTTCGATTAATGAGGTGTTTCTGAACAGACAACAGTAAGCCGGTCCACAGCCCCGGGAGCCCCAGCTTTTACTGCTTCCAGGACATCATGCGGGTGTGCAGTGAGACCAGCGCTCACTTCTGCTCCATCACCTCCAAGATGCTCCTGGCCTTAGACAAGTGAGGATACGTCCGCAAACGCTGTCTTCTCATTCCCAGGAAACGACACCGAGGTGAGGTTTTTGGGGGTGAAATGGTCTTGAGCTCTGCCTCTTTCGCCTCCACAGATGGTTAGCGGAGCAGCACACTGTGCCTCACGCCATCCCCGGTCTGTTCAGGCCGGCACCGGTGGAGCGGGTGAAGACCAACGTCAGTAACCCGGCCTACAGCAGCGAGGGCAAACTGAGTGACGAGGGTCTGCACATGGGCTACACTGCTCTGGAGATCAAAAGCAAGATGATGTCCCTGGAGAAGGCAGACATGTGCATCCTGAATCCCCTCTATGGCTCTGATCTGCAGTACACCAACCGGGTGAGAGACCTCGTCATAAGACCGTCTATATACAAAGAACTATTTCTGTCAATGCCTCTTTCTGTACCAGGAGACTTCACAGACTATAAGTGTATTTGTTATAAAACTTATATTTATAACTGCTTGAACTTAAATATTTCTTTTCTTTTGTCTTTAGGTAGACAAAGTTATCATCAACCCCTACTTTGGGCTTGGAGCACCAGACTACTCCAAGATACAGATCCCCCAGAGGGAGAAATGGCAACATGGCCCCAACTGTGTGACAGAAGACAAGTAAGAGTTTGTTTCCCACACGAATCACACTGTCATTTCTGTCATCTGCCATCATTTGGGGATTCTTGGATCGTCTGGATGGACAGTGTGGATGCTCTGAATTGAACTCACGACCTTTGGCACACATTCACCCACTCTTTTTTCCGCTTTTTGTTTCCGCATCATTAAATGACCTTGAAACCACTCACCACTCACTCCTGTCTCCACAGGGAGCGCCAGTGGGTGGACGACTTTCCTCTCCACCGCAGTGCCTGTGAAGGAGACACGGAGCTGCTCTCTAAGCTTCTGGACAGTGGTTTCTCAGTCAAGCAGCAGGACAGTGATCACTGGGCTCCCATACACTATGCCTGCTGGTGAGTCTGACAATCGTCTCGCAGCCCGAGAAACTCTTAAAGCTGATGTGTGCAGTTTTCTGGAAAAGGCAAAAACAAAACAAAATTAAAACTGCAAGCAGTAATATGCGGGCCCTCGCACGCTGCGCATCGGGGAGCCATCCCCAACGTGCATATTGCATTTCCCAGCTTGCAGTTTTAATTTTGTTTTGTTTCCTGTCTCCAGCAGGGGGCACCATGACTATGAGCAAATCTTACCATACAGGTGTCTTCAGGGCGGGACTGTTATCAAAGATGTAAATGTTTGAGGAAGATGGGAATATGTACATAAAAGTTACAGTCACTTATAGTTTCATGACAAGACGCTCAAAATGGCCGCCACGCCACGGGCACACTGACCGACAAAAACAAATTCATGATGCCGAGACACTTTTTTTTGTACATCTCGTTGTGATACACACGTCCAACGAATTTGGTGCATGTAGGTGAAACTAGTTGCCGGGGCAGCAGTTTAGGAGGCGCTGGCGAGCCGTTTGGCCACGCCCACTCGCAAAACACATATCAGATGTATCGTCTCACCACGCCGGATGTATTGTGACACGTTTCATGAGCATCTGTTGACCTGAAACGTCAACTTCCTGTGTCACGGCAACGCCCTTTGACAAAGTCGCATGAAACTTCTCAGTATATCATCATCAGTGTCTGAAGGCTATTCTGACCCCGACTTTAGGTTCATGTGATCAACCAGCTGGAGGAAGCATGTGAAAGTATGAAATATTTCATTTCCAGTTGCCAGCAGGGGGCGCTATGACTATGAGGGGATATTACCATACAGGTGTATTCAGAGCTGGACTTTTATCAGGGAACGTTTGAGGAAGATTGGAATATGCGCATAAAAGTTACAGCAACTCGTAGTTTCACGGCGAGACGCTCAAAATGGCCGCCACGCCACGTGCACACCGTTGGACGAAAACAAATTCCTTTGATATATTTTCATCTCCCAGGTGTTAAGATAGGACACAGAACTTCAGGTCGGTACGTCAAAGTCTGCAGGAGGAGTTTGTTCAAATACGACGCACACGAACCATCGGTGCTCGGGGCCCTAAAAATACCCAAATTTGAAAATACAGAGTTGCCTCTTCCAATGCTGGGAGAGCAACTTTTCTACCGCTGAATCATGGTTAATATCTGAAGGGACGTGCAGGCACATCTGTATCTGTAGGACAGCCAATAGAAACGCCCCTCACTCTGAGCTGATCCGTAATCGGCCTCAAGTCTCCGTCATCGGCCACATTTTCTCTAAAGCCTTAAATACAGAGCCGAGAGTCGAGCGTTCTCTCAGCTCGCTTAAGATAAAATATACTTAAAAGGTTACTGTGGAGTTTTTGACCGACGGTGAGAAAGAAAACCCTTTTTACCTCAGTTTTTTTTTTTTTATCAAGTATCAAAAAGTTCTTATTTCTTTGGACTTTGTTTTTCCTTGCTTATGATGAATCGTGGTAAAGTTTATGCGTTTCCATGCAGGCACGGTAAAGTTGAAGCGACCAAGCTGTTGCTGGAGAAAGGCAACTGTAACCCAAACCTGCTGAACGGCCAGCTCAGCTCCCCTCTGCACTTCGCAGCCAGAGGAGGCCACGCAGAGATTGCGCAACTCCTGCTGCAGCACCCCGAGATCGACCGGGTACGAAATATGACGCGGAGTTGTGTTCATACTTTGTTTTTTCATCTTCTTTCTTCTGCAGCTACATTAAAATGATTAAACAGACGGTAGAATTTGAACATGATATTGATCAAACGTAGCTGCAGCTACGTACAATATTTTACTTGATAAAATAATGTATTTGCCTGTTTGATCTGTAATATTATTAAGCCATTAAAAAAAAATATTTATCAGATTACAGCATAAATCATAAAACATCTGTTGCAGAAAGGTAGAAAAACATTTCCTGTTATTTATTTTTTTATGTTTAAATTTGCGAAAATTTAAGCTGGACATTTTTTTTTCAGTAAAGTACAAAGAGTGAGGGTATATTTGATTCATGACTCTGAACTTTGTGATAACTGTGTTAAAAAGTTGTATGATTTGTAAATTTCTCTCATCTAGTTGTGGGTTTATATTTAGACGACACAATTGTTTATCATTATAAAAACCTGTAATTCATTTGACGTGGTAGATAAGAATCAGTCATTTCTGTTATTGACTCTTCCAACTGCAGCACATGGAGGACCAGCAGAAGAGATCACCTCTGCAAGTGTGTGAGGAGAACAAACAGAACGAATGGGAGGAGACGGTGAAACTTCTGCAGCAAGCCAACAGCAAACCAGTGAGTCTCACAGTTACTTTATTTGTTGTATTGGAAAACAAATTGTGATGGAACCGATTTGATTTTGTGAAAATAGACGAGTTTCACTGAAACATATACCATCAAGGTAATCATGCTGCTACTCATCCCAGCACTGACATATATACTGAAAAGTATGCGTTAATGTGTGTGCCTTAAAAGTCTATTAAACCGGCCTATGTTTATTAAAAAAAAATAAAAAAAGAAGTAAGAATGCAAGAAAATAGAAGTGCTTGAGGTCAATTGGCTTTGGATGTTAACTGAGGTATGAATTTCTGTGGCAGTTCAGTCCGATGACCACTAGATGGTGGCGTTTCCTCAAGCGTCGTCCCAGGTGTGAGGCAGATTTGAATAGCGAAAGACTGTATTTTACTCTGTTTTTTTTTTGTTGTGTTTCCCAGTATGAAAAGGTCCGCATCTATCGCATGGACGGCTCATATCGCTCTGTGGAGCTAAAACACGGCAACAACACGACGGTGCAGCAGATCATGGAGGGCATGCGTCTCTCTCAGGAGACCCAGCAGTACTTTACCATCTGGATCTGCTCAGAGAACCTCCGTGAGTCCAAATGTTAAACTCTCAAATACATCCAAATGGACACCTGCTCAGTCAGGGTCGAGTCAGGTGTGAAATATTCATTTGAGAACAAGTCTCAGCAAATGTTTTGTGCTGCTTTTCTGATTCAGTGACTTTAACAGAACGAAGCCTTAGTTTGGTTTTTGTTGCAAGATCCCGTGAAGATTTGTGCGTATTTTGTGTGTCAGACCTGCAGCTGAAGCCGTACCACAAGCCCCTGCAGCACCTGCGGATCTGGACAGAGATCGTTACGGACCTGACGGTGCTGGATCCCCAAAGGGAGACACCTCAGCTCTTCCTCCGCAGGGACGTCCGACTGCCTCTTGATGTCGAAAAAAAGGTCGTTCATGCTTACGAGAAGCTTTTTGTTTACAGTCTGTATGTAAGAAAAGTCAGAGACTGACAAGGTTGACTGTAGATGTTGGCTCTTGATGCTGCTACTTACTGTTTTGAAAAAGGTGGAGGATCCACTGGCCATCCTTATCCTGTTCGATGAGGCCCGCCACTGCCTCTTGAAGGGCTTCTTTCCGGCTCCGGACAGCAAGCTGATCACGCTGGCCAGCCTCCTCCTGCAAATCATTTATGGCAACTATGAGAGCAAGAAGCACAAACAAGGCTTCCTCAAGTAAAAGACTGTTTTCAAATCCCATTTGTGTTCAAATATGACTTACCAGACTAACATTTTTCCTAAAAAATTAGGGAAGTGCATAAACAATTTAAGAATGATATGAATATTTTGAACAATGAAGCTACTTTTAATCGTTTTATTTCAACAGTGAGGAAAACCTGAAATCAATTGTGCCGATATCCAAAGTAAAAAGCAAAGCGTACCACTGGACCAACAGGATTCTTCATGAATACAAAGTACATTCATGTTTTTATTTTTTTTAAATTTTTATTGTTTTTAATCCTTTAAATAAAATCCCATTGCTGCCTGAGGTGACTTCTGCCCGTCTGCACCCCCCCCCCTCCCCAACAGGCCCTGAGTACCAGTGAGGGAGTGAGCAAAGAGATGCACCACCTGCAGCGGCTCTTCTTGCAGAACTGCTGGGACATCCCGACCTACGGAGCGGCTTTCTTTACAGGCCAGGTCTACACCAAAGCCAGCGCAAGTAACCACAAAGTCATCCGCGTCTACGTCGGGGTCAACACGAAGGGGCTGCACCTCATGAATATGGAGACCAAGGTGTCCCGCCATCTTTCTTTAATGTTCGAAACTTCTGCCGCACGCCGCATTTTCCTGTCCGCTGAAGCTTTCTGTTTTCTGAACCACGACCAGTTAACGACCTGTCTTGTTTGTTGATTTTAATATGCGGCGTCTCACTTTTGCATGCAAGAATTGACCTAATGCCTTCCCTCGCAGGTCCTTCTCATCAGTTTAGAGTATGGCACTTTCATGTGGCAGCTCGGCCATGCTGACCAGTACTTCCAGATACACAGCGGCGACAACAAAATGAACTTCATCGTGCACACAAAACAGGTAAGTGCTCCAGGATACGACCAACTCTTTGCGCTTCAGTTTTTATATCTGAAGTAGAACGATCCGATCCGGGCACGAATAACCCTCGAGTCCATGTCTAGAACTTTTCTTGGGGATGCAGGCTCAATTTTAAATGCTGCTATGTTCAATGTCCATGACTTTTTTTTTTACAGGCTGGCCTTATTGTGAAGCTTTTAATGAAACTGAGTGGACAGATGACTCCGAATGATAAAGGTGTAACAGACAAATACGCATACGGCTGAACACTGTTGAAGGAGCCACAGCTGCCAAAGATCCCAGTGGAGGTTCTTTGTACTGACCATCATCTGACTGCAACAACTCTGGATGGGGAGTTGGCCTCACCAAAAACGCCTCATTTAGTTTTACAGGCTTCGTGATCTCTTTCACAACTTTACATTGTTTATTTTGACGAGTCATATATGTTGATTGCATGTAAATAGGTTTATTATTTAATGTTTGTTTTAATAAATGGATGTAAGAAAGAGGACGTGTCTGTCACAAAATATTTTCAAAACAATATTCATAAAAAGTGTGGTTTTACAGTGATACATTTTTATGTTATTAATAAGAAGCAACCATGCAGCAGTCTGGTTCATGTTAGAAACCGGCAAATGTTTGAGTTTTCTTTCATGGCATTAAGTACGAAACAAGATACTGCAGAAATACGACATGAAAGACTTTAAAGCAATGACATACACAAACAATATTGTGCATATATATGTTATGTACAGTCTTAATACAGAATAGAACTCCTGAGGTTTTTGAGGGTGTTAATGAAATACACTTAATATCTAAGTTAAATTATATGTTCTACCTTATTTACTTAATTAACTCAATCCATACAGCTGTAGCCTTTTTAGTTAATAGTATTATTGTTTTTTTTGTAAATAGCTTTTGATGTTTTTACACTTAATTAAAAAATTTTGTTGAAACAATCTTTTAAAAATTTTGCAATTACATTTTTTTTTTTTCGATGTCTTGGTACTCAGAAATATTCCATTACCTTGAAGGGAAGGAAACGCGTGGAATAAAGAGTTTTAAGGAAAAGTAAAACGTGGAAAATTAAGATAAAACGAGTTCAATTATGAAAAAAAAAAAAAAAAAAAAGGAAATCAGAAGTCCTGAACATCGACTGGCGGTCGTTGTCCCGCTGTGGTGACATCATATAGCAAGACATGGGTTCAGGTACCGGCAGCCAATCAGAGCGGCAGTTCCTTGACTGACACGCGGCCAACAGCCAATCAAAAGCCAGCATCGGTCAGGCGGGGGGGCGGGACCAGTATTGACAGGTAGAGATGTCGGGGAAATGAACCACGGGTCCGGACCCCCCGACAGGCACGTCAGAGCCTCCGGTCTTCTTTACGCGTTACGACCGAGTGCTAAAAATCAACCGCACACGTCTCCCAGCTGCTGTCGGCGGGTGAGCGACTCTTTTTTTTTTTTGTCCGGGAGGGGGGTAGCGGATCCCAGCCGGTGAAGTTAAAATGTCGATGTACGTATATCAGATGAGCAGCAAACTTATCGGGGACACCGTCGGGACAATGAGCGACAACCTGACCTCCGTGGTGCTGGCAGCCTCCGTCATCACTCTCGCTCTGGGATATATCTTCAAACACTTCTCCGACGAGGACCCGGTCAGTTTTCTTCACATCAAATATGCAGCAAGTGCCCGTTTTAATTCGTCTTAATTCATTCTTGTCGTCGTCACGATTCTTCTTCTCACAGAAACACCCTCCTTACATACCGTCCTGCGTCCCCTTCCTTGGACACGCCGTTGCATTTGGAAAAAGCCCGATTGAATTCCTTGAAAATGCTTATGAAAAAGTGAGTAGCAGAAAATCAACACGCAGCGATTGTTTTTTTTTTTTTTTAACAAAATAGTCTTACTTTTTTTTTTTTTTTTTGCAGAAATGTCAAAATATGATCAGATCCTGCTTCTAAATGATATATTTAATGTTTTACCCAGTTTTCTACTTACTAGATTAAAAAATCTTTGGATTTTTACTTTATAAAACACCCAACTTGGGAAAATAATCCTGCGCAAACCTGTGTTAGTTTGCACCCGTGCATAAAACCCATCTTAACAGTTTAAAATGGGTTTTTGGAGAAGCTTCACACACTTCCTGACATCCCCTAAACTATTTGGCTTGTAAACCCTTAAAACAAAGCAAACAGCGTCAACAGTGATCCAGTAGAGGAATACATAAATATAGATTATAACCAGGTTTTTTTTTTTTTGGATGCAAGTAGTAGAGATCTAAAGGGACACAATTATCCACTGATTCACAAGAAAAAAAAAAAAAAAAAAAAAAAAGCTCCATGTTTGACCTCCTGTGTCTTGCCCGGCTCTCCCCTTCAGTACGGCCCCGTGTTCAGCTTCACCATGGTGGGCAAAACGTTCACCTACCTGCTGGGCAGCGAAGCAGCGACGCTGCTGTTCAACAGCAAGAACGAGGAGCTGAACGCGGAGGACGTCTACTCCCGACTCACCACTCCCGTGTTCGGCAAAGGGGTCGCCTACGACGTGCCGAACCCCGTGAGTCCGTCAGAAGCGACACAAGATCATGTGATAGTGAACATTTACAAATAAGGAAATTCACTTATTATTTTTTTTTTTTTAATTTTTTTCTCTCCCCCCCCCCCCCCCCCTCTCATGCGCGTGTTGCAGATATTTCTGGAACAAAAGAAGATGTTGAAGACTGGACTGAATATTGCCCATTTTAAGGATCACGTGAAGATCCTCGAGGCGGAGACCATCGAGTATTTTCAGAGATGGGGAGACAGCGGGGAGAGAAGTGAGATCTTTCACGAATAACCCCGTGACAACGCGAATATTAGAAAAGTGACTTCGTTCGCTTCACCTTCCTTCAAGATTCCCTAGCCGTAAATAATCCATCGCCTTACAAAGTGTTGTTCAGCCATGTAATTCAATCGCAAACTGCACAATCTGAAGACGCTAAAACACTGAACATATTTTGAAGTGATAAGGAGACGAGGCTCGTGTGTTTGTGCAAAGAATCTGCAAAATGCCTTTTAGTTTATTATTTACCAACTAGACCTAAAAGAAATGCACATTGTTTATCCGTCTGATTGTTTTTGGATTTCCCTGAAAATTGCTGAATCTTACTCAATGAACTTTCACCTGCGTTCAGACCTCTTCGAGGCTCTGTCCGAGCTCATCATCCTGACGGCCAGCAGCTGCCTCCACGGGAAGGAGATCCGCAGCATGTTGGACGAGCGAGTGGCCCAGCTCTACGCCGACCTGGACGGAGGGTTCAGCCACGCTGCCTGGCTCCTGCCCGGCTGGCTGCCCCTGCCCAGCTTCAGGTACAAGTTGGTCTGCGCCTGAACACGACCTGCCACTGTTTACGACACCCGAGTAAACAGCATCCGACTGTTTTTTGTTGTTGTTGTTCTTAGGAAGAGGGACAGAGCTCACAGAGAGATCAAGAACATCTTCTTTAAGGTGATCCAGAAACGCAGGAGGTCTGGAGAGAAAGTGGACGACATCCTGCAGACGCTCATTGATGCCACCTACAAGTAAGCAGGCGTCAGTCCGTTGCCGCGGGTGTGTCCCGAGACAAAGTTCGGGAGCACCAAAATTGTGGGTTTTTTTTTTTTTAGCCAAGAGACTGTCCCATCGTGAAAGTGTCCACGCAAAGAAACACCGGATACATCGTGACGTCTCCGCTGCCGAAACGTGGTAAGGTTTTATTCAAACTTTCCAAACTCGTCCTCCCCTCTTCAGAGATGGACGGCCGCTGAACGACAGCGAGATCGCGGGGATGCTGATTGGTCTCCTGCTGGCGGGTCAGCACACGTCCTCCACCACCAGCGCCTGGATGGGGTTCTTCCTGGCCCGAGACAAAGCTCTGCAGGAGCGCTGCTACGCCGAACAGAGGACGGTCTGCGGAGAGGCCCTGCCTCCACTACACTTTGATCAGGTAAGAGTCGAGTCATTGATTGTGATTTTCATTGTTATCGGGACGATAACTTCATTCCTAAACAAGTATTAAATGGAAAATAAAGGAGCCATTTTATAAACTCAATACACCATGACAACAGCGGTCTACTTCAACACGGATAAGGAACAAAACGTGAGAAAATAAAGAACAAATAAATTGTGCATGGGTTTTATTGTCTTGTTCTTGACAGAAAATCAGGAGACACACCTATAGAAATTCAGGACCCCTCTTTTTTGTTCAGGCAAATTCACTTCAGCTGCGCTGACCACCGAGATTTAGGTTTAGCGTGAGAACAGCTGCATTACGATCAAGCAAGGAGATGGGAACATTTTAGCCCTCAAAACAGACCGACAGGCATGCATCAAATATTTTCTACACTTGGTATCCTCTGGGCTTTTTTTTTTTTTTTTGATGTGATCACAAAGACTTAACTTAAGTGCTAATTCTGTCGCGCCGTCATCCTCAGCTGAAGGATCTCAGTTTGCTGGAGCGCTGTTTAAAGGAAACCCTGCGGCTCCGCCCACCCATCATGACCATGATGAGGATGGCTCGCTCTCCTCAGGTGAGGCCGGCCCGGCCGAGTACACACACACACACACACACACACACACACACACACACACACACACCACCTCTACATTTCACTCCAGTCTCACTCCACATTCTTCTGTCAACTCGCGTCACGATATTTACTGTATCCGCTTCCTCAGACCGCTGCAGGGTACACCATCCCTGTGGGCCACCAGGTCTGCGTCTCCCCGACTGTCAACCACCGTCTGCAGGACACCTGGGCGGAGAGGATGGAGTTCAACCCCGACCGCTACCTCAACGACAACCCCGCAGCGGGAGAGAAGTTTGCCTATGTGCCGTTTGGAGCCGGTAAGAAGAAATATTTCACTGTTCGTTGTTCAAAACAAAACAAAATTTACCACGTGAACCAAATTATTATTTAACTGTATTAAATGAAATAAAAAAAACAACAACCTGTCCTCTTCCATCGTCAGGCCGTCATCGCTGCATCGGGGAGAACTTCGCTTACGTCCAGATTAAAACAATCTGGTCCACCATGCTGCGCTTGTACGACTTTGACCTGGTGGACGGATATTTCCCCACAATCAACTACACCACAATGATTCACACCCCTCACAACCCCGTCATCAGATACAAGAGGAGAAAGCAGTGAGAGACGGGAGGCAGACGCCAGAAACGGGAAACATCCCGAGTGTTTGAAGTGAAGCTCTGACTTCATGGGACTTGAACGGAGAATGATTTTCGATGAATGCACTTTTTTCCTCTCGCGTCAAACCTGTGCTTTTACACCTTCTTTATTTAGTCTGGAGTCCAGCTCTTATTCTGAATGTCCGCTCGGGGTATGTTCTATCATTTCATTCAGTCATTTTTACCATGACAAAACAAAATTCCCGTTGTGATGACAGCAATGTTACGTGCACAGCTCGCACAAAGAAACAAAAAGCCTGGCTGAAAGCGCCTCCAATTTATTTTTGCTGCAATTGTATGTTCTTGAAATTGATAATAAAATATTTGTCAGTGTTTTGTCATATTATCAGGAATATTGATATTGCAGAAATACCCTAAAATATTGTAATATTATTTTAGGGCCGTATCGGCTTTTATATGCTTGTATCTCCGGAGGGAAAAACGTGGCTCAAACTGCAACGCTGATGCTCATATTCACAATGTGAATTTAAAAAAAAAAAAAATTTTTAAAGTAAGATTGGAGAAATATTTGTGTGCCTTTGTGATGGGGGAAACATGCCTATAAGACTTTGAGCCCATCACCAGAAGAATCCCAGAGATCTACATTGTTTATATTGTTTGTCCAGTAATAATGTAGTCCTCAACCAGCTCACCAGCTCGTCCATTTGCAGCTTTCTGTCGGCTAAAGCTTTCGATTCCATGACGTGATCTTCCTCTGCAGATGACAGAGCAGCGTTGCATCAGGACTTTTACTTGTAAAAGTAGTATTGTAGTACTTTTACTTTCAAGTGAAGGTCTGAGCTGTTCTTCCGCCAATGCTAGGGGTCGCATGAGGTCACCAAACTATCTCCTATTAAGAAAGGCAGCGGTAAGTCCGGGAGAAGTCAAACTGAGCATCTGGAGGAGACATGAATCAGGGAAAATAAGGGAAGACACGTATTACACGTTTAAAACACGTTGCAGAAGCTTTAATCAGAGAATTAAATGCTGTTTGAAGTTTTGAGTGAACAAGCGTTTGTAAGAAAAACGAGATTTAAAGATGAGTCAAACTGTTAACAAGTTGTGGCTTCATATTTACAGAAAAAAGTAGTTTAACTTTTCCTTTTTTAGTTTTTATAAGCCCCCAAAAAACTGTTGTTAATATTCAAATGTTTGTGCTTAATATTTTCTTTGAAAAATAAACTTTCTTGGAAACATTTTTGATGTCCTTTGCAGAAAAATGTGGATTTTCCTCCAGGAATGCAGTAAAAGCAAAAAAAAATAAAAATAAAAAAATCCAGAGCTCTTTCAAATAATGTAGTCCTCTTTATTTCAGTTTTTGACAAAATACCCAGAAAATTCAAAGCTCCTACGCTTTACAAAAATACGTTCTTTCTACAAATGTCGTCCGTAGTCTGTCCGCCCTAAACAAAACACAGTGTAGTGTAGAATATCCAGTAGCAGCCTCCTGAACAGTAAACCCAAACATTCTCTACATAACGCTCCACCCATACAACACAAACATATAAATTAATCACAAAGTTTTAAATTAGCATTAGACAAATATACATGATTGTTTGTCATCCACAACAAAGAGGCAGATCAAATTACAAACATAGCTGTTTTTCAAGTGCTGGCGACAAAAAGCCTGAATACAACGTGTTGTACACTAATAAAAAAAAACAACGTGTTTTGGTCCACATGGAAAGATACAGTCCACACCAGAATGATAGAAAACAGCAGAGCGCTCAGCACGAGAAAAGGCAACTGAGTTTCTTCAAGCCAAAGGAATCGGCATCTATCGTCTCAAGCCAAAGTGCAATTGAGCGTATGAAGAAGCACCTGGGGGAGAAAGTAAAAACAGTGTTTAACATACAGCAACACAGCAGCTACAACACTGTGTATCTGAAAGAGATGGCGCCTTCAAATGTAGTTGTGTTTTTTTGTTTTTTTTTGGAACGATTTGCATAAATGAGCCGCAGCTCTGAGGCTATTTGTTCCGAAAAATCGCACAAAGCAGTAGCAGGTAATCCTTTTTTTGTTTTTTTGTTCTTGACATGACATTGAAATACCAAACTGACCCCTTTCTTCAAAAGTTAAACACAAGTTCATATGCTACTTTCATCCCACATCTCTGAAGTCTTTGCCATGTTTATATTACAGAACCTGGTAGTGTGCATATACATGACGGCACGTATTGTTTTTCCCCAGAGGAAGACGAGCTGGGAGAACCGGCCGTGACCCGGTCACTGTGGTGTTCGTGTACGCGTCACCTGATGTCACGCTGCCCAGCCTCCTCTGCAGGGCCTCCAGTCTGGAGATGTAGTCCGTGAGCGCTCGGTCGGGGTCGTAGCTCTGCAGGTGGGAGCAGGTGAGAGCTCCGTGGTCTCCAGCCACGTGAAACCTGCAGAGTGAACACTCGGATTGAACAACTCTGTAAGAGCGGTTGACACTGCGACATGGCTGGTTATAGTCGGGGTGTCATGAGCATGTTTAATGAGGATGTCGCTCGTTTTTGTGTGTCGTATAATATGCTCTTTGCTCTTCGATATGCTATGTACGGTTCTGACTAGTATATATCGGTGTTCTTGATGGATCAAATAGAACATTAATTATCGATGAAACTACATTAAACGTTTTCTGACAACAGCTTTTCAAACACGAGGGTTGTGCTTGCGTTTACCAGTTTCGTGTGATTGTTAACACTATGCTTATATTTTGTATTGACCAGACAATATTTGCAATTTTAGTTGAATTATTTCTGGTATTTTCCCTTTTACCAAATGTTTTAGAAGCAGAAGAGAAAGAGGCGTCAACATGATCGGTGGGTGTACCTGTGTTGTGCGGACATGGCCGATCGTGGGGATTCCCGTCCACTCCTCCCCCGGCTGCTGGAGACTCCTCCTCCTCCTCTGTACATCTCCACGCTGCCTGGATGAAGATAGGGTGAGTCCCTCGCCTCCGTACCTGGCAGAGATGAAGAAAAGTGTGCTGAGCATCCCTTTCGAATGACAAAATAAAGCACCTATAAAACACGCTTCGCTCTGGCTACCTAACGTCTGTCCGGCTCCGCTCTTGTTCACGATGCAGGCGGTCGTGGAGCTCATCCCCGTCGCCTTGTGCCACCGCTTCACGAGGAAACGCATTCTGGAAGATCGGAAACGATTAGCTTGCTAAAAATTCAAAGACATGAACTCTGTTACTTCTGATGTGATCGATAAACCTCCCTGCACCGACCTGGAGAGGGCGATAGAGACCCGGACGGCAGAGCGGAAGCGCATCAGCCCCCGGCGGCGCTGGCTGAGGGACTCCAGGCTGGAGAGCGACGGCCGACCGCCCATCCTGGTCAACAGCGTCAGCGTGGCCTCCTCGCACTCCTGGAAACCGCCCAGCAGTAACAGCAGATACTTCTTCTGGTAGATCAGTGCTTTGCGAAAGCTTTCTGACCTCAGGTACTTCCCATACATTCTCTGGAAGTGGCGACAGAGAAGAGAAGAGCAGGAGAGGATGAGCTTTTCTGGACAGTGGCTTTAACTTCGGTGAACAAAAATCGAAAGCATTTAGGTCATGTTTGCTGGTTTTCAAAGGGAATTTAACACGGGTTGTTTTTGAGCTTCTACCATTTACAACGCCTCAGGAGACATGTAGATTTAAAGTGGTTATTAATTGTTGCTTGCTGACCTTCAGCGCAGCATTGTCGGCCTCCGGTCCGGTTATTTCTCGCAGGTTGTCGGACCTGATTTCTCCCCTGAGTCGGGCCACCTGGGACTGAGCCAGATGTAGAGCTTTGTCCAGACGGATCTTCTCTCGGGTCCAAGCTTCCCGCTCCTGGGAAAGCAGCATACCTGCCGTGTCCGTCTTGGACACTCCTCTTCTGTTGGACTGTAGTAGGAAAAAAAAAAAAAAAAACCTCTTTAGTTGCTGTAATTCTTTTCTTTGCAGTAACATTTGCATGAAAAACACAAATACCACGTCCCCAGTAAACAAATGAGATTACGGCAGATTACTATTGCCGATTAGAACAGAAATACATGACACTGCACTGCAGTCACCGCCTGATCTCAGAACTGTTTTCAGTCTCTATTGAAAGACTATTTTTCTGCGGTGTACTCACGCCGTCGCCTGATCCCAGTCCGGCCTGCCGATAGCGTCGGAGCTCTTCCTCCAGACGGAGCGTGTGGTTCCTCAGATCGTTCTTCTCTTCGGTCAGACGGCTGACGAAACCCGTCAGCTCGGCGTTCTGCCTGAGCAGCCGCTCCGTCAGGGTGTTGGAGGAGCTGGAGGAGCCTCCCGCCAGCAGGGACACGCTCTGAGGGGGAAACAGACAAGCAGTCACAACAGACGCTGTTTGGAAAACACCAACATGAACAGCCGAGTGCAGCTCATTACGACACCCGGGCACCTTCTTTTCAATGAAATATGCGTCTCGCGTATGTTTTGCTTCCGCACGTCATCTATTCAAAAATAAACACAGCGAAGGGATACCGCCGAAATCAAAAGCTGCTGACCTCTGGAATGGAGGGTAGACCCGGGGATTGCTGTAACATGGTGATGACCTCATCAACGTTGGACTGGACCCAGGACAATTCTTCACTGTCGACCTCTGCGGTCGGCCTGTACAGAACACGTGTACAGATTATTAATCAATGAATTTCACTACGTCTGTATGAGAGAAGACCTACATTTCAAGACAGGCGTGTGTTCTGCATATAAACACAAATATGGCTTTAATAAAGCAAATGAAACAATCTGATATTATAAACAGCGATTTCAATTAACATGAAAAAAAATGACACTGATATATTATCATGTTTAAAGCTGATATAGAGAATTTGATAACACATCCAACAGACATATAGTACATCGTGATTTATTTGGAGATGCCTTTAAGGTCGGTAAACAAACTTAAGTCTAAACTTCAAGCTCCTTTTCGGTCCATTTTCGTCTCCACCAATTTATATCTGATTCTCTTGTACCTGAAAACTTCACTGTGTTTACCAGCAGGTCACTAACTTTGTCTTTCGGGGCTGAACGGGTACTGAACAACAGTTTTTTTTTAGAAGTTTGTCACCAAGAATAGTTGTTCAAAAAAGATACTGATATGATTAGAGTGAACCTGAACAGTGAAGCCGTGCAACCAAAACAAATGAGCTGAAAGACGTTAAATTACTAAAAAATAGTTGAGGGAAGCTGCAAAGTCAGGTGATAATTCTTTGTTGGTTCACTCTCACATACAAGTAGTCTTTTGATACATTAATCGGTGTGGAAATATTCATTAATATCTGCTGCGATTACCTGTCGGTGGTCTTGCTGGCCATGCTGCGGATCTTTGAAGAGATGAGATGGAGTTTGCTCACAATCTTGTCCACCGTGCGCCAGGGGCCGTGGTGCGGCCCGCCGGTGTGGCCTGCTGCCGGACCCTCGAGGTGGGGAGACGTGCCGGAGCTCGCTGGCTGAACGTTCCCACTCTTCTGCTGGAACACCCAGTCTTTGGTGCGGTCGGTGGACTCGCTCTGCCGGACGCTCTGTTTAGAGAATAAAATTTGTTTTAAAAAAAAGCCGCAGCTTTAATCCTCCTGATAACATGAGATTAGATGAAAAAAATATGTCTGATCTGGGAAAAAAAATAAAAATATTATAGTTACTAAAGGTCACTGAATCATAAACATGGCTTGACAGTAAAGGTGACCGTTTTTGTTGTTGTTGAAATTCCTGGCCGTTGGTTGCCAACAGTGGCCAATGAGATGTTGTAATTGTTGCATTGGTGATGTCTAAATATTTCTGTCTCACATGCGCAGAGTTTTAGATGGTGAAGCAAATGAAGTTGTTTTAACTGTGCGGTAAAAAGTTTTGACTTACTCATCAACATCACGAAAGAAACTCGATTGATTCATTCGCAATATCGAAATTATTCCAAATTTGCGGCGACTAAAATAGCAACCGTACTTTCAATTTCTGCAGCCACCAGCTGATGCAAGGGCAGAAGCCCCGGTGAAGAAAATGTGCTTTTCTGTGCCACTCACACTCTGGCCGTCGGCCTGCAGAGGTCCACTGCCGTCCCTCTCTCCTCTCTGCTCTCCAAACTGGTTCAACCTCTCCTCCAATCGCTCCTTCTCTTCTTCCAGACACTTTCTCCTCTCCAGCTCTCTCTCCAGCTGCTCCTGGACCTCTGACATCTGTGCCTCCAGCCTCTCCAGCTGCACCCGAGCCTCCAGCAGCGCCTCCTGCTCTCGTCTGGACCTCTGACTCGCCAAAGTCAGCTCCTCTTCTTTTCGTACCACTTCAAGCTTCTGGACCTCGACCTGGCTGAGGAGATGTACCACCTGGAGAGAGAGAAAAAAATAAAAATCAGGTTCAATTAAGATAAACAAAAAAAAAATGCAACATTTAGACACAATACTGCAATGTCACATTCCTGCTACATTATTTTTTCAAGTGAATTAACATTTGTATTTGAGAGGAGTGCGGACACCCATAAACATCCCACCTGTGCGTGTTTGTCGTCCAGCTCCCTCTGCAGTCTTTCCAGCAGACTCCCTTCCTCTTCAGGGCCCCGCCCGTCCTCCTGTACCCGCCCCTCATTGCTGGGGCCGCTGTCGGATGAGACGCCGGTCCGCAGCTCCCTCTCTCTCCCCAGTGCAGTGCTCATCTCCTGGGCCTTGGCTCGCTCGGTTTCCAGCTGGACCTGGAGCTCCTGCTGGCGTCTCTGGAGGCTCAGGCGCTCCTGTTCGGCCTGCTGGGAGAGGTGAGAAGAGGCCTGCCGCTCCTGCTCCAGGGTCAGGGTCAGCTGGGCGACGTGGGTCTTTTGCTCCTCCAGAGTCAGCTGCAGGTCCTGGTGGGAAAACGAAAATAGAATTGGTTCTTAACCTGGCCATTACATTTCAGGGAAAAGCTGACATGTTTGAGCACTCCCAGTGCAAATGAACCGATAATTACTTCATTTAAAATACAGCCGTCTTACCTCCAGCTCCTCTCGTTTACTCTCCTCAGTCCTTCCAGTCCGACACTTCTCCTTCTCCATGGACCACTGAAGATCTCTGCTCCTCTTCCTCTCCTCGGTCAGCTCGTCAGTCAGTGCGTCCACCTCTGCAGCTTTCTGCGATACCTCGGCCCTGATGACACGTTGACATCATTTTATTAAACTGAACTTCAGTCATATACTCACTTTTGAACTGCTGAAGGAGATTTCTTCACACTGAACATCACCTTTGCCTCGTGTTATTTCTGATGGCTAATTTGTACTTTTGGTCACTTGTTTCTTTTGATAGTTTAGTATAATAGTTCAACACTACGTTGACTTGTTTGTTGTTTGAGGGTTATCTTCACTTTATTTTTTACAAGCAGTGTTTCCCCTGGGTTGGCTGCTTTGCGAGTGTGTGCAGGTTTTTTTTGCAGAGCCAGGAGTATTTCCTCTCTGACAGCCAAGATGGATCAAAGTGTTTCCTCCTGTTCTTGTCAGAAGTGCAGCTTTACCAGCAGGAAAGCTGCAGGTGCTCGGGACAGGACGAGTAGCAAAATTGTGAAACTGTGTAATAAATGAAAAAGCTGCAGTTTTTCCAGTCTTGTGAGACATAAAGGGAACTGCAGACTCCTCATAAATACTATCATTACTACCATTGTTTCACTTTTAATTTTTTTTTTTTTTTTATATTATGCCAACAGCAGCTGAATAAGGTCTCATAAAGATGAGATTTCAAATGTTTATTTAATGCGAGATGAGTTATCTTGTGCTCGATAAAAATCAGTATTAAGTGATAAATCTGCAGCTTAAAACAAATGCATATATTCTTAATGCACCCCAAACATACAGTGTTTTCCGGTTACTTAAATGTGTTGGATGTCTAACCTGAGAGTGTCCAGCTCTTTGATGTTTTTGTGTTGAGCCTTGAGCGTCGTCTCCAGCTCCAGTTTAGTCTGGGACAGTTCACCCTTCAGATCCTCCACCAGCAGCATGTCGGCCTCCGCTGCTCCGGCGGCTCTTCCTCCCTCCCTCTGCCCCATCACCCTACAGTCACTGGCCAATGGGAGGGCAGAGTGGCCACCTAAATGAGAAATATTTCAAAAACAATCAATATCAGGCCCTCGTCCTAATCAAAGCAACTGTGTGAGTCAGCCGGTTATTGGATAAACAAAATGTGGAATTATGCTTTTGATATTTACAAGAGAGATGTACAATAATTGCAGTGAAATAAAAACAATATATCAAAAATAAAATTGAGGTGTAAAATGTTTTTTTTAAACTGGTTTACCTTGATTAAGTTGTTCTAGTTGACCACGCAGCTGACGAGTCTCAGAGAGGAGACTGGATCTTTCTGCAGTGTGGAGGGAACCCATGGCCTCTCGGTGTTGGGCGTCCTGCCACAGGAAGACAAAAACATCTGTTTGGTTCAAATGATTTTGAGCCTTTGTGCATCACAAATAAATGTTTACTTACTTCCTTTTGTAGGTTACGAGAAGAGAAAACTGTCTGGATTTCGGAAAATATATTTTCTAATAGAAGTCATAGCATCTATATAACATTTCAATAATAAAGGAATAAATAAATGACAGTCACTAGAATCAAAGTCTTTTTCTCTCAGCTACTGTACATTTATCTGTACAACAGTGAACACTATAAAGTCATCTTAATGAGAGAGACTCAGTTGTAGTTATCGACCTGTTCAGTCAGTCTGCGCTCCAGCTGATTGAGGTGAATGATGGCATCACTGGTGTCCAGCAGGTCCAACTGGCTGTACAGAGCGTTCTTCAGCACGCTCCTCTCCCTCACAAACACCTGCCGCACTGCTTCCAGGAGCTCCCCACGCCAGTCTGAGCTGCCCGACGTCTGCAGCAAGTCACAAAGAGATTCACAGAGATTAAGAGATGAGCACAAAGACAGAGGAGGCAGTTTCTTCCATTTTCTTCCATGAAAAGTTTTTGTTACCCGATTTGAAGAGTTGTACACGGTACAGATTTCTGATATTGGGCTATATAAATAAATCTATTTGTCACCCCATCCAACATTTCTGACTGCTTGAGCTTCAACAAACTCTGGTCGTGTTTTGTGACGAGGCCTTCTCTCTACCTGTGTTTCCCTGTGTGTCTTCATCTGGGTGATGAGGCTTTTGAGAGACTCAACAGTTGCCAGCAGGTCGTCTCTTTCCTTCACCCAGCCTGGGACGTTGAACTGGCCGCCCGCTTCTCCTTCAGAGAAAGGGAGCTCCGACAGAGAGAGAACCTGCATGCCCTCCTGGTGCACCTCACGGAGCAACGTCTGGGTAAACAAACACCACACAAACACGGATGAAATTAGTTTTCCTCTTTTCTATTTCTGTATGATAAAGCCATAAAACACAGAAACACTGCAGGGATGCATCAGTAAATATTTCCAAAAGTAATGCAAATAAAATCAGCCTCGTGATATGCACATTTCCCTGCATGAATCTGCTTGGAAAGGCCACAACATACAGTGCAATTATGTCACTCAGGACTCATGAATAAGTGAAAGTTGTACCTTGATCCGGTCGGGCAGCGGATCATCAGTTTCTCTCCTGGCGCCCTCTGGAGTCGTCCTGAACTCCGGCTGTAAGCTTGGCAGGTCATATCCAGTCCTCTGGCTGTAGTCTGAGCTGCTGTCTGCAAAACCACAAAAACTCTCTTTATTTTTTTTAAACAAAAAAATGAAAGTAGTGAACAGCAAAAGAGGAAATGTGGGGTACCCGACCAGGTACACTGAAGGATTAAGGAGCTCTATTGCTACATAAAGTAAAATACTGGGGCTGAAGTGGTTTGTAGTTTATAACAAATTATTTCTGTAAATTCAAACAAAACACACGACAAAGCTTTGTTAGTTTAGGTTCGCCAAAACAAAAGTTTGACACTTCAGACGGAGCCGTGCTTTCCGTTTCATTCTTTTCAGTCTTTATGCTAAACTAAGGAAATCACTTCCTGGCTGGAGCTTCCCACTAAACAAATAGATACAAAACTACTATCAATCATCTCATCAAACTCTCGATAAGATATACATTTCCTGAAACCTCTCCTGAAAGGAGAGTGGCTCATAGGAGAGATGAACGTGCTGTGTCTTACCACTGGTGTAGCCGTCTCTGAACTGTGATGTAGGACGGTCTTGTCTTGATATCGGAGCCTGGAGAGAATGAAATAAACATTAAAATCAGTCTCTCTCTGTGTCAAAACAGAAAGCGTCAAAAATCTTTAAAACAACATTCAAACTATAGTTCATGAAAATGTAGAACCAGCTTCTGACGGCCACAGCAGTGCAAACGTGTATCGACTAAAACAGTCTTTAAAAGTCAGTACAGGTTTTCAAACAAAATTAAAAATGCAGCTGTTCATGACAAACATGCATTCGAAACAGAATGTATGCAACCTCTCTTACACAATTAAGCAGTTACTGCAGACACATTAATACAGTTCAACATGTTCCTTCTTGTTTCCTGGCCTCACCTCAGCAGTGCGCAGTTTGTCGATAACGGCCTTCAGGGCTTTGCACTCGTCCTCCAGTGCCTGCGTGTCCCTGCGGAGGTTCTCGCTCTCCGAAATGTGCCGAGCCTCCATGTCGAGGATTTCTGCTGCGTGGAGCTCCTGCATCTGTACAATCTTCTCCTGGAACTCTACGATCACTTCCTCCACCTCCTCTTTGGTGGCAGACTTGCTGTCCGGGCTGAGCTCGGACATCTGGAGAGGTTCGGTCTGTGTGAACGAGTCCGTTAGGGCCACGTGTTGCTGCTCCGAGCTGCTGTTGATCCGCTGGCTGTGCGATTTGTTGGAGGACTGGCTGGAAGTGGCAGAGGTTTTCCTGGACAGAGACTGTTTCTCTTTGGCGCTGCTTCCCTTAACAGCCGGCTGTTTGCCTCCTTTCTTTTTGGGCTGTGCGGTGGAGGAGGAAGAAGCTGAGGAAGGAGGCTGCGGAGATGGAGAGGGAGATGGAGTAGGAGGACCAGAGTCTGCTGTCTTCATCAAGGCTGTCTGCACCTCCTGGAGCTCCTCTTTAAGCTTAGAAATGGAGAGTTCCCGGACATTCAACTCCTCCTGGAGCTCCTCTTTAAGCTTAGAAATGGAGAGTTCCCGGACATTCAGCTCCTCCTGGAGCTCCTCTTTAAGCTTAGAAATGGAGAGTTCCCGGACATTCAACTCCTCCTGGAGCTCCTCTTTAAGCTTAGAAATGGAGAGTTCCCGGACATTCAACTCCTCCTGGAGCTCCTCTTTAAGCTTAGAAATGGAGAGTTCCCGGACATTCAACTCCTCCCGGAGTTTGTCATTGTGTTGCCTGTAGCTGTTCAGTTCCTCTTTGGTGGTATCCACATTTGTTCTCACCTCCTGGAGCTCCTCTTTGAGTTTAGAAACGGAAACTTCACTGACTTTGAGATCCTCTTGAAGTTTCTCACTACGCTCCCTGTAGCTGTTGAGTTCTTCTTTGGTGGACGACGATTCATTTCTGATCGCCTCGAGCTCCTGGATAAGCTCCGTCATGCCAGCTCTGTCATCTTCAGCTTTTACCTGGAGGAGAATTAGGCAGGCCGTCAAATTTTATTATACAGCCAGGCATGATAAAAGAATATTTTCAGACAAATCAACATCTGCATCATATTTTAATGCACAAGAATTAGGTCAAAACATTTGTGATTTACTTGGAAAAGTTCTCCTTTAAGCTGAGCAATGGTCATTTCCCGCTCCTAGAAAAAACAATCACGTATGATTAAACTTACTTACACGCAAACAGTACAAATATAATATAAACTCTTTCTCTGGGAAATATGCTCACACTCAAAATGATTGATGCCATTCATGTCTGCATGTTAAGTATGAAGCAACTACCAGCAGCCAGTTAGCGTAGCTTTGCAGATAAACTGAAAACAGCAGGAGGTAACACAATCCACCTATCAAAAGATTATTGTCTAACGTGGATAATATTTTCACTGGCTCTGTACCTGCAGCAGCACCTGCAGCTTCTCCAAACTTTCCTTGCAGCTGTTCAACTCTTCTTTGGTGGCAGCTGCCTCGTTCTGAGCCTCCGTGAGCTCCCGTTGAAGCTCAGACACTTTTGTCTCTTCACTGGCGCTAGATGATACCTAAAGTGACCAGGTTGAAGTATTAAATTTGACTTCCCAGTAAGCAGGTTTGCTTCTTTTAAAATGACTGTTTTATATTCTGAGGGATGACATTTTTCTTCTTACCTTTTGAAGTTGGTCCTGCAGTCTCTCTATTGTTCCTGTTTTCTCCTGCAGAGATAAACACGGGTTTTTCAGTCCCACTAAATATCAGAAATACTGTATGAGTGAACGCTGGGAAGTTGTTTAACAACACATACTCGGAGCTCCTCCTGAAGTTTGCTGCAGGTCTCCTTGTAGCTGTCGAGCTGCTCTTTGGCGGCCGAGACCTCGTCTCTGACCTCCTGCAACTCCTGAAGAAGGTCCTCAGATGAGGCCTGATTAAACAATCACAAATATTCAAACTCATCCGAGCAGTGTTAGACAACAAATCATAATCTCTCAGTTGAATAAAGATTTAAATCCAGTGCACCACAACAAACACAGAATTTAAGTTTATTGCCTGTGTATTGTCTCCAATATGGTCTTCCAGTGTAGCCTACAGTACATATCAAGTGTAATCACTCCCTTTTTTTAAAAAATTATTTTTGTCCAGATGGAAGCCCTCAATTGTCTTTCTGTGACAATTTTCTTTCATCTGTAAGTTTACCTGAGCTTATTAAATGTTAAACAGATGAAGCCTTTTTTTTTTTTTTTTTTTTTTTTTTGGCACGTGGAAGCTCAAATTGATCATTTTTGGATGGATAAAATGTTTTAAATACTTCAATTTCTTTTGTAGTTCCAAGGATTTGATCATTTCCCCTTATCTTTAAAAGCCCAACCTATAACTGGGATTCCAACTGGTATGGTTGGTGACCGTAATATTTTACACATTAAAAACAATTATGAACAAATAAGATTTATTACCTTATGAATGACCTTTCGCTAACATGTCCTACTAATTTCAGTTTCTTTGCTTTACTTCTATAAATAATAAACTAACAGTTTAACTTTAAAGAGGCCTGTGTGCTGCTCTTTAAAGCAATAATTATAATATTTTGGGAAATATGCTTATTTGCTTTCTTGCTGAGAGTTAGATGGAATGATCAACACCACTGTCTCTTTAACTCTAACACAGAGACTGCAAACGGGGGAAAAAGTTAGTCTGTCAGTCACAAACTCTGTCTGCCGTCACCTCTGCAGCAGCAGCTATAGGACTACTGGATATGTGGGACTATTTCTTGGCCCAAAATGTTGGGATATTCCTTATAAAGACCTGTTGGCCGAACTCTCACCTCCACAGGCGACGATGTCCTCTCATGTTTCCTGGCCTTCATCTGACTGAGCAGGTCCATGAGCACAGACAGCCTCCTTTCATACTCCAGCACCTCCTCCTCAGAGCTGGACAGCAGCTGCTTCTGGAGCTCCTGGTCTCTCTGCATCCCGCTCAGTCCGACCTCCAGCTCCCGAAGCTTCTGCGTCAGATGAACCACCTTCCCTGTGGAGACTTGTTTCGATTGACCTGTTCCACTGAAACCCATCCGGGGAATACCAAAGTCACCGAACTCGCAAACATGTGGCTCAGCGTGTCCCTGCAGGCCCTGGTCTTGATGGGATCCCCCTGGCTGCTGCTGCTGCTGCTGGAAGGCCTCCAGTGTGGCCTGACTGACCGGCGCTGGCGCTGCAGCCACGTTTTCCTTCAAACCTTCCTCCAGATGGGAGACCTTCTGTTTGAGACCATCTGCATCGCTCTGAGTCTGCTCCACAAGCAGGCGACAGCGGCTCATCTCAGAGTCTTTTTCACCGACCAGGTCCTCAAGCTCCCGGATTCGGAGACCCAACTCCTCCACTTTGGATGATGCGCTCTGCTCGAGAGCTTGCACTTGGGCCTGCATGACTACAAAACCTGCAGTTTTCTCTCTGAGAACTTCCTCCAGCTCGCCCTCAGAGCTCTCCAGTTTTTCCGTTTCAGCTAAGGCTTCCGCGCTCTCTTTTAAGCGCAGATACGTCTTCAACAGCTTAGTGTGCTCCGTTTTCAGCTTCTCCAGCTCTTTGGTGGCCGAGTCCATTCTCTGCTTCACCTCATCGTATTCCTCCTTGCTTGGCCCCCACCCACCACTCTCGGCCTCACCCTTAGTGTCCTCGTCTTCATCCGCAGACTGCTTTCGCTCGATGTTGGCCAGTTCCTGTTGGAGTTTGTCTATGACTGCATTCAGTTGCTCGAGCTCCTCCTCGTTATTCCTCTTCAAGCGCTCTTGTTCGCTCCGCAGGCACTCAACCTGAGACTCTAGGTCTTTTATCATCTCATCCCTCCCATCAATTTCCTAAAGAGTAAAACGTGGTGGTTATTACACCATACAAATATCAGACTTCACGAGTCCATGGCCAACCCGCGATTTGATTAAACATCGGAGTCTCTGCTGTGATTCGAAAGATTCCTTTAACCCCAGATAATGTCGTTTTAATTGCCATCTTCAACTAAAGTTTATAAACTTGATCAGATTGTAAGCACTTCATAGACTCAGAGGTTTAATAAGCCACCTCACACGAGCAAATGATCACCTCACAACAAAGGATGATGTTGTGGATCTACTTACCGAGACACAACAAGCCAACACCAGCAAAAAGTACAAATGAGGGAACCAAATGGAGCCAAATAAAATAAAAGCGAACAGGGTACCAGAGAACACACACACTGATGCACTTCCACGGAGCCATGCGTATTCGAAATAGACTTTGGTCCTATTTCGCATAAGCATGTTACGTTACCTTGTTATCAGAGGCTGTTTCCATGTGTTGAAGCTTAGTGATCTGTTCATTAAGAAGTGCTATTTCCCTGTCCTTCTGCTCCATCACCTTCAAAAGTCAGAGATTATAATGTAATGGCTATTAATAAACATATTACGCATTAATCTGTCAGCCTTATGGCGGACGAGTGAAAATTCACTAATTGAGAAAAGAGATGTGTCGGCAGCGGCAGTGAGTTTAGCATAGGAAAATAATGGTCAAAAAAAGCCTAAAAAATGCGCGAACATTAGCAACATAGAGCAACGTTTTTTTGGAGTTTGTGAGCAGATATATTAGCGTTTAATAGAAATGATAGTGTTATAAATGTATTGATCAAAACAACTGTCCTGGTTGGGAGCCTTTTTTTTTTTTTTTTTTTTTTTTTTTTTATCATGTGGTTAATTCCTCTGTTGTAGCTGTACAGTTTACATTAAAGCTAATCGCACAATTGTTACACATAAATCAGTTTTATATCAGCAGTAAGCAGCAGTTTAACTTAATTAACAGTTTGCAAGCGGAAAAAAGAAGACGTTAAATGAATCAATCAGTAAAATACTATATAGCACAGTACTGTAGTATGAAGACTATTTTTAATACAATATGTGGTGAGAGTCTCCCAGACAAACACTACAGGTTGTGTATTTACCTGAAGAAAGCTGTCCCTTGTTTCCAGGTATTGCTGCTGGCTGCTTATCTCCTTCCGCTGGATCTCCAGCTGCATGTGGAGCTGCTGCACCTCCTCGCTCTTGTTCTCCAACTCCTCCCTGAACTGCTCCAGTTGCTCCTCCAAGTTACAGATCTGAGGCCACAAATAAATGTCACGACATCTTTTAGAGGAGACGCGACGACACTGTGCAGAATATGGATTGACGTCACTGTCAAGGACTGAAAAACGTCCACAGCTTTTTTTTTTCTTAGCAGCTAAAAGTTAACTATTCCTGTAACTGAAGAAAAAAAGGGCAGACTTTAATATTGGAAAATATAACAGCACTAATGTTTTTCCCTGCAGGACTGTTTTGTTTATGTTAATGCTTTAGTCCTTTGCATGTTGAAATAGTAGTTGATTTGAATTTTTTTTTTTTTTTTTTATCTGCAGTATTGCTCTTAACATATTCTTTAACATTTACTATGAATTCAAACAAACAAAACATCTCTTATGATAATGACATATTTGTATTTCTATATTATGAGTATCAGTGTTTACAATAAGTAACAATGAATATTAGATGTTCAGTAAATACGTTATGTACTGCATATCTGGTCCCAATCACTGGTATACTGAAAACTGATATAAAATAAGCACAAACTGAAGAGCCCACTACCTCTTTCTCTTTCCGCTCCAGGGCTTCTCTCTCCGTTTGTAACTGAGCCTCCAGCGTGGAGTGTTTCGCCTCAGTGATGGATGCATGCTGCTTTTTTTGTTCAACCTGCGAAATAGACACACACCAAAAAAAAGACTCTTTAGCTCAGCAGTTATTTGTAACATGCGCAGAAATCAGTGCACAAATCAAATGGATTTTCAAAGCTTGTATGTTGTCCTTACTGAACCCTGTATAATTGAACTTGAACTCTGGGTAAACCTGCAGCACAGCAAACAGGAACCTTTCCTACACTTCTTTTTGTTCACTCACCACAGCCGTCCACGAACACTGGGGGGCAATCTTGACAGTTGCTAGCTATAGCTCAGCATCATCACCACGAGCAGACTGCCGGGGCGGCTGAAGTAGACCCACCCACACATTGTTCTCCCTCTCTGCACGTCCCAACCCTCCTCCCATTACTCCTCTAGCTGGCACCTCATCTCCATGCTCTCTCACACACACTCTGCTATGCTCTGCAGCTATTATTCAGGCTGGTTTTTCTCTGTTGCCGTCTCTGCTTCGAGCTCCTTCATATGCCCTCTTCCCCCTCTCCCGCCCCTCCCCCCCTCCCTCACCTTCTCCAGGGACTCAGCGCTGGCCAGCAGGGCCTGCTCCAGCTCGCGGATGCGGCTCTCCAGCTTGTCAATCTCTTCGTCGCGCTCTCCCAACTCACGACGCAGCTGCTCGGAGCTGAGCAGCAGCTCACTGCACCAATCCGCCTTCTCCTTCAGCTGGGAGGTCAGCTGGTCCACCTGGTAGTGGAGAGAGAGAGAGAGAGAGAGAGAGAGAGAGAGAGAGAGAGAGAGAGAGAGAGAGAGAGAGAGAGAGAGAGAGAGATGACAGGCGAGGGGGAGAGAGAGGAGTGGGTCGTTTAGCGAGATCCGTTCTCAAGACACCACTCACAACAGCATAGCTGGTACATGAACAGCTAGCTGGGAGGTCAGCTGATCCACCTGAGAAAGGAGGGGGCCGGGAGTGAAAAGAGGTGCAAGGACAGAGGGGAGAGAGAGATTTCACTCGGGGTGACACAGACCACAAAGCAGTACATGAACCAGGGGGACGGCTGGCAGGTAACTGATCCACCTGTGAGATGGGAGAACATCAGCAGATCAATGAGGAGGAGGAGGAGGGGTCAACGGGAGGAAGGTTTGTTTAGGATGAACTGAGAAAGCTATTCATATATTTTTTTATCAGGAAAAGCTAAATGTAGATAATAAACAGTTCCCTGTTTGGTTAGGTACAAACAGAGAGAACAACAATCTCCTTCATTAAAGACTGACTGACTTTCAAAATGCATTTCTAAGGACCGCACGTCACAGAAAACTGATTCTAACCAAATCAAAGTGGAACTGTAGTGAGGCAGATGGTGCACATCTCTTCATAGACGTCCCGTCATTAAATATTAATATGACTCGAGCGTTGGCTGGACTCTTCATGAAAGCATTTCAACACAGAATAAGCTATTTATATAGGTTGAGCTTTATTTTACAAAAATGTTCCATGTGGTTCATACTTGGATGGACGCATTTTTTTGGTGTGATTTCTGACAAATTTCTTGACAGTTTGGAAGAATCTGGCGAGAGAGCTGCTAGTTTTTCCTGCATTGATGCCATAACAGATATTTAAAGCTACACTGAAATTTCACATCAGAGTAACAGATAGGAAAAGTTGTTGAATGTATAAATTAAATGTTTTCATTCAAATATTGTAGTTTTACATAACATACTGAAGTAAAAGGTAAAACAAGGAAGCTTTATTCTGAGAGGCTAATTTACCTAACGCTGATCTATATTAAACTCAACAGTCCTTTAAACTGTTGTTTTTTTTAAAATTTATTTTTATGCTCGGAGGTGGAATTGAGACACAACAGAATGGAGCACAGGGAGGTTTTGGACAGGAGCAGCAGAGGCAGATCAAACTGGAGGACGGAGAAAGAAGGGAATAAGAAAGATGGACAAGCCATTAATCGCTAAGGGGGTTGGCAGGATTACTAAAATGCACTAATTGTTCTATGAGGGAGACTTAGTTTTACGTGTAGCTACAAGCAATACCTTAAAGGTTACTCCATCCACCTGCAATAGCCATGGGAGAGAGAAGGCGGCGGCATAAAGGGTCACAGCATGGAGAGTTTATGGGCGAGAGGGAAGCAGAGGAAGAGAAAGCACTTAGTGATAAAAACGCTACAGAAAGTTCTGAAAATTATAAGATAGAGTTAATCATCAGGGTGTTTACCTGTGAAGTTAAAACTATGTGCAATAAACACTAAAAAAAAACCCCACTAAGAGCACAATTAAATGCCGCAATAAGAAACTTGCTGATTATTGAGGTCAAAGACTAACAAACAGCAGCAGAACAGGGACACTTTAGTTACTGCTGATGAGAAGGAAATGACAGCGAACATTATAATACCATGAATCATCAGTGTCATCCTCCCCTGAATCAATAACTGACTTATCTTGTCATATGATTTTCAAAGAGGTGAGTGAAATGCACCGAGGGCCCGAATCTCGGCAGCTAATTGTGTTCTTTCATTTTATCTAATGAAGAGTTAGATGAATTTAACCGTGCAAGCAAGTTGCCCTCACAAAAGGCAAATGCTGGCAAATAAGTCTGAGGTGTGCCATAATTCAATCGACTGGTTTGAGGACATAATTAACGCTTCAAATGTGCTGCAGTTCACAGTGTTGATCACAATTACATTTCTCCTTGCCCGAAGTGATGCATGATGAGCGGATGAAAGATTAGGATTAATAATGAAATTCTTGAGGTGCCAAGCAGCTGAAAAACCACAAGCGCAACAAATATGCAGCATGAAATGATGAATTTGAGTGATGTACAAAAACAAAAATCATTCAGATATTTGTGCCAACAAGGAGCAATTAAAAAGTGCAAGTGAAGCATTTTCGTAAGACCATCAAATATTGGACAATATCTCCCACACGTGCATCATTTTAGCATCAAAATTCAATGAATAATTCAGGACAGGAACAAATGCCAGAAGGTAAACAAAATCAGCTATTCATAGCTGTGGAAGACTAGAAACTGTATCTGTGGAAAATAATCAGGATTTTCATTTTCATTTGATTTTAATCTGATGATTACGCTCTATTACAACTTTAAAAAGTCGATGTGACAAACATGTCAGCATACAGTTGCTCAGTCACACATGAAGCAGATACAGCGCAGCACCTAACATTCAGCCCAGTACTCACAGTCCTGCTCAATCTGCTTTGGTTAATCTGCTTAGGTTTCCATCAACCCCTGAGGGAAATATCTGGTTCTTTAGTTGCTAAATGCTCCACTCTGTTCACCAGTTAGTTTCTTACTTCGTCTGCCAACTGTTTTGTGCTGGTTGAGCAGCATTACAGAAGATCTAGCACAGTTTTTACTACTGAAAACAGCTGTGTGCTGAAATAGTTAAAACACTGTGGAGGTGAAGTGAGTTAGGTGACAGTTCTCACTATGAGCCATTTGTTTCACATTATGCATAGTTGTTTGGTCCATTTTAACATGAAAATATTATAATTTGGCCTATAAACTGTTGGTGCTGAGCGACATTGACCCACCAAATGTAACTGACCCATGATGTCACAAATAGATGTCAAACAAACACACGGCCTTATTTTTAACAACATTCATATGTTGTAAATCACAAACTTAACAGTTCCGTGATTAATAACAGAACGAGTTATTATCTAACTATCATCTTGTTGAAATGTTACTGCATCTTGTATTTCATGATCGTGAAAATAAAACCTACTATTACTCAGCTCGGCCGAATTACGAATAGTAAGTCCTCTCTCACTCTTTCACCTTCTCAACACTCCCACTATTTGGTATCATTTTCGAGGCAGCACAGGTAGTTCTACTGGCTCTATTGTTCTGCTGTGTGACTCTGGGCCCAGTGTTGTCGCCACAACAGGGTTATGTTCAGAAAACAAGCATCTCTCTTACAGCCTGGTCCTCTGGGAGAGAACAGAGCTTTCTCCTGTTACCTCGTGGTTTCTTTGCTCAGAGCCGGTCTGAAGCTTCTGTGGATTCTTCAGCTGCTGTTCCAGTTTCTGGATCTCCTGCTGGAAGAAATCCCTCTCGTGTTCTCGGTCCACAGCTTGTTCCTGGATACCAAAGTAGAGACAGAGTGGACAGAAACAGACAAATAAATGACGAGGAAACAGAAAGATGTCAAAGTAATTATTCGATGAGCCACTAAAAATAATATTTTTGACTTTAATGCAGGTTTACAAACTACACAAATTTGGTTTTATTTACAAAGAAATATCGAATCTGCTTGTTGGGAGATGTGTCCTGGTCAAAGTACTGGTCAATAAAACATGAATGATTCACGGCTGTGAGGGCAAGCATTTATGGGCAAGTTGTTTCCTCCCTTCTAGTCAATATTGTACAACACAAGTCAGAGCTGAAGGAGGCAGAACAGCTGAAGGAGGCAGAATAGCTGATGGCCTTCTTCAGTGATTCCCAATCAGTGGCCCGTGTACCACTGATGGTACGTGAGGCTGGCTGAAGGTTTTAATTGAACTCCAACTTGCCCACGTCCAAAAAGTTAATTAAATTATTTTTGATTACGGACAACTAAATATATATACATATCACATTACAATGATGTAAAAATTTGGTGGTTAATCATTTGAATATTTTAGATATAAAATGTGCCTGTGCTTAGCCACATAGGGTGATGTCACATAATGTTGGATATAGCATAATGCAAACATTAGCCCGATGCTGTTGAATGAAGACTCCTCAGTCGTTGATTTCAGACAGTGACATGTCAGATACAGTGTTGTCACCTGCCAGAGGGAGACCGAGTGCTTCGAGCTACAAACAGCTGTTTCTACAAACTCATAAGAACTGATGATTTCAGGAGGCACAAAAAAAAGATCACTTTGTCACTGATATCCCAATATATAGAAAATATTTACTAAAGTAAATCGGACAAACTGCACAGCTACATGATGTTCAGAGTCTTTTTCTGTGTCACTTACATCAAGGAACCTCCTGTTCTTATCCAGCTGTTTCTCCAGGGCTTGGATCTGCTGTCGCAGGTCTCCGCTCTCCATCGTCTGAGCGTGCTCCAACTCGATCACCTTGTTGACCTGCTCCTCCAGCTCCGCCTCCAGCAGCTTCACCTGCTTCAGGAGGTCAGTGTTCTCCTTCTCCGCCTGTCGCTGGACCTCCACCTTCTCCTTCATCAGCTTCTCTGTCTCCTCCAGCAGGTCTACAGGATACGACGAAGGAAGGAGGGGAGGTTACTTGCTATGTCAAATAAATGTGGGTAACTTCAGTAAATTAGTCGCTCTGGTTTGATTTTGACAAAGAACAGGATGCCGAGATGGAACTGAAGAGTCTGAAGTCTGTGAGCCGTGTGATCAGATTCAATGCAACTTCTGCTTTTTGCTTTATTGAGCCTTTGCCATACTGTGGTTTCACCATTATAATAATCAACTTTCTCTTTGACAAACTTGTAATATATTGTGTCCACTTTTTAAAAATCTCCAATACAACACTGAATAAATGGCCAACATCAGGCTCTTCCACCATCTCAGTCAATTTCCCAACATGTCACCCTGTTACCAAACATGATTGCCCATCACGATGTCTTTTCCGCCGCCACCAGTGAACAACCCACCATGGTTCACCCAAGATCAAACCCCGCAGGATTAGTGCAAAAGTAACAGGGTGGGAGAATGCAAATGACGATCAGACAGATGGACAGTCAGGACATTGCAATATCCATGCCCAATAAGCATTTACAGCAGGGGGGGGGGAGTTCCTGAACAGCCAATCATCTCACTCAAAGACAATACTGTAAATACAGCATCAACGTATCTAATAACAGCAAAATCAACTGAGAGAGCAGATGATTGGAAATTAGGAATAATGATTACATATAAATGTCTAAAGATCAATTTAATTTCATCATGCTAAAATGAGCGCTAACACGGACTCCAAGACATTAAAAATGACAAACCAGGACAAAATCAATCAAAATGAAAAGCTGAAGTGAAGGTTAGTGGCTGGACTGAGTGAGTTTGTGAGCCCATAGCAAGCAAGCTCCAAGCTTTGTTTTTTTTTTGGTGAGTTGCTGGAATAGGGTTAGAGAGATACAGTATACTGTCACTCAGCTAGACAATTAAGAAGAACATGTAGACACGACTGAGCCATGCTCAAAGTGGACACACCTGCTTCAGGTGCTGCAACCATTGCAGCTTCAACTAGGCCTACAGGAGGATGAGAAAGCACAGGAATTTAACATGCGCTTGTTTTTCGTCACGAACAGGAAAACTGTCAGATAAAGAATGGAAAAAGGTGGAGAAAGGATGGCAGTGCTTTTCTGTCTGTTTCACAGAAGTAGGTTAAAGCTGCAGAAAGGATGCTGTGAGAGGAAAAGTCCCCGAAATAGCCCCCGTTTATTTTTCTTAGACACACAATACTCACCATTTTTATTAGAGATCGAACTAATGGAATACCTTTTTGATAATACGGGGATAATCCAGCGCAATATTAGCCGATATGGTTATAAAGCTTCATGTTTCTGGAAACTTTGTGGCGAATACCTGTAAATGTATGACCTAAAACAGCAGCAAGTCTTTAATAAATGTAGATAAGTGTTTCCTCAGTTTCGTTACACTGAAAAATTAAACAGTTTATTTTGCAATAAATAATCAAGACTGACAGCTGAAAATGACTCCGTGTGAATGTTTCACACCAAATCAAACTTTGTAATTCAAGAAACACTTTACATTTTAGTGTCAGAGAGTAAAGTTTGGCCTTCTTTTATTCCAACCATAGCAAACAAACTGAAACCTGAGCCTTGAATAAAGAAAATAGAAAACCTTTATACTGCTCCAAAAACGGTTTAGTTGGTGTTGTTACCTCACCTACGCTTCTTTTAGCTAGAGCAGGGGTGTCAAACATACGGCCCGCGGGCCAGATCCGGCCCGCCAGGGGGTCCAGCTCGGCCCGCCGGATGACTTTGCTAAGTGTGAAAATTACAGAAAGCCATAAATTGCATTTCTATGAGAATATGGAGGTTTATGAGTACAAACGTAATTGCTTCAAAAACAGCGTAAATGCGATGTCTGCTCCGGAGGCAGCAGCGCTCGCTGCTCACTTTGTGACGCGTTTGACGTCAAACGCGTCACAAAGCGAGGGAATCTGCAGAGGAGAGCCCAGGCAGATAAACAGTGGGCTGATGTCTGAGTTTTTGCTCTTTATGTTTCTAGTTTATTGTAGAAATACCTTAAATTAGGGTTTATCATCCAAAAACCTTCACCAATGATTTAAACAGAAATATTGTCGTTATGTATGTGTTATTATGCTATGAATTTACTGGTCTGGCCCACTCGAGATCAAAGTCGGCAGTATGTGGCCCCTTAACTAAAATGAATTTGACACCCTTGAGCTAGAGGAACTGACAATACTTCACAAAATTACTGCACCTTTCAGTGACACAAATAATAACCACCTGTGACTGAATCCATATTTTTTTCTTCTTCATTAAGGGAACTCTGGGATACTCACGCAGCTCACGGGGCCCTGCATTCTCCCTCATGGCGTCTTGTTGCCGTGACAGCAGCTCACGCTCCTCCTGCATCTGAAGCCTTTCCTGCTCCAACTCGTGCAGTCGACTACTTGTTACCTGCAAAGAAAAAAAAAACCATTCGTGTCAGGGCCTGATATTTACATGTATGATGACACTTAAAGGATGATGATGATGGCTAGGGTCAATAAATCCCTTAAAAAGACCTCATTACTTTTTGAGCCTCAAGCATATTCATTACAACTGAAGATGCAAATCTTTGTTGGATCATGGATAAATATTTTTATTATGCATGTTTTGTTTTTTTCAAAATATATAATAGCTGGGTGCTGTAGTTTTTATTATTTGTCTCCCAGTTCAATTTTAACTGTAAAATCTCAATGCAGCATGGTCTCAAAACACTTTACAAAAACACACAGCAAGGAAGCAAGGTTACAAAAACCACATCAAAAACATCAGTGGTAAAAAAGTAGCAACCCAGGCCTGTACCAGCTTAACTAGGGGATAGTTCAGGGTCCAATGAACCAGTCATAACCATAATTTATCAAAAAGGGACGTTTTAAATCTAATCTCAAAAGAGGAGACTGTGTCTTTCTCCCGAACTGGAGCTGGTTCCACAGAAGAGGCGCCTGAAAGCTGAAGACTCAGCCTCTTGTTTTACTTCAAGAAAATCTAGGAACCCCAAGTCAGCCTCGATGATATGGTACCATGAGGTCTTTAAGATGTGATGGAGCTGGGTGAGTAAGGGTCTCTGTATATCCGGAGAAGGATTTTATATTCTATTCTTGGTTTCACAGGGAGCCAATGAAGAGAAGCTACCATGGGAGAAGTATGATCTCTCTTGTTAAGTACAATCAGTACTCTCACTGAGGTATTTTGTATCAACTGGAGGCTATTCGGAGAGTTTTTGGGGACATTCTGATAATGAAGAATTACAATAGTCCAGCCTAAAAGTAACAAATGCATCTATCAATTGTTGAGGGCTCTTTTCAGTCACACAAAAGAGTATTTCTATCAGCAAGACAGTGTTTGTGGACTGGGCTCAAAGTAAACAACGGTGTCTAAGTTCATGATATTGTCACTCCGTTATGTGTTCTTAAGCTAGATCGTGCTTTGGCTACACAGGCAACACTTTTAGTGTTAGCAGGAACAACTCAGGATTTGTTAACAATTAGGAAAAAGCAGCTTGTTACCAGTCTTATCTTTTAAGAGCTATAACCTGGATATATACAAATGAATATAGCAGGTGCAGATCAATACCATTTTATGACAGCACTGAATTCAGAGTCGGGTGTTATTGAACTTACACCTGAGTCGCGACTGTGTCAGAGGCCAATTATACCTTTAATGTTGTCAACTTATTTGCACTCTCACAAAAAAATGTAATTATTCCCCCTCTTTGCAGTTGGAAGGCCTCACCTGCAGCTCCTGCTCCAGGCTCAGTTGGAGCTCTTCCTTTTGACGCAACTGCTGCTCCAACGCAGCCCGCTCATCCGTGTAGCCATCAATCAAACCTGAATGTGGATGACGCGAGAAAAAAAGAACAGTTATAGAGGGCACTGAAAAAGCCACTTATGGATATTAACATTTGGATGTCCTTTTCATGGGAGTTTTCTCCGTTATGCTCCTGTTCCTCAGAGGAATTTAGAGGAATTTCCGTTGGGCCTTGTTGTTCAGCTTCAGTCACACATTCACACATAAGGCAGCCATCCAGACGAATGAGCACTTAATAGCAGAATACAAGAGCAAAAAAACAACAAGATAATGTACGTGCACGCTGAGGCACACAAACATGCATACAAATGCAAAGATGAATACTAGAGAGAATGTTTGACCCATTTTGCTTGACAGGAAGTACGAGACTAAGCCGTACACACAATGAAATGCTCTATCATTACTGTACCGCTCAGTCACAGGTCAGCAAGCATTATGCGCCAGGATGGCATTCATTTCATAGATACAGGAAAGGAGATATGCACAGAGGCTGGTGAGAAAAAGTTGAATTACTGTTGCTGCATCTGTGGTGTATTGAGGGCAGTTCTGAGGTGAATATACAGTACAGTATTTTCTGACTTGATTTCTGCCGGTGATATTTATGATGCGTTATCTAAAGGTGAGAGACAAACAGACGGTAAATGTCACCTGTGTTGTCAGGTGATCATTTTATTTCAGGCATCTCAACAGGAACCGAGGTGTGTAAAGTTTGCCAAAGGAGGGATCCATCCATGACACTTAAATGCACATGATTACTGATTAAAAATACAACTGCGCAGAGATGTCTCGGGAATCTACAATTCCAGTTACTGTACGACGCAGTCATTCCAAAACATCATCAGGATATTAGAGCCATTTAACTTGGCTTTTTTTTTTTCCTGCTTCAAACATAACAAAAGCAGACCCTGTTTGTGCTTTCACTGACATATGATATGTTCCCATTAGTCAGTGAAGAGAGTCTTTATTCCAGGTTGAGCCTGTATCTTGGGTTAATTCAAAAACCAGTTTGAAAAGGCTCCACCCTGAGCTTTCACCTATGTGGATCATCCACACAAAAGAAGGAGAATCACTCCTCTTTCCTCTCATTGGTATTTGCACAAGTGCATGTCTGAGAGACACAGGCTTAGATGTTATTGAAGAAGCACACCACATGACCACAGAGGAGCAGGTTTACACTATGGAGTGACATTCATCCACTGTTATAGCTGCACTGACTGGCTGACTAATCAATCGACAGAAAATTACTTGGCAGCTCTTTTGATGATTGATCTGTTTTTTTTTTGAGGGGGGGCTAATTTTTCCAGATACACATCAAGGGTCTAATGACAGAAAGTGTCATATGCTTGAGGTAAATTTATAATTTGTAATACTGGGCTCATATACTGTATACATTACATATACATACATTTTCTTCTTAGTTGCAACTTTATTCTCCAAGTTTTTTTTTCCACTGCTTACCGGCTTTGATAACCTATACAACTATAAAGCTATTTTACAACGGCAAATATTTGCAGTTCCTCTACAGGATTACTGAAAACAAACACTGATAGGATCCTTGATCAGTAAAAGACCATATAAGAATAGAAATGGCTCTAAACTCACCACTCTTCAGTGTGTCCACAAAGCCAATACGAAGACTGTAGTGAACTGGGTTTGGGGTGTGTGTGTGTGTGTGTGTGTGTGTGAGAGCGAGAGGATGTGGTTGTAACAGTTGACATATGTGGACCAGCTGTCTCTGACATGGATAGGAAAGCCAGTTACCCACCAACAAGAACTGTCACAAGATTTAAACTGTTCTGAAGAAGCAAAAATTGCCTATTCATAGGTAACAACTTATAGATTTCACTTTGTTTTCTCACACATACCTTCACCTCCACTCACAGACCCTCGACATTTAGTTGCCACACAAATACAATCAAACGCCTGAACGCAAACCAGTGACAGACTCACACACAGTAATTACCATTTGTCGAGTTCTCACCACAGATGGCATTACACTCCTCTACTCTCCCTTTCAAACAGCTGATCCCATCACACCCAGCAACCCCCGCCAGCTCCCTTGAACACATGCACGTATGCATTTTCACCTCCTTCCACTTCATGCAGCTCTCTCTAGTTTCTCTAATCATTCTGACATATAAACACACAATTAGATCATCAATTAGAGTCCATATAGAGATTGTGAGCACTGCAGTTCTTCCTGTAAAGAGGTTACTTTGAAGGGGAAATGTCTTTTACAGGCCTTCTAACAGTGAATGCTTTCTCAATCGTCATAAAAATGGATCAACATTTAAATCAAATTGAAATACAGAGTCAGTGCATTTCACCCTGTCCTTGTTTTATAAAAAATAAATACACATTAAGAGCAAATCTCACCCTCAGCACGGTGGAGTTCCAGAGCCAGCTCCTCCCGTACCCGCGCCTCCTCCGACAACCTCTCCTGCAGCTCCTCCTGCTTCTGCAGCAGCTCGCTCATTTCCCGGTTGTGGCGGAAGGACTCCCGCATCAGCTCGGTCTGGGTCATCCGGGCATGTTCCAGCTGTGAGGTGAAGAGGAAAGAGACGGTGTCACGAAAGAAGATGAGTTTGGAAAGAACAAGTCTTTGCATTAAATAATTGTAGAGATGCAAATGTTAAAAAGGAGCAAATAAATATCCTCATCTTGACCAATGAAAACACCTCTGTAATGTCTTTTGAAGCTTGAAATGTTCCACAGAAAGAGACATTTTGGAGGTGTGGGATTTAAAAGAGGTTGACATTTTGGGTGGCTGGCAGAATCTGATGAAAGAAACTATCAGGTTGCCATATGGAACGTGTCGGATCTGGTGTTTTTAGAGAGCCATATTGGACCCAAGCTCGTGACTAAAAGTCAAGATATCTGAGGCCTTTGCCACATAAATTTAGACAATTCCTTTTTAAAGTTTGAAGCTTTTAAAGCTTGTATGCAAGTTTGGATGCAAGTTCCTCAACTTTATGGAGATGATATTCGCAATGACTGGATTCCAACTTGTTATAGATATTATCCATTAATCCTGTGAAAGGAGGAGGTTACGACAACAATTTTCAGGTGTGATTTTGAGTAATACAGCTCCACGCCACCAATCTTTCCTTGCACATTTGATAATCTGGTTTGGTGTTAATTCCTGCAATGACTTTTACTGAGACAATATGATCGAATTAAACAGGGATTCCCCGATACTGACTCAAATATTTGGATCGGGTAGTGGTGATAACGAAGCCGATTAACTCAATGTAGTTGTATGTTTACGTCTTCATGCGAGTACTACGTCATTCGTTAGCAGCACACCTGCAGACCCGGTCATTTTACTCGAAGGAGGGAGTTGCACACAGAGAGAGCCGACAGTGTCCGTGTCTGCTGCTTGGATGCATTTCACACTTGCTACGGCAACAAGGTCTACGGCAATATATGCGAAGCCAGTGTTTTGAGCGGTGACAGTGATGCTGAAAAATATAACACAATCAAGCACCTCCAGAAGCATCATGCATTATGAAGTCAGGCCTAATGATGCCATACACCAAAAGATTTCCACACAGTGAGGCAAACAAGCGTATTAATTAAACAATGGTATCAGCTCAGCTCTTGATATCCAAATCCCAGGTAATGATATTGGTACCTTTTACTTGCGATTTTGTATACATTTGCCTTATTGTGTTATATACTGATAGCATCAAATATTGTAAATAACTATAGATATGGATTTCAACCAGGTATCGGTTTTGGAAAAAAGTTATTTATTTTTAATAAATTAGGTAAATTCACCTAAAAGCTCTGAAAAAAAATAGATGTATCAAATCAAGCAAGTTATTCTTCACTGACTTAGAAAGGCATTATGTCACCTCAAAGAATATATTAAAGCCGGTTTTACAACATAGTCTCTTCGTATTAGAAAGACTTTAACAACTGGCATTGCACAAAAAAAAAAAAATGCTTATATATAACGACAACAAAACAAGGTTGTATAATGATATCATATTGGTATTATGGCCTACTGGTCAAGAGACAGAGGGCATCTTTTCCTTGCGCTATGAAATCATCATCATCATGCAATAAACCGCCAGCACACTTTCTCTCTCTCATTTCTTGGTTACTTTCCATAGATTTCCATATCTCCCTGAGCAAAGGTCTTATTGTAGCGTTATGGGAAGTGGTAACATGACTCCGCCACAGAGAAGTCATATAATCTTTCACCTACTGATTTCAGAGAGCTGCTGCTCCTTCGAGCTGCCGTGTGCCTATGTGGAATGACAGCTATCTTACATCACATCTGCATGTGTGGACCTGAACTTCAGAAAACAGGCCGTGAAACGTCCCTATAAAACATTAATTAACAGTGCAAGTTCCATATTGAATGTACTGTACAATTTAAACACCTGCGGGTTACCAGGCGCAGACTTACTGTGTAAGGAGGAGTGGGCAGGGAGATTTTGGAGATGACCTTAAGAAGGTGGCCGTTAGTCCTGTGATTGACATGGGAGATCTGGGTTTGCACCACCACAGCGTTTTTCTCGTTCAGGGTGCTGCAGAGTGGGAAAGGTCGGGGAAGGGGCACCCGAGATTCCACCTCGTACACATCCTGGTCCTCCCCCTCCATCCATGTGCTGCTTTGCATGCTGCCGTTCCAGTAAGAGCGGTAAGAATCCATGATAAATGAAGGATCCAACTTCAGGACCTGGCACAACTTCCAACCCTTGTTTTGTTCCGCTGAAGCTCCTTAGCTGGAGTCGTCCAGAGGGGTTTCCATTTGCCCTGATCTGTCAGGTTGTGCTGTGCGAACCGCAAATGAGAATAAAGCCCAGTGGGGACTCAAGCAGTGAGTACTGTTGTGGATAGCTCCAAGCAACAGTTTCTATGTGTTTGGTGCACAAACACACACACACACACATAAGAAGAGTAAACAACAATTGGAGAGGGTGACATCCACGTCATCTCAGTCACATGCTGCCTGGTTGAGGTAGAACAAGTGCCAGGTAAATATTGAGACAGAAAATCATCCGGTAACAGTGACAACTGTTATAGTCCCACTGAAGAGTGTCATCTTCGGTAGCAGGTGGAAGTCATATGTGGAACCGGCAGGTTAAAGGGCATTCCTGAACCCCACCGCAGGAGGTATGTAAACAAAAAGGCGAGCATTTCTTCTCTCTGTGTGTCCTCTTTGAAGATCTAGTAGTCGTCTTCCTCGTTCTGTTCTCACTGACCTTCTTTCCTCAGAGTGAAACCGTATCATGCCGCTCCGTAAAGCTCACACCCCCACGTCTGCTCCCGCTTGCTCTCCTCTCTCTCCCCTCTCTCTCTCTCTCTCTGGAGATTCATTAACAATACTATGCCGCTGTGGCAACCCCAACCTGCAGGGAAGCCTCCCAGGGGCCCCTTTTAATTGTTTAGTCCGAGCGGCAGGCAGTCTAGGGTGAAATGACAGCGGATCTAAAGTCACTCATTCTTCCCTTCTTACTTCCTCCTAGGACTGCTTTCATTCCCTCTCCACGCATGCTCCCATGCTCATAACATTACTCACTGTAGCCGGATAGCTCTTCAGTCAGGCGAGGCTCACTTACCCCCGACGGACTACTGACTCTGCTAAACTTGTTTTGCCTGTCTCGACCCATGTGCTCTAAGAAAATAAGATAAAATCCCTGACTTTCAAAGCAGTTTTCACCATTCAGCCGATGCTATCCCTCTTCACTTCCTACACTGTTCACATACAGCAGGATACTGCTCAGAAAAAGTGGGAGGGAAGCAGGTGTGGCTTCAAACCACGGGGCCAGTGAACCAGGTAAATTTGCAAATAGATCACACACACACACACACACACACACACACACACACACACACACACACACACACACACACACACACACACACACACACACACACACACACACACACACACACACACACACACACACACACACACACACACACACACACACACACACACACCCCATACACAGAAATAACCACAGACAACACACCCTTCCCACAGAAAGTTGTCAAACCAGATTCCCTCCCTATAAAGTGGCAAAAAAACAAACAATTAAGGCGTTCTGACATGCTGCCTCTTCGTCCCACCTACAGTACAGTCTTCTGTCTGGCATGTCAACCGTCATACTCGCTGAACATGAACAACCTTCAGATTATGGGAGTGAGAAATGAGTGAGCAGACACCTTCCCCGGGCAAATAATTTACAGCATTAGTTCAACAAAGACACTTAACATTCCTGATCAGGCTTGTTACATCAATCTCTGTTCACGACTTCACAAGCAAGATGTGATGATCCTGCACCAGTCACAGACAAGACTAATGTAGACTGGATCGATAGGAACAGGAAAATCATTGAAGGAACCACTAGAAGGCTTTGTTGATTACATGTTTATTGTGCTATTACTTGTGTTGTACTTGGAAGAGATATAAACTGTGTTACATGTAATCAGCTCTTAAAAATTTCAGGGGTTCTTTACTACAGCTGCAAATAAGGATTATTTAGATTTTTGAGTAAATCTTTGACTCATTTAATTATTGTTTGGTCTATGAAATGTTAAAAACATTGAAATGGGTTGACTAACGTTTCCCAGAGCCTCTGTTGACTTAAACCAACAGCTGTTTTTCTCTGACCAACAGACTTAAACTAAAAGATATCCAAAAAAATATGGAAAACCAGCAAATATTGACATTTAAGATGATGGAACCATACATTTTCTGGCATTATTACTTGAAATAATTATTTATATGATTGTTTGGCTGTCAAAATTGTGCTGGTTAATTTAACAAATTATTCCATTTTATATTTTTACAATAGTTTACTTGCAGAGCACATCAGAATTTCTTGACTTTTTTGCATGGAGGTAATATATTGTACAAGGTAAATTAATTGTAGTGAGACGGTATATAATAGATGGAACCCAAAAGAAGGTGCACATGTGTTCTGTATTGTAATCAGATGACAAAAAACTACATCTGAATGATTCAATAAATAACATTCAACCAATTTGGTGTGTTTCTCTGTAGTGTAGATGGATGCTGGAACAACAGTGATGCTCAGCCTGAAATGCCTTCAAAGCTATTATTAGGCTACCAAGATAAAAAAAAAATCCATTGCAGCGTGAATAACGCATGCATCCCAGCCAGCGGGAAGATGTGTTGTGCAATCAGTTACAGTAACACATTCAATGGCCTAGTTAACCCGGCCCCATCTCTGTGGGCTGACACTGGACGCAGCGGGCGGACCGCATGGATGGCCCGAGGGGGAGTGGAGATGTGCTGTGCAACCGGACTATGATAGGCTGGCTGGCCGGACAAAAGCTCTGTGTAAATACCGCTCGTATCTATAGGCAACCACTGGGAATGAGGCAGCTCTTTTGTGTGTGAATTCTAGACAGGCCAACTTTGTTGCCGGCACACATTCTGCCATCTCATCTCCATTATGTCTCCGTGAACAAGCGTAGAAACCCACAGAGGGGGTTAACGCTGTTCGACTGCGGGCAGTTAAACGTTTTGACAAAGCCTAAATGTGTCACTAGAGGTTTCTGTTTACTAGTAGCTGTTAGGCACAAACACACAGGACCATTCATGATGGATTCTTCTAAAACCTCAACCTGCAAAGAAGCACATTCACCGGAAAAAGCACAATTAAATAGGACCAGGTATCAAAATAAAGTAGCCACTAACTGGCATCAGATGTTTGGTCAGAATAGGTTAGGTTAGGTAGTTACTTTATTAATCCCAGAGGGGAAATTAAAAAAAAAAAAATTTTAAAAAATTATTTGGCCGAGAGACAAAGCAGAGGGATGATCTCTTGCTTATCTCAGGTCCTGAGTTCTGAAACCAGCACAACTACAGGACTGGCTCTTTGTTTGGATGAAGCGCATACCGCTAACTTTCACCTATCGGGCTGCTTTACTCATTCTGTCATTATATTATAATCCATATGTCAGGAAACTTTTCTAAGAGGTGCCTTCACACCTACCTTGTTTGGTCCGGACCGTCAGACTTTTCAGTTTGGTCCAAACCAAAGCCAGGTGTGAAAGCTGCCTTGGATCACGGTCCGGATCAAAAGACCAAAACAGGTGGTCTTGGTCCAGATCAAACTGAACCATGGTTCGGTTCGTTTGCAGTGTGAAACTACTTTCTGGATGGTCTGGACTTTCAGAGCAATTACAGGAAATCGACACCATAGAAGAAAATGAACATGAGCCACGGTGACACACACGGGGAGGAAGACAGTATTTAACTAATTTATTCCAACGAAGAAACCAAAGCTCAACTTGAAAAGCAGATAAAAATGCTCAAACTTACAACTTATTTTCTGAGAAGTACCAGTCATAACACCATGAAAAATTATTATAGTGGCAACAAACTGAATCTGTTCATTATTTTTTTTTCCATTCAAACTGAAGAGGTTACCGGCTGAATTGGCAACACGCCAATGTCTGACGCACAAACCAGTTAATGTTAAGCATAGAAAGATACGAGTGTACACATGAGTGATGTCAAAGGGATGTAATTATGTCAAACAAGTTCTTTAGTGTGCTTGCAAAATTGCAGCCGAAACAAAAACATAAACTTTGGTTTGGATTTTCGGGTGTGAGAACTCCCTAAGTTAAGAGGATTTTAAGAAGCAAAATTAGTTTCTACAGGAATAGTTCAACAGTTTAGCTTTTTTGTTAAGAGTTTTCTAAGAACACTGATATTGGTTGATTAAATAAAAAGATATAATGGGTTAATTAGTGAGCTCACAGGTTCTGGTAGGTGGATTTTCATAAGCTGTTTCCCCTTGTTTACAGCCTGCATGCTAAAATCCATCTTCATATTTACCAAACAAATATGACCGTGGCATCGATCATCTCACGCAACTTTCAAGTATAACCAGTAATAATAATAACCAGGAAATAGAAAAATGTTCAGGTATTCTTTAGACAGTGATGCATGAAGCAGTTATAATATAAAATGCTTAAAAATATGTTGTTTTATAGGCCTGATAATCACCCTGAAATGACATTTCATGTATTTATACGTTCATGTTTTAATTGATTTTATTTTACTGCTTATTTATATCATTTTATCCTGAATGATATTGTTGTTATTGTTTAATTGAACCACTGAATGAATCTGAGATGTATGAGTTGGGGCAGTTTATATGATATTATACTGTATGGCTACATGTTTGCTGGTAGAATATTTCAGAAAAAAAATATAGTTTCTAATAATTTCACGTTAAACATGAAAAGTTTTTAAATGAAGCGCAATACAGATTAAGACAGGACAATTAGCTGAGCTAGCCAATGAACAGTGGACAACACAGATCCTGAACTTAATCCACAGCGTTTGCTTTTTACCTGGTTAGTCGTGTTGCTGATGGCCATCAACATCTTCTCCAGAGCCGTCTGGAGTCGGCGGCTGATGCCCATTAAATATTCCTCTATCTCGAGCTGTGGCCCCGCCCCGAGCAGCAGGCTGTCCATCATCTTCTGAGACACCTCCAGATCCTCATCGGCCTCCAACTCTCTGGACCACAAGCTCCCGTCGTCGGCACCCGTCTCACTGCCCTGGCAACTTTGTGCAGAGTAATCTAAAATGACCAGAGCAGCACAGGGCGGAAATGTGTCATGTTTACTTCAATGTCTGCATATTCACTGACACAGTTTAGGTCTTAAAGGTCTATTACTGCTTTCTTGTGCTGCTTGCAGATGTATACATTCTGACTTCAGATGGATAAATCAAGATAATAAAAGAAAACTACAAGCATGCATCATGTAAAAAAAAGTTGCTTATTATTTTCTGCCAACTAATCGTTGCAGCTCAACTCACATCTAGAAGTAATTTAGTTTTAAACATTAAAGTCACTTTTAATATCCCTGACAGAACAGGATGCCTACCAGTGCTAAATATACAGTATAACCATAATAAGGGTGGCGCACACATCATCTGATGTAAATGAAACATCACAGTTACACAACTGCCTTTAAGAGAGTTGGTAGATTATGTAATTCACATTTAGTTATTCAACACACTTTCTCATTTTCATTTCAGAGTGTCATGAGAGCAGAGAGAGACAATGTGACTAAAAACCCCTGTTGTATTTCAGTTAATTCTGACAGTATGATACACAGCAAGTAAAGCAGTTGATAGTCTGATGGCGATAAGCAGTTAAAATGTATGGAATGTATTATTCTTTTCACACTATGAAAGGATTTGTAACCACCATAAACATAGCAAATGTAAAATGTCACTGGCTCTACGATTAAATAAAAGACATCCAATGCATCCCAGTACAGAAACATGATGCATTGTGGGAGATCATTTTCAAGAATTATGGGTCACGGATAATTTATTATTATTTACTGTGCTATGACATGAAATATGACATGAAAGTGACATTGGCCATAACTGCACCTCGTCATTTGGGTGTTTATTGCTGCAGAACTAAATGTAAAAAATGTCACGCAGGTACATAACTCAACAAGCACCAACCATAACTTACATGCAAGCATGTGATAAAACCAGCCATCACCTCCCATCAAGGTGAATGTAAAAAAATGACTGATATCTGCAGTAATCTGTAACATGAGCAGCGGTGTTGAAGGAAAATAAGCTTTTGAGAAAACTCGTGTGATAAAAAGTGGTTGTGAGGTTACATGACGGTGGGTTCGAGGAATCTGTCACATATGAGGGCGTCTACACTTTCATTTGACCAGTTTTCAACTGATATTATTTACTGCACAGTATAAAGCAGAGAGCGGTTGGTCTGAGCACAAACATCATTACTGGTCCATTAATACATTTGCAGACATTATATTTCATTTTAGCCTAACAGAAGACTGCTCAATGAAACTACTATTAGTCTACTTTACTAGTAAGACAGAGTTCAGTGATGAATCCAAGGAGCTACAAGTTTGACAAAGTATTGGGAAACTATAAATAGAAAACTTGTCAACATGAGACTTTGTTGTCTTTAGCTACTATGGAGTCACTTCTAACGAACCATTCAGCCGGCAGGGAAATCAGATTTTTCTCTGACCCCTGAAATACATGACTAAATGTCCGTGTGACAACTGTATATGTGCATACAAATACTAACTAATGGTGTGTTTTCTTTCACTATAGAAACTGAACAAAAACCTTCAGGTTAAATAAAAACAGAGAGGAGGATTATCTTCTTAATTATGCACTGCATCATGTCGTCATGGTTTATGATGTTAATGCTCTATTTGTGCTGTAATGAACACAAATTACATTTGAAATTCAACCCCAGAAGTCCAATTTAAAATACATTTAAAAAAATTGAATACTTTAAAACATATTTTGGCTTTGCTTTTCAAATGTTTTTGTTATCCACACTAAACAAAAGTAAACGGATTCAAAGCTCTGTTGAATTTTCTCAAATTTAAGATGCCAGTCTGACGACAGCTCTGCAGCTGCTATTGCATAAAATTACAAAGCACAGCAATATTTCTAGTCCTATCTCGAGGTGCTGTAAAGTAAATATGTACACATATTTACAATTTGCATGCTTTGTAGTGTTTTCTCTGATGTTGTTTCTGACTAACTCTAACCTACAGCTAACTACAGCAACATGTTTGAACTCTTCAATCTGCTGTTCAGACATGGAGACCAGCATTTACGCAAACCTTTACTGAAACTTGAAGTCACTTACCTGCAGCATAAGGTCTATTGGGCTCTGTGTTAGCTCTCTGTGTGGTGGGGAGGGACGGCTGCACTTCACCGGAAGCATCACGCAAACTCTGCATGTGGAGGCCCATCGTTTCCTCTGCTGCTGCCGTGGTCTTCAGGACGTCCACCAGCACCTGACTGAGCTTCTTGTTGGCCTTACGCAGCAGGTGTCTAAAAATCGAGAGAAGATGCTTACGTAATAACGAACACAAAAGAGAAGCATGTGGAGTGCTAACACAGGAGATAACACTAAAATCATAGATGCAAATCAGTCTCAATCCTTTTCATATATTTACAGCACTAAAACAAACAGATATGCAACAAGTTATTCTGAAGGACAAAAATCAATACATCATGTTGCTAATTATGATATACAGTAATGATATAATTTACGCGTCGTTGATCTGATTCTTAAGAAAGAGTCTCGGTACCTTTCAGTATCTTTATCTGAAGACTCTCTATCATCCTGCCATGACAATTTGCGTCCACCAGCCTGCGTTGCTCCCGACCCGCCTGGATCTTCCTCTTCCTCAACTTCTCCCTCAGCGTTGTGTCCCTTCTTTAAGGCCTGGACAGGCAGCAGAGAGAACACAGACAGCAGCCCCGTCATTGCAAAGTTTCTTCTGAATGAACAGACTCCTCGACAGCAGTGGACAGTGTGGCTGTATGTGTCGCCATTAGTAAAAGTGAATTCAAATAGGGCTCTGCAAGGCGCACGCAGACACACAGCGCTTTTCACCAACATGCATGCGCACACGCAAACACACACTTTAACTCCCTTGGAGCTGAGAGAAACACTACTATCTTTGTGCTGCTATGGCAACAGGTGCACCTGACACACAGACTGGCAGTGGCGATGGCTCCACCTTCTGGAAGAATAGCAGTAATGCGGCGAAGTTTAACACTACACTGTGCTTATACTGCAGATAAGATGGGCACTGATTTCAGTCGAAGAATCACTTTTTCAGCTGAAATAACATTTTAGTATCAACATACAAGTACTGCACACTGACATCTGAAAATAGAGATACATTTGAAGCTTAAATATACACAAGATTTTGAAACATAAAGTCAGATATCCATTGATTAAACTCTGTAATTTATGTAATTCATTCAACTTTTATAAGCAATTTATAAGTCTGCTGTAGTGTTGCAATAAATATTATTCTACTCTACGTGTTTTGAATATTTTGTCCAACCCCATTTTCAGACATTAATTTCAGTACCTCCTTTGGACATTTTAAAAGATGACTGTTTGAAACATTAACAATTTTCAACAACTAATAAATATTTATCGAGCTATAATATTCAATTTTTTTTTTTTTTTTTACTTTGAAGTAAATTAAACTGAACCTTATATTGTCAGATTTTATCATCTAAAGATTTTGGACATATTTTTGACCTGGAAGGCTGTAAAACATCTAAGTTTTGTCAAAATAAAACCTTTATTCTGCAATTCACAAAATATTGTTGTGGCTTTCTACGTTGGTTGGTTTTCTTTGGATCACTTTCACAAAAAACAATGTGATAACATTTCTGGTCTTTACAGACACCAGATAATTCAGCAGTGAATAACAGTATGCATGGAAACATTTCAGCACAGAAAAGTACAGCAGTACTTTTTTCATCATTAAAACTAATCTAAAACAATTATTGAGGTTTAATAACTTTTTTTTTTTTTTGACTAATTATTACCACCAAGAGTGTGTTGGAGCAAGTCAATCTCACAAAGAACACTGAACCTGACAGCGACTGCAATCACACGCTCAAAGCTTAATCATGCAATAAATGGTTAGTGAAAACCAAGCAGGCCTTGGGATTCGCTCTTCAAGGCAGCAGGAGTGCTTTGAAAAGAAATCATCCTGAATCAACATGAGGAAACCAGGGAATGCATAGCAGATATATGATGAAACTTTGTACAATCAAGAATCTAAAATATTACTTTTGGAAAGAAGTGGATAAACAAAAATACTTCCTGTCAAACCAGCAAAACTGTTATGACACTGATAAACTAGTTTTTCTCTTAAACTGGTTCTGATCATTTAAGAACTGTTCAAAACATGACAGGACGTCTATGAACTAGTCAAAGCTCACAGCACAAGTTCACTGGAAATATAGAGGAGTAACATTATGATGTTGCACCGCTCTGAATAAGGAGTGTAAGGCTGCACACATGGTTTGTTTCACATGTTGCTGTGTGCCTTAAAGGTGCAGGTAAAAGAAATGCACGCATTTGATGACGCCTATTACTATTTAGTGTTTTGGTCTAATAACATTATAGTAGGTTAAAAAAAAAAAAAGCAATGTGTACATCCAAAAATAAGTATAGGTGCTGGATACCAAAAAAAAAAATCAAAAGGATATATAATATATTTTTTTATAAATATTCTACCTATAATGCATACATTTGGCAAACATGTTGCTGAATAAATTAATCCTGGCTCAAAAACCAAACAAACCTGCTTCAAACACATTATTGCTTATAGGTCTGTACATAACCAAGCACTTATTGTAAACTCGATTCAGGCACCAAATTATTTAATCAAAATTGGCAGTTAAAGCAGTAAAACACAATATTAATCTGAGTTAAAACATACAGAATTAATGATCCAGTAAAGAGATTCAATTCTATTGATGCGACACAGTGCATCTGAAAATGAATGCCACGGCAGCAGTGGGGTTTGTCAGATGGAAGAAATTAATGAATTTGTCGTGTGTGGTTGAGAGTTGAGGGTAAAAATCAACACATCAGGTTGTGACAGTTCAGTACTGACCTGCTCGGGTCCCGATTCACTTTTCTGCAGCTCCTCCTTTAATGTTCTGATCTCAGCGTTCCTCTCCTCCAGCTCCCTCTCCAGTCGCTCCCTCTCCACCTCCTCCAGCCAGGCGCATGCTGTGGGGGAAGCTCTGGGAGTCGGCTCCTCTTTCTCCCTGTCCTCCGCCTCTTCTTCATCCGACAGGGTCTGCATGGAGGTGCTGGTCTGGCAGGCGTATTTGTTGATTCGAGCCCTCTCAGTCTGCTGTGCAAACTCCACGGACATCTGAACTATGGCCTGTGAGGGAACAGGGAGAGCTCCTTTATGATTCTATTTGATGATAGACACAATAGAGATCTAAGAGGGCTGAAATGATGTGTGACTAGATCTTCTTTTGTACTTGTGTGTCCCCGTTCATGCCTTCATGCAACTTTGTTTCAAAGATGAATAACACAATGTATCTGGAGCTGCCGTGATTATTTTCATTATTGATTATTCTGATTATTATTAGAAAATGCAGCTACCCAGATCCTGAGGTAACGTCTTCACAAATCTTGTTTTGTCTTAGCTCCAGTTCACAACCCAGGGTCATTAAGTTTATTATCACACAAGACAAAGACTGAAAATATTCTCTTTTCAGATTGTAAAAGCATGTTAGGCAGTTTTGGTTAATCAACCAACTGAAATTATCAATCACTTCTTGATTCATTGACGATTCATTTTAGCTGAAACTGCTTCCTTTCACGAGTCAAACTCAACTGTTGCCGTCTAGACACATTTCTGTGAATACACAGCCACGTACCTTGGCAACTTCCTCCTCTACTTTCTCCTGGTGTTGCTTCTCTTCTCCGCTGACCTGTCCAGCTCCCCCGAGGCTCTCCGTGGAGCTCCCAGTGCCGCTGATGCCGTTCAGATCCAGCTCTCTCTCTCCTGTGTCTCCCTGATGCTGTTCTCTCTTCCTCTCCTGCTCTCTTTCTCCTCTCACTCTCCTAAGCTCACTGCTGTGCTGCTCTTTAAGAGCAGCTACTTCTTGGATGTACTTGTGGTAGAGAGCTTTCCTCAGCGCCTGCAGCTGTGCTGTCAGGCCAGGAGTCCTGCCAGACCAGCGTGACTCCTCACCTCCCGCTGACAACTCGACATCGCTCAGGTCCTGAGAGGAGTGAAAAAAAAGAAGCAGAAAAGAGCAAGTTACAAAAATAATGTGGCAGATAACAGCCGATTTACTGTGTTAAAATGAGGTAAACTATGCAGTTTTGGACCATTAAAGTTCCTCAGGACTGTTCCAGAAATAAACAGGTTATACTTACTGTAGCTAAACCCCACCTACCCTTTGACCACCGATAAATACACCAGTTTGTTCTCTTTGCCTCCGAGGAACGATGAAGACGATAATGAGCTATCTTGCATTACATTTCAGCAACATCTTCCACTAACACACTACCACTCTGTCTTGTGATGAATCCCTGTCTTGTCTATTTCATAGTCCTTCTCTGGTTGTACTTGCCTCAAACTAAACACTTTAAGCCAAAACACATAATGTCTGAAAGCACCAGCTTTTTGAGGTTTCTCTTTCTCTCCTCTGTCAGTCTCCTACTCTCCTAACTTCTTCTCTGATCGCTGCGTGAAGATGTAAACACCTCAGAAACCCATGCTGTGGAGTTTTGAGGTTGGAGAGAGCGAAAGTGACCAACCAAGGAAGGATAGAAGTTGGAGAGACGAGTGTGAGAGATGGCTTAAATGGATCACGCTTCACTCACGCTAGACGGAATCCTCCTTTCGTGCGGCCGACAAGATGAGGGTAAGTTCTCTTGGTTATAACGGTGTTACGTAACTTCCAGTCCTTTTAATTGTTAGATGTATGTAGGTCCACTCATGACGCTGCTTCTGGAGCTCGGCCGGGGATTTAGGGCACGTTCTAGCCTGAAGGCTGCAACTGCTCCCTCTCACCCACCCTTGCTGTCATAGCGTCTTAATGCATGTGCACGTTTCAGCTTACAGTAAGACGTGATGCATGTGACACAGAAGATTTTAGAAGGCAAAATATAGGATGCAAACCTTTAGCTCCTCTGCGTTCTCCTCCGTCCTCTCAGAGGCGGATGCTGGAATGCTGGACAGAAAAAAAAACGCAATGTCAGTATTAATTGTCTACAACCTAAAGGAAGTTTAAAAGTTTGGGAGTAATTTAAGTTTATTCCCTTGAATAATGTGATGATTATTTAGTGATGAGATTCATAAATAAAACATACAATAAACACACAATATTAAGATTATATAACAACTGCAAAAGTGCTGAAGAAAACACAAAACTTGAAGTGTTGGTATAATTAAGGCTGCAGCTAATGTTTATTTTCATTATAAATCAATCTGCAGACTATTTTGTCAGTTAATTGTTTGATAGTTAAGTGTAAGCTGTAAAAATGATAATTTTTCTTGCAGGTGATGTAATTTTCTGTTCAGTGACTACTTGATTTGTTTTTCAGCTCTTGACATAAAATACAGACAAGAGTGTAACTAACATCTGCGAACAAGGCGTGAAGTAATGTAAGTGACATATTCTGTATATTAATCAGGATACTGTATCTGGATATCAAATATGTGACTGTAGTCTAAATAATTTTCTCGAGCATAGCCAGGAATTGGAAAATAAGGTTGTCAAGTTTTACATTTGCAAAAGCAAACAGTGGAGGGCAGCAGCATCTCGGTCTTAATAGAAACAGTCGGACTCTTCCCTTTAGCCACGAGGTAGAGCTGACATGTTATAAAAAAATTAAATAGATGTGTATAAAAAAAAAAAAAAAGACCGTTAGAGATACAAGTGATTTTTCATACTGTAACATTAAAAACTGACATAAAGTCTAACTTCTGTTCGTTATCTTTGTTCTAACACAGGATGTACAGAATGGGGTAATACAGCAGTTCATGCATACTTCTGACATTTAAGGTGATACCAAATAGTTTTGCCATTTTAGGTTGTGAATCTTAAGTTGTTTTTTTAAAACCAAGTGCGTCATCTCTCAGGTCACATTCACTGTGTTTTCTACTGAGGATTTTTCTCAGGAAGCCACCTGGAAAGACTGAAAGGGTAGTTTTACAGGTTAGTGGGCTAACAACAGGCATGAATAGCACTTCAAACACCCTGGTGAATATTTCATCAGTGCAGGCTTTGTTGTCAACTGAACTGGGTCAGGTAGCTTCCACGTGCTGCACAGGATGTGCAGACCAGCTTCTATTAGAAGTTATCTTTACTGCTGTCAATCATGGAGCTCGGTCTGCTCAGACTGCTCTCCCAGCAAACACACACTGTCAATCAATCAAGTACATTATCAAAGTGAAATCCACTGATTAAAAGTAATATGTGTACAGGAGAGAATTATACAAGCTGGACAAGAGAAGAAAGTATAAATGCAGTGAGTGTGGTCCTGCAAAGCTACAAAGCTGATGGGGCAACAGATTTATGTTGAATTACTACTTCAGAAATATATGGCTGCTCTAATACAAATTTCAGGGCACGTTCTGTTGCGTCACGTCATCACAGAGATGTAAGCTGACAGATGAGTCAAATCAGGCATTCTGGTTTATTGCACAGAAATTATCTACGGCATAGCTATAAAAATCACCTTTTATGTTTTCTGTGTTTAACATTTCCTTTGTAAAAATATATCATTATTGACTTTGTGAGGGAAGTTTTCTCCACAAACACATTTGCCTTCAACTGAAAATGCACGTTTTTGTTTCCATGGTGCGTCACCTGTAGTGGGTCTGAGTGCCTGTGACCTCCTGCAGTCGCTGCTGCAGCATGAAGAGCTCCGTGGCGTATCGCTCCTCTGTCTCTGCGGCCTGCTGATGGTAGTGAGCTCTGAGACGCTCCATCTCTTGTTTGTGACTCTGCTCCAGCTGCAGCTGCTTCTCCTGAGCTTCGGCCTTCAGCCTCTGGAGTTCCACCGAAAGGGATGTAGATGCAGCGGCTCGCTCCTCCAGACCTGACAGATAACCAGGTGAAAAGTGAAATTCATTGCACAGATTAAACTTTAATGTTCACAATGGGAAAATAGGTTGCTGCAAAGGCAAAAGACGGCATGTGCATCAAAGTGAGACATAAACAGGAAAGAGTCAAAGAAACAAATAACTCAATAATATAAAAGTCAATTTTTGCATATAGAGATGAACTGGTTAAAAAGTATTTGCCATGCTACATGTTTCGACTTAAATATAGTATGTTTATATCCAGGATCTAAAAAATATTTACCATTGCCTGTTCACAGAATGACATTTGTATTTTTTTGTGAATGTGAATTAGGCTCAAAACAAGGCAGTCTACAATTTGATTTCTCCGTTTGTAGCTCACAACGAATACAAAAATGTACAATGCAAACAACACTCTAGGCCACAGACTATACGTTGCAAGACGCATACTGTACGTGGAAAGACAAGCATTGCTCAGTTTAATTGTCACATACATGTAGAAAAAACCTTAAAGCCAGACACTAAAGAAGAGAGTGAATACCACATATGCGCAGGTCAGAGATCTCCCTCTCACTGTTACTCTTCAGCTCATCGTAGGCCATCTGCAGTTCAAATATCTGGGAGACAAACAGGTTTGTTAGTGTCATCCTGTTAACACTATTCTCTCAATCAATCTGTGTGCATAATTCCACACTACATACCGACTAATTATAACGACTGATAGTAAACCGATTTATTTTTCTCTAAAAAAACAAAAAATTACTATACTTACCAGTTTTATACTGACAAGAAATGAAATGAAATGATATGCAACCAAAATATGTTACCCAAACTGATACTAATCCAATTAAACTTCATAAACAAATGACAAAATGTTTTTCCAAAGATTTAATAGACATTTTAGGTTTTCTTTGGTATTTTCTTACAATTCTAAATTTGTTTGGACTTTTTCCAGCTGCTCCATTTCATTTGTGCAAAGCATTATAGGAAAACTGTCTCCAAAAAAAAAAAAGAAAAGGTCATTTTGTTAAGGATATTCTATTCCGCTATGTCACCAGTGTGAACATTTACATTTCCACACATATTTACTCAAAACCTGCTTAGATTCAGCATGTAGTGTGAAATTGAACACAGTTTATACAGTTTGTACCTTGTTCCCATCAGATCTCAGCAGAGTCTGAAGCTGTGAAAGTCGATGATGTTCCTGCTCAATTCTCTCCCTCACCTGCTGGAGATCTCTGTAGAGCTCTACAGTAAGAGAGAGCAAAATATAGAGACAGGTTAGACTTGTTTTTTATTTTATTGGAACGTGTAAATCCATTGCCGTGAACACACATAGTTGCGTGTTTAGGTAGAAGTATTGTGTATCTACAAAGTGATCCACGCAGGCCCTCAGTGCTGCGTTCAATGAGAACACGTGTTTTATTATTTGTAATACTTATTTAATACTGCACTGTAATTCTTTAAAAAGTGTACCTCTGGCCTCCAGGACAACTGAGGTGGATTCACTAGTTACTGGTCTTTCCTCTGAAGAGAGCGGCCGGCCGTCAGCATCAACACTCTCCAAATACTCTTCACCAAATATCTTTCGAAAAGACTGGAAACAAGACAAAGCCAAGGTTGCAAAGTAAGGTCATGCGGCAACACAATATATTAAAATTCATTCATAAAACTACTGTATTTTTATATTTATATATATATAGTTACCAGAATGATCTCACTGCATTCTTCTGACACAGCTCGTATCATGTTCTGGTATTTGATTTTCCGTTCATCTGAGGAGAAACAAGCATAAAGTAGATAAAGGTAATATCATGAAGTGTTTCTCTATAACTAACAAAGTACAAAAATCCATCTGATTTCTGTCCCGTTTCGATCTAAACCATGTGGTGCCACTCTGCCACAAAACACAGATACACACACAGCCGTCCAGCTACAGCTCTGCTCACCCTGGTTGCCGTGGTCTTTCAGGTCCTGCACTTTCAGCTCCAGAGAGTGTTTGCGGGCGTCCGTCTCCTCCTGCAGCAGCTCGAGCTGGGCGGCATGGATCTGGGACAGGCTGATGCACTGGGCCTCCATCTGTAGCCTGCACTCACCCTAAACACAGGAAGAAGATATCATCGCATCAACATGGAATAATACACGGGGAAACATGCATTTTCATGTACCGTACATTTATAAAGTGATATTCTATTGGAGTGTTTGTGTTAATGTTGCTAAAAATGGTCAACACTGGATGACAAGTGATAAAAAAAAATAAAAAAAACAGTGTCTACAAACAAAGCGTTGAGACTGGGAGAGTAAAAAAAAAAAAAAAAAAAAAAAAAAAAAAAAAAAACACTTAAAGTTGACCACAAATTGAATTAACAGGCACGGTACATCTATTTGCTAATCAGAGGATATAAATGATTAGGTAGAAAAATTCCACCGATCCTATTTCTACGACAGCCGCGGCAGAAGCTATCTGTGTAAAGGACGAGAGGTCTGCTATTATCACTTCTGTAACAGGGAACAAAAGGCACACTGTGAGGCTTCTTTCTCTAATTATGCATTATGCATTAGCACTAATTTGTTAGGGTTACACAATTATGAAATTGGGATTCTGTTACCTTTGATGTCCCATGTTTTAAAGTGCACTCTACATTTTAATTAGGCTGTATTTAAAATGCTTTGTTACGATACAATCTCCCCGTTTGTACTGCATCTAACAGTGCAGTGGAGAGACTCCTTTTCAAACCTGTTCATACTCAGACGCTGCTGCGTAAAACATGCAAATGAGAAACATTCAGAGCCTCGTAAGCGGATGGCAGCTGTGCTATGATGTGTCACTGCGATACACAACAACTAAGACAGAATTACTTCTACAATAAAACTGAGCTTACACGAAATATAACCACTACTGCAGAGGAAATTACTAAAATATACAAAACTCACTCTGCATGTATTCTGAAAGAACGACTCACGCCTATAGATTTGTTTTCAGAGGAAGGTACGAGTGATTTAAACTCTGAAGCTCCGAGTTGTTTTTCTGACATTTCCAGCTGGAAAAAAAAAACCTCCCCAAATTCAATCATCAACCGCTTCACAACTGCAAGGACAAATTGAACAACCTTGGACTTTATGGATGAGAGACACTTGTGGGGATTTCAAAGTCCCTCTGTGCCCATCACCAAACCAAAAAAATTGATTCGTACCCTTTTAGACACCACGTGAACCACAGCACTCTGAATTCCTGTATTTTCAAAAGCTTGCGCTGCACCTCATCAGCTTTTCACTGCATTAAGTAAAGCACGCTCACAACACTCCGCTTTGTTTGCTGCACGCTGTAATGAATACCCGCATGGCCAATAGAAATGAGGTAGTCAGCTAGGCACCGAAGGCAAAATGGAGGAAAAGCTGATATTGTGTGTTTCTTTAATTCCCTGAATTTTACAACACATGATTGCATTTATATCAGGACCTCAGGAGGAAAGACCAAACAGTCAGGTAGGTTAAAGGTAGGCAAAATGTGCAGTGTAGCTTATATGATAAACTTTGTTCGGGTTTTGTTATATGGTCGTAGACGTAGTCCTGCTCGGGGTTTGAAAACTGCCTCTTTGCTATGTCCTCTCTGACTTCCCTGAACACCTCGTCAGATGAGGGCTGAGCCAAGCAACAAGTGCAGCGCAGATCACGTAGTGTCTCAAAGTGCATTTATAGAGTAAAAAAAAACAGGCATGAACATGTTAATGTTACTGAACCTGTTCTAAAGATTCTAACATGTAGCTCTCTTAAATTTAAAGCAACAGACATAAAACAAAAACTAAGCTGCATCTATTTGAATCATAATAGTACCAGTTGGCTTCTTTAGTGAATGCGCTGCACTTTGCGATTTGTTAAAATGTTGGTGCGTTGCATTTTAATAACAGATACAGCCTGGTTCCCGACAAAAGGAGCTCCAGGTTCAAGAGAATTAGTGGAAGTGGATTTTTTTTCTTGGGTACAGAAGTAACGAGTAGGTCACACCCATTGTGCAACTCTTGTACTGCTTGTTTGCCTTTCTTCACAGCGGGAGTTTAGTATGATACCAAAAGATGAATTATATAATAAGATATACTTCATGAAAAATGTATGTTTGGTTGCTGGATTCATCGAGAGGTTTACTTAGATTTTGTTGGCACATTTTGGCACAGCATCTTTTAGAGCTCAGTGGGAATTTTTTTCTCTCACTTGAGCATCTGCTTCAGGGCACCGTAAAGGACCATCCCCAGCTGCAGCCTGGCATCAAGGACCATTCTGCTCTGAAGACAAGACGGTTGGGTTTTTTTTTTACATTTGATTTCATGTCATACCATCACCTCTTTATTTCTGTCAGTGCAGCTCTGCTCCGATAGCATTTGTTATTTTTGAATTGTTGCGAGTCCTCTGGTACCACTAATGAAGATGCTAAGTTTGTTGAGTTGTTTTGTCTGCTGATTTCCAGCTGCAGTTAAATTGTTTATTCTACTCTCAAGTAAAAAAAAATTTGTGATTGAGACCTGCCTCTAAACAGAGAAGAACAAGCAGCCTTATGTGGCAATTTCAGGTGTGTCTACAATGCAAATGATTAAAAGTGTAATTCAGCAGACTGAAATAAGTGTTTTGTAACATGTTGGTGGAGGTACACTGTTTGGCGAGTCCTATGTGTATCACTCTTTTGAACCTACCTCAAAAAAAAAAAAGAGAGGAAAAATATTCTTCTGCAAGGTCAGCTGTATTGCAGCAGTGTGAGCACCTATTTATTGACCTTTACACCACACTGTATGATGTATCAAAGCAACTGAGAAATAAAGGGCAGGATGTGAGCTTAAGTGACATTTACATGCTCAGTCGTCTCTCCTTCTTCTGCTCTCTGACCCACGGCATGCTCTGTGTGGATGCCCGTCCCATGCCGGCTCACCTAAAAGAGCGAGCAGAAGAAAAATAGTCCAGTTAATTCGAAACGGTCTCAAACAGTTTTCTAGTACAAATGCAGACAAATAAGACACTAATGGGAAAAATAAAAGGATAAAATGCACCATTATGAATCACTTCCTGAGAGGGAGCACAGACAAACTGTAGCAAGTGCAGATACCACCGTGTTTTAAAAAAAAACTAGACCAGGGGCCATCAAAATGTTCAGAGACTGTTCCGGTTGCTCAGAACCGTCATGTGCACGGAGCAAGAAGAAGCAATAACCTGTGTGAGTAAGTATTCCAAGTTTCGTTGCTTGATCGACATCGGCGCCTGAGTTACTCACATTTTTGTGACACCTGGAACATGCGTATATGCGATTTGAACATACACCTCAAACCTGAGCAGAGAGTGCTCATTAAAGATTGCGTCAAACTGAGGAAATTGGCAACAGAGGCCCTTGATTTGCTTCAAAAGATCTATGGGAATTAAGCAATAAGGGGTCTTAAGAGGCATTCGCATTTCAAGAGGGGCACTGTCCCAAACCGAAAAAAAAGGGCCTGGCAGGTCAGCAGCAACCAGGTGGGTCAGACTGTCAACACTAAGTTCCACTGTGATGTTCTGTGACGTCCGAGGGAAACAACGTAAACTGTGGCGCGATGGCACTTCGGTTCTCCAACATGACAACACACCTGCTGACAGCGCATCAAAAACGGTCAAATTTCACGCCAGCAACAACACATTCGTAGCTCCCCACCAATCCGACTCATTGAATTTGGCTCCCTGTGATTTCTCTATGTTCCCAAAAAATTGTAAGATTTATCAAAATAAGATTTATCAGCTGCTTTCCCTACTCTGTGGACATCGCTGCGCTGAACTCTGTTTGTGTGCAACGGAAACAGTCCCTGAACTTTCTGATCTAGCCTCACATTCTTTGGGTGGAAATGTGCTCAGAACATCAAATACACATCTTATAAAATGGCACTGCTCAATTCTGCAAAGCATCAATAGCATATGTTACAACAAGAATTGCATTTTAGGTGGTTTTGGCATTCAAACTAAGCACATACTGTTTTCCAACCCAGGAGGTGACAAAAACAATATGAAACACAGGCGTGAAATGGCAGACAGACACTGTACATCTTTAGCCTTGTGTATTTGCGACACATCTTGAAGGGACACAGACACAGAAGTGACTGGGTTAAAATGGCTTCTCACCTCAAACCCTTCACTCCCTGCAGGATGGAAAGAAACTAGAATGTACACATTTCTACACAACGGCAATGAGTCACAGCTATCAGAAGGCTGGTTGATTGCTCTTTTTTTTTTTTTTTTTTCTATTTTCAGCCTTTTTAAAAGCAACATTATATTCGGTTAGAGCAGCGTCAAATTAAATCAGATTATACACATCGCCCCTTTAAAAGTAGAAATGAGCAGAATATCGATGGTGTTGACACTTCAGTGTTACATGCATGCTGTGCTGTGCGTGCATATTCTCTTTTGCATCATTCTTCCCACAATAACTGCAGCGAGTGGTCTGCATAAACTTAAAAACATACGGCCATCCTCTAACACAACACTGACTGCTGCTACCTCTCAGAGCAAGCCTGCAGACACTCAGGCAATTCGCAATCATGACTGTTACTCACTGGAGAGAAAACATGTCAGTGCTGAAAAGCCTCTGTCATATTCTCTTCAATAATACAGCCTGATCTGTCTGTCAATGCAGTCCACACATTTCTGATGATGCTAATTACAATATCAAATATCCCAGTAATAATTGCGTACTAAGGCATTGAATTCCAGCAACGCTTTCTTTTTGACATGCAGTTTTTGAAAAGCCTTTTACTCATTCACTCAAACATGTAATTTCATCAAGAGGCAGAGAAAAGACAGCGTTTTAGTGAAGTGAGCACCTACCCCTTTCTGGATGTAGTCTCTGCCTCCGTCTCCCTGGTACCCGTCAGTGGAGTCCTCCTTACCGGCCCTCTCTTGTGAACATGACATAACCCGGCTCTCCATCTGAAGCTGCATCTCCTCCTCTGCAGCACTTTTAGCTCTCTCCTCCTCTTCCATCACCACTGCCTCCTCGTCCTCCTCCTCCCCCCGTTGCTCTTCTCTGCGGTCTGAAAGAGCGCTGCCCACTTTGCCCTGCTGCTTCGACCTCTGCCGTCTCTTGCGCCTGCTTGACCCCGAGGCTGCAGACTTCTGCTGTGAGGATCGTCCTTCAACAGGTCCCTCCCCCGAGAACTGCCCCGCTGCTGGAGACGGAGTGTGCGAGAGCCTGTGGCGCTCCAGAGTCTGCCGGATGCCGTCTCTCTCTGCTTCAGCCCCCCGTAAGAGGGACTGAAGAGTCTTCATCTCCTCGTGCAGAGATTGAATCTGAAGTTGATGATCCTCCAATGAGCGAACTGGCTCAGCAGCTTGCTCTTCCTCCTGGAGCTTAGCTTTTCCCCGGGCATCCTGCCCTCGCATAATCTCTTGCTTCTTTTCCAGTTCCTTCACGAGGCTTTCATTTCGGTCAATGACCTTTGAGTTTTCTTGCTGCACTTTCATCAGCTCTTCTTCCAGCTGTCCCACTTTGCTCTCAGTAAACATCAACTGCTCTTTAACTTCAGAAAGCCTTCCAGACAGGCTTTCCTTCTCACTCAACGTAACATTAAGCTTCTCCATTAGCTCAGTGGAATCTTTTTCTACCACAGCTTTAGTATCTGTACTTGTATCCTCCATTTTGGTGTCTCTGCTGCTCTCCTCCACCTCCCGAATCTGTGCCTGAAGGCTGGCAATTTTCGCCTCAAATTCAAGCGTCTCCCTCAGTGTCCTCTCCTCTAACTGTGTCTTGGCCTCAGCGAAACATGTATACTCATCCTTGAGCTCCTGATAGTTTACCTCAAAATTCTTTTCAGCGAAAGAGAAAGTAGTCCTCTGCTTTTCAACTTCCTCATGGAGCTCAGCTACTTGTTGCTGTATTTGATTGTTCTCTGCAGCAAGAGTCTTAATTTCCAGCGATTTGGAGTCCAACTCTTCTTTCAAAGTGTTATTAGACTCAACCAGTGTCTCCTTTGCCAGTTGATGCTCCTTCAGTTTGTTCTCCCAATGCTGCTCTTTCTCTTTTGTCTGGTTTTCGAGCTTCTCTGTCTTTTTACGTAATGTCTGGATTTCCTTCTCCATTCTAGCTCGTTCCTCTCCTCCCTTTCTAAGTTCCTCGAGCTCTACCTGAAGCTCTTGGAGCTGTTGGACAAGATCATCCGCTTTTGAGTTGTGCAAAGCCAGCTTCAAATCTTCTTTGAGTCCGAGAATTTGGTGCAAAAGTTCATCTCGCTCAATGGCAAAACCTGCCTTCTCTCTTTGTAATAAATGCAGGTCTTCTTCATGATCAATACGCAGCTTGTCCAGTACTTTCGCATGTTTGATAGCAGCTTCATTAAGAAGGTTTTCTGTGTTCAGAAAACTCTCCCTTTGCAGTTGTTCCCTAAGAAGGGTGAGTTCTTCCTCATGGCTGAACAGAAGCTGAGTCCTCAGTCGTTCCAGCTCCGCTTCCTGCGACTCTGCCATGCGGTCCAGCACGGCATCTTTTTCCCTCTCGAGCATCTCCAGCTTGATCTTGTAATTGGTTATTTCAGAATCGTGTTTTGTTTCTGCTTCTTGCGCAGCTTCCTGAGCAGCAGATAGCTCACTCTTCAGACCATCAATGGTCTCCTGGAGGTGCTGCAGTTCACCTTGTTTGCTTTCCTGAGAGATGAGACTGTGGGAGACCTGCTCCACTTTCTCCTTGGCTGAATGGAGATCTTGAAGAAGATCCTCAACCTTGGCCTCCAAGTTGAACTTCTCCCGTGTGACATGACTGAGCTCACGTCTGACTTTATCGTGCATTGTTTGAGACTCTTCTAATGTCTCTTGAAGTTGCCTAATCTTAGCACTGAGAGTTTCCACTTCAACAGTGCTGCCACTGAAGCTTTGAGACTGTTGCTGCACCTTTAGAAACGCAAGCTCAGCATGATGTTGCTCGATCATTTGCTGCGCTCTCGCTGCGTGCTGCAAATTGAGCTCCTGCTTCATTTGGACTATTTGCTGGCCGTACATCTCATCCAGCTCTGCCCTGAGAAGTTCGAGCTTCCTCACAGTCTCTTCCTGCATTTTTTTAATGGTGTCACTTTCAGACAGGCTTCCCTGGTGATAACGCTTCTGCAGATCTTCCACTGTGCCCATGAGCTGCATGATTTCATTAGATGACATTCGCTCTTTCTGTCTGGAGATTGCAAGTTCTCCTTTACAGCTTTCTAACTCCATTTGCTCCTTCTCCAATTGTAATTTACAACTCTCTATTTCACTTTTGCAACTTTCTAGGTCAGACTTAGAGCTTTCCAAATCATCAAAGTATTTGTCTAGCTCGGATTCCTTTGCAGACATTCGCTGTTGGAGGTCACGCAAGCGATTTTCAGAAGTCTCCAGCTCGTCTTCCAGCTGCGTAAGGGAACAGTCACGTTCTGAAATCAGTCTCTCTTGCTCTGCTATGGTGATGTCTTTCTTATCTGACTGGTACATAATACTCTCATCTACAGTCCTTCCCACATGAACAAGTTCCTCTCTGAGCAGCATCAGTGAGCGCTCATGTTCTGTGATTATTGCAGTGTGCTCTAAAATCAACTGATTTTTCTCTTTCAGTGTTTGTGCAAAAGACTCCTCTGCTGTTCTGAACTTCGACAGCGACTGCTCCTGATTCAGAATAGCTTTTTCTTGTTCAGCAATCAGAAGGTCTTTTTCATTTATCCTTTGGGAAAATGAATCTTCTGATCTTCCCCCCGACTGTAAAGACAAATACATTTTAGAGATGATTGGACAAGATTGAAAGCATCCTCTACAACCACTCAGATTTAACAGAATAAATGTTTAAAACACTCTGTGACAAATTTACACAAGCCAATTTCTCACCATCTCCACCTCAGTGAGCTTGTGTTGAAGTTGGCTGATGTGCTCCAGCTGTTCACTGCTCCTCTCCTGGTGCTGCCTGACCTCGACGTTCATCTCCTCCAGCTGCTGTTGGTATTGAACGAGCTGCTGCTTGGCCTGCAGAAGATCAGCTGCAGTGCTGCTGTGGCTGGTATTCCTCAGTGTCTCGCCTGCCTGCAGCTGTGATTGGCAGTCAGATCAGATGGTAGTCAGAGTGTGGGAAAACAAAAGGGAAAACACCTGAATAACAAGTGGTAAAATAAAATAAGAACTGTGTGAAAAGAACAGACTAAACAAACAAAAACTTCCCACCTGCTGGAACTGAATATGTAGTTTCTGACTTTGCTCTGTCAGCGCCAGGAACTCTTTCATGATCTCATCTTTCTCTTCACGAGCTTGCTGGAGGTTAGATGTGAGCTGGGTGATGATGCCATCTCGCTGCTTCAGAGCTGCTTCAAAGTCCTGCAGCTATACATTTTAAATGGAATTAAGTAAAATTACTCCTGACTTATACCACTGAGCAGTAAAACTGAGAAACGAGAGAAAAAAAAGAGCAATATTCTGAAAATAGTGTTTAAAAACAGCAGTAAAGGTAACATATACACACAAATGTTGACCTGCAGCACTCTAAGGAAACATATAAACTGTTAACGATGAAGGTAGGGATAAAGAAAATTCCCATCCTATTACTTTAACCTTAATATCAAACTACTTCTCTAAGTATGGACATTTAATAGATATTTCAAACAAATTGAAAGGTGTTAACATGCAAATAATGCACTGTATGTCTGACATTTGGGAGTAAAAATTGTTAAATTACAGGCGAGAATTTATTGTCTTTCGATAAAAATCTGATGACTTTGGCACACGGAAGGGACCAGATCATAGAGTGAAAAATAATTACGTGAGAAACTAAAAATAGGTCTAATTTCAGTTGACTTAATTAGTTTGGCTTTTTTTTTTTTTTTTTTCTAATAAGAAAAGTGGAATAATCTCCACCTATTGGTATTTTCTCAAATAACAGGCAGGAGCGAAGCCTTAACAATAACAGTGGAACAAGAAATGCAAAAGAGTGATATGACATTTACTTGCTGCACTCCTTCTGTGCCGAAGGCGGACCTGATTTCCTCCAGCTCTCGACTCAGCTCCTCCACCGCCTGAGTCTTCGCCGCCAGTGCTTCCTCCATATCCTGCATCGAGCTGCCCTTTGTCACCTGTTGCAGGGCCTCCACCTCCTCCTGAGCAGGAAGACACCGGTCAGAGCTAACATAGCATGTACAAGGTTTTGGTGAGGGACCAAAGGGCAACACAGCCTTAAGTTAAAAGAGCCTCATGAAAGACAGTGCGGTAAATTTGTTAATGTTATCAACTTTCCCAGTTTAATCATGAATACTTGTATTGAAGATGTCAAGATATTCTGTAGTCCTCCGAAAACAGGTAACTGCCGGAGACGACAACAGCCTCGCAGATAAGTCTTCAAACTTTACAGTGGACAAGCATTTCTGGGTTAGATTATGAGTTAATAAGGCCTATAAGCTTAAAATATTTCCTGTTAGCAACCTGGAAATCCTGGAAATAGTTAAAGACGAACAGCAAAGTTGTTAGAGATAAGTTACTCGGGCACAAACACTGTTGTAGTTGGTTTTCAAAATAAATGACAGGAAATTAAAGGGAGAAGAAATTGCAATGAGATATTTTTTTCATGTAAAGTAATCGCGAATATAATCTTCATGTCAGGTGTTTAGTTTTGTCATAAAGTAACTGTAACCAATTCTTATTTAAAGTTAACATTGGACATATATTGCTGAATTTTTCTTCCAATACTTCCCCTTAAATAATAATTTAAATAAGTACCTGACCTCACTCGATGGCCAAAAGCATCAAATTCATGAAAATCATAAGTCTCCAACTGTTTTTACACTATGCTTTTTTTTTAGGGAATAACTTTTACAATCTTTGACATTTCCTTCCTCAATGCAGACATAAAATATATCCTCATTAATATTCAGGAGTTTGTTAAACCCTGTTCATTCAGGACATGATTACAAGCTTTGATGGGAGACAGCACGAATCAAAAGAAATGAATCATCACTTTGAGGCTTTAATTCTTCAGACAATTAGCAACGTTCAAACATGTTTCATCTCATGAAGGAAGCAAAACATTTTTATTCAACTACTTCGAGAAAAGGAATCAAAGTATTCAAATATTTCTAATGATCTTTAGTTCTATAAATGCTCTTTGACTCGATCTTGGATTTAAAACTAATCTTTGTCATTTCTCTGTAATTTTTGTTGGACTTCAAACATTTCTGGTTTTGTTCTCTGTCTGTCCGACGCTGCATTGATCAGCGTCTCCCAGGTTTCTGTCTCCTCTGTCTGAATATCATCTTGGTGAATCTTCAGCACTTTGTGTGACACCTCTCATCATCCACCCTCGCTCACTCCATTCTCCTTCAGCTTTCAGAGATAATTTACACCTCTAAAATGTCACCAAGCCCTTGTTAAGTCTTAAACTCCTCCTCAACCATTTGGGCTTTCAAAGTTGTCATTTATAGTTTTGAGATTTCTTTACCCCACAGCACAGTTTTCAAAACCTAATATAGACTGTACGTAGGTACGTATATAGTCAAGTCAGTATGGCATTAAAAAAGCACAGCTAGTGAGTTATAGGAAATCTTGCAGAAGACTAAAGTGTTAAGCAAACAGAGCAAAGTCCAGCAGCCAGTGGGGTTTGTTAGCAAAGCCAGAGCAGAGCCGAAAGAACTGCTTGATGGGATTACTGTACCCAGATAAAATCCTTGGAAGACATCATTAGGTTATCTGTCAGCTCATCGTGGCACCCATTCACCTGTTAATTCACAAGGCTCTCAGTCAAACATCAAGATCGGGGAACTGCACTGGAGAAGCCCACATAATCTCAGAAATCATCTTCAGGGAAGATTTGTGCTCTGAAACACAACAAGTCTGATGAATTGTTTAATTTATGCTCCTTTAAAAATACTCTAAAATGCTGGTTTTAATGGGATAAAGGCATTAACTACACTCACATTTGAATTATCGTTTTAATAATTTCCATTTCATTAATTGAGTCTAAGAGTAAAACAGTCTTGCCGAGTCAGACAACAGATGTTTTTAATGTATCAACAAGTAACAAATTACACAAATGCAACAAAGCAGCAGAAAATCGGAAAGGAGTCCACAGATTTTCCAACGATACTGATTTTTCATTGTAAGTGACACCGACTGGTTCGCTTTTACTTCACTCATTGTCGGAAAAGGTGTTGAGCTGCCAACAAGGACCTTTTTCAGGATGATAATGTTATCAGCTTTCAATTGGTTTGACTCATTGGATACACACCAGAGGACCTGTTCATAGCTGGTATTAGCGCGCGTCCTGGGTGATCTGATCACAAGTGGTCACTGACACACACGTGGAGGCGCATGTTACTGCCAGGTGTGAAATGACGTACTTAAAGCTGGCCACTTCAGTTCGGATCACCCAGGACGCATGTTAATATCACGTCTGAACATGGCCAAAGAGACGAGCCACGACAATTGCCGACTCGTGTTTTCCAGCTCCTTTTCCCTCTCTTTTACAGGTTTTAGTACCATTATCAATTAAAACCACTACAATATAAGATAAAAAAAAATAATTAAAAAAAGTAAACAAAAAGTGGAATTATATATTGGGCAGTTAATTAGCCACGAGCAAAAATCTTCTTCATCCATTAAAAAACAAACATAGAAATATCCTCTCGTAGTTATTTTGTGCTTTTTGAAAACAGTAGATAAGCCACAGGCCTGGCCATTAATCCCCTATTACACAGTGACATCATCAGTCCGATGCAGAGATGCTACAATGTGCAAGTTGCAACAGTGTAAACTCAACAGCATGAAAAAAAAAAAAAACCTGAGTTATCATAAAATTATGTTACTAAGTGCTGATTTATATTTTGAGAAATGTCGTCTTACCTCTGAGGAATAGTCGTCAGCAGTGGTGGACACTTCGCTCTCCGGCTGCAACAGAAAAACAGTTTCATTAATACCACATGTGGAAAACTAACAGCATATATGTGAGCCACGTAAAAGACTTCAATCATAACAGACAGGACAACTTTCTGAATGTTTTTAATAAGTTAATCAGAGCAGCTGCAGTAACATTTGTGTGGTCTTTTATTGTGAAATAAAAAAGGGGTCCGAGCATGACAAAGATTCATAACATTCATTGTAATTCTCCCAAACTTTTAACAAAATAAAAAGCAAACTGTTCAGTCATAATGATTCAAGCAATGTCCATCATCTGTCCTATTTCAGTTTGAAGTCAAATAGGAGTCCAGCCTACTTCTGCCACAGAGCTCCTTTCTCACTCCCACGGGGTAATGAGGGCCATTATCGAAGTCTATTTTTTGCATTAATACCTGGGTCATTGCCAGAGCAGAGGAAAGATTGATTGCAGATCTTGAACATTACTGACCTCAGACTGCTAATGGCTAACACGGACATCAAAGAATACTGATCAAGCAACATTTGGCACCACCAGAGTGTTTTTCAGACCTACTTTTATGGCTCAACAATCATTTTTATTAGCAAAGAACTCTGGCTTTTTACTTTTAGCTGACTGTCTCTGGTTAAAATGACAGATGTCACCCGAACCACATTAGATCCGCTGTGACTAACGAAGTCAGCAGCGGTTAAAAAGAAAAGTCTGGCTGTTCTCTGGTTCATGTGCTCCCTGCTGCTGGTGGCGGTATTCAGCCACTAGAAACATAACTGTGTAACACCACGGCACAACAATGAGGGCACTGTGTTTTTATGGTTTAATAGGGAGCAACAGAGTAACAACAAGTGATCTGGCTCAGGAGATTGCACACAATTGGGCCAATTTAGGAATTATAATCTAAAATTTGTTGCGTTTCTGCCTTCTCAGCCAACAAAAGTGGATAAAAATTGTTAGGTTGTAGATATTTTATCCTTTAGTTGCTTGAAAATGTTGAAAGGTAAACCTACCAAAGTATTCTGAATCAACAAGTGGAACATGGTTATTATAAGAGAACATTCAATTGCAGCGTATTAGATAGAAGAACTTGACGCAAAGTTTACTTTTTGATGCCCAGGAGGTATAAATGAGTCAACACACTTGTATTTGCTTGTGAAAGTCTTGAGAATGGAAAACATTGATGCTGTTGTGTTTCCACAGCAACCCATCCTGCTCACAGAGAGCAGCATCACCACAGGCCAAGGCCCCATGACCAGCGTAGACTGGGATGAAGACAGAAATTCTTCTGAGACAAATAGAAAAATAAAACGGTGAACCGAACCATTTCATAATAAATGGTTCAATAATTTACTTGCATAAATAATTCCATCATTTCACTGTATGGTTTGGTCTCTTAAAACACTTCATTTGTATGGGTTGCGTAACAGCTCCCCCACTTTGTCACGCAGTCTTTTGTAACAGAGAACGAAGGTCGCTCCCAAGGTAAAAAAATATAGAAATAAAAAATAAACGACTCGCCATGTAAGAAAACATTGATGCATTCAGTCCACTGTCGAGGTCTGCTTAGAAGTGTTGCGAGGCCACAAGAATTGGTCACGCAGACCGACACATCTCAACCTCTTTAAAAGCAATTGTCTGTTTCCATGGCAACCCGAGTAGTTTTGTGGGCATTTACAGTGAGTTCAGGGAGAGAGTGGCGGCACAGGGCTGTTAGAAAAGATGGAAAGGGCTTAAATGATGACAAAAGAAATGTCTGAGAACCTTCAAGTCTGCACGTCTTTAAATATTTACTAGATTGTCCAGATTGAACATTTATTTATCAGAAACGTTCGGACTGAATCTTTAGCCTCCAACCTTACCATTTATCATAAAATATAGGAATTCATTGCAGATTGAAAGGTTGCATATACTTGTAAAGTTTAGCAAATGCCAAAAAGATTCCAAACACTTTCACAAGTAAAAAAAAAGTAAATGTGGATTTTGTTAAATTACAAAAAGGGCTGCAATGATTAAAAAAAAATTTTTTTTTTTTTTTTTAAATCCATCAATACTGAAATGAGTCATGCCTGTGTTGGCAGAATCCCCAGCACATCAATATACCTTTGAGAAGCTTTAAAGTTTTCAAATTCCTCAACAGATGACAGTGAAATCTTTGCAAAGTAGAAAAAGTCATCAAAGCTCCACTGCACCAACATTTAGGTGCAACTCAAGTCTAGGCCTCTCACAATTAATACACAATCACCTGATTGAAATAATTTTGTATAATCGTCAGAATTGTTTGTGTTAACCTGTATAAAAAGAGCTGGATGAAACCAATAAAAATGTCATATTTTGAATGCTATTTGGTTAAAGACTAATTTCAGCACCCAAACCATTGTGGGCACCACCTGAGCCCAAATCCATATAAAGTCATTATAGGGAGCATCAAAACTAACCAAATGACTTTTCCCAGATCTAATGGTTGTAGTTGTCATTCAGTAGCAACAATGTTAATGTATATTAGTTATTTGCTTTGGCTATACCAAGTTTTGGAAAATAGTACACGGATCTGTTAATAATAATGATTTTTTTTTTTTATTTTATTTTTTTAATATATGTGAAATTGCATAATCTTAATTGACATTTACAAAAATGTTGGGGAGCAGATTTTAAGGTTCAGTAAAGTTTTGTTATGCGTGTTTTGGTCTAATTGTGAGTGTCGCGTCATACAAAACAAAAAAAAGCAGAAATTCTCCACCTCTGCATTTATTAAACACTTCTGTTTTCAATTCTGAAAGAAAAATTTACTTTTTAAATGTATTTTTTTTACTGCTGAAATTCCTACATGACAGCTCAGTGGAGCTGGTTGTCATGGCAGCGACAGTGGGCTCATTAAGCTGCAGGAAACAACAAGCACATTGATATTTTTTACAGAGATCTGTTACTATGAATAAACTTAATAAGCTCCTACTTCTACATGTTAACAATATAAAATTAAAGTCATTACATGGACCTGTAGCATTAAACATTTAAAGACTTCCAGGAACGCATAAATGTATAATGTCATTTTTTGTTGTTTTGTTTGTTAAAAGAAGTGTAATGTCACCACAACCTGAACATCCATGAAGAAAGATTCACTGACAGTGACACATTAATGTCAGTATTTTTCAATTAAGTCTCCAAAAAGCATCAAAGTAAATAGACAGTGTGCTTCATTATTCTCAGCAGGGTAACCTCAGAGGGATGGATGCATTAATATATAATGGGGTATCATCAAAAGAATTAGCAGAAATTAAATTTGCAAGTTATTATCTAATAATTAATACCATTAAATAAAGATGCAGAGTATTTGATGCACTTAAGAAAATATTTCAAAGGAATCAAAACAAGTTCGGGCATTTGTGGATTTTACTCTGGTTAATGTATCAGTACCAGAGATATCACTCATGTAACATCCAATAAAATGTTTTGATCACAAAGCCAACAGTTATGTTCAAACCAGAGACTTGAATTTCCTCTATAAAATATATATGGCAACACATAAAAATTCATCCTGAATGGAAGATACAACATCTACTGCATGTGCATAGTTATGACTGGGAGAATGATTTTCTCAGGGCCACGAATGTTGGTAAATTTGTTCAAAATAATCTGCTCTAAAACTGTCTGAATACACAAAATACACTTCTATGATCCGATTTAAGAACTGGTCAAGTGAACACCTGCTCATTCCCATATAGATGTTTAAATAAAAAAAGATTTCTTAACAGAATGACTGTGATTTCTGTATTAACTTCCAGAAGACACTTTTACTTTAACACGCATTTTAGTGCTAGAGGTCTAATTTGTACAATTTGTCCAAATGCTTCTTATTTATTAAAAGAAAAATTACATTTAAAAAAAAAAATGGCATTGTACTTGGGATGTGAGAGAAAGTTTACAATCATCACAACTGTTATAAAGTGTGAGTTGCTGGATAGAACAGTGCAGCAAACAAGTGTGAGTGTCTACCTCTATGTTGTAGGTCTGGTCATGCTTGACAGTCTCTCCGCTTCGCAGGGTCCTGGTGAAGGTAAACTCCGTAGTGGGTGGGTCTTTATTTTCTTCCTGGGATCCATCCCGTCTTCCACCTAAAACCTTCTCTCCTCCCACTTCCTGATCCGGATCCACCCTTCCCTGTGAATCACCCTCAGAGTCCTCCGTTGGCTTCTTTTTCTTCTTCTTCTTCTGTTTCTTCTGTGAGTCAGCGTGAGCTTTTCTCTGGCGGTACTCAGCCAACTGGAGAGAGAAAAGAGAATCAGTAGTGTTAAAGGTCCAAATAACACTTTTCTGCTTCAAAGGTGGTCTTTTGAAAGTTAAAAAGTATGAGCACACACTTAACACTTAGACAACCATCCAACAAAGTGTCATTCTAATCTACAATTCCAGCTTCCATTCAAGTCTTTGCTTATCTGACCCACATGTCGAACCATGAAGTCAAGAAGCACCTGCTTCAAACGAATTATATCATTAGCATTACCTAACATAGACTCAATACTTATAGCAAAGGCAAATACATATATATATATATATATATATATATATATGAACCTACTCTGAGTTGACACAGTTTGGTTAAACTCAAGCGAAACATTGTCTGCCCCTGCTCCGAGTGAATCCTCCCTCCCTGTGTCCATATGACCCGACACATGTCTCTTGCTGTGCCAGGTGCTAATCCTGACTAAAGGGATTGCTTTTTCAAACTATGTCAAAGATCCAACTTGGAGGCCAATAACAGGTTTTGCAACCGTCACTATTTACACAATTTTATTTTCTGCTTTATTCCAAGAAAGGAGACGTTTCTTGTTCCCCGAGAAGTGATTTAGGTTGTCAACATTCCTGGATTCATGTTAGACTGACAGTTCTTTGCGAGCACAACAATCTAACTTCACTTTGATCGGTTTAATAAAATGAAGTGCTTTTAGAAATGTCTTCAGATTGTGGATTATAATTCACAGACGTCTTCTCTATCTCGCCGATAGCGTCGTGCTGAACAGCCTCTCAGTCACTTTCATGTCTCTCTAAAGACAAACATAAACTTTAAATTGCAAATTTAAATGTAAACAAAAGCCTCACCACAACTCTCCAAGTGACATTTTCACCATCATCAACAATACAAAACTCAACATATTTGTTCAACGATGACAAAAACAAAAACAGCAAGTCCCCCCATTTCAGCAGCTAAAACCTCAAACGTTTTAGTACTTGAGGTTGAAAAATAATCGATTATCAAAATATTATATGCAACTGAATTCCAGTTGTTTGACAAAGCAGTTAACCATGTAAAACAAAACATATTTCTGATGTGAAATCACACTTGTAGTACAAGAACACACAGCAGTGATTTTCACTTCCAACTTCTCACCCGGCTTTCTTTCACACTTACAAGCGGGAATATTTTCCATTTTATCCTCACCAGGAAAATGAGAAAACTGACTGCAGTGCCTGGACAGTTAGTACTACAGACATTCATTATGTATTAACCGCCAGCAACAAATACGTGTCGGAGTCAGCGGGGCAGGGTGGACAGCTGGGGCTGCAGGTGTCACACCACAGCTGCTGCACGGACTGCCACAGATACTGTATAGATCAGCTGTTACCACGGATACCGCACTAATGCCTTCTCACCTGTCTGGGAAATGTTCCCTGTACCCATATACCAGACATGATAGACCAACACACACATTGTAGCACTATTGTTTGACGCTGATGCGGTTGGCATAAGCTACGATGGGACCAGGTTTCTATTAAACTGTGTGTAAGAGTAATGTGGATATAAATCCTGCATTATGTCATTTTGTATCAGGATATACAAGATAATCCATTTTCTGAGAGGTTAATTAATAATGATATGATAAAGCTTTGGAATAAAGCTAGTAAGTGGATCTTGAGTTGGGATTGGTTTTTTTAGCCATGCTGGTAGCAACATGAATGACCAGTTTGTTGGACAGCTGACAGTTTGACCCCCTGATTTTTCCTCTGATGCCATCAGCAGGTCAAACTCTTCTCTTATTCTGTGACATATTTCAGGATCTAATGGATCAATTGACAAAGAGTTGGGTACAGATTCTCGTGACTCAAGGATGATTTAATCCTCCACCTTTGGTGATCCTCTTGATTTTTCCTTTAACTGTAACACATGGTCGACTACTGGATGGATTTTCATGAAATTTCACAAAAGCACATTTTCCCCTCGGGATGAATTGAAACTCTCCATTTGAGAAACTGTTTTTCAATAAGAATAGAATCCGACTGATTTAACGGCCGATATTGGCCCATCACAAGATACTGTATATCGGTGTTGGCGTGTATGTTGTCTGATATGAAATCTTTTCTTTTACAAAACATAATGCAGAAAAAGATACTTTAGAAAATGTTCTGTGTTATTATGTTATTTATAATTATCATAGTCACAGTGAAGTACATTGTTTCAATACAATGATGTTGTTTTAAATAATAAAGTTTATTGTTCAATCAATTTATCAATTTTATCTGCAGTGCAAAATCACCATGGAAGAGGGTCCCACTACGCTTTACAATTACAGTCAATAGAATAAAAGACTTAAATGTGTTTGATGACCACATTTCAGCCAATATATCAGTGTCAGAATATTTTTATTTCAATATATAGGCACTGACCTCAAAAATCCGGAGCAAGTCGGGCTCTATCAACAACACTGTGGGAATATCTGCTTTAGTGCATTTCAATGAATTAAATACCTGACAAGAAAATTAATCAAACTGAGATCCAACAAATGTATCTAAAGGGATCATACAGTATAAACTATAGAGAAAAATGTAGATAAACTTTATATCATCTGGTCGTATCAACCACTCCGACTTCTGTGACTGAGACCGGCAGCACTGATTTTACACACAATCTGATAAACCCCACTCTGTACTGCAGCAGCTCGACGTCACTTTTTGACAGCTCCCGTTTGGTGATGCTGTACAAAAGGTGAGAGGATGACACGGCAGAGCTGAGAGTGGGTGTCGTGGTCATGTTTCCCCACCTACAACGCTCAGCTTAAATGCTCAAAAGGGCTCTTGATCTGCGCTTCCGCACCTCCACACATGACCAGCCGTCCTCCAAAAATATCCACCTATCTCTATTTCTGGAAGAGCGTTTATCTATCTTATGCCAGAGCACGCAAAGTGAAATATGAATGAATACCAGTCCTGCAGGTTGACAGCTCTAATGGCAACAAACATCCTTTATTTCTGACTCAATCAGAGTGTACGTGAGAGCAGCAGTGTATCGTGCCGCAGACCTGGCAGCAGAAATCACCCAGAGTTTTGGAAACGTGGAGGGAACCCCGGCCTTTGGTTGAGCTGCTTATCAAAGCAGGCTGCTCTGTTTGGCTGAGCATATGGAGAAGTAAAGCCTGCGTAGCTGCATCACCATCTGGCAAAACGGAAACTACGTAGGTGTGTCACCATCTGCTGCCTGAAAACATTTACACACAGGTTTTTTTTTTATTATTATACGTATCTGTGTCTAATAGTAGCTGACCAGTAGCACCATAAACAACAACAACATCACTGTTTCATTCCTTTTCAGCAGGTGAGATCCACTTAATTGCAGTTATTATTTTCTAAGAAGGTTGGATTATATAAACAAATGTATTGACTGAAAAAGCACAGATTTTGTTCAATTATATCAATAAATGTGGAAACTCAAGTTGTTGTTTTTTTTTTTTTACAGAAAATCAATCAGCAACTATTATCATCGTCAAATAATAATTTTAGTGCATTTTTTTTTAGCAATAACACGGAAACATTAGAAGGTTTCAGCTTCTCAAATGTGAGGATTTGATGCTTTTCTCTACCAAGCACGACACCAGAGGAAGAATTTTGGGGAGTTTTGGACTGCTGCTCAGAAAAAAACAAGAAGTCTGAGTAGTAGTAGGAAAAAATGTCTGTTGTAATTTCCCAAGGAGCCGTCTTAAAATGTTTTGTTTTGTCTGACAAACAGCCCGATCCCCAAAAAAATCTTCCGTTTACTATCATGTATGACCAAAAAAAAATCCTCATATTTGAGGATAGAAAAAGTTTTATTTCTATTTTTGCTTTACAAAATGACTGAAACGATTAATTAATCGACTGCTAATTACAGCTTAAGTTTATATGACTGCGTTGTAAAATGCTTCACGAGGGGAGAACAAATCACAGCTCATCATCACAAACTCCTCAGTATTTCTTTGATTTTGTATAAAAGTAACAAAGGAAAAAGGGAACTGAAGTCTGTTTAAAGCAATTTATCCCAACTAAAACTAGTTTAGTACATGGGACGCTCACGCGATTGCTAAATAAATTGTTTACGAGCATTATTTACATCTTGTATCCGTAACAAACTACATGGAGTCCCGAAGTTCAGCTGACGCCCGAGACAAACACAGCAGTGCAGAGGGGAAGTCCACGGCCTCCCATGTCATGTGCCAGTGAGTGTGTCAGCGAAAAATTCAGCTACTTGAGGGCCTAAATCACCTGCTTCACACACACACACACACACACACACACACACACACACACACACACACACACACACACACACACACACACACACACACACACACACACACACACACACACACACACACACATTCCAGTTAGCAATGAACAGCAGTTATTAGCTCTGAATACAAAGAAATGGTAAGTCAGTCATCCTCTCTTCCACCTGGTTCATCACCAGCGGAGCGGGTGGAGCTCCATCTGTGGAAGAGACTCTAAACACAAGGGTGGTAGATTGGCCATGACACACTGTATAACCCAGAGGACAAGCATGTGATGGAGAAACACACTCCAGTGTACGGTGGTCTGTCTTGTGACAGTAAAGATTCCCAGCATGCATATATTGTCAGTAACAGTGTGTTAAACATGGTAACATGAAAGGATAAAAGGCGCTCTAAGCAATTCAATATCAGCAACAAAACACGTGCCTCGTCCAATTCCCTTTGAAGGGCTTTTTCTTTTCTTTATTGAGAACATTCCCTAAAACACATTACCAAATGGGGCAGGCTTTTAAATTTGGTTCTGTTTAATTTGCAATTTGTTGCAAATCCTCACAACTGCCAACTACCAAATTTAATGTGCAAAGTTTCACGTATACGCCAGGACCTTGAGGCTATTCCCGATAGTTGCAGTATAATATTTGTGCGTGACGAGGTGATGCAGTTGTGACTTTACACTTTTGAGCCTGTTTTTTGGTACAAATCAGACTGTCATAAAAATGCTAATGTGCAACTAAACAAACCAAAAAAGTATTCTGATGTAAATTCATCCAAAGAGTTGAATCCTGCTGTTAAAAAATAAATAAATAAATCCAAAAGCTGTGGAAAAGGAACTATTTTGGACGTACAGATACAAGTTCCTGTCTGAAAACCTTTTCTCTCATGCTGGCAGTGAAACCCGCACAACCTCGTGCATGGCATGATATCAAAACGTTAGCTTTGGTGTGCAGCCTCATGTTACCACTGCACTTTCCTGCTTTGAGAGTTTGCCTGTAAGATGCTGACTTCAACACTATTGAATCAACTGAAAACAAGTTTTTGAGATAAGACATCAGATAAGACAATTGTTACAAAAGTGTCCCAAACTGCACAGAAAGTTTGATCTCATCATCATCATCCAGGTTGTAGCTAATTAAAACTGGGCAGCTGTTAGACCATCACATTCAATTAATCACCAGTCAATCCATTTAAAATCAGCACAGCAGTTTTAAAAGTATTTAGTGTTATGTGATTCTGTTACAGACTATAAATAATAGCCTACAGTAAAACCCTGCAGTGTCCATTAAGTCAATTAGTAAGCTAAATACACAGTCCCTTAATCATGCAGAGCGATACAGGGCACCTCCACGATTAGTCACCTGAAGGATTAACTATTCAGGCCTAAGTTAAGTAGATCAACTTGTATCTTTGCTGTCCTCAACAGCTACAACGCTGGCTGACAGTAACACTGACCTTTACAGCTCTCTGAAGACTGAGAAAACCGGCTGGTATTCTTGGGATGCACGATTAAAATGACCTGCATTAGTGGTATCCTCAGTTTGGGCTGCTATGTCACACACATTTAATAAGCCTTATATATGTAATAATATGTATGAAATGTTTGTTTGTTTGAAACAATAATATATTTGCATTTGTTTGTAAATAATCATAATGACCACGTGTGCCCTGATACCTCATTTTGCAAAGGATACTGAGCTTTGCATGTGTACAGGGCAATACTGCTTTAACACAACACCAGAAGCTGGTAAAGTAACTGACACACTTTTAATTAGTGACCTGCCATTAGAAAACATTATACCTGCTTCCGCGATGTTGTTTACCCACATCAGAGAAGCAGAGAAACGCATAAGCTATCCTACATGAATGACGTCTGCATCCACTGAGCCAAATTAAACAACACTGCAGTGGCCTCGCCACCGAGCCAATCAGTATCAACGTGAAACTGCAGGAACTGCAAACGACCTGACACACGTTAGTCCCTGATGTTTCATTAAATATCAATCTCTGACTGTGAGAGACTGATGATCACACAGAGAAAGATGGCTCTACGGACAAAAAGGATTAAAAAGTACAAGGGAAACAACATTAAAAGTTGATTTTATTCAGTGAAGACACACCCAGATAAAAGATCGGTCTTCAATGTTTGCTTTGAGAAAATTGCCACAGACAATGTACACAATTTCCTGACATGACTGGAACTACAAAGTGACATTACTGACCCCCTCAGAGTCATATTTTAGACTGTGGAGCTGAACAATGGGACAGATAGACAGAAAGAGAGAGAGTGCTATAGTCACCGTCCATATCTATATTGTAAAAGGTGCCACATCTGAGAAATCGTACACCATCCTGAGCTCATTAGTGCAGCACTGGGTGCTTTTCAAGAAGAGAGTCAGTCCATAATGGCAGTATTGCACCTGTGAATATGGTCCATTTTGTAGGAACACATGAGCTAATGGCTTGGGGGGAAAAAAGCCTGGCAACACCAGCCCACAATTACTGCTTTGCTTATTGTCTAATGACTCAATAGGCACTTGCCTGGTAAAGACAGGGTATACAATAGATGCTTGACAGTTTTCACTTCACTAAAACATCAACTTAACATGTACCTGATTTAAGAAAAAAAAAAAAAAACAATCGCTGCATCTGATTTTAAAAATAGAAAACCTCGAAGCTGCTCTGAAAAAGTCATATTTCTTCAAAATAATGAGACCGTGCAGATTCGTATAATGTGCAAAACAACTACATGAAATATGTTTTGAATTTAGAAGGCATCGGGTCATCTCTCCATGGCAAGTTTGGAAGACTACCGGCACAAATAAATGCTAGATATCGCTGCCATTACTGAAACATCTTGTGACATTTATCCACTGCTTTTGAGGACATGGTGACATGGTACTTTGTGAAAAACACAGCAGTCAAACCAGCCTGCAGCACAAAGGGGCCGTTAATAAGCCAAAATACCAAGGTCATAACCAGGGAGATGGTCTTTTGTGTGGTTTCTCCTGCTGTGCAGACCTAAAATCGAAAACACTAGTTCAAAGTATGAAACCTGGACTGACCAAAAGACCCAACAAACAGCATCCTGGATGTTTCTTTGCAGCTTCAGGATGAAAAGTGTTTGAACTGCAGCTCCTTTTCAAGTCTGCCTTAGAGGACTCATTGTGATCCTGCATAGTGTTTGTAGAACATCACAGCTGGACAAAACTGCTAATTTAAGCACAGTTAATTACAGAAGTGACATGGCTGTGTGACTTTCTGTTGAGATGTCAGAAATAATTCTATAATCACTATAAGCAGCATTTTTAAAATCTAATTTCCCTCTGTTTTGTGCATATGCTGGATCCAATTCAATGCATACTTCCAAGGTGTATTTTTTTTTTATTTTTTTTTTTATCATACATACATTACAGATGTGTCTATTACGTGTGACTACTGTGGAGGTTGGCCAGTCAAATGCTGGTCTGACCACATGTATGTACTTGCAGGCATTTTAGTATCAACAGAAATCATAGCCAGGATGTTTGGGTAATGAAATACATAACAGAGGCTCTGCAAAGTCATGCAGTACATCACCAGCCACAGCTACAAGGACAGTGCAGCGTTTATTTCACTGACATTTATGGCAAGAACAAAGAACATAAGCATTCACCAAGGCAAAAAAATGAAGTCCGGTATCGTCCTCCTCTATAGACTTACTGCAGGCTGACCTAATTATCGATGCTTCTGATTGATAAAGCCAATATAGCAAGTTTGGCATGCGGGGCAATGCTCGTACAAGCCTAGTGTCGACATGTCCTGTAAATCCTGTTACACCAGCCCATCAGTGTCACTTTAGGTGCCGTTTATAAACACTCGTTAACGATAACCGACTTGGTACATAAGGTCAACATTTGCGTGCACACTCCGACACGTCAGTATCAGAAAAGTAAAATACATGCAAGCATGACAAAGGCGTCCGTGGGCTAGCTGCAGCTACGCTAAACCCCCACCCACCCACACCCACCCAACCGGCCGGCTGACAGCAGGGCGCATGTTTGCTGGAACCTAACAGCTGATATGAAGGAGGGAGGAGGAGGAGAGGGGGGGGACCAAGGAAACAGCTGACAACCCCCAGTCGCGAGGAGACAAGTTGGCGACAACATTAAGTCGTTACTTTAGAGCAATGAGAGCAGCGACAGTGACACGAAAACTCAGAATCAGACCTTTGCTTTGCCGGCCTCCAGCTTCTTCTGCCTCTCCTCGTCCTCCATCACCGCAGGCCCTGTGGGTAAAACAAGACGCAAACTGCTTCATACGAAATATACGCGAGGGAAAATGCTAGAAGCTTAGCTGTTAAAAAAAAATATATATATATATATATCTCGTCCCGGCTTCCAGTTTACTGCCACTCGTATTCACTACTGGCAGTCTCCTTGCTGGTAGTCCGCCGCCATGTTTTCCACGTAAACATGAGACCCAGCGAGGATGACGTTGCGTAGGTGCGTTGACAGCCACGCCCACTAGCATTCCAACACTGGTGCCTTCACGTACGGTCAGAAATGTGTGTTTCTCCACACAACACTACAATTTTGCTGAAAAGGTTTTCAGATCAGTTTTAAGATATATAGAACTATGCTGCTTTGAATAATAGTTTTCAAAATGGCTTTTCACCTGTTTTACAAAGCTAGTGAATGTAACAATTTTTTTTTTTTTATTTCAAAAGCTTAACTTCAAGTTATTATATGTGCAATTTTAGGTAGGTAGGTAGGTAGGTATTTACTTTATTAATCCCCGAGGGGAATTTTTTTCGCTACAGCAGCATACAGAAGCAATAATAGAATAATAGAAATAATAGAATAAAATACTAGAATAGAATATAATAATAGAAAAGCAATAAAATAGCAGTAAATAGCAGTAAAAAATATAAATATAAAATGCACAGTTTATACAGTACATTATATATCTATATATATTATATACAAACAAACCAAGAACACAGTCAACGTATATATATATATATACATACAGTACAGTATATATCTATATATATTATATAATATACAAACAAACCAAAAGTCAAACCAAAAAACCAAAACCAAACCAAACCAAAAATTTTTAGTCTTTAAGAGTAAAAAAAAAAAAAAATTGCTCCAAAACTAGTTGTGATTTCACACATCAACTTGCAGATGAGTTCCAAGAAATACTTTTAATTTCAGCAGAAGATGAATTTGAAAACAGTCTTCTAATGTCTGAACCTGCGTAATTTTGGTCAGTCAAATATTGATTTATTGGGAAAGGCGCCACGCCTTGGCAAGAAAAAAAAAACTTTACATGTAAAAGATTTAGATTTAGATTTTTATTTCAAAAGATATACATGCAAATTATCAATAAAGTATATGTAGAATAAGTAATTATTTATGCGCAATGGCGATACTCCGAGAGTTACATTATATTTATCATATGTAGCGTAATATTATCGATGCATTAAAGTGTGAGTTGCATTTTAAGGAAGTTAAGATGGAACTACAGTAATTTTAAGCACTGAATATTGGATTTTTAAGAATAGCTCAAAATGTGTTGGTAATTGGTAAAGTGACTGATTATAGCTGACAAATAAAAGTGCAGTCAGTCCCTTTTTCTCTCTGGAGTAACAGTATAATTTACATCAAGTGGAGTCCATTTATAGCTTTGTTTAAGTACAGTACTTCAATAAATGTATTCATTTACAGTCCAACAGTGTGGCTTGATGACCAAACCGTTGTTGACCATTTAAAACATCAATAAATCATATGACTGTTATTTATGTCTCTTCCCTTCTCTTGATCTATGAGGTTTATTAATAAAAATTGTATCACAATAATCACGAGAATATATCTGATAATAATGCCATACATTTCACTGTTTTATACACAGCCTGAATTCTGCTTAAAATGCCTGGTCAGTTTCTATGGTAACGGGAAGAGAGGCTGCCAGAGCTGTCCCAGTTGAGACTATTCTTTTGTAACATTAAAGCTGTTTCCAGTTAATAAAGGCTGCGGCCATCACCTCATATTTTACAGCATTACATTGAACTGGACTATTCTGAGTACATCTCTAACAATACTCTTCCTCAAAGAGGAAACATTAGCTGTCTTGGCTGAATGGGATGGCAAGAAATATGAGACAGGCTTCAGTTTCTAGGACAGATGGGGTTGATAAAGATTTTACGTACAAACTCTGCGTATAATTGAATTTTTAATCTCGTTTACTTTTAATCAAAAGACCATATTCTTTGTAAACTGAATGCTTCCCTTTTATTTGTCTGACACTTGCTGCAGAATAAAAGAGTGAATACAATTTCTGCTTCACATTCATTCTTCACTTTTCCCACCAGAGAACGAAAGGAAGATGCTGGCAGCAATTCAAAGATGCGAAAGCAGGTTTTTGATGATCTGGGCTGCAGCCAGGATTTTCAAAATGTGGAAGTCATTCTTCTACGTCTAATAAACTTTGCTATGGCTTTATTAACAAAATAATCAGACTTTTTTTTTTATGTTCACATGTTGCACTCTCATTTAATTCTACTGTTACATTTCTGTCATTTCCATTATGCCGGGAGAGATATTTTAAACATAAAAAAAATGTAAAACACACACATAATCTATGTGTGTTCCTTGAATTTAAACTCTGCGGGTTGTTAAACAGCAAATTCCCCGAAACATCACAATTTCTATCCTCACTTTTACCCACAGACTTAATGTGCAAACATCTTTAAACCAAATAGGGCACAGTTACCTAGTGACACGTTTTTAATAGAGAACACAATAACATATCAACGTTTTTTGTTTCCTAAAGGGCTGATTTGAAACATACCAGCAGTGGCAGCAGCAGCAGGAGAAGATGCTCTGTGTCTTCGGCTGACAGGAGCTGAGCAGCTTATAGTTTGGCAGATCTTGAATTCCACCCATCTTCTTTTGGACATTTTTACCAATGGGATCTCACCTGTGAGCAGAGCTGCTGCTGCAACAGCGTCTGCATGAAACACTGAGCGTTTGTAAGTTTCGGCAGTTTCTAAATTATTGATTCACTCAGGGAGTACCGTGTCTACAGTTACCCAAGCAACTTCTTGAAGTAGACCACAACAAATGAACCAGGACTGGACTCCATGTAATATTAAAAACACAACAGCATTGTTGAGTGTGTGAGCAGTGTGAGTGAATTGTCTCTGCGTTACAGGCAAAAAAAAAAAATAGTAGAGTATAAGATCAAAGTCATCCACTGCCTCCTTTGCTGTGTTTTACACTCTCCTCATCATTTGTCTAACATTACAAATGATTGAAAGAAGCAGGAATAAAGGCCACAAAGGTCCTTGTCATATCATTATGCAAATGCAGGAATCAAAAGTGCTCTGGACAAGTTTGATCAAATGATTTCCATTTGTGTGTGTAAATGGAAAATAAACTGACCTGTTGATGACTGAGACAAAACACAATTGAGACTCAGACCCGGCCAATCAAGGCGGAAGCTGTTGTGACTAAAACACCTGTCACATCATCTTAGAGCAGGAGAGTGAAAGCTCATTTGCATGATGACGATATCACTGTGCTATATTAAAATATTCATAAGTGGTGGGTCTCATCAGTAATGAGTGGCTATGGGTCGGTAGGTTTGTCACATGGTAAATGCTCACTTGTGTCTCATGGGCATACAAGAACATTAGCTGTAGCAGAGAGAAAATTAACTATTAATGCTGGTAACCAGCAGTCCAGGGCTCTATGTGGTTTTATTATTCAGTGGAAACCTCCCAGGAATCATGATGAATGTTAGGCTATAGATTTACTGAAGAATCTCATTACACTCTGAGGGCTTTGTAAGTGACTGAGTACTTATGGATAATGTACAGTATGTGCAAAACAGAAATGCCCTTTTTTCAGGGTCATTTCCTTTCAGATATGAGTCATGCTGTTTATACTGCTTCTGAAAAGTGAGAGTTTAAATAAACTAATAATTAAAAGCCGACATCTACACAAATGAAACCTGGTGAATTTGAAGGCTGATTCCCAGCAAAATGTAACATATCTTTTGATTTAATTAATTGTGGAAAAATTAAATAATATAGTAATATAGCTCCACCAGAACTACACCCGGTGGTGAAGGCCTTAAGCATTTGTATACCATCAGTTATAGAGGTAGAATGTATACAGAAAGCCTTAAAGAAAAGATATTTTAATTGACAAAATCAGAGAAAAATAAAAAGTATTTAAAAAATATTTTCAGACACAGGAGTCCTTACCAAATTTTTTTTGGGGGGGGGATTTAGCAATACAAACAGCATCTCGTTTAAATTTGTTTCTCTTTCTTTTCCTTATTCCATCACCTTATGAACTTCCCAAGACTCTAAATGGAAGCTCTTTGCCTCTATCTAGTGGTTAAAAATGAGAGAAACAACTTTTACCTCTAAAACACTAGGTGGCGCCCTCTGGCAATAGTCGGATTTTTTTTTTCTGATCTCGCGAGAGCTTTTACAAGTTCGCGCTTCCACTCTCGAACTAGCACGAGCGATGTCAATTATCACAACATGGTATGTTGTTTTATATTTTTAGAAGGAGACTAAGGCATAAAGCGTTAATATATTGATAGTAAATTGTAAAATCTGTAACATCTGTGACTGTATGGCTGAGCCAGGAGATTCCATTCATTCACTGGGGCGAATAAAAGTTGTTCTGTGACTAAATAATGAAAGTAACGTTGATGTCAGTCGCCTCGTATGTTTTAAATAACACGTAGTATTAAGTTATGTACATGTTAACTAACTAAATAAGAGAGACGTGCATCAGGTTTAGCTTTATCTCTTTGCAAAGTTTCTATCAAAGTTCATGTCAGGCTAGAGCTGATAATGGGACTACATTATATATTGTTGACCTTAACCAAAGCTCGCATGTTAAATTTAAAAATAATTACTGGTTTAGTTTTGTGCAATTTTGAGGTACTTCAGTTAAATGTCACTCTCAGTCCCAATTTGTACTTCCTTAAAAAAAAAAATAAAAAAAAATGAAACGGTTATCAAAATAGATTAATTTTCTATCAATCAACTAATCTTGACTCTTCTGTCTTTTGTTTCTCTGACTAGATTTCTTGTTATTATTCAGCTAAACACACCACGTTTGTTTTTCTTCATTTAGTTGCACTGAAACCAACACGACGTTTAAAGTGTAGCCCTCCCAGTTAGAAATGGCAGCAGCTCCAGGCCTGAGGACCCTCCTCAGCCTCCTTCCATCGGTGCCGTGGCTGCGCGTCTTTGGGCCCACTCCGGTGCATTTGGCCTCAGCCTGCCTTCCTCGGAGACTTTGCAGTGCCGGTACAAAACGTAGTGAACCAAAGCCACCAGTGAACCTAGAGAATGAATCTCTGCTTGAGAACCTGAATCTTATGGGAGTGGACGTGATGATGGCACGCCAGCGTCAGCCCGGAGTGCTGCGTAAAATCTTCACTAACGAGCAAGGCCTCGCTCACTTCCTGCAAGGAAAAGGTGCCAGCCGCAAAGTAATCGCCAGCATCATATCCCGGTATCCCCGCGCTATCACCCGCTCCATCGATCACTTGGAACAACGCTGGAGGCTGTGGAGAAACATCTTCAAGACGGACGGAGAGATTGTGAGCATCCTGGATCGCTCGCCTGAGTCTTTCTTCCGCTCCAGCGATAATGGAAATTTGGAGAAGAACATAGATTTTCTGGTCTCACTGGGACTGAATGAAAAAGACCTTTATCGGCTGCTCACCACAGCAACGCGGACGTTTTCCAACAGTTTGGAGCTCAACAAGCAGATGGTGGAGTTTCTGGAAGACATCTGTGCAGAGCTCGGTGGACAAAATCCAGAGCAGTTTGCAAAAACGATCATATCCAGAAACCTCTATATTCTCATCAGAAGCACTAAGAGAGTCAAGACAAACATAGACAACCTGAGAGCCTCTCTTAAGTTGAGTGACGAAGAGCTGCTGGCTCTCCTTCAAGGCCACGGGGCAGAAATTCTGGACCTTTCCAGTGAGTATCTGAAAAATAATTTTAACAACCTTCAGCAGAAGATGCCTTCGCTTGGCAGTCGAAAAGCTGACATCAAAAAACTGATCGTCAGCTATCCAATGATTCTCTACATTGGACCAGACACGCTGAACTCTAAACTAGATTGTCTCATAAAAGGAGGAATAACAATGAAGCAGATACTGGAGAAGCCCAAGGTTTTGGACTACAGCACACAGAACATTACAGAGCGACTAGCGGAGCTGCAGAGAGTGGGATATGACCTGAAGAAGAATGGCATCAACATCCTGGACTCCAGCCGAAAGCGCTTTGTCGCAAAGATAGAAAAACTTGCTGCCTCATCAAGTCAGTGAATATAGTGGCCTGTATTAGGATGTTAAACAATCCTGGATGATGCTTGTCCCTGATTTTGCCTTCCGAATAATCAGGCAGCAAATTCACATAATTCAGTCACTTGTGAATGTTTTTTTGCACTTTTGCTTCAAAATCATTTAAACAGTTAATCATTAAAACTCTTGCTGTATAATTTCCTGTCAACTGACTAACTGATTAATTAACTGTTGTTTCAGCTAATCATTTCAGGTCCCCTTAATTTACACATGAATTACTTGTTGGATAGCACTTCTTGGATTTTATGGGAAAACGCAATCTTGAAATAAAAGTGTCACACAAAAACGGCATCACGTCTGATTACATGTTTCATCCACAGTTACAGTTGTGTAGTCACTTAAATGTGTAATAATTTGACATTATTTTTATTTTTTACTAATATGGAGGATGCGTTTTGATGTCATTTTAAAACTCCGACATGCTCCACGTGTTCAAATACCGGGGATAATACTTTTATGTTAGATCACCGGACCACAGGCCTCCTTAGCTTCGTTCAAAGTTTGAGAGGCACCTCTTGTCAGCGGAACCATTGTTCGTAAAGTATGTTCACCACGGACCTCGTTAACAGCTGCACAGCAGCTTCCCTCACGATGCTGGTTTATTATTGCACGTCAGGGTGTTAGAAGTGTTATCCCAGTTCACTATCTTCTTGTTTTAGTCACTTTTGATAAGACTTCAAGTCGTTATAGATTAGCGTTGAATGCATTAAGTAGCCAGCTGCTGCTGACGGCGCTTTTAGGTTAGCTGTTAGCTTGTTAGCAGAGTGAGGAATCATCTGCTAACTTCACTGTTAACGCAAAGTATGTTTCAGTAGTTGTTTACTTCGGCGACATTTCAAATACTCGGTAAGTAACTCGGCTAATGTTGATATTGCAAAGCTTTACTTTTCAGCCATTTCATATTGAAGTGAACGCTTTAAATAAAAGTTGTCTGCAACACGGAGCGCAGGTGAATTTACTGGAACAGAACAAGACTCTGCAGTTTCATTCAAAGGTGTTGTGTTGAAATGTTTCAGAAAAACAACTGGAGAAAAGTCTGAAGGTGCGATGGAAACTGCGTCAGAGGAAACCCTTGAAAAGGGGACCAATGCGTTTGTAAAGGGTGAAGCTGCCATCAAACCAGAGTAAGTAACCATCCGTGCCTGGCAGATGATGAAGTGTAATTTGAGTCGCACTGGAAACCGGTGGAGGTCCAGGTGAGTTTGTTCAGACCAAATGATGTTAATCACACAGCTGCCAGAACGTGGGGCATCGTGGCATCTGTTCCCCGTGCTGCACCATCCTGCCTCTTAATGCCCCACATTCAACTCTCTTTAATTGGGGGCAGCAACTAAGATGTCAATCCACCATTTTCCCAGCGCAATAGTATGGGCTTTACTCTTGTAGATGCTGCACCACCGTCCCTTCATTTCCCACGTCCCGCCGCTTTGTCTGATGAAGCCAAAAGAACTACACTGTCAGCAAAAAGGCTATTGAAGGCACTTGACTGTTTGCACAGAGTCCTGTTTCAACTCTTGCTCCGGTGTTACAGGGACCAATTAGTCTGTGTGGGCATGGGCTAAAATGATGCAATAATTGTACAAAAACTTCATGGCAGGACACACATCAGATTGACACTTTATCGAGGCAAACTAGGGGATTCCCCCCTCCCCCCCCACTTATAATTAGGTGATCAGGTGCACACTTGCTGTGTCCTTACTCTGTCCATACTACACCCTAAATGTACATAGTATAGAAAATGCTCATTGTTTCCATGTATATTGTTTTTGCAGTTAGTGTACGAGAGGTCACGGTACATTTCCATTTTCTACTAATGAGACATAATGCAGGACCAGTTTTGGATTTTCACTCTAGTTTCATTTAACAAAAAAAAAACAGGTTTTCCAGAAGCTTCATACTTCTGTTTTCAGTTTTCCAAGAATTTCCTCAAACTATCCAGCATCATCATCTATAATTTGTTTCCATTTTTACAAGCAGTGACCTGCTTTCCTATTTCCTTCAGGCACTGCATTGTGGAACCTTTGTCTGTTTCTCAGGATTAAAACAGCTCGTACTACAAACCTGCCGACATACACAGCCACTGTTTTTATTACGTTGTACATCTCACAAAACACCATGAGGATTGGCCTTTTTTCTTCCTTCCTCTTGTATTTACAGATTCCTCACGACCAAAGACAAATTTCATGGGTTTATAGACGCAGAGTGGCAGGGCTCAAAAGGAGACAAGGCCCCTGAGAATGACACAACTGATGAGACATCTGTGGAGGAACCTGAGCCCAAAAAGCTGAAAGTGGAGCCTGAAGAGAGAAATAATGCCGGGAAACAGGACGGTAAACGTCTTCGGGGACAGAATAAGTCGAGGCCGCACACAAAGCCCACCGCCTATGATGAGAAGCGACTGTGTGTCTCAGTCATTCAGGTATGAAGCTCTAACCGCTCATTCACAAATCCCACACAGAGTATTTTTCAAATTTCTCAACTGGTAGTTATTATGACTTTTTCCATCCATTTAGAACAGGGAATGTCCCTTTGGAGACAAATGCCACTTTCACCATGACATCGGGGAGTACATGGCCTCGAAGCCCGCTGACATCGGGGAAAGCTGTTACCTCTATGACACATTTGGAAAATGTGGATATGGTCTCGCCTGCCGCTTTGCCAAGGCACACACGACACCCGACTTCAAAACCATGGAGAAGGCCGATCTGGTGAAGGCGTACGAAGGCAGGACTGTGATGAAGAACAGCTTGAGCAAAGACCTTCAGAATCGTCTGAGGAAACGTTCGGTCGCCTTCAAGAAGTCAGCAGAGTACCTGAAAACACTTTCAAACAACAAAGACAAAAAAGAACAGCGAGGAAATGGTAGGAGGAGGTTTTTAACACGTCCTTTTATTTCTGTAAACAATGCTGTCAACATTACGAGAGACCCGTGTTGTCCTGTATAAATCTGCGTCACCGATTTAAGATCGCCTTCTTACTTTGTGATCGTGCACATTTAACACGCTTCATCTATAGTTTCCAAATATTTTTTAATTATCAGAATTGAGACATATTTAATAAAAGCATCCATTCATAAAATATGAAATTTGACCTGATTTAAGTTTGATGATATAATTAAGTCCTTTGACTCATTCAGGTGACGCGTGTGCAGCTGAAGTATCTGCAGATCCAGCAGGAGAAAAGCAGCTTGTTTCCACTGAAGCACAGGTACAACCTTCTACTGCGTCCTCCCTAATTAGTCTATCAGTGAACCGGAGATGATTTTTTTTTTCCCCCATGATGTTTTGCAAGTATTTTTTTACATGTTTGCTTTGTGATGAGCTGCAGGCCAGCCCTGATAAACAGCCTCTAGTGAAGACTGTCGGCCCGCTGACTGATGCTGATGTCATCAAGTTGCGCCCATGTGAAAAGAAGCAGGCATGTATCACTCAAACTCTTTCCCTCATAATTTTACTTTCTGCTTAAATAGCAAAAATAAATCATGATCTTTTTTTTCTTCTTGTTTTTACAAATTATTGTAATTTACAAATTAGAAGAATATAAATCAGAGGATATTTACATGGTTTAAAATCACTGCCAAATAGTGTGGCTTGTTGTCTAAGAAGTTATTTTCTTTGTGCGTTTAAGGTGGACTTTCAAGACAAGCTCTACCTCGCTCCTCTAACAACTGTAAGTACTACTACACTGAGATGAGCACTGCAGATAGTCCTAGAAGTAGTTTAATATTTAAATCCTGTCATATAGCAAGTGAAATTAAATGCTGATCTGTAAATAAGGTTTGCGCCTGACTAAATGTTATCTCTCTCTGTATCACCCAAGTGTGGAAATCTTCCTTTCCGTCGTGTGTGTAAGCGCTTCGGCGCAGACATCACCTGTGGGGAGATGGCCATGTGCACTAATCTGCTGCAGGGGCAGCAGTCCGAGTGGGCCCTCCTAAAGAGGCACGAGAGCGAGGACTTTTTTGGTGTCCAGGTGATGGCATCTTACATCATTCAAACTCTGCAGAACAACTGAATCTTGTTAAATCAGGTTGAAAACACATCTCCATAGATTTAGGTTTTAAAAGTTTTAGTGTCAGAGTGAGCATGTTTTTTGTTCTTAAGTCTGAATTGTGTCTCCAGGTAGAGGGCTGTTTCCCTGACACCATGACGAGGTGCGCAGAGCTCATCAACAACAACACTGATGTTGATTTTGTGGACATCAACTCGGGATGCCCAATTGATCTTGTTTACAAGAAGGTAAAGTCTTACCTAACCAGAATCCCCTATTCAGATAAATGATGTGGGTTTTTATTGCTTTATGTGTTCTCTCCCTGCTGAATAATCATAAATAAATACGTACAAATTGTTGCAACTTGACACACACTTGCTGCAGTGTGCGAAATTCAACAAAGTATTCAACATCAACATGTCTTTGACAGATGGTCTTTAAATTATTTCCCTCATCAGGGCGGAGGCTGCGGTTTGATGACACGAACTAGAAAATTTGAACAGATAATCAAAGGAATGAATTATGTAAGTATGTCTTTTTCTTCATATAAGGTCCATTTTATTATTTGTTTAGCAAAGGCAGTATTATAGTATTGTCTGTTTTAAAGAGAGGAAATGCAACAGGTAATGATTTGAAACGAACACGCAAACGCTGTGTTTCTTTGGCTTGGATTACAAGTCCAGTCAAGTTGAAGGCTGAATTAAAACGTATTATGTTTTTTTTTGTTTTTGTTTTTTTTCCCCCTGAAGGTTCTTGATGTCCCTTTAACAGTCAAGATCCGCACTGGTGTTCAAGAGAAGTCCATGATCGCACACAAACTCATCCCAGAGATGAAGAATTGGGGTGTCTCCATGGTCACAGTAAGTCTTGTATCAGTCAAAGCACAAATAAAGGAGAGATGTGTTTCAGTAGTGTGAAAAGGTGCCTATTATAATAGGTAAAAATCATACTTTAACACAATCATAATTTGAGTCTTGGAAAAAAAGAAAGCAAGGGAAGTCGCTCTTAATTTCCCAGTTTAGAAGGTTAAATTGACCAGCAACAGCTACAAACAATGTGCTGAATCATCATTTCATAATCAGAATCTGTATCATTTAGCAAATTTAATGCATGTCCCATATTCCTATTTTACAGTTTGTTTGACTCCTAATAAATACACATTCTTGTCATGTGGTAATGATTTATCCATGCGAGGTGGTTCTCACAAGCACATTTTTGCTTCCTCCTTCATGTGTTTATCATTTTCATATCTGCTTATAAATACGAGTCAGCTTCGAGATATGATGAAACACTGGCGTTGTCATTTTCTTCCAGTTGCATGGCAGATCCAGGGAGCAGCGCTACACAAAGTTAGCTGACTGGGACTATATAACTACATGTTCCAAGCTGGCGAGCCCTGTTCCTCTTTTTGGTATGTGTACTTATGAGGATTGCCGCTGAATGTAATGCAGATGCATAAGATGGCAATCACTATGTTGTAAAACCACATACAGGTGGAAGAATAATTTATTGCTCGTAATGTGGTGAACGAAGGTAACTTTAAATTTTTTTTTAATTTTTTATATTGTTCCAGGTAATGGAGACATTCTGTCCTATGAAGATGCCATGAAAGCCAGAGAGACCGGTGTTTCTGGTATTATGATAGCAAGGTTGGCATCACTTGGAAACACCTTTATACCAAATAAATGTTTGGCATTGATGTGGTTTATAGTCACTCTTAGCCTTCTTCATTTTGAATAAGGAAGGAAACATATTAAGCTGCGCCTTTCGCAGTGCATAGAAGAGTCCACATTTTTTTTGCTATAAAGTTGAATTAGTATTTGATTAAATCAGAATCACATGATTGACTTTTGTTGGGATTGTCTCTCTGCAGGGGTGCTCTCATTAAGCCCTGGATCTTCACTGAGATCAAGGAGAGCAGACACTGGGACATCTCGTCCAGTGAGCGACTGGACATCCTAAGGGACTTCAGCAACTTCGGCCTGGAGCACTGGGGCTCCGACACTCGAGGGGTGGAGAAGACCCGCACCTTCATGCTGGAGTGGCTCTCCTTCATGTGCAGGTGGGCAACAACATGCACTTCAAAATGTTGCATTTCATCTACTATAAACTATCAATATTCATGATTGGCTATTTGATCCAGAAAAACTTACAATTATTATATATATAAAAATGTATATGATGTAGGCCCACTGTTGGTTGTGGTCTCTTGTGCCTGTTGGGACATTTGACAGCTTTAAAATTTGCTTTATAGATTGTGATTTTTGGTACTTTTTCTAACTGCATTGTGATGCCATTAATGTCGAGAGTAGTAATAGGGATGAGGCGAGTATGCTTGTGTATTCAAATGGTGACAAACCAACAGACAGAATCAGGGTTTCACACTGAATACTTACAATAAAGAAGACTGGAGATAAATCAATCATGGCCTTCCTGTCCCCTTCCATCTCTCTCTTAGATATATTCCAGTGGGCCTGTTGGAGCGAGTGCCTCAGAAGATCAATGAGCGACCCCCGTACTACATGGGCAGGAACTACATGGAGTCACTGATGGCCAGTCAAAATGTCGGGGATTGGGTCAGGATTAGGTGAGCAGAACACCATCTAACCATGGAAGAGTAACCTTTCAAATTAAAGCTGCTTTAAATTAAGAGTTGAATAATACATTTTATAAAATAACCTTTTTCTCTCCAGTGAAATGCTGCTTGGACCTGTACCGAAGAATTTCAACTTTTTGCCCAAACATAAAGCCAATGCCTACAAGTGATTTTCTCTTTGTGTGACTCCTAAAAACATCCAGGTTTTTGTGTTGTTCCTTTTGTATTGTCTCTGGAGAAGAAGACAGAGAAAAATAGATCATTTGTGTTTTAAATGACAAAGACTATTGAATAGCCTGTTTATTTACCCTGTGGTACAGTGGAAGAAAACATGTCTGTTTATGTACCTGAAATATATGCAATAAAATCTTTGGCCACACTAAGATATTTTTGTGTCTTTTATGTTTCTTTTGGGGAGGAGGGTAATTTATTTAATCTACCTTTAAGTACCTTTATAACTGTTCTTTTGGAAAGAACATGTGACACGTCTGTACCTGGTTACATTTACACTTGTGCACGTGACAAAGTTATGTGTTTGCACATATGGCCGTAATAACACATTTAAACTGAACATGTTACTTTTGAGCGTTAACACAGACGACACAATAATGCATTAACACGAGACTTTTGGTCCAAAAGAACAGGTTCATTTTGAACGTGTTCATTTTCAATGTACAAACACGAGATTTCCCGGCTTCATTTTGAACGTGAGCAGCAAATCCTTCTTTTGTAAAACAAGCCTCTGGACTGGAAGTTCATGTTTTTGTATTTTGCATCTGCACCACAGGTGTTTGGAAAGATTTTGCATTTTCTTTTTGTGAGTATGTGTTTTTCCCTGCAGGACTGCAAGTTTTCATTTTTGTGTTTTGCACTTTAGTAGCACTACTGTACTGTACAGAGATAAACACATGAAAACATTTGCCTTGAAACACCTAGTCCTACAAAAAGCACGTGCTGCAAATAAAGATTATTCCCCTCCAATAGTCCTTTTTCCCATGTAAGATTCTTGAGTTCAAAAATCTGTCTTTGGGCTTCATCACTGCCCCCAATAGTCCAAGTATGGGGCCATGATTTTATCGATTAAAAAAAGGTTTGTCCTTCAGATATGAAAAGAAAGCCTTAAAACAGAGGTCTTCAACAGGCGGTCCGCGGAGGTACTGCAGGGGGTCGTGAAATTTTTGGTTGATTAGACAATTTTTCAGATTTTTTAAAAATATTTTTTTCCCACAAATTTAAATGTCTTTAAATACACATTAACATGAATCCAACATATTGTAGCGAATGGATAAATGGAGGCAGAAGATGTTATCTTTCAGTCAGAAATGCAAACATTCAACGACACACAGGAGCTCTCAAACTGGGCACAGGTTCACTCAGAGCGAGACTAGCCTGCACCTGTCCCTCCAAGCCTCCTGCACTCCTCCAGTTTAATATAAAACACAATTGTATACAATATATATAGTAGGGGGTCCCTGCTCCATCTCTCTATCAGTTTGGGGGTCCCTGGCCTGAAAAACATTGAAGACCCCTGCCTTAAAACATGGATATGACCTATAACTAAGAGAGAGCATGTGAACATTTTCTCTACATGGAATTATTATTATTAAAAAAAAAAAATGGTATCACATTTTGAAAGGGTAACATGCCTGTACCAAGTTACTGAAAACTTTAAAAACCAGAAAGACAGCTACTTTTCCTCTTTTTTTTGGTCATAGTTAATGTCTGACTTATTTCAATTATGAATATGTAAAAAAAAAAAAACCCTAACTTGCAGAAATGTATTCTGCATGCCAGAAGATTTAAGTCAATTTTGCGTTTTAATTTAGGCTATTATAAATGTCATTTTCTTTCACGATAAAATCTTGGCCAATTCATTTACCATTTTAAAAGAAGTGTTTTTTTTTTTTTTTTTTTTTTTTTTTCCCCACGGCATTTCCCATTGAGCATAAATAGGCCGGTTTTCGTTACGTGCCCAATTAGCAGTCACCAGGTGCAACTCGTTAACTTGAAACCGAGGCTTTTCGCGGGGGAGGGAGCCCTACGTGTCTTTATCCGGTGTTCGGCACCTTTGAAACGCTTTCTCTTGGATCCATGGCAGGGCACCGAGTCGAGCTGCTGGTGGTACTGACCGGGACTCTGCTGCTGCTGCTGCTGTCAGTCCGGGGATGGGAGCGGATCAACCAGACTCAATTTATCCGTTTGTACGAGACCGGAAAGTGGTCTGAAGCGCGTAGTTTTTCATTTCCAGGTAAGCCACAGTGCACTCTCATGACTCTTCAGGTGTTCACATCGACAGAGGTCTTCCACATGTCTGCAGCCTCTAAAACCTGTTCGAGAAGCAAGAAAACTGCTTCGCCAGATGCATTTAACCGGGACCTGACAGTTGCGTTAGAAGCGAGACTTACTTTTAAAGAAAGAAGAACTTATTCTGGAGAGGAGAGATTCCTCTAATTAAACTTTTTAATATGATTATTTTTATTTTATTTTATAGGCCTAGTCAGCCTATAACACCCAGGGGTGTTCTTGCTGCAGCCTTACTTGATCTGGTATGGGTGGTAGTTTATTGTTTAATGTTAACAAACTTTATGGCTCTAAAACTGATTTGATTTCATGACTGGACTTAATTATAACATCGTTTGACTTTCCCAGTTGCATTTTGGGTAAAAAAATATTTTTATTTAGCCATCACTTTTGCTTTACTTTAGTGTCACATTAATTATCTGGTCAGGCTGTGTGTGTGATTTTATTAAACCAAAGTCTTGGAAATAACTGCATGCAATTGAACAAACAAAACAACATTAATGAATGAAGGTATTTTCTGTGTGTGTGTGTGTGTTGTAATGGATAAGGTGTTTCTAAAAGGTAAACTGAAGCTACATAGAAATACCACTTTATGGATAAGGGTGAGTTTTTTTGATGCCCTTTTGTCAGGGACATCAGATAATGACCACCTTGCACCTCTAGATGACGTCTTTGACAATGAGGAGGAGGAGGATGATGATGATGATGATGATGATGAAAAATACATTTCTGAGGATGCAGTCCTGGAAGCGGTGGGTGTCGTCACCAGGGACTCCTTTGACCCTTTTGCTGACAAGGTGGACATGGAAGATTCGGATACAGCAAACTCGACCTGTGCCACACAAAATGGATTCCAGGTAGAATTTGTAGAAACCCATCCAGGGAGCTGGACTGGCAATCTGAGTAAGGGTTATCCTGGGCTGGAATTGGTTTGCAGTAATGCTGGCTTCCAAATTACTCTGCCAACTAACCTGTTCAGTGAGGTTAAAGTTTTGGGTATGTACTTAAAAAAAAAAAAAAGTGAAGTTTACATTTTTTTCTGAATGAATGTGAATGTTATTCTGAAAGATATTTTGGTTTAATTTTCTCCCTGCAGGCTTGAAGGACCTGCTGTCCATCATGGATGCTCCGAAGAATTGTGGTTATAGTGTGAACCTTCACCAGAAGACCTTGACTGTACCCTTTAGTGGATGCCATGTGGAAAAACAAGTAATCAATTGCCTTTCCTCCGTAATATTCTTTTTTTTTTTTTTTTTTTATTCCATAGAACATCCCATTAGAATTGATTTCATATCTTTTACCAAAGCTTTATTTTAAAATTATTTCAGACTAATGGCTACAGTGTGCAGTTGCTGTACATCGATGTGCTTGATCAGCCACAAATTTCTACCGCATCTTGTGAGAAGAGTATAAAGTTTGACCCCGGTCTGTCCCCTCGTGCCGGTGGGAAAACTGCGTCAAAGTGCAATAACCCAACCACTCCAAGACCAGCACCACACCCATGGTGGTTGAAACCAACCACTCCACCACCAGCAGTGAACCCAACAAAGGCGCAAAGTGAGTGTAAACTGTGTCTGGCAAATGAGCTGATATTTGATTTGTATCTGCAAGAACATGCATTGACATTAATAACGTCACACCGGAGTGACATCTGTGGATTTTTGAATGGCAAACTGTTTTAAATGTTTGGTTTCAGATTGTGCTGTCCCCACGGGAGAGCGGGTGGCTTGTGGTATCTCGGGAATAGCTTCATCAGTCTGTGAGAAGATTGGATGCTGTGTGGATCGCTTTACACATGCCTGCTACTACCCAATAGATGGTAAGGCTTATGTTTGGAGATACCTGGTAGAACTCTTCCATTTTGACTTGTTCTCTAAAGGAACACTTCTGTATTAATCCACTTTTTAAATCGTTGGCCAATCAGTGTTGATGGTAAATGAAGTCAATTGAAGGAATGAGTTCTGCTAACTCTGCTCTACCGGTTGAGTGGGTGTTGCAAGAGGAGAAACGCTGCAGAACGGGTTTAGATGTTGGGTGTCAGAAGCTCACGGTCAATGTGTCCTAGTCATGTAGGCACTGCAGGTGCAGGCATTGCTCTACTAGTGGGAAAACTCAGCCTTTTTGGTCAATGTAGCGCACACTGATGAATTAATTGCTTCAATTGACTACGTTTACCAACAACACCTAAGTGGGCACATTCAAGTGTTGAATTTCCTCTTGCGCTATTTGTTTTTATTTGTATTTCCCCCCTCAATTTAGAGTGCACGGCCAATCAACACTTTGTTTTTGCCATTCGTCACGACTCTGCATCCATCCCTGTGGACCCCACCAGACTTCTTATTCCTGGGAGCCCAGAGTGTAAACCAGTCATTGTTAATGACATGGTTGCCATCTTTAAGTTCAGAGTCAATGAATGTGGGACTCGCGTTTATGTAAGTTAATCCTTTCTTTAAACAACAAACTTGCCACTTTGGTACTTTTTAAATATAGTGCATTAAGCTACAGAGCTACTTGGTCTGTTCAGGATTATTAAATGCTTCACAATATGACTCACCTTGTTCATGTTCAAAACTGGATTAAGCCGAATGAATATGCCAGACTTGCACTTATCTTCTACTGCATTTTCACAAGGCAAATAATCAAGAATTAAATGCTGCAGCTCTTAAATGATGTGAATTTTCAACTGTATAGATGGATTTGTTGAATGAAATCATGGCCATTGATATAAAACTCCTGACCTGTCATTGCAAGTTCTGTCACAAATGAACTTGTGATGCATCTGTCTCTGACAGACAACCCAAACTCACTACTTGTGATTTCACATCTGCTACATGTCTTTCCTTTTAAAAATATAGATAGCTATAGATAGATAATTCATGGGTTTTGAGATTTTAAGAGGACACTTGGCTCTCAATATGCTGGTAGCCTTGGAAACTGCACCTCAGTCAGTGCAGCCAATATTCTGTGTGACCTGAAGCAAATGCGTGTGGAACGTTTACATTTCTGAACAGGAAGTTGGTGAAATGAAGATCTACCTGGCTGAGGTGCAGACTATTGTCCAAGCTCTGAACCTCAAGTATGGCATAATTACAAGAAGTGATCCACTCCGGTTAGTGGGTTATACAGTACATTCAACAATGCATCTTAAGGGGCTAATGGTGGTCATATAAAACAAATCTGGTCCTACTCTTGATTTGACTATTAAATATTGATTTGTTTCTCTGACGTGTTTTAATGGACTTTCTTTAACACGCGTCTTTTGTAGGTTCTTGGTGGAGTGTCGATATGGCAAATCTGGCACGGCTCAGCAGTCATTAGCCAGCGTTGGCTACATGGTCAAGACCCCAACTTTCAGTCTGCCATCAGAAGTCGTTTCCAGCGGCTCAAGTGCTGTTCTGTTGAAAATAGCGACAGGTTGGATTATTTTCCATCAAACTACAATATGCAAATCCTTGATTAATTTAGCTGCAATGAGAATATACATTTAAATGCTCTCTTTTTCTCTCCTGTATAATCTGAACAGATGACACCTATACGAACTATCTTCCCACTTACCATCAGCCCTTGCGACTGCTCCTTGGCAATCCTGTATATCTTGAATTGATCCTGAAGTCTCCCAAACCAGACGCAGTGATTCTTGTCAACTACTGCTTGGCTTACCCTCGCTCTGCAAAGAATGCTCTGGTGCTTATTTATGAAGGGTAAGCTTGAGAGTCTGAATCACTGCATAGCTATTCAGGGTCAACTTTAACTTTGCCTCACTTTAAGTTATGTTTGTGTCTGCAGGTGTGCCAACCCTCATGATCCAAATGTGTCCATCCTTAAAGTCAGCGACCTTCCTGAAAATAGTCACCAAATACGTTTTGTAGTGAAGGCCTTCCAGTTTATGGATCAAATGACAAACACGTACCTCGATGAAGAAGTAAGTCAAAATGTGGTGTTTGACCTCATGTCAGATTGATTTTACAGGATAAATGAATAGTGTCAGTGACCCTGACATGGTAATGTGGTGAAGGCCAATATTAACTGCTCTCACAGCGACGTGAATGTTTATTATAAATGCAACAAAACAAGGTAATGTGTACGACGACTCGCCCGTCTCTCAAGTTGGATATCTGACTTTGATCAAGGGATTGTTCTATGATAAGAAAATTAGCATCTCAAGACGTTAAGTGGCATCTTGTAATGAAGAAACTTTCTCTAACACAAAGTTCTCTAAACCTTGCTGATGTGTCGTTTCCCTTCAGATCTATTTCATGTGCTCTACAGAGGTTTGTAGGACAGCAGAAAAGAAATGTGAACAGCGGTGCTTTGACGGACAGGTGAGTCTATAAACCTTGCTGATATGCCACCAATTGTTTAAATGTCTAATCAAATTATTTTGCTTCCAGGCACCGTGAGGATTTGCTGCTGAAGATCTATAAAAAGGATTAATGAAATGAAAAAAAAAATAATAATAAATGGAAAATTTTTATTGTACAGTTTTCATGGCTCTTAGTAGTATGTCTTTTTTTTTTTTTTTTTTTAAATGTTGCTGAAAGGCTCATTACTGGCATAAAATCAAGAAATATGAGCTTTTGGATCTGCAAAATGATTATCTAATGCTTAAATGCACTACTGTCAAGATTCCTGCGCTACACAAGTAAGAGTCCTAACATGGACGAGCACTATTTGTTAGTAGACTACGGGAAGTACGTCATTAGTCTAACTTGCAGTAATGCATCATGTTTACATCGTTTCTGTTCCTTAATAACCACCTATCTCTTAAAACGTCAACAGGCTTGGAAAAACAATGCATTTTCCCAAGTGGATTTTAAAATTGATAGAGCATAAAGTTGTGGAATTTTCCCAGTCCATAAAGGAACACATAATCCAGCAGAAAATTTCAAATATAACCAAATGTGGACATGCACAGCATTAATGGGACAGAAAGGGTCTGAAAACTCGGTTTAATATTGAATGAAATGGAAATACTCCAATAAAAAAAATGCATCAAATTTGAGCAGAATAACTATAACCAGCCGTTTCTTTGAAAAGTCCTTACATTATGAAGATTTGCCAGAGAGGGTAACTCTTGTCACTAAACTGTCTCTGGACCCACAATCCTTTGCGCCGTGACGCTCCGGTAGCTGTTTGCGCACAACGAACGGATTCGACTTTAAACCTGCTGATTTGTCATTTAAAAAAAACAAACAAACACAGGAAGTGTCTGTCAGGTGAGAGGAGTCACATGTGGACATCAGCTGGACGGGAATAGAACACGAAGTAAGTTGTTGGGTTTTTTTTAAAAAAAAAAAAAAATTTTTATAGCGGAACTGGCGGTTTTTATGGGTCTCTATTTGAGAAATTAACAAAGTATTTTCCAGGACGGGCTACCTCTCAGTCAGCGTCATGTAGAGTGACTCAGCTACTGCGAGTTAGCTGCAGTGTTTTACGGTATGGCGCTTTTAAACCTGCTGGTTTTAAATGCCTGTACAATAGCCAACAATAACCTCCTACCTGCAGTATGTTCAATGTTAAAAACAAGCCAATCTCAAGGTTATATTTTTCTCTTGATCTCGAAAGTACTCTTGGTTTATGCAGAGCTTTTTCCACATGTTTTGTAAATAAACTCTATTTGTATTTGAACTAGGGCTGCATGTGATGGATATTTTCACTACCGATCGATCTGGAGATTTTTTTTTTTTTTCTAGATTAATTTGATTAGCTGGTTAAAAATGACAATTTCAACCAGTGGTATCAAGAAGAACCACAAAATAATCATATTCAAGCAGAATTCAGAGAATTTTTAGCACATTTTCAATTAAAAAAAAAACCCAACTTAAAACAAGTATCAAAATAGTTGGTGATTAATTTTCTATTGATCAGCTGATCGATCAATCGACTATTGTTGCAATTGTTAATTACTCAAATCACATACTAAAACATTTGAATGAAAATTCTGTGAATGAACCTGGAGCAACAATGGACTCAAGTTCAAACACCTTGAATGGTTTACCACATGGATGTGCGGGACCTGATAAATGTTATGGTCCACAGATTCCTGCTAAAAGGACATCAGACTTCTCCTTTAATATGACATTTCCAAAATGTAACTTTCCAATAAGAGCCTTTTTGGTCTTGACATTTACCCACATTATTATTCTACAAGTAAAGGGACAGTCAGCTGTGACTGTAGTTCTGCAAAACTATAACCAACTCAACTTCTGGCACTCTCACCCAGCATGATGAAGGAGGAACTACAAATACAGTGACTGTCAGCAGGTTTGCAGGTGGGCGGAGTCTCTGCCATAAGATATCACAAGGGGTTCGAAGTAGACTGACACCACTCTGCTTGTTAAACCTGCAGCTCCTGTCGCTGGCAAAAATGGCTCATCTCACAGCGCTTTTCAAGTATGTGGACGAACATCAGGATCTGTACGTGCAGGTGAGGTCACAGATTTGACAGAGTAAATCAGTGTAACTTCACCTCCTGTTGGACCGCTTGATATTACGATCAACTAATCATTATGGTGATCAGATAGTTGCCAAATGTGTGTCTTTACTTGATCAAATCGTGCTTTGTGAGTCTTGAATACTGAACAGCATTGTAACTTATTCGCCTTGACTGAACCAGACTATATGCCAAATGTCATAAATGTAAAACTAGTTGACCTGATGAAGTCGGCTTCAGTGACATTTTAACTGTAGCTGTAGTTCAATTTTGTAGAAGCCCTGCTGAGAAACATTCACTCTGGCTCTATTGGTCACAGTTTAACCAAAGCACGGATAGAATATATAAAACACCCATTGTTTGAAAACAGTGCGAGTTATTTGAATTGTTCTTTTTTTTTGCCAGCGCCTTGCAGATTGGGTGGGCATCCAGAGTGTGTCTGCTTGGCCTGAGAAGCGCGGCGAGATCAAGAGGATGATGGAGATGGCGGCCAAGGACATTGAGAGGCTCGGGGGGACGGTGGAGATGGTGGACATCGGCAACCAGAAGGTAAGAGGGTGTGAGAGTGGGCTGTTGATGTCTGCACTTGTTTGTCAAAAAATGCAAATGTTTAAACTGGGCTCTCTATGTCACCCATAACCTTCAGTTAAATTAAATGTTGTCCTTCCAGCTTCCCTCTGGAGAGGAGATCCCGCTGCCTCCGATCGTCCTGGGATGTTTGGGGTCAGACCCAGGCAAGAAGACGGTGTGTATTTACGGCCACCTCGATGTCCAGCCAGCCAACATCGATGATGGCTGGGATACAGAGCCGTTCACTCTGGTAGAGAAAGATGGTAAGTGCAGTATATTTTTGGTTTCTGTTTTGGTAATATTCTGTATAAAAGTAACCTCAGAGCAGTTTTAATATGATCCAGAAAGTCCCAGATGTCATGGTGTTACTGACTGCAGACTGGAATGCTGTCTGGCATGTAAGATAAGGCATTATGTGATTATCCTCAAGGTTTCAGTTCCCAGTCTTCAATGTAATGGTTACACCATCCTTTTTGGGTGGTTTGTTAAACTTTTAGTATCAAATCTCACTGAAATAAATGACCTGTTGGCAGTCTTGCCAAAAACAAAGAGAACAGTTTGGCAACGCTAAGGTAACAGAATAATATCATTATTACTCAGACGTAGCTTCCTATTTAAATGCTCTTTTGAGCTTTTATCAGCTTTGTACCTGTGGTCATATCACAGTTTGCTACATGTTTCCAAAGTCCAGACTAATTACCTCATGTTTTAGGTTTGAGATGTATTCTTGTCTTATCTGCAGTCCGCACAGGTATAGTGGAAAGCAGCACTGTTGTTTTCAGAAGAATCATAAATGCACTCAGAAGCATTTTATTTAGTAAATGTACTGTATGATGACAGATGCTATTTATGCAGCTTCTGCTTTACTTCACAAATAAACTGTAACTTGATTAAATCTCTTGTTTTTGTATCATAAGCCACCACAATTCCTGAATTAGTGACTGCGTTATTACACCTACCCCGGAACAATGCAAATGCTGCACTTGAATGAGTTTAACTTTAACAGTGTATTTGCGAGGTACAAAATAACACAATGACTCTGCTGGATTTGAACTATAAACCCTGTAAAACTGTTTAATACATGAGTATTGCAATTAACCTGGTCAACTTCCTTTACTACTGTTATACTTGACAGATAAAGCACTTTAAACTTGGACTTGAATTTATTGAGTCATATTATTGAGCCATGTTTTTGTGGTTCATTTCTGATACCATCAGCATTTATAGACTGTCAGATATTAATAAGCTTTTCACTTCTGGTTTTACTGCGTTGAGATTTTTTTCGGCTTATAATACCAGCACTGAAAGCGTTTTCTGGTGACAGTCAGCTGACGGAAAGTAGCACATCCGATTCCTCCTTTCTGTACAGCTCAGTTTGTGCTTACATCATGTTCTACTAGACACGCACAGATCTGCCTCCAATTTGAACAAGGGTTTCATTCCCAATGGGAAATGTGCATTCGAGCAAGACTAAAAGTCTATAGCGATGCTATTGGCATCAGATGCTGTAATGAACTTAAAGTGAACTGCATTTCTTGTAATTATCTTATTTTTCAACAATCAAAAACTTGTGTCCGCGGAATAATTTGAAAGATACTTTAATCTTTAAAGTAAAACTCTGCTTTCTCATAGGTAAGCTCTATGGACGAGGATCTACTGATGACAAGGGACCAGTGTTGGCCTGGTTTAACTGCATTGAGGCCTATCAGAAGATTCAGCAGGTATAGTTATTGCCACACTTCCACTACATTGTTAAGGAAAAGGGAGATATAAAACTCTGTGAAATGCTTCAAGTGGATCATACTTCCTATTTTGAGTCCCACAGCACTTCTTAAAGTGTTTAGCCGATTACCTTTCCCACCTATTCACATGTTCCCAAACTAAACTTTCTCTATTCTATTAAAGAAAAAAGAAAAGCTTAAATGATCAGAAATCATGTTAGATCTGAGCTCGCCATCATCACTCCGTGGTGTCTTAATGTCCAGCCAGCTGATATGATGATGCAATGTTACAGTGTGTCCAGAAGTAACCCCAAGCTGCTTTTATATAACATGATAAGTCAGGTGTGGTGGAGTGCTGAATATAAAACATTCCTTGTGATCAGTACTTACTGACAGGAATGCTGTTTGATTGGAAATACATAGAGGTGTGGCAGTCTATTTCAAGATGGGAAATGTTGTTTATAGTTTATCAGACAAAGAAAACAATCATTCAATTAATCCATCTGTTGCACACGTTCACACAGACATTTTATTTTGTTTTTTAAGTTGATTTATGAACCGTTTGTTTTACAAAGCAATGAGATTTTAGATTTGGAATATATGTAACCTTATATATGGAGACATTATACATTGTTAATAATATTTGAGAAATGGATTATCTCTGTGTTAAAGTACACCACTAATTTGGTCATTGCCTGTTGATCACTTGAGAGCCGTCAGCAGTGCTTATCCTGGTCAAAGGTCTTGGAATAAAATCATGTTGCGTCTTATCCAGCCATCACTTAATGATTAAACTGAGTCTCGTCCCCTGTGTGTTCTTTTGACTCACCTTTGCAGTCAACAGATGCAGAAAGTTGTGTTCCAAATGAAAAGGTTTTTGCTCTTTTTGAACTCTAGAAAGTGAAGATCTATGTAAGGATTTAAATCATTTGTATAGCCTCAAAATCACCCTGATTTTTCAGCTGAAATCAGTGACCACCTTTCATCCTACTTATCTTTTTTCGATGTGCACAGTGAGGCCTGGTGATGATCTACTGTATATGGCGGGTTTTTTTTTTCTCTCTTTTCTAATGTTTCTCTTCGTGCTGCAGGAGCTTCCCATCAACATCAAATTCTGCTTCGAGGGGATGGAGGAATCCGGATCTGAGGGCCTGGATGAGCTGGTGTTTTCTAGGAAAGACACCTTTTTGAAAGACGTGGACTACGTCTGCATCTCTGACAACTACTGGCTGGGCAAGACCAAACCCTGCATCACCTATGGTCTGAGAGGAATCTGCTATTTCTTCATTGAGGTGGAGTCTTATTATAGTGCCTCTTACACTTTTAGCATAATGAGTTAAAGTGTGGTGAGAACAAACCCAGGTCTCCTGTAATGCAGTGTTTCATAATAACACAAATGTACTCCAGTTACTTGTGAACTTGCGATTTGATGCATGATGATAATGTTTAACTTTCAAACTTAAAGGTGGAGTGCGGTGCCAAGGACCTCCACTCAGGCGTGTTTGGCGGCTCTGTACACGAGGCCATGACTGACCTCATCGCACTAATGGGCAAGTGAAGCTGATGAATGAGCTTTCATTTCATAAAACTCATCTGAAGCAGATTGTGGTCACTAATTTGTCACTTCCTACACAGGCTCCCTGGTTGACAAGAAGGGGAAGGTTTTGGTTCCCGGGATGTACGACAACGTAGCCCCTCTGACAAAAGAGGAGCAAAAGCTGTACGAGAAGATTGACTTTGACCTGGACGAGTACTGCAAAGATGTGGGAGTTGGGCAGCTGCTGCATGACACCAAGGCAAGGAAATGATTTATGTTGCCAAAATGTGTGGCATTACTCTGGATCACTTATGTAAAGTGTAATGCTTTTTTTATTTTTATTTTTATTTTTTTCTATTTTCCACTGTAGGAGAAAATCCTCATGCACCGCTGGAGGTACCCGTGTCTGTCTCTTCATGGTATCGAGGGGGCTTTCTCTGAAACGGGAGCAAAGACTGTTATCCCCCGCAAGGTCATCGGCAAGTTCTCCATCCGCCTTGTCCCTGACATGGACCCCAAAGATGTGGAGAAGCAGGTAGACAAAGATTGCACCTAACTGACTCTTAATAGCGTCGTCTTGTAGTATTCATGTGTCTTCAGTGTTTTGGGTTATCAACGCAGTTTTTTTTGGAAAGAATATTTCATCTCCAACTCAAATTGTGTTACTAAAATGCATAAAGCATCCATACATCATGATGATGTAGTAAGAGGAATGTTTAAGACAGATCCTGAATTTGGGAAACAAAGAGAGGTAATTTAGTGACATTTGTTTGGTATTGAATGACAAAATCTCAATCAGCTTCAGCCTGAAGTTAGACTGCGGGCCAGCTTTAATACAGCTTCAATCTGTCACTACCTGTTTATGACCTCCTGAAACTCAAGAAGAACAGCTGTTATTGATCTTATGTTAAAAATCTTGTCTGTGCTTTCATTGTACTGTTATTATTCTTTGTCCCTATCAAGGTTATGAGCCATCTGCAGAAGACGTTTTCTGAACGTGGAAGCCCAAACAAACTGAAAATACACATGGGCCACGGTGCCAAAGCCTGGGTCTCTGACTTCAACCACCCACACTACATGGCTGGTCGAAAGGCCATGAAGACAGGTACAGAGGCATGATAAGAGTCATATGATGACACGGTCAGTTCTAGGGATGCACCGTTACTGATACTGCTATCGGATCTTGGTCCAATGCTGACTCGTATTGCCGCATTGGGTAATCAATAACAGTGAAGCCAATCAATTCAGATCCGTTTTATGTTTACATCTACATAGCGCGTCTGCGGCGCTCTCGTAGACCCGGCTAGTTTGCTGGAAGGAAGTACTATAGGAGGGAGCTAACAAAAAGTGTCAGCTGTTTTGAGCTAGTTTACACACAAATATTTTGTCACGTTTGTTTTCTGAATAACTGTTCTTCCCTCCTCCTCCTCCTTGTTGCTGCTGTAGTCTTTGGTGTTGAGCCTGACCTGACTCGTGAGGGAGGCAGCATCCCCGTCACCCTGACCTTCCAGGAGGCCACAGGCCGTAATGTCATGCTGCTCCCTGTAGGATCCTCTGACGACGGAGCTCACTCCCAGAACGAAAAGCTCAACAGGTTCGACGCAGCACCGACTTTCACTTCTTGGGAATTTAGAGGCGATATCGAAGTTAAAGAAGAACATAATCAAAATAAAGAGAAAAGTTTGTTGTATGATCATTTAACTCTTGTTTACCACCTCCACGGTTTTTTATCTTTAAGTTGGTGATTGTTAAATTGACATTTAGATTTTCTTTGTTTAGGTTTTTAATTGCAAAATAAAATACTACAATATTTGTTTTATTTCTCCATTTTCAGATCCAACTACGTTCAAGGAATCAAGATGCTCGGTGCATACTTCCATGAGGTTTCCCAGCTGGAATGAATTGATGTCTCATCATGATAAAATCCTTCCTCACTATCAGAGCCATAATCATTGTAGTATGATTTATCTTCCATAATTAATGGTTTTATATACACGAATAATAAAAGTCTTTTTTCTTTGTTACTCTGTGTTGCCTTGTTTAATTCATGGCTGGATAGGATTAACCATTGATGCAATGCGCCGCATCAGTTATCTGCTTACAATCACCGACAAATATATTATAATTTATTTATAAAAAAATTATAGTTTGATTGATTAAGCAGATGTGTTAGAGTGATAGGCTGACAAAAAAACAAGATCTGTGATTACACTTTGTTGCTCTGCATAAGCATCAGTGAAACCAGTCCCATGTGTAAGACAGCTATCAGCCTTCTCATGGACACAAGAAAACATTTTTATTTAAAAAATGAACAAAGCAGCAGCATGCAGAAATTCAGCAATTCAGAACCCATAAAAAAGGCTTAAAAACTTCCTGCAAAACAATTCAGGTTGCCTTATGTGCCATTAAGAATGCTGCATAGTCAGACTTGATGCCCATTGCACTAAAACAATTGATGTAACGACTACACATAATGATAGTGATTCAACACAGAACTGCAAGAACTCAAAATGAGATTGTTTTATTTCTTCTAACACTTGTGCTATGTCCTAAGGGGGAAAAAAACCCCAAACAAGAATATTATTGAAAAGTATGTTTTTATTACATTTTGTGGGCTGGTGTACTGATAAGTGTTGTGTTTCTTCACAATATTTAATCGAAAGGAATGTTATGGGTAAACTGTGACGTAATCTATAATCAACTAAAGATGAAAATGTGGAAATTATGGGAAATGTACACGGAGACCTTTAAACACTCCTGTCCCTTTAATGCAGGGGGGCGGAGTCTGTGGAGCCGAGAGGAAGCGCTTGCGCGACATGAGGTTGCCAATTTTGTTATCAAACAGATATGCAATCGAAATGTAATTTATTCACAACTTCTACAACGACCATCGTTTTCATCTCTGTCATCTCTATATTTACACCATTGAAGAAATGCTTTTTGCCACTTGGTATAAGTTCAGCTAGGTTTTTATGGTATTGGGGGATACCGGAAGGACCTGGCAACACAAGCTGTCACTTTCCGGCGCGGGAAAATCGTAAACAACACACAGCGGAAGGAGGACCTGCATACGCATTACGGCGTTTTTCGTCTTTTCAAGATGCGGAGATGTTTATTAGAGAAAACAGATGTTGAAGCGACTAAGGGTTGCTAAAAACCTTCAAGTTTTCGTTGCTAATTAAAAAAAAAAAAAAAAAAACGAGAGCAAAAAAAGTCGCGTTTATAACGTGAACTACCTTTCGCCTGACTGACGTTATGATACAAATTTAAATGGTGTTTGTAATTTTAAAGTGAAATGGATGAGTCGGACAGGTAAATGCAGTAGTTCATCGACCCTGTGATGACTATGGATCGCTACAACAAGGTGAAACTTAATCTGAAGACCTGGGAGCAGGGGTTTGTCAAGCAGCACCAGAGGAAACCGAACAAGGTGATTTAAATGTTTTAGCACGTATTAGCTGGCAGCAAATGAGCAATGGCAGGACACTTTGTTTTGCATGGTGTGTGTTTTGATTGTGCCTCTGTTTACCCACTTGGTCTTATTGCTACAGATAGTGTTGTTGGCAGCGTGTTAACATTTTCATAAAAGCTGAAAATTACAAAGCTCTTTAACTTCCAGGAGGACATTGACCAGGCTGCAGAGGAGACCAGGAGTGAGTACTGACCATAAATTACACTACAGACACACACACACACACACACACACACACACACACACACACACACACACACACACACACACACACACACACATAGACGGCTGACGAATAAAAGGACAAACCTGAATGTTTGATCTCCCAGTTGGGGGAATCCGGTGGCTGTCTTATGCTGTTTGGGACATTCAGTTTCATGACAGAGGAAAACAACTCTGTGTGTCTTTGCAGATTTGTATAAAGAGTACCGCCGTTTGAAACAAGCCAAAGAGAACAGCAGCAGTGATGCAGCCAGCGGTCATGATCAAGCTACAGCCGAGCTGAGCACAGCCCAGAAGGTACTGAAGAAAGTTTGTGACTGCAGCTGTTTGCAAATTTTTTTACTGTACTGCAACAACTTCTGTTTTATTGTGAGTACTCTACTGCTTTGTTATTCTCTGCCACTGTGTCCCTCTTTATTATTCATCCTCTATAAGTTCCACCATTTTTTCTTTCTGTCTTTGTTTCTGTGTGAATTCAGGAATCGGACAGCTGGGGTGCCCATCTGAATCGCAGTGCGTTGCCGGTGTCTTCTCCCCGACTGACATCCCAGGACAGAGACAGTCTCAAAGCTTCCTCCCTGTATTATGGCCTAAAGCTTAAAAACAACTTGGCTTCACTCAGTAAGGTAAAACACATGACTGAACTTGTTATCGTATAAGAGAGGAGAACTGTACCCTTAAATACCTCCTAATTGTGCAAAGTTGAAGCAACAAAGTAATCACAGTAGCGATCATTTATTTGGTGTTAACATTACTGTTACGGTCTTCTTTTATTATAAAAGGACAGACCTGTCTCATTGAAGAAATCGTACCTTCCTGGTCGGCTACCTCGAAACTCCTTAAAAGATGGACAAACTTTACCTACAAACAGCCCCAGTTCTACTGCTGCTGCCGCCAAGGCCACAACCACGGGCCCCGAATCCAGACCCTTCTCACCAAGGTAGTTCAACAAGGGAAAGTAATTTAATGTCAACTGGAAATGATCAGGGTTGTTCACTTTAATGCTGTTTACCAACACTGCCAATAGTTTTACTCCTACCATGTTGAGTTTCCAAGTCAGACAGTTACATAAAAACCTTGAATAGATTAACTTCGTGATGATTTGTGTGACCCCATCCTGTTTTTGTGTATTTGATTACAGAGGAATTAAGCCACGTCTGGGGTCCCTCGCTTCAATCAAGCTGCATCCAGTGGAGCGCGAGGAGCCGGTTGAACCATTTGAACCTGTCAGACTTTCTAGCGATGGACCTGCAGATGCTGCTACTAGTTGCAGCAGCAGCAATAACAGCGGTGAAAGTAGTAAAGGCATTGTTTCAAAGTTCAGTGCCTCCATCTTAGCTCCTCCAGCCAGGTCATCTGGCCTGTTGTCATCTTTATCTCCTCAACATACTGTAGGAACTTCAGAAGGAGATGCCACAGGCGTGCTAAATGAAAGTAATGGAGCTTTAGGAGGCAAAATGGAGGCTGAAACATTAAAAACTCTTCCCCATCAGGGTATTGATTCTGCAGATATTGGAACTCCAGTTGGGCTGAAAGGAAGCTCACAGTTTCTTGGAGGTTTCAAAGGAGAAATCATCGGCAAAGGTTCCGGAGGACGGCCCTCTCCTGCCACCAGGCTGAACTTTGTTGACAGGAAGTGGCTGGAGAGGTGTCAGGTATTTGGAGAGTTGGGAGCTGAGGAGAAACCCGGAGCAGGCAACCAGGAGATGGATGTGGAGAACAGGAGAGAGAGAGAAAGGAGTCAAGAAACAGGAGAGGAAATACAAGAAGGTGGAAGAGCAGAAAAAGAAGGAACGGATGCAGAGGGAGGAGATGGAAGGTTTGAGAACATCACGGGGGATGAAATAGTCAGTGACGGTGCATCGAAATCTGCTGGACGACACTCTGGAAAAGGGAAAGGAGGAGGGGAAGGAAAAGAGAAGAGCAAGGGAGGTGAGGAGATGGAAAGAGGACAGGCAACACTTATAACACCAGGAGACAATAATAAGAATAGTCCCAAATCCAAAGGTAAAAAGCGGGGGAGGAAGAGGCAGAGAGAGGGGGGGGACATGGAGGGAGATACTACAGAGGAAGGAGCAGTAAGAAAGAAGCGGAGGAATGGTAAAAAGAAAGAGGAGAGCTCAGATGTAAGTCCAGCTCCTGGAGGAGTCGGGAAGAAAAAGAGAACCAAGAAAAAAGGAAAAGAAGATGGAGAGGAGAAAGAAACCAAGGAACCAAAAAAGGTGAGTAGGGGAATTAATATCCATTTCAGAGCATACGACAGTATATGCTATTTATTTGTACAAATGCATGTAGTGAAGATTATCTGAAAGAGTCCTATATCTGTCAAGGTGCCACAGGAGAACTTGTTAGGAGAAATAGACGAGGAATTTGGAGCTAAGAGACTATATCGGACGCAGGCTGTCGCAGCCAGGTGAGACTGAATATGTACTTGGACTACAAAATAACATTTTAATATCTCTACTTGTAACCTGGGAACTATTTTTTGCTCATTTTGACAGAGCCATGAAAGGCGCGGAGGGTAACTTTGTGAAGATAAATCTGAAGAAGAAATCTCATGTCAAAGGATATGCACTGAGAGGGATGGCTATGCGCAGACAGGTAAGGTTAAAATTGCTGTAATTTACTTTGATTATGATTCCTTTCAAAATATCACAAATCATCTCTATTTTACTATCGATTTAAATCAGACTAAACATACAAAACCTGTAATTATTGTGGAGATAGGATGTATTTACTCATTTTATGTATTTGCTGATTTGATCTTAATCTCAGAAGTGTCCTACATGCATCCATTTTAACATAATTCATAAATTATGACAATAACTCATAATTCCAAACGTTTTCAGACTTTAAAAAAAAAAAGAAGTGTTTTTGTGTCATTAATCTCTGTGTGTTGCAGTTGTACATGCAGAAGTTCCAGCTGAAAGGAGAGCGTTTTGGTGGAGGCAGTGGACAGTTTGGCAGAGGAAGGTGGAGAGGTGGCTTCAGAGGAGGGCTGAGTCAGCAGGGGGACACCTGCTACAAGTGTGGAGGGACGGGACACTGGGCTAATGAATGCAAGGGACGAGGTAAACACAGCAACACGCGTACGCACTGATTCATTTTCTTTAGATTAAACATGTATGCTTCTCCTGCACGGAATTTCAGGTGCTTCTACCTTTTAAATATAGAGTTTCTATATTCTACAGAACAAAGTTAGGCAGCATTCATAGTAAAAAAAAACCTTGAACAAGTATCACCTCGTCTTCCCAACTAGACCCCACTGATTGTTGTATACTGCATTGACAACAGTATGGGTTGATTTTTACTTAATAAACATTCATTATTAACTATATAACTAACACTATAGAACTGTTATTAAATACACAGGTTGGCTTGAACACATCAGGGCCATTGTAGAAATTCCAGACTCCTAACGGACAATGTACTGTGATATAAATGATCAATTGTTTATATTTCTACGTGGTTACGCTCCACCTCCTGTCATGCAAGCACAAACAATATAGTGTCAAATGTGTTCTTTTTAGCTCCTCCACCTCCTGTTACTGAGGACAAGCCTGCTGAAGAGGAGCCATTCGAACTGCCCACCCTGGAGGAGGTTGCCAGGGCGACGGGAACGCTGCGATCTCAGCCTCTGGGTAAAACTGTTGAACTTCTACACTGCTTTCCACCTCAACTAACCACTTTGTTTGTGGCATTATTGTTTGCTTTACATTTATTTTTTTTTCTTTCCCTTTGAGAAGTTCTAGAGATGTGGAGATGTGCTTGTTGAAATCGTAGAATTAGTAATAAATGTATTTACCTCACACCCTTGTCAACATCCTTTTTGTGTATGTTTAAATTCTAACGTGTTTGTGCAACTCAGTGGCATCTCCCAGCATCAAAGCGGAGCAACACCAACAGGAAAAGGAAGTGGACATCAAACATAAAGATGAGGTGCTGCTGAATGTGATTCGTCCCGACTATGAACGTCCTGCTCCTCCACCACCCATGGAGCCACTTTATCAGCTCACAGATGATGGGAAAGTTCAGGGTAAAAACTGTCAACTTATTCTGAAAACCCTGAATTGTATTATGCAACAGACATTTGTTTAAAAATATATATATTTTTTGTCTCTGTTGTTCAGAAACTCCTGATGAAGTGTATGCAGCTCTACAAGACCTTGGCTATCAATCATTTAGATCAGGACAGGAGGAAGCCATCATGAGGATCCTGTCAGGTATGTACAGAACATAACCTTATGCACCTGCACACATCTGCATATCTATAATCTCTGTGGAAATGGTTGTCTGTTTCTTGCTCTCTCTTTAGGTCTCTCTACCCTCGTTGTGCTGTCAACTGGGATGGGTAAATCATTGTGCTATCAGCTCCCAGCTTACCTGTATGCACAGCGATCAAAATGCATCACTTTGGTCATTTCACCTCTAGTCTCTCTGATGGATGATCAGGTAAACACTCTGATCCTACTCACAATAGATGGAAAAAGAGCTGTTCTCAGATCAGTGATGCAGCTGACAGATTCTTTTGTGTATGTCGTGTGTGTGTGTGTGTGTGTGTGTGTGTGTGTGTGTGTGTGTGTGTGTGTGTGTGTGTGTGTGTGTGTGTGTCTGTGTATGTATATAGTTGTCTGGCCTGCCAGCCAAACTGAAGGCTGCCTGTATTCACTCCAACATGACGATGAAACAGAGAGAAGCTGCAATAGAAAAGGTAACGGATGTAAAAGGAAGTGGTTCAGGTATCAGCCTTGCCATGACTGATCCGCATTAGTCAGTCCTTCCAGGAAATCATGACCTCGTGATTGCGATAATTTATGCAGACTCAACCAATTTGCATGAGCATGAGCTATCAAAGTCAATATTGGATCTAAAAATAAAAATCCAGAATACAAACCCATCTATGCTATCTTTAAACTTGAAGTAAATCTGTACTATGTTCAGTAAAATGCTCTCCTTCTGTGTCTCCAGGTGAAGTCAGGCCAGGTGTGTATGTTGCTCCTCTCTCCAGAGGCCCTTGTTGGTGGAGGAGGTTCAGGCTCAGGATGTCTGCCTTCTGCTCAGGAGCTCCCTCCTGTGGCCTTTGCCTGTATAGACGAAGCTCATTGTGTCTCAGAGTGGTCACACAACTTCAGACCCTGCTACCTGAGGCTCTGTAAGGTGGGTTAATGATGGTGTCTTTCTGGATTCCTGGACTGCGAGTTGACCCATTTATCATTTATTAATGAAGCTGCAGTAAAGTGTACATTATACTCACTATAAATAATGTGTGGATTTTTCTATGAGTGGACATGAGCTGTCCTCAAGATGGGATTGAAAACTCTGAAACAATATTGGAGAGTAAAAAAGAGTTTTATAATTCACAAGTCTGATCAGCTGCCAATGTGTGCTTTCTCTTTACGTGCTTAACAATCTCAGTTCCCCGCTTAGAACAAGCGGTGTTTCTCTTGATTATAATACAAAAAATTAAAAGTAAAATAAAAGTTTTCTTTTCAGCAAGCGAAAAGCTAAAAAGTATTTTATGCGGTGTTTGTTTGTAGGTACTACGGGAGCGCCTGGGAGTGCAATGCTTGCTGGGACTCACGGCTACAGCCACAATGTCCACTGCTCAGGACATCGCTCAACATCTGAACATCAGCGATCAGAACGGCATCGCTGTCAGATATGCTGCTGTGCCTACAAACCTGAATCTGTCTGTGTCCATGGATAAAGAAAAGGATCAGGTTTGATGAGTACCAACACAAGATCTACAGCACTTCCATGAATCCTTCCGTCGTGTCTGTCTAATAATATTTACAATTGTCTTTTTTTTTCTTTTTTTTTTTTCTCCCCTCTCTGTGTCTCTTCCATCTTTATATTTTCAGGCTTTAGTGTCCCTGTTGAAAGGAGACCGTTTTGGTTGTCTGGACTCCATCATCGTCTACTGCACCAGAAGAGAGGAGACTGTTCGTGTGGCCGCACTGCTCCGAACCTGCCTGCAGGGGGTGCTAGTGAAAGAAAACAACCAAACAAGTGGCATCAACCAAACACAACACAACCCTGTAGGACAGAGAAAGAAAGAACTGGGTGAGTGTGGGATATTTTTGCATGATTTAAAAACGACTTTACTTGAGGAGAGAGATGAACGTGGAGGGTGAAAGGGTGGAATGTTAATATCTGGTACGGAAATCATTATTATTTCCCTTTTAAAAAGCCTTTACCACAGTTCATATTTTCTCCTTCTGTCTCTTTGACTCAGCTTTTTTCTTCACAATATCTTGTCTTTCCGTGTTTAGCACGTAAGAAGATTCGTAAACCGCTGAAATGGCAGGCTGAGTCGTACCACGCCGGCCTGTCGGGGTCAGAGCGTCGACGTGTACAGAACAATTTCATGTGTGGAGAGCTCAGACTCGTGGTGGCCACGGTGGCGTTCGGCATGGGCCTGGATAAATCTGACGTCCGTGGTATCATCCATTACAACATGCCTAAGGTGGGTAGTGGTCTGATTTATATTAAAAAAAAAAGTCTCGTCATGGTGGACTTGGAAGCACAATGAAATACTTTGACTCCTATACATCTGGCTCTCTCCCTCACTTTCTGCATCCAAAATGAGTTTAGAATCTCTTTTTCTTCTTGACTGTCTTTATTTATATGGGACACGTTTTGTTACAGAGCTTTGAGAGCTATGTGCAGGAAATCGGGAGGGCAGGGAGAGATGGAGAACCGGCTCACTGTCACCTCTTCCTGGACCCTGAGGTGAGAATTAAACAGTCCTCATAGGAAGAACGTGTCCTGATTATGGCTGGTTGATATGGATTTTTTTTTTAATGATTTAAGCAAATACCTCGATATTGTGATGATATAGTAAGGATGACTGTTGGTGCTTTCACAAAATATTTACCCAATGAGATTTGAATATTCAACAGTAATGTGGATATAATGCCTAAGTGGTTAAATACAAACGATAGAGAAGGTAGAAAAGTCATATGTTAAGAAAATTACATCACTTGACTGTGCTGCCGCCTTTAAGACCAAGAAAAGACGACATTCATGCCTTATCGTGATATTACGATGTCCGAATTCTAAGATGATACTGTTATCTCTGTTTATTCTATTGCTGTAAAATAATTCACAAAATGTTAAATACAAATGGATTGAAAGAAAGTGATGTTGCCACAACTCAGCTATGTTGGCTGTATGTGTGTTTTTAACGATGTCCTCAGTTGTGTTCATCATAGTAATGTTCTGTTTTTGTCTTTGTAATGCTTAGATAGTTCATATCTACTAACATACTTAGGCTTGAGTATTTTTTCTTCTTTTATCTACCTGTCATTCATATCACATGTTCCAATTGTAAATTAATTGTGTGTGTGTGTGTGTGTGTGTGTGTGTGTGTGTGTGTGTGTGTGTGTGTGTGTGTGTGTGTGTGTGTGTGTGTGCGCGCGCAGGGTGCGGATCTCCATGAGCTCCGTCGCCATATCTATGCAGACACAGTGGACTACTATACAGTGAAAAGACTGGTCCAGAAAGTTTTCCCAGCATGTAAATGTAAACAGATTCACCAGAAAGAACAGCAACTCTTTGAGGTAACTCCTCCTTTCTGTGTGTCTTTAGTTTGCATGCTGCTCCAAAAAGTTTTTTTTTTTTTGGTCTGCAGTCCATTGTACTCAAACTAAAACTTTCAGTAAAGTAAACAAAATAAAAAAAATCTGTCTGCGCGTGTAGGACGTTGACGACTCTGAGCTGTTGGAGATGATGGATGAACGTGATCGGGACAGCAGCGTGAAACCTCCTACTCAGCAAGAGAAACCAGAACCCACTGCTGCACAGGTAATTAAAAGGGAAAATGGTTCATTATTATCTTCATAGAAAACAATTAAATGCAAATAACACTGAAGCAAATGAGTGTGATACGAGCTCGTTTTTACTGCAAGGAGACGTCAGATCTTGACTCAGCTGAGCTCCCCGTCCATGAAGAAAGAAATGAAGGAGAGGAAACGGAGGAGGGAGAAGAGAGAAGAGAAGAGCAGTCAATTGAAGACAAGGGGGCTGATTGGCAGAGGAACCAGGAAGCGGAGAGCAGTGTTTGGCCCAGGGAGCGAGTGTGTCACACACACGAGAGAGCGATTCCCATCCAGGAGACTGTCGAGGCTCTGGACATCACAGAGGAAGGTGAGTGGGAACATACGTCAGTCAATGAAGCGAAGCAAAGCTAATATATGTTCCTGGAAAGCACATAAAAATAAACATGTTTTTTAAAATCATTTCTGACTTGATGCACTGAGATGTTTAAAAAAAAAAAAAAAATTTTTTTTTATGTCACTTAAATTCTACGCCATGTCACATAAACCAAAAATACCAGCATTAAAAGGAAAGAAGTTGAAATAAAAACGGTTAGAATCAGGACAGTTGTCAAAATTAGGTGAGCAAAATGGTAAACGTTTATATCTGCGTGTTTCTTTTTCAGGTGTGGAGACGCTGCTCTGCTACCTGGAGCTGCACCCACGGCGCTTTGTGGAGCTCCTCCACCCCACCACGTCTGTGTGTAAAGTCAGCTGCTACGATGGGCCGAGACAGCTCCAGAGAATCACTAAAATGTAGGAAGTGTTTGTCTGTGTTTTGACACATCCAACACGTCTCCGTTTGTTTCCATGATGAAATGTAGTTGGACTGTCGAAGGACTTCATCACGACAAATTTTAAATTTAAAAGAAAAAAAAAACGGTTCAACTTTGATCAGGTTTGTTTCCTATAACTTCTTTCTTCCCCTCAGTTGTCATCCGGTTGCCGTGGTGTTGGCCAGGAGGCGGATGGCAGGCGAGCGCGTGGAGACGTGCAGTCAGCTGGAGTTCGACGTCGTCGAGGTCGCGGACACGATGGGATGGCAGCTTCCTCTTGTGAAGCGAGGACTCCGACAGCTGCAGTGGAGCACTGACAGAGGTTTGTTGATGAGGGTGCTTGTAAACTGTGCTATTTTAAACCATTAAAACATTTTACACAAAGCTTTCTGTCTTTTTTTAATATTATATCACTAATTATCTTCAAATATTCACGCCAACTGTGTTAGTTTTCGTTCCACATACTTACAACACTCTCTCCTTCTGACCTTATTCGTCCCTTCTGATGGATGGTGGGTCCTGGTGGCCGAGATGTTTTAGATACTGCGCTCCTCCAATTCACATTCAGTTTGGTGCCTTTGTTTAATGTTGTCCCAAAGTTTCTCTTTATTTCCCGTTGGGTCACAGCAGCTTTTGCTCATTAACATTTGGTTTTTTTTCAGCTGGCGGACGTAGCGGCATTCTGGTTGAATTCTCCTCCCCTTCCTTCCACTTCCGTTCCTACGGCGACCTGAGTGACGAGGAGATGGACAGAGTTAGTCAGTTCCTCCACAATCGAGTACAGGACCAAGAGAGAACGCAGCTGTATCAGCTGACATCCTCTTTTAAGGCCTTCAAGAGGTACAATCAGTTTTTAAAAGCTGCCACTGCTGTCCATCGGTCAAATGTACCACACAGTTCATCTCCAGCTCAGCTTACTGATGTTTGTGTTTAGTTTCTTGAAAGATAAACTGTCGGAGCTCACTAAGAGTGTTTTACAGATGTTTTTTGGTCTTGCCTTTGTTATATCACGTTTGCATTTCCTAAATTTAAATTATGATTTGGTGAACTCCACCCAAATCTTAGATTGATCGATGTTACAAGTTATTAAAACTATTTGTCAAGTTATTATTTTTTTATCTTTTAACTTTAATTAAAGTGATATTTGGCAAATTGATTGGCAAAAATGTTTAAAATCATAGTCTATGATGTTCTGTGACAGTAAAGAGTTGTAGTGTTGTTTAGTCAAACTGAGCTTTGGGAAACTGATGGCTTTTTTTGTTTGTTGTTGTTGCTATTTACTTAAAATGATTTGTAGATAAAACAATTCATAGGAAAATTTGAATAACCAAAAAAGATGAATCTTTAAGAAAATAACTGTCAGTGGCAGGATTGCAATCATCAATCTGTAGTTATGCTCGTCAGCACTCCGTGTTACGTGTCTTAACTTTATGCGTGTTGTCTTCCAGTGTTGCCTTCCAGAGTGTTTCGTCCCGTGTGGATGATTTGGACCAGAGTCGCAGTTTGCAGCTGAAAAACCTTCTTTCCGAGTACTTCGACAAGAGGCGAGACAGAGACCACACCCTCAAACCAGCGGACCTCGAGGAGCTCGACAAATACAAGGTGAAAAACACATTTCGACAGCTTTAGGGGCCGGCTGTGGCTCAGATGGTCGAGCATGGTTGTCCACTTATTGAATGGTTGGCGGTTTAGTCCCCTGTTACACTTGTCCACATGCTGAAGTGTCCTTGGGCAACGCACTGAACCGCAAATACTCCCGATGGCAGGCGAGCTCCTTGCATGGCAGCTCTAGCACCATCGTGTGAGTGTGTGTGCCTGAATGAGAGGCGAAATATGTAAAGTGCTTTGTAAGCCTTCTGAGGGCACTACATAATTGCAGACCATTCGCCGTTTTAGTTGAATTTATGCCTGTGAATATTGTGGCTTATGTTGTGTTTGTGTTTATTTGTAGCTGTTGGACTGGGAGAGTCAGATCAGAGCCGACATCAGAAGTTTCCTTGCCAACCGAAGTGATGAGAAGTTTTCTGGAAGAGCTGTTGCCAGAATCTTGCACGGCATCGGTAAGGACACACACACACACACACACACACACACACACACACACACACACACACACACACACACACACACACACACACACACACACACACACACACACACACACACACACACACACACACACACACCTAAGCATGCTCCCAGATAATGTACAAAGACAGGTATCCATCCACAGCTAAAGTACAATTTAATTTAATTAATTAACCAAATGTTTTTGCTCTTAAGCAGCATTTTTTCTCACCGAATTAGTGGACTACATTAAACATGAAGGTGTTTGCAGGTGTCATGTTACAGGTTTAACTTCAGATACCGGACTATCTACCCACGCCCGTAAAAAAGGGCTGAAGCTTTAGACCTCTAGAGGTCGCAAGAGAACAACTTAGAAGTGAGATTGTCAGTGTTTAGTTTTCCTGAGTTGGGAGATTTCAACCAGTTCTGAAGGTTTGTAGCCTCTCGATTTACAAACATATTTTCCTTTACGCAGTTGATTTATCTTTCACTGATTATTGTATTAGTTGTCGTAACATAATTGCCCAGATATTAACTCAAGTTAGAAACAGGTTGTCATTATGGCAGCGCTGAGCTGGTGTCAGCAGGTCAGCAGAGTTTGATTTTGTCCGTAACCCATTAGGATTTACTCTGCATTCAGAAAAATAGACTTTGACTTCCTGCTCATTTTTCAGACTCTCATTAAGCAAAACTAACTTCGACAAACTTGTTTCATAGCAGTACTTAACAGAGGATGAGTTGCACGTGTACTCCTTTTAGTTTTTATTTATACACTGTTTTCACGTGGGCTGCGTTAGGTATTCAGAGTTGAGCAACAAGCTCGGCCGAAACTGTATTTATCTGCTGTGGATCCTCGGATACAGACTTGTATTTACACTGTAGCTGAAAACCAATCTGCGTTTCAGGCAGTCCTTGTTATCCTGCTCAAATCTATGGCAAAGACAGACGTTACTGGAGGAAGTACATCCAGTTTGACTTCAACCATCTCATCCGAATGGCCACTCAGGAGATCATCCGCTTCAAGTGACCGACCCGACGTGCTCAGGGGTTATTCGCTGTTAGGGTACCATGATGTGCACTCACTGACTCAGTCACTCCTCCACCAGTGGACTTTTACATAAATCAGTTTTGGATGAATTTCACCGGAAACACCAACTATTTCATATTTATGTTCCATCATGTTGATGTTTTGTTGAATATCATATTTTTGTACATTTGTTTAATAGTTTTATTTTAGAGGCAATAATTAAAAAAAAAAAAAAAAAAATTCTAGCTTGTTCTTTTACATTACATTCCATTACATTTCATTTAGCAGACGCTTTTATCCAAAGCGACTTACAATAAGTGCATTTCAACCATGAGGGTACAAAACCCAGAACAACAAGAATCAAGAAAATACAATTTCTTCAAGAAAGCCAAACTACAAAGTGCTAAAAGTAAGTGCTACCAAAGTGCTACCTATTCTAGTGATATTTATTAAAAAACAACAACTTTGGATTAAACCTCTTAGAAAACCAGTGGGAACTTAAAAAAAAGAAAAAAGAAAAGCTATTCAAAGAAACCATGATGAAAGAGTTATTGTCGCAAACAATCTCACCAAAAACCAAACACTCAAACGTCACAAAAAAAAAATCCCAGGTCCAGAAAAGAACCGATAACAAGGAAGTAATAATAGATTCCTCCTCTCCACCATCACACCATGACTGTTGACTCGATAAAGCAAATATTGACTTGTGTTGACAGGAATATATCAATCACCCCTTTTTTTTTTTCTTTTTTTTTTTTTAATGTACTCAGCTTCATCAAACACACATGACCCCTGTGAATTGTAAACATCGATAGCAGCGTTTTACTGTAATTGATTTTTGTTGCAGTAAAAGACAGAAGCGAAATACTTCATAAATGAATCACTTCATCACTATTCTGCAACTGCCTGGCCTTTTTCCTTTTTTGGAACTAAATTCAAATGAAACGCAGGTCAGATGACATAAGAGGATGAGACCCGGCAGTGCTGCTGCACAGCCAGAGAGGCAGCCTGATCTTCACTGTGTAATAATGGTGGACTCTGGCTTTTACATATCTGCTTTGTCTCTGACAACAAGTCATAAAATGTTAAGAAATGTTTACAATGAGCATATATGCTTGGGAGCAGTTCACCGTCTATTAAACTGTTCATCTGTTAATCTCGGTGGATGGGTAATTTAAAATGGGATGTTGCCACAATGTAGAGAACATTGTTCCATGTTATGAATGGTACAGACATGTTAAGTGATCAATACAAGGTTCCGAAATTTGCAAAGTGTTCCGAACCTAAAACGGCTTCACCCAGAAGACGCATCTTCCTGGATTTAGCTGCCACGTGAGAACAGATACACCTGTGTGGGTGAAACAGGTAAAAACTGGGTCATTTTCTGGGAAAGGTTAGACAAAGCTGATCAATGAAGAGTCAACAGCCACTCCTGCAGAATGTTTAATCATGAACTAGACTTTGGCTTTGGCAGATGGAAAGTAGATGTAGACAGACAAGGAAATGTGAAAACAGGTTTTGTAAAGTGGAGCTGACCCCAAATCTTTAAAAAAAAATTTTTTTATTCGCATTAAGAGAGCATAAAGTTGTATCATCTGCTTTGTAAATGTATGTAATGGGTCTCCGTTATTTGTTATGTTGGCAACTATTCTTCTTGGAGTCGATCACGAAATCTTTACAACCCGCGACATTCAGTAAATAACATCTGACTGTAGAATAACAATACTATGATATATCACCATTAAACTCAACCTGATCAATTATATTAAACTGGAACATAATATGCAAACAAAACATTTGACATAAGTAAAACTTAAAAATCTCATCTTCGCAATTAATTTTCAATTAATTTGCACATCTATACTGCAAAGAAAGTTAAATCATTTTTATGTCTCTTTGCATAATGCATTTTTTATTTCATTGCATTTGTTTCTGGTTGCATGATGTGACACCGCCACACCTGCTTATGGGTATTTCCAGATAATAATATGTCTGAGCCCTAATAGTATCGTTTTTCAAACTATATTTCTCTTTCCTGCTGTTGGTAAGAGGTCACGTGTTGACTGTTCAGCCAAGTCTCTGACGGCAAGAAAGACAATTGATACCTAAGTTGAAGACTTGTTGTCACTCAGTGCACAATTACCGAAATGTAAATGTGGGATATGGTAGTGATGGTCACATGCTGCTGTGTTGTTCCTCTCCCTACACACTGTTACTTATCTGACCACTTAACCGCTTACAATAACACTCTCAGACTTTCTCAGACATCCACTACTCATCATCTCCACTTAATAACAGTCATTCAGTTTAACACTCACCAGCATAATTTCACCCTCCAAATGTCAGCTGTACAACTGCACCGTGATGTGTGTGTAGATGCAAAAAAGTGCCCTTACTGTAATGCATACATCGATGAGCCAAAATATTTAAATCGCCTGGCTAAACTTGTTGAGGTTCCCTCATCACACCAAAACAGCTCTGATCGATCGACGCCTGGACTGCACTGACCTCTGAAGGTGTGCTGTGGTGTCAGGCACCAAGACAACAGCAGCCAATCATTTAAGTTGTGATGTGGGGCCGCCATGGATCTGACTTCTTTTTCCAACACATCCCACAGATACTTGATCAGATTGAGATCTGAGGAATTTGGAGGGCAAGTCAACACCTTCAACTCTTTGTCATGTTCCTCAAACCATTCCTGAACAATATTTGCAGTGTGGCAGGGCACATTATCCTGCGGAAAGAGGCCACTATCATCGGGGAATATGGTTGACATTAGGGGGTGAACGTGGTCTGCAACAATGTTGAGGTACCACCTACCTGAACATTGTTGCAGACCTCGTGTCAAAGTGAATGAATGCAGGACCCAGGGTTTCCCAGCAGATTGCTGCCCAGAGCATCACACAGCCCCTGCCGGCTTGCCTTCTTCCCATAGTGCATTCTGCTGCCATCTCTTCTCCAGGTGAACGACTCACCGTACCGCCCTACCGAAAATTCATCAGACTTGGCCACCTTCTTCCATTGCTCCGTGGTCCAGTTCTGGCACTCATTTAGTCCACTCTTTCAGTGGTGGACAAGGATCAACATGGGCGCTAGAACTAGTCCGATGACACACAGCCCCATTCGCCGTGAACTGTGATGAACTTTGTGTTCTGACACTTTTCTATCATCGCCAGCATTAAGGTTTTCAGTAGTTTGTGCTACAGTAGCCCTTCTGTAGGACTGAAATACACGAGGTAGATTTAGCTTCCCACGATCATCAGCAAGCCTTGAGCGACCATCACCTTGACACCAGTTCATGTATGTTCTCCTTGGACACTTTTGGTAGGTACTAATGACTGCATACCGGGATCACACCACAACAGATGCCGGTTTGGAGATGGTCTGGCCCAGTTGTCGAGTCATCAGAATGTGGCGCCTGTCAAAAGTCGCCCAGACCCTTACGGTTGTCTGTTTCTCCTGCTTCCAACACATATACTTCAAGAATTAACTGTTGACTTTCTGCCTAATTATTTATATCCCACCCATTGAAAGGTGCCTTTATTACGAGATAATCAATATTATTCACTTTACTTGTCAGTGGTTAAAATATTGTGGCTGATCGGTGTCTCAATAATGATAGTTTCCAGTATTCATCAATGGTATAGGTCTGCTTTTATTGGCCCCTTCCCGCGGCTGTTTCCTTTATTTCAGTAAGTTACAGTATTCCTCTCTCTGTCTGCTTCTTTTGCTCCAGTTAATCTCTTCATTTTCGATTAACTCTACTGTAGTGAAAGTCTTATGTAGCGTAATGTATTAGAAGCTCAAAGGTTCAGCCTTGGTGGTAATTAGATTCAAGTGTTTTATTGGCACAGTAAGTTACAAGACTCTTGGGGCTCATAAAACCTCGAGCAAGTCCACTTACCATCAGATAACGCTCAGAAATACCAGGACCTGGATGACCGGGAATCTTAACATTTTGTAAAAGTTCAAAAATAATATATGGCAGTATGGAGAGCTGACTTTAGGGAAAATCTAGTTTTCCTCTGCCAGCAGCTACCTGCTCTCATCACTGTAATTTGTTTTTACACGGTACTATATGCTTGAAGGATCAGTACACAACCGAATTGTTGTCATTAAATGGGTCATCTGCTGATGAGAACGTTAGACACTGGTCATCCTTTTCAATGACTCCACATCTTACCTACAACCCACTACACACACACACACACACACACACACACACACACACACACACACACACACACACACACACACACACACACACACACACACACACACACACACACACACTTGTTTTATTAGCCCTGCGGGGAAACGTTAGCATAATGCATTCTCAAGCCCCTTACCCTGACCTTAACCATCACAATTCAATACCTAACATTAACCCTTACGTTAACCTAAACCTAACTCTATCCCTTAAATCAAGTCTCAACCCCCAAAAGGCAGACTCTGCCCATGGGGACCTCAAGTTTTGTCCCTACAGTGACACATGGCGCCACGGGTTAGTGGGCATTCAGGTTGCAGTCCCCACTGGGATATAAAACGAGCACACACACTGCTACTTACTTTAGCTTTTGCTCTATAGTATGTTCACTTTGCACAAGACACTTAATGCCTGGGAATTTTTTCATTGTGGTTACAAGAACATGAGAACACACTGCCCATTTTGGCATGATTCAATAAGAACAGTGTAAAAGTCAATGTAATACATGTGTAGCTCATACTTACACTCAGGAAGTTAGTCTAATGTTTTTTTTTTTTTATTGCACTTGTCTGCTATTGTCGGCCTTATCTATATATCAATCACCTAATAACAATTAACTCTCTAATCTAGAATCTTTGAACTCATCCATACAACACATACAGTATGTATGCAACCATACGTGGTAATAAACATCTGCCTGCCTCTGTGCACGATGAGTTGTCATTGGACTCTGTCCCTATTGAAACCGTTCGTATAACCTGGAAATTGAGATTAGATGAGAAAGTCCAGTTTCCATTGCACCTTGAGCGTCATTCGCACTTAGATTATAAATTTAAGAAATGTGACCAGCCTTCAATCATACAAGATTCAAAAAAGAAAAGGATAAACCCACCACTGAAGACGGTCATAAAATACGATCACTGTTGAACTGGCCAACAGGTCTTTGTTAATGTAATGCTGAAAACTCTAATAATATATGTAAATATATTTATAATTTATATAAGCAGGAACTTTACACCAATTAACCTTCAATAACTGTTTTTGATCTCGTTTCGTGGCTGTCTAAATAATGATAAAACATAACTCTCTTTATTTATACATTAGTCTCTGTTTTAAGTTAAAAAAATTTATGAAGGAACTTTAAAATCTAAATTTATAATTATCCAAAACACAACAAAGGCGTCCAAAAGGCCTAAACCACTGCAGGAAGACAACAAAGATAGTTTAGACCAAGACTATATATTCAGTTTTAAAATGTTTTTTTTAATTTTTTGAACAAGCCAAAAATACAAAAGATATACCACAGTGTTTGGACTAATATATATTTACCTGTATGTTACATTTACTTTCAACATAACAAGTGGGAGTTTTAGTCAGTAAAATTAGATATAGCTTCTTCTTTAGGAAATGTGACATTCCTGTTCATATTTGACTCAACAAAAGATACATTTAACAAAAAGCACAAGAAGAACATCTTTGTGCAAAGTTAGATAATACAACAAAAAACAACATGCGCATATTATATTCTGTTAGTTATTACTTTTGTCACCAGACACTTATCATTGCACATCACCACTTCTGAGTTAACAGTCCAGCATCCCTTCTCATCTATTACTGTTACTATGACGTAACTTTAATGTTTCTGTCAAATGTTGTGCATGGTGTTTCATCTCTGTCAAAATGCATCATAAAAGACAAACGTCAGCATTGATGAAAAAATAAATGTCTTTTTTCACCTCATCATTGAAATAACATTCATTACTTACTTTTTTCAGATAAAGCGATATTTTTGACCACTTGCACTAGATATTCTCAGCTACATCAGATGTAGTCCATCACAACAACCTTATTAGATCCTCAATATAATAAAAACACGGTTAGAAAGGTGTTAATTGAAATCTCCAGGCTGTTAGTGGTGGCTTTACTGTAGTGGATTGCATTACATGGTAGGATGTTCCTATTATTTATTTTTATTCATCACAGGGAGGCCACTGTTAAACTCTGTGTTTGCTTTATTTGACACACGGTCAAATAAACAAATCAGTTGGGGTTTTAGAGTTTAAGGCACTGCCATGGTGCATCACATTTTAATCCCTTTTCAAGAATAAGCTTCCCATCTTCCATTAGTGGGAGGTCAGTCTACATAAACTTTTCAATGAGTGACGACCCACTGTAACGTCACCCATTGATTTGTAAACTGCCGTTTTGTAGCCCGGCACTTTGGCCGTCGCCATTTTGGGTTTTTTTTGGAGCCAGAAGTGATCATATTGATTACATGAGATGAGAAGGTGGAGCTGGGGAGGAACACAGGGTGGATCTGACTGAGAATAAGAGGAGCCTTCACCCACCCATCTATAGCGGAAACCTGACTTCACCCCAGGCAGTCAATCAAACCAGGGACGCCCCCAAACATGACTTTTTTTTAGGCATAATATCTATTTAATAATGACATTATTTTCAGAAAAACCACCAGAACACTGATCAGAAGGAGTGAATGTAGCTAACCGCACTACAATTAATTTTGGCAAAAATATATTGACTTTTGTATTTCATGAGAGAAGTTGATGCTTTTTGAATAAGAGTCCATTGGAGTTAGAAGGTTTTTTGTAGCGAGCCCCTAGTGGTCCACAGTGTTATTGCACTTTAAGGCACTTCCTCATTGGTTTCATTTTTCACACCTGGAGACTACGTCCATTTTTATATACAGTCTTTGCTTTTCATTCCGTCCCAGTGGTCTCATTGTGGTCATTTATGAATAACGTCCATAAACTCCAGGTCATATTACTGTAAATGTCATCCAGAGATTTTACATCTGCACTGGTTAATCTCAGAAGTAAGATGAACCCACTGAGCTGGCAGATGTCTTGATAGTCCATGTATTAAAAGTTGATTCTATTTTCATAAAGTGACAACAACAACAAAATACCCCACCCCGTCAGAAGGCCGACATTCTGCAGCAGAAACATCAGCCAGGGTCTCTTGTTGCTGATATGGACCATAGTGGGGAGCTAGAAGGACAACGAGGAAATATGCAGTTAAACATGCATGTCTTGTCAGTTTATATTATTCAGAAAGATTGGTCCGGTCTAGATCTGTGAACAGTTACACCTACCATATCAGCCAGTCCCACATACAGAAAGAGTCCTGCACTGATGGCAGCAATCCACTGTTTGGCTGCGAGGTCAGTGGCTACAGACAGACCGATATACAGCCCGATGAACGAGGTCATGGCACTGCCAACGTTCAAAAGCAGCGCCCTGCGGAGAGACACACCACTGTGGAGCAGAATGGCAAAATCACCTGCAGAGGAATAAGAGCAACAGGATTATGTTATTGAATAATGAAAACTGATCACATCAGACCTCGTCGCTGGGTGTGTTGGTGTGATATTTACCGAGTTCATGTGGTAGCTCATGGCAGAGTACAGCCAGTGATGTGGCTATACCAGACTTCCATGACAGGGAGAAAGCTGCACCTATTGCTAATCCGTCTGCAAAGTTGTGGATCCCGTCACCAATAGTTATCATATAAGGCAGCAGACGCTGTTCTGTTGACGCAGACAGAGGCAGACCCTGAGTTATAGTTTGTGTTGGAGTAGCCTCAATAATTATTACAATTATCGTGATAAGATGACATCATGCTTGTTATTGTGTTGGAAGTAACTTCACTCGCCTCTGTTGCGCTCTTTTGGCTCTGAGAGTGATTTCTCATTGTCTTCATGGCCAACCTGGAATGAATATATTACATGAAATGAAAATACCTTCAAAACACTCAGTATCAAGTCCAGATGTTGACATTAAGTGAGTTTGTCTTTGGACATATTTACAGCCCATAAACTATTTGCTGAAAGCAGCACTCTAATGTGGTAACATCTCAGCAGGAAAAAGTGGCTGCACCAGTTGACACCTTGTTTGCAGAAATTCAATGGATCCTATGAGGCTGTATTGTGACTCCATAACCTCTTTATTATTTGTACTATACTGGGATGTTGAATTAATGTTCTGTACAGGTGAATTAGAGCCACTTTACACCAACAGAAGCATTGGTGCATTCGGTGTAGTTTATGCGTTAATAGTATTCCCCCTCAAACTTTCAAGAGTTAATGTATTTCTCTTACCAGGTCTGATTTGGATACTGACTGTGACTTGTCTCTTTGTTTCCTTTCCTGCTGATACATCTCTAAAACCCTCCCATGGTCACAGTGGTGAGGTTCAGAATCTTCCTAAAAGCAGAAAAGAGGCAGCAAAACAGTTCATAAACGTAGCCTGAGGATGAGACAAAACAAAAGAACTGGAGAACAGGAAAGTGTGTTGAGCTGGGGTAACATTGTGAAATCTACCGAGATTTAGTGCAGATCATTTCTAAATCAAAATTAATTGTAGGAATTTATCTTTGGAAAATGTACATTACATTTATGTTTACATAATTTATAAGTTACTTTACTTGGCAAGATATAGCTGTAGAACTTTAGGGAATTATCCCATAATTTGAAAGGGAATGTCGGAAAACAACTTTTCAACTTAATTAATTGTATCGAGCCTAAATCAGCATTGTGCTGTGTGTGATGTTATAGCTGTGCTGGTTTGGCAGTTTTTCTTACCCCATGGTGATGTTGATGATGGTGATGATTATCTTTATATGTGACCAGACCGAAGATAGTTTCCATCAGGTAAAAGTAGTAGATTCCGGCCAGCACTACCAACATCTTGTATATGTAGTCTGGAGTTTCTTCCTGGTGATCGGCACTTGAATGTCCGTCGTCTGAGTGAACATGTAAACCCAGAAACTAGACAAAAACAGCAAGAAGACAAAATGAACATATAATATACAAGAATCATCCCGACTGTTACTGTCATTATAAATCCAATAAGTGCCCTGGTGACTACCATGAAGCGACTGGATACCGGACTTATGATTTATAAAGTCAGAATATGGGGCTTGTAATATGAGTATTTGTGTAAGCATCTGGTAACCATGTCAGCCATTACAATTTTACAAAGTTCCATCTGTTGCAGGTTTTAAAGTGATGACATCACTCACCATGGGCAGCAGGTGCAGTAAGGCATCTCCAGTCAGTGAACCTACAGCCAGGCTGATGCAAAACTGGATGCACATCTGGAAAACGTTGGTACACGAGGTACACAGCAGCACCACAATGCCGAACATGGACGTCAGTGTTATCACCACATTGGCGATGGTTGCATAGATGTATCCTACATGACGAAGAGAGACAGAAAAAGGGATGGGGTTCAGTATAAAATGCAAAAAAACACCTGCACATCCAGGTGTCGTGAAAACTGTACAGTATGTGCATTTTTTTTTTTTTTTTTTTTTTAACACACCCTCCCTTCAAGTTGTAATTGCAAAATCACTGCAAAGAAGTGCTTGGTTGAAGCCTGATTAAGAGAACAGAGAGTTCCACCTCATGAAGAACAAATCTGTGAATCTAACTTATTTCCCAAGTTCCCTCTTGTGATTACAACTTACAACAGCAACATGTATTTTCTACTCGATTTCCCATTGCAGGTGGAAGCACTTTCCTTGTCAGTCTTTTAAGGCATGCCTGGTTCTCTGGATATTTATTACTCCACTCAATAACACACTTACTCTCCATCTTAGAGAGCCCATCTGGTTTCATTGCTCCTGGGGTGTCCACGCAGGCTCCACTCAGGATCTGCTGGACAAGTGCAGGGCTGAGCTGAGCCATGTCAGACCGACCCATACCAGAGGGGGTAGAGCTGTTGTTTGGCAGACCGTGGATCAGGACCAGCTCTTCGGCTGAGAAACAGCGCTGGGACAGGAGAAAACAAAACACTGGCTGTAACTTGGTGACGATCTGTGAGGTACTGTAGTAAACTCTGCCTTTTCCTGATAATCACAGCCACTGTGGACTCTACCCAGCATTTGTCACTTTCTTTGTGCTATGAGGAAGATCTGTACCATATACAAGTAATACATTATATCAATGGACGCATATTTTATCACCTAATTTTAAAAGTGATTTAAATTCAAAGTTTTGTCAGTATTTAAAAAAAGGAAGTGCGCCGTCAAATCGATCATTTGGTATGTACCTGTTCCAAGGTGCTGTTGCTCTCGTGCCTCTCATGATGTTCATGGCTGCTCCTCTTCCTCCGTCTATGACCGCTGTGATCATGATCGGCGTGCTCATCATGATCGGCGTGCTCATCATGTCCGTGGCCTTCATCCAGGTGTGGTCCGAGGTTCAGGCTCCTCATAAGAGCCTCTAAATCTACGGGACACAAATACAAAACAGCTCTAGGATTCAAATCGTCTTGCAGTAGCAAGATTTGAAAGAAGGTATCCAAGGGATGTGCGGATGAACACAACATGAAACCCTAAATATTTTAGCTTACAGGATCTGGGTTTTGAGTGGAGAGTGTCTCTGTGGCTTTATCCACATATAAATCTATATCCATCTATTTGTGTGTGTTTGTGTAGGACATTTACCCTCAATGGTGAAGTTCTCTGACCCGAGACGGCTCATGATGAAGTCCAGGAAGAAGCTCTCATCCGGCAGCGAGTGACCAACGAGGCAATGACCTTGCAGGGTGTGATACAGGACAAGCCCCAATACAGCACCCACTTCCTGTTTCTGATCTCCCGTTGACCTGTTGACCTCTGCCATGATGTCACTGGCTGTTACACAGTTCTGGTTACCATGGAGATAAGGAAGACAAGAAAAGAGAACGCTTCTTTTACTAAGGAGCATTTTCGGTTTGAGGGAAACGTGACAGAGCAGGATTACAAGGTTAGTGAGTACATGTACCCTGCAGTATATCCTGACAATAATTATTTTGACTTAAATCTCTGAAATGGAATAATAGGTTTGGGATTTTGACTCATTTGTGACTCATTAACAGTCTGGAGAGATACCTAACAGCCTTCTTTATTAGTTATCTGGTTAACTTAACTCTTGAATCATGTGCATTGTCGTTATTGATTCCTCATTGTTTTGTCATCATATTAACTTTGCTCAAGTTAGTTTTTTTTAGGAACAGTATTGTCCACCTTGTGAAAAACTGTCTACCCCACACTGTTTTGTGTAGGTGGTTAGGTTTAGGGACTAAAACTACTTGGATAGGTTTAGAAAAAGATCATGGTTTGGCTTAAACTAACTACGTTTGTTATGTAAGCTACGTTCTGCTCTTTATACTCTGTCATCTGACCTCCCCCATTGCACGCATCATAATTACAACGCCCACTTGAGGCTGCAATAAACACAAATAGGTCATTTTAAAAATCTTCAATGATCAACAATGTTGATTACAGTATAATGGCGGGCTCTGCTGCAGGTATCGCCCAAGTATGACAACATATGTTGCAATCAATAGTGATCGCATAAAGTACAATTCACAAGTAAATTAGAACAAAGGATGGGCAAGATTTAGAAAATATGTTATTACATGAAAAATTATGTTAGAAACAATGACAGATCACAAACTGGTTACTAAAATATTTAATTATCACGCATAAAGCACAGTTCCAAAATACAGTTCTCTGTCTTTTTACTTGTGACCCTTTGAAGCCAAACACTATGCCTCCTGGCATTCACTCATCACTGATAGCAAGTTTCCTAGTGTGTTTCAATGAGAAAAAAAAAAAAAATCAGCAAGTTTTTGTGTATTGGTAATGTTTTGTTTTGTTCTTTGATGTTTTGTTAATTATCTTGTTACCGCTCCAATTTGTCCTGAATATGACAGAAACCAAGCAACAGATTTGACCACGGATAAACATGGTTTGATGTACCAACAAATCAAGGTTCAGTATTGTCTTATTCTTACCTCACTGTCTGACGGCTTATAGTGGTGGTGAAGTTCTTCAAGCACAACTTCTAATCCATGGAGGTGTATGTGCTCATCATCTTGGTCCCGGTGCGTCTCGTTCTCGTGTTCATCGTGGTCATGATGTGTGATTTTGTGCAAGAAGTGTTCGGTCTCCTCTCCCCACCTCTCCTGCCTTATCGCGGTGCAGACCAGGTCAGGAGAAGTAAGGTATAGGATGCTGCCGGCAGCAAGAGCCATGAACTGAGACAAGCTGACAGTTACATTTTCGCTGCCTTTTCCAGTCTCTTCCTCCCCGTGGACAGAGGGATTGTTGATGAGCTGGTGAATGCCATCTGAAAGATCACACTATGCAGCCATACAATAAAGCATTACAAGGGAGAGAAAAACATAAGGACAATGTCATTTACAGGGAACATCAGCAGTTTATAAAACGACACACAGAAACAACAGTGGCTCCAGCACACAGGTCCTGAATGTTATAAATCAAAGTTCATTCATTTCTGTGTTTCGTGTTGTTCAAATCAATGATGCACAGTTGGCATTCAAAATTACATTGACAGAATGAACGGCAGCCTGTAATCTAATGATCTTGTAAAAATCAGCTCTTATATGACCTTTTATTAGGGAAAATGTTTTCAGATAACAAGCAGCGCTGAAAGAAGGTGACATTATAAATGGAGCCAAGCACCATAAAGTACTGACCTCCATCTATCCTGACTCGCAAACTCTGACAGGGAGGAAAAAGGAGAATAAAAGGGTCATAAAAATCTACAAGGATAGTTTTATTAAGTTTTGCTCCATCCAAATAACAACATATACATATTTTTTTCTATTTTATTTGGCCATATTACTAGTTTTAGTTTCATTTTCCGGACTTTCAGACACCTGTCTCTGATATGCCTGCCTCCCCCTCAGATATAACACAGATAAATAAGAATTTGGTTTGTGAATAAATAATTTAAAAAAAATCGAGTTACTCTGTTACTCAGCACTTATAATTAAAGAAATAGTCCCATGGTTAAATGGAATTTAATAATGTTTTGTGCACTACAAATTAAATTTCAGTCACCTCTGTTGTGTTGAATTGATGGTTTAGGAAGACTCGTATTTCAAAATATGAGAACATAAAACTAAAATAATGTCTAGATAACAGTAGGCGAGGTAAGAAAGTAAAAAACTTTTCCTTTGTAATTTTGGCGAACTGACCCTTAATCCTGTCAAAACAAGAAGCAAAATGCTGACACACCATAATTCTAATTTACAAGGTCAAACTATAAGGACTCCATGACATCTATCATGACATTAATGTCGCTCAAATAAGGCTTATTATGTTATTTAACTCCTTTCATGCCGTTGTCACCACTAAACCTTTGATATCAACACTTTATTTGGCAATGTTAGGTGTAACCCAATCAATAAAATGTGCAATAAAACAATCTCATCTTGTGACTTTTGTCTATCATTCACTGGCAGCCACTACAGCTGTTTGACGGTAGATATTAATCAATTATTAATATCTGTGCATTCATGCACTTTACAGCGGACATGTAGGAACTAATAAGGACTTTGCTGTCCTGCACTGATAAAGTGGTTTTGTCTAAGTTGACTGTAAATACTTTAACAGAGTTTATAAAATAAGCATGGATTAGTGCTGCCTCAGTGACTAAACACGATTGTTTCAGTCATTAAAAAAAAGACTGGTTCTGGTGTTCAATTTAGACTTGATGATCTTGCTTTGCATTTCCTATGACTGCTTACATTAGAAAAAAGCCTATTCGATGTTTTTATAAGGTTTCAGAAGGTGTTTTGTCCAAGATTTGCTCTGATAAAGTGATCAAAATCTTTACTTCATTATTAAATTGTTGCATTGGAACAGTGTATGCATGGCCAGGCCGCATGCATAGACGTATTACAATCAGAACATGTAAATATTATTAATTGATTAAATAGTACTCGACAGAAAACATCTTTAGTTGTATGTGCAATATCAGGAAAGGGTCTGAACTTACTGTGAAGCCAACATTAAAAAAAAACAACACGAACAGTTGTTTTATTTGGTTCCTTAATGTGCATCATTACATGTTCATCATCAGGGTGAGTTGTTATTTTCTTGATTTTTCTTGGTATATTCAACAGGATATTTCAAATGACTTTGAATAAATAAGCCTGTTACATTTAAAAGCAGCTAAAGGATTCCCACAGATGAATCCAGTTTATCAGCTGAGTCATTAACAGATTGGTTAATAGCTTTTGGACCTCGCCCTTTTTCTACCGCACCTGCAGTTTAGGCACCCGGCTCTCTAACCTGGCCGCGCAGTTACCCAATAAAACTTACCTTTTCACACGACACTTCGCCACACTGCACACGTTTCTTCAGTGTATTAAAGAGGGAGCGAAGGGACTCCCCCGTCAGATGAGTCTGTCCCGGAGACACGACACCGACCACAGCCCCGTAAGCTTCCTCCACAGCGGGAGAACCCGATACAGAACCGAACAAACCCAAAACGGAATACAGACAAATAAGAAGCATCGCGGAGGAAAACATCTTAAAAAGTTTCTTTAAGAAAAAAAAATCGGCGTAAACTGAGAGGTGATCATTTAAAATGGAAAAGAAATAGGCAGATAGAGCCCAAGTCAGTCCCAAGGTATTTCTACAAACACATTGAGCTTTATAGGGCTCAACTCACGACTATTATCAGTTTGCAGTCACGCTAGAACTGGATCTGGATGGTGATTGGCTGAGACGAGGCTCGTGCGTCCTATACCTGTTTCATATAAAGCATAGTTACCTGCTCAGCGCGGAGAAGTTCAGCACACCTTCGCTCCACAGGCTTCCCCCCCCCCCCCCCCCAGAAAACAAACAGAGATCATTAGTCTTTCCACCTTTTCATAAATCCAACAATGTTACTAAAATCAAAATCTTGCACACAAGGCTGCTGATATATCAATGAGCATTGTAACAGGCATCTGCAGTACATAAATCTAATAATAAGAAGTTTGTTGGCTAAGAAACCAAGGGTTTACCAAAAGCTTGTCTCATTACAAATGCATCACCGAATGACCAGATTTGCCCACATACCAAAGGTATATATATATATATATATATATATATATATATATATAAAATTATTCCTTAGGGGATTAAGCTATATATGTAAAACAGAGTTATTTCATATTAGTAATTATCCTGTTCTAACGTGACCATATCCTCTCCATAAAGAAAAGTGTTGTCTAAGTGTTGGTTGCCGCTTGGTTTTCATGTAGGCTATAAGAACTTGCTTTGTGTTGTTGCTCTTGCTGGTTGTCGACTCTCTATTTTTGAAACCAAGTCAGCCCATTTTGATAGAGGTTTAGCCTTTTAGCTAGACAATCTTGAGTTTATGTTGGCAAACGTTGCTACATAACACACACAAGTTTTGTAAATTGAGTTTAATTGACTAGCTCCTCTTTGTCCTTCAGCATCCCAAGTATTCTGACTTGACAGCTCCCTTATATTGAAATTACGATTTTGTGTCATTACCACTTGTGGCCACAGAGGCCGCTGTTGCTGCTGCTAAGCAGAAGTTGCATAATGCTGCTTTGATTAATAATTCGGTGAGTAAAAACAAAACATAAAGAAAGAAAAAGAATAAAAAGAAGTTACTCTACTTTAAAAAACAGTTTCCATTTTGTTTTCTTCACATCCTACTTATACTATTTGAACAGTGAAATATAAGTGAAAGATTGAAATCACATTAAAAAAAAAAAAAAAGAATAATGACAGTATAAAAAAGTTTCAGTTACCGGGAGCTGCAGGAGATAATATATATGTTTGTACCTTGTCTGATGCATTTATCACAGTACATTCATTCTGCACCATGACAACGAGCCCAGACATACAGCCAAACATTGCTTAATCAGACGTTTTTCCTTTTACTGGCTATTTTTCAAAGAAGTTCACTGACTGAAAGATAAAAAAATTAAAACTGAAGGAGAGAGGTTAAAGAGTTTGTAAGTTATTGATTTTTAAAAGGACTGGTAAAAGTTTATCACTAGTGCAAAGATGAATCCTTTTCACATGAAAGACACGTTTTAGACACACATTTTCCCAAATGCAGTAAGTTTGTTAAGTGAAACTCCTGGTTTCTACAGTTGAACATCTTTTAACTTAGATTCTACTTGACTTCATATTTTGTGTGTGTATACTTTACAATACTCGTCATCATCAGTGAAGAGCTTGACAATCTGTTCAGGGCTGAGAAAAAACACAAAAACAGGCTCACTGAACAGGACACCAAGCACAAGGAAGTGACACTCGATCAGTTTATGAATTATCCTTCCTCTTTCCTCATATCATAGTGTAAGATGGATCTTAATTATCCTGAAGACAAAATAAATGCAACACAATACAAATACTGTTCTTTTTTTTGTTCCTTTTTTGGTTTTGTTTACTTGTAAGAACAATGTGTGCCTTCATGGGCTTCATTTAAAAAAAAAAAAAAAAATGTAGGCATATCAATGACTTCAGATACTGATGGAAAAATAATGAACTCATCAGGCTTGTCAAATATTTGTCTATCTGTTGCACATGTTTCTATTGTCTCAGAAAGGATGTCCTCATCTATCTGTTACACAACATGTTTCTATTGTCTCAGTTACAACGTCTCTGTATCTTTATCTTGTGACCTACGACCTCACTCAGTACTATCTACAAAACCACATATATAGAGGGAGTGGGAGTGACTGTCAACTGTTTGTCACATTGTATAAAAGCTGAACTACAGAGGAGTGACGTTAAGCAATGCTGGACATCCTTCTTTGAGTATACATGTATTTGCTCCTTCTTGCAAGATTAAATGTTTGATTTTGAATATAGCCTCTTAATAATTTTTCTAACATAATTTGGTCCTTCGAGCCGGATCCCAACATCCTCTCCTCTCTCCGGATGCAGCCTGAAACCGTACACGTGGGAGTCTGGGACTCCTGATGAAAGTCAGATAGGCCAGGACTATTTGGAGGGAGGATGGGTGACGGGATCCTCGAGAAAGGCTGATTCACCATCAAATGTCAGATACCCGACGGGTAAGAATTTTCTTTTTCTAAAGAGTAAGGTCAGGGACTTGTACTAAAGAGTAAGGTCAGGGACCTGTACTAAAGAGTAAGGTCAGGGACCTATACTAAAGAGTAAGGTCAGGGACCTGTACTAAAGAGTAAGGTCAGGGACCTGTACTAAAGAGTCTGAGGAGACCATATAAACTAAAGAGTCTGAGTAGACTAGGTAAACTAAAAGTCACGCGCGCAAAAAAATAGGTCAGGGACCTACAGGTAACTAGGTTGGGGACTTAGGAGATAGGTCTGGGACCTACAGATAACTACTTAGGAAAACTTACGGAAGATACAAAAAAATAAATAAAACAAAAATAATATACGAACAAAATAGGTATAGTAAAACCAAACCCTACTGTATCCCGCCAAAGCGTTGCAAATACGAGCTCACACGTAGGTCCTGTAGTCCGACGATTGAAAATAACCAAATTTACAGATGTGGTGTCACTAGAGACGGGATATGGTGATACCAATATGTGGCTACAGTGGATGCAGTACTCAGCTCAGATGCTGGGCAAAGCCGACTGCATTGTACGCTCCGAGGCACGCCCACACTTAGGTCCTATACACGAGATGCTGTTAAGGGCCTCAGCGAACAGCTCGATGCCACTAGTCTTATGGCGTGGCAGAACCGCATGGTATTGGACATGCTGCTGCTGTCAAGGGGGGTATATTCAAAATGTTTGGCTCAGCTTGTTGTACGTTTATTCCTAACAATACAGCACCAGATGGATCTGTCACCAAGGCTCTGAGGAACTTGCTGAAAATGCTGGGATTGATGATCCTTTTTCCAGGATGATACAAAACCACATAAACAGAGGGAGTGGGAGTGACTGTCAACTGTTTGTCACTGTATAAAAGCTGAACTACAGACTTTCTTTGAGTATACATGTATTTGCTCCTTCTTGAAAGAATAAATGTCTGACATGTTTGATTTTGAATCCAACCTCTGAGTAATTTTTCTAACATTTTTGAGTATGCTGTTCCTGTATCATCTCTGATAAACCAAGACATGTCAGTTTCACTTTGTGCTTACAATCAAGGATACTCTTTCTGAATATTTCTTTTCATTTCATTTTCAAGTTTACAAAAACATAAGGACAGAAAAGGTATCAGAATGAAAGAAAAACAATCAAAAAGTCTGAGTTTAAGACTAAATGCAAAGATAAACGTTCAAGTTCTTGCCCTGCAAGTTCATTCAGAAAACCCTCGGTATATTTCTTCACATACAGTTTCTCAAATGTATTGCTGTTCTAGAGTAACAAGCAGCAAACATAAATTTAATAACTCACTTTCTGCACGAAGATTTTGCAACATCACAATGAGGCCCCTAATCAAAAGATTTCACAGCCCTGTGTGTGCACTTCACCGTAATAACCACTAGGTGGTGGAGCTGCTCTGCACAACATCACAACAAATTATTTGTTGTCTCAGAATATTAAAAAAGAAAAGGCTACACCTATAAATTATAAAAACAAAAATCTAAAATTTTAACATTTATTTGGAATACTATAATAATTTCCACAGTTGAAAAAATAAAATTGGTAGAATATTGTATTTTCTAACTCTTCTTTTAGGTAGAATTTACCTTCTTCACTTTATGTTTATGTAAATTATTTATTTACTGCTGATATATAATGATCAACAGTTGCTGCACTCCCATAATAATAATAGTAATAATAAAAATAATAATTGTATTTGTTTTATTTTAGTGTATGATATAAAATCAGATTTCACAATAATAGCTGCTATAAGTTCAAAGGTGTTAAATATCATTCATTTTAATGGGACATTACATTTTGCTTCTTTTTTGTCATATTATTGAAAAGCTGCACTGTCTGCTGCTGTTAATGTGATAGAATAAAAAATTAAACCATGAATCTATTTAATAAAGTCAGAGTTAATTGCAGGAATAAGTTGTTTTGTTCAGTTTCACAATGATTCAGCTATTTGATCAAAAGGACGAGCAACAGTAGGCTGTTACATTTGTATTTTGTTCTATTTTAACAGTCTCTTCAGACGTGCACTGCTGATTGCTCAGTAGTTGCAGTTTGGACTGAAATCAGTCATGAGGAAAAAGAAAACAGCAAGAAATGCCTCGTGGAATTAATCCATTTTTTATCCCTAATTTTATCCCCAACCCCAAATTTGTCCATGGCGGTTATTACTGCCGAAGTCAAGTCTGAAACGTGAACTGAAATCATGTCAACAGTCGCTCGCTGTCGGCCTCAGAAATCATTGAAGGGAAGCATATTGAGTTGATTGGCTGCACATCACTTCACACACATGAAAAGACAGCAGCGCACACACAAGCTCGCTCACGGCATGGGACTCTGGACATCTGCCCCCCGTATACACACACGCACGCAGGCATGTTGACCCCCGCACTGCTAATCTTTGAGACAAACACACACACTGTCCCATGACCTGCTTTCACACAACACATCGTCATGTCACTCTCTGTTATGGTGTCTGTCAGACAAACCTGTAGATGTTCTCAACACACACATTCATCAAGTCCACCCTAACACACACACACACACACACACACACACACACACACACACACACACACACACACACACACACACACACACACACACACACACACACACACACACACACACACACACACACACACACACACACACACACACACACTGTCTATGTACTGTACATAAACACACATGCAAACACACACATACCATATATACATCTCACTCTATTATTGTGTTCAATTGCTCAAACATTACCTGAATTATTTTTATTTTTGATAACTACTACCTGCTCATTTTTTCTACACAGTAGATAAATAATCACATCAATAAACAAACACTGTACTGTATATCACCTAATTTCATAACTAAAAGTAAACAAGACATAAAAGCTGAAATTTCAAATGTTGATCCAAAAACCTGACTATTCTTATGTTTATGACCTCAAGCATATATATGTTTTACATAGAGTTCTCATTTAGTTAAATCCACAAATATGACCAATTATTGGCAACGATAAATTTGACTCATCTTTTAAGTTTACATATATCTTTTCAAGGTAAAGTATATAAAAAAATAACCCATGTTGATCCCTTCATTTCCAATCATCTCTCTACTGTCAACCCCCCAAAAATGCTCCAAAATATTCAAGCATGAACTTTATAAATTAATTGATGTTAAAAGTAATACATTCTCCAACTTCTAAAACTTTCATTAATATAACAGTTGGTTTCCCGAACAGTCTCATTGTAAAGCACATCTTTTAACCCCCACTAAACCTGTCAGAAACAGCATTCAATTACAGGAAATGGACTTGTTGACTCAACGAATAACTATGTAATATGTTTTTATTTTGACTTCATTACTCTCTTTGGTGGAACTGTGTGATTCTGGATGGAAGAACACACACACACACACACACACACACACACACACACACACACACACACACACACACACACACACACACACACACACACACACACACACACACACACACACACACACACACACACACACACACACACACACACACACACACACTGTCTCATACACTGGCTGCCTGGCCTCAGCCCTACTTTCTTTCTGAGGCTGATGTTTCCATTACAGAAATAAAAGCATGACGGCTAATCCAGTTATATGTTCCCTGGACAACCCCCCCCCCCCCCGCCCCACACACACACGCACACATGTACACGCACAAACCTGCTGAACATAAGACGACAAGCACTAACACACACACATGTTGCACATGGACAAATGTCAGCACGCACACATAACTGACGACACAAAGGCCCTCAAACACGCACACACGAACACACACTGATAAACAATAAACACATACACACACGCAGACAGGGGCCATGTGATTGAAGCAAGACCTCCTATTGTGCAAAAGTCAAACAGAGCTTTCTGGAGCTCTGGAAATAAATACCAAACACTGGTAATCCACATACACACTTACACACATGTGCACACACACGCAATGGTAATCTCCCAAGACAATTTCCCACAGAGCTGTACATCCTTCCCATGGAGTGAAAATGGGAGAAACCAGGGAAAAGAAAGGAAGGAAGAATCTTTCCCAGTTGATACTGAGATCCTGCAGCCCACTTCTCTCATCTTAATTCATCAAAGAACATCACTGAGAGTTCATCTAGTTATTTAGATAGTATTTTGAGGTCACAATGTGCATTTAATCCCATCCTGAGTATGTGACGTCATTCTGATGACGTTTTAAATTGTTTTAAATTTTTCTAGAATCTAAATACTCAATCGATTTCAATACTATTTTAAAAAGAATGGTCACTTACTTTGTATATTTGGATGAAACCATCTTTATTGTGGTCAGACATTCTTGCTCTGTATGTCTTTTTACTATTCTTCCAGTACTCCTCAATTTTTCCAAAATTTGGTGGATCCAAGTTATTTTATTCTCTGCTAGAAGATAAATGCTGGTATACTGGATAGCTCAACATCCTCACGTAATGACATAATGGATCAGAAATACTCTAGAATTTATGACGATATAGGCCTTTAAGGCCCTTCAGATATTAAGGCAGAAGATCCTTGAAAAGCAACTCGGAAACACAGAACCCCCGGTCTCCCTCTGCAGGAGGAAGGGAGCTGGGTATCCAGAGGCACACAACACGAGCAACTATAGGGCCTTTTGCATCTCATATAGATGCACAAGGTGCCTTACGATTAGTGACCAAAACCTACATGGTTATAGTTGGGAAAAGATCAGGGTTTAGGTTATTTTTTTTAAAGAAATCCTACTTGACTTTAGTTCTTTCATGGAATTGAAAACCGTTCTCCCTGGTAAATGACCTCTAACCCCTGTTTGTACTTTGTCACATGACCGAACGGCCCCGTCACGGTGCATAAGACATATGGTACCTTGTCTTAGACGCCAAAGGGCACCTTGTGAGTATCTCTCTGAAGTCAACGGCTGTGACAAAACAGCATTATTTGATGTCCTGGGAATGGGACCCCCGACTGGCCCTCACGCACAAAATAATGTCATGTCTGCGAACCCTCTGTTACCGAGGTTGAAACTCATCGCTGTTCAGTTGGGAAAGAGGCCCAGATAGGGAAGTTTTTTGACCGTGATACCTGTCTCATACAGGCAGCCGCCAGTCCCCGCTAGCCCCAGTCGGATGCAGTCACGAGAGGCCGCATAGGTGAGCAACAGAGGGTCGAGCTCCCTCATGACCGATGAATTGACTCTGACTTGGAAAATCAGCAGACTGTTCCTTTTAACATTTAAACATTGACTGTTAATATAACAAAAATGAGAGGGAAAAAAAGCCGATGTGTTACTTGATCTTAATGACAGCACTGATCATGTGTATCACCCACCTATTATTATAAATAGTGCACTGTTGTTTTCCCTCTCTGTCAAGGTTTATATTTTGCCCTGGTGAGTTTATGTTAAGGGGGAAAGAGTTTTTCTTTTTATTAATAGTCTAATAATGTTTCAGAACTTTGGCAAACAAACTAACCAAATAAATCAGACACAAACAGCACTTGTAGATCTGGAAATGCTCTCATTTTTGTAGAATAACATGATGTCTTCTTTAGAGAAGCAATTTTCTTCATGGAATAAGTTCAGTAACCTTTGGTAAGTATTACATTTTTGTTAACTGATGTTTCCAGATTTTAGACTGTTGTTCTGTTCCCTTGTTCACTTCGTATTTAAGTCCACAGATGGAGGTACGATTAAGGGAGCAGAAAAGAAAAGGTGACGTGGGACAGTGAAGAGATGAGAGATTTATTGAGGTGCTTCTGTCTGGAGGAACAATGAAGATGGAGGAAGGACACGATGAGAGAGGAAGTTAAAACACAGAGATATAAAGAGATGGACAGAGAGCAGTTTTGTCCTACATGCATGGACACTCAGGTCATTGTAGATAATTATACGACCAATGAGGGTTTCTCTCTCTATCTCACCCCCATACATTTATTAATTTACTGTATTAACCCTCACATGTCCAGCCAAGTTTGTTCTGCGGATATTTGCACCCCACAATAAAACACGTAGACACACACACACACACACACACACACACACACACACACACACACACACACACACACACACACACACACACACACACACACACACACACACACACACACACACACACACACACACACACACACACACACACACACACACACACACAACCCATTCTGGTCCTGTACATATTCTGTATGTGAAGTTTAATTGGTATTTCGCCGCTCTTTAGCGTTCATTGATTGAGTTAATTATGTTGTTAATGAAGACACTATTTATTCCTATATCTAATTAAAGGGTAGTTACACCATTTCATTGTAAGTGTCCTGGAAATGACCGCACAAGTTGAAAACTGCCGTCCTCTGAGATAGAAGTGTATGATTGAGTGTCCTTACTTTCTCGGTGTACGGGGATCCCTGTGTACCACACAGTGTTGAGTGCATGCATGCATGTGTATCTGTGTGTAAATGTGTTGTACAAATGTAAACAAAACACGTGTACAAAGAAAATTATTGAAAATCACTGCAAAGTGTAAAAACATAATCAAAGACAGAAATTGATTGCAAAAAAGACGCGAATACAGAAGTGCTGCAATTAGCACAGACTGCAATAGAAATGTTTCTAGTGCACTTTATAAAGGAACTTTTTTTTTTTTTTACTATTGGACAAATATTAATTTGATATATAAATGTAACTGGGCAGCACAGTGGTGCAGCGGTTAGCACACAGTGAAAAGGTTCTGAGTTCGATCCCGGGCCTTTCTGTGTGGAGTTTGCATGTTCTCCCTGTACCTGCGTGGATTCTCTCCAGGTACTCTGGCTTCCTCCCACCATCCAAAGACATGCATGGCAAGTTAATTGGTGATTCAACAAATTGCCCTTAGGTGTGAATGAGAGCGTGAATAGGCTTTGTTTCTGTCTGTCTCTATGTGTTGGCCCTGTGGTGGACTGGCAACCACCCTTCGCACAAAGTAAACTGGGATTGGGTCCAGTGACTGCTGTTCAGGATACAGCGGGTATGATGGATGGATAAATGTAGCTATGAAAAAGTCTTTGAAACAAATGATTGAAATGTTACAAGAATAACTTATAAAGAAGGATTATAAATATAGATTTCAAGTGTCATTTTGTATGATTATAAGCTGAAACCATCTTCACTTTTTCATTCCACCAGCGTTATTTTCATCCCACGGCCCAGTTTGCCCTTTGGCATCCCTGTCGAAGACATTTTAAGCACTCACCGCTCAACAGAGTTCTGCTGCGGGTGTTTCAGCCCCTGGATGAGGTGAGTAACTTTGCACTGCTGGAGCATGATTTTATAATACATGTATCATTTGCAAATCTATATGTATTTCGGATTTCTTGTGGAACCTCTTTCATTTAGAGGTGCACACACGCACACACACACACACACACACACACACACACACACACACACACACACACACACACACACACACACACACACACACACACACACACACACACACACACACACACACACACACACACACACACACACACACACACACCTACATTGGTCAAATGTTAATGGTTTCTTAAATCTTTTGGTGCTGAAATTCTTCAACCTTGCAGATGGAAGGAATACTGATTGAGAGAGAATAAAAAGAGATGGAGGAAGTGAAGAGAAAGAATAGTAATGAGAGAGAGAGGAAGAGAGAGAAAAGGAATTAAAAAAAAAATCAGTACTTAAAAATAATAACCATGTCATGGCCTGATTGGTTTGGTTTTCCCATATTTAACTCAGTGGACTGGGAAATGAGAGAAAGACAGAGAGAAATGGTGGCAGATTGAAGGAGAAAGAGGGGAGATGTACAGAGAGAGAAGAGGAAAAATGAAACAACATACAATGAATGCGATGGAGGAAAAGGACAGGGAAAAGGAGGAGAAAGAACAAAAAAAGAAAATATGGCATAGGAGCAGAGGTGGGGGTTATTATGAGAAAACTATGAGATTGTTTGATTCAGTTTAATGAATTAAAATCATTTTTCAAGTGTGCATTTCGTCCTAAAAAAATCTGTGATGATGAAACTACAAAATGCCCAGAATGAACAATATGGGCTGGTGCAGATGATTTCCCAACAAGTGGGACATGTGTTCAAACCAATATTAATGTTTCATGTATGTTTTACTTATTTTTTTACATGTATAATATATTTTCTTAACCTAATCCTTAGCTAATCTTAGACTAATTTAGATTGAAGAGTAAAGCAGGTAATATGGAGCATGGTTGACTTATCTAACTTGACTCTGCTATTGACAAAATATTAAACCAATATATATATATCAAGTAATATTGGTTGGATTAGTGTAGTTGAATCTTTTCCACTAAGTCTGAACTACATAAATACTTTGGAAACCCATTCATTCTTTCACCATTTATACAGCCAGAGATGAGGCAAAACTTTATATATAAACTTAGAAGGTTTTTCTATCACATTGTGCTAAGCAAACCAAGATGTAACATGATAGATAGATAGATAGATAGATAGATAGATAGATAGATAGATAGATAGATAGATAGATAGATAGATAGATAGATAGATAGATAGATAGATAGATAGATAGATAGATAGATAGATAGATAGATAGATAGATAGATAGATAGATAGATAGATAGATAGATAGATAGATAGATAGATAGATAGATAGATAGATAGATAGATAGATAGATAGATAGATAGATAGATAGATAGATAGATAGGTAGATAGGTAGATAGATAGAGTGAGTTCCTTTTTAAGTTGCTTTTTTTTTCCTCACCAAATTGCAAATCGCAATACTTTTGAATAATTTTTTAATGTTCCCAATACTTAGCTGCACTGCTGAGGTCCTGCATGGTATAGCAGGGCCAACCACAGCCAACCCGTGATGGTGTGTGTGTCTGTGCTGGAGACTAAAGAGAGAAAGCTGTGTTTTTAGAGCTTATTTTCCCTCCTGTGTTCCCGTTTGTATCCTCAGATATCAGCTTTATTTTATTGTTTACTGATCACCTTCACACACACTTGGAGCTGTGGAAATGTAAACTGAACTCTTCCCATTAAAAGCTTTCCACTGACAAATTGGTGGGTTGTTATAGGAAGTTCAAAGTGAGGCTACATATTTTCTTCCATAAAAACAGGTCAGATGTGGGCATATTTTGAGCAGTTTGGTCAGTGGATTCAATTTTGCTTTGAGGAACAGAATAGACAGAAGCAGCCACAGTGAGATATCAGATACAAAGCTGCTTTTGATTAACATACCTCCAACTCATCATAAGCAATTTTGCCATGCATGCAGCGCAGCGGAAAAACACTCGGATCCTTTGAGCGTAGACACAACTGCTTGCGACTTTTCACAGCCTCGACCATCCGCAATGGAAAACCACTAATAGGACCGAGTTTACAAAAAGCTGGTGTAACCCAAAGCAGTTCATGTCTCGGTCAGATGAATAGTATTATCATTGCATTATCATTGTAGCATCTGGGAATCATGGATATCAGAAAATGTCAGGGCAATCCATCCAAATGTTCCTGAAATATTTCAGTCTGGAGCAAAGTGGTGTCCCCGCTGACTGACAGACTATGACTTCCCCATAGAGCTACGTCACCAGCACGGCTAAAAATACTGTCCGTATGTCAAAAATAAGGATGCGGCCAAGGACTAATCGGAGTCCTTTGACAACAGTCTTACTTTCGAAGAAACCAGAGCCTGGCTCTGAAAAATAAACCCAAAAAACGCAGCTGTTATCACATAATAAAAGACAAGAGTCAACAGTTTTCCTAACATGCACTTAAATAAGTAGAATATTCTCTTTATCTTGTACAAAACATCAATCTACGCTGAGGTGTGAGTGCTGCAGATCCACAAAGAAAACCTGACTGAAGGCCGAGTCCATGCCAGATACAAGTGACGGCTCTGGTTTGCCTCATTACACCGGCCTTTAGCTCAGCCTCAGACAAGAAGTAATGAGCAGCAGGACAGCAGTCATTAGCTTAAATAGCTGCAATGGCAAAGGAAAGTCATGTTGCTCTCAGAAGGTGACGTTTAAACCTCCGTGAGAAAATGTAGAGCTCCCTCTCGGCAAAATATTACACAGTCTCCTCTGAATAAAACATGACTGCGTTCCCAAATAAATAAATAATACATTATTTTTACTGGCACGTTGGTAAAGATGCAACTTGCAAAGTGGTATTGTGATCAACTTTGTTATTATACAAACTCGTCTTCTCACAATGAAATTACCTCTCTTCTTTTAAGGTCTCAAAAAGCCGCAGACCCATAAAGAAAACACTTAGAGTGGAAAAACTGTAACATGAACTTTGATTTCATGCTTCTGGTGCAGGTATATAAAAGCGAGAGTGTCCCTGAACTCTGATTTCACGCCTCCAGCAGGCTCTAAAGCTTACAATGAGGGAGAGGAGGAAGAAAGGGAAACTTAATATGAATTCAGGATTATAAAACTCATAACACCCGAAGGAGAGTTTCATTCCTGATTGAATGTTTATTGACATAAAACCTGTGTCAGTTCTGTGGGAGTTATTTACAGACTGAAATTTTCATTATAAAAACCAGCTCTCCTGGCTGTTTGCATTGTTAAGTGATAACACAGCATTTCCAATAGACTTAAACTTCTAGATGTTCTGGGAATTTGTGGACCCGACTTGTTCTGGATCAATGAATCTGATTTCAATGTCACAAGTTTTGCTTTCTTATCAACACAACCAAAACCACAAAAACCCAAATATTTTAGTTTAAGTTCGTCCAAATTGAACGTTCTTTGTTTGGGCTTAAGATAAGATAAGTTATATTCTATTGTCGCTGTGAGGAAACTTTTCTTGGGCTCAGCATAACTGCATCCAAACATACTAATAATCATTATTTAATTCAAATATATATTTAAAAAAAGCCTGTATTCAAACATTTATCAGTAAAGATAAACATAAAATCAATCAAATGTATACCACTAATTGATCCAATATAACTTGAATATTAAACAAAAGCATAACAAATTGCACCAGAGTAGTGCTTAGATGCTGTTACTCTGCTGTCTGTTCTGATTTGTGTTTCTGTGGCTGTTTTAAAACCTCATTAAAAGACAAACAACCAACAATATGTTTGTCTGGGGCACCGAGCTCCATGCCCATTTGATTTTACTGCAGATATAAATTGGATAGCGATGTACAGTTTTATTAAAAAAGGTGCAGTTGTTTCCTGAACAGCTGATGTTACTCAAACAGGGCCTGTTAGTGACTATTTTCAGCTGCAACTGAATACACATGATGCTCAAGTGAGTATTTCCTGCAGCGGGATGATGCATGTAGGACTGACTCAAAATAAACTGCAACACTCATGTTCACATTAATGAAGAAAAATGTCTCCCTGTGCAACGCTGTGGCTCGATTATGTGTTTTTAATAGTTTTTGGACAACAATAGAGATCTATGGCACAGAGGAATACGATATATCAGGCTTTGGATACACTTTGTGTTGGTTATGCTCTTTTCCTGGACTTTGTTTACAGTAATAAAAAAGTAGAATACCTCCAGACTTATTTTTCAGAGAAGGTCTTTCTCAAATCCTCCTCAGGTTGCAGAACTTGTAGGGCTTTAATGTGTCATTTAGGTTTCACTTTACACAGACATATTGCTTATTGTCAGAAAATTTCCTTTTGACTTGGACCCCCTAAGCACCAAGCTATTTGAAATTTCCACCTGAAAGATTCAGTCGGTACCAGCTACACAAAGTGTGAAGCCAAAATGAACAAACTGGGGCTCCGAGTATAAGAGACACTTGGAAGAATTTTAAAATGCGGTGAGTCTCTGTGTCCCCATTACCAGGCCAAAGTTTGAGTTTGATAAAAAAAAAAGAAGCAGAAATTGACCTTTTTACCTCTTCCCAAATAAAAACTGTAAATTAAAGTAAATTAAAAGCCTTATAACGGTGAGTCGGTGAAACTAATGTTACTGAACCCGTCCAAAAGTTCTCGACTGCAACTCTTTCACATTTAATGCAACAGAAATTAAGCATAACAATATACATCCATTTCAATTATTGTAATACCAGGTGGCCTCCTCACTAAATGCTCTGCAAACTTCTAAAAACGACAGCACATTGCTTTTTAACAAAAGACACATCCTGGTCCCAGTACAGGGACCTCCAGAGTGAAATGGGCTCTTACTCAAATGATGTGTCTAAATTATATATCTCACCAAATATCTGGCCAAATAAACAGATAAACATGGTGCACAGACACATTGTGTATACGAAACAAAATTCATTGCTCGTGAACTCTCCCATCAAAAGTATGTTAGTCACTGTTCTGTTTGTTTTTCCTCCTCAACAATGGATATATAAACTTCGGTAAAGTTTACAATGATTCATTTTCTCTCAGCTGAAATGTGCCGACTCCTACTTACATCTCTTGCATCAATAAGATTTTCCCAGCTCACAGCATGTGACTCCACTGTTCAGACAGAGACTCTGTCATCAACTGAATACCAGACTCGCTTGTGTTTCCTTTAAGTTACATGGGAGGCTGTGGCTCAGACGGTAGAGTGGGTTGCACACTAATCGGAAGGTGGGTGGTTTGATCCCCACCTCCTCCTGTCCACATGCGTAAGTGTCCTTGAGCAAGACACTGAACCCTAAAATTACTCCGATGGTATCATCGGTGTGTTGCAAGTCGCGTCAGCTGAATGTAATGTTACAACCTCTGTAAACAACCCCCCTCCCACCAGACTCACTGATTAGCTTCTTTCTTGTCGTCTTTCTTTTATGCTACTTATGAGTTCCTCTGCTCTTTTCTCTCTACTCTCCTTCATCTTCGCCTTCCTAACCTCTCACCCTCCATGACAAATTCTCCCTCATTGTCCTTGTTATCTTACTGTTTGCAATCACTAATATGTATGGGGCGCTAAGGAATTGTGGCAAAATGCAATTAAATGTTTGGGAACTACAAACAACATTGCATTTTCTTTAGCTGGGATACAGATATAAATCCTGCTTGTGCAGGTGTTCAAGAGTATCCTGAAGCAAACATGACAAAGATAAAAGAGCTGTCTCAATAGTAAAGAGAGGACATTATTTCATTACACCAGAAGGTAAAAGTGTAAAAAAAAAAAGGTAAATTGGCTTCACTTATAGCACCTTTTTACTTTAGCGGTCTGCAGAGCGCAATACGGCCTTTGCCTTCCAAACCTTTTGCATGTGTGGACAACATCAGATGTTTGAAAACAAAAGCTGAGAAAAATAAACACTTTATGACAGCCAAAGACCCGATGAAGCCAGGAACAAACATTTTAGTAAAAACTACAAGAAGAAAACATTAAACAAAAAACCTCACCGGACTTCATGCTTGACCAAAAAGATCATATAAAGCAGATGAATAAATTTGCTTATGGTTATTTTTGAGAGTACAACTAGTTAACCCAACATCATGTTTTCAAAAATCCCTCAAATATACTCTATTAAAATCTTTTTGACAGGAAACAGGCTTTAGTTGATACTTTTTCATTCAATTTGAATCGCACAACTCGAATGTCTTGCAGGTTAAGGGGAATAATGAAATGAGACTTGAATAAAAACAGTATGATATTTCAACATAAAACTTCCTCTGTGTTACATAAAGTCTTTACTGCATTGGGCAATATTTTAGACATCTGAATGAAATCCACACACAGACTCTGAACCCAAACAGATGGGTTGTTTACTTTTCTCGGTTGGATCTCTTACAAAAAGCCTCTTTCAAGCTGAGAAACGTTTTCTTCACATTCACTGGTGAGTGTTAAATTACTGCAGAAAGAACAACTTGTGATTAAAAAAAAATGGATAATTTAGAAGAAAAAAAAATCAAATAAGCTGCTCTACTGCCAATTTAATTCTTTATAACAGGCGTGCCTGGTCTGTTTGTCTTCTTTTTTATTCTTTTGTTTTTGTTTTCAGTCACAATGAGATGCTCTGTGGTGTTTCGCCTGGCTGTCAGCTTTGCCATGTTTGGATTTGGTGAGAAAAAAAAAAAAGCAACTTGAAGAAGTAACTCTATCTATCTATCTATCTATCTATCTATCTATCTATCTATCTATCTATCTATCTATCTATCTATCTATCTATCTATCTATCTATCTATCTATCTATCTATCTATCTATCTATCTATCTATCTATCTATCTATCTATCTATCTATCTATCTATCTATCTATCTATCTATCTATCTATCTATCTATCTATCTATCTATCTATCTATCTATCTATCTATCTATCTATCTATCTATCTATCTATCTATCTATCTATCTATCTATCTATCTATCTATCTATCTATCTATCTATCTATCTATCTATCTATCTATCTATCTATCTATCTATCTATCTATCTATCTATCTATCTATCTATCTATCTATCTATCTATCTATCTATCTATCTATCTATCTATCTATCTATCTATCTATCTATCTATCTATCTATCTATCTATCTATCTATCTATCTATCTATCTATCTATCTATCTATCTATCTATCTATCTATCTATCTATCTATCTATCTATCTATCTATCTATCTATCTATCTATCTATCTATCTATCTATCTATCTATCTATCTATCTATCTATCTATCTATCTATCTATCTATCTATCTATCTATCTATCTATCTATCTATCTATCTATCTATCTATCTATCTATCTATCTATCTATCTATCTATCTATCTATCTATCTATCTATCTATCTATCTATCTATCTATCTATCTATCTATCTATCTATCTATCGATCGATCGATCGATCGATCGATCGATCGATCTATATCTATCTATCTATCTATCTATCTATCTATCTATCTATCTATCTATCTATCTATCTATCTATCTATCTATCTATCTGTCTATCTGTCTATCTGTCTATCTATCTATCTATCTATCTATATATCTATCTATCTATCTATCTATCTATCTATCTATCTATCTATCTATCTATCTATCTATCTGTCTATCTGTCTATCTGTCTATCTGTCTGTCTGTCTGTCTGTCCTTAATACTCCCTCTTTTTTTTTAACTTGGAAAAGTGCTGCCAAGAGGGGCTAAATCAGAGAGATTATCATCCCGGGGGAACATTTTAGCAGATCACTGTGCTAGTTTGACATATGGAGAAATATTTATTATTTGCAGAGAGAGAAAACAAGTGTTAGGTGAAAGGTTTTAAAGCACAGAGAATTCTGTCCAAAGACAACATCATCCGGGGACAGACACCCCTGAAGCTCCCAAACCAACATGCTATACTGTGTCTTTTGTTTACTCTATAATCGGGATTAGGAAATTACTGTCTGTTAAATTAAGCTAATATTAACTGCTTCATATTTACCACACTGACACAAGAGTGTTACCAATCCTCTAATTCTCTTTAACTCTCACTAAGAAAAAGAATAGGAATATTGCCAAATTGTCAAGCTACTCCTTTGAATGTGTGACGGTTTTGCCCACTCCTTAATTAAAACTTGATCTCAGACATGAACCTCTCTGAGAAAAGCACTGATATGAGTTTTCATGGGACCCACTGACCGGACCGCTTCAGACTGTAGACACAACCCCGAATCAACTGAGCTCTGTCTGGTCTCTGCAGGCCTCTCACTGCAGTGTTACTCCTGCCCTGAAGGCTCCTCCAGCAGCTGTGAGGTCACCCGCGAGTGTAACCAGGGTGAGGAAAGCTGCCTCAAACTCATCGGTGGAGGTAAGCATCATTCAGTGGACAAAGTTCACAAGTACAAAAGAAATAATTTTGTACAGCACAAAAAGTAACAGGGTTTTGACATATGATATAGATGGGATGTTATTAAATAATCTGAGTTTTATGAAATGGAGAAATGAGTTAATAAGGAGAAAATGGCCCTTTTTATATAATTATGACATTATCTCAATTAATTAAATCAATTTAAAGTGGAGTCATCAAACAACCTGGTCCATAGTGCACATTACAATTTCAAAGAATACATCATCCAGAACATACAGAAAGGGAATAAAATAATAGAAATTCAAGTAAGACAACCACATTAAAACATCGGTGTTAACATTGACTACCAAACAGAATAGATACAATTATAGAATAGAAATAAAACAAAAATGTTACAGAACTGTTAGAAAGACAGGAAACAGTTGCATACAAATGCAGAAAAGAGACTAAATAAAAGATGATTCTGATAGGAGCATTTAAAAATGCTGCTTACAACTTTGGTTATCATTAATAAACCATACAAAATAATGATAAGTGACGCAAAATAACTAATGACTGAACAGATAACACATTTTGAAAATGATGTTGTTTTGTTGGGTTTCAACAACTTTGGAAATTATAGTTTCAGTTTTCTAAAAAGTACAATCTTCCTGCCAAATCTGACGAGCCCTCATGAGTCTGCTCATTTGTCATGAAGATGGTTCAGTTTTTGTGACTTCTTATTGGTTTCTTGTTGTCATGTGACTATTGTTGATGAAATGCCCAGCCCAGCTATAGTTATCTGTTATAATAAAATATAATGATCTGTCTCCCCTCAGAAAACACGTACACTGGATGTGTAAGGCACACTGACTGTGACTTCACGACTCTGGGCCTCAGATACATCCTCCCTAAATTCACCTTCAGCTGCTGTCAGTCAAAACTCTGCAACGGTCAAGAAAAAAGTTTATTTCAGAAATTCAAGGATCTCTTTGGTTAAATGTTGAAGGACAATACAAAGAGAATACAAATGTAATTTTATGTCCTGAAATCAGTCTGTTGATTCTTCTATGGAACCCTAAATTATTGTTTTGCTGCTAAACATCATTATAAACTCAACAACAGTCTTAATAAACTGTGTGCTGTCTTCATGAAGCAATTCAGTCTGGGTTTATTAGATTTGTTGCAAAAACTCACTGCCTTTCTGGAGGAAGTGCACGTTAAAGATCAATGCGGTGAACAAAGCAACAATGAAACACTTTAACGTTCGATTGAACCGACGCCAGGGACAAACAGAGGGACTGCGCAAGGTTTGCCGGTGCACTCACGCTGGTGTGGTTTGCCACAGACCATATGTCTTTCTACATTTACCCACACTGCAAAAGTCTTAATTTCATCAACAACATTTTTTTCTGAGTTATTTGCCATGTTTTCTTGCCTGTCATTATTGTCTATTTAATTCAGGGACAACAACAAGTTTATTGTCAGGTCATGAAAATCCCTTTGGCTGATTTTCCTTCATATCTGGTTTCATTGCAGTTTAAAAATGTTGGTAATCCATTAATAAATGAGTGAGACACTCTTGATAAATAGATTTTCCTCTACTTGGTAATAGCATCCAATACTTTAAAGAGATGTTTCTTATCTTGGCAACCCAAACATTGTTCCTACTAGTGGCTTGGAAAAGCCTCATAAATCTTTAACAAGTGATTTTTGACCATTAATTAAATAATTACAAATGATAAACCCCTAATACTAAAATAATCTCACTGCATTGTCAGATTCCCATCCCTTTTTAAGGATGATAACACTTTTTTTTGTGTGAAATTAAAGATGAAAATTACTCATGGCGTTTTTTGGAAAGGAAATTGTTTGTTTGTTGTATATCTTCAGGTACAAACAATTTTTTTTTTGATCAAGTCTGATTTGAGCTACAACAAGCATGTGACAGTCACAAACTTAATTCACTTTTATATGCTTCTTTAGTACAGCTAGAAGCTTCAAAATATTAAATATGTTCATTTTTATCCTCCTTAAAATATTTGGAGTCTGTACTGACAAACAGAGAGAGACAAAGAAATTTAGATCCTATAGACAGATGGGTCAGCACCATGATGCTCTTTGTGGCTCTGCACACACAATGTCCACTCAGTGCCATGTTTGATTACTGGATTCAAACCCGTGATTTCAAAAGGTCTCAGTGAGAGTTTTAAACCCGCTGAAGCACAACAACAGCCTGAAAACAGTCTGACGAACAACACCAAAGTCCAGGGCTGTGCGACTATCTGCTGCAGCCCCTGAATAATAATTAAGATTGAATAGAGTTTCTAAAAAAATACTGTAATGTTCCCCTATAGTTGATTATAGACTAATTTGGAAAGGAGTGAAATGTGTGTGTGTGTGTGTGTGTGTGTGTGTGTGTGTGTGTGTGTGTGTGTGTGTGTGTGTGTGTCTGGGGCTTGTTTCTGCCGCAGTGAGTAAGTGCAATGTCTTAATTTGTTGACTTTAATTAAAAGAAGGACAACATCTGTTACCTGAAACAATGTGTGCATGTGTGTGTTTGTGTTTTATCTTATCCTCATGAGGTCCACACATGCACATCACAAAATAAGACCGAATATATATTTTCAAACTTAGAAAGCTCAAAGGTCGTGATTAATCTTTGCACATGAATGTGCATCAAAGCAAGGGGTGGCATTGTATGTTAATGTGTGTGTGTGTGTGTGTGTGTGTGTGTGTGTGTGTGTGTGTGTGTGTGTGTGTGTGTGTGTGTGTGTGTGTGTGTGTGCGTGCGTGTGCGTGTGCGTGTGCGTGTGTGTGTGTGTGTGGTACAACCTCGACCAGGTGGCTAGATAATTAAAACATTTCTCACACTTGATTTTACATCGAAATCTCAACACTAACATCTGGCTGAGCAAGGGAGAAATGGACCAGGTGTGTGTTTCTGTGTGTGTGTGTGTGTGTGTGTGTGTGTGTGTGTGTGTGTGTGTGTGTGTGTGTGTGTGTGTGTGTGTGTGTGTGTGTGTGTGTGTGTGTGTTTGAAAGACACACTAAAATAAGCTGTGTGTAAAGCAAGAAAATTATAATAATAATAAACAACATACATATTAAAAAAGTACGGTGGCCCTGAGTGGTCAATGCACTGCAACCTGTGTATGCAGGACCGAAAGACACACTGCAAATATAGAAAACACAAATACATATAAGACAAAAAAAACAAAGAAACCCCCCCCAAAAAACTCATGCAATTTGCGCAGATCAGAACAAAAGAAGTTTCTATGGAACACTGAAAGAGGAGACTGAAAGAAGACTCCTGGGCTGAAAGTTGCCATAGTTTGGTGCTAGAGTCACTTACTGCATGACTTCTGTAGCATGATGAAGGCTGTTCAACTGTGCTGAATTCACATTAATGACCTCATTTGTATATTCTGTATTTACAGCAACTTGCTGCACAAGACAGTCGTGAATTTGCTCCTCAGTTTGTTCATTTTTAATGCAAGTTATGTTTGCCCTTGAGTTTTAATCTGTTTAATGTGTTGATTATATTTTTTCCTCAAAGCATTTTTCCTCCAAAACATTTACAAAGCATATTTTTTTTAAAATATTTTAATCCACTCTGAAAATTCTGCCGCTGTAAATGAAATACTTTGTTTGAAAGCACAAATTCTCTAGATTTAAAGGATGTAAACTATTTTGAAATACCAACACCACAGCAACAATAGCAGCAATAGCAGTAGTAATAGTTCCTTACTTTGTAAAAATAGTGCATACATAGCAAAATGGAAGTTTCTTCGTCTATAGAGAAACATACTTGTTGAGATAATATGAGCTGCTCCGTAAGACTCCAGTGAACAAAATGACTCCAAGTTTTCCAGTATTTAATTTTTTTTTTAAAAATTTTTTATTTAAATTTTTTTTTTTTTTTTTTTGTAAAGTAGTGCTGCAAGTGGTCAAAAACTTTTCTTTAAGTTTAACTGTTGGAGCCACTGTAAGAAAAAAAAAAAAAAGCACAATGTTATAATATCATATTTCAACAATAAACAACAGGTATTTGTTGATTTCATGTTAAATGGTTTATTTTCTCGTCATAAGTACGAGAGCCGGCGTTTAAAAATCCTCTGTACAGACTAATAAATGTATTTTAGAGGCAATGAAGGGAAAGACCATGAAAAAAACAGATGTTTCATGCAGTCTGTTCAGCTGTAGGACTGACAGCGAGGAAAGCTTGCTGCTTCAGAGTCGAGTGCGTTTCACAGACGAACCGGCAGCGTTGACATCGAGGGGAAAAAACACCAGCCGACGTGCTAGAAACTTTGCAGGCACTGAAATGCATACAGAGCTGGATTTGAAGCTTTAAAGAGCACATGTCAGTATTTTAGCTGAGATCCATCGACAGCCGCCACAACCAGACAGTGTCAGCTGCTTTTTAAAAGGTGGAGATCTGTTTTTAATTAACAGCAGGTGGTTTTTTTTAAGTGTTGAGACGAGGAGATGGCTCAATGAATAACAGAAATTTTTAACATTTGAAGAAGTGTTCTTGTTCAGGGTATCTGATGCCTCAGGAGCCTTCTGTTTCTGTGTCTACCTCTTTTATGGATTTGAAACCGAGTCATGTAGACTGTTTTTGTTTTTTCAATATCAGTTTTGAGTGTCATAAGATTGTTAATGCTTTCAATGTTGCCATGTGCACTGGCTTTGGAAAATGAAACGAGGGTTCTCCCACCGCTGACCGTTTCTGTGATTAATGCAACCAATTAAACTTGACTTTTTTGGCAGCACTTCCTATAAAAACTGTTTGGAATGTGATCTGTGGGTATTTATTTATTTCATATACTGTCTAAAACGTTTTGTGCATTTGGTCTCGTACAGTTTGTCATAACGGGTCTTTCTACTTTTGTGCTTTTATGCCTCCTTGCTGGCAACAGCCGTGGCTGGAAGCGTCATGTTTTTTGGGTTGTCTGTCTGACCCAATCTCATAAAGGGGAGGGATTTCTTTAAACTTGGCACAAATGTTCACTTGCACTCGAGGATGAGCAGCGAAGGACTGAAATATAATCATGAAAGTCCTTTTTAAATGACATCTATCTATGAGTTTGAAGACTTATCAAAGACCGAAACACTGTGCAATCATCTGCAACTGTAATCTACCAGGAATATGCGCTTACGTTTGACTGGCACTTTTGCAGGCACTTAACAAATGAAATCACATTGTGGCAACAGTTGAGTAGAGTTCAGCTTTAATGTCGGGCGAAGTTGAATTAGTTGCTCGGGTCCTCTGTGTTTGCACTTCTGCTGCAACATATTTCGAACATGATTAAAGTTGACCTCAATGTAGCTGAAGACATGTAAAGATGATAACCCATACAAAAACAGAATGTAAAAACACGGTATGAGGTGTAACATGTTAACCTTTGACCTCTACATATGCTAGTCACTGTTTTCTGAACTTTAGCGAGAGTTAGCTATCAGTTATCCCCTGCTTCCAGTGTTTTATGCTAAGTTAAACCCTTCTTTCAGCTCTGTAGCCTTCTTTACAGACATACTGTACGTGTCCAATTGATCTTTTAATCTCACTATTTGCAAGAAACATATGAACATCAGCAGGATCACTCTGACTCTCATTGTTTCCTGCTCATCTATCTGTAGTGTGCGTCCTGATAATTGTGTATCATTTTTTTGTGCAGCTTCCTCAAGACGAGCAGTAAAGCAATAAAAAAAAACCCGGCAGGATTCACACACCTTTCTGATTATTACATTAGCTCATACTGCAGTGTGGCTGCCTCGTGTCAACAAGTTGCAAAGCTGTTAAAAGACTAACAACACAGCCACAGGTTCACTACCTGTGCGACTCTAATGAGCTTCACTGTTTCTCTAAATAGTTTCGTACCACTGGTTTGTAACGGTGTTATTCTGGTAAATAAGACAGCAACTGGTTTTATTCTCTTTCCCTGTTGCTTTTGCGCTGTTGCACAGCAGACTATTGCCATGGAAACCAGACCTGTGGAAGGCTTGTATAATTTTTGTGTATTTTTTATATATAATCTCCTCTAATCCTGGACCAATTAGTTTCAGACCAGGACAGAGAGGAGGAACGTCTTCTCTCGCTCCTTCCCCTGAGGATTTTCTCTCTTTCCTTCCTCATTTCTCCAAATCTCCCTCTGTTGCCATGTCTTCTCTTTCTTTCTTCATGTTTTTTCACTGGCTTGTCTTTGCACAACAACTGCTGCACACAGACACACGCCATCATCCCACATTCATTTTCCTTCTTATTAATCCAATTAGCTGAAAGAAATTGTTGATTTAGCTTCATCTGTTCTCTCCTCTTGTTCTTTTTTCTTCGTGCCCTCTTTTCTTTCTTCCCAAAAGTCGATTACCAGGACTTCTCACTCTTCTTTTTTTCTTCTAGAAGTAATACATCTGTAAGAAAACCCACACTGATTAAACTGTTTGCATGGTTTCATCCTCAACCATTTGATGTTTGAAAACTACATTTTTCTACCCATTCATCCCTCTTTTTTTGTCTCCCCTGGAGGCCCTCAGGCGTGTGTGGGTGTGTGTCAGAGCTCCCATGGGGTGTGTGTCTCCTGGGTTTCTGCAACGCACACACACTGGGAGGACACAACACACACAAACTCATTGTCCTAGTCGGGGGTATGGGCTCAGATCTGGGGGAGAGAGATTCACAGCGGGAGTACGAGGAGAAAAGATTATACCTCTGGGGCTGACACACACACACACACACACACACACACACACACACACACACACACACACACACACACACACACACACACACACACACACACACACACACACACACACACACACACACACACATGTTCGCTGATGATACAGATGACACACGCACTAAAATCAGCCAAATGCACACAACACAACAAACCAAAAATTGAACTTTTAATGGAGAGGAGAGATTCATGTAGGAAAAACACAAGGCTGATGTTACATATAAAACTTTTTGATGCTACTTAGTTGGATACACATTTTCTCATCGTGCATCTGACTTAAAAACTGCCGCACAAGGCATTTCCATTACAGTAACTTGAAAAAGATTTTAGGGTGTTGTAACATGGCAATAACTTATTGTATTAGGGCCACGTTAAGCAAACAGCAAATATTTTGCGCATTTGATGCATTTGATTTGATTGCATCTGTTAATTACCATCTTTTACATTTGCACAGATACTGTATGGCCACTTCTTCCAAGTGTCTGTGGTTTCCTTTCCTGAATAAATGCAGTTCACAGCAGAATCTTTTCAAAGTCTTAATTCTTATGATCACCAAGTACAATTTTACCAGTTCATCTACACAGAGCATTTTGTAAAAGCGTACACACTAAAGGTATAGCGCTTTGCTTCATTCTCAAAAGTTCAACTTTAATGTCAAAGTAATAAAAAAATCCTCCTCCTTTTATTCTTTTTTCCTTAACGTGACCCAATACTTTGTCATACAGAAGTATTTTTAAGTTGCAGACTGATACTTCTGACTGCGTTGTAAAACGGTCTGTGCAGCTTAGCGGTACTTATTTTGTGCAATCCATCAAGGATATTTTTTCAGGAAGAAGCTAAAATATTTGTAAAAAAAATTTGCCTGAATATACCCCCCGCTGGGGGAGCAGCTGTCTCCAAACATTTTTAGGCCACGGCACCCCTCCATAGTGATTTTCTTTTTCAAGCCCCCTCTCACGCCCACTCACACCTATTTAGCTAAAAATGACACCATGGGAGAATAAAGAATAGATTAAGAGAATAAATGACATCATGTGCAAAAGTTTTAGGCACTCAAAGTAAAATCAGGTTGCTTTCAAAAATAACATCTTGAACAGTTTTTATTCACCAAATAAAGTGCAGCAAAGAGAAAAAAACAACAACAACCTGAACTACATCCATATTTGGAGTGAGCATCCATCGCCTTTAAAACAGCACCAGTTGTTCTTGGTACACTTCTATAGCTATAGTTGTTTAAGGTATTTGGCTGATGGGTGGTTCATGTAATCTCAGAGGGACATGGAGATCAATCTTTATGAGTCTGGATGTGTGTTTCAAGTTGTTTAGTTAGAGCAGAATGAATGTGGAACACATCTGGCTCCTCCCTGATTGTGTCGAAATGCTTAACCCTTTAAAAACACACCTATTTTTTTTATTGCAAAAAAGAGTATATCTCTGCAACCACAATAAAAAAATTATAAAAACAAATATTTTTAATAATAAAAGGAACACTTGTGAGATTTGTTCAGATGTGTAAATATCAGTATATATGTCCATATTTTAATAATAGTTTAGTCTCTGGCCCCCAATTGGAGGCCTCTAGGGCTTAAAGGGTTAAGGTGACTCAAACCTTTACACAGCGCTGCACATGAACTAACATCAATAGTAAGCTAAATGTTATTGATATTTGCAGGTAAAAATTTAACTTGATCAAAAACATCAACAAAGATGCAAATTCCATTCCATTATTGAGCGGTATAAACTCTTGTGGTCCCAATTCTGTGTAGTATTGATATAATATCCAGGATCCTCTCTTTCTATGAATTAATAGCATTAATGATGACTTGCTTTCATTAAGTGTCACTGTAATCCACAACAGTGAACCAGCACGAGCAATATCAGGACCTACAATAAGTGGAATGCATCCATTTATACACCAGTTGTTTTCCTGCTGCAGTTTACATTTGTGGAGTGTTGTAAAATGTAAAGATTAATATGTATTTGCATTATTTGTAATGCTACACACAAAAAAAAAATCTAAAAATGTTTTTCTATCTGGAGGAACATTGACAGAAGTTGACTTTACAGCAGGAAACATGCTTCAACAAATCAGCAGCACATTCCTCCTCTATTAGCCTCACACTGAGTATAATGTTTCAATAACCACAACACTCGCGGGTGTCCCATACTTCAATGTCTGCCGGCAGTTTAAATAATTCCCCACCAGTTTTCAACAGTGATCATTATCTGGATGGCAATTTAGCTGTGTTTGCTAATAAAATGAAATGACTGATATTAGAAAATAACTTCCATATCTAACCTCCAATTCATGAATGTGATATTTATTTTTTATTTCAGTTGCTGTGGGGCTACACTGCAGTCAAGTTCATTAACCTTATTTCTACTCCCCAACATATAAATTCACATTGTGTCTCCAGCTCTCTCTGTCTCTGTCTTTGTGTGAGAGACAGACGAATTTCCTCTTTGTCTTGGTGGTATGTAAAGACCACTCGAGCATGGAGGGGCAAAAGAGCTGAGGTCAAGGGTGAAAGAGGCTCGGGGATGTGTGCGTGCGTGTGTGTGTGTGTGTGTGTGTGTGTGTGTGTGTGTGTGTGTGTGTGTGTGTGTGTGTGTGTGTGTGTGTGTGTGTGTGTGTGTGTGTGTGTGTGTGTGTGTGTGTGTGTGTGTGTGTGTGTGTGTGTGTGTGTGTGTGTGTGTGAATAGGTGTGAGTGTAAATGCATGTGAGTCCTTATCTCAATAGAGAACATCAGCGTGCTCGCTGACAGCATTATGAGCACTGAACTCAGATCAGCTCATGTTGAGTTGTTACAGGAGTCGTGGCACTTAAACGGTGTAACGACATGTTGACAGATGCTGTCAGTACAGGATCACACTCGCTGTCATTGAGCTTCAAGAAAAAAAAAACACAAGTGGTGGCATTTGATGAAAATATCATCAACATATTTGTTCTGTTCTCTTTCTTCCGTAGTGTTCTGCTTTATCTGCAGGAATCTTTGCCTTCTGAGCTGCATGTTACTGGCCACACCAACTTAATGTTTACTGTATGTTATCTCTCTATGCTGTTCTTTTCTCTCTCTGCTCTCCCCTTATCCCAGCCAGAGGAGATAGATGGCCGCCCACCTGAATCTAGTTCTGTCAAAGGTTTTGTTCCTGTTAAAAGCGAGTTTTTTTCTTCCAGATATCACTCATGTTGGGATTGTGGAATTGTTTGGTTCCTCTGTAATGTTGTAAAAATCAAGGACCTTACTGTGTTAAATGCCATGAGATGACTTCTGTTGTGATTTTGTGCTATAGCAATAGATTGTTTCCATAATAGAATATTTTTTGTGAATCAACATAAAGAGAATTTGTACATATTACACCCAAAAAGCTGTTTCAGTGAAGAGCAACGGGTCGGCGTAACTTAACATATCCCTACAATGAACAAATAGCTTTTAAAAGTCAAGAATAAATCTTGTTATAAATCTTCTCACTAACACATATTTACACTGAAACAACACAACACAAAATATACGAGCATTTTAAGGCCCCTCTATTTGATCAACATGTCCTCAAACCTGAAATAAAGAATACGTAATTTGACTACGAGCAAAGTGGACGTTCGTCGTCATGGTAACAACATTAAGCATGCATTCAACGTCATGAAATGGTTGCTGTTTGGCGGGACTGAGGAAAAGATCATGCTTGTTTGTTATGTATGTAACAATTTATGTGATGTTACGTATGTGGTGCAACACATTATTAGTTAAAGTAAATTAGTGTTGATTTTTGGTTCTACACAGGACACCAACAGCAATCTGCTAAAAGTCCCATATGTTTTATACATTCAACTCCACCTGTCATGTTTCCAACAAGGACTTTGACACTCTCCTTACTCCGTCACCCGAATCCTCCATTTCTCCAGATATAACTAGAATCCCCACTAGAGGTCGCAGTGAATGTAAATCATTTTAATCGACTTGTGTTGTTGTTTTCGGTATAAGGATGGGCTTATATCCACTCCAGTTTAGAGGTTAACAGCATCTTTTTTTCCCTGAAATGAACAGTACAGTACTGAAATATATATATAGTTTAACATACTCTGCAATATGTACATGTGTCGTCATCCCAGGAAGCCAAACAGTTTTAGACATACAGCCTTGATTAAACTGTTTGTCTCACAGAAACTCAAATTAAACTTCACAGAACACTGAAAGTACTACAAAATATATGAAATCTCCTTCCTTATCTCCTTCAATGTAAATACGATGAAAGATGAAACCGGTGTAGTGAGAGGAAATGGAAAATGCTCTTTATTTGGTGCCAATTTCAGCACAGAGAGAATATTTTTCTGAATATTTCATCGATATATTTTTACTCATTCATGAACTTGCAAGGAAGAACAGCTTGAAGTCTAAATCCACATTTTTAGAGGAATTTATTTTACACTTATTGACAGGATCTAAATGCAAAATGTCTGTTTCATTTGACCAATAAAATTTTGCCCAGAAACATTTTATTTTATTCACGATATTAGTCCACTGAGACCATGTTGATCACAGCAAACACGTCTGTTTTTGACTGATCCACTGTCTAGCAAATAAGAAACAGGTTTAATCTTACCTGTGCTTTTACAGGGTTTGTTTACATACACATATTTGTCAGATTAAAGATTCAATTTATTTGTTTAAAACACAAGACACAAAGGTAAATTAAGGCAGATATGGGTCAAATTCTCCAAAGACACATGTTATTATTGACAAAAATGAGATTCTTGATTGCATCTTGAAGTGCAATTGTTCCTCAGTTGTGTGTGACAACAAAGAAAAGGACAGCGAGGTGATGTCCTAGTGTGGCACACACACACACACACACACACACACACACACACACACACACACACACACACACACACACACACACACACACACACACACACACACACACACACACACACACACACACACACTCCCACCCTCCTCTAGTCCCCATATGGACCCTCTCCTGAGAGAAAAAGCTATCAGGGAGGCGTGTATGTGTGTTTTTTATGACGTGAGGGTGTGTGTGTGTGAGCACAAGAGAGGCCAGTGCACCAGTCTGGAAATAGGGGACACATTAATCTTATTTGTCATAACCTGTCCCTTGAGACGCTCGGACCCCCCTGTCCCCAAACCCACCCAACCACACACCCACCCACATGCACACACAAAGACACACACACACACACACACACACACACACACACACACACACACACACACACACACACACACACACACACACACACACACACACACACACACTGACACCCTCCTGTGTGCTATCGGTATCTGCGACGGACAGAAAGAGTGAAGCTAATTACATGTGAGAGTTAAGACGGTGGAAACAAGACAAAGACCATGCTGGTGTGTGTGTGTGTGTGTGTGTGTGTGTGTGTGTGTGTGTGTGTGTGTGTGTGTGTGTGTGTGTGTGTGTGTGTGTGTGTGTGTGTGTGTGTGTGTGTGCTTGGCCTTTGTTTGGGTTACAATATAATTCACTTTGTGTCCTTTGCTGTTGCTACATTTGAGAAACAAAAATTACTCTTATCTCTCATTAGTCTCTGTTGGTTTCCAAACTTTGTGTGTCATGTCATCGTGTGTGTGTGTGTGTGTGTGTGTGTGTGTGTGTGTGTGTGTGTGGTCAGTACAAAGGGACATTATGCAGGACTCTCTCCTTTTTTCCTCTATTTTGTCATGGTGCTGTTGGCTAAAGACACCACGATCTGTGCTATGAAACCTGCAACAGGAAAAGACAAAAGCTGGTGAGAAGTTCGGCTTAAAGCCAAAATTAAATCTTGATAAAAGTGGACAAAAGAAACACTAAGGCCGCTTGAATAAACATAAATCAACCAAATGTTTATCTGTAATGCTGCTACACATCATTCTCAGAATATCTGCCTTTAAAAATTTGAGGTCGAGAAAGCAATTTAATGAAAGTTATTTGTTTTTCAGAGAAATTTAAAGAAAAATTTCAATTTAGCTTTGTTTCTTTGTTTGTTTACAAACCTGTATAGTCAAACCAGAAATATTGGAAGAAACATTTTATTCTTTTAAAATGATAAATTAGATTTATACTGAACTGGTTTTGACCACAAAGAAGGGTTTTCATTTTAATTTAAATTGTGCAAGTTTTTTGGGTCATCATTAATGCTTCAGTCTGAAACAACAGCTTTTTTTTCTCCACATTTTTCTCATGAGGTTCTTTAAAGATTTGATTACACACATGGTTCTATGGTTCTTCGACATCTCTGTGAAGAACCAGTTCCAGTTAAAGACCAACATTGCCTTCCAGTTGGTGGCGGTAATGCACCATAACGTTGTTTGTCAACTGCTATTCAAAGAGGAAGAAGAAGAAGAAGAAGAAGAAGAAGAAGAAGAAGAAGAAGAAGAAGTCTGGGTCAGAGAAATGATAAAAGAAGAAACTGTGGAATCACACATCGCTTACAGGTATCTTTAAAAATGTACTACTGGAAGATTTTCTGAAACCATGTGGCCAGCACAAGCATAAAATTAACAGTTGGGAACACCTTCAGCCAGTTAGCTGAGCAAGCCAGCATTTGCGTTATCCAATATAATCGTGTAGTGAACAGAACGTTTACCTAAATTCTGGGGAATAAGTTATGGGCAGAACGTGGACTTGAGAGAAACCTCCCCTCAGATGACACCACTGAATGAGACAGATGTCCTGTCACAAACTTTCAGAGATTGTTAGCTGGCTGTGTAACACTAAGTTGTTTTTGGCCTGACTGTCACTGACTAACTGAATGACCAAAGTTACGCCATTGGTCGGCCAAATGACACAGCTTCCTGTGTCTGCATTCAAAGCCCTCGTTTCAAAAGCCATTTCACAAACAGTCCAGCCATACAGTGAACCGGGTTTTGAATCTGCTAGTGAAATCGAGGCAGAACAGCCATTGTTCAGTTGCTAATAAGACAAGTTAAATGTTGTCTTTTCCTAATTTAAAAAAAAAGAAGTTTGTTTAATGGATCATCGAACAAAAGCTGTCAACATGCTTTATACTGGGAAACATACGGATTCTGTCCCCCCCCACCCCCCCACACACACTATTTTTCACACTCACTTTCTTCGGTCAAACACAGCTGTAGGAGATGCAGCATTTTTGCAGAACGACACCAACGTCACACTAATGAAAGTCTTTTTTTAGTTGTTATAAAATACAAAAAAAAGACAATCCAACCATCAACTCATGGCATCAGTCTGTATTTGTGGTTCTTTCATTCTCTGCTGGTCCCCTCACCTCACCCGGTCTGTCTTCCCCCTCTACCTCCTGTCTTTCTCTCCCTGTCTCCTCCTCTCTTCCTCCCCCCTCAGGCCAAACTGCAGCTATCAGATTTCTCTCTGCTTGGTTCTTTTCAATTAGACTTGCTCACTTCCAGCCTCTCTCTCTCTCTGTGTGTGTGTGTGTGTGTGTGTGTGTGTGTGTGTGTGTGTGTGTGTGTGTGTGTGTGTGTGTGTGTGTGTGTGTGTGTGTGTGTGTGTGTGTGTGTGTGTGTGTGTGTGTGTGTGTGTGTGTGTGTGTGTGTGTGTGTGTGTGTGTGTGTGTGTGTGTGTGTTCAGAGTGTACATATCTGTGTGTGACACCTCAGGAAAAAACACCACGGTGAATTCTATTAGGAAGCCGCTCATTTTCCAACACTCAAAATGCAGCAAGTGTCCACTAATTTTCCTCTTCTCTTCTCTTCTCTTCTCTTCTCTTCTCTTCTCTTCTCTTCTCTTCTCTTCTCTTCTCTTCTCTTCTCTTCTCTTCTCTTCTCTTCTCTTCTCTTCTCTTCTCTTCTCTTCTCTTCTCTTCTCTTCTCTTCTCTTCTCTTCTCTTCTCTTCTCTTCTCTTCTCTTCTGACTCACTCTGTCAGAGCATTAGCGTTGACAGCTGATTGCATTATAGGTGATATTGTTGCATGTACACACACTCACACACACACACTGAGGGACACATGCTCATGATCACAGAAATAATTCAGGCCAAGTTTGGATAAACATTTGTTCCTTCTTGTTTTCACAGTATATATATATATATATATATACACACACACATCTGTGTTTGCATTAGGAACTTTTTCTGTATAATTACAATACAAAGAATCAAGAAACTAAACAAAATCAGACATTTGTACAAATAGTACAAAACCACAATTAAGTAGACGAGCTGGTACTTGGATTATATACGTATGAAAGTTGTGAAATATTGTTTTGATCACCAGTGAAACAAAGAAGCAACGTTTCAGTCCCCGGATTGTTTGTGTTTACAGCATCTGTGCTATTAATGTGGTGAACTGTAGAGCTGAGAAAATAAATGCCCCTATAGATGGCTGAAAACTGTGAATTGTCAATTATCACTCTTTATGTTATGAAATTTATGGTCTGATATTTGCAGAACTCCATTAAAAATGATTACCTCTATGCGCATTATGTCATCCGCAGGGTAAAGTCTATGTGCCGAACGTGGAGCCTGGCATCCAACTCAGATGATACATCCAGAACACACCCTCACAGGAACACAGAGGACGCAATACACTTTTCTGCCAACTGCAGAAGGAGCTAAACAGGTGAGTCAACGCTTTGTTCAAGTTTGAATGATAGGAAAAGAAGCCAGTATCCCAAGATTGGACAAATCTGAAGCTTGTTATTTACATTCAGCATCAGTGTTTAAAGTAATGCAGTGTCCTTTATTATGTAGAGAGTAAAGTTGTGGACGTTGGGATGGTGGATGGGTCTGTATCCTTTCTTGACTTCACTTGTGATCACAGTCTGACCTGAATCCTGTTCCCCAAATTGCACAAAAAAAGGTGCACACCCTTAAGAGTCCTGTTAATTACAGCGCTGCAGTTACTCCGCCATTCAGTTAGAGTCCTGCAGCACGACAACAATCTTTCTTTTGGACGTAAAAAATGGTGTAGGTGGAGGAAACTCATACATCTCCAGTCTGTGTTTCCTGGTGAGCCATCCATCACTGGCATGATGAAGATGGCTTCCCCCTGTGCACCATGTGACCGGTAGAGAAGTCAAACTTGGAGGTCAGCATCTTCACACACAGATTTGTCCTTTAACTGGCAGTTCACTATGTTTTATATAGTCTCTGGTGTCGCCTCAGTTTAAATGTGTCTGTGGTGCAACACCATATTACTGTTGATGATGTTCACACCGTGCGACACCAGAGCTGGTTTATTGCAGACGAGATAAGGTGTGTGTGTGTGTGTGTGTGTGTGTGTGTGTGTGTGTGTGTGTGTGTGTGTGTGTGTGTGTGTGTGTGTGTGTGTGCCAGTCTATAAGACAGCCTGGGGGTTAATTAGAGAATAGTAAACAGAACACATGTGGCAGCTTAATATCCCCTCTGCCTTACAGCTCATTTCACACCCCAACCGCTCTGTTGCTCTCTTCCTGTTGTGTGTGTGTGTGTGTGTGTGTGTGTGTGTGTGTGTGTGTGTGTGTGTGTGTGTGTGTGTGTGTGTGTGTGTGTGTGTGTGTGTGTGTGTGTGTGTGTGTGTGTGTGTGTGTGTGTGTGTGTGTGTGTTTACGTGCATGGTCGGGGTCATGGGCGTTCCCCCACCACGTATCCCAGAGGCACTCACCCCCCGCCACACACACCCACACACACAGCTGTGGTGGAGCTGGTGCAGGTGTGTGCGTGGTTCGGAGGTAATTTAAAGCAGATGAGGTGGTGTCTTTCAGCCTGTGGCCCTGTCACTTCATCAATATCCAAAAGATGGAGGGACGGAGGAATGAGGAGGATGGATGGTTGGGTGAAGAAGAAGAAAGGGGGGAACACATGGTCTCATGGGAAGAAGACAAAAGGTCTATCTATCTATCTATCTATCTATCTATCTATCTATCTATCTATCTATCTATCTATCTATCTATCTATCTATCTATCTATCTATCTATCTATCTATCTATCTATCTATCTATCTATCTATCTATCTATCTATCTATCTATCTATCTATCTATCTATCTATCTATCTATCTATCTATCTATCTATCTATCTATCTATCTATCTATCTATCTATCTATCTATCTATCTATCTATCTATCTATCTATCTATCTATCTATCTATCTATCTATCTACCTATCTATCTATCTATCTATCTATCTATCTATCTATCTATCTATCTATCTATCTATCTATCTATCTATCTATCTATCTATCTATCTATCTATCTATCTATCTATCTATCTATCTATCTATCTATCTATCTATCTATCTATCTATCTATCTATCTATCTATCTATCTATCTATCTATCTATCTATCTATCTATCTATCTATCTATCTATCTATCTATCTATCTATCTATCTATCTATCTATCTATCTATCTATCTATCTATCTATCTATCTATCTATCTATCTATCTATCTATCTATCTATCTATCTATCTATCTATCTATCTATCTATCTATCTATCTATCTATCTATCTATCTATCTATCTATCTATCTATCTATCTATCTATCTATCTATCTATCTATCTATCTATCTATCTATCTATCTATCTATCTATCTATCTATCTATCTATCTATCTATCTATCTATCTATCTATCTATCTATCTATCTATCTATCTATCTATCTATCTATCTATCTATCTATCTATCTCTCTGTCTATCTATCGACATGAAACTACATAGTGTTAACATGGACAGCTGTTTGATTACCAGTCTATGAGAAACGTTGCGAATTCAGCGTGAAACTCTCTCATATTTTGCTAAAGTTTCATCCATCGTTGTTTTTACTTCTTCCTCCTCTGACGTTGGACCGAGGGCAGACTGGACGCTGCAGTGATTCACTATCATCTCTTAAGATGAACTGGGCCAAGGCCAGCTGGTTAGCATGCTAAATTTACGAGAGATCTCTGCAACCCCAAACATACTGCAGATGTCTTTAAAGAAATGAAAAAGCTGTTATCTGTTTGTATTCGCTTGATAATTAAAAAAAAAAAAAAAAAAAAAAAGTGTTAATGTTTTAAACTAAAAAAATAACTTTAATATTGTACCCTTAAGAAAGCTAGCACTGTCACTCAGCCTTACTGACAATTTTTTCTAGTGGTCACTTGTGGTATTATGACAGAAAAATCCCAAAATAATTTTAATCATAGACCCCTGTCATAAAAGAGTGTAAAACTATTCAATGGACAGGGTTTCACATTTTTTATATTTTGCAACTGCCTAGAACAGTGAGTTTCTCTCTAAAACATGGAAACAGGAAGTATCCAACACATCTTTCCCCGATGTGCCCCACGTTCATTTGTTCCTACTTGGGACACAAATATTTAAAAATGATTGAATGACAATTGAATTTAGATTTTTCCTTCAAGAGCCACATACAGATTAGAAGTTTTGCCACGTTTACTTGAAATAAACTTTTGCACAAAGTGAAAACTTCCCCCGCAACTGAAAGCTGCTGAGAGTGAATTGGGACTCCTTGTTGTCGGAGTTGAAGGCAATCATATTCACTCATCCGTCACGCACTTCCCCACACTCTCCCCTGCGTCTGTTCATCGTCAAACTACTGTCTTATTATGCCTGTTATTTCCTAATTATGACCACAAATTTCGTAGGCGGTCTGGCTGCAGCATTTAAGGCATTTACGTTTGACGACAGGGTGCATTTTCCCCGGAGCGTCGTAGTCTGAACTTAAGCAGTTCTTTCAGCGTGAACCAGCGACCGATCAACAAAAGACCAATCTGTTAGACCAATAAATGAGCAGTCAGGTGTGTGCGTGACTGTGTGTGTGTGTGTGTGTGTTTGTGTGTGTGTGTGTTTGTGTGTGTGTGTGTGTGTGTGTGTGTGTGTGTGTGTGTGTGTGTGTGTGTGTGTGTGTGTGTGTGTGTGTGTGTGTGTGTGTGTGTGTCTCCGAGCAGTAAATTAACACTCTTTCTATCTCTCATCTATCAATGGTCTGACACCAGGAGCAGCTGTGAGCACGTGCGCACGCACGCACACACACACACACACACACACACACACACACACACACACACACACACACACACACACACACACACACACACACACACACACACACACACTCTCTAATAGTTAAGCAATTTGGAATAATTAGCCCACTATACAATGCCTGCCCGTGGTCCCCAGGGGTCCTGTGGGCTGAGTGTGTGTGTGTGTGTGTGTGTGTGTGTGTGTGTGTGTGTGTGTGTGTGTGTGTGTGTGTGTGTGTGTGTGTGTGTGTGTGTGTGTGTGTGTGTGTGTGTGTGTGTGTGTGTGTGTGTGAGAGAGAGAGAGTGTGTGAGTGTGTGCGAGTGTGTGTGAGAGTGTGTGGGTGTCTGGTAAGGATCAGCTGTGTTAAGCATCCCGTGACATCTAAACTACTAATTCATTGCTACATTAACGGCATTGATTAACATACGGCAGACACACTGACACACTAACACACACTCACGCACACACACTGACCCACACACACACTCTTCACACACACATACATCTGGGGAATCCATTGTGATGCCTTCAGCTGTTTTTGACAGTCTGTAACCAGACTGTGAGCTGGTGTGTCTAAGAACACAAAAACACAAAAGACACAACCTGCACTGTTGGTACAAAATAACATTTCTAAATTTAGATAGTGGTGAAAAAAGTATTCACATCTTTTACTTTTACAAGAACTGTAACAAAACTGCAATGTAAAAATGTAAGCAGCATTTAAATATTGTCAACTAATCTTAACGAGCCTGACTGCGCCAGACTATCGCTCAAAGCTTTAGTTTTCTTCACAGTGATTATAGTTATAGATAAACTGCTCGTATTAGCGATCGCTCAGCCACTCTGAAGGGCGGACCAATCAGTGACCAGTGGCGGTGGTTAAGTGCGTTTGTTCCTTCCCGGACCCAGCCATCCGTGTGATTGGACAGCTGCGTAAAAAGTGACAGTGATACGCACAGCGTTTTATCCAAAGTTCAAAATTTTTCAACTCACGCTTTGCTCAGGAAAAAAACCTTTTGATGGTCACGGTCCCGGTTAGTTGCAGTGGTGTCACGGTGTCGGCCGGGTTCGGTACATACTGATTGGTTAAAATGAACCCGAGGTCTGCGCCCAGTAGGAGGGAACGACAGCAAACGATTCCCTACGGAGACCCAGACCCATACGTTCACACTTTGAATTTGGGTCTGGCTATGCTCAGCTAAATTTGAACACCTTCATTGTAGATTAGTTCACCTATAAAATTGTATCATGTTTTACAAACTGATTATGTGTTTTCAGTTTTCCATTTTGAGATGGGATAACATTGAAGATGAAAAATAATTTAAATGCAGGGAAGCAAAAGTATAAAGTAGCATTAAAGGAAATAAATGAAATATGACTACCTGAAACCTGTACTTCAGTGCTGTCCTTGAATTAATGTAATTAGTTACATTTCAACTGTGCCTTTGGATTTAATGTGCCGTTAACTCTGTTGAAAGCTGCTGAAAATAATGCCTCATTTAATCTGAATGTTGGTTAAACCGTAAAATTAAGGTTTTAGATTCACTAAAACCTTCATAGTTGTTGTGTAAAACACAATGTGGTCATCAGGGCTTTCACACTAAAAGCACAACTCTGACATCCGCATTTATGACAGGCTGTTCAACATCCATAGTCCAACCTCAACTGGACTCAAAAATACGCTGACCTCCACAATGCGCTCACAATGGGATTCTGGCCTTGGCAGGATGTGGAAGTTATGTATACCTACAATTTTATCAGTTTCGAGTCTCCCTGAATGGCTGTCATGAACTGTTGCAGCTGGGGGACTTTGTTTGTTACATTTCATTTAATTTCTCTCACTTCCCTTATTTCCTGTCATCTCTTTACTTTCAACTATCAAATAAAGGCAGATAAAATGTAAAATAAAGTAGAAATGATAATATCAGTGAAGCTAGTCTACTCTTGGTCTACTCTCAGAACTGAAAACACTGGTGTGAACTATATATGCCCATAACACTAATATAATTGATATACAGTAGCACATCTATGCACAAACAGTAACAACAAAAGTAGGTATGCTAATGTAGGCAATATCAAACACAAAATTATTTTATGTTTGAGTGACATTGGTGGAACCGAAATGGAAAAATAATTAAAGGCTAGAAAATAATGAAAAAAATGTCAGTTTGATTTAATAACATGTTAACAAACAAAAAACCCACACAATAATAACAACAAACTATAAATCCCTGTCTTTATTGATATGACAATACATCTTTCAAATAATACATTTTGTCAAATCTGTGAAATAAGTATAACGTATATAATTGTTCACACTAAACTGTAGATTTTTATAAAAATGGAAGGGAAATACACTGCTTCAGAGAAATGGGTCGAACAATACCTCGTTCGTACGACCTGTTTATACCAACATATTCTGGTTTCTAATGATAATAAGACGAGAATGACTCAGAAGGTTTCTGTACAGTAGAAGAGATGTGAAGTTTAGCAGCACTCAGTCCTAAAGACACTTAAATGTCCCCAAAAAACCAAAGGATCCTCAGTTTGTGTGTTGTTGTTGTTGTTGTTGTTGTGGCTGCAGACAAGCAGCCAATCGTGACAGAAAGGAGCAGAAAACATCTGTGTGTGTTCGGTTTCAGAGTCAATGACCGGGAGACAGATACCGAGAGAGTTTGTATGCGTGTACTTCAAAATAGAAAGTGTGTATGTCCCTGTAAGATGGAAAGATAATGATGTATAAATGTCTGTCTCTGTTGCTACCGAGCCTCAGTGTCCCACTGTGACAAGAGCCAGGTGCTGATGGGAGAGAGAGAGAGAAGAGAAATCAAGCAGCAAATCAATAACATCTTGATTGGAGATGATTACACTTCTCATTCCCCCTCTTCTTGTGTACATTTCTAAGTGTGTGCATGTTAGTTTTTGTCATTATGATCTCCAGCCGTCTGCTCGACTCCTCACAATTTGTCCAATCACACCGACACACACACACACACACACACACACACACACACACACACACACACACACACACACACACACACACACACACACACACACACACACACACACACACACACACACACACACACACACACACACACACACACACACACACACACACACACACACACACACACACACACACACACACACACATCTTTTCATAACTTCAGAGGACATTAAATTGATTTACATTCATTTCCTGGAGACTTACTAACCATAACTATTATAACATAACAATTTACTTGCTTAACCCATAACCTTCAACCAAGTCCTAATGCAAACATTTAATTATTTAAATAATTGGGGCTAGGTTTTTGTCCCCGAAAGGAGGTGAGCATTGAGTAAACAGATTTAGGTCCCTACAACATGAGCACACATATAACTGAGGACAGTCTTAACATGTTGCTCTCCCTTCAATAGCCCCATCCTCTAACCTTAACCATGAAAGACAAATAATTAGTCCTTATCCTAGTCTAACGTCAACATTAAAATCAAGTTTTAACCCACAAAGAGCCCTTTGAAGTTGTGAGGAGCAGCCAATCAACTCTTTCTTTGAAATGTACATAAAGACTACAACACTTTAAAAAAAAAATATATATATATAAAGCTCTTTCTTTTCTTTTTTAACCAAGTCAAATCAACCAAGTTTTCATTAGTCATTTAGTCACAGGGAAAATAAAAATCCCTCAAACTGCACCTTGTAAGAAACGTTATGATTAACGAGAAGAGGAACTTAAACTATTACCAGATGCCTAATTTTTTTATATATATATTTATATATATATAATAAAATTATTATTATTTTAAATGTGTGACTTTTAGTCAAAGAGGAGAATCTTTTGTCAGTGCAGCCGCAGAAAAAAGCGTTGACACATCAGTGGTTGTGGACAGTGCTCTCACAGCTGCAGAGGAAACTGCACACAGACACGTCTTAACTAAAGTCATCTGCAAGCATAAGTCAGTTAGTTTGACAATCTAACCAAGGATATCCGATTGTTCATGTAAGTTAACTGATGCATATATTTAACAGAATTGGAGTAATACTGCAACCCTGTTTCTTTATATCTGGCTGTTGTGTAGCTTGTTTTAAACAGATTCTTCCCCCAGTACAATTCTCAATCAAATGTAGGATCAGGCAGTTAGATTGCTCTATTAAAGGAAAAACCTTTTGAACTCTTCAAAGCCGGAAAAAAATAATTGTTGTTTGGTGGACATGTCTATTGATCAGGGTGTGATCGTTCTCTTTCTGACCTTATTGCTCTGTCCAGAGCCTGCAGAGAAAAAGAGAAAACGAGGTAGAGGACCATTGTTCTGTTCATTGACCCACCCATAAAACAACTGTTTGCATTTTCTCCTGCCCTCATTCCCCTATAACTGCCTGCTTTTTTCAGCACCCATCTCTGTCTTATCTTTTATCTCTCTCTCGGAGACAAGCTGAGACAGAGAGATGCAGACAGGAAGAAAAAATAAATCAGACAGTGATGGAGGTAGAGATGGAGCGAGGGAGGTAAACAGACAGAAGGAATAAGAGATAGGAAGACAGCGCTCCATGTCTGTGATCTCGGTGTGAAGCTGATCCCTGCTTGGCCCAATTCTTCACCTCACTCTATCTCTACACCTCTCCATCCTTCTCCCTCTGTTTGTTTATTATTGCACTCTCATGCACCCTGCTTTTAGCTAATTAATTTTTAAAGGGACGATTGCAACTTTGGTTTGGTATTTAAATTTAGGTTATGACCTTCCCTGCAGGTTTATTTTATAGGATTTCCTCCTCCTTTATCTCTTTTCTCTGTCATCTTTTTATTCTCTCTGTAGGTAGTGATCCCGCTGCTGACGTGTACCTTCACACCCCACAATTACTGTTAATGTTTGGCAAAAGGTAATGAGAGATGTGTGAAATGATTAGAAATGAGGATGTGATTTTACTAACAATTTCTCTTGTATTAGTCAGATGTTCCCCACTAGTACGCTTGATACTTTTGTTTGATTTTATTTAGCAGTGCACTGATTTGCCCTTTGCAAAACTTTCCACTGCTGTGTGGCTCCACTTAACACACATTTTTACAATATATTGCAGTGCTGCAAATGAGCATGCTGTGCAGCAGCAGCATGAAAATGTGAACAACAACTAGTTGCTTCAATTATGATTCCCACACTTACATTGTTTGCAAGCGAGGCAAACTAAAATATTTTGGCAATAGAAATTGGTAATTTGCTCCAATTTCAGTGACATTTGGAGGTGAACAATGCCTCTAATGTGATGCTACTCTCTGAAAGTTTGATATGAAAATTAATTATGACGGCAAAAAAACAGCAGTGACAAAAGAAGGTTAAAATTGATTTAAAAAAAGGAGGATTTTAAACTTTCCTACCACCCAAATCCAAAACTCCTCTCCACAAGAACCAAGAATGAATTCACCTGTTTTTTAATACATGAACAATGTAAAGACATAAAACAAATATAAAAGTACAAAAGAGGCACAGAACAATACAAAATACAGGTAGATACATGACCAAGAATGCCATAAATAGTAAAGCATGCCATATCATTCGTTATTTTTGACTTGATTTAAACTTTGATATCAGAGGGTGAGGAGTTTTATTTATTGATTTCCCAAATAGACTCAGTTTTGGTCTGTAGGCCGTGACTCATCATAAGTGTACAAGATGAGGAGGTGGTATGTATAGCAACCGGAATCACTCATCTAATGCATTGTTACACAGATAAAACAAAAAATATTGTCAAACTGTGTGATAAAAGACCCATTTTTATGAGCATGTATAATCTATTGACCACTTTGTCCCTGTTTGCATAGATGATGTAGTATCAGTGGACAGGTAGTTGATGCGCAAACACTGAAATGTTAATCTGCTGGGGTGACTGACTGAGTCTGAAAAAAAATCCAAAGGTTCCATCAAGTCATTGATTTGACTTGTTTGTTCAGCCTTTTGTGGATGGTATTTAAAGAAGTGATCAAAATGAACAAAATTAGTTTCTTGAAAACATCACAATGGCTTCCAGATAACAACGGCAATGGGGAAATAAATCAGAATGTGATACCGGACGACAAAAGTGTGTCAGTGTCTTTCTCCTCTTTCTGCTGTTTCCTGGGTTTCCTATTGTGCGTTTAGCAGCATCTAACATTACTCTGCAGGGTTTGATAAGCTGCTGATCAGGACTTGGGACATCTAAAAAAGAGGAAAGCTGAGACAGCTTGCCTCCTGTAGCTTTAAACATTCATTTTAATTTTCTAACAGGTACGGTACATGCAGACAGGTTCTTCATCCACTGTTATGGCAGGCATGTTCATGTATGTGCGTTTACTGTTAGTGGAATATCAACACCCCTCCTTGCCTGTACAGTGTCACGCCTCCTTCCTCCACCTCTGTGTTTGACCTTGTTGCTGCAGATCCTGATGGTGGGGTGGGGGGAGGTGGTGTGTGTGTGTGTGGGGGTGGGGGTGGGTGGGTGGGTGGGGGGTGGGAGTGATTGGGGGTGGCGGTCAAATCTCCTTCAGTTAACGAGCTGTCATCTGCAGACTGGAGTTCCCACACATCCAAACAGACCTTGAGTTCATGTGCCGCTGACCTGCCATTCACACTGTGCCCTCAAAATGGGTTTATTCATAAAAAATGTTGCGTGAACCCTCATCTGCGTTTGATGGTTCAAATTCTCCACCAAAATATTCATGATAGCTTTTTAGTATGGTCTCTGCATTTCTTCATTTTAGTTCACACTCACACATGGCTGTGTTAGGGTTGCATTTTTGACCTTTTGACCTTCCTGGTCAGAGGTCTCAGCCAATCAAGAGTCTAAATGTGAACAGAAGGGGCAATGGACTCCCTTGACTGTTCATTACAGCTCCCTTTCTCTTTGTGTGTGTGTGTGTGTGTGTGTGTGTGTGTGTGTGTGTGTGTGTGTGTGTGTGTGTGTGTGTGTGTGTGTGTGTGTGTGTGTGTGTGTGTGTCAGCAGGTTAAGAGCCTTTCCATTGGCACCATAGAGAAAGCGTGAATAGACTCTAATGATTGATTTTATCCTTTCACCCTGTCTCTGGGTGTCTTTCTCTCAACGTCAAAGCTGAAATTAGAGTCACAGTCGTGAGTTGCAGTACATGTTTCAAACATACACAGCCCACTCTGTCTGACCCCTGATGCCTCAGGTTGCTAAATATACGATGTAAGAAATTCTTTCTAAATAACCCACATCATTTGGATGCTCTATTTTTAACCAATGAATAAAGATACACTATCTAACATGAGAAAAGGGCCTCCAGATTTATAGGCTGAGACATCTTTTCTGTATTTTTATCAGATGTATGCAAATGACAGTGAGAGTTTGAACAATAATCTGAGATCCTGTGCTTGATGAAGTACGTTTTCATTAGATATTGCAGGGAAATTGAGGAAATTTCACTGTCGGATGGAGGCGTTTTGTGCAGCGGTGTCTTTCTCAGCTCCTTCCCACTCAGTGACTGTGCATCAAGAGGCCAGAGTGTATCATCAGCTGTTTTCTACTCTAGTTACTGTTCCGCCGTGTTGTCATTCTTGCCTGGTAATGATCTTGAGCTTTTATTTTCCAGGCTGAGGTCTATTAGTTCTCTATTTAAAACCCCAAGGGGGGAGGAGACCTCTGTGTGTGCAGCTATCAGCAGGGAGCACATCAGAGTCTCTGCAGGTCTGACGGTCGCTGATAAGAGCTGCATGATTAACACACACACACACACACACACACACACACACACACACACACACACACACACACACACACACACACACACACACACACACACACACACACACACACACACACACACACACACACACAGAGAGAGAGAGAGAGAGAGGGGCTGGTGCTGGTTAGTCTATTGTTGGGGGAACAACAGACGTCTGGGTGTGCGCTGATAATCAACCATCAAACCAGATTTTACAAAGCATTTTCTAGAAAAGCGTGACAACATGGAAAAGCTTTACTTCAGCTCGACACAACTAACAACAGAATAAAAACATCAAACCACACGGCAAAATCTCACAGTAAAAAGCTTAAGCCAAATAAAATATCCACCAAAAACAAATGTAAACACTAAATCTTTTTAAATAAGTAGCCTCAATATTTTGCTGCTAAGCAAACTTTAACCGTCACGAGGGAAGGGTTGGTGAAGCTTATCTTAGGAAATTTTGGATGATTTAGTTTGCCACTGTCACCGTTGATGCAGATATTTTTCAAATATAGAAAATCAAACTGTATGTAAATCCTTTTGTTCCTGATGTCACCCTGCACCCACTTCCTGCTTGGTCCTGTAAAACCAGCTAGCACATTTCACACCAAATTCGTACCAGTGAGTGGAAAATGAATTCTTAAAGATTGTCAGTTGTTTTGAGCTGAAATTGTAGTACTTCTCCTCTGTGTACTGTTTACTTGTTAATTCATTGTGGAACTGTAGCGTGGAGACCAAAAGTCCTTCACACAATATCGGACGAGGATTACATTTTTCATGGAGCAAGAGGTCAGAATGACTTTGCTTGCTGACTTCTTAAGCCCCAAATTCAGTTAACTGGTCTACACTGACATCTCCCATTAACTGAGCGGACCTAAGCTGACTTAACCAGACTTTCACTGAGCTTTCAGACAAAGTTGAATAAGTGTGGGCCCAAAAAAAAAACAGCAAGAAGAAGAAGAAGAAGAAGAAAAAAAAAATCCCTGAAAAGGACTCAACTCTAAAACCATTAAAGCATGTCCTTCTAAAACTTCCCTGTCATTTATTCCTCATTTATCCTCTGATCCCCTCTTCTGTTGTCTTGACTCTGCTGGGCTACGTTTTCCTAATTTATCCCCCCCCTCCCTAGTGCTGTCCTGGGCCCCTTGTGTCATGGAAATCCTTTGTTCCCCCTGTGTCTTATAACACATGCACACACATGAACACAGATGGAGTGAGTCAGTCTATTTACGCAGTCTCATCATCTATCTAGCAGGAATAGTCTTTTGTTGAACAATTGTCTGACAAAACAGAAAAAGGAAGCAGGGATCTATACGTATAAATAACATAAATATCTTACCAGAATCATTACAGTTACTGAAATGTTAATACAAAAATAATAGTCAAACATCTTTTTAGAAAGAGAAGAAAGAGTTATCTCTTCTCTGTTATTCTCTTTCTATCGGCAAGAAATTAAATTTAATGCCCTGGTGTAAAAAGATAATGATAAAAATAAAGATAAAAAGATTTTTTGATTTAAAAATTAAATCAAAGCCCTTTATCCCTTATCACTAATTTGGTCTATTTGAGAAACGGTCGGGGTGGTCTGTGTGGTTTCTGGTGGTCGCACACCTAACTTCTACCTTTCATCTTTGTCTCGGAGTGAAGTCAAACAACATATGATGCAGCTCTCCATCCATGAGAGCGGATGTATGCTAACTCAATGGAATAACTGCATTGCTCTGCAACTCTGTGACACAGGAATCAGCAATATTACTCAGAATGAGAGAGAGGTGCACTGCAAATAAGGAGAAAGTGAGTGAGAAGGATTGGCCCGTGCGTGTATTTGTGCCAAACTTCTATATGATATTCTCCTCTGATCCATTTACTGTCTTAGCTGACCAAGAAATTCCTGTGCAATAATCCGCCCACTATATTTCAAATAAGATTAAAATTTGATAGAAAAAATTTGACATTGACAACAACAGAATATAGTGCTGCTTTATCACGTGCGTCATATCCTTGTGTGTGGATGAGTCACTTTTCAGGCATTTTGCATGACTCAAAATTAAGTCTTAAGTCTTCTGTCTCTATAAAGTCCTTTTTTCCACCTTGGCAAGTCTTTTAATTGCATAATAATCTTTAACAGGTGCCACTTTTTTAATATGTGAGTGAATAGGCTGATCACACCATTTGCTATACATTTTTAAAGACATTGCAAAACATGTGATGTTATTTTAGAATGGAGAAGAGGTCAGGGTGGATGGATGGGTCAACAAAACGTTGAACATTGGTCAAACTGACAGTTGGGGTATTTTTTTTATTTTTTATTTAAAAAAAATAAAAATTTTACAACCATGATCACGGTCAACCACCTTAATCCCATATCTATTATTGTAAATATAATGACCATGAATACTGTGCATTATATTTTTTGAGACTGTAGGAAATTCGGGTTTGCATTGAACGCAATTTAACACAGCTCTAACGCGTGGATTCCACCGTGCACTCGTTTGTGATGTTGCTACGTTTGTGACGGTTTCTGCAAATCTTCTTTCCCCATCAGGAGCGTTTCAGCAGCAACTTGATTTTTCTGCCCGATTTGGCTGACGTGCAGATTTGGTAATTTTTCTTAAAATTTTGTAGCCTGGTGTTACCAGATCCAAATTCACTGTGTAAATATGTGGGTCTGGCTATGCTCCATTGGGAATCGTTTACAGTTGTTGCATCCTACCGCGCGTAGAGCTCGGGTTAATTTAGAAATTATCGGAGCAGCACATTTGGTGGTCAGATGGTACTCTGATACGTTAGTTTTATTACATCACTGCACATTCGCTCATGTCAGGAAAATGGCTGACTCTCCTGCGGCTGTTTGGAGGTTTGGTTTGAAGGCCATCATCTGTCTGTCTGCTTTCAAATCATCAGGCGCAGGACTTAGATTGGATCTTTTTGTTGACAGTGCTTTGTGCGGAAAAGGGATGTTCCAAATTAGAAATCAGGGAGGTATGTGAGCTGCTGATATCACCTGACCTGATTTGAAATTTTTTTCTGTGATCACTGTGCTCCCCAGAGGATAGAGAAAGACATATTTGTCTTTGTAAAATGGGGGAGGGGGGGAGGGGGTATTTGTGCTCAAATCTGTGCCAGCATCACATTTTTTGCCTTATAATGTTTTTACTCAGTTTGCATACAAAATACATCTGTTGTGTCCAAACTGTAAACATGCTTGTCTACATCTGGTTTTGACACAAAAGCAATGTGACAGTTCATCATGTTTGTCATGACTCATGAGTTAGGCATTCAATCTGAAAGGCAGGTGAGACTTAAACAAATTGGATCAAACTAGCTCCGGTGTGTGTCTACACATAATCATGTTGTGACAGATTGGGATTCGTCTGAGTTAACTACTACAACATACCATCAAAATAAAAAATAAAGCCCAGGTTATGATTAAAGGAAATGTGTTTTTCGTTAAGCTGGGGTTTACATGTCAGCATGCCTCACACAAATGGCATGTCAGATGGTCTGAATTTGTCCTCATTGTTTCATTTTTTACACCTAAGCTATTTCTGTCATTTCTGTGTGAAAAAGGTAAGTGCAACATACATGAACGTATGTTTCATCCACCACTGATTATCTGGAGTTGGATTATTGACATGCTGAGAACAGCTAGTGGTGCCAATTCTCCAGTCAGGTGTCATTAAATTCTTGCTGAGGAAGAGGGGACAAAGAGATGAGTCACTTTAAAGAGCCCCCATCCAGCCTCAAAAGCAAATGTGACGCAAACATGACATTTATATTTGTTTCGTGTAATAACTGGAAGTGTCCTCAGTGAAGCAGAAGATTGAATTACATTTATGTCAAATGCTTCATGTACTTTCCTATTAATTTACCAAAACTGTTTCCATTACTTTTGCCAGATTTAGCTTTTTATTGATACACTAACTTCCTGTCTCAGCCAAAAATCAAATATGTCGTCACACTTATTGTTTGAATGTTTGGAGAACACTTAACTATTTGAATTACTTGGATGATGCATGCTGGGGAAGACTATTTAGAAAAAGTTGAAATTACTGTCATGGGAGGGAAAAAAGTCAAAGTATGTGTGTGTTTAGCTGTTGGCTTGTTTGTTTTAATCCAAGACAACAGACACTCCTCGGCTTTTTATGTTTTATTTTTATGTTTTCAGATACAGCAAGTACTGCACGAAGACTCCTTTGTGAAAAATCCATGGCATTTTCCAATTTTTTTTGTGTAGCCTAAAAATATTTGTACATTTTCCCCCACAATATACAGTATCCAAATCTCATACATTCATTTAGGAGGGAAACTATTAATTAATATGAAAATCTACGGGGGGAAAAAAAACCCAACCAAAACAGAATAAAGCCAGACGTGTGTACCCACAGTGTTTCATTAGGGAATACCACAACTGCAAACATACTGTTGCTCACGCAAACACAACAACAGCTTAACAAGATAGCGCGGTAGGTTTAACAAGCAGGTTACTTCCTCGCCTCTCCGGCTGATAAAAATGTTTGTTTCCATGGCAACGGAGCATTGTTATTTTACAATCCACTCTTAACTGTCACCCCTTCAACTTTTTCTGCGTCTCTGTTCCTTCCATCACAGCATCGCTTCCTAGTTTTTCTATCCGTGTTCATCCTTTTATCTTGACCTGCATCTCTCTCTCCCTCCGTTTTCTCTCATCTCCCCCTCCCCCATCCTCTGTCTCCTCTTTCACCACGTTTCTCTCTCTTCTTCGCTTTTCCTCTACCCATCTCATACTTCCTTCATTATAAAGCTAAGAGGATTTGGTAGTGTGTGTGTGTGTGTGTGTGTGTGTGTGTGTGTGTGTGTGTGTGTGTGTGTGTGTGTGTGTGTGTGTGTGTGTGTGTGTGTGTGTGTGTGTGTGTGTGTGCGTGCGTGCGTGTGTGTGTTGTGCGTGTCCCAAGACCCAATTAACCCCATGAATCTCTTCTTTCGGCTGAGTTGTTGCACGAAATGAAAGACATTTTGAATAACAGACTTTAGGTGTGATGTTTTCATAAATGCAAATGGAAGCTAAATTGTCAAAGACAAAAGGGTCTGGGAAAAAAATCTCAGTTCCTCGGATGAAGGTCACCATGTAGACAAAGCTGGGACCTGACCTATAGAAGATCTGCATGTGGGTTCTAATCAGAGGTGGATTGGTTTCCAAATTTTGGAGGCAAGGTTGTTAAAGATCACAGGAGAAGCATCACTTCAACTGTGTTTTCCTCAACATGTTGACACAGCTGAGACCTGAGTGAAAATAGATCCGCATGTGGCTTCAAATCAGACGTGGATTGGTTTACAAATATCACAGTAAGATATCTTTTCATCACAAGTACATCGCAGACTATAAAAAAAAACATTTCTCTAATTTTAGCTAATTTTCAGTCACTCAATTTGATCAAGTGATGTCGACTACACGTGATGAACTTAGTGAAAACCACGCTTTGAACATTTTTTGATTTGCGCAGTAGGGAGGGTTTATGGATCGCTGTTGCACCTGCTGGCTGCATTCATTCCAATAGGAAATGTATAAACGCACAGGTATTTATCAGGAAGTTTAAAAATACAAAAAAAAATAAAAATGTAATGGAGTGCATTTCACCGGAGGAACGCTTGTTAAAAATAATAAAGGAAATGCACATCAATACAACAATAAATTAATATCAGTATATCAACCACATTACATTCATGTTTACAGTCACATTATGATAGTAAAAATAATGTAAAGATATTAAATATAGCAGCTTTAATATAATAAGTACTTCTCAACCCCTAAAAATGCATGAATGCTTTGATAATGTGAGCTGACATTTATCAGGGTAGGGAAACCACAGAGGAAACAGTAAAAGCATTTCTTATCATTTTATCGCACCTCGGGACAAAACAATGGCACAGACACAAAATCTCACAAACAGTCAAAGGTGTCTGGGGGCTATTGAAGGTATCAGGTGTGACCCAGCTGTGAACACAGACTGGTTAATAAGCTGTCTGTGTTTGAATTAATGACTCATAAACCTGTCTGTGTGTCTGCATGTGATGTCCCAGACTTGGGTTTATAAAAGTAGTTTTTAACACTCAAAATTAAATAATAAAGTAAACGTCAAAGCGATTTTTGTTCACGTGATACGCCACTGTCCTCAGACTTAGTATGCTTAAGCACATTTATCTCTAAATGTCATCAACATATTTAGAAAACGGAATTAAAATTGAAAAGACAGTCATTTTTCATTGTCGGCCAAAACCAGCGTGTAACTTTTCAGCCACATATTTATCTAATTGTCTCCGACAAGACCAGACAAATTGCCTGTATCTATATTTTGCTGTGAGAGGAATCAGCAATATCATTAGGTGTTCGGATCATTGTCGAATGGCAAATCCAATTTAGTGTAAAGAGATAAAATGAAATTGCACTCAAAATCCAAGAAATAGAGTTATTCAGGACTTTAATCATTGAAATATGAGAAGATTGTTCAAAAGCCTTACTGCTGCTATAAAACTCTGACACAGTTTTGAACAAATCTAATCTTTCTTTATCCTGACAAAGCTATAATTTTCCTTTTTCACTGTCAAGTTTTAAAAAATGATGTGAAGGATATGAAGACGATTACACTGTAAGAGACACTTTTCTCTCCAATACAAGCTTCAGAAGGGGTGTTGCTGCTAAATATGTCAGTGTATGATTATAGAAACCCCCATCAATGTCAGGTATTTACTGAACTTCTTGAAAAAATATTGGATCACGTACACAACAAAGGGATAACGCATCGTCTTACCGAAACGACACGATAGGTCCATTTCAACTGACTCCCAAAACGATGTATGTGCATTTTAAGCGCCCTCTATAGGACCAACAGGCCTTCACACCTACGCCTAAACCATAAAGTAACTTAACTTTTGAAAAGAACCAGTGACAAGTTTAATGGAGCTTTGTTGTTATGGTAATGATAATAATAAACACAGATGGCTAACTGTGGTTAACATTTGGTTTAGGCACCAAAAATATTTAAGTTGATGGCATAGGTGACATATATTTAAGTACATTATGTCAACGCTGACTTTTGATTTAACACGGGACACAGCGACTCCTGGGGTAAAGTATATAATTTGGGCCTCCTAATAAGTGTGCTAATGGTCATTTGGTGAATTAGTGGTACGTTAATAAGATCTGAAGGCTCAGAAGGCTTTGTTGTCTGCCATTAGACAGTTTATTGACAGCTGTGATTGACAGGTGGCTTGCCTGATGCTCTCCCGAGCTACTGAAGTGATCCTGTTTCAGGGACTCTGTTAAAGAATACAGAGTGATTTTAAAGAGCCTCAGTTTTACACTGTTCGGTGTTAAAAGACACTCACTTGATGATGTCATACAATATTTTTCTAAGTTCAATGATTGTAATTCATGATGATACTTAATTTATCCTGTTTGTACCAATGGGTTACCACGAGGTGATGTGTCCTCCAGTGTCCCGCAGGCTGGCATTCGCTTCGGTCCAAGGTTACGAGACATGTTTCCATGGTATAAAAGGTAACATCCCACACTCCTTACTTGGAAGGTTCTGGTTCTAATCGGGAAAAGATGGCACAGATCATAAGCTGCCATTTTGGGCTTTAAACAAATGGGTGATGTCACACCTTCTTACATCTCTACCTGTATACATTCCACGTCTTTAACACAGGAGACTGCTGTTCATCAATCCACATTGTCTCTGGTTCAGAACTGTATGTTTATTATTTTATGGTAAAAGTCCTCTAGCCTCTACAAAATATTCTTTTTAACACAAACCGTGATCTTTTCCTCAGTTGTTTTTGTGCCTTAAGCTTATCTATAGCATATCTCCTGCTGCCAGTATGCTCCTATGGGTCGTATCGGAGAGTAGAGACAGTTTGGAAGAACTGTTTAAAGACTCTGAAATGTGGCAAAGAGTGGATGTTTGAATGTTTAAAAGCTCCGCTGAAAAGCATAGTTTTCTGTCGTGACAACTAAAGACCCACGAGTCGGATAATTCTCAAGTATTAGAAAGTTTTCAAACAGCGTGAGATTCATTATGACTAATGTGATTCCCAGTTTAATATCAGTCCTTGCACAATCAGGGCTGAGACGCATTTCTTGGATTTGGATTGGATTGGTGTTTCATCGTCATGGATAAGCAAAATTGCAATATTATTGGTTCTGTTGAAACTGCTATTTTATTGTATTTTTTGAAAGCAATATCATTGAATTTGCCATTACATGATGTCTGGTAGATGGTTTCAACTTTAAAAAGCTCAGGAAATAGAAGTGTACTTTTTTTTTTATAACTCTTATGTTCACAAGGTCAATCTCATGTCACGGGAGTGCAGGATACTGACCCAATAGCAACCACAAAGACAGGGACAGAAAGCAGAAACTGCTCTTTATTGTTACAGTGGGTGGACGGAGAATAAGCTCAAAAGTCCGTGGTCTCCTCTGAGCGGAGCAGGAGACCGAGAGACCGGGGATGAGTCTCCAGCCGGAGGGTTCAGAGCCCACTGAGGGTCCTCGTGGACCGACGCGGGGCGGCGGGTAAATCGAACCGACGGCAACACCTGGCCGGCTGGCACGCCGGCGGGTAACTGAGTAAGGCAGACAAAAGAGAGACGGTCGGAACCGGACAGCGTAACGAGGGCCGGGAACTCACTGAGGTAACGTGGTACCGGGCGAGCTGACGGTACGGACCGATGAAGGTGGAGTGCGGGACCGGGGTAAATAATACAGCTAAGAGGACGTTAGTGGAATCAGGTACAGCTGTGCCAGCTGGGCGGGTGATGGTAATTAGTGTGATGTGTGTGTGTGTGTGTGTGTGTGTGTGTGTGTGTGTGTGTGTGTGTGTGTGTGTGTGTGTGTGTGTGTGTGTGTGTGTGTGTGTGGAGGCAGGCGGTGGAGAAAACCACACCCTCCACACGCAGACCAAAACACACAGCACGTGGACGACAAAAACAAACGGGGGGAATGACAGAACGCACTGTTAAAGGAGATCGGGGGAAACAAAGGGAAACGACACGGGGGGGCAGAAAAAGATCCCGACATCTCATCATTGTTTCCATCTCACTTTTGAGATGCGCTTGAAGTCTTTGGGTGTCAGGTGGCTCTGTTTATTTGGATATCTGTCAGCTTGTCTGAAATGTATTCTGTCTTCTGCTAATCTTAAATAAAAGTATAGAAACTTAACTCAAAATGTAATTTGTACTAACTCAGTGGTGATGGACACTTTCTCTAGTTTAGTATAGTATACTAATATCTATGGGTACATTTGTAAACAGTTTATATCATCATGTAATGAATATATGTGGCCTCTTGTTTGGCACTTGGAAAGGAAACACGTAGTAAGTTACACAGAGGAAGATGACTTTCCGTGAATGACTAATGACTACAACACCACGTAGGGTAACAGCTGTCTTACGTCACCCCACTATAATGACACACGTGACTATTTAACACGGATCCAAATATCTGTCCTTCTGCACCTCTTTCCTTCTTTTATCCTGAAATATGCACCTTGTTATCTTTTCCTCCGATTTTAGTCAATAATTGCAAATACCATCTCACCTACACATTTTGTACCGCTGACATGAATACTATTTCTGTTTTCTATTTGAGGGCTCCAACCTCAAATATTCCCCGTGTATCGGGACCTCAGATCCAGGTTTAAGGCGATGATGCGTGATGATGATTAAAATGATACTTTTCACCCCCCCCCCACCCACAAATAGGTCAACAGTCAGGGTCAGCTACGAGAAGCAGCAGCCACTCCCTCGGTAGACAGTTGAAAGTCTTGCTTGAGGACACTAGCAATCACGTTTCAAGCCCTCGCTGCATCTTTGTCGTCCGAGTGAGTTCACAAGTTCTGGTCTGTATTTTGACTTCTTTTGGCAGTCTCACTGCTTTCCGCCTCTCTTGTGGCATTCCTAAAAGACAAATAAATAAATAAATTACGTAGAATAATTCTTGGGGTGCGGTGGTGATCTTGAGGGTATCAGGTGCTCTGTGTGGCCCCGGCCTAATGAGCCACATGTGACCAGTTAAAAAGGAACCATCTGATCTGCCCATTCGCCTCATTACCACCCAATACATATTAATGTCCGGGGTCACATTTTATACATACAGCATACATATTCATAGCACACACGCAGGGGCCATGTATGTATCTTAATGACACGGACATGATGGGTTTACTGGTGACGCTCTGTTCTTTTTCTCCTCCGTTTTGTTCCATTATGGTCAGCGATGTGCGGCTCTTCTTCTTCTTCTTCTTCTTCTCCTCCTCCTCCTCCTCCTTCTTCTCCCGGTGTATGTTCGGGCATGTCATGTGCTGTTCACATGTTAATGCGCTGGGCGTGAGTCGTCTCGTATTGCACGGGGTTACAATGCATTGCACTATGTTTAATAAAGGCAGTTGTTTTTGAAGCAGTGTCCTCTTGCGTGGACCAAATTTGTGAGCAGCTCAGCCCCGACAGCGATTTTTTTTTTCCACCCCGCTCAGATTGTTTTATTTAAGGATCTCTAGAGGCCTGAAGTTTCCACAAAAATTTGATAAAAAGACTATACATGTTTTCCTTCTGCCTTTAATCATCTTGCAGCCCTTCAGTTGTATCTTTTGACCCCTTGGGGGGTGCGGGGGTGCGGGGAGTGTCCTCTGAAGTTACAAGGGGATGTCTCTGCTGATGCATGCAGGCATGGGTGTTGTTGGGTAACCATAGGTCACAGAGGAGCAGACGATTACACCTCCCAAATCTTGGGAAAGTTGTATGGATCTGGGAGACGTTAAATTGAACCAGCTCCTTCGGAGGCAGGTTTGAAGTGGAAAAGAAAAAGCATGTAAAGTCTGAACTCTAATGCATGCAGGTAGAAAACAGCTTGTTTGTGTATGTGCAGCCGAATCCACCTCGCGGCCTTTGGAAAGTGCTCCTCTCGAAACAAGGTGAGGGAATATTGAATGAAAAAAGGCACCCTTACTTCTAGTGGAGTGCTTGTAGAATCTATGACAGCCGTCTATGAGAACATATCTTCAGTTCAAAAGCTTTTTACAATGTATTTATTCGTTTGACAAGAGTCAGCACTATTTGTCTTCTGTTTATTCCCCAAAATTGTTGATTTGATTTAAGTGGGTTTTGTTCCTAAACCAAACCGAACCTTAACCGTAGTGGAGGCAAATTAGAAAACAGCCACATGAATAAGTCTTTATTGACCGTCTATGACAACGTTAGAAGAAGAAACAATGTCAAACTGCTGGTATGGAGTGTGAAGCAAGGAAATGTGCACGCAGGCAATCAGTTGTCAATAACAACATATTTGCCATCACGTTTGGAGAACTTAATGAGCACTTTCTGTTGGTTTTTAGTTCAACAACGTCAGCACAATTAACCGTCTCACTCGCATGTATTACAAATACAAGAAAAATGCATAACCAGAGTTGGACCAGTGCAACACATTTGTGCTGGTTAAAGTCAAAGTCAGGGTCTTCCAACCTTTATCAACCCATTGTGACACTTATGCTAATGAGCTGCTTTTCTCTCTCTCTCCATTAAAACCCTATTTGACCTTCCATTTGTCCTCCATAAGAGGTTTTTCTCTGTAGTTTTCCCTCTCTTTGTTTTTCTGACTGTCTCCCCCCCCCCCACCTCTCCTCCTGTTTCCTCTCCTCCCTCCTGCTCTGTATTTCTCTCTGTCAGTTTTTGTTTACAAACCGTTTCATCTGTGTATTGCTTTATATGTAAAACCCTTCTATTTTGAAGGGAGTTTTGTTTAAAACCCTGTCATTTAAATAGCTCTTTAAAGGACAGAGGAATGAAAAGTCAACAAGGACCCTCCAATTGTGTTTCTTGACAGGACTCACACACACGCACAGACACACACAAATACTCGCACACCGCCTGCCTGTCTACATGCATCCGAGTCTATTATTATGCTAATGAGTCTCCAGTCTCCACATGTCCCCACAGTCTAAACACACACACACACACACACACACACACACACACACACACACACACACACACACACACACACACACACACACACACACACACACACACACACACACACACACACACACACACACACACACACACAGCTATTTTCGCTGAGCTCAGCAGTATAGCTGCAGTCGCTGGTAGCAGGGAAAATAACGGAGAGTGGACAATTTCACCATCATAGAAGCAGATGGGATAGAATGGGCAGTGCGTCATTGATCGAGAGAGGAAACACACGTAACCCCCGCTGACAGGTGAGTATATTTTAATACCTTCTTTTCTTTGGACTGCCTTGCCCCCCACCCCCACCCCATTTAAAACATCTGACTCTCTGTGGTAAAAGAAACATCAAATAAAACGAGCCAGAAAGGTAAAAGGCTCAACAAGTATCCCAGGTGCGTGATGTGGCATCGTGTTGCATGAAAAAAATGGGTGAACTGTACTGTTGGAGTGGATTTTTTAATTTTTTTTTATATATAAATATCTTATTTCTAAACAATTTATTAATATGGCATTAAGCAATTTTTTTTTCTTCTCACAGAAACCTGAAAGCCTAAATGCAAATGTTTATGTAATTATGACATCTGTACATTTTTCTGAAGGCACATAGATTTTTGTCATCTATGAAGTGACTTTATCCAGTTTATGTCATGAACCAACTGTCATACAATAGCACCGCTATTCAAGGTGTAACATGTGAAACATGTGGACTTGACAGTGACTTGTAGGTTGAATGTTGTTGGTCCTTGTAGCTCAGGTTAGTCCAACCAAAAAAAACAATTATTCCTTCAGTTGGTAGATGTTCTGCTTTCTCCACCTAGTTCTGCTCTCTGCCTTTTCCAACAAGTCTTCCAAATGAAAATAACAAAAGCAATAGTTTTTCCATGTCATCTAGAATGACATATACGATTTTTTTTTTTTTAATTAAAAAAAAAAATCTGACGCACGATATAAGCAGGAACATAATATTTGTCTGAGCCTCCCCAAATCATAGCAAATAACTGTTAGGAACTGTTTAAACCTGTAAATCGGTTTAATAATGTGAAAACGCTGCAGGCACAAAAAAAATCTCAGTGGTTAAGGGAAAGATTGAGGGTTGGATTAAAATGGTCATTGTAGTTACATTATGGTTATAGAAAAACTGTGGTCATACACTGACAAGACTATATATAAAACCTAATAGATGTTTGAACTGTGTATGAAACTACTAGGTACTTTCATATTTGAAACGAGAGCTTTTAATTTGGAACAGATACAGGAAGTCGCAGCATTTGGCGGTGTAGCTTCATCACTCACTCACTCACTCACTCACTGACTGCAGACTTGGTAGCTCTATAAAAATGTTACCTGTTTTCCATATTTTCCCTCAACTGACAAGTCATCATTTCTGAGGCCCCTACAGGGCTTTGTCACTTACATTAATATCAAAATGTCATTTAAGGGCATTTGCTGAAACTAACAAAAGGCTTGTCAGAGAGCGATTGCTGAAAATGTCTTTCAACAGCTTCAAACAGGGCTGATTAATATACAGCGGGCGTGTAGGCCACGATGCCAAAACAATGAGATGGAAACAACTAAAAGAGGCTGTAAGCTACAGGAGGAGATGGATGTTGATTCCCAATGGATCAACACTACAAGCAACCCTTTGACCTTGATAATAGAAATGTGATTTATTGATACCATTACTGAAATCTCTTCACTTCTGAAGCCCTCAGAGCCCTGGATGAATGAGAACCCGTACATAGAGACTCAGACTACATCTTCAGACACATATTGTTATTCCCCGTATCTAATATCATACAATCCACCTGGGTGTTGAACAACAACAAAAAAACCTGTCATAGATCAGCACATGTTTAAAGCCAAATTACTAATCTACCAAAGACACAGATAGGCTGATGAGTATTTTGTGCTGCACTTCACTACACATACACACAGAATACATGTGTTTTAAAAAGACCCACTGTCATACTAACAGGACATACTCTTTCTCTCCAACACATTTATCAATGAGCTATAAAAATAGGTTAACTCCAAGGACCTCACTGAACAGAACTTACATAAACGTACACGTCACTGAATTACATCACACACCATCATCCATCCTGCCCGCCTGTAAGTGTGTGAATGGGGGTAGGGCTGAGCATGTGTGTGTGTGTGTGTGTGTGTGTGTGTGTGTGTGTGTGTGTGTCTGTCACTGTCTACTGGCCGGAGGGAGAAGTCTGTCGGTATGAGTGTGTAAACACCAAAACATTGCTCCATCACTGCGCGTCAACTCCCTTTCTTTTGACACATGCATAAATTAATATAGTGTACAGCAAAGTCCAATAAAGGCCTGGCAGTGTCTCTCTGTCTCAGTGAAAGACCATTCAGTAAAAACACCTTCACCTCAGTTATATTTACTAAACTCATTGGCTAATGCTGAGTATGGATTTATGCACGGGGGATCTGATTGGCCGAGGAGGAGCACTGATTTGCATAAAGGGAGCTTCATTGGTTGACTGCAGTGTAAAAGCATTGACCTGTGTTCAGTGCCACAAGAACTAGGATTTCAGTTGTTGGTTTGATGGTTCTCAGTCAAGAAAGGCTGTAAAGCAGGGGGGCGCCAAGTTTTCCCCTCTGGAGAAACGGTTACTGCTGAACCTTTATATTCAAAGAAATAAATATGATGGTATCGTGTTGATGTTTACCAAATAAAATTAAATGAGATCGACTGTCAGTTTTTGGAGCTTGTGTTTCATTATGTCAGATAGAGTGAGTGAGAAAAAGTTGCATGGTTGCAGCAATAACGTATTTTAAGAAATGTATTCACTTTGTTTTTCCTTTTTTTCAGGTGAAAAAACATGTAAAACCGTCTCACATCTTTGTGGATATAACACAAATCAAATAAATCCGGTTTGCAATTAAACATGCTACACTTTAAGCAGAATCTGATTGGTATGTATAATCTACGTTTTATCGAAAGGCAACTGGACTTCTTTTAGTTTCTTGAAGATGTTTCACCTCTGATCCAAATGGTTTCTTTAATTCATAGAACTGAAGAAATGTATTCAATAAACTACAAGATGTAGTTGGATAAAAACATAGACCTGGATGAATGAGAACCCAGACATTTGTAGGTTATATGTAGTAGTAGTGTCCAATTACACTCTGTCTTAAAATCTAGAAAAAAAAAAAAATCCCATATCCAAATTTCTTGACTACCAATCTAAATTGTATAAATATATATATAATACTAATAATATATGAATTTTTACGAATTATTTTGTTGATGTTTTTCCTATAGCTATATATATATATATATACTGTAGGATTTAATTTTTTTTTTTATATATATAGAATTAGATTTTATAGAAATCTGCAAATGGTCTTTGACCCCCAGTTTGTGAACGAAAAAAATACACAAAAACAACGAAACCTGCCCTATATTTTTCACTGTCATAAAATCAGCGTGAGCGAGCACTTAAAACAGTCGAATTAAAAACCCTCCCCGGCCATCACCGCGCACCGCTGCTGGTGCCACAAGACAAGATGCTCCTTTTTTTTTTTTTTCTCCTTCTGATGAATAAAATTAAGCTCTCTCTCTCTCTCTCTCTCTCTCTCTCTCTCTCTCTCTCGCTCGCGCTGGTATAAAGCCGCAACAGCTGATCTCGTGCATCACAGAGAGCCGCAGCTCCGCACGCGCAGAGGAGAGAAGAGACCGAGAGAGAGTGAAACAGAGAGTTAGCGACCGGAGAGATGAGATGTTCCGGTCGTCCAACTGCAGTTTTAAAAAAAAAACATTTTCCAGCAATATTTACGAGGAGCAAATATTTGGCTGAGTTTGTGGATGTTTGAGAGGCCAAAGTCTTGTGAAGGTCTCCAGACGTTTTCTTGGACTCAGCGCTCGTCTTTTTGAGCCTCTTTAACACCCGTTTCTCTCCGACCGTTAAGCCAACCGTTACAACTCGTTGCCTATACGCTTTACCACTTCTTTTTGGAGGCACCAGTGCTCCCAGCGGTTTGATTTTGACCAAAAAAAAAAAACCAAACAAAAAAAAAACCCTAATTTTGTTGACTCACCTTGGGATTTCCAGAAGAGCTAAATTTGACCGTTAAAATTGCCTTTTTTTTTTTTTTTTTTTTTGGTCTCTTTTTTTCCTCTGGAGCTGAACGGCAGTTGGCTGTGGCACGCGGTAAAAATAAGGGGAAAGAGTCTCGCGCTGAGAGGAGCTGTCCGGTGCTGAAACCTACGAGACTGGACGGGGGAGGGGGGGACGGGACGGGGGGTGGCACGTCAGCGACTGTTTGCTGGGAGCTGTCCGCGTGCTGAAGACCAGCGGGTTCTGAGAAGACAAAAACGTGACAAAAAAATGTTTCTTTAGGAGCAACGGGATAAGAAAAAAACAACAACAACAACAACAAAAACTAAAACAAGACGCGAGGGACGTTTATTTTATTTTTTTCCCCATCGGAATAGCCATACAAGAACTGATTTATATGTTTATTTTTGACCTTTAAGAACTCCACAGGTCTTCCAGTGACGAGCTCAAGGAATAAAAAGAAACTATTTTTCACCCTAGGATCCAACAATCACACGCAAACGTAGCCTCTATTTGAAGAAAAAAAAAAAAAAAAAAAAATTAATATGCTGAAGATGCAGAAGCACGCGAAGAGCGCCTGGTTGGTTTGATCTTTAAAAGCCATGTCTTCACTTTCGAGGCTGTTTGATGGGAGGACGCCAGCGCACCTTTAGTAGCTGAAAGAGGGAGAAGAAAAAAAAATACATGCTAAAAATCAGCTGAATAAGTGTTTCATCAATAAGGCTTTGAGTTCGGACCGAGGAGGGTGAGAGAAGAAAGAGAGAGCGGGTGTTAATCTGTATGAGCGTAGGAGCAGACACTCTATCATCATGCCTCGGTCTTTCTTAGTGAAGAAAGTCAAACTGGACGATTTTTCGGCTGCTGACCTGGAGAGCTCATATGGTCACAGCCGAAGAGGAGAGCTCAGTCTGCGATTCCATCATCATGACAAAGGTTAGTCACCCCCCCCCCACACACACACACACTCTCTCTCTCTCTCTCACACACACACACACACACACACACACACACACACACACACACACACACACACACACACACACACACACACACACACACACACACACACACACACACACACACACACACACACACACAGTCTCACACTGCCAGCCATACATCACCCAGAGTATTTCTTTTATCCCCAGATTTAAAGCATCAGTCATGACTGTTTCAGAAGGAGGAGGAAAGGGGAATTACAGGGTCACACTCCGGTCACAACCCAAAAATATACCAATTGCAAACATTGAAATTCTGATCACTGACATGTTCTCTCTCCCTGAAACACTGTTTTGTGGAGGCGTAGATGTGAGAAATGGCAGGAGGTGAGGAAAACCTACATTTTCAGTCAACTGGGAATTTGTCACACCTGGGGGGCGATGAAGGAGTCAATTATTTGAAAGTAATGTAGTGGGTTAAATGCGTGATGCCTGTTGACCCTTTCCACAGCCAGGTCAGAGGTCAGGGCAGAGCAAAGGAGTCTTTCTAAAAGGCACTTCATCAGGGGGAATTATTGATCACTTAAACCCAATTTATACATGAAAATGTGAAATTTGTCACTTCCTATACACCGGACATAAACAACCTTTTGGATTTAATTGTATGTAGGACATTATGCATAACACCTGCTAAAAATTTGGAAAATTATATGTAAGAAAAACAAAGGTTTTATACTCCAGGTGGTTTCAAATGTGATTTTATTTGAATCTCTAGTTGAATTTCAGGTTTGTTGCTGTGACACCATGGACTATATCTATAAAGTAGCCTATAATACTGCAATAGTCTTCAAATTTTACCTGCAACATTTCACATGTTGGCCTTCGAACATGCATCCTGAAACAAATGTTGATGCCAAGTAAATAAAGTTATCTCCTAAGTTATCTGCTTAACACTAATGCACTACCACTCTATTTAACATACAGTACAGAACCCATATTCAGGCATGAAAAGTTTTAAGCACAAAAATAAAATAAAAAAAATGTCCTCCTTCGAATATATGAAAACAGTGGAGGAGCAACAAGAAGCCAGAGAGCTGAGATCATTGAAGAAAACCATGCTAAATGATTATGTTAATACATTATGTCACCAGCACACATGCATTAGGATTCACCGTTGTTCTCTTGCCAATTATATTATTCAAATCAGTTTCTCTCCAGCACCTGTGAGTCTCTTTCCAAGATATTGCCCAGTTACATTGACTGCAAATGGTTCCCACGCACTGTGTAATCCCGGATAAACAAGCAAAATACAATACAAAGTCAGTGAGAATGGACAATATTTGGGTCAAATATTCAGTGGAAAGGCGTGAAAAGCAGAAAGTATTGATGAAATACTTGCCTGGCATTTCTGAACAGAAGATCTTATATGTGCTCTTAAAAGATTGTGTTGATTTTCCGAGTGGCGTTTGGAGTTAAACCTCAGAAATTACCACTACAGGCACTTAATGCACCCGGGGGTGAGTCTTTAACAGAGGTAACAGCCCTTGTTTATGTTAAGACTGCGTTGATATTTATAAATAATACACAAATAAAGTGTCTATATTCACAACATAAAAGTCATGATGCCTTTTAGCCTTGTCTAGCTTGTTGTTTCGGTTTATCTTTGGCGACTCTTATCACTCAGCAGTTTACAGCAAACACAGTGCTAAATGAAGTAAATATTGGACTTATAAACGGCCAATGACGAATAAATAACTTTGCTGGGATGGAAATAAAATCCATTTCGTGAGTTAAAACGCTCTCCGTAACACTGCTGTTTTGCCAAAATTGTGTCTTTCAACTTGTTTGTGCCCTCTGGTGGGCAAAGAAAGATGAATGCAGCCTTTAAAGAGCTACAGAAAAACTCACTGTCACTGCACAGAGACAAGTGTGTCGCGGTGTTAGTGCAGCCTGGTGGTTTTCACATTGTACCAAGGTCAAATGTAAGATGAAAAGATCCCCGGTGTTCTGATGACACATCAGAACACCTCTGAACAGAGAAACACACAACAGCAGCAGCAGCAGCAGCAGCAGCAGCATTGTGGCAAGCATGTAAAGACTGAGGGAGCTATCCCTTCTTATAAATATAACAAGACTTTGACTGAAGCAACTGCAGCTTGTTGCAGGCACGCACACACGCACGCACACACACACACACGCACACACACACTGCTGTGTTTCTGTCAACTCGGCACATTTCCCAGACAGCTTGCACAGCTGAGTGCACAGCATTACACACACACACTCACACACACATACACACATACAGGAAGCAGTCAGTGACCTACAAGTGTCCAAAGCACACAAGTGTGCGTCAGTTACTGCTGGTTTGGATCAAAAATTAAATTGTAGCTTGCAGCTTTTCTCTCTCTCTCTCTCTCTCTCTCTCTGTCTCTCTCTGCCTCGCTACGTTTTCCTTTCCCTTTTCTAATTCTCTGTATTTCAAAGACACATAAAAGAGGGATGGCTTTGGTTTGCCAGAGTATTTAATCTTTAATAAGCATTTAGAGCAGCTATCAGCTCTTATGCTGCTAAAGTACTTTGAAATGAATACAGATGTGACACAGCGAGACGGAGACGGAGAGAGACAAAGACAAACAAGTAGAGACAGTACACTGATGCTGAGGTGCACAGTAACAGCAACACTTGCTATAAAAAGAGGAAGACAGCGACTGCTCATGTTTAATTGTCAGGGATATAATTGCCATATTGCGTTTACACCTTAAGATTTTGCATCCTAAAACCAGGGATTGAGCTTGATTTTATGTCTGTTCTCACTGCCTGTTTAGTCACTTACTCACTGCTCAGTCTGGCCATTAGTATCTTCACCAAGGCAAACACATACAGCTGAAGAAGAGGTGACATGATACACACTGAATAGTGGACGAGCATAAATGGAAAGTTATTTTGCCCATTGCTCAAGACATTTTCACCAAGAGCCAGACTCGGGTCAGTGTGTCTGTCTGTATCGATCCATCCGTCCAGCACAGAGCATTATGTTTTGGCACCCAATCTGACTGTTATCAGACTATTGAATTATCATCACACATCTGTCCCAAATATATAGGCTAATGGGATCCTGCTAAACCTACTGGGCAAAATACTAAAGATTAGAAGGTTACAGTAATGGTGACCTCTAGTGGTCGTAGTAATTATCGTGGGAGCGAAGGAGGAAGTCAAGTGACGTTGTATAAAGCGCAACAAAGTCTGCGTCAAACGGCCACCACGGTGACGTCACCCGTTGGTTTGTGAACTGTCGTTCTGAAGCCTCAAGTTCGACATTTCGGGCCGTCGCCATCTTGTTTTTTTTGGGGAGCCAGAACTGACCGTATTTGGACACTTTCGGTGAATCTGACTCAATCTGATTGGGAACCCGAGGACACTACGCTTACCTCACGTATAGTGGAAACCTGACAGCACCACAGGCCTGTCAATCAAACAGAAATGTCCTGCAAAATACCACTTTTTGAGGTCTAAAATCAAATTAATGACGGGAATATTTTCAGATGGACCACCAGAAAACTACTAAGAAGAAGTGACTTTAGAAAATGACACCATCGTCACCTGTGGAAAAAAATTATTGACTCTGTTTTTCATGATAGAAGTTGAATAGGAGTCTATGGAGCCAGGCTTTTTTGGGGCCGACCCCCAGAGGGCCTCAGTGGTACTACAGCTTAAGACACTTTCTAGGCTCAGTTTTCAGACCTGGAGGCTACGTCCACTTTTATACACAGTCTATGGTTTGTGTACATATTATGTACATATGTTAACTTACGAAACATTTTAAGTAACGTATGTAGCATTTTTTTGTGTGACATTAGCAACGGCTCTTACATAGCAAACTATTATCTTTTCCTGAGCCGAAACCTAACTGAACTGCGACTGTGTCTTAATGTTAACCATTTGTTAATTATTATTGTTACCGTGATAAAGAACGTCCAGTACGCCTCCTGAACCTACTAGTAGGTTTAGTAGGCCCCCACTAGCCGATATAGTTGGGACAGATGATGACAACAGCCTATTCAATAGTCTGATAACAGGCAAACTGTTTGGTTTTGGCCGGCAACAGACGTAAGTGGTTTATCTATACTTTTTAAAATTTCTACAGTTGGTAGCAGCGGCTTATGAGGCAATGGCCTGTTCAGTGGAGATGTTCAGTGTCCACCAGTTCAAGACTGTAATTGAAACCAGTTTGAGTGATTATGACGCTTTACAACATCCTAAAGACTGGAGCTGTTCTTAGTCAACTTACATGTTTAAATAAGGCTTTAAAATGAGCACTTGGTCTGTTTCAAAATGTTACCCATGCTCTATAAAACAAGACACACTCATACACATAAACACAGTACTTTGTTCCAGAGTGCAATGATTGAATATTTATGATTCATGATTTTCTCTCTCCACGCCATGCCACTCTTTCTGACTCCCTCGATCTCCCCTGTATTCTTTTTTCTCTGTTAGTCTGTCTTAATTAAATTCAAAACATTGAATTACAATTAGAGCTGTATAGCTACAGCTCTGCCAAACCACCAACACTACATAGCACATAACATCACTTTCTGTCTGCGACCTTTCTTTCTTCCTTTCTTTCTTTCTTTCTTTCTTTCTTTCTTTCTTTCTTTCTTTCTTTCTTTCTTTCTTTCTTTCTTTCTTTCTTTCTTTCTTTCTTTCTTTCTTTCTTTCTCCCTCCCTCCCTTCCTCCCTTCCTCCCCTCACCTTACTGTACTTCTCCTCTCTCTACCCCTTGTCTCTTAGTCTCATCATGTTATCGACCAACATCTGAGCTTTTCTCAGAACTGCATCATGAAATTATATTACCAGCAATAGTATCTCCTCCGCAGTCTGTGTCTTAATGCTCACATAGTGCTAATTGAAATGGAGAGCTATCGATCGGCATGGATCCACAGGAGTTGTGGCTGTGGGTTATTAGCGATTCTGTCTCTCCTTGTGTCTGTTATAGTTCAGCCTGTTGAGTGTTGAAGCCAATAATAGAAATAATAAAGCAGCTGACATCGTAACACGGCAGCAAATAATTGATCCGATTTGTCAGAAGCTGAGCAAAAAAATTGCGGGTTGCTTAGGAATTTGTGAGTCCTAGGCAAATACTGTTTAGCTCAAGAGGGAGATTGTCATGTCACGGTGCCCACTGAGCAATGCTACAGACCCCCCCGGCTTCTGTAATAGAGATGTTCTGGGTACAAGAGTTGAAGTTTTGACAGCGCCGAGGTGTGACTGTGTGCAGCTGGAGACCTGTCAGGAAAGGTGAAGCAGATGAGGAGCAAGTGTGCTCACTGAACCGTCTATGAAAAATAAAGATTTCCCACTGAGGGGAAAGTGTCTCCTTCTTGCTTGCAAAGACATAAAAGCATTTTACTGCCACTATAAATACCACAACTCTTTATATCACCTCCAAAAATAGTTGTGTTTTAGACGTGCCGCCCAGTGTTTCTAAAGAATGGACTTGTGTCTGAAGGGTATGTGTATTAAGGGGGAACATAAAAGATTTTTCTTAATAATAATGCACATGTTGTTAATGTGATCCAGGGTGGTCCAATTAATATTTCGAAACCAGAGACGCCAGGCTGTGAGCAGTAATGTTATCTGGAGACAAAACATTAACAATGAATGAGTTTGATTTGTGGCTTGTGTTTTTGCAATTATATGAATTCAGTTTAATTTTATTGGCAGCAGTGGGTACCACATGTATTGTCTTCAATTCCCTTCTTATTTCTGCGAATTTTATGATATTTGAAAATAGACATCAGATTTAACAATACACTGGGAGAATTAGCACAATGACCTCATCAATAAGTCATTTATAACATTCCATTAATGTATTAGTCAACAGTAGCGTGCAGTTTCCTAAGAACGATAGAACCATAAATAGTTTCACCTTCACTCAGTGCTGGTAACATTTGGCCTGAAAGTTAGCTGTAGTTGGAGATCTGGACCCGGGTAGTGCACATGGTATGAAGTAAAATTTTCAGTGTTCCATTCGATGTTGAAAATAGAGACACTGTAAAAAAAAAAAAGGGCAGCTCCTCTTTATAGAGAGGTTTGTCAACAGTCAAATGTCAAAGGACAGAAAGGATGACTCTTTTTGAGCAGTGTATTCTCCCTTTCACCTCCTTATCGCTTTTGTAGCACTCGTGTAGCATCCCTGTAAAGATTTTCAAACCAGTTTCTAATTTCCAATCAATCCTCTTGCCATGACAACTAACCTCTTCCTCTGTCTCCTCAGGCTACGTCAGCGATTATCTGAGTCCAAATTCTTACGATGACGTGGTGGGAAGCGACTCGTCGGTCATCTCTAAAGTACCCTCCCCGAGCCCCTCATCAATCATCTATGGACGCATCAACGACACCTATTCTGGCATCAATGGTGACAGCCATGGCGATTCGGACCAGCCGGACAGCCCACGGTCTGAGGTCTCGTCCTCGGCCGGCGGATACATCAACGGGGACGCGGCCGTGAGCGAGGGATACACGGTGGATGCCTTTTTCATCATGGATGGACGATCACGAAGGAAAGCCACAGCAACCCCGAGAGGCACCACCCCGAGGCACACCTGCAGCGAGTGCGGCAAAACCTACGCAACGTCCTCCAACCTGAGCCGGCACAAGCAGACGCACAGGAGCATCGACAGCAAGATGGCCAAGAAGTGTCCCACGTGTGGGAAAGTTTACGTCTCCATGCCCGCGATGGCTATGCACCTGCTGACCCACGACCTCAAGCACAAGTGCGACGTGTGCGGCAAAGCGTTCAGCCGGCCGTGGCTCCTGCAGGGCCACATGCGCTCGCACACCGGCGAGAAGCCGTTTGGGTGTGCACACTGCGGGAAAGCGTTCGCTGACCGCTCGAACCTGCGTGCTCACATGCAGACACACTCAGCCTTCAAGCACTACAAGTGCAAACGGTGTGACAAAACGTTTGCACTCAAGAGTTACCTGAACAAGCACTACGAGTCGGCGTGCTTCAAGGGGGCCTTCTCCCCTCTGAGTTCACTGGGGGAATGATGGACTCACTAAACCATGACTGGGGTTCATTTAATTTATTCACATCAGATATTACCGGCCTCACTTCCGACTTCTCCTGCTTTCCCCTAAAAGAAGAACCTGAGCACCACGAGGGAAAAGTGTTTTCTCTGCAAGGATCATGAGGTATATGACAAAAATAGATGGAAGACGTCTGTTTTTATCAAGAACCCTCCATTCTCTCCTTTGTGTCATCCTTCCTCATCTGGAAGTGGAGTGAAAAGTTTTCAATGCCTGATTTAGATTGTCACCTGCTTCGATAGGATATGTCCCCCTGGGGCTGTTTTAAATATCTGTGAAGATAAATAAAGCACAGCACATCTAGCTCATCATTTTTGAAGATACCTAGATCTATTTATGTCCATATCTATCCTCATCATCCTGTGTTTTCTTTTTTTTTTTTTTCTCCGAACGATGAGGAAATGACACTGAAGCACAACCTCCTCTTCCATCTCTCTCTCTTTGTGACAGGAATTTCACAGAGCTTAAAGCATGAATCACGTCATCAGTTTCTTGCAAAGAGATTCTATGAACTTTCATATTTTATGATTTTTTTTTTAGAAACAAACATTCATAATCTAAAGGACACATCTGGTGTCCTGTTTTCGTGACACTGACCTTGGACTGAATTTACAAGGAGATAAAGCATCAAAACAAAGAAAGCACACAGTGTTACTTCTCAGCAAGTAAACAAGACACTTGTAAAGATTTTGATCTACACTTGTTAACACCTACAGTTTACCACGTCTGTATACTATTGACACAACCACAATGAACTGTGAAGAAAATACAATGTACAAACCTGCCATAACGCGGTACTACAGGTATAGCCAAGTACACCTGTGCAGTGGGAAAAACTTATTTTTTGTGACGTTTTTTTAAACCATAGATGAGGGAGCTGTTTTCTTTACTTCAAAGTAACGTTGGTGTTTGTGCTTTACTTTACGGCAACCAGTGAAAAGTAAGAAGGACATAAACTGGACTTCCAGTTACAGGATCAGATGGCTGTAAACTCCACCTGAGCCACCAGGGTATTCTTTAACAGTGTTTTCCTATAACCTGAATCTGAGGTTATTTATTTTTATTTGTCAATGTCAGATGGGGATTGAGACATTAGAAATGTCCAGATTTTCCTCAAAAGGTCAAACCTTTTTCAAGTGTTGTAAAAAAGTTGCCATCGAGCAACACAGTATTCAGCTTTGAAGTTTTCGTCTTTCTTATGTGTTTATTTATTGCCTCATTTATTTATTTGTTTTTGTATTAATTTGCACTTTACTTTGTTACAGGTTTTTTTTTTTGCCTTTGTTACAAATATGCCAAAGCATTTGACACTTTCTAATTACTGAATATCTTTTACTTTTGTCTGCCACTTTAATTATAAAAACTACTGCATGCAAAAAATAACAATAGCCTAATAATGGAATCTATGCCAATTTTATGAGTCTTTGGGATATTTTTGCCAAACCTCTTAGATAACAGGCAAATTAAGGAAATTTCTGTCATGGGCAATATTTCATCCATATCTGATAGAGCAATAATGCATGACATTTTTGAAGAGACGTGAGTCATAACTGCTTGTAACATCCTGATTTTTTCCAAGTACCACTATTCTATGTAGTTATGAGAAATGAAATTTCAGGGAGGTAGCGAACCAAGTTAGTGTTAAATAATGGAGGGTTGGGTTTGGAGCTCTAAATTTACAGGAACTGGGACGCTGCCGTGATTCTTTGAGGCTTTAGCCAGTGACTTTTGTGAACTGCTTGAAAAGTTGTAAAAAGATCAAATTAGAGAGAGCAGGGAGTCACTTTTCCATTTTTCCAACCTCTGATGCTTGAGTATGTAATATTATCCCAAACATTTGCCTCCTAGTTGTGATTATATCTTGGCACCATTAGCTTATTGACAATTACGTGTGTACAAGCATTAGGAGCTGCAGGGGCTTCCAGGGATTTACACAGATGGCTCAACTCCTTTAGATGGAGGGCTCTGGGTTGGGTCGGGACGGGTCTTTTTGTACATGGTTTATGCACTGCCTGCCTCGTATTATTATTCTAAAATATTGTAGAAAGTAGAAGGTACTGCTGTAGACCTCTGGTGCTGAAACATGGACGAAAACACCAACTCGGAACGAGAACAGTAAAAGGTTTTGGTATTTTTGCGCCATGGTTGTAAATTCTCTTCGTTCAATAGGTGGTACACAACTTTACAATTCTTGCTTGACCCTCGTGCGAATTTTCTCCAATGAGTTTGGCCAAAATTTGTGAGCTCTCTGCTCAGTCCGAATCCAATCAACAGATAAGTTTTGCTCTTGAGCTTTACATGAGACATTAAGTCACAAACTCCATGTGAGGACTCTCGAGTCAACAATACTATTTAAAGCCCCTGTAAATTCCCGGTTGTTTTTCATTTTCATCATGTCTGACTGTTGTGAGTTTGATGTGGCAATTCCCAATGCAATTATAAGAATTGGTGAAAAAGAAGAGAAGACATTTGGTCAATATTTCAGCACCAGAATGCATCGCCGAACACTTAGATTCTACTATGAACTACTGTAGCCTACTATAGCCACAAGCTAGTTTACCTATTCTTATATAAAAGCACTTCCTCTTATGAATTATATCCTACAACTCTTTTTTTTTTTTTTTTTTAAAGATAGTAGCACAATGAAAGAGTTTAGATTCAGGTAGACAATGCCTTGTATGTAGAAATAACAACCTCTTTCTCATTTTTCTACAATGATGAATCAAAGGTAAAAAAAAAAAAAAAAAAAAAACAACAACAAAGATGCTGACATAACACAAGCTGTGTTTTCCTTAATTCACACCAGAAAATATGGTTAAAAATGACACCTTCAAATATGCTGTGTCGCTTTTCAACAAGTTTGTGAAAGCATCTACACCACACCTTTTTTTAGAGCAAATGAAAACTCGACTATTTTGCGGCAAGAGGCCTTGTAAATAAGCACTAATGTGACTTTGGAGTCTGATTATTTCTACAGATCTGTATAGAGTGATGATGATGATGATGATGATGATGATGATGATGATGACGACGATGATGATAATACATTTTTCTGGAGCTTCCTGCTTTGTTTTGAGTTCTTCCTCAGAGGTTTTTTTTCTGACCTCCAGTGGCTGGTTTGAAACAATGTAAAGCACAAAGACAACACTGGGCATTTTGTTTCACTTCCTAAATAAAAGCTACTTAAAAAAAAAACATGTATTGAGGTTGGTTTTTTTTGGAACACTTTACAAAAACACTGCTGTTGCTGTATTTACCTTGGAGGTCGGAGGTCGGCGCCAGTCATGATGTCACATGGAGTTGACCGCCTGCCTGTACAGCAAATCGGAAAAGCCAGGTTAGCAACTGTTAACATTGGCAGTTGATCACAACATTTATTCTGTATTTTGTACATACAAACACCGTAGCAACATGTCCAGATAGAAGTTGGACAGTAGTGTGTGTACTATAGATTTAATGAGAAATAAATAAGACAGAAGTGCTGAAACATGGCATTACTACAATTAGAGTGTCAGGATATCAAATTTCTATCGTGTCCAAAGGAATTCACGATAATCGTATTATCGTATGAGCTTAATTAACGCAATATAAATAATCCATGTTGTAGCGCGCCCACTGCTATCACCGTGGGTTCCTTCAGTACCAAAAGGTAGCATACAATGCAATGATTTATTTCAAGCAATACTTTTCTAGACTCACATGCTATACAACTCAAAAGTGTGCGCTGTGTCTACCCGGCTGTCGAGAGCCTGTTGGAAAAGGGTCTGTCCACTTGGTCATTGCCAGCCCTCAGGAACTCTCTGCTGCCGTCCTCAGGAAACTGTGCGTGTGAGTCATCATCCCAGTGAACGAGAGTAATCAGCAAAACACCAAGCACCTGTGCTAATTATCTCTGTCCCTGGCACTGTTCCCTGAACCACTCACACCACCTCTCCCTTTTACAGCTGACACACACACACACACACACACACACACACACACACACACACACACACACACACACACACACACACACACACACACACACACACACACACACACACACACACACACACACACCATGCACGCCACATTCACTTCCTGAATATCATGGTTATCTCCAATACCGATATATCAGCTTTCATAATTATATATCTGACTCCAGGAGGCATTACAGTTGAAATTTTCCACCTGGGAACTTCCCAATTTAAATGGACCAATATTAGGTGCTGATGATCATTATACCCTTTAGTCAGAGTGACACTAAAGGCTGAGTCCAGCTTCAAAAAAACACAAGATCCTGTGCTTCCCACAATGCAACGCACAGTGTCTCTTTGATGTAGACCCTCCTTGGTTAATCCCCATGTTTTTCAAAGACTAAGACCGAACATTGACTTTCTGTAGTCTCCAAGCCCAACATGAGAAAAGAGGTTATTCGCTCAGCCTTTAGAAAGATCCTCCGGAGCCACAGACGACATTATACAGCTGTTTTCATGGACTGAATACCACTGTTCAAAATGAGTGCACTAAGCTTTACTTATAAAAGCGTCACAGTGACCCTTTAAAGAAAACGTTTATGCAGCTGCAATACAAAACCCATAGAGTCCTTCGGGAGGATCTTTACGGTGACATGACATGGATGAGCTGCGAGGCAACAAGGATTATTATTAGCTCTGCGATGCAGCAACTTCAGCAGTATGAATTAATCATTAGGAAATTGATAAATCATCAGTCGTGTAAAGAATATGCACGCAGGGAACATGTTAGTCAACAGAAAGGAAATGTAATGAATGTGGTTTTGCTTTCATTATTATGTAAGCAAATAATTGGGGTTTTATAAAACATTCATTAAGGTGATTTGCCTGCAGTATAAAAAAAACTGTAAATGATTATTTTACAAAGCACTCTCTTGTTTTACCCTGTGGCAACTCAGAAGAGGTCAACATATGTGCTCCATTTGTGTGTGTGTGTGTGTGTGTGTGTGTGTGTGTGTGTGTGTGTGTGTGTGTGTGTGTGTGTGTGTGTGTGTGTGTGTGTGTGTGTGTGTGTGTGTGTGTGTGTGTGTGTGTGTGTGTGTGTGTGTGAATGATTTTTACTGTTCACACTTGGTCCCACTCATGAACAGGAAGGCTGATGTCAGGACAACATCGTTAACCTTGACATTAATGCCACACAATATGTGTATGTTCATGTGTAGGTGTAGGTGTCGGTGAATGTGTATGTTATTGTGTATTTGTATGTGTGGGTGTGCATGTTTTGTTTTAATCAAAAAAGCATTTGTAATTTGCATTAAGGCTTTAAATATGGACATAAAAGCCACTTTGGATACATTAAAGATTTTGACAATAGCTAATAAAATCTAATTTAACAGTCTTCTATTTTAATGATGTAATAAACATCATGGGATATTCTAGTGGCAATATTAAGATAATGTCTGCTCTGCTATTGTTACTGGGCAATCTGTGAGCTGTAATAACTTGCGAAACTATGGAAGTTAATAACAAAAGCCTCTTTGTAAAAACTTTACAATAACATAAACTTCTGTACCATAACTAAAAACAGCCTGTAAGCACCTAATAAAGACACAACATAAAGAATATGCAGTAAAATGTAATGAGTTGCAGCCACCATGTGCACCCAAATTGTTGAGTACTTTCTATTGAATTAAGCAAGTCCATATAAGTCTAATTGATTTTTTAAATTTTTTAAATTTTGTATTAATTAGATTGTATAAAAGAAAAGAGTAAGACACGTGAGACTGCTGCCGTTCCCAGGAATACTTTGTCTTGATTTTGTGCAAGTTCTGTAGGTTAATCATCGAGTTTTCCCAAAACAATATCTGGCTGAGAGCCAAAAGTTTTACAGAAGAGTACAAAAGCAGGACATTTTAGTTAGAAAATGGGAATGTGATTGTATGTGTTTTGGCATGCGGTGTGTGTGCATCTGTGTGAAAGGAAGATGGTGGCTCTTCAGCAGAGGGTGGTTTATGTTTTCAAATTTCCAAAGACTTTGTACAAATATCTCCTGGAGGTTCTAAACTCATGTTAAACCTTGAGTTGGTCTTTTAGTTTGTGTTGTTGTCGATGCTATATACGTTGTATGAGGCTGTAATTGTGGATAGTCAAATTTAATTAAACGCTAACATCATTAGATAACCATATAGTAATCTTATATACAGTCTATTATGCTAACATGTTGATGTTAAGCAATGTTCACATTTACTTGTTAACATGCTAACTGCTAATTACAATTAAAATACAGTCCTCTTTAGCTGAATATTTGCCACTAAATCTTAAATCCATAATGCACCGTTTACTAACTTTAACCTCCCTGAGCTTCAGCACCGCATTATCTTTAAGCTCCACAGTAAATTTAGCTTGACTAACCATCACATGCTCTCACTGGATTCCAATGATCCCCATAACAGTGTCTCCTAAATCATTATCAGCCACATGGAAGATCCCACTGACTGTGATTGGCTACCATCTGCCAGTACTTTAACTCACAAGACAAATGACCTCCTATTAAAAGGAGATAGATTTTCTCCTATTGCTACTAAAGGTATTGATTTTTGTTATATTACCTTCGGTCCACTAATGATACAAATTCTAATATTCACTGGACCTGAAAAAGTCTTCTTAGCTATAATAGCTAGTGTCAATGTGTGTGTTGCACAAACATCTATGAAATCCATACAAGCATTATTTTACTTACACATTGCACAGCAGCCTGAACTGGTACAGATCCACTACAGGAGCATCACAGTTATGAAAAGGATACATGCAGCTTTTTGCTACAGCTGTAAATTGTGACTTAAAATAAGTGAGTGAATTTGATAAGTAATGAATGTCCTATAAATTGGAGTACAACTGTTCAAGAAGAGACAGTAAATTGTATTTCAGTATGAATCTGAAATCCAAGGAAATTATTGCTCATTTATGACATTTGTGAGGGCTTTAATTTAAAAAATCACAATATATTCATATTTATCGAGGGAAATATTCAGGTGGTCGATCATTGTGTAGTGCAACTGGTCTGATGAAATAGGAAATACGTTTCCTTTTATTATCAATCTTTATAAATGCAGGAAAATATAGCTTATCAATGGTTTTTTATAGGGCTTTAATTTATAAAATGAAATGATACACTGATATGGTCTAACAATATGAAGTACGATTTGTCTGTGGAAACAGGAAGTTTTCCTTTATTTCAAATCTGCATTTAGAAGGAATATACTGGGCTTTTATTTTGAAAATCAAAATCAGAACGTCTTGATACTTTCTGAGTGACACATTGAGGTGGTCTGTTATTATTATTTGGAAGTTTCTTCTGTGGAAACAGGAAGTTTACTTTTCCATCAAACTGAACTCAGAAAAATTATGGCTCAAGTCGCATTTCATAGGGTTTATATTTTGAAAATCAAAATCAGAATGCATTGCGTGACACTTTTAGGTGGTCTATTATCATTAAGTAGTGTAGAAAGCGGAGGCTAACCCTTTTTTTTCAAATTCAGATCTGAATTCAGACAGAATAAAGCTCATATGACATTTGGAAAGGCTTCAATTTTGAAAATCAAAATGTTGTCACTGTTATAGCTTTCTGTTGTTTGTCTTGTTGACGTCAAGAGTTAATCAATTGCTATCTAACATTTTGTAGGTGTTCTGCATTGTATTGACATAAAATGTTTTTCACATGTCTTAATTTAGCACAAAATGTTGAATTCTTCAGCCTACGAAAGAACAGCTTCTGTGACTTCACAATTAATCAGGAAACAAATAAAATATTTAAAAATAAAATGCATGTGTTTGCACACATGGATGGTAGAAAGGTAAAGATCATGAAAAGACATAAAAATTAGAATAAGCCACACAGAATATTTCATTTATTGCCCTAAAGCATTTAAATATGTTAATTCTGGTTTCCCGTGGTGTCTGACCTTCCAGCCATCAGCCGTTGATGGTTTAAATAGTTCATACTCTGTCCCTGTGTACTTCTCACCTTAAATCATTCATAAATTAAAGGAACAGTAAAACCCAGACCTGCCCAGTGACCACTGTATTTAGACAAGCCTATACTTTAGCTTTGATAAGTTTTCACTGTAAAAAGAAGATGACAGTAAACTGAAGCTTTTTCTAAATGAATCCTTGCTTCGTTATGTTTTTGAAACATATTCTTGCCCTCACTTTTACGAGTCGTGTTTTGTCCGAAAGCAATCTTTGATTTTACTTTCAATGACTAAAATCTGCATTCACTCCTGTCGTATTGCCTGTGGTAAACAGCCGGAAGCTCATCCCACATTGATGTTGGTTTCAGATGCTGCCAGGTGATTTGTCTCATGTTTATTCATGTCTGAAGTGTAAAGGAAACAGAAAAGGACACATCCTGCATGAACTTCTTACTCTTCCATGATAAGAGGGGAGACTTTACCGTTCAAGAAGACACCTTGAAATTTATAACTTAACTCTATGTTTGTGCTCCTTACACGCTAAACATTTTTTTGAAATATAGCCAACCGTTTTATCAGAGTGTAGAGACTGTTTGGAGTAAAGCTTGTCAAAAGAAATTGCTGTAAATTGCTAAAAATGTCTTTTAGCTGAAATGGCTTTAATTTGTGAATGTACAAGTGCCCTGGGACATGTTTACCTCACAAAAAAAAAATTCATGTACATTTCTGTTTTTTAAAATATGGATATTTATGACTGATGCTATCACAGTAGTGCTTTAATAGGGCCTTCGAGGGCAAGTGACTCTCTGTCTGCGTGTTTGTGTGTGAGCGCAAATGGATGAATATGTATATAAGCTTAGAGTGTAATATCACGGCTCACCAATCTGATAGGGAACATATAGAGGGCTTCTTATAAGCACACAAACACAAATAAGCATCTATATGCAAACACCTGCAGCACAAGGGTTGTACCTATATGAGCATGGACTCATAAACTAATACATACTCACAAACACACACCTCTAATGACATTTTGAGCAATGCGGTCACATTAACTCATAGCTAGCAAACACACATGGTTAGTGTTAGTGTAGTGTTCAACACACATAAACACACATAAGAAAGCACACACATAATGCATGCTCCTGGAGGAGTGAGCTGCAACTGAATGAAATCCATTACCACAGAACTGTTTCAGTAATTAGCCAAAATATTCCCACTGTTGAGTATAAAGCAATCAAAAACTGCACTAACTGTAGTAATTTCTGCCATATGTAATATGCATAGCCAAGAACCAGTACCAAACAGTACACATGTCACGGGTCCTTCCAGTAGACCAAATTCCAGCTGCAAAGAAAGAGGAGAGTGTAATGATAACCAGTGAGACAACCTACTGATTAACAGGTACAAGAGTGTGCGGTGCAGTGACCATGCAGAATGAGGAGGGTGAAAGAAGAGTATAAGAGACGACAGGCAGAGGAGGACACAGAGATAATGAGACAGAGATGGAGAAAAGATGGTGGAAGTTAGAGAGGCAGTGAGGAGGAAAGAAGTGTCAGGAAACGCTGAAGAAACTCAACCTGAGTTCTAAATGGCTCCCTAACAAGAGGCTGAGACAGCAAAATGAAATTATACCGACACACACACACACGCGCGCACAGGCACACTCTCTCTCACACACACACACACACACACACACACACACACACACACACACACACACACACACACACACACACACACACACACACACACACACACACACACACACACACACACACACACACACACACACACACACACACATCCACCGGAAACACAACGCTTCCCCACGTTATTGCTGTATGCACGAGGACAAACATGCAAGCTCACTTGTTTTTTGTTGCACAGTATATTTGTGCTCACGCGCTCATACCTAAATTTAATTGCTACTAACATGATGCATGCAAACAGGTACATCACCACTTGACTATGGCACTCACACATTTCCATTTAACACACTCTTCCTCACACACTCACACAAACACACACACCACATTGTATCTGTGGTCAAAAGGAGTTGATATGCGTTGCACACACACACACACACACACACACACACACATTAACGTGTAACCCCCCAACACACATTTAGCTTCACACACAGTGATAGGTCTTTTAAAGGGATGTTTCACACCTCATCGCATTTCAATTAGTAGGTAAGACAGACACACACTCGCACACACGCATACACGCACACAGAGCTTGACAGTCTGTCCGTTGGGTGAGGAAGATTCATTTGGATTCTCATCTCTTCTCTTTCCTCTTCCCTTCTGTATGTGCCCTTTCTTTTCACTCTTCCTCTTCCTCCACTTACCTCCCCCTGTATATTCACTTTCCTTTCTCCCCCCCCCGCCCCCTTCTCTCTCTCTCCCTCTCTCTCCCTCTCTCTGTCTTTCTCTCCATATCAATGTGAGTGACAGTGGTTTGACCTCCCGGGTTGTCAGGGGAGGCTGTTGCACAGACGGCCTGAACAGAGGAATCTTTCCCTGGGTGCAAGTCTGCTGAAGGCTGGAAGATGAGGAAATCCAGCCGCTATTACCAGGCACGGGGTGTACATACAATACTAACACCAGTGTGCAGCTTTGTCAGCAAGATCATTTGTCTCTAAAGTTGTATAATAACTTAATATAAAAGGATGTTTTTTTTAAATTTCAGCTTGGATCTTGTTCTGTCTTAAAGTTTATCTTGGATATAAAGCCCGATGCTCTAGGCTCTGAATTTGAATGAATTAAATGGGGAGAAGGGAAAATCTTCTGGAAGATTCTTCCTCCATAATAGGCCGACGCACAATTAATGTCTAATGTCTGATGACCGTCAGACAATCAGATTGTCAACAAGCCAATAGTGTAAATCAGTTTCAGTTCATACAGAAATGCCTTAAGATCAGAAATGTTCATTCCACAGAAAAACAGTATGTGTAAACACATCTGCAGCAAGTCAGGAGGTCTAAGTTGAATCCATAGACTATATATACAAATGGATGTAGTTTTCAGGTTTGAAAAATGAAGGCAATGAGGAAGTGCCTTAAAGTGCAATACCCTCGAGGCCCACTAGGAGCTGGCTCCAAAAAAAACTTCTGGCTTCAATAGACTCCCGTTCAACTTCTCTCATAACATACAAAGTCAATAATTTTTTTTCCAGAAGTCATTGTAGTGTCATTTGCTAAATTAACTCCTGCTCAATGTTCTGGTGGTTCTTCTGAAACTAATTTCATAATTAATTAAATCCTGGGAGGTATATTTGGAAGCGTGTTTATTTTGATTGGCATGACCTGGGTTGCGGTTCCTTTTTCAGTATAGGTGGGTGGGTGTTGTATGCTCGGGTACAAGGATGCCTTAAAATAACTGAGTGCAGCACAACATGCCTTACTTCCAGTTTTCCCAGTGATCAAATCCAGTATCTAAAAAGATTTGCATGTGTGCATTTCAACCTCGGAGCCTCAAAGACCAATAATGGGTGATGATGAAGATAAATTAAATGATGTGGAAGACCCAGTAGATTTAGAATTGATGTGGTATATACCAGTACAATCAGAGGCGGAACGTTCCAAATGTGCGAGACAAGTAAAGCAGGAAAGAAGCGGTTTTATTGGAACAACTGGGTAGCCAGTATCTAGTTTTCATATTAGATGCATTGTAATGTGAAGGATAGGTACAATGAATAATGTAAATAAAAATGTTGTGCTCGTTCCCCCTTCAATTCAAATTTGTCTAACCTTAGCATTTGTTTAAAGCCTGTCTGATTGTCCACATGTCTCAGAAGTCATTTCAACAATGTTGCATTTTTTTTCTTCCACATCACAAGCTTGTGGTGAGTTCAATGTTATTACCAATAAGACAGCTGGCCAAAACTCCTCATTGTGATAGTTTCTCTGCCTGTGATGTTCATCCTCACACTGCGGCTTGACTTTATTGGGAAACTCCTCAGTAATCATCTCAGCTCGGTCTGTAATATTTTTCAATGCACTGGGGAAAAAACCCTCATCTTCCAACGTAACTGCTGGCCTGTGAAAAGGACAGTAACTGTGCTGAAGCAGATCAGAGTTGTCAGCCTGGTGTTTTACGATTGACACACAGGTAACGGGAAAGAGACAGAGGTCACATGGAGGTCAAGAAGAAGTGTAGGAGCTGTCTTATAGTGTGTGTGTATGTGTGAAAAAGCAGCGGCAGAGGATGGATTGGGAATAAATTGAATCCTATCCAACTGGGAAACTATTGTCTGTTCATCACCTCCAAAACACACACACAAACACACCTGCCTCACTCACACTGGGAGGGTGAGACAGGTGTTAAGCATGACAGGGAAATTGATTCCACCTTCTACTCAGTACACACCACTAACCCTCTCTTCCACTCTGTCCTTCCTCCTTTATCTTTAAGCCACCATCCTCCTCTTGTCTCTTTCTTCATCCTCGAGATTCTTCTTTACAGACTTTATTTTATTTCTTTATTGGTGTTACCAACAATGTTACAGCTATTTAAGGACACTCTTGGTTACACTTAAGGCTACAAAATGTTTGTTTGCCTCGGTATGTTACAACAAATGTCAATGCATGTCAGATTCCTCTTTGTTGCTGCGGATTCGTTGCCTTCACAGGACTTCAAGGCAGATACATCATGTGAAACCCTGCTCTGTTGCTTCTCACACCCACACAGATTTATTGTTTTTTCTGTGAGAAAAAAAAAATACCATTTATGGGTGATAATGTTTTTTTTCTGTAATCTCTCTCTTTCTCTAATGTGTCTTTTATTGCACCAGTACAGAACAAAGCCCTCAGGCGCTGCACACACACACACACACACACACACACACACACACACACACACACACACACACACACACACACACACACACACACACACACACACACACACACACACACACACACACACACACACACACACACACACACACACACACACACACACAGTACTCCCTCCCTCTACCTCACACAGACATACTCTTTGCATTCACACACACATAGGCACATGGGACATATGTGAACATTGCATAGTACAGCATGTTTGGCTTAATGCTAACAGGTAATACAATATGTGGCACACACACTCTTGAACATACACCAACTCATGTGCACAAGCGTGACTACACATGCGTGCTCTACACTGCTGATGTCATGATGTGACTGTCAGTGAAGCACTAATTCTGCGTCGTTTGTCAGTTTGCTGACAGTCGCTCACCAACACAATAACTGGTTGTGTGTTTTTAACTGGTTTTATGTGTGAAGCTGTATTTTGCAGTTAGCCCTCGGCTACAGAGCAGGCAGGCAGACAGAGGAGAACCAGAGACAGAAAGTGGAGGAGACAGAGAAACCAGACTTTGCAAATAAGGGAAGAGAAAATGGCTCTGTGAATGTGTGTGTGTGTGTGTGTGTGTGTACCCTGTTGCCAGTGCTATTAAAGTTGTATTGCACAGGGCTTTTAGAGCATCGACCATCAGCCAAGTAACTTTAGCTAATAATTTTTTTAAAACCTCTGTGCTTTGGGCATGCCAGGGCTCCCCGATGTGTAAGTGTGCATTTGGGCGGTTGGGATTGTCAGGCTGTATTTGTTTAAGACCTTTCGTCATGCACACGAGCCATTTCAGATATTTACTGCAGGCTGTAAATACTCTGCTGATTTGTGAAAAGACTTGTAGACATTTTCTAAGTCTGGCAATTATAATGATCTTCACCACAATCGGTGTTGGGAGTAACGCATTACAAAGTTACAAAGTAGGCTGCGATTAATTAGGCTGTTACAAAGTGTTACTGTAATTTCACTACTTTTGCCAGTAATGTAACCAATTAATTTTTCAAATCAAATAACACAGTTACAATTACTGTCATTTAAATGTGCTTGGCACTCTTTACTTTTGTCTTGCATAGAACTAGTAACAGAGAACTGTGGAACACATATTAGACAATTGCAGCCCCCAATTCCCGCCTGCCTCCCTCAGAGGAGGAAAAGGAGTTGTATACCCGGAGGCACAAGGAGGGCTACCAGGGTGAAGGCACTGCACTACACTGAGGTTGATTCTGAGTGGCGGGCCAGGACCGGGCCCTATACTGACCTCTGCACACATCGCAATGTCAAGCCCATCAGCCCTCGGAGCAGGCTGCCAGGAGTGTGCCGCCTAGGTGAACATGGTGAAGTACATAGGGTCATATAGTATTGAATGAGGCCCAAACTAGTAGGGATCTCATTTTGCAAGGGCAACCGCTGGTCCCGGCCTTTACGAGGGCAGGTCTGCAGAGGCGGTCAGCAAAAGCGCCAGGCAGCAGCGGATGTTGCACAGTTCAGGACACTCACACAGAAGCCACAGGGAATGAGGCAGAGGGCAAGGGGCCGAGACTGCCCCGAAGTGGAGGTATAGAGGTGGGTTGATGACCAACCAACTCTTTTGCCACATTTTGCCAAAAGTGGACCGGGTGAAAGGCCCTCAATAATCTGAAGTAAAAGGCAACACTACAATAAAATAATCAAGCTATGTGTGCTTCTAGTTCTAAGAGAATTAAAGCAGACATTCAAAAGTCATGCAAAAGTTACTCTCCTGAGTAGTTTTAATTTGGTTACCTTTTGTTTGCAGCGATTGCGAAAGTAATAAAATTACTTTTGAAAGGAGTAATTAATAACAATAACTAATTAAAAATTGCAAGCAGTGATATCCGACCCTCGCATGCTGCACGTCGGGGAGCCAGCGGGTCGGGGCATACTTAAAAAAATTATAAAAAAAAGTCATACAATATCATGTCGTTCGAAATAAGAAAAAAAGACATGTTATAGTTTGTCGTCTAAAATATGATAAAAATATCATACTATATAGCATGTCATCCAAAATATGAAAAGAAAGTCATACTATATAGCATGTCATCCAAAATATGAAAAGAAAGTCATACTATATAGCATGTCATCCAAAATATGAAAAGAAAGTCATACTATCGCATGTCATCCAAAATATGAAAAGAAAGTCATACTATAGCACGTCGCCCGAAATATGAAAAAAAGTCATATTTTCTAAATTTGAAAAAAAAGTCATATTATAACTTCTCGTCCGAATTATGAAAAAAGTCATGCTATAGCATGTCGTCCAAAATGTGATAAAAAGTCATACTATATCATATGGTACAAAACATGACAAAAAAGTTATACCATAGCATGTCATCCAAAATATGACAAAAAAGTCATACCATATGAAAAAAAGCAATGCTATTAAATATCATACTGAAAATAAATAAAAAGTTATACCATAGCATGTCGTCCAAAATATTTGAAAAATGGTACATGCATGTCATCCAAAATATGACAAAAAAGTCATACTATAGCATATTGTCCAAAATATGAACTTTGCTGCATTGCCACGGTGATGCCCTTCGACAAAGTCACACAAACTTCTTAATATAGCATCATCAACATGTTAAGGCTATTCTGACCTGAATTTAGGTTCACGTGATCAACCAGCTCGACGAAGCATGTGAAAGTATGACAATTTTTATTTCCAGTTGCCAGCAGGGGGCGCTATGATTATGAGCAAATATTACCATACAGATGTCTTCAGGGCCGGACTATTATCATACATGTAACGTTCGGAGAAGATCAGTGCATGGACATAAGATTTACAGTAATTTATCATTTCATGGAGAGACTTTTATAATTGCCACCACACCACGGGCACACCGATTGATGAAGACAAAATCTTTGAACAACTTTTAATTCCAAAGGTGTTAAGAGTTTACTGAATTTTTTTTAAGTTGGTCCAAAAAATTCTGTGGGAGGAGTTCGTTAAAGTACAAAATGTGCAAATCGCCAAAAATGGTGACTAAATTCAAAATGGCGGACTTCATGTTAAGTTTAGGTCTTCGTGCCAAGAGACTTTTCTTTAGATGTAGGTATGATCTATATGTCCACTGAATTGCGTGCATGGAGGTGAAACTAGGTGCCGGGACTGCATTTTAGACCATTTTAGCCATTTGACCACACCCACTCCCAAAACCACTACAATACATCAATTTTCGCCACGACTGACACGGGTTCCAAGTTTCATGAGCTTTTGAGTATGTTAAAGCCGCCAGGAAAGCTTAAGGATCAAGAATAATAGGGAAGAAGAATTCCTTGAAGAACAATAGGGCTTTCGCACCATTCAGTGCTCGGGCCCTAATAACTAACTTTCAGTGACTTGGATTCTGAATGAGTCACATTGCCAGGACAAACATGATAACGCATCAGCCCACTGTTTATACTAATTATGGTCATACATTTTTTTAAAGTAATTCTGGTTATAATTGACAATTCTAGAACCTCAAAATATACATCCAGTGCATTTGATGCTAATGGAGCAAGCTGTGAACACTTTATGAAGTGAGTCGAAAAGTACAGGAAATGCCCAGTTTTACAAATATGGACTTTAAAGAGGATTCCGTCCTCGTTGTGGAACAGTGCACCAGCTCTTTACCCTCGCAAGACTACTGGAGGGGGCCTGGGAGTTTGCCCATCCAGTCTACATGTGTTTTGTGGACTTGGAGAAGGCTTTCAACCGGGTCCCCCGGGTTTTTCTGTGGGGGGTGCTGTGGGAGTACGAGGTGCCAGACCCGTTGCAATGGGCCATCCGGGCTCTGTACAACCGCAGTAGGAGCTGTGTTCGCATTCTCTGCAATAAGTCAGACTCGTTTCCAGTGGGTGTTGGCCTCCGCCAGGGCTGTCCTCTGTCATCGATCTTGTTCGTGACCTTCATGGACAGGATATCTAGGCGCAGCTGGGGGGAGGAGCTGGGGGTCTCTGGATTGCATCTCTGCTGTTTGCAGACGATGTGGTCCTGTTGGCTTCTTCGGACTGCGACCTGCAGCACTCACTGGGGCAGTTTGCAGTCGAGTGTGAAGCGGCGGGGATGAGGGTTAGCACCTCCAAATCTGAGGCCATGGTTCTGAAGGTGGAAACTCGTGGGCATGTTTAGTGTTGGGCACAACATTATACAGTCAACTATGATTAGACAGTTATTTTCTCCCATTGGCACTATAATGTTACATAATGAAGCAGTTCATTTCCCAAGCAATGTGTTTTAATGCATTGTTTTTCTTATTAAGTCAGGAAGCTCATTAAAGTTACTGTACTATATGTCACACTAATTAGAGAAGTTGTTGACCACAACATTGGGCCACAACAGTTTAAAATACTTTTAAATAGTTGAGTTGGAGTAGCAAACATCTGGAAATCAAACCTAACAAATCAATCTATGGGATAAGTTGCCTCTGTGGCTTCACTACTCCCCAATTTAGTGGAAATTCCCAAGAAGATGAACCTTCCTTAAATTCCCAACACTGGGAGAATTTTAAGTCTTGTGTGCAGCACCACAATGTTATTTGTTGGTTCCATTCACAATGAACAGCAGCCTGTTATACACATGCAGTGTTACAAGCAGGATACCAGTTTTTGTGCTGTCTCATGCCTGCAATTAATGTTTGCCTTTTTATTAGCTGAAACCATAGTCTGCTTGTAGTTGCCTGGCTCTAACCATACCTTAATCTTAGTTTAGTTTATTTGCTATAACCCCAACATTACCTCACACAATAGCAGAAGATTGTAAATTAATCTCAAAGACGAGGCCGACTAGATGTGACTCTGAAGGCAGATTTCTGTGAGCCTTTGCGGTTTGCCTGTGAAGTTCATCGCTGAGGAAACTGCTACGTCATGGTGAGACCGCAATGGCAACTCCTGCACCGTGTTTCCAGGCTGCGCCTTAATATTTAAGATGTCTTCAGTGATAAACACAGTGTATAGTAAAAAGATGAGGCCTAGAGCTCACCACTGTCCAGTACAGTGTATATCTGACCACAAATGATGCGCTAATGAAAGAACTCACAGAGCGTGGAAATCACAGCAACTCAAGACCACACACATTATAAACAAAGCAGCACTTTACAGCAGACGAGTGACTATTTTTGAAACTGAAAAACACATGCCGTCCTTTGGTTTTCTCAGATGAAGCCAATGCAAAAAAATGCATAAATGAGTTCGCCCAATACCTTTATTCACTACTGTTATAGTCCAGTTATGCTTTGAGTATGTTAAAAAGTAACATCATTTACACCCTTTCCTCCCCTGATATATTTCTATATGTACAAATAATCAGACATGTCCTATACTGTATGTACTCATTCAAACTCCTACACAATATAGTCCTATGCAGATGTACTCAAACACACAGACAACTCTTCACTGTTTGCCTCAAGGTGACTCTGTCCAAACACGAACTACCAATGCTTTGTCTCTTAGATAAAGAGGAAGACAAAAAGAGGGAGTGTAGAGGAGGGAAAGAGAGGAAGAGAGAGATTAAGAGAGAAACAGAAAGAAACAGTGAGAGAGAGGCTGAGAGAGAGGGGGGAGTGCATGCGGCAAAACAGAGAAGGACAGACTGAAGTCATTCAAGCTTTTCTTCCCCCTGAATAATCCCAGTTTTGTCCAAATTTAGTTGGAGGAGATTGTGGAACATCCAGTCCTTGACATCTGCCAGAAAGTCATGTAACAAGACCAACTTATACTGAGGCTGAGTCTGTCTGCTACTGTTTCTTGAACATGTTTCCATCTTTCTTTCTATCTGTCTCTCTTTTCCTTCCCTATTTCTTTTACTCCTCCAGTATGATATTTTTTTCTGTCAGTCAGTAGGAGCTGAGGTGACACTAAATGGCAGCATATGAAGACATCAGTTCTGTTTGGAGCAATAAAAAGGAAAAAACATAAATGTCATATTTCCACCAATATTTGTTAAAGTTATTTTCCTTAATTTGCAGTCGGACTGGTGACTGGTGTCATCCTACTGCACCCTCTCCTTATGCTTAAATGGCATCGAGGGAAATTAGCTCCCCCAGCTGTCTATCTCAATAAATAACTCCTAATATTTGGGGGAAATGGCCCATTAGTATGTTTCTATACTGCTGCTCCATCAAAGGGGGACAATAAATAATACTGTGGAAGCTATACACACAGAGTCTTATAGAAATGAGAATACAAAATAAAAAAAATTAATATAAAAATGTTTAAGTAATTTTTCACCCGTTTATCAGGACTTAAATAAGCCACTGATAATATTTCATCAGTATTTTACTTAAAACAACTGGAAAGTTCACCAGTATCTAGAAAACAGAAAAATGTACAGCTGTTATTGACATATGTGGATGTCTAAAAAAAAAAAGAAAAGCTAATTCAAATAATTGTGAAGCATATAATGTATAATTGATAAACTCTACAAGTGCACGCTATTGGTCAGTGCTCAAATGATGTGGTGCTAGACCGGTCAAGGCTGGAAAAAAGAGAGCGAGGGCAAGTATTGTATATTTTAAAGAGGTTAGGGTTGTTGTGTAGCATTCTTTGGATCAAATCCTGTCTGCAAGATGGACACCACACTCTTCTCAAAAAAATAAGTGCAAGTTCTCCAATTATTCCCATGTTGACATATATAGCAAATCATCAAATATTACGTGAATTTCTACAATTAGCATGTGCTGGGGTGGTTTGCAACTGAGTGTGAAGCGGCTGGGATGAGGGTCAGCACCTCCAAATTTGAGGCCGTGGTTGTCTGTTGGAAAACGTTGCTGGTCGTCTGGGCTAACTTGCTCAACCTCCTGCCACCGCGATCCTACTTAAATGTATTTTAACGAGGGTACAACCAATTCTACTATTAGAGTAACATGACTAAGTCAAAACCTTGTATATAGTTGGTGATTTAATTTGAAACATGGGTGTGGTGGTGGGGTGTGGTTAGCTCAGCTGCAGGGGGTAGAGAGTGGGAGGAGTGGTTCAGGGAACGGTGCCGGGCAGGTGTAATGAGCGCAGCTGAGCCGAATACGAACTGATGAGCACAGCTGAGCTGGATGTGGACTGATGAGCTCTCCCCTATAAAGGGAGCAGGGAGAAGGAGGAAGAGGAGGAAGCGGTTGCACGAGGACATTGGTGTATGGGCCGGGCAAATAAAAGCATTTTACACCTGAACGTACGACTGAGCGTGTCATCTGTGTCCAGGAGAGACCCCGGTAGCACCAACCTTGCCACAATGGGCTTTTAACTTGGAATGAATACAGGATGTAGCAGCATTCAGCCAACCCATGGTGATTTGAGCTTCTTTTTTTTTTTTTTTTAACTCAAACAAACTGGAAAGTTATGAAAATATCTGTAAAAATGTCCTTTTCAACAACCATTTGATGCTCAATGAAATTTATTCCAGTTCATTATGTTACAGTCTTGAATGGTAGCACATGGCAGGACTGTATTAAAAACTCCACCAGTGTTAGATGGAGTCTATTGACTCCACCTGCTCATCCTCCAAATCTAAAAATGGCAGGGCATCACGAGGGACAGCGTACTCAGCCATGTTGGGGAGTCCGGACACCACACAGCAGCTCAGGGCACTGCGGAAGATCTCCATGTCACAGGCCTCAGACCACTCATCTATTAAAGCGTCATAATACTCAACATTATAGGTGGTGGTGGAGCCGTTGAAGCCCCCGGCAACAAAGAGCCGGTCATTGACTACTTCGATGCCAAAGTTGCGGCGTGGGTTCACCATGGAGGACACATCATGCCAAGTATTGGTCCGTGGGTTGTAGGCCTCAGCACTACACAGAAGAATGTTGCCATCAAAGCCTCCAACCTATGAGAGGAAAAGTAAATTAATGGGTCCAATATTCAAATGTAGAATGAACCAGTTTCTCAGCAAGGAAGGGCACCTCCCCAGTATTTGTCACTTGTCCTGCAAAATATCTCAAGATCTGGTTAATAGATTGGTGCTGAATTTTTTTTTTTTACACTAATCCATTGTTCCCAGAAAATGTATTTTAATAAATGGTACCAGTGCTTCCATAAAGGTGATATTTGTGGTTCTGAGTAAAATGTCTCTTATGTACTGAATGAATTACCATGAAGTTTGGTTTCTTTAAGCACGTAATGTTTTGCAGAGTTACATTTGTGCCATTAAATGACGTAAATGTGATTATTGATAAAAACTTAATGTTGACAAACAGCCTTGGTTAGTCTAACTAGGTAAAAAAACAAAAAACTGCTGATCAAAGCTTTCACACATCATAGGTATGATTTAAATATATATGCAGAGTTTTATGAACTTACTGCATAGACATGGTCTGCAAATGCAATGACTCCTATTCCACTGCGACGGCTGTTCATTGGTGTAATCATTGTCCACTGGTTGGTCTCTGGGCTGTAATATTCAGCAGTTTGCAGGCACTCGTTCCCATTTAATCCACCACAGATGTAAATCTGAGGATGAAAAGAAGGGAATTAAGCAATTTGACTTTTCTTGGCCTCAATTTGGCAACAATACTTCCTGTACAAGAAAAATTGTTGCATCATTGTAAAATAATTAGTGAATGACAGATTAATAGATATACCATTACCAGATTTTTTAACTTTCAAATATCAATTGGTTTTTGCTGATGGTTTTCAGCCAAGCCATCTGACTATCAGAAATGGGATGCCACAGGGATCTCTCCTTGGTCATCTGTTCTTTACATTATACATCAATACAATAATTCTGCAAGAAAATGTTTTTTTGCTGATGAAAACGTTTTATATGCTGCAGTGACCATCCCAGCTCAGGCCTTGACTCATCTTCAGTGTTCCTTTAATGCCTTCCAGTTATCACTTCTCAACCACAAACTGGTTTTAAATGCAGACAAGATATTCTTCAGATAATGACTCTGACTATCATGCAATTAAAAAACTAATAGAGGACCTATATTTTAATTTAACAGGTTTTTTTTGGGTTTTTTTACAATTTTGGTGGGGAAATCAAATTAGCCATGTTCTATTCACTGTCACTCTGCTCTTTTAGTTCTGATTGTTTTTCTAGCTGCTCTTTCACTCTACTCACCTTGTTGTGGAGAGTTGTGCAGCTGGCGTCGCTCCTATGCTCATGCATGGGAGCAATAAAGCTCCACTGGTTGGTTTCAGGTTGATAGTACTCTGCAGTGCCGAGTCGTGTATGTCCATCATAGCCTCCCATCGCATAGATGCAGCCGTTCAGCACGGTCACGCACACATAGCAGCGGCGACAGTACATGGGTGCCACCTCGTGCCAGGTGTGCGTGCTCAGGTCAAATCTGTGCACGCTGTTGAAATGCTCCCCTTTGTCAAAGCCACCAACACAGTAGACATATCCGTTGAGGAAGGCGGCTCCATGATAGGCACGAGGACGCTCAAGCTTGTTTGTCACGTTGATCCAGCGGTTAGCCTGGACATCATACGCCTCAATGCCGTTAGTTGGATCACCACCACTCCAGCCTCCGATGGCAAATAGGATGGCATTAGGCAGGCGTGGACGGGCAAGAGGGTTACAGAGACCATTCAAAGAGGGCCTGTTTGTGAGAATTTGATGAATGGTTCTGGAGGCAGCAGTGACCATGGACAGACAGTCCTTATTACGGTTCACGAACGCATTGCACAGTACAGTGTTCCTGATGTACTCCGCACTCATCAGTGCCAGTCGAATCTATATAAAAAACAAGGGATAGAATCTATGACTATAACTTAATTGTCTAAATGTAATGTTTAGCATCCTGACCATTCACATTCAGCCCCTTGAGTCTTGGTCTCCACCATCTATGAGGGTGGATCAAAAACTTCTGAGACTGCTCTTGTTGAACGGTGCGGAGCAGCAATGTGCACAAAGCAGGAGGAAGCTGTAAACTTAGTGAGTGAGTACTTCAAATTTCATTGCTTGATCAAAATCAGAACCTGAGTTACACATTTTTTTCTGAGCGGTGCTGTGTGCACACAGTGATTTGTCCATGGCCATAAAGAGAGTGCACATCAACGTTTGTGTCAAACACGGAAAAATTGGTAACAAGATGCTTGAAATGCTTCAGAAAGCCTACGGCAATGAAGCAATGGGCTTGGAGATATGTTTTGAATGACATTTGCATTTATAGAGGGGCAGAATGTCACTATCCAAAAGCTAAAACGGTGCATCAGGTCACGAGCACGACCGGGTGGGTTTTGTTTGACATTTACAGTGTTGTGCACCATTAATTTGTCCCCCGGGGTCAGACTGTAAACATCGAGTTCTACTGTGATGATATAGGGCATCTGAGGGGGAACATTCTGTGGAAACAACCGAAACTGTGGCGTCATAGTACTTATGTTCTCCAACATGACAACAAACCTGCTCATAGCAGAAAACAGGCTTTTCTCCCTCAACAACTCGATCGTCCCTCCCCACACACCCTACTCACCTGATTTGACTCCCTGCCATTTCTCTTTGTTCCCCAAGAATTTGACACACAATTTGATGTGAACTCTCAGCTCAAGTTTCAGGTGCATGGAGAAACTTCCTTGCACATGGACCAGCACTCACAAAAAGTATGTAATTTAGGAGCTGATGTTGATGAAGGGACAAAAAGGCAAGAAAAGTGTGTTTCAGTCTATTAATTAAAAGGGTCCCAACCACTATGGTTCCTAATAAAGACATTAACTTTAAATCTAAAAGGTGAAAAAAAATTAAGGAAAAAATAACAAAATTTATAGTTTTGGGCGGTTTCACAGGGGTATTATTAAAAATGGTTTGAGCTAGTTTACAAGAAGAACAATATGAAACCTGACCAGACTTATTTTGAAGAACATCCAAATATTTTAAGATTTGAAAGAGCAAGAACAATTTTTATTGGCTGATCCAATATCCAGCATCTGTTTGCCTCAAACCAAATTCAGGTGTAACTTAGGACACTTTCATTCCAAGCCTGTGATTCAAACAAACAGGGGTGCATTTGTTTGTGCAGTTCATTTTGCTTGGGCTCGTGTTAATTTGCAGTTGTGGACTAAACTCCCAAGCCAAGACTACCTGGAAAAAGAGTCTTACTTGGAACTACTAAATACATTCTATGAGTATAACTATCCATGCATCATGGTACAAATGTCTCCCTGTTCTCCTGTTTCTGTACATTTTGTCACTCTTTATCATAGATGAGGTCCAGTTACTTATCTCTTTGTGACACCAGAGAAGATAGATAAAAAGTAAAGTACTGCAAAACAGTGTTAACAGAACACCAGACATGATAAGCATCCTTTAACTCAGTCAGACTTAAATCAACTTATACTTTACCAATGTGCCATTGTTCGAAATAGTGAAGAAATTAATCCAAACTTAATGTGGTAACAGAAGTTATTGTACCTTAGACATGAGAGCAGCGATGTGTGTTTCTCGCTCTTCAGGTACATGGGCAATCCACTTAGTGATGGCCTCATACACGGTGTTCTCCTCTTTCACATTGAGGTTGTCTTCATCAAGAATAGCAGTGAGTTCCTGCACAGAGAGCTGAAGGAACTCTTCACAGAACACAACCTCCTCAAAGTGATCAATGATGTAGCGGTAGGCCTTGCGCTGCAGTTCAGGGGAGAAGCAGAAATTTGTGAACTGCCAGATACCGATGCAGTTTTCCGGGCAGAGCTGTTCCCTGAGGAAGTCACTGCAGGTTAGCACAATGTCCATTACATTGAGATGATTGGCTGCGAGCATAAGTTCCTTTGCATTGTGTTTCTTCACAGAAGCATAGCCAGTGTATGCAAACTCAATGATAAGTTGCATCATGTCAGGAGACAGGCCGGGTATGTTAAAGATCTTCTGGTCTGGGACCGCCCAACATGAGAAGAGAGCTCTGTGGATGAAGATGAAGGCACAGCAGAGAGTGAAATAAAAACAATAAAAAAAAATCATCTAAAATCCCGTTCTATGGAACCTCAAGTTCTCACCTAAATCATAAAATCAATCGAATAACTGACTTCTGGAATTTAAATAATGAATTCAGGTTTTTGAAGACAAATGACTATAAATTACAACATCTTTACTTTTGATATCTTTATCATGAGAGTGTGTTATAGACTAATCCATACTGCATACTCAGGCTACGGTATAAACGTACTCTTTTAGCGTCACTTTTGTAGTGACATCCCTTAATACATAACAGCTTATAATTAGTATGTGGTATGGAACTGATGCATCAAGAGTCACAATTAATTACCATAGGACTTATATTAGAAAAATAATCTGATTTCCACTTTTAAAAAAGCAAACCCCAAATGTTTATTTAAATTGCATTTCCTCTAAATTGGAATCTGCAACTACTGACTAGATACAGACATGAGAACCACACTGTTGGTAAATATCTGAAATAGCTCTTAATGTCTTTTGAAATATGTAATTCATTTACTTTATTATGTCCATGAGGTCTTTAATATCATCTTTTGCTTCATTAAGTTCTATGTAACAAATCTGTTTAAACAGAAATGCTCAAAGACTCAACAAAACTCTAGTTTACTTGTTGAGACTGTTGTTGCTCAGATTCAGATCATTAACTACAACAAAACATTGTTTTTATGATTATCTAATCTTGTTGATATAAATCCATAAGCTTTTCCGCTGACAACAGATAACCAACTCACCTAAATAATGGTGTGCAGTTACAGAGGATGACCTTATGCACTGGAAATTCAACATCTTCGACTTTGATGACTGCGTCACAAAATTTTTCCTCCAAGCGGAGGTCATTATACACCGAGCTCGACATGTGTGAAGACTGACTGCGTTCACTCATCTTGACTTTTGAAAGCATAAAGACTTTTCTCTGATTCTTTTAAAAATGGCTTTGATTCAGTTTGATCAATAAAGACGGAACAGTGGACTCACTGTGACATCACTGTGGGATTTTAGAATGGAACCTCATTACGTCACAAAGACTAACCTAACAACAGTCGCCACGTCAGCCTGAAGATGTTTTATATATTTAAAAAAAGTTAATTTATGAATTATTTTCTGTAACAAATTGTTTTCTGTGTTTATACTGTAAAAGAATTAAACACAAAAGTTGTAAAATTTCAGAAGCATGAACACATTTGTTTTTGGTTTAAATGAACAACATTTACTCCATCAAAGAGGACAATAAACAATACTGTGAAATGCATACCCACAGCTTCTATTGGTGGCTCTCATAGAAATGTGAATTTTAAAACATCATAATTTATAAAAGAATTTGAACAAAAATATTACAATCTTTTGGATGAAAAAAGGCTAAGACCAGTTTTACCCTTCAAACAGGGCTGCAATAAATTACTCATAATATTTCATCAGTATTTTCAACTAAAAATACTGGAAAGTTCCTGCTGTGCTTGATTGTTTCACTGTCATCCCTTACTTTAATCCTTTCACATTGAAATTACCAATCACAGCCAGACTCTCTCCACCTCATTCACTTTACCACCAACTAAATGATTACCAGCAGCTTGTGCAAAATTTTTTCATAGTACAGTATACCAAAGAGTAAAGTGCAGACATGTCGGTAGTGCTCTTCTCACATACCATTAAAATTAGGAGTCCCGAAACGATCTGAAAAGTTATAAAAAAAATATCTGGCAAAAGGGTCCTCTTCAAAACTACTTTGATGCTCAATTAAATTTATTGGAGTTTATTATGTCCCAGTCTCGCCAGTCTTGGATGGTAGCACATGGCAGGACTGTACTAAAAACTCCACCGGTGTTAGATGGAGTCTCCTGACTCCACCTGCTCATCCTCCAAATCTAAAAATGGCAGGGCATCACGAGGGACAGCGTACTCAGCCATGTTAGGGAGTCCGGACACCACACAGCAGCTCAGGGCACTGCGGAAGATCTCCATGTCACAGGCCTCAGACCACTCATCTATTAAAGCGTCATAGTACTCAACATTATAGGTGGTGGTGAAGCCGTTGAAGCCCCCGGCAACAAAGAGCCGGTCGTTGACTACTTCGATGCCAAAGTTGCTGCGGGGGGTCACCATGGAGGATACGTTTTGCCAAGTATTGGTCCGCGGGTTGTAGGCCTCAGCGCTGCGCAGACGGGTGTTGCCATCAAAGCCTCCAACCTATGAGAAGAAAAGTAAATCAATGGGTCAAATATTCAAATGTAGATACAAACAGTTCCTGAAAAGAAAGGGTAGCTGCCTTTGCTGTGTCTCTGAGTTAAAACAAAACAGAACAGTAAAGTGAACGGCTGCCAGATAAATGAAAGAACATTCATTCAGAAAGTCGGACTGTACAAAGTTTGGCTTTTTTTCTCTTCAGGTGCAATTATTCATTAGGTGTAAATCCAAATCAACTAAGTAATGGTTATTTTAAGGAAAATTAAGGAGTATTTCTGGCCAAATACTCACTCTGTCCAGAAGATGAATGTTAATGACTCGGCTGATCTCCTTATGTTTCATATAGCGTTGCAGGATAGGTTTTCACTTATCCACTTGTTTACAGTAATTCATTGTTCCGAGGGGATAAATCCTAATGAATGTGGTGATTCCCCTACGTTTCCACTAGTGCTTCCATAAAGGTGACATTTGTGGTTCTGAGCAAAATGTCTCTTGTGTACTGAATGAATTACCATGAAGTTTGGTTTCTTCAAGCACGTAATGTTTTGCAGAGCTACATTTGTGCAATTAGATAAATAATAAATGTATCAGAAACATCACTAATCAATGAAGATAATAGACAATATCTGTAAGAATTGGTTTTCTGAGGCTGTGGTTTGGATATACCAGTGATTATTGGTAAAAACATAATGTTGACAAACAACCTTGGTTAGTCTAACCAGATTCAAACTACTGCTGATCAAAAATGAACTTACTGCATAGACATGGTCTGAAAATGCAATGACTCCTATTCCACTGCGACGGCTGTTCATTGGTGTAATCATTGTCCACTGGTTGGTCTCTGGGCTGTAATATTCAGTGGTTTGCAGGCACTCGTTCCCATTGAATCCACCACAGATGTAAATCTGAAATGAAGGGACTTAAGCAATTTGACTTTTCTTGGTCTGAATTTGGCAAAAATGTTTCCTGTACAAGAAAATAATATTTAATTGAACCTTTATCTAACCAAGAAGGCCCGACTGGAATAAAGAAATCTCTTTTTCAAGGTAGCCCTGGCCAAGACAGGCAAGTGGCATAACATTAAGAACAAGTAAAGGTAAACAAATAAAAACTACACAAATAGAATTACAACATCTAGCATCCCAAGAAAAGGCTTGACCAGGGCTCCCTTGAAAAGCAGATCTTTAAATCATAATAAATTAAATAATGTTCTCATTATTCAATGCCAAACTACATACATTTCTTAAAAAAAAAAAATAAAAAAAAATCTTGTGCTGTGTTTTTTCAACTATTGGTAGATATACTGTTACCAGCTTTTTAAACTTTCCAATATCAGTTTGTTGTTACTGATGGTTTTCAGTCAAGCCATCTGACCATCAGAAATGGGATGCTGCAGGGGTCTATCCTTGGTCTATTGTTGTTTACATTATACATAAATAACAAAATTCTTACACTTAATGTTCAGTATAGTTGAATGCTAGTGATAATAATAAGAAACCTAAATGAGTCATTGTGTCAAAGTTAAGATATCATCATTCCTCCCTGACCTCCTGATGATCAATCAGAAACCAGGGAACCATCAAGCAAGCTTCTGGCAGTGTAAACAGCAGGCGCACTTGGCATAAATTTATTGTTTTCTTTTCATTTTCCAAGTCCCCAGACTGTTTACTATTGGTAAAGGGTACTGGTGGTTGAGCATTTCAAATCAGTTCTTCAATGTACATTTTTTTTTGCTGATGATACCATTTTATATGCTGCAGGCACCACCCCATCTCCGGCCTTGAATCATCTTTACACTTCCTTTTATAAACTTCAGTTATCACTACTCAACCGCAAACTGGTATTAAATTGCGGAGAAGGCCAAGATCTTGATACTCTCCAGCGCCACTAATGACTTTGACTATCCTGCAATCAAAATTGTAAATGGCGCACATATTACTGTTGTACAAATATGTAGGAATTTTGCTTGACAGCAGACTATCAGTCAAGAATCAAATTCTATACAGTTAAAGACTTTTGGTCTGCCGCCAACTGTTTGTACAGCAACCCTTCACATCTGTTGACTACGGAGATATTCTGTATTGTCATGCTGGCTCATCAACACTTCAGCAGTTAAACCCTGTGTATCATAGTGCATTAGGTAAAAAAAACTAATAGTGGACCTTGACTTATATTTTTAACAGTTTGGTTTTCTTCACTATCAGCCCTTGTAGCTCTATAAGGTCTCTTACAATTCTGTGAAGTTTTCTTAAGGACAGGTGGGAAAATCAAATTAGCCATGTTCCATTCACTGTCACCCTGCTCTTTTAGTTCTGACTGTTTTTCTAGCTGCTCTTTCACTCTACTCACCTTGTTGTGGAGAGTTGTGCAGCTGGCGTCGCTCCTCTGCTCGTGCATGGGAGCAATAAAGCTCCACTGGTTGGTTTCAGGTTGATAGTACTCTGCAGTGCCGAGTCGTGTATGTCCATCATAGCCTCCCATCGCGTAGATGCAGCTGTTCAGCACGGTCACGCACACATAGCAGCGGCGACAGTACATGGGTGCCACCTCGTGCCAGGTGTGCGTGCTCAGGTCAAATCTGTGCACACTGTTGAAATGCTCCACTCTGTCGAAGCCACCAACGCAGTAGACATATCCGTTGAGGAAGGCGGCTCCATGATAGGCACGAGGACGCTCAAGATTGTTTGTCACGTTGATCCAGCGGTTAGCCTGGACATCATATGCCTCAATGCCGTTAGTTGGATCACCACCACTCCAGCCTCCGATGGCCAATAGGATGGCATTAGGCAGGCGTGGACGGGCAAGAGGGTTACAGAGACCATTCAAAGAGGGCCTGTTTGTGAGAATTTGATGAATGGTTCTGGAGGCAGCAGTGACCATGGACAGACAGTCCTTATTACGGTTCACCAGCGCATTGCACAGTACAGTGTTCCTGAGATAATCCACAGCTATCAGTGCTAGTCGAATCTACACAGAGAAAACAGGATAGAACTTACTATTGTAGATAAACCGACGAAATGAAAACTAAAGAATGGCAAAACAGTGTAACAGAACACCAGACATTATAAGCATTCTTAAACCCAGACTTGGACATAAATTGCCTTAAATTTGACTACCATGGCCTTCCAGCGTTGACTATACGGTTGTCAGGATAACCGCATCATCTAACAGAAGTTATTGTACCTTAGACATGAGAGCAACGATGTGTGTTTCTCGCTCTTCAGGTACATGGGCAATCCACTTAGTGATGGCCTCATACACGGTGTTCTCCTCTTTCACATTGAGGTTGTCTTCATCAAGAATAGAAGTGAGTTCCTGCACAGAGAGCTGAAGGAACTCTTCACAGAACACAACCTCCTCAAAGTGATCAATGATGTAGCGGTAGGCCTTGCGCTGCAGTTCAGGGGAGAGGCAGAAATTTGTGAACTGCCAGATACCGATGCAGTTTTCCGGACAGAGCTGCTCCCCGAGGAAGTCGCTGCAGGTTTGTACGACGTCCATTACATTGAGCTGATCAGCTGCAAGCATCAGTTCCTGTACATTAGCCTCCGTCACAGAAGCACAGCCAGTGTATGCAAACTCAATGATGAGTTGCATCATGTCAGAAGACAGGCCGGGTATGTTAAAGATCTTCTGGTCTAGGACCGCCCAACGTGAGAAGAGAGCTCTGTGGATGAAGATGGAGGCACAGCAGAGAGTTGAATTAAAAAACAACATCATGCGAAACACATGACAAAGTGAAAAGTTGTATACACGGAGACAACAATTAAATATGTTGTGCATGTGTAATTAAGATCAGCAAAAATATAAAGGCAACGCTTTTGTCTTTTTTTTTTTCCATTTGTCAGGAACTGAAGTAAAAGCCTGAAGACTTACACACAAAAGGTTTATTTATGTCAAAGTTTCTCTTTAGTCTCTTTTTCACAAATTTGTTAAAATCGGTGTTAGTGAGCACTTCACCTTTGCCAAGATAAACCGTCCACCTGACAGATGAGGAAAATCAAGATGCTGACTAAACAGCACAATTAATTTTTGCACAGGTGTGCCTTGGAGTGGTCCCAATAAAATGCCACTCTGTGGTGTTATCTTGCAGGTTTCTCGTCCACTCCTCTTCAATGGCTATGCAAAGTTGCTGAATATTGGTAGGAATGGGAACACCCTGTCATATACACCGATCCAGAGCATGCCAACATGCTCAGTGGGTGACATGTCTGGTGAATTAAGTGGCCATTTAAGAACCGGGGTGTTTTTAGTTTCTAGGAATTCTTTACAGATCCTTGCGACATGGGGTCGTGTATTATCATGCTGCAACATGAGGCGATAGCAGCAGATGAATGGCGAGACAACGGGCTTCAGGATCTCATCATGATATCTGTATGTATTCAAATTCCCATCAATAAAATTAACCCGTGTTTGTTGTCCACAGTTTATACCTTTCCATACCATAACCCCACCGCTACCATGGCCCCCACTGTTCACAACATTTACATCAGCAAATCCATACAACACCATACGCACCATCTGCCATCTGCCTGGTACAGTGTCATACAGGATTAATCCGTGAAGACAACATTTAAGGTCTTTTTGACACTGTCTCGACTAGTTCTCACCTATATAAAAAAATCAACTGAATAGCCAACATCCGTAATGGAAATAACGAATTGATGTTTTGAAGATAAATTTTGATAACTGTATATGAACTCTGATGTCTTACTCGCTCGAGTAGCAGTTTAGTCCATTCTGCAAACTGGACGTATACACACCTTTGTAGTTTACTGGTTTCTGCAGTTATTATACAAGAAATACTAAATGTAATGTATTTTACACTGTTCTATACAGATGCAATGCAAGTACAGTATAGTGTGTAGCATACTGAGTTTTTTTTTTCACAATTAATATCACAATGTCACTTTTCGACTATGTACACACTACTTCTTCAATCATTGCTTATAATTAGTACAGTATGGAATTGAGTAAATGTTGGTAAATGTCTGAAATAGCTTTTAACGTCTTATAAATATGTCATTAATTTACTTTCTTTTGTCCATGAGACCTTTAATATCATCTTTTGCTTCATTACGTCCTATGTAACAAATCTGTTTTAACAGAAATGCTCAAAGACGCAACAAAACTCTTTAGTTTGCTTGTTGAGACTGTTGTTGCTCAGATTCAGATCATTAACTACAACAAAACATTGCTTTTTCTGCTTTTCTAATCTTGTTGATATAAATCCATCAACTTTTCCGCTGATATCAGGCAACAAACTCACCTAAAGAACGGTGTGCAGTTACAGAGAATGACCTTGTGGACTGGAAATTCAACATCCTCAACTTTGATGACTGCGTCACAAAATTTTTCCTCCAAACGGAGGTCATTATACACCGAGCTCGACATGTGTGAAGACTGGCTGCGTTCACTCGTCTTGACTTGACTCATTTTTCTCGGGTTCTTTTGCCGTTTGCTTTGATCCGGTTTGATCAGCAAAGACAGAATAGTTGAGTCACTGTGACATCACTGCGGGATTTTAGAATGGAACCTCATTACGTCACAAAGACTGATAACCTGGCAACAGAATGTGTTGTTTAGGTGAAGTCATCCTGAAGATAGGCTATTTAATTTATGTTTATATGTACATTAAAAAAGTTAACTTACAGTAGAGTTATTTTCTGTAACTACCTTGGTTTCATGTGTTTTCACATATATCAGCCTGACAGATTGCATTTTGTATGTCTGTCCCAAAGAAGTGCACCACGGAAATTAGCAATTTGGTAAGGTAACTTTTACAATGAATTTACATAACAAAAGATCAGAGAGACAAAGACAAGTCTATGAATTACAGTCGTAGGCCTACAATTAAATGCCTGTTTTTTGGTATTCCAATACAAACTAACAGAATCGGGTACAACAGCTGTGCCACATATACAACTATTAATGGCCTGTTTTTGTCAGAACTTTCTGAAAGGCATTTGTTTTATTGTTTTATTGTGTTGTTTTTGTTTATATTACTAAGGTCAAAGTTAGCATGGGTACGGTATTGGACTGCAATATATTGAAATGTGAGTTTATAACATTTATCCCAACATTACAAATATCGGACAATATATTCCAATCCAGTTCAACACCACAGAAAACTCTTACACATGGCAATCAAACATTATCCTGTGTACCATTCAAGGTTTAACTAACTTCAGCCATAGAAAACACTTGTGTTCAGTCTTTCTCTCAAACCATAACAATGCACTTGTATTCACATCAGTGAATAAGATGTATTACCTGAGGAGTTAAGTACCCTATTTCCAAAAGCATTAAAAACAACCAGAAATCCTGAGATTTCTCAAACATGAACAAAAACAACTTTCTTCCATTAATGTTTGTTTTAAAGTAACAACACTGACTACTTATTACTTATTAAACATTGTCCCAAGCATATACACATGTATATGCATCCATACAGGGATGCAGTCATGTACGCAGCTGCACACTTGCTCAAACACACATGTATTGCCTAAAAATCTGTGCCCACTCCCCGTTATGAAACCGCTGCCTTCCTCAGAGGCATACACAGCAGGTAGCCTGAGATCTAATTAGCTAGTTAGTCTACAGTTGACTGAGTAGAGACCCCATCCAAAATAAATCTGAGATCTCAGTTCATGACATTTAGCTGTGATAAAGAGGAAATGTTTGTGGCTGGGAACAGTAGGAGAGGGCATTGTGTTAATGAATGTCTGCTAAATGCAGCAGTTTCTGATTCCACAGTATCTGAGGAGGCATTTTAATAAAACAAAGAGGCAGTGGAGAAGAATGACTGTAATCAAACAGATTTCATCAAACTACTTGAACTTATTTACTGGGGTCATTGTGCTTGTTTTCAAATCACTGGCCCGCTAATCTGTCTTGAAGGCAAAACAACTCAGAGTGGGATGTCAAAATATTCAGACACACAGCGTGAGCGGAATATTTAGAGGGGAAATCTACGTTTTTCACTGCCCCACAAGCAAAAATGGTGACTATAAATAACTGTGGGGCTGATAGAGTTGTTCATCAATACCGTGCTGGTAAAAGACGTGCTGAGTTTCCAAACTCTCCGAAACTCAACTTCCAAATTTTGAATTTCACATTTTGCTGCAGCCACTTGAATTATTGAATTGCTGAGAGATGGATGAAAGAGTATATGTGTCGCTTATGCTACTTAAACAACGTTGGTGTGCTAATATGCTAAAACAGGATACTGATCAAGGTAAATATTGATTATGACAAACACCAGCACATTAGCACTGTTAATGTGGATATGCTGCTGTTCTAGCATTTAGCTCAAAGTGCAGCTGAGCCTTAGAGAGCCCTGAGAATGGCTGTAAAGTCTCAACCAAATATTTCCGCTGGTTAATTGACTGATGGATTTAAATTGCTATACAAAAGAGCAATCCGTCTCGGTGACTAAAAATCTACATTCCTGCAGTGTGCGAGGCTACATGGGCGAGGTTTGTTTGATTTATCTTTAAAAATCTTTAATGATAAATGCTTTTGCAGTTTCCAACCAAACAGTACACAGAGAAGGTTGTAGTGAAATGTTTCACTGTGACCTTTTTTGATGTCTTTTTGTTGGCTGCCTGAAGATGACATCTCTAAAATCGAAAAATAAAATGACCTAACCCTGTTCACAAACACATTTTGATTTCCTTCCTTTTTACCCTTTTCAAATCTTTGTTACACTTGAGCTGCATGCATTTATTCGAGTGTTATTTATTTAAAGTTTCCTGTGAACACAGATTACTCAAATTGAATCCTAAAAGTATTTGCTCGCAGTTGTATGCCTCCGCCAACCAGTCAAGTTGCAGTTTGCATCCGTGTCTGTCCCAGATACTCAGTGGAAACTAGATGGATGGATTATTGAGGTTTACCACAAATATGTTTTGTGAGGTCACAGTGACCTTTGACCTTTTAACACCAAATTCGAGTTCATTTTTGAGTTGTTTGAGAATAATTTGAAGAGATTTCTTCAAAGCTTTCCTGAGGTAATGCATTCAGGATGGGGTATAAAACAACCAGAAAACCCAATGCCTCCACGCCAGCCTGATTAAACAGCTAAAAACTCTTTCTTTGAGATGTAAAAAGATTTTTATTTTGTGGTCATCTCTGCAAATTATTTGAATGATCCTTTTCATAGACATCATCTTCTGTTTTGTGCCTGAGCTATCTGCCTTCAAACTCAACATCAGTCAGGAAAATTGGTTGTCATAAATTTTACTTATTGCAGTCGAATGGAAATAGAGTCATATTTGTCATTCGTGCCTCTCTCTCTTTCTCTTGAGAATGTTTCCCGCTTGAGGTTAAGCAAGCATATCCATGATTAACTGGAATTTTGACTAAACAATCCTCTGAGCGTCTCTCAGTCATTATGCCTAAATATGACAGAGTGTTAATACTCAAGAGATTTTAACATTCATGAGGGGAAATAAAGCAACTGGAGCCACAAAGAGTGAGAAGAACAGAGATATGACTGGGCACTAATGAAGATGTATGTTGCCAATACACATTGTTGAGTGTGTGTGCATGTGTGTGTGAGTGTAGGTATACAATGGGAGAATGGACTTCATCGGGATCTAAATTGCCTCTAAAATAGCTTGATAAATGCAAGTTGAAAAAAAGAATTACACTTGTCAGTTACAATTTATTCTACCAGTAAAACCTTTATTGCTCTATCATCCATGTCATGTCTGTGAATCTGTCTGCCGTTACAACATCCTACTGATTCAAAATTACCTACCGCTGACTTTTTCCTTTATCACCTTGCTGAGCAACTGTAGTTTAAAAGTGTCTTTAAATGAAATCATCAACTATTACAAACAGTGAGTCCACATAGTTTTTATATGTGTATTAGTACGGCATATCTGTGCATGTAGTCTCACTTTTGGCTAAGCCGTTGCTGCCTGTCACTAAAATCTAGGAACACAAAAGCTCTCGAGACTCCTGACCTTTGCGTGAAGAACAGCCTGCAGCCAGACTTGACTCTCTGTTTCTCTGCAACAAAGTCAAAACCAAACAGAAACATCGTCAAACATGTTGGCCTATTTAAAAGAATACAAAGTCACTTAAAGTCAGGTACTTAACAACAGCTTAGAGCAAAAGAAGTCAAGACTTGGTGACACTTTGAGTCACAAGAAAAGAAGACTTCCTCCAACACAATCTGCAGGATGAACCCGACCAAAATTAGTTTTCCCCAAAAGAATCCATAGCATCAGTTGTTTCAGGAAGAAACAAAGAAGTTTACATGCAAGTGACAATAACATTATTTAGAGTTTTTTTAATTTTTATTTTTAATATTGTTTTCTCTGCTTTATGGACAATAGAACTCAACATAGTTGTATGTCTCACTTTGTAATTTTTTTTTCATTTTTAATTAAAGTAACTGTGTTTTGTTTTAGTTTTAGAAAGTGCACAGAAACGATTAGTGACACAAATGTGTACTTTCTATTAATCTTTTTTTCTGCTCAGGGGAATTTTACGTACATTTATAAGACAAACTGGTGCAATGTGCCGCGGTTTAAGAAGATGAAAAGTAGGTCTGTGGTGCTGCAATGCTCCTTAAAAAAAATAGAAGAGCTGATGGGGCAGAAAAGGCTGTACTCTGATCCATATTCATATTTCCATTCATTTTACCACGAACTCTCCACAACTGTTGATTTACTTTGAAGAATCACTCGCTCGTTTTCAGGAGTGTGTGCAGCCAGTTTCTTTTGCATAATTATACAGTTACTTTAAAGGGCTTTCCTGTGACTGTGTGAGTGTGACGCGCATTGAAACACACACACACACACACACACACACACACACACACACACACACACACACACACACACACACACACACACACACACACACACACACACACACACACACACACACACACACACACACACACAGAGAGAGAGGTGTGTGTGTGTGTGTCTGCACAGTGCTCCACACACACACACTCCGTAGCCTCCTGCAGAAATTAAGCATTCAGTTTAAGGGCTCGTTTTTCATTA